>NC_136707.1:9070883-10315883 GCF_947650265.1 Symphodus melops
AAGTTGCTCTTTATGTCCACAGAACAGTAACATTTTAAACTGAACAAGGTTGGACTATGCTAACATTAGAATCGCATTAACCTGCTGTACAGAATTAATTTTTGCTGTCGAATGCAAATGATCATTATATGCCATTCTGTATTTTGCGGATTAGCACTAAACACAAAGTTCAAGCTAGTCCTAGTGTCATTAGTTTAGCAATTTACACAATGGGAATAAAAAACTAGATAATGATGATAGGCTACTAAACAAATGTATGGCTGAGAAGGTTATCATCACCAAGAAGGAGACATTTGTGTTCCCCAAATGTCTGGGAAAGGAATCCTCTGACTGCTTCTAAAGTATTAAACTAAACTTTGAAGTGTCAGCCTCTGAGATGGAAGTGCAAACGCTCCTGCACTAAGTAAGAAGGAATGAGTTTCTGGGGACATTTATCTTTTTATTGGAAGCTAACGTGCAGTCGTTTGGTTTGGCCAAAGTTGCCCTCATTAGAGTGCTAGCAAGGAAAATAAAAGAGCATGCTGTAAATAGTGCAGCCTTTAAGAGCCCAGCTGGAGAAAATGGTTTAAAACCCAGAATCATGTTTCAGAGCAGTACTGCTAAAACACCAGAGTAAATAAAATCCCCTTTCCCAATAACATACGTGTCCTCCGCCACTGTAAGTTAAAGATTTATTTTCCATATTACAACATACAAGTTCACTGCAAAAAGATTTTCAGGGAGACTTGAAATTGATTTCAGCTTTACAAATGTGATAGAAAAAGGTGAAATTTGAGAATATCAAAGGGATTTCATTGTAAAAAAAACCAACCAAAAAAAAACACCAAGGCACTGACAAACAAAGAGAATGTAGGCTATAAAAAGCTGTTTGTTGTGAAGGTATGATTGCAGTTTGAATTGCTCACATAAAATACAGTACTTGGAAAGTGTGTGAAGTGAGGTAAACATCTCAAGAGCTTTCTATGTCTGTGAGCAACTTCTTCCAAAGACCACATGAAACGTCCGTTCATACCAAGTGGCAACCTTGCAACCTGAACTGTTGAAAAATGAAATCAATCCAGAAGTGCAAATCCTGCAGTTCGTTCAGTGTCAGCTTGAGGCTGGCTACAGAAGCACGGGAAGTCACATATGCACCCATTAAAAGAAAAAAGCCCGGTCCAGAAAAAGACACTGGCCTGACTAGCTCATGTTTCTATAAACATATTTAACGGGAGATGGATTTTTTGACAGCTCATCCATTTTGATTTTTTTTGAAGGAGTCACAGTAAGAGTGTAGCTGGTCTGACAAATAGGCTCAATGTAACCCTTTGTCAAGAGGCGTAGGACCTGCCTCCTTTCCAGCTCTTAGCTTGCTGATGTAAAGTTAGAGTGAGACAGCTTTTCCAGCATGGCGACAAGCATCCAAAGCCCCCTGTATTAACAGGTAGGTGATGACACTCAGGGTTACAGTTTATGGTCCACATTATGGTCACAATGACCCTGAAGGCAGAATAACATTTGATTTTGCAGTTGTTGCATGTGATTAATGTGAGGGTGGCTTTCAAACTTACACAAAAACAACGTTTTCAGAGAGCTGCATGTGTGAACGCAAACAACTTTTTCACTCTGACTTTATCCAGTTTCTTCTGCCAGCCTCCTCGTATTTTTTTTTTTTTCATAGAGAGTCCAGGTAAGCTGACGTGAGAAGGCAACAGGATGTAGTCAGGTGATTACAGCTCAAAGCGAGCTGGCGGAAACGACGTTCGTATACAAATCCTTGAGCTGGCACTTCACGTTAGCTTGAGTACGGTTGAGCTGTGCATTAAATGGGTCAGGTTATTCGGAGTTTCTTTTGCCCAGATGTAATTTTTCTTCATCTGTAGCATCTTCTTGGTAAATCTAATTCATCATTGCAAAACAAATCGTATTAGAATGTGACCAATCCCATTCAGGTTTTCAATGCCATGCAGCCATTACAGTTTTACACACTTTAACACAAAGACGAAGAAGAAGACGAAGAAGACAGAAAGCATACCTTGATGAGACTCATGGTGAGAAGAAAAAAATAAAACTGTAAGAAAAGTAATGCTGAGAGAAATGTAACTTCCACATGTCTTCTATTATTTTGAAAACACATTGCAGTGACTTTTTAAATCTGTGCTAAGTAAAAAATAAATTATTAAAATGCATTCCTTGTTCAAGTCCAACCAACTCTCCCACCCCTCTCAATTTTGTGCATGTAACCACGCACCGCTCGCTCCCTCAGTGGCATAGGGATCGTGGGTACGACAGTACGTTCAGTCCAATTCCCAATCTTGACAAAGGAAAGGGAGGCGGAAACGAAAAGTCGCTCTTCATTTCCAAAATTCTTCGAGATCCCCCTTGCTCATTCTGACATTACTTTCGGCTGTTTTCTTTTAAATGTTCATGTCACTTTCTGATTCTCCGTCATACGTGTTGCCATCCTTCTCTTGCATCGCTTCCTTGCATCTCTCACATCTTGCGAATGACTAGAACGGTGGTGAGAACACCAGCCAAGAAAACTCCCACTGTCTGCCATGTGGGAGTGCCAAAGTAGGACCGAATCCCCTCCTAATATTTAAGAGAAGAAGAAGACACAAATATTAATATGCTTCATAAATGCAGAAATAGCAAATGATGATTTTGATCCGCTCATCAGCTTCTTACCCAGCCGCCTTGCTCCCTGATCCAGTTGATCACATTTTCCCGGAGGTAGTCCATGGTCCAGTTGATTATTGTTCTGATGATATCAGGAACTTGGGTCATAAGAGCCTGTTGGGGTGTAAATGAGAGATTCTTCAGACAGGCCAAATTCCATCACACAAATATGAGCAACTTTTATCGAGAGGTTAGAAAGAACAGAGCTGCTCACTTTGATGACAAGGCGACAGGCAAAGTAGAACAGGGCGACCACTCGGCCCCAGTTGAACCTCCCATCTGAAAAGATCTCCACGGCAACTTTCACAAACATGTCTTTTGTGGGACTGATTGACGGGTCGTTTATCATCCTGGGGGAAATCAGATTTAGGAATAAGGGACACACGTTTTTATAGAAATTCCTTAGGATTTATAATTAGCCAAACTGAAACTGAAATTGACAAACGGGTTACTCACCTTTGGAGATCTGCATTCCCATCGAGCTCATCACCGATCTGCTGCAAGCACTGGGCAAGCTTCTTGTGGTTCGGGTCACACAGCTCACCTCCACCCAGCTGTGCCCGGGTCACTGTAGTTTTACTGCCTTCATGCCGCCGAACCCGCTCATAGATAAAACTACACAGAGAGACACATTAAGATTGAAAACATATCCCAATTCATGAATGGGCATGCATTCCAAAATATAAAAGTATATACTTACTCTTTCAACAGAACAGCTCCCACCTCCAGTATCTGATCTTTAGTACTGCCTGAAGGACAAAGGTCAGTGTCATGTCATTACAATGCTGATAGATGACAACTGATTCAAAACAACTTGTTAAATAACTAATAAGTAATACTTGTGGGTGATGGTACACAAGAACGTCTCATGCCAATCATATCCATGTGTAAACAAAATAACAGGTTTCACTGTGCTGGCTGAGGTTAGAAACGCAAAAGATTCACTGATCAACTATTTTAAGCCAAAATATTCACAGAGGCAGTAAACGCAGCTCTTGTAAGAGTTGTTGTTAAGTTTAATTGCTCAGTCAATGATGATCTGTTACATAAATAGACACCTGTCTTCATGATTTATCGAATACCAAACAATTCAGCCAAAACCTCCTAAAACAAGTGTTTCGGTTTCGTTTAATACTTTGTGCTCCCCTCGCTGGTAAGAGTTGTGTTATCTATCCGGACAGCGACATGTAAAGGTAAAAGGCTAGCTTGAGCTAACATTTAGCCTAGCTCGCTTGCTAAGTTCAGTACTAATGTTACCCCCCCATGAGGGCAAACAACATAAAACCAAAAAACACCGTTAAATTATTAATATTTCAGCTGATCTATGCCAATTTGATCATTGACAACAGTGTCAGAGACAGTTTAATATTTATGCTAACTGTTACCTTGATCGCCTCCTCCCGGGTGTGATGCCATCTTGCGTGTTTAGCTCTCTAGTATTTCCGTACACTCATGTGACACCGTTTTATTTGTTTGTGCTACAGCTGCCGAGCAGAGCGAGTGTGAAAGCTGCGCAAATGTGCGTAACATTTGACGTGAAGTGTGATGTCATCGCGTCATGTGGTCTGCGAACCGCAGCACAAAGACCACGTTTGGAGGACAACAAATGAAATAACAGTGATCCTCCTCGAGTCCCCCACCCGCCGATTTACGGCGTCCTTTATTAAATAAGTTAAATGAAACGTTAAAAAAAAACATGTGGTTTCATTTTATTAGCCGCGCCTTGTCGGTGACGTCATTTCCTGTCCCTCGCTGTCTTCCGTGCGTCGCGCGCATTCACAGGCCTCTTTACGACTCGGCTGGCAAAGATGGCGGATGCACAAGTATGTCCAAGACAACGGCGTGGTGAATTTAAATTGATATTTAAGCCTTTCAGGGATTACTTTAATCAAAGTTTCTTGCACGGATGCTCTAAAATGACCGTTATACACGATCATCGGCGATTTGTAACCACAAACTGCCTAAAATAAACGACGTTTGTTGACACCCTCCTGCATACCCTCGTGTAACGTTGAGCTAGCCGGGATGCTAACCTGCTTAGCCTAGCTTGCGACCACGTATTCTGTTACTTACTGTGTTATTTGGTCCTTTCTATAGATGCTTAATTTGCGGTTTCACACCAGACAAAACCAATTAAACAATATATTGTAATGCCAGTATTACTCTTTTAATGTACTCATTGACTAGAGGAAGTAGGAACTAGTTTGTGAGGCCGTGTGATTCACTCAGGACTGGTCATGTACGTATTCGTTTCGATGTCTAAACGTGCCGATCTCTTCAATTTCACAGACCGAGCGGGCTTACCAGAAACAGCCCACAATCTTCCAGAACAAGAAGCGTGTTCTGGTAGCTGATGGTGGCAAGGAGGTCAAAGAAAAGCTCCCCCGCTACCACAAGAGTGTCGGGCTGGGCTTCAAAACCCCAAGAGAGGTGACTTATTTCTTATAGTTAAACATCCACTTAATAACCTGCAAATGATGTTTTTCTCACGATGGTCTTCCAAGCCTGCACGGTTCTGACGAAAGTGCCTTTTGGCATTACTGATGCACTAAAGAGTAACAGTATTTACTTGAGGGACATGTGATGCAAAGATTTTAATGCTTAAGCTATGCTTCTCTTTTTTTTCTTCAAACAGGCTATTGATGGCACTTACATTGACAAGAAATGCCCCTTCACTGGAAATGTCTCCATCCGTGGCCGAATCCTCTCTGGTCAGTTTTAAACTTTAAGTTTGAACTTTGAATATGTTGTTGGCGCTGGCTTGGGATGCTTCAACACGGTTTGCTTCATATTCTGGTATGAAACACAAAGTTAAAGCACAAGATGAAAATGTAACTAGCGAAGCAGCAACCCAAGCCAGAACCAGAGTTTTTCCCAAGCTAAACTGCTTTTCTTGTCACTATCCTGCAAATGATGTTTTCTCACGATGGTCTTCCAAGCCCTCTGGGTTCTGACGACACTGCCTAAAGGCAACACTGATGTAGTAGAGTGGCAGTCTTATAGTTGAAACATATTCTAAGGTGCTCCGTTAGCAGTTGTGTAAACTGATTGATCCCTGTTTGTCTTGTATTTTTCCTAACTTTTTGTTCATTTCCCCGCTACAGGTGTGGTGACCAAAATGAAGATGCAGAGAACAATTGTTATCAGACGGGACTATCTGCATTACATCCGCAAGTACAACCGCTTTGAGAAGAGGCACAAGAACATCTCTGTCCACCTGTCGCCTTGCTTCAGGTACTGCTCTTCAGATCCTATCATGAAAGCTAACTTGAAACGCGTGTTGTGCTTTAGAAACTTTGACAGTTCTCTAACACCAAAGGCTTTAAGAGTTTTCATGCTTTTCAAATGATCATAATTAGCTGCAAATGATGTTTTTTCTCACGATGGTCTTCCAAGCTCGAGGAGCCTTGACGAAACTGCCTTTTGGCATTCACTGATGCAGCTTAGCTTTTCAGTTCTTGTTCAAGCATAGCTTAACCTTACATCGTTGGATCTTGGAAACATGCACCCACCAACCACCGTCTATTTTATTTTTTCTGCAGGGACGTCACAGTTGGCGACATTGTCACTGTTGGAGAGTGCCGACCACTCAGCAAGACAGTGAGGTTCAACGTCCTCAAAGTGACGAAAGCTGCTGGAGCCAAGAAGCAGTTCCAGAAGTTTTAGGTGTGACATAGAGGCTTGCTTGGGCTGATTAGTCTCACTGTCAAATAAAGAGTCTTGTTTAATATGCCTCTTCATTGCAGTTTTTGATATATACCACCACCTTTGTGTTTTAACAACAGATGAATATCCAAAGGTCTTCTCACTCTTGTCAATTTTAGTGCTTACAAACAATGAGACTTTACATCTGTTGTAAATTTGTGACAATATTTGATGGCCTCGTATCTGAATCAGTCTGAGCACTGAATATCAACAGTTGACATCTGAAACGAAATAAAATTGGAATAAAGGGTGAATTTAAATTGGGCCACGTTTGTGTGATTAAGGGAAGTTCTATAGAATATTCTTGAACTAAAGGATTTCTTTTTGACTGAAGTTAGACACGAAGAAAAACACTTGACCTTGTCTTTAATTTTGAGTTGAAGTTTACAGAAGAGACTTGAAGGGATACTTCGCCCATTTGCATGAAGCTGTGTATCATTAGAAACATGGTGGTAGTGTTGAATGGTCATGAATCCAGCCCTCATTTTGTCCTGAGACGAGAAATGTTTTTCTTTGCCTGGAAACATTTCTTCATGTGATGCAGTATGATGCTTTTTGCATCGCATGAAGAAAACTTTCAAGCAAAAAAAAACACGTCTCAGGGCAAAAATGAGGGTTGGATTCATGACCATTCAACACTACTACCATGTTTCTAATGATACACAGCTTCATGTAAATCGATGAAGTATCCCTTTAAGATCAGAACTGATAAATAACTGGGGGAAGTAACCTCATACAGTTATAAGACTCATTGGAATGTAAAATAAACAGTACACAAGTTCAGAGATGTGGAACTATGCACATAACTGGTGTGAAGTAATATCTACACAGGAGTAGCACTGAACAGCAGAGTACTGCACAGCAGGCACAGAAACAATGTGCACTTAGCTTAATAAGGTGGGTAGGTGTCAACAGTCGTTTTGGGCAGAAACATCTGAGGCTACGGTGCCTGACCTTCAGAGGGAGGACTTTTTCAGCATGATAACCAAAAACATGTAGCGCATGGGGGATTGAATCATACCAACAGTTCATTTCCCCTACATTCAAACATCTGTATCAATTGAGAGCAAAACACTAAAATAAATTAAAAAAAAACACAGGGTAGACCACAAAATTGAAAGTTGATTTCTTGAAACTTTTTCAATTAGGTACATTACATTAATACAGCTCAATAGTCTGTAAGGGATGATATTTCGGCTCAATCGTTTCTTTCTCATTAAAGTGCAACAATCCCATTTTTTAGCAGATAAACAGTGGGTATGGAAAGTATTCAGACCCTTTTAATTTTTCACACTTTGTTCCATTGCAGCTATTTTCTAAAATAACAAAAAAAATTCTCATTAATGTACACGGCAACCCATCTTAACGGAACACAACAAATGTAGACATTTTTGCAAATTTATTAAAAACTAAACTGAAATATCACATGGTCATAAGTATTCAAACCCTTTGCTGTCAGTGACACTCATATTTAACTCACATGCTGTCCAGTTCTTCTGATCCTCCTTGAGGTGGTTCTGCTCCTTCATTGGAGTCCAGCTTTGTTTAATTGATAGGACTTGATTAGGAAAGGCACACGTCTATATCTGTCTATATAAGACCTTACAGCTCACAGTGCATGTCAGAGCAAATGAGAATCATGAGGTCGAAGGAACTGCCCAAGGATCTCAGAGACAGAACTGTGGCAGGGCACAGATCTGGCCAAGGTTACAGAAGAATGTCTTCCTAAGAGCACAGTGGCCTCCATAATCCTTAAATGGAAGTAGTTTCAGACGACCAGAACTCTTCCTAGACCTGGCAGTCCAGCCAAACTGAGCAATCGTGGAAGAAGAACCTTGGTGAGAGAGGTAAAGAAGAACCCAAAGATCACTGTGGCTGAGCCCCAGAGATGCAGTAGGGAGATGGGAGAAAGTTCACTGTAGCCCTCCACCAGCCGGGGCTTTATGGCAGAGTGACCTGACGGAAGCCTCTCCTCAGTGCAAGACATATGAAAGCCTGCATAGAGTTTACCAAAAAAAAAAACACATGAAGGACTCCCAGACTATGATACGCCCTGACCTAAACTCAATTGAGGAGCTCTGGAGAGACCTGAAAATGGCTGTCCACCAACCTTCACCATCCAACCAATTGAGGATCTGCAAGGAAGACTGGCAGAGAATCCACAAATCCAGGTGTTCAAAACTTGTTGCGTCATTCCCAAGACGACTCATGGTTGTACTAGCTCAAAAAGGTGCTTCTACTCAATACTGAGAAAAGGGTCTGAATACTTATGACCATGTGATATTTCAGTTTGTCTTTTATAAAAAATTTGCAAAAAATGTCCAAGTTTCTTTTTCTATTTTTTTTCTGTCAAGATGGGGATTTTAATGAGTACTTTAATGAGAAATAAGATCAACTTTTTTTTATTTTATCAAAAAGCTACAATGAAACAAAAAGTGACAAATTTAAAGGGGTCTGAATACTTTCTGTACCAACTGCATAAGTCACATTCTCCTCAACAGTTCCCAACAAGAGAAGAAAGATCCTTTTCCCACTATCTGCTGGTGAATGCATCCTTGGTCGGCTTTAAGGAAATTTTAACGAGTTATCTATCTCCTCATTCCCAGTCCCAGAAAACACGAGTATTGTCAGCTCTCTTCACACACAGCCTGAGGCACGTTTGTTGTGTTGATTAAGATTCCCTTTTAGCCTTGGGAGTGATGAAGATTATCTGTACGTTTGTCCATCAAAGGTCTTTGTACAGTACATCTTGGAGCTGCTGTTTCTTTGCTTCATTTTCACAGATGAAAATATTTTTCTCTCAGTGGTGAGAGTCAGCAGGGAGACATCTAAGAGTCTGAGGAAGCCGGCCCTCCAGGACTGGACTTTGACACCCCTGGTCTAGACTCTATCAATCTACTGGCAATATCTGTATGCGTTACGCAATTTCATAAACAAAAATCCACAACCTGAATAACTAACACCAAATCTCAAATCAGAATCTGCTTTATCAACCATGTATACTTACACAAGGAATTTGTCTTCAGTAACTGTGCACTCTCAATGTACAAAATGTAAAACATTGAGTAAGCAAAAGGACAAACAATGCAGAAAAACTAGTTCATGCATTTGTTACCTCCAGGTTGGATTACTGTAATTCTCTTTTAGCAGGGTGCTCTGGTAAATCTCTGCAGCTCATGTACTGACTAGAACTAGGAAAAGGGACCACATGATTCCTCTATTGGCTTCTCTGCTCTGGCTCCCTATAAAATCTAGAATAGAATTTAAAATCCTTCTTCTCTCAAAGCTCTAAATGGTCAAGCACCATCCTATCTCAAAGAGTTAATTGTGCCGTACTACCCATCGAGAACGTCGCGCTCCCAGAATGCAGGCCTGCTGGTGGTACGGTTTCTAAATGTACTATTGGAGGTAAAGCCTTCAGTTATCAGGCGCCGCTCCTCTGGAATCGTCTACCAGTCGGGGTCAGGGAGGCAGACACACTAGGTACTTTCTAGAATAGACTTAAAACTTTTTTTTTTTTTTTCTATAAATAGTTAGGGCTGGCACAGGTAGAGACCGGCTCATAGTTATGCTGCTGTAGACCTAGACTACCGGGGGAACTGGTACCTTGAACTCTTCTCTCTCTCCCTCTTTCTCTGCTTTCATATCGTATTACTGGATGTCACTATCTTTAATTTCAGTTACTAACCACATCTTTTTCTGGGAGCTCCTGAGCTCTCTTAGGTTCCTCAGTACTGTTGGTGATGATGGACTGCCCAAACACCCTTTCCTATCCTATCCTTCTTTCTGCATCTTGTCCCATCTCCCCCATCCCATTTTCAAGCCCATTTGCAGCTTTGGCAGACGGCTGTTCCGTCATGAGCTGTTGAAGATTTCTGACTGTTAAGGTTTTTTTTTCTTGCCACGCTATGACGGATGGGCTCTTGTAATATAGCAATAAAGTATGGTCTTTTACCTGCTTTTTGTAAACATAACGATGAGCATTGTTTTTTTTTACCTGCTCTTTTGAAATGTTAACAGACAACGAGTAAGGTCCTCTACCTGCTTTTTGTAAAGTGTCTTTAGATAACACTTGTTATGAATTGACGCTATAAAGATTGATGGATTGACTATAAACCAGTCTAAATCATACAATGTATTTCAGTTTTAAGATGGACCTTTCCCTCTACACATTTCTTATTACTGTATGTTTTAGTTTGTCTCAATGATATTAGTCATATTGTAACTGTGCAAAGCAGTGCCTCCAAGTGTTTACAAGTTTATAACACGTTGAATGACATTTAAGTCCAGCAGATGGTAGCAGAGAACTGTTTGTGCAGCAGCCCCAGACTTGATTACAACTAATGACACATCTGTTGAGGAGATCAGTCTACTTAATGTGTTTTTTTTTTGTTGCACATATTTGAATAAGTAGTTATGGAGACTGATGCTATTGACTATACAGCAAACATCGGACCTATTGTGCTGTGCAGGTATGTAAATGATCTGATGAACTTGTTCATGTTTGTACAATGTTGACTGAGTAAGAATGTTTCTCATTTACAATAGTGATGAATAAATGAGTACAGCATCCACAAAGAAATTTATACAAACTACTGTTAAGTTGCCATTACCATCATGAACTTGATACAATCTGTGCAAATTTTATTCTTGATTTTATGGAATCAATTCTCTTAAAATCCCTCTTCCTGTCCTCTTTTCTTGTACTAATTCGAGATCAATTCAATGGCAGCATCAGTGAGACAAAGACACACAAGCATGATTTTAGACAACACAACATGTTGATAGAAAAGGGTAGAAATCTGGATTTAATGTCCTTATTGCAACAATCAACAATGGAAACCGAAAAGAAGAAGATTCATGAACTGATTCATGTTTTTCTCGAGTAACTTTCAAGCATTTTAAATGTGAGCAATCATTGTTATCTGATGGTCTAAACATCCCTGCAGCCATAACAAGATCTGACCTCCTTTCCTTTGTTCATGTTTAAGCTTCATAAAGCTGAGTGGTATTTAAGATCCAAATGCATGCAAATAAACAAGCTGCAGCAGTCATTTGCATGTGTCCTTATTTCAGCTTGAAAAGATGACAGCTTTTTTTTTTTTTTGTATAGGCATCACTGGGAACCCCCACCCTTCCCCCTGTCTACCATGTACCACAGCAGAGGCGTCACTATTAACATAATGATGCTGTGGATGTTGATCACCAGTGAATATAGACCATATGTCAATGACGTGGAGAGGAGAAAGTGTCTCATGGGAGCTCAACCATGTAAGTAACTCCATCCTCCAATGATTAGCAGAGCAAGCAGACGTCATCTGCTAGCTTGTTTCATAATAACCAAACATTTTCCTCAATTACAGGTTTTATTTTTGCGGTTGAACAAAAAAGAAAATACCTCACAGACAAAGCTACAATATTTACCTGACCAATTCTAACCACAAATTGTCCTCTATTGTGCCAGGGGTTTTCCCAGCTCCATCTCCCCGACATTGCAGGAAGGTGGGAGGGACTCAGGATGTTCTCCAAAATAACAGGCCCCCTCTCATGAGCAGACACCCCAGGGAGCAAGACGGCCCAGCAGGCCAACCAGCCCCTCATGAGTAAATACATGCTCCCACAGAGAGTTTGTTTGAGAGCAGAGGTCGGAGAACTAAAAAAAAAAAGCCTAAAAAAAACCCCCCCTTCAGAGTTGACATAAAAGTCCAGAGCTGCGTGTGTCAAACTGTGATGAATATGTGCTGTTGGTCTTGACACCAGTTATCAACTGTTCTCCTTGTTCTTCTTGAACTTTGGGCTTTTGATAAAGTCATACATGGGATATCCCCATCCACAAATCCTGACAGTGATGGCAATATTTACAGTATATGAAACAAACAAAAAAGGCTTGAGAAGCCATAGTGATGTAATAGTTTGACTTTCTGTGTTTTCAAAGTGAATGGAAACACTGAGGTCACCAAGCAATAAAACAAATGTTTGGATGTCGGGAAAGCATTGTTATAGAGTATCTTTCAGGCCACCGAATTCTGTCATACATACATGATGCACTGATTGTTTTTAGTTTGATTGCATGTTTTATATTGTTTAAATACAATGTTTCTTTCTCAACTGCTGGATTTGCTCCCCTAGTCTTGGAGAAAACAAAAAAAAAAAAAAAAACACACCCGTGTAATTCTCCAGGTGGTTTGTGTGAGTTTCAGTGATGGAGGAGCCATACCAGTCTAATTTTCCATTTGGAGGCATCTGCAAAAGGTGAAGGTGGACAGTTAGATTGAGATTTAGGGCTCCATCTGTCACCAGCCGACAACGCAACCCGGGTAGCGAGGTCAGAGATGGCCCTCTCTGCGCTGCCTTTCCTGATTGTGACAGAAAACCACACACACACACACACTCACACACATGCACCCATGCCGCAGTCTTTTGAACTGTCTCACTTCGCATTCCTCCAGTTTGCCAACATGTTTACCCAGTGTCAGGGAGCATGCCTGCAGTCGTGCTTCCTTGTGTATCTAATGGCAGGGATGTTAGCTCAGAGGGTCAAACCAATGAGGGGAATAGCTGCTATCATAACAAAGTCCTTCTGGTGTCCCAGCAGGAGGTAAGGACAGGGGAGGTGGGGGGTCGTATAGTCCTCTGTTGGAGTCTGGGTTGTTTGGAGGCTGTGAGCAGCACCCTGATGGTGTTCCTGCCAATCTGCAGCAGCAAAGCTGATGGGCTGAACAGATGGAGGCCATGTTATACAGTATGTAGAGGATCCTGAGCTGTAACCATACACTGTAAATATTGGGACTGTAACAGATGAAGGCCAAGCAGGACAATTGTCCTCATCTTCAGAAGGTTTCTGTACAAAGTATGCAGATGCTTTTAATGTCTGAGATGAATGTGAATTCAGTTATTCTTGAACTGTATCTGTTGATGGTAAAAAAAAAAAGGTTAACAGGAAACTTGATTGATCAGCACAATGAAAAAAAAGGAGGACAATATTAAACAGTATCCTAAATTGTTGGCTATTAATATATGGATTAAAAAGCATCACTTTATTGCTTCTGCAGGAAAATGTAGGGGCTGATTGTATGTTTACAGGCTTCTTGTTAACTCAGTCTTGTTCAACACAAAGTGAGTCACTTTTATTTGATACTTTTCCTCGTCAGTGTTTCTAAAATATCAAAAGAGGTGAAATAATATACTGTATGTAAAATCATTTCCAAAATGTGTTTCAATATTATTTCAAAGTAAAAGAGGATTACCCAAGTACATACGGAGAATTAAGTCATTGTGTTAATATTTTGGTCATGCAGTAAAAGCAGCATTGGTTCAACGTGCATAAATTGCCAATTAAAACCAATTAGCTCAACAATAATTATTATAGCTAGAATTGTTTCCAATAGATCCCTGCTGGGAATTGTCTCAGTCGTCATACAGGCATGAATTTAGGGAATAATACAACCACTGTATCCACCATGAAAACCTACTGATGTTTTTAAGATCATTCAGTCTTGAATTTAAACGTAAACGATGTCCATGCAACAAGCATTTGATTCCTTCTTACTAGTTTTTCTTTAACTGCAATATAATAATCTGCATCTGTATCCAGCATTTGTCTGCTTAGGTGCACAACAGGAACATGGCGGGCTCTATTTAGGGTCAGTGCAGGTTCACACCACACATCTGGACATGTCATCAGCCCTTTTACAGCTATCAGCAGCCCTCCAGATGTGCACAAAGATGGTCTGCTGTCTGACAACATCCTATTCACAAGACATAGGATTCCCCTCAGTCACAAAAATATGATCATGGCTATGACCACACTGTGCGGACACATTAAGAGGTGGTTTAATAGGGCTTTCTGTCAGGGTTTTTGGTATCAGGATTCAGTGAAAGTCAGTGAAAGTAGATCTGCTTGATAATGAGCATGTCAAGATCTATGACTTTCAGGTTAGAGGTTCTGGTCACAGTTGTCAGTGTGTGGTATCTGCGGCAGCACGGTGAGCTGCTTAACTGATTTGAAGTGTTTTCCCAGATGTGGATGCTGCTCATCACTGACACGGAGCTTTCATCTGATCAGAACTGCTGAAACACGTTTCCATGAGGATCGTATGTCTGCGCCTACTATGTGAAAACACAGACTGCTGATTTGTATTTCAATAGTAAAAATCAATCTGGAGGGCAACGTTTCAAACCTGCTGCATGATTCCTGCGGAGCTTCATGTCCAGGCGTATCGATTGCAAAAAAAACTTGATTGATGTCGCTCACCTGGCCTGTCTTGTAAGCGGAGAGCTCTGCAACGCATCCTAGATTTGCACGCCAGCTCCTAATTCAATATTCTCATGTTTTGCCGTGTCCATGCCTGCCCGTCAGACAGACTGCGTGTCTGACATGTGTTAGAGCTTTGGGCACCTCCAATTTTACACCATGCAGTCAGATCAAAGTCGAGGGCTGGCGCTGGCAAGTCACAGGACAGGGTGTTTGCGTGCAGCAGAGCTCTTGGGTCATGTGTGAACCATCCAGCATGGCTGTCAGCAGAGCATCCCTGGGGTGTGCTCGGGCTGACTGATGACCTCACACTGGAGCCCCCAAAACCTACCGTTCAGAAAATATGCAGGATCTGGACGGCATATCTCACAAGTGAAGCACATCAAAAAGAATGCTAACTTGGGGCCTGCAGGATGAATTCATTTATTTACACAGACGTGCTCTTTGGTAGCTACAAAAACAGAACTGGAATTCTTTGTATATGGCCATAAACAATAAATTAGGACTTCATAAATACTTAAAGTTGTATCCTTTGTTTGTAAGAGTTTCTGGCATTTTTTCGAGCTTGCGTTAGGGAGGGTAACAAAGAAAATGTAAAGTGTAACACTTCTCACTATAAAAGGTAACAGGAGAAACTTAAAGCAACGCCCCAAAGCAACAGTTTACGCTGCTATTGAGCGGCTCCTCTCCAGTAGTAGGAATTCACCCTGGCAGATGGCGGGGCCGAGGCCCTCGAGGCCTCAGGCAATGCTACACCCTGGGACCCGGATACTTAATCGCGCCCTGTTGAGCCTCTCACCTGCTGCTCTGCCTGCTCACAATGTTATCTCATCTCCCTGACCTATTGTGGCTCCCATCGCTGATAATGACAGTTGAGAGACCAACACAGTGCTGCAGCAGAGACTGGCTCTCCCTGGAGAGAGGCAGGTTCATGGGAAACCTCGGAGAAATCGATCTCTCCATCTTTCCTCCTCTGGTGGATCTCATTTCTCATCGCAACCTGCAACAGGCCACTGCGGTGTTTGTGTTAAAGGCACATATTGCTTTGATTTCCAAGGCAGCTGTTCCTGTTTTTAGACAGAAGGTGTGGTTGGTCAGTTTACCTTTTTATGTTTATACAATGTAGTAATTGTCAAGAGGAAGTGACTTTTGGAAAAACCTGTCTTTATTTGCTACTGTGCACAAAAACGTTCTTTATTACCAGCAACACAAAGCCATCTAATCCTCAAACAAAAACCATCCATCGAAAATGACATTGAATGCTTTTACAGATGTTCTTTGTTATCATTTTATTCAAAGTGTTTGTAATTAGAAGAGAGAATATTTCCACTCATTCACCCTGTCTCCCCACGAGTTGACAAACTGCCCCCCCCCTACAGATTTACAGCCTTCGGTAAACCACAGTGACGGCTTTCTGAAAACCCATAGTTCTCACAACCGACTTTACCAAACCAAACTGTTGTGGCAAATCTAGTTGTCTACAATTTCTTTTTTCTTTTCTTCTGTTTCAATTTTCACTTGGCATTTTCCCTGAGAAAACACCATCCAGTTCCTGTTTGACCTCGGTTCCCACCGTCTCACTCAGATATTGTCACAGTGGCCCAGTTCTCACTGCGCTCTGCTGGAGCATTCATTAGACTCTCATTCGGAGTGTGCATCTCTTCATCAGACAGTTGGACAGAAAACTGTATGAATCACATGACCTGTTGATCCAATTTTTGACATTATCATGTGTAACAAATATAAAGTCTATTGTTTGACATATCATGTGGAAATTATTCCCATATTAAATAAGATAAAGAACAATACACAGATCAAGAAGACTATTCTTTCCTTTGCATACTGACAAAAATGAAAAAATGAAGGACTCCAAAAACATTGGAGTTGTTTCAACTCCTGTAGCAGTGACTTTGGTGCTACCTGCAAACAAAGTTGTGTAATTTTGATTCAGGTAATGTGTATTATAATACATACTTGACACATGTTTGCCTTGAAAGGAGAATAAGAGGCAACCATAGGTACCATTAGTTATTCCATTTTTAGAACTTAGCAAGCTAGATTTTGTTAAGTGTTAAGGGGAAGTGAGAGAAAGAAGTTTAACGGTGTTTCATGACCAGTTTCTGCATTATGAGACAAAAGAGAGAGATATTAGAACTAAAGCACAAAGAGGAAACAGTTCTTTAGATCACGGACAATGCAAAGAGAAACAGTGTGCTTGATTCTCACCTATCTTACAACTTTGATCTCCTTGAACTTTTAAGATCACTTTGCTGTTACATTTTCACATCAGCTTTGAGGAGCATGTGAGCCCTTGTGTGAAAAATTCTTATATTTCACACAGATTCAAAGCATTGTGGTTTATGAAATGTGTGATTCAGTAAATCTGGAAAGTGTTTGCCTTTCAGCTTTGAAGACAATTCATCCTCATGATAAAACTGTGCCTGCGATCATTTTAAGCACAGAGATGTCTCTTATGAAACTCATCCAACTTTGAAAATCAAGGGCTGTTAATGTTGCTGCAATTTTATCTGTTTCCATTGGCAGAAAAAGAGGAAGTGAATTTTGGTGACTAACACCAGTAGAAGATTAACAACAGGAAACTGAGAGGACTTTTCTAAATGGTGTCTTTGTGTGAAAAATGAAAATGGAGACAGCTAATTTATGCAGAGATCATGACCCTCATGTCCCGTGGAAATTATGGCCCATGCTGACATGCTTTTTCTGCAGGCAAAACAAATGTTGGCGCTCGAGCCCCTCCCTAAGAAACAGAGTAGACAGGGGGGTTTAGTGTATGAGAAGCCAAAGTGACATAGCTGATAACCTTGTACCATTGTGTGCCTGGCTGACAGAATATCTCTTTTTTTTTTCACCACTGTGTGTATAACATGATGGAGATAACAGCAGATCCCAAACATTCTCCAACAGAAAAAAAACAAGCCCGACATTTTTCCACCACTTAAGCAAACAACAAATCTCTTTATCTCAAGATGGATCGCATATTTAAGACCACCACCATTCAAAGAGAGGAAAGTCTGATGATTGTAATGTTATGTCTCTTGGGGAAAAATGGCATTTGAAACTTTTATAAAAAAAATAAACTGCTAAAGGAGAGAGTCAAGTTATATGTGTGCTAATAACTGTGTACAAATTACAGAAAAACATTCAGCCAATTAACTCCCTCACCATTATATATCAGTGCATCATATGCATTATATTCTTTCCAGCAGAACATTGAAGAGTGATACTTGCTAATGGTAATTGTCAAATGTACTTTATTGTATTTATGTATTTGTTTATTTGACATGAACATACAGGAACATACTGTAAGGGATGTAACGTTTAACCATGCGCAAGTCTCTGATGCACTGCTCTTAGTGTTTTTAGCAAAATGCTAATTTGCAAAACGTGTGCATGGGAGTTTTTTTGTTTTAGCAATGACAGCTTGACAAATAACAAGTAGAAGCTTCATACAAAGCATGCACCAAATTAAAACAACACAGTATGTAATAGGTAATACATTTTGCACACAAAAAGTAATGCATTCGTCAATGGCAAAAAAACAACAACATGTCTTTGATTTTGTAAGAACAAAATCTCACTGAAAAAATATTCTATTAGTCATTGACACCAGCATCTAAAAAGCTTTTCAGCTGTTGGATTATCTCTTTTTTTTCTGATATTTTGTTCTCTTAATTTAGTACATTTCCAAAAGGATCCAAACTGATATTCTGGCTAACAGATGCTCACTATAGCTGCGTCAAACACAAAGTTGATTTCAGTGATCATCCTAATATTGTTGCATGAACTGCCCCACTGCCCATACTCAGTCTATGGAGAGTTCAGGGCAGAGTTTCAGAAATTACATTTCATTGACTCAACATTGGTATGTCAACATTTAAGTAACAGAGGTTGATACTCTTTCATTAAATCCATCGCTGTGGTTAATCTGAGAGTCACATCCTGCGGTCCATCAGAGCCTAGTTTGTTTGCTTTTCACTCATCATGTGGAAAAGTGACTCAACTGAATGTCTAAGACATGGACAAAAAAAACCTAAAAAAATCAAAGGGCCTTTACATTCTAGCGTTGTGGCCCCAACATAAATATAGATCTGTGGAGCATGGGTAAACTTCCTCTGCGTGCACTTCCTGAAAGACAACTGAACCCTGTTCTAAGAAAAGGCTTAGAAAGTGCTTTTATATCCAGACATAAGAGCCAACCAGAGAAATTCAAGCCACATGCTGATCAAGTCTGCATCCATGTCCTCGTGTAACTGTATGTAAAAGCCACAATAGAGCTATTCTCTGTGCAAACCATCCAGTTTTGATATAGTTCAGCCTCTTTTTTTAAATAATAAAGCAATTCTAAGATGTTGCAGAAAGCCAGATGTCTAACCCTGGCCAGCAGTAAGGATACAAAAAACTTGATCCAGACAGAAATATCTCAACAACTATCAGATGGATTAAACATGTTCACAGATATAAAGAATATTGAAGTATACTAAAGTATACATCAAAAGAAATTCAATCATTGTCTGACTTTTCCTGTGACTCCATCAGTGGGTCAAAAACTTGACAATCACAAGACTGGTGCAAAACATTATACATTTGAACGTGCATTCTGAGGGCATTTCTTCAAACTCCACCACATCTAAATATTGCTAGCCCATTTCATAGTGTTTCATTTGAACGTCCCATTCCAAGCAAATAATGTGCATGCTTATCGTCTACTTTAACAGATACTGCAAATCAGTTCAGAGTCTGTATAGTTCAGGGGACATTCAGATTTCAGTTTGTTGTTGGTTCTTGTGTTTTAAGCAAAAGGGAAGATTGCATAATCTCAGTCAATAAGCTATCCCCCTCCTCTCTCTGACAACAATTACACTTGAAATTAATTGATAATAAAACAGTCAAATGCATAAACATACAATTAATTGTCTGGTATATCCTAATAACTTTGATTAATTAAATCAAAAAGCACTGTCAACACATTAACGTGTGTTGACAGTGTTTGGCCAAATGCTTCCTAAATTAAAGACATTCCTTTTAGCCTTGGACATACATTATGTTAATAACTCATAAGCATCCTAACATGTTAATCTAAAGTAAGAAAAAGGTCAATGTTGGATGTGCTAAAAATCAACATGCTAGTATAATCATTGGGAGCCTGTTAGCATGCTGATGTTTGTACAGGCTGTAGTATTACCTTATTGGGTCATTTCCACGAACCGCCTTATCAAGCAAATCACAGTATCTTCTTAGGATCTTAAAGGCATCTTTTAATCTTTTCCACACTGCTGTTTGTTTAAACAATGTAGTGGACACTGCTTCCCATAAGGTCATGTGTTGAAACAGTTTTCATCTCTTATGATCTCAGCACTAAAATGTTCCTGAGAATCATGTCTGTTACTGTATTGTAACTGAGAGAGGATTATCTTGCTGTATCCACTAATTCAGGGCATTCTACAGCTTATTTTTGATTTCCTGCTCCATGGCTTTAGATGACTATCTCTAGTGGCAGCAGCCCAACTGCAGCAATCCCTCAAATAAAAGGGTCCCAAAACTCAGCACCCTGAGAAACATTACAGCAGGTCTTAGAAGACATAGCAGCCCATTATTGGACACATGATTGGGGAACAGAGAGTCTATGAGTGAGTTTCAGCCACCCAGGGAGAGTGGAGAGGAAGTCGTGCAGATGGAGGTCAAAGTTGCGGCGCTCACATCCTACTCACTACTTGTAGTGTTATTCCAGTCCTGGCTAACACTGACGGGATTGAGGAACACGTCCAAGGAATCATCTGGAAAGGCCTTTCTTAAATCTCTGTTTCCAAAGGAGATTATTATAGCGAACTCCACCAGCCAGTGAAAACGAAGGCATGAAATGACACTAAAGCCACAGGACTTTACAAAGAGTTATCAGATGTGGTCATTTTGGTAAACTTGCTATAAAGCCTTATAAAACTAGCATGAATCAATATAATTAGACCTTTTTATGTTCTTAAGTGTCATTTGTCATCTACATTGCAAGTTTCATGCCTTGAAGGCTTTGAAGACTCTCCAACTGATGTTCGTCATTTTGATATCCCTCGCTGATTTATTTGCAGGACTTGTAGTTATATCCAGGATGTTGCTGAATTTGGCTTGCAGAAGCTAAAGCTGGCTGATGTCATGTTTTTCATGGCTTCAACGGGTAAAACCCATCCACAGATGTGTATAAAAACAGATATCTTTAACGGGGGCCTCCTTGATTCCAAAAATGAGAGACCAATATGTCATTTATTTTAAAGCCTTGTGGCGACATCGGTGACTGGAAAAAAACAAACCCCAAGACATCCAAACAACAAAGGAAAAATAACAATACAGACGCTTCCTGGAGATGTGACTGTATTCTTGTTGTCTCCGCGCCGAGGTTGCTGCTGAAAGGTCAGGCAAACTTTTGCCAAGACCAGTAAAGCAACAGTGATGACCTGGGAAATCAGGATCTTTTCCGTCAATACTGCAGAGACAAAGAGATGTCAGAGGATGATGACCTTTTCCTGCTAATCAGAGGAAGATTCGTGCAGAGGAAAGGACTCCTCCCTTCACCTCTGCACAGGCCGGGATAAGGTTTCCATGTTTGTGTTAGTACATGGAGGACTGGCGGTACCTGTATCCTTTTTTGCAGACGACAGGGATACAGAAACATATCTTCAGTCTTGATAGAGAAAAGAGGAACTCCAAAGTTTCATCAGTCAAGTTTGTTTATAATCACCTGAATTTTGTCCTTTCTGTCCGGTGAGGTTAGATTTGTGTTTGCATGATTCTTAAACAGTTGTCAAAGTATGGTTTATAGTTTCCTTTCACATTGTTTTACATGATTCTTGTGTACTACAATTATTTAAACAAACACCCTATGTTTATCCAAGCTATTCGGACCAAAATCGACCTATTGCCATGTCATTTATTCTCTTGTGTTTTACTTTTTAAGCTATGCTAAAACTAACAGAAATATATATATATATATATACACACACACACACACACATATATAGATACACACATATATATACACTGAAACATCTAAATCACTGCAGAATGAATTGTAATGGGGTTTGGCGCAGAGACATGCTAAATGATGCCCAGGATCTAACCTTATCTTTTGAGTTTGACTAAATATCCATCATGTTGAACTTCGATGATGAACATTGCTTTATACCTGCAGAATATCAGCATGTTAGCATTGTCTTTCTGAACATCAGAGCTAAAACAGGGAGATTAATTGGGCTTGATCAAATACCAACTACATGCAAGTCTATAAAGTTGTTATTTCACATAGCTGTAGAAGTTACAATGGTACTCTTCATACTAAGAGCTTTGAATGGATTAACTTCTTCTTTTGAGTACATGCTCAAATTCTTCTGAATTTCCATTATCGAAGTAAAGATAAGCAATGATAAAAACTCTTTCTGCTTTTTTTCCAGTATGTATGTGTGGGTATGCGTGTGTGGGTGGGGGCCTTTGCATCTCCTTCAACAATAGCTCCATATAGAGCGTTCACTTTGAAGGGCTTTCAAGGAGTTTTTTTCAAGCACTTCCATTGGCTGGAGATGCATATCTAAGTATGATGTGACCTGTGCTTTCTTCTTGTGGACTGAAGTTCAAGATTTGTCCGGAGCCGTGACCCCTGTTTTCTTTAATTCCCTCTGCTCCTCCTGGTTTTGGGCTGTGACCCTGATAATGTTATACAAATGTCATGTGTCATGGAACTGACAGCTAGGCGACCATGTGACCTGCGACCATTGTTGCAGAGAGGGCTCTTTGTACGAAGACAAAGACCTCTGGCAAGACAAAAAATAGTGTTTTCAGGACAAGGTCGGGGAGAAATAACAGTACAACTGTTAGACAAAGTTTTCGAAATAAAAAAATGCTTCTGCAGAACGTTATGTGATGTCTTTCCCTCTGGCTTTTTATAAAGTCTTGGAATCCAGTGTAGTGTGGTTCATCAATTAAAACAGATTTTTACAGATATCACATGCCCTTTATGGCCATTTGTTATTCAAGCTTAAAGTTCAAGGTCTGACATTCAAAAGTTACAATCTTAGAGCTCTGGGTGGTGATTCAATTTTTACAAGCTTGACAGTAAGGTGTATCACGCTACCACAGAATCAATCTATAATCCAGTAAGGAATTCAGCTACAGTGAATTTGATTTAAAGAAAAAAACTTCCCCTCTACCCTACCCACTATTTAGAGGCAATAACAATGTGACCAGCCTACCAGAACAAGTTAGCCTTTCTTCAAACAATTGAAGTGATTGGTTTATTGGCCATTGAGCGCATACAGAGATAACCTGATGAAGCCAGTGTTTGATCAAAGACAGAAGAGGAGAGTAAAATTCCTCTGCAGCCGTCACCTCAAAGGAAATGACTCACAGTCCAGCTACAGTAAACAGTCAGGACATCATACTGTGCTTTTTATCTCCATCTTATTTCTGCTGCACCCTGCGTCTTTGAAGCTCAGCAGCTGAAACCGTCCCCAGACATTAAAGCTTCTTTTTATAGGCGCTGTTTATTTGCCAAGATTTAGTATTGTGTTTGTGTGGTGATTTCAAAATGTAACCAGGAAAACAAAGGAACGAAGGGAATCATGCATAAAATATTGTTTTCGATAATAGCAGATCATATTGTGGATTTTTTTCAGACTTTATAGCCTTATGGAACTTTTTAAGACTATTGTGCATAGGACTTTGATTGTATTCTTTATACTTCTGCTTCTCTACATCTATAATGAATAACACACTCACAACCTCCCCCTGGCACTTTTTTTTTTGACATTTATATATAAACATGAACTTTTTTAGCTAAAGAGCACATATTAAAAGATGGTGACCTAATTATTTATTTGTACAATTACAGTTGAATTGTGATATTCTACCATTCAAACACTTTTGTCGTATAAGTTTTTAAGTGTATAAGAAGTGCTAAAGTGTTGCGAAAAATACCCTTTGGTGGACAAAGATTTAACAAAATATATGCAGTATTATACCACTGTAGGAAAGGGGAGCTATATCTTAACTCGTCCGGTGGTTTTTTTATTCTAGGGGCTCTGGCTCCTTCAAAGGGTCATAAAAGCCAAATTCCCCATGTAAACACACAAGCTTGGCCTGTGAAGCTGATAAAGCTGATTCTGAAGATTACTCTGAAGGACTGGGATCATTAGCACAAGGAAGAGGAAAAACATCTGAAGCATGCATGACAAGTAACCCCCCACACGTCTGTTTTTTTTAACGTGTTCTCAATCCAAAGATCACTGGATAATCTTTAACATTGAGTTAAACACTATGTCAGTCGAATACATGCTGTAGATTAAAAAGAACAACATTTCCTAAAATGAATGAAAAGTTAAAAATGACATGAAATAGAAACCCTCATAAAGTGCCACACTTGAGTAAATGTACTTTGTTTCTACTGATGCATTAAAATGCTATTCATCAACAACTAATTCATTTGTTCAACTTGACTACAGCTTGTTTGTTATTCTTCTGTGCTAGCTAATACTGGCTTCATCATCAAGTCAAACTTTCTTTAAAAGCCCAAAACTTGAAATTGAGTCTGATCTAAGGCTTGAAGTGCAGCGAATACCAGTGCCAAAAACAGCAGTTCTTCTGTTGGCCACTTGTGAGTCAATCTTCAACGGCACTCGTATTTAAACGTCCAAGAACACAAAGTGATGTTTACAACAGTGCACAAAAATTGTGGCTTCATGTGTTGTCCCTCCACCACTTACTGCGCTAGTCTCACATATAAAACATATGGTCAGCAACAACCACAAACCGAATCTCATTTAACCCAACGAGTGACGCCACATCGGCTAGTTCCATTATTTATACAGTCTAGGATCTAATCCAGAATCTGATTCTGATCCTCTTTCTGGAGTTTTTATTGCTATCAGAAGCCAAATAAGAAAGACTCATTTTGTCAGTGATCCCTGAGCCTAAAGTCATATTTTATGTACAAGAGACATGCGTCTTAGTGATGCAGCAAGTTGCCGTGGAAACCAGAGTTGTCTATTGTGTTGATTGTGTCAGAGATCCGCCCTCTTGCCCTGACCCCTTCCCTCGGTGGCGGCACACTTTCCCCCGGGGACTTTCACACACAACATCTGCCCTGTCTTACAACGCCCCCCACGACCCCCATCGTCCAGAGCTTTCAGAGCTTCTGGACAGGCTTTTCACAAGAAAAAGGGCCGTCCACACACACCTGCTGAGAGGATCAGAGGTCATCGTCCAAGCAGGGAAGCTCCAGCATGCGTCACATTTTGATACAACAAAGGAGAAAATACTCATTCTTGCACAAATTGTGAGAGTCTTGTATTTGAATGTCTGCTGAGAGCATATTATGCCTAAATATTCCAAAACACTCTATTTCTCATACGCGTTCCCTTTTCTTTTTCCCAGGTTTTAAAGTCTGGCCACTACGTCATGAGACCTGAACGTGGAGACAGAAGGAGAGGGAGTTCCCTGTGGTGTCTGTTCAGGTTTTGCAGAGCTGCCTGCTGCCTTGCCAGGCCCTAAAGGAATCACCCGGCCCTCATCAATCTGCCTCCGCATTCCACAATAGCTGACAAAGGGACTCCACTCTCTCCACGGCAGATGGCTTCGCCTCAGGCTCTCCACGCCAAGCGCCCATTGTTTAGGCTCCGGGGTTTGATGCAGGGACCTTTGCTCCTCCTCCCTCAGTGTCACAGAAGCATACTGGGGTGCATAAGTTGAATTAAAACTCTCAGTCTTTGCTCTTTGGAGGAAACCGGAGAAATATCTCACATGTCATGCATCTTCTTATATGAGCAATATAGCGTCATTTTAAAATGTACTAAAAGTAAGATCCATTCGGTTAAAAAAAGGGATCCTCGTTCTCCGGATAAGAGCTGTGATCTCTCTGGATTATCCTGATTCCCACAAGAATACAGGAGGGGAGCGTGACCTGAGTAGGCAAACAGCTTCAGGCCCTCACAGTTTGCTTTAGTACTTGGAAGACATGTTCTTTGTTGTTGTTGTTGTCGTCTGTATCCAAGACAAAATGAAACAACTTCAAGGGAACATAAAAATACATTCAGAGAATACGGGAGACATTTCACAGATCATGAGGAATGAACCATACCAACACTGATATACAATAATCTAACAAAGATAGAATATTTATTGATGATTTATCAGCAGAGTACACCAACAACAGCAAGTACATTTACGCTTTCTAATTATCAGTTCATATTAGAATTTCCATTTCTTGATCCTTTAAGGCTTCTTTATGGTTTTTTTGCTTTGTCTGTCAGAGCACTTTGTAAACATGTTTGTAAAGATGCTGTATAAAGAAAGTTATTATTACTACTAATTAATTATTACACATAAATATAGCTGATATTGATACAAAGTGTGTTAAGCATTTCATGTATTACAGAAATTCAAAACCCTGATTTAGGAACTTCTTTACTTTGGACACTTCCTTTCATTGATTTTGATTTCACTTGTGTATTTCAAACTTTTAACTTTCTGTCTATGTGCAGAAACCCAATATAGTATTAATGTGTTAATAGATCAAAACTCCAAACCTGACTTTTACACTATTATTCTTTGCAGTTCTAAACTGTAGTCCAGATAATCCCAACCCACTGGAAACAAACCCGTGATGTAACGTTACACTCTGATAAAATGACTCTGTGGGTTTTTAATGGGACCTAAAGATGCAGTCTGGTTTAGGGTCTTGTAACTTTTTAATGGCGTTTTCTTTGCACGTCGTCTCTTCCTGAAAGTGGAGGGGAGTAAAGTCACCTTTATGATGTGGGATTTCTTTGCAGAAAAGCCTTTCGCTGACTCCATTCAACAATTAACACAAAGCTGATTCTCCATTAGCAGGCGTGCAGCCGGAGCTCTCTGGGCTTTTTGTGAGGGAGCTGCATGTTTAACACATCTGTTGTCTCCCATGTCTGGGCAGCCCACAGGACAGGTCTGTTCACACTGATCCTTTTATTCAGCGTTGAAAAGACCTATAGGGGCTCTTGATAGATGGCTGTCATTCCAATGAAAATGGCACGCTGGATAATGGGAAGAATGGAGGAACCAGCACTGCAGCACACCCCCTGCTCCTGGACCCTGAACATCCTGTTAAATGGCTGCTCTTAAACAGTCTAATGCCGAGCCTAATCTTCTTCAAAGGAGAAAGCACAAGTAATTTTATTTCCCGCTTCTTGAGCCAGTGCTTCTTTGCTTCTCAATGAGGGAAATAACTATTTGTTAAAAGAAACTTTTTTCATCAACCAATTATTACAAATCTGTAGAAAAAGGCAGCACAAATAAAGTCAGATTTTTATGAATAAGGGGGAAACAATGTGACAACGCCATTTAAACGCTACTTAAAATGGCTGTATTTTCATAAATTGTCAAAGTTTGGTCAGAAAATGTCCCCCTTACTTTCCTTTTTTTGCCTCAGGCAAGCCAAATTTTTATCTTCTCAACTTTCAATAAACAGAAAAATATTCAAACATGGACATCTGTGCAGTGTAACTGAGGATAAGGAACACGAGGTCAGAGTTTTTATCCAGGGGAGTGAGGGCGTTAGGGGGGTCAGAGGATGTTTACTGTAATGCTTTCAGCATCAGTGATCAGGGACAGCAAAGGGATGGAAAGACAATAGACAAAACAATGTCCTATTTAAGGACGGGTCACTGCTATTTATGAACCAGTAAGGATGCCCAGTGTGACACAAAGATGTTTGTTTTTGTACATTGAATGCAACATCTACTCTTCAAATATATTAGCCATGATACAAACTTTTATCATGATATATTTGAGGCCTGCATGGCTGCCTTATGTGTCAGATTGTCTGTCACTAATGATTAGTCTGAGGCTGTGATCAGAGGAAATCCAGGGCTCCAGTGATGTCATCCATTTATCAAACTAAGCTCTTATTTTGACATTTCAAAGAGGCCCTGCAGAGCTTGTTGCATGAGTTAAAAAGTGAGATAAGTTTAACCTGTCAAAACATTTCCACAGGGGCTTACTCTGAGGTAATCTTCATTGATATCAGTTGTAGCAGGGTCTGGATCTGTTTTTTAATGTTCCACAGAAGCATGTGCTTTCTCTTATCTCGAGGAAGACGCTGACACACAGAGGCTTGTTAATTTTCTGGTGGTGTGCGGTCCTGAACGCATCCTGTGTGTCATACAGAGATGTTCCCTCTTCATTGTCTATCTCCTCTTCTAAATCAAAATAGACACTTGTGGCCAGACACAAAGGGTCGCATTGTTTCTCTGTGAAAGGAGAGCATGTGCTTTGCTAATGCTGCACTCGCAGCAGCCAACCTCCGGGACAACTTCTACACTCAGTCTTTGATTAAGGAGCATAGTTATGCATGGATGGCTTCCTCCAAGGTGCCTGGAGGTTGTGGGAAAGGGCCACTGAGTAAGTGTGGCCTCAATCCTGCAGAGCTGAATGGACTACACAGACTTGAATGTTACTGGGCGCAGTCCAGCTGAGGAGGAGGAGGCTCACAGATCACATGACTTCAAGACTGATGGGACAAATGTAACTCTGAGTGAGCATAGTGGGAAACAGACATGTAACCTAACTGCCAAGTCCATCAAACAATGCCTTACACACCCATATAGCAGTTGGCTGCATTTTTGTTGGGCTCTTTACTGTTGTCGGTGTATCAGTTTTTAAGCATCAATACACAATCAATAAAGTTTTATAAAATGCATTGTCCCAGCCTTAGACGTCACATACAGATGCACAAAGTGCAATTCAGCTACATTATAAAGAGCTGGCTCTAAACTGACTGTAATTCCTTCTGCCTCTGTGTGTTACACATGACAGACAAAGTGTAACAGGGACGTAAATGTCCCGCCTTGAACTGGTAATGTTTAACTGCAACACAAGAATTGCTCTCAGGAAACCAGGTGTCACGGGTGCAGGCAGAAGGGAGGAGGACCTAATTGCAGGTGAAAACAAAAGGTGATTTATTAAACAAAAGAAAAAGCCAAAACTTACTTAATAAATCCAGAATTCCAAAAACCAAGTAGAGAAAAAAAGAAAGTCAAACCAGGGAGCAGGGAGACAAAACGACAGGCTCAGAACGCACATGACAAACTACAATGAACCGACAAGAGACTGAGGAAAACACAGAGACTAAATAGACGTGGGTTAATCAGACGCAGGTGAGACTAATAAGACAGGCGAGGACAATCAGGGTAATCAGACAGGAGGGAAACACAAGGAACAAAGAGCACAAGACCAGAAAACTGAGGACAAGTACAAAGTAAAACCTGACACTGAAAAGACTAGAACTAAAACAAGATTTTACAAAATAAAACAGGAAACACTTAAAAACAAGACTAGGAAACATTAAACACCAAACTAAGAACCTGAAAACACAAGCAACAGGAAACAAGCCTACAGACAACACAGAGGGACACAAGGATACAGAAAAAAACACCAAAGAAAAAAGCAAACCACACACACACAGAACCCGAGGGAAAGAATGAAAACTAAAACAAGATGAAATGCAGAAGCAAAACCAAACCATGACACCAGGCATGGATATCGTGATAACAACTTGTTATTGTTTAAATCTATAGTAGGCCTACAATTCTGCTTTGCAAAACCTTTTCATTTTAACATGTTTTTGTTTTTTAATCTTAGGTAGAAATGCCAGAAGTTAGTGACAGCCGATAAATCAAAAGACACCAAGTCAAACAACCAAAAAAATTCACAGATAAATAAACAAGGCCACTGGAACACTTTTCACCAAACGTGTCTTACTTTATGTCTGCTGTTAACAAGGTATTAATTCCTGCAAGCTGCAGAGTAATAAAGATTCATGCTAAAGCCAGAAACAGACTAACACAAGCTTATCAGTGAAGGGCTGATCCGGGGTCAGTGCTGCTTTTTCCTGACCTCATCCCAGCTCCTCTGTTCTGGTGTAAGGGCTTGGGCACAGGCGGCCTCCTAAGCAGTGTGATTAGTGTGGCGCCCAAACAGAGGCCCAAGAGACTGAGGGGTCGTCTGCCTTCTGATGGAGATTAAGTGCAATTTTCAAGCAGTTTGAAGACTGACTTTTAAACTTCAGGTGCCGTGATTGAGCAGTATTTTGGTGTACATGGAGTCCATCTTGCACCCTAAAGACTACAAAAGCACTTTACAAGCTCAAGTCAATTTTCCATTTCACCCTTCTGTGATTTAAAACACATTCTGTAAGAGGGTCTTTTATACTTTACTCATTTCATGCTGCATCTAAGTCCCCACCTAACCTGCTCCAGTCTCCCACGGGAAATCAAAAGCCTTATAAGCACTGCTAATGCTACAGTTTCCCACGGATACTACAAGAGCTAAACGCGGCTGATACTCTGAAAGGTCGTCTAGGAATCCTGTTTCCGTCAGCATGGTATAACACTCCAAAAAGTCATCATGGTAGAAGCCCCAGCATGAACAAGCTAGCAGATTTATTTTTCAATGACTGCATAATTTAAATTGACAGTTAGAAACGTTGTCAGGAAAAAATGCTAACATGCTAAATCCCTATTCTTTTGCTGAGCTCCTGACAGGAGAACACGGCCTCGGCTAATCCATTTAATATGAGAGGATCAGCTCGGTTGGACCCACCACAAGGGATAAACTGCTGCTCTGTGGGATGGAAGCTTGCTCTTGTTCTCTGTCTGGAGCTCAGCCAAAACTGGAGCTGTAAATTAATCCTATAGTGAACAAAAATGAACGGATTCCCTCAGCTGGCCAGGTTGGACAGTGTGTGTGTGCGTGCGTGTGTGTGTGTGTAGGTGTGTGTGTGTGTGTGTGTAGTCTGATGAAGCAGGATTTCTTGACAGGTGGCATGTTCAGTTTATGTCATGTGTTAAACCCTTGCTTGGCCCTGATACCCTTTATCCTTTAATACTGAGTCCTCCTGGTGTCACTAAACAGATCTGTGATATTAATAACAATTAACGGATCATGAAAATAAATAACAGCTTGCAAATCTGAAAATTGGATAGATGTGTGAATGCTTGTATTTAAACATTTTAAACTAGTCTGCAACTTTAAAAGACAAACTATATAGAGCTTTGCATGTTTGACTAATTTCTTTAGTGTGTTCAACAATTAACCAGCATTTACTTTACTGTCTCTGACTGTTTTCACAGCCATAAACTAACTAAACTGCCTTAAAGCCACATCTGCTTTTCATTGTCATGGCTCCTTAATTTGTCTGGCCTCCCATGTTGCTGTATATCAACCGGTTCCCCACGGAGCTTTCTCTTCATTAACAATAATCCACGACTGAACACTCCACGTTACAAAAACATGAACAGTGAACCGCAAGAGTCATCGAAACACAACATGCAAAAGGTTCAAATCTTGCAGACTGTGAAATAGGATGAGGAGTAATTAACCCTGATTGCCCCGAAATGATTAATCTTAATGATGGCTGCTGAGCAAACTTTAAATATCCTAAATGAATACATATGGAGTGTATTTAAGAAATGATTGACCTTAAAGTTGTGAACCATCTGTCATTGTAACCCATGGTGTGTCACAGCAGTGAAAAATATTGCATCAAAGCTCAGGGGTCACAAATCACCTCAGAAATGTTCAAACCGTTCCTGATGGGGAATGCTTGTGACATTTTCCTTTTAGCCTATCAGAAAGCCCCACAGCCTGGGAAGTGAGCATGTCTTTTCTTAACAGATCAAGTATCAGGGCCCTCTGAAGTGACACCCAAGGGAGCCATCTCCCCTTTTCACCTGTGTAGTACTATAAATAAAGGAGTCACTAAAGTCCTATACTGAAGGAGCTTTTGTCAGCAGGTCATAATGTGCCTCCGTTTAGGAGTGAGTTTAAGCTGCATTGAACCTTCATCTTCTGAATTAGTATTCAGTAAAAGTATTCTACAAGTCACTTACAACTTTTAAGCTTTCTTGTGACCCTTTTTGAGATGAATTAAGGATCACTGCTGCTCTTAGGGGAATATTTGACTACTCTGAAATAATCCAGTTTGAGTCAGGAATATTTCTAGCACATTGCCACAAGATATAGGAATTATGTAACTGTTTATTTTCTCTGTGTGTTTCTACAACGCCACACCACACCTCCTTTATTCTTGATTCCAGTCTAAGGATGTGTCAGAAAGTGAGAGGGCATCTGGATTTGAACCAGAGACCTCTTGACCTGCAGTCAAATGCTCTACCACTATACCCCCATCTGTCAGAACAATATACTATGGGAACATAAACAATTACTTAAGAGTAAGGAAGGGTTCCTCTTCATTATCCGTTAAAAAGCGGTACTCTAGCTGCTTACTTTATTTCAGACTGTTGGTTGGAATACCAAAGTCTAAACAAACCCATTTCCAATAAAGCTGTTAGCATTGTTACCACCAAACCCACAAGTCTGAGAGGCAGGGAAATTACACAATACGTGCAACACCCACACAACACAGAGAGAAACCTCAGCAGTTTCCCACTGGAGCCTCTCTCCCTTCAGCCTGCTGTCTCGTGAGAGTCTGACACTTCAACCTCACTCGGTCATTTTCACAGTATCACATCCCACTGGCCCTTTTCTGACAACATAATACACACATACACACACAGATCATATCTCTGCACCTCTTTATGCTCATCAACATAAAGCCCTCCCTGTAGCACTGAGAAGAGACAACAAATAGCTAACTATGCCCGCTGAACGCATTTGTTTGGAGTCGCGGTCTTCAGACTGTAAAGTCCAGACAAGACAAGAGTTCTGCCAATTGAATGTGTCAATCATTTGATGTTCCCAGAACAACAGGGGCCAGCACAACGGGAGAGTGCTGGGAAGCATTAGGCTGACGGAGTGGAAGTAGGGCATGGGCAGGGGGTGTCGAGCAGGTCTTCTCCTTGGTTATCGGGAGGAGAGCAAAAAAAGGGAACGATTAGTACTTAAAAATAGGACATCAACCACCGGCCGTGAGCTTCCTGTTTTGTTTGGATCTGCAAAGTCGTGCAGCTGAGATCTCCCTCGCCTTGCCTGAGCGTGTTTATTTAGTTGAGAAATTCAGGGTAAACTTCATCAGTACTGATACATCCTCTGGAAATGTCAAAGTCAACTTACTCCGTCACGGTTATTCTGCTGTAACAACAACGTCTTTTCATGTAATGCCCTGTGATTACAGAAACAAGCAAACCAGTTTATGTAAACCACCTCGGAAATGGCTCACACATTAAATGTATTTACATGAGAAAAGGCCCGAGGAGACGACACAACAAGCTATTAAACCACCTCGGATTGCTGTGTCTTTCCTTTTGTCTGCTGGACCTCCCTTTGTATGTCCTGGTGAGTTAGCAGCCTACAAACAAAAAGACAGTATATATTGCTGAAGAACAAAGGCCATTTAACACAACACAAGGAAGCTTTTCACCCCTTCCCCCCCCCCTTTCTCCTACCTCTTAAATTTCCACATTCTGATATGGAAATAACTCAAACTTGTCGGCAGCTTTTAGAGTTCCCCTGAGTTTTTCGAGCTCTTAGTGGAAATATAAACCTGAGGGGTCTCCAGTGCCTCTCTTATTTCACGTAGCTGTGTTTTCATTACAGAGTACAGAGATACTGCTCCAAGCAACCAAGGTTGGTAACATGACCAAAATGTTCAAGATATTATGAGACTGCTTGCTAAAAGACGATGACACATAATGATGGTTAATAAGTCTTCTGTTTGGATAGAGGAAATCATGTGGGAGGCATGTCAGCATGTAACCCGTCACTCAGTTGATCAAATACAAATTGAAAGAATCAAAGGGAAACCTTGCATCAAATGTTTTTGCCTTTAATGGAACATTCTTAACGTTTTCCTGACTAGCTTGTTCACACGTACACCTCGCAGCAGTGGGCTAATGCCTCAGGAGGCAGAACATGACGGTAAAAGAATGATGCGGAAGTGGCTAACAAAGTGGTGAAATAAGGTTGAAACAGCAACTCATCCGACCTCACGTGGAACATTTACTAGAGGGCTGGCAGGTAAAAAAAATCAGATCAAGTTGGAGTGAAAAATCTGTCTGTATACCTTCATACAAGCAGCTCATCCTAAAAAAAGTTGTTCAGGAGTTGTGGGAAAACACCTTGAGAGTCTGAGATAACTTGCATTGGTGAGTAATGATCATGTAACCATCAATGGAAAGTAATTACCCCAAACTCACAACGGTGCTGTCTTGAAAGCTTCTTAAGTACAATTTAAGGTAATTTTATGCGAAATGTGTTATTCCATATTCCACTTCACAAGCCATTGTGTTGCTTTTTACCTAATAACTGACATTGATTTAACAGGGTTTTAAATCAGTATACATATATCCTGATGAAATGTGATACATTGGTATAAATTAAAAACATTTGAAGACTTTGATATTTCCAGACCATTTTGTTAAGAAAACACACTTTTTGTAATTGTGGCACTTTTTAAAAGCAACATTGGTGCTGCTTATGTTTAATAACTATGATGTATCTTGTGATTTATTTGATTGCTGTGTAACTTAAGTTTCTGCCTAAGAACTGTTCATTGTCTTCACCCCTAAGGATGTCTATTCAGATTTATGGGAACTCTCTGACTCGATCAATGAAAGGGCTTGTATTTATTTGTCTCTCCTGCAGCTGAAGCATTCTCAGCCGTGGTCCTTGGAGAGTTTCCTCTAATGTTGCATGAAGAGGGAAAACTGAAACCGGGTTCTGAGGAGGACGCCTGGTCCCCTGGCTCTCACTCCGGGTGTGACCTGTAATCCCACCAGAGCTAGTGTGTCCATACTGGGAAAATAAACAGCACAGAGACTGATCCTACAGCCAAGCTCTCATCTTCTGATCAAACTTTTTATTTGATGTTTTTCAGCACATGTTCACTCTCAGACAGAGGCATTCGATCCTATAAGCTTCATGGCTGGAGATCTTACACTCAGCTATGGTCCTTTGTTAAACTGTGTAAGACCCGACCCCATTGGATACATCTTGACTCAGTTTAAACTTTCATGGAGTCATCGCGAGGAATGTCAAACATCAGACTGAAATATCAAATAAATGGAAACATCAGGAAAGTTGTGGTTTTGAGTTAATGCCCTCCGTGGTTTACAAAAAGCTGGATCTATATGCAGGCCATTGAGGAGAGATGACATCTTACAAAACACATGTTTCCAGTTTCTCTGTGGTGAATATCAGAGAACAGAAGAGATACTTTAACAAGGCTTTTTAGACATGTGGGGATTTTGATTTGACATAATGGATGCTGGAATTTATTACCTGCATGTGCATCCTGTGAAATCATCTTTGAAGTATAAATAGCGTCGCTTTAATTTTCTACATCCCTGCTGCTACAATCAGGAGGAAAATCAAACGCACTGTGAGGTTCATTTATGGGTTTGTGGGCGCTGTGGTGAGGAAGTGGGCCTGTCTGAAGAAACTGGATTCAATCTCACTGGTATTCAGCGGTTTGATAGTTTGGGGGGTCTAAGAGGAGGTTGATGAGGGATTTCAAAAGAGACAAAAAAGTGATTAGGGGAAATGTGAGATTAAAAAACTGAGTGGTATAGGGCTGGAGCTTATATGAGAGGGGAACTTTTCTTTTCCTTTCAAATTTTAACAAGTGACATTGTTTTCACAAGTCCAAAGAAACAGAAAAAGGCTTCTGAGGTGGGATGAATTCCATGCAAGCCCTGCAGAAAGCAGCATTTGATTGAAGAAGAATAAGGGCCACAGGGACATCCCCTTCTGCCTGGTTTCTTACACTGGGTCCTAAGCCTTTCTTTAACAGGTTAATAAAGGGCCTAGTCAAGAGAAACAAAGCAGAGAGGGAACTCATGGGGTGTCCCTGCATCAAAAAAAAAAACATCACCAAACATGCAGCGGAAATGAAGTTTTTCTTTTGCTAAACATTTCTCCTGACCATGCAGAGATGCAGGATGCAGGACAACGTCGCCTTTTGGGAATTATTTAAAGCAATCTTCTTTTTTGATGTAATACTGGCTTGACCAATGTGTGTTGTTTTTAGAGTTGTCTTCAAACTTGCAATAAGAACGCTTGCCTTTTAATCTGAGCACCGGAGTTGGACACACATAGTTTGAGATCATTTTGATATAAAACAGTGAGAATGGTGCTGTGATGCTTGAACAGCTGTCTGCTGGTTATAGAATGAAACTTTTGGTCAGCGCCCTGGCACCGCACCAGACGGCACTCGGGTTTGAGAGCCAAAAATTTGAATAACAAGTGTTCGGGAATGGCCAACTGTTTAGAGCCCTCACAAGGTCAGAGCGGGAACAAAGAGGCTGTTTCTCTGGTGAACACCCGGCTCACATTCGACTAAATTCAAATCGTCTGGAGTCTGATGGCAAATTTAAAAAACACAGATGGAAGAGTCATGGAAGAGTGATGTGACAATGATGCAAAACACAGCTCCTTCTCTTTCTTCCTTCATCTGTCCCAGCCCAGCACAGTTGCGGCAGATGGCTGTTCAACATGAGTGTTGCTCTTATGATTAAGCTTTCTGCTTGTTAAAAGACAGTTCTTCCTGTCCACTGTTGCTAAATTTCAAGGGCTGTGCTCATGGCAGATTACTGCTGGGTATATATAATAAATATAATAAAGAATACAGTCTAGACCTGCGCTTTTTGTAACATGTTTTGAGTTAATATTTGATGTGAATTGGTGCTATACAATTAAAAATAAGTTGATTCATTGATTTTACCCTGTCAATGTATTACTACTATTATCAGTCACTCAATGGACTAAACACACGCTCTCAAAACTAACCACGCCCATTCCCGCGTCACTCGCACGCATGCTGCATTCAAGGACCTCCCAGGAGGCGTGGCCAGAATGGAAACTTTTAAGCGTCCCCTCGCGACAATCACCTCATTTAAGATTCAGTTATGCACCTACAGAGGTCTGGTGCGCTTCTTTTTTCCTATATTTAAACAATACCACATGGACTTTACGTTGGAGATCCGTTTCATTTCTTCATAGTTTTTAGACGTTTCTTTTTTTTAATTTAATCATGCTGAATAATAATGTTAAGAAGATAGTTATCTCTGTAGTCAGCACAGCATGTCTGTGTCTGCTGCTGCTCCTCGTCGCGGTGCAGCATCACGGCGTTCAGGTGGATGAGGGTGCGAACGGAGAGGACACCGGGATGCGCGCTCTTGACGCAGAGCCAGGGAGTGCGCCCGTGAAGAGAGGATTCTCTGCGTACTTAACCAAACTAACCCGGGGACGGAGGGAGGTGGAGAAGCCCGCGCGGTCCTCTCCATCCGCTCCGCTACCTGCCGAGGACATCAGCGCGGATGACATCTTCATCGCTGTGAAGACCACCAAGAAGTTCCACCAGTCCAGGCTCAATCTGCTGATGGACACGTGGATCTCAAGAAGCATTCAGCAGGTAATGGAACAACAATTATCTGTATTTATTTACGTTTTCAACTATGAAATTAAGCTACATAAAGTTCCAAATGTAGATTTGATTTAGTTTTTTTTGGGGTTGCCTTCATCGTTGCTGGGCCGCTGCTGCAGATAGAAACAGTAAGCCAGTGTGCATATGCAGGTGATGCCTTTTTGATGGCTGCTTACAGTGCTGCATTGTTCCCCCTGTCACCAGATGACACAGTGAAATACCCACAAAACCCCTGTTAACCATGCTGAGTTTCTTCAGCTCTGTCACTTTTTTTATCCTCCACTGAGTGATGTCCCTGAGAACGGAGGGAGCAGTTCCAGGACTCCCTCTTCTTCACCCTCCTTCAGCCCCCCCTCTCTCCCCTCTCCTCTATTATGCCTCCTCTTTTCGGGTGTCCCTGTGAATGCCCCTGGTGCAATGGATGCTTCACAGCAGCGACTCCAACGCTGTCCCCCTTCCAGGGGCTAACAAAGCTTCTTTCTGAAGGGGGGAAAAGAAAAGCCTTTTTTTTTTCCCAGCCCCTCTTCTTCCCCCTCTCTCCATGGGAACATGGGAGCCGAGTCTGGGTCAAGCTCACTGGAGGGATGGGAAACTGGGGGGCTTGGTTGAGGAGACGCATGGGGACAAAGGGGTGCATCTATAGGACAGTTTGTGCACGCTGAGTGTGAAAATGTTGCCCTGAGAACCAAGCGCCTTTAGAGGATTCACAAAGACATGCATGGTTAAAAAAAAGTTTCCAGTCAAAGTAATTTTATCATGCACAGAGAGGTGCCATCTTTGCTTTTTTTAAATGTCCTTTTAATTTGCCTTGTGTGCCACCACACTGCGGTTCATTCTTTTAAACCAGGAGAGTTGAGGATGAGGTGTTTCCTCTTTGGTATGATTTTCTGTTATTCAGTTAAAATCCTAACCATGCTCTCAACATGTGTTTATTTTGGGAATTAATTCTTAATATATGTACTAATGGCTGCTCTGGATGATGTTCGGCAGTGTAAACAGGGCTCACACATGCAGGCAGCTGGTGGGTGCCTGCATGGACAAAAAGCACAGACTCGGCTCACAATGAGAGAGGGAGTTCCTGGAGAAGGGGTGACAGGTGGTCAGGAGAGACGGAACAAAGGAGGGCCTTAATGCTAGCCATATGATGCCCCCACTTCCCATCATGTACATATGGCCATCCTCTGTGTTCAGGTTTGATTCCCACGCTCAGCGGATGAACATCTGTGCAGTTCTGACTCTTTTTTTGTTTTTTTTTTGTTTTGCTGAAGACATCAGGGACTGCAAAACACGACGCAGAAGATATTTCATTACTACATTTCCTTCTCGCACATCTCTTCGCTCTTGTGCAGATAAAGCTGCTCTCTGCAGCAGTTTACATGAGAACAGAGAAGATTGATTATCTGTGAGATAGCTGTGTTGACACAATAGCCTGTGGCCTTCCTAATCTTTGAGCCCATTCACAGCATAAATAGCCTTTTTTGTGCATTACATTAACCCCCCAGTGTTGGGACTTTTTTTTTTTCTTTTTTACTTTGTGGCTGATAAATGCCAGCATTAATATCTATGTCCATACATAACAATTTCAGCTACAGGCGTTTTTTTGTTTTCTTTCATTTCCCTGTGAATTGCCCTCGAACAAAATAGTGTCTTGCTAAGCACAGGACCATAAAACAAAGGAACAAAATGACATTATAATGCTTCCTGTTCAAAAGATCAACAGCAAATTAATTTATAAAAATAGCCTGTAGAATTCATTTTGCAGCATGACTACATCTCCATGTTGTGCCATGCATGCCACTCTAAAGATATGGTAATTCAACAATTCCCCAACAATTAGCGCTTTTACTATATAAGAAGAGCATTTGGCGGCGTACATACAGTATGGAGATCAGATAACTTCAGTAATGAGCGGTGAAGTTGAGGTGTTCAGAGTGAGGTTGGGTTTAGGCCCTCTTCGATGATGATGTAATTTGGCTTGATAAAAGTTGCTGAAAAGACTTAGAATTTCTGGCACCGAGGGGGAAGTCCTCAGGGTGGATGTGTTTGATGGAGGGAGGGGAGCCCTGATGCCCTTCCTTCCTGTAGAGATGGAGACAGCCAGCCAGGCACCACGTTCAGCTCAGACGGGGCCTTGCCAGGCCTTCCTGTGGTCAGGAGTGCAGGCCCCCCCCCCCCCTTTTCTGTTTGCTCTCTTCTTCTCCATGCGTCCCTCACACTTTGCCCCCCCCCTCCCCATTTATCTCTACTTCACACACTGCACTCTTTTTTTGTTTTGTTTGGACACGTATTCAATGAAAGTAACTGTTCTTTAAAGTTTCAGTTTAGAAACAATGAGAGAGAAAAAAAAAAGAAAAAAAACTTCCCCGGGAGGTTTCTCTTTAGTTAACTCCTGCAGCTGTATGCAAATGCAGGCAAACATATTTAGAATTTACCCAGTGGAGACTTTACCCAGCATGAAAACTCACAGCATTGTTCCATTCATGGGGCTCTGGCCGGAGGTGGAGAGGGGGGGGGGGGCAGGATAGAGGATGAAGAGGGGGTGAATGGCCACACACGGTTCGCGATTTACTAATCAGCAATGAGATTCCTCCCCTCCTTCCCCCCCCCCTCCCTTTCTGTCAGTGCCCTGGCAGCTCTGGCAGCTGCCTCAGTGATTAGGCTGTCTATTCAACGGGCTTTAAAGCAAACAGCGCCAGCCTCTGATCCCTTCACCAGCTAAAACTACCACCCTTCCTTAAACAAACACAGGCTCATGGCATCAACGCAGAGCAGCATCTGCTCAAAGTTTGTTCCATAAACAGTTCAGTAGCGAAAAAAAGAGCACTGGAGCAGAAAGACGTGTCTTTTCATTCAAGAGACGTCGGTCTAAAGATTCAAATCACAAATGCAGTCACCCAGGAGCCGGGCAGACAAGCTGAAGGAATGCGGCTTTTAGTTGACAAAAAGTGCTCCGTCAGTGAAGATTTAAGCACCACGAGCTGCTGGCGTGTCTCGACACGTGGCTCAGATAAGGTAGTGTGAAGTGCGGCAGGTGCTGCCTCACCTGAGGTGAAGAGTAAACAGCACTGGCGGTTACAAAGCCCCGCGCAGACTTTCATCATAGCCATTCAGAAGCTTGCACCTGCTCCGTGGGTGATCATAAAGAGGGGTCTAATCTTTCCCCCCCCCCTGCTCCTTTTAAAGTGTGTTCCTGTAAGGTGCACTTTGTTGTTCACTCCTTTTTATGACTAACTGCTACATTTAACAAGCACCTGCAGGCTCGTGGTTTGATTCTCGGGGCGCCGTCAGTCACAAAGCGGCGAGCAAACACAAGATGCACACACACACACACACACACACACACAAAAAAGTTTAGTGCTGTTTGTTTGTCATATCAGATTCGACACGTTGAAGTCCGGCAGCAGGTCCAGCAGAGTGGAGGGGGCTCAGTCGGGGGATGGGATACTTGAATGGGGTGTGTGTGGGGGCGGACAGTCTGCCTCCCTGCTTTGTTCTATGTCTGGGATGCTTCGGGGCGGCGGCAGAGTTGCCATGGAGAGAATGAAATGCCGGACAAAAGGCCTTTATTAGAGCAAGGGGTTGTTTAACTCAATGTGTTTTCCACTGCATAAAAGACATGTTGATTGATGCTAATCACACCCGGCCGGAGAAAGAGGGACTTTGTACACTGTTGAATTTGATCATGTGACCGCTCCTCATGATGCTTTTGGTTTGAAGGATTTCAAGTCCTCGTCCACTTATCTGTAGTGTCCTTTGTGTGTTTACAGACTTACATCTTCACAGATGGAGAAGATGAAGAGCTAAAAAAGAAAATTGGTGAGTGGCCTGAAAGGGATTTATTTAACAGGAACAAAGATGCATATTGTTCAAGAATACATGAGCGACCAAAACATGAGCTTTGAGCTGTTTTCCTCCATGTGATGGTTTCATCTTTCCATAATAATTTTGAACGTTTTTTTTCTCCACTGTTGCAACAGGGAGTCATGCCATCAACACAAACTGTTCAGCAGCACACAGTAGACAGGCTCTGTCGTGCAAGATGGCGGTGGAATATGACAAGTTCATCGAGTCGAGGAAAAAGTAAGGATTACAGAGATTTAGTAAACATCTGTATGAGTGAAATTCAAAATCTAATAATTTGTATATTTTTTTTCTGCCTCTCAGGTGGTTCTGTCATGTGGACGATGACAACTATGTGAATGTTCCCTCTCTGGTGAAGTTCCTGTCCCAGTACCCCCACACCCAGGACATGTACCTGGGTAAACCCAGTCTGGACCGGCCGATCGAGGCCACAGAGAGACTGGGCGACAATAAGATGGTACGAGGACGCTTCTCTTACTTGCTGTGCCTCACAGTTGGAGGGTGACAAAGGCAATTGATGGGATTATTCTGTATAATGACAAACTGTCGTTTTCCTTCTTAGAAACCAGTCAACTTCTGGTTTGCTACTGGAGGAGCAGGCTTCTGTGTGAGCCGAGGTCTGGCACTGAAGATGAGCCCATGGGCCAGGTGAGATACAGATACACATGCACAATTCTCTTTCAATATTGAGAAAAGGAACCCCATCACTATGTTTTTGAATTATTTTAGTTTCAAGACAATAGGAGCTAAATGGGTGTTCATAAAATCCTACATCAGAATAAAAAAAGCAGTTCATCGTTATAACGCTGACCTTACATTGTGTGTCTCCTCTTTTTTAATCTTCTCCAGTGGCGGTCACTTCATGAACACAGCTGAGAAGATCCGGCTGCCCGACGACTGTACCATCGGTTACATCATCGAGTCAGTGCTGGGGGTCCCTCTGACCCGAAGCAACCTGTTCCACTCTCACCTGGAGAACTTGCAGCTTGTGTCGAGAGCTGAGATGCACAAGCAGGTAAAAGGCGTACAGCTCTTCTTACACGTATGTAAGTTGCAATGAGATGTTGTTCCTCTTTTGCTGATGTTGTTTTTTTTTTTGTTGCTTTCTTCAGATTACTCTCAGTTATGGGATGTTCGAAAACAAGAGCAACATCATTAATTTGAAAGGAGCTTTTTCCGTGGAGGATGATCCATCGAGGTGAGAGATAGCTTTGTGTTTAGTGACTGGCTTCATATGTCCAAGCTTTTTAGAAAACCCTAACCTGAACCCTCTTATCTGTCTTCCAGGTTCAAGTCTGTGCACTGTCTACTGTACCCAGACACCCCGTGGTGTCCCCCTCAGGTTGCCTTTTAGGACGACCGCTCCTTTCTCATCCTCGTCCCCGTCATGCCTCGGTATCTGAAAGGCTTGTGGGGACCAGTGTTTGGTATTAGACCGCATTGCTGCTGTTTTCTTGCTACAGTGGTGTGCGGTCTTTAATAGTTTTACTGGGCTGCTGTGCGGCCCGCCTTGGGACTTTACCTTCCTGCACCGGACCAGGACCTTGTTCCGCCTGTAATGCACAGGTGGAGGACTCCAAGTCTTGGCAGGAAGTAGCTTTCAGCGTGAAGCTTTGCAGGCAATCAGTTGAGCTTTTTGATGTACATGTTGCTTGTAAATGAATCTGCAATTCTCATAGAATGTATTGACATATTTCCAAGCCTTTTTGCCAGCTTCATTAACACTTTTTATGTTTTATTTTTGAATTTTAAAACAAAGGTCTTTGTAGGCTTTTATCATATTATTGACTTTTTTCATGCATTTTTGTTAAGCTCTTTTAACGACGATGACTCCGGAAAAACTCTATTATGAAGATGTTTTGTGCTTTTCGGTTAACAGTGTTATTTCTTACACAAACTGAGCTGGCAGTTGGCAGTTTTCCAAATGCATCCCTTTTTTGAATGACCTAATCTGAAGTATGTCAGGACTAAGCACTTTTCCCAGGGTTTTTTTTTTTTTTTAAAGAACTGATCTTATTCACATCTTTGAATGACATGCTTCAGATTTGTGTCCAAACTGACAAAAAGAAAAAAAAAATAACCCCTCAAAATCTCAAAATCCATTCATTCTTATGTATTTAATGTCTCCTTGCATTTGTAACAATCAGGGAAAATAAGGAGTGGATGAGATTTTGATTTGGGGTTACAATCAGATCTTGAATTGCTTTGATTTTTTTTTCTTTTTTTCTTTTAAGTTTGTTTAAAAATTGCACAGCTGAGTTTCAAATAAGCTGATTTTTGCTCCTGGAAAGACACTCACCTCATGGGGTTCAACAGTGAAGAAAACATGACTCTTGTATTGGGAAATAGCATCTAAATTATAGTCTCACATTTGATCCCAGCCACAGTCTAAGAGTTTGCACAAAAGAATGGCTTCTCTGTCATTAACCTGAATGTTTATTTACACAAAATACTGGCTGGTCACTGTTGAGACCAATGAGGTGAGAACTTAACAAGAGCAACATCAGTGTTTCTACATGGAGGTGTCTGTTCCCCTCTGTGTCATCTTTACCCATATTGGGTTACTCTTGACATTTTAATCACAGTACTGTGTACTGTGCTTCTGTTTAAATTAGTGTTGAATGTGTAATGTTTAGAATGTAACTCTCCCTTTTGTGGTTGACACGTGCTTTTAATGACCTGAACATGATTTTGTACTGCTTTGAACTGTCTCAATGACTGCGCTGTTGTTTTTCTCCAGTATCTGGAGGGTTTGAACAGTTCATCCCCAATATCGGCTTCTCAGGGATTATGAGTTGATCCTGGTATTAAATCTTCAATGGGACCCGTGGTGGGATCTTAAAGTTTAAATAAAATGTATAACCACTGAGAAACTCAACGCTTTTGGTCCTGTTTTTATTTTCCCATCTAACACAATTTTGTAAAACAACATCTCCTAATTTTCCAAAGACGGTAGTAGGACAAATTGTACCAACAATACCGTACATCCATTCATTTTTGAGAAATTTCACATTTGTTTAATATGAACCATTAATGAGTAAAAGCTCATCTGACTTTGTCCATTCACAAAAACAAATAGGTTTTGTCAGATTAACTGAAGAAGGCTTGACACTGAAACTCATCAAAGCGTAGTTTGTGCACTTGTGCAGCAGCTTCTTCACCTGCTGATCGTTACGTCTCGTGATTGGATACACCTGTGGAGCTGACCACACGCAGAGAGATAAAACACGCACGTCTCACTCTGACTGAAAAAAGTCAGAAATGGATTGAAAAGTCTGCACAAATCATTTGTGTCTGTTCTGCCCTATGACTCCATAATATTCTTCAGGTAGTGTTTGAAGAACATTTCTCTAGTTTCTCTTCAGTTTGAGAAATGCTTAAGCCTGTTAGAAGTCTTCCTCACTACTCCTAACAGTTCTACACACAACTTTAAGGACTAAGACACTTGTGAATAACTTTCAACTTTACATGGATCTAGTCTGAGCTCAGAGGAGAAATGCTGTCTGGTGTCACGAGGAGCAATTTTTAGTACTTAGGGGTCTGGACTTTATGTGCCTTTTCACTTTCTGGTTACTTTATTAAAAAAAACAAAAAAACAACTTAAATTGTATTTATTCATAAGTAATTTTTGAAATCTATGAGCCATACGTTTATTTAAAATGACATTGAAAATGTGTTCAAAAGATCAACCAGCTACAACATTTATGCACTCTACTTACACATCAGTCCATTAAGTCTTTAAAGCCTTTAAACAACCAAGATAAAGTCCAATACTTTTTAAGACTTTTACTTGTACTTGCTGATGATGATGAATCCTGGCACTCGGGGAACTTTCAAAATAAGGAACAAGACTTTCATGTGACTGAGGAAAGGTCATGGTGAGTTATTGAATTATACAACCTTTTTTTTTTAATAGCTTTAGCCTCTCAAGCAAAACAAAAAAACAAAAACAGTAATTTCAATATCTTTAACTTTGTACACAATTTTGAGAAACTTCATCAGCCTCCATGAACACATGCTGGCTGAACTCTTGCATGGGAGACAAATTACTTAGAGCAAACATCCCCACCACAAACCATAATCACTGCTTTGCTTTCTAGAAATGTATAGTGGGAAAAAAATGGCACCCTTTTATGTGTCTAAATCTTCCGTTCAAACAGACATCCGTCATTTGCAACGTCTTTCTTCTGTCCGTTTACTCATAAAAGTTTGAAATGAATCTGTGCAGAAGTTTTCAATCACACACTGGTATAGAAAAGAACAATGAAAAACAGTTTGACTGGAAGTTGTGATGATTGTTTATACGCCTGACATTGCTTGCTATAAGCAGAGGAAGAAAGAGATTCCTCAGCTGGCACTGCACCCATGGGAAAAAGGGGGCATGTGGCTTAAATGTGAAACGCTTGTATTATTACATTGGCAAGCTGTGAATGTGCAAACAGTAATCGGATCAGCAGCATTTTGATCTTTCCCTACAAAGAAAAAAGAAAGTTTATGCATCAATAAACCATTAGAGTGTCGCTCTAACCTGTCTCCACACGTCTTAAAGTCACAAACTGTGCTTCTCGAGGGACATTTTTTGTTATAATTGTTATAACTATAGTGTGCTTAATTATTAAAGAAGGCATGAGAATTACATTGAAGTATATGACATCAGTTGTCCTTCCCACACACACACCTGTAACATGAATTATCAGCTTTGAATAAATTTGTTTTTTCTGTAAAAACTGTCCTGTGTTGGTTTTCCTCTGTTTCGCTTCCCTCAATGTTTGCTATTGCAGTTATGTATTTTACCATACGAGGAACTGCAGAATTATAAGGACAGTCAGACCGAACTCTTTCAAGTGTAGCCTACACTCTGAGCATTTGAATTCACCCATCATGGTAAAATTAGATGGGTTCAGGGCCAGTTTTTTTGTCACTATTTTGTATATCACTGTAAATAATAAGATATCATTTGTTCATTTTTGTGGCTGTGCAGTCCTAGTGCTAAATTAAGCTAATAATAGCTTCATATTAAACAGACACACGAGGAAAGACAACATGCCTACATGATGAAGATAGAATAAATGAACTACATAGCGCTTTCACAACCTTTACATCAAAGTGGATTTCAGTTGTTCTCCTGCTTTGAAGTGCACCATCAGTGTCTTAATTGAAATGATAAATTAGCTGTAACGTAGCTCCAAATGTCTGTCAAGCTGTTTTGCATATGTATGTTGTGGCAGCAGGTGAGAAATTACATGAACATAAACATCTAACTGCAGTCTGCTGCTCGACCACCAACTGTCAAGTGAACTGTGCCAAATCTGACTGGAGGCTGTTACTGTGGCTGATTATCTTACACTGATAAAGCGTCCACACTGTCCATCAGACTGTTGACTAAACACAAAAGTCCTGCATGACTTGTGTCTGGCTCACTCTGAGTCACACTTTTGGAGAACTTACAGTTTTCTACCCACCTGACTTTTTTTTTTATCTCCCCAGGGAGACATAAATCTGTCAGTCTCTCTCATTTTTGAGACGGTTCAGACATGTATACAAGAAGTCGTGGTTGCTAGTAACGTACAGTCTACAGACTTTTTGGACGGGGTAGCCCAGCTGGGTTTATGACTATCGTAGGGATAGCTGGAAGTTTATGTGCACACTTGAATAAAGAACATTTATTTATCCCTTTCACACATACAGCTCCCTGTAGAAATATCAGGACTTTTTTTTAAATTTGTTTTAGGAATTTTCTGCAAGTGTGAAAACCCTAATGGAAGATGCACACTATTTAAGGGGCTCAAACAGTTCAAAAGTAATTGTAAATGACTGAAGAGACACAATACAAACACAAAGACAGTCACAAATGACGGAACGTCAACAACTTCACATGTAAAGACTCAGATGCACCAAACATCAACAAAACAGCTTTATGTAACTTTGTTTTTAGAATCGAAACCAATTTAGTCTACCCTGATAATAACTCCAAACAGCTTCACAGCTCTAAATAATGAACTTATTGAATCCTTGTGTTGACAGGAAACACTTGTAACTCTGTTAACGGTCTGCTCCCTGCTGATTAAAACACAAACACGTCGGCGTGCTTTTTTGCACCTCCCATTAGAAGTCTGAGTGGAATATGTGAAATTTCACATCTCTGTTAAATTGTTCTCTTTGTGTTGGTGTGACTCCGAAAACAAAACAGGCCCTTTAACTGTGAATAAAATGGAAAACCCCGGAGTGTGAGGTGAGAACTGGGAGCAGACATGGAGAATCAAAGATGGCAGCGACAGACGGACATTCTTCACAGTGTAGGGGATTACAGAACAGCCGACCACTGGCACATTGTCTTCATGACTTTCCTGTGCTATATCAGTCAGTCTCCAATTAACAGCCTGCATTGTCTGAAGGATTAGGCGCGACGGGCAAGTCCCATTGGCGGCCGGCACAGAGATCCAAGAGCAACTGGCACAGGCCTTAATCCTGCTCAACATGTGCTCCAGAGGCTGACCAAGTGGGAGTTTACTCTAATCCAGGTATCACATATCCTGACTAAAGAAGGACTTGAACTTAAGCAGCACTTGAGTGGAGGACTTGAGGAATTTGGAAGAGGATCAGCAGGCATGGCGGGAGATGACCAGGAACCTGTTTTTTCTCTCTTCAGTTTGATAGAGTTTGGCAGGAAATGATTCATTTTTCTCATTGAGTGTTGTGCTGCCAGACTCTTTGACTTCCTGGATCTGTCATAAACATTTAAAAAAAAATGCCGATCTTGGACACAATGAGTCTGACATTAAGGCTTTTTAATCTTTTTTTTAAAAAACATTTTTATATTTTAGTCAGACTTTAGATTCATTTAGATGTGTTTTCTCTCTCTCTCTAATGTGTTGATAACTGAATACTATTGTTCATCACGTCATGTGATCATCCTAAAAAATATGAAAGGTAATCACTATTCATGATGTGAAAGCATAATGGAAACATGCCATCAACTAGCGAGCATTAACAAGCACACATTAAGGCATGTTTGAGTTTCTATTATTATAGATTAATATAATATAATATAATATAATATAATATAATGTATTACATCAATATAACTGCTATGATGATGAGTTATTCAGTTTCCAATCACACCTGTGTCAAACGCTAATCATCTGAGTTGCTTCTCATAGCGATGGGTTTGTAACCAATCAAATCCATTGCCCAGCCTCACGTCGGTTTGTTTGCAAAGAAAACGTCTCATCGCATTCAAAACTCTGACTTAATGGATTTCTTCAGGAGTCTTCTGGTGGTCTCGTGTTTACACAGACACTTAAAACGTATGTGAAGATTATTTGCATCAGTGACATAACAGAGTCATGAGGCCTAACAGAAATGCAAATCAGGATGCAAATGATGCTGTCACACCTTGAGCAGTGATTACTCATAATACTGACGACTCAGTGACGTCATGAGACAAAGATTTGTGTGCAATCACTGCAACACACTTTTCACGTTTAACTGTACAGATATGATGGAACAAGCAAGAGCAGATAGGTTAAAGTGTCACTATCTTATTGCTTTGTCTTTGATGTTCTCTTAGTAAAACAACTAAATCATTGTTTTTGTATCATTGTCGTCACCATGGAAACGAGGAAATCTTAACGTCCTTGCTGTGTGAGCTGAGATCATGTGGTTAAATCTCCGTTGGTTCATTTTCAAGATGGTGGTTAACCACTGGATCATGACAAATCCAGACTTCAGACGACTTTCAAAGAGCAAACAGGGAAGGGCAACGCTCGAAGAAAGTCTTGAAGCGTCACAGTGAGCAGAGGGCTTTCTGGTGTGGAGTTAAAAGGTGAGGACGGGGATAACTGGACAGCTCCATAAATCCTCTGCTGTGGTACGTGCTCCATCTGACTGCCCGGGGCGCTGCGCACAAAGGAGGAGGTGAGGTGTGAATAACAGGAGCAACCAAGGCCCATGGACGCAGCTGCCGCCCTTTGAGTTCGTCAAACAAAAGAGACAAATCAGGCACCCTGTAGACTCGACTCCCTCTCCCTCGTAAGCGAGAGAGCAAAAAATAGCAGCGGGAATACCTCCCGAAATGAGACACAAAGGTGCTCACGTCCTGTGTTTGAGCGAGTGTTCATCAGTCCTCTGTGAGGACAAGGTTTTAACGTGGTGAAATGAGGTAAAAGTAAACATGGTGACAAGTGAATGTTACCCTCCTAAATCATTCCAGATGTTTCTGAGCTGTTGGTGTAACCACCAGATAATTCCCTGTTGCAATGTGTTTGTGTATTAAAGCAAACAGTGCAGAAAAAAAAGAGGCAAAACTGGATTTTTAGTCCTTTTCGACCCTAAAGGTCTCAGTTTTGCCAATTTTTCTTCTCGTATTCTTGTGGCATTTATATTTGAGGAAATTGGAAATCGTGAGCAATTAAATACATCTTACTTTTTGATTATTGATCAAAGAGAATGAAGGTAAAACATTTGTCATGGAAAGGTCTGGGCCCCTCCTGCCCATTGATTAAGTCCCTAAACGGACGCTTTTTTTTCAATTGTCTCTTCTGCCATTGAGAAGCCTTTTCTCTCTCCTCTGTCTCTTGGCTATCACGCAGCTGCCTGGCATCGGAGATAAAAGAGAGCTGAAGTCCAACCACCTGAAAGAGAGCCCAGGAAGGGGGTTCAGAGGGTGCAGGCACCTCCTTCCTCTCCCCTCCCCTCTTTTCCTCTTCATTCACCTCAAAGCATTAGAGCCGCATTCCTCTAGTCCAGCAACAAGCAGGCCAATTCAATTTCCTTCGACAGCAAGGCCGTGTGAAGTTTCATTTGCATGTCCTGGTCTCCATGTAAGAGGGGTTGTAAAAGGCTTTCTGCCTCCATCACGCTTTGTTTATCGCTTTGTTTAGTCCCACCCCTAAAGTAAACAGCAGGGAATGTGGGAGGTGATGTCTTCTCTGGATTCATCTTCTGAGACTAAAAAGATGGAAAGATGGTCAAGTGTTGGTTATGTTTACAGACAAGTACTTGGTCTATTTTAGTAGTGATGTTAGTTTAGGGAAGCATTTAAACAACGAATAATAAGAAAAATAAAGGCTGTGATCGTGTATAATCCATCCTTCGTTGGCAGACTTCCACATGAGAGGTCAGAGTTTGGGGCGACAGCAGCTGGCTGGCAGTTGACGAAGGAAGTCAACAAAACCAGACTGGTGGCCCGGCGCTGACACTGACCTCCGGCCTGCTGTCGGAGCAGAAAGGTCACAAACACAAAACTCCCTTTCTGCTGTGCTCGCTCCGAGCCGTCTGCACGCAGGCCTCCAGGCCGTCACTGCGAACAGCACAAAAACGTTTTTTTGTTGCCTTCAGGACTCCTTGAGTGATAATCTTTAACATGTCTGTGACTACATTTTCCTCGACATATGCTTCATGTCTTTTTTTATATTTATCATTTGACCTTTGTGATTCAGATCAAACAGGTTCACTCATGTTCAGTAATATCTGTTAGGCATCACATCATCTGGAGGGAAAATGGTTTGGTGTCCAGATTCTGTTTACTGAGGATTCTGATCACTCATTACGCTCAAGTTTTCCCCCTCATAATAATTAATCATGTAAATGTGGTTATACATGACACCCATGTGTAACCGACACACGAGGAAAGACAACATGCTGCCAGCTTAGCCAAGCTCTAGTTTAGTCGAAGGTTACATTTAAACTAAAAGAGTAAAGGCAGCCAATGACCCGTGATGACCTTGTTTTACTTGCAAAAAAAAAAAAAAAAAAAATGGTGCCAAAAGAGGAACAGTGAACTTCCTGTACCTCTGTGAAAGTGAAGACAGCGTTCTCAGCAGAGCAGTGGAGCTGTGCTGCTACCTAGTGTCTGTTTGTGGTCAGGCTGTCAGGATTCATCCGCCTCTCAAGAGGAAATGATCTCAATCCAAAAAGAAGAAGAAGAAGAAGAAAGCCAAGCAGCAGATGAACAGTTAAAAGTTGGTTTAATTTTAAAACACAGCATTCAAGCTCAATAGAACCACAGGTTTTACATGGACACGTTTTAGAGACTGCAAAAAGGATGTACAAAAAAAAAAAAGATGGGGGAAAAAACCCCCATTACATCTACAGTGATTTTTTTCCTCCAAAATAAAACTCAATGAGAAATTAAAATCTATTTTTAACCATATTCACATTAATGAAGCCACAAATCATGTGTTCTATACTTCCTAAAATGAAATAAAAGAAACTATTCACAAATCAAAAAGGTGTAAAAAGCATTTATGAAATTAAAAAAAAAAGTCATTGTCAACCACTTTTTTTTCTTTTTTTTCATTTTGAATTATTTGTATACACTGTACAACAGCCTCGCACAACCAACGACAAAGAGAATATGACTACTACTCAAAAAAAGTAAGACTGCATCAGTGTGATCACTTTCATGTCTCACAACCCGGCCCAAATGCAAAACATCGAGAAGAGAAGAAGATTGTAAAAGAGTTGTGCTTAAGGTGTTCACGCGGCCTCGAAAATCAGGTTTCAAGAAGCACTTTTGACAGAAGCAGGCCGAAGATGCAGACGTAAGAACATCTGGCTCCACGTTTAAAATGTGACCTCTGCTTGGGGAATCAGCAGAGCTCTGATGAAAGAGAAGGCAGAGTCTTCACAGTCCCTTCACAGCATCAACTCACTCCCATCTACTTTGTTTGTTAGAAATGCTAAAACACATTTTCAGAGACACTGCATTGCCAATGCACCAATTTTCACTTTTGAATTCTCTCAGAAGCTGCACTAGTTGTTTTTTTTTATACATAAACCTGCATGAAGTTTCTTTTAAGGAATAATCAGTGAGAGTATTTTTTTTGACAATGAACAGCTGCCTTTTAAAGAGATGAGCATCTCTGGCAGGGTCAAGTACGCGCGCGCGCGTGTGTGTGTGTGTGTGTGTGTGTGTGTGTGTGTGAGGACAATTCAAGCTCTGTTTAGAAAGATGAGGCTCTTCAACTTAACAGGGATGTAGATAGAATAACAAGCAGTCTGGTGAATTGGCAAATCGTTGAATATTTGAAGGAATGTAGCACAAAACGTCCTGCACAACCTTCACCGTCGTCTTCAAGAGGGCTGTAAAAAAGTATTTTTTTTTGTTTTTGCTTCCAGTAGTATAAAAACTTCTCGTCAAACTCAAGAAGGTGAAACTTTTCCTCTTCTCCAGGATGAACATCATCATTCAGATGCTTCTCCATCATGCACGTCATCTTTGTCCTTTACAAATCCTCTCCAGAGAATTTGCTAAAAAAATAAAATAAAATAAAAAAAATCCACAGATTCATCAGAAACAGTCACTGCTGTGGAATAGTGGCTCATACATGAGTACAGAGTCCCCTGAGGAGGGGGGGGGGGAGTCATACCTGTTAAGACGGCAGGAAAACTGGTCCCAGACATCATCGCAAAAAAAAAAAAACCCAGCATTTACCAGAGAAGAAATCAATTTGACTGGTTGCAATTCAAGTTTTTACAAAATGTAAAGAAAGAAGGAAGGAAAGAAAGAAAGAAAGAAAAAAAGGGAAAAAAGAAAGAAATGAAGGTAAATGAAAAAAAGAAGAAAGAAAGAAAGAAAGAAAGAAGGAAAGAAAGAAAGAGCGAGCGAGCTATTTTAAGACAGTTTGATGTAAGCTCAGAGAAGAAAGACTCAGTTCAGTGATGTCATGTGTCTGCGTAAGGCGTTCCTGTTTCTCTCTAGAAGCAATGACAGAGTGCAGTACAGTACTTTACAAAATAAAACAACCAGCAGTCATCAGTGTTAGTCCATGGGGTGCTTCCAGAGTCCTGTTTGGACGAGACACTGCTCATCTCGCCGTGCATTCGTGTGAAGGTTGGTGTAAACATCAGTCCAGGCTCCATCGCATCACACGTACAGAGAAACTCCCCAGCACCGAAAAACTTTTTTTTTTTTTTTTTTTAAACATCTATGAACGTCAAGCTGTTGGATTGATGGGGGGGGGAAAAAAACAAAGAAGGAGCATGTTGGATGCTTTTTGGATTTCAATGAGACGTAAGAGCCCGCTGACAGGACGAGGGAGTGCGGACAGACCTCGGAGACGTCAGCGCTGCTCTAGTGCGCAGGAGGGTTGTTGGGGTCTGGTCGGTTGTTGGGGTCTGGTCGGCTGTTGGGGTCTGGTCGGCTGTTGGGGTCTGGTCGGCTGTTGGGGTCTGGTCGGCTGTTGGCCAGGTACTTGGCCCTCATGCTGGAGGTGTACTGCGTCAGGAAACAGAGCACGAAAAGAGTTAAATCATCCACTCACGTGTTAACAAAAACAACGTCAGTATTACTTCAAGATTCAGGTTGTAAAGCCTGTAAAAAGCTCTTTGCTGGATAGATGAACTGATTTAACAAGTCTTTGTTTTGACAAATAGGAGGAGCCCTTCTGCTAAATAGAACAACATAGAGAAGCAGAATGTAGAAAAATCCTACACAGATTACCTTCCAAACTAGGGACTCCAGAGGTGGTGGCATCTAAAGGGATCGTACACGATTCAAATACAGAGAGAGACGAGAAAACAGCCACAGAGGACGGGGGAGATCAAAACAAGGAGTTCACCACCAGCTGGAGTTCTTTTTTTTCTCCTTTCACTTTTTTTTTTGTCCTTTCCGTCTCTTTGGGAGGGGTTTCACACACATACGCTTTCAGGATGCACTCATGCACTTCATCAAACAGGCGGCACAAGCACAAAAAAAAAGAAAAAAAGGCTGCATTTCACACTTCGACAGAAAGCATAAAGCACGTGTCTGTCCGTTATGTTTGGATCTGTGTCTTTAAGAACAGCCCGCTGAAAGGACTCCACTTCCCTTTGGTGTTTCAGCAACAAGCAGACGATCGATGGAACATCAGTTCGAGGAAGGCGAGCCGCGTGGCTCATCCGCGAGGATGCGGTTGTCTTTTATTGTGAAAATCTGATCGCTCATTTGTGAAGACGTTCAACCATAAACTAGCTGAATCCTCTCGTGTGAAACGTTTCCACCCTGACTCCTGAGGGCTCACCCTCTGCATCTGATGTCTATAATATAGATCTTTGACTTAAAGGTCTTTACAGCACAGACTCACATTTTCCACCCGATGTTTCTGCAGTGCAGGGTGGGGGGTGGTGGGTGGTGGGTGGTGGGTGGACATGCAGCCCAGGGCTACAGGAAACAAACATCAGGTAAGACACCAGGTGGGGGACACTTAGCAAGAGTTAAGGACGGGCTGGGAGTGGAGGTAGGGGGGGCGGTGGGGGTCCAGCAGCCCCGGTGGGATCTGTACAGTATGAATACAGGGGTGAGTAGAGCTGGGAGTTTGGGAGGTGGCACAGAGAAGGAAGAGGCCAGCAGGAGGAGGGAGGGAGGGAGGGAGGGAGGGAGGGAGGGAGGAGGCGGGCATGTTTAGTACCTGTTAGCATAGCAGATGAGGTTACCAAAACGATCTTGAACTCCCCGAAGGCTTTAACTGCCAGCTGTGACCGCTGTTACTGTCCGCAGCAGTCAAATACAGCTGGATGGATTCGCAGAACAAAAAAAAAAAAAAGGAAAAAAAAAAAACACAAGAAGAGAGTATAGAGAAGATATACAAAAGCAGCGTCGAGGTCCAGGGAGACACACAAACACTGGAGAGGGGGGGGGGGGGGGGGGGGGTTTGGGGGACGGTCTCTGGAGGTTTAGGCCGGGGAGGGCCGGGGGGGGGGGGGGGGTCAGGTAGGAGTGATGGAAGCTTGGCCCTAACACACAGTATGTCAGCAGTTTGTACCTCAACTTGGTACAAGCTGAAACGTTTAGCGAAGGATCACAAACTTTTAAACCTTTCCGTCCTCAGACTGTCATCAGGAAAAAGTTCAGATTGGGAAAGTGAAACCAGGAGAAGGCATTAAAAGAGAGTCACACTGGGAAAAACCTCTCTGTAGCCTCCAGTAATCATCGACTCCGCACTGTGTGTTCACTCGTGTGCGGATCGTAGAAAGAACTTGATGTGATGAAGGTCTGAGGAGCACATCGTTTCAACACAAGGATAAACAGTTTACAAAGTAGAGAGAACCAGGGAGCTCTAGTAGAAGACGTGCATGTGTGTGTGTGTGTGTGTGTGTGTGTGTGTGTGTGTGTGTGTGTGTGTGTGTCGGGGGGATCATCTCTGACGGCTCTGGGACTGTCGCTACAAGTGTCAACAAGTTAAGACAAGGAGTGGATGTTCTTTAGTTTTTGTTTGACGATGGTCTCGACGTGAAAGTGAAAAAAGAAGTCTTTACAAAGCAGAGTGGGAGAATCAAGAAGAGCGAGTGAGATGGAGGCTGCGGTCGACTGAGCTACAGACCGGGCCATGTGGGAGGCAGCAAAAGTGAGCGGGGAGGACAATCTGAGCAGAACGCTTCTGCTTTAAATTCAGTCGTGACGTCAAAGTCACGAGTCATGATGCTGCTTTAGGAGTTGCTCTCATGAAGCCCTTCTTTAACTTAAAAAAAAAAAAAAAAGTGCTGCTTTACTTCCTCTGGTTCTGTGGTTTATGGTACTTTTGGATTTTAAAGGAGTACACTTAAAAAAAAAAAAAAAAAAAAAAAAAAAAAAAAAGAGTTCCTGCTGTCATAGAAATGCGAAACATACCGAAGGGGGAGGAGACTCTCGTCCTATCAGAGGCGTGTTTTCACAGCGGGAGTTCTGGAAGTTGGCGTTCTGTGCCCTGAAGAATGAAACACAAAGAGAGATCAGTACAACATGACATCAAGTCCACACCGCCTCCACACAGCTTCCAGGATATTTAACCATGTCTCATGATGACGACCCCCCCCCCCGTATAAGTCAGAGAGTTTGGTTTTCATAGATGTCACAGCTGGAGAACAACAGCTGCAGGCGCTGGCCACTTCTCTGGAGTCATAAAAAAAAAGACTCCTGAGAACATGAAGGATCTTATGTCAGCTCGACTGGTTCTGAAAATAATCTGCCTTTCCCTTAGTGTGGCTTTAATCTCCAGGAGTGTGCAGCGGGGATGACGTACATGTACTCGGTGACGGGCGCGTTGCTGACGGTGTGGGCTGCAGCAGGGATGGAGGTCTCGCTGCCGTAGCTGCTGCCACAGCTGTACAGGCTGGGCATGTGGACGCGGTACAGATTGTCGTGGTTTTGCCGCCCGCCGTGGCTCAGAGACTCGTCCTCACTGTCCTCGTCGCTCCTGCAAACATCACACAGCAGCGTGAAAAAAAACAACAACACCACCACCACCAGCAGAGGGAGCCCCTGTCCTGTGTGACTGACGACAAAGGGCGCACAGAGGTGCCACGTGGTTTACCGGTTTTTTTTTTTTATTTGTTGTTCTCATTCTGAGTCACTCTTTGCTGCCTGAGGGAGAAAAGCACGAGAATCCTGGGCTGCAGTTTTCAGCTGACCTGAATCTGATCAAACAAAGCCTGAAGACATTGGTTCAGTTTCCGATTTTTTGTTGTTGTGAAAAGGCTTGATTTTGCATCGGGACGTTCACTTGCATTTGTTCCAGTTGTCAATGATAAACTGCTGCAGACGTTGGTTAAACCTGATTCAGTGAATACAAATGGAGCTCTGTAGAGAATAAAGAGGGGCCATGAATGAGCTGAGAGCCCTTCTGTGAAAAGAGCAACGATGACACGGCCATCATGGAGCCTGTCGCCCTCTAGTGTTCATCTCATGTCATTTCCTGCATATTTTAATCATGACATCATTCCTTTTCATTCAGCATATGCTACAATACATCTATTAGAACAACACAGTATGCATTATCAGACAGAGTGGGACTCACACGTTCATTTAGGATATTGATGATTCTTAGAAACGTTCAGTCAGATGATCCTCGGCAGAAATGATGAGCTGACTTTTTCACAAAAAATAAATCTGAAAGAGCGAGCTTGGCAGGGGTCAGGAAGAAAAAAAAAAAAATCAGGCTGGTAGCATGTCAGTGTGATTTACAACAGGAAGCTCCAGCTGAGATCAAACTGATAATTAAGCGCTGCAGCTGAGCTGAAGGGCTTGAAAACCCCAGTTCCCCGTCGCTATCCGCTATAGACAGGACAAAGACATCAGAACGATTTCAGTTGTAGAAAAAGACACCCGCTCCGGTGGTGGTTATGATGGATTTAGGCCGTCTCTGCACAATTAAGGGGGTGGGGGGAATAACAGGAAGCAATCTATTTGAGGAAGCAGCTGCAGCCTTCTGGATAGAACCCAGGGATAAACACAGCCGCTCTTTGACTAGTAAACAAACAAAAGTCTGGAATCAGGTGTCCATATCTGTGGAGACGTATTTTCATTCCCTTTGTTGTTCTTTGATGTGTTTAAAAAAAAAAGAAAAGAAAAAAAAAAGGAAAGCAGGAGAGGGTTCAAATAAACGCCATAAAAGTGTAATTAATTGATAAGCTTCTCCTCCTGAATTATTTCTCACTGTGTACACAGTCCTCTCACGCAAACTCAGCCTAGAAGCTGCCCGCCGCCGCCGCGGAGTTGGCGGCTGAATGCAGCTGCCGTGTTCCTACCTCTTGCTGTGCCAGGTGTGCGGCACGCTGCAGATGATGGAGCTGAACATGAGAGCGGTGACGAAGGAGAAGAGCACGAGGTAGATGAGGCCCTCCAGTCCGTCGTAGCACAGTCCCGTCATGGCCTGCACGTAGTCCTAAGAAAAGAGGGGACGGCGGAGGTCAGTCAGAGGGAGGTTCGACTTTCATCGAGGATTGATCAGCGATTTGTTTTTACGATGAAGAAAAGTGAACGGTTAAGATTTCAGATAACTGTGAAAATGGCTTATTTTGTCCAACGATCGTTCATGTACCAACTTGTAAAAACCAAACTGGCATGGGAGTGTGCTAATATTCTTCGGCCTCAGTGTTTCACTTCTAGGCACGGACACATCAGAGGCAGCAAAAAAAAAAAAAAAAAAAAAAAAAAACTGCTGAGGCAGGCATAGAAGATGAAGTTGCTGTTTTTAAATGTTGGCGTGTGTGGACTCGGAGGGGTCTTAAAATAATTCATCCTCTGTGATTTCTCTTTGAAACTGGGTCGAACCACTGAAGTCACGGCTGGCATGCTAAAAGGGAAGTCAGCGCGTTAACCTTCACAATATTGTGACCGAGAATATCCGCGCGGCTGAAACGCATTATGTGAGGAGGAGCTATTCCAACTTTCATGACAATTTTTTTTTTAAAAAACAACGTGAGATAGCGGAAAAGAAACTAAAAGGAAAAAAAAAAAAATGTATCTGCACGTGTGCACTTAGCGCTGGAAGCCACTGAGGAAGAATCCTCCAGAGCTTTAAGATAGCCAAGCACCTGTCATCCAGCCAGCTTCATAAAAATGGTACGCAGCCAGCATTAAACGGACAAGAGCGCACATAGAGGACGGAACTATTTTATTCATGGGGACAGGATTACTCGGCTGCACCAGCATAAAAAAAAGAACCGACTGCTTTCTACAGCTAAGCTGCACTACAAGGATGCCACGACCAATCAATCGACGGGTCCCATTCCATCCCGGCGCGGAGAAACCTCGCCGAAACGGAAGAGTGTCTGTGTTTGTGAGTGCTCACCATGTGAAGGCTGCGACAGTCCACCAGGGCTGTGAGCTGATGCAGACTGATCTCTGTGGTGTTCAGGATCCCCTGGATCTCTTCCAAATTCCCCTGCAAATGAATGAAGATGAAAAAAAAAAAAGGGGACATTTTTAAACAGGCCTCACTTGACTTCTTCATTCTTGAGTCTTGCACAATGTCTGCTGTAAAACACACTCCTGTTGATTCTAAATGTGCTGCACAGATAAAAGTCTTGACGTCTTGGATATGCCTGGAATGCCCCAAAACAGCAAAAAGACATCAAAACAGAGCTAATTAATATGATTATTTATGAACTGGATGACTTGGTGGTGCTGTGAAGCCAGTGGGTATAAACAGTGAAAGATAAGAAAACTTCAGGGATGCAGCGATGCATCAGTATACGTAGGCCTCAGAAACTGAGTTACCAGCAGCCAGTAAGAATCTGTTGTGTTGCAATGATTGAATATTTTCAAGCTGGTATACATCTAACTGCTGGTCGAGAGAACTGGGTTTTACTGGGCAGAAAAACACATTTGTTTACATCGCCGAATATCAAAGAAAAAGTGTGCAGTGTGGGAAAGTTCTAGCTCTATTAAAAAAAAACAAAAAACAGTTTTTAAGACATCAAACCCTCTTTGGCATCTGAAAAACAGACAGGAAGAATTATAAAAAAAAAGTATTGAAAATAAAAACACTCTTTGGAATAGTCTTCATTGTTACTGGCCTGATTTTCACAATCTCTTTAGATAACAGCAACATTTGTTTTCTCACACTGATTTTCCATCCGCGCGTCTCTCATCCATACTCGACAGCTGAACTGAAAAAGCAGATTTTTTTTTTTTGTTTCTTTTCTGAATGATACATTGAAATGTAGTAATTCTCTTCTCCCTCGCCTTCTCAATGCAGCTCCGACGCCAAAAGATGTCTGATTGGCCGGTATAAACATTTCCACGAGCTCAGCACATTTGTCTGTATGGGTATGTGGAGTGAAATATGCCTCTCTCTCTATTCCCGATGTCAGCTCTCATTTGTGCCTCTGTCAACACAGTGTAAGGACCAGCGCTGGACAATGGCCCAGTGTTGTATTGACAAGGGCCAGTGAAAGCCTAAATGGACATAATGCAGGTCCAAGGTGGGCCGTCAGCAGCTCTGTATGTGGACAGGTGCTCTTCCCTGCTCTGCAGCTCATCTGTTTGCTCCCTTTGAACGGGATATTCTGTCATCACAAACGGTACAATAGAGCAGGACAGCTTGTTGGGGGGGGAGGAGGCTTGTGTGGCTGCAGCTCGTCTGTGGTGCGGTGGGGGGGGGAGGGAATCGATGGGGCGGCTGGAAACGTACCTTAGTTTGCTCGTACTCTCTGGTGGCAGAGCGCAGCAGCTCAGATACGTCATCCTGCATCTCCACTAAAGCCTTGTGGCTCCCGGAAAGCTTCTGGAAGAAGAAGAGAAAAAAGGCATCTAAGAGCATTTCCAATTCTTTAATCTTGAACGTTTCCTTCAGCTGCAGTCAAAGTGAAGTGTGCTGACATCATATAGCTTCTACTTTATATATCTCTTCACTTTCTGTACAGTCAAACTAATAATAGACGCCTGGACTTCAATAGCACTCAAAGACTTGATTTATTTATGCTGTTTGCAACATAGAGTGGAGGCAGTGCATATATATATATATATATATATATATATATATATATATATATATATATATATATATATATGTTCACTGTGAAGTGGCTTTCACTTCTCCAGATGCTAACGCACATTTCCTCATGCACTCTGTTTGCTATCAGTGTGGACACACAGGAAAGGCTGCGCTGCTGAAGAATGGAAAGTATTGTGCTCACGCGCGGAGAGATAAAAGTCCAGCTCTGTAGCAAAAGAGAGCGATTCACTGTGCCCACATACATTCTCACCAGATACAAGATCATACATCACACGCATGCAGAGACGACTTCTCATACTGTGAAGCCAGCCAGTGTGATTTTGTTTTTCTTTTTTTGGTGCAAGATATTTTTGGGCCAGCTTTTTTCCTTTAATGGAGAGGAGAGACAGGAAATGTTGGGAGGAGATAGTGGGGGATGACATGCAGCAGACCGCCGCTGCAATGTGGACTTTAGCCTTTATAAAAGGGGCGAGTGACATAAGCGCTAGGCTACCTGCGACCCTCAATTAGACTGATTTTAAAATGACAATAATGTTGCGTTATGAAGTTGGACATAGGTTTTATACAACACATTCAGAAAGATTTGTAACAAACCTGCTGGAAGGGATTGGTTAGTTCCAGACTGCAACTTAGGTAGTACTTGAGGATATCTGAAAATAAGAGGACAGTGGGAGGTCAGAGGTCACAGGAGGCTTCGAGTGGAGCGGAAATTTGGGCTGAATTTCCTACGAACAGTTACAGTTTGTTAAAGTTATTAACATGAGTGAAAGACAAGCACGCAAGGACTTTTTTTCCAAGCAGGAAGTCCGGAGACTTTAAAATTTGAAAAGGGAATTTCAGAGCGGAGGTAAAACACTTTGATTCGGAGTCATCGGGAAGAAGAGAAAAGAAAAGAGTTGTTCCAAAAGTCAGATAATAAATCCAAACTGTTTTCACTTTAAAGAAATGAAACTGGCCTGCTCGTGAAGTGAACATGCTGTAATAACATTCAAAACAAAGAAGAACAAACTCTGAGGAAGAGAAGAACACACAGCCAATCAGAGTGAAGGTATGACCCGTTCTTTGAAAACAGAGTCTCCTGTAAAACAGCACAAACAGGACGTTTTGGTAACTCTGAACACGACTCTCAAGTGTTCCATTCTCAGTAAAACATGAAACGGTGCTGACTGCGATCAGCGCATTTCACTTTCACACGCTGCTACCGCCCACTCCAGCTACTTCTTCTGGCTCGCATCAGCGAGTAGGAGTCGATGACAAATCCTGAGAGATTTAAAAAAAAAAAAAAAAAAAAGCTGTGAGGACTCCACTGCCGACAGAACACATGGTGTAAAAGCCAGGTGACTCACTGGACTCCTCCTTTCCCAAACTCAGCGAGGGAGACTTCGGGTCTGGAGAGGTCCGCTTTAAGGAAGTCTGATTGTTAAGACTCCCAATAAACCTGCCTCCTACACAAGAGCCAAACACGTTTAAAACACACACACACACACACACACACACACACACACACAATGTGATGGTTAAGAACCGGTCAGCAGATACATCCTTGTTCACAGAAGGGATTTCAAAGCTGACTCGTTTGTCACATGGTGTCAACTGTGCTGACACATGAAATCAAAAACGATGACATGACTCTTTCGTGGCTTCAGCTGCCAAAGAAGGAGGAAGAAAAAAAAAAACAAGAAGTGAAGAATTTGTTTTGGGTGTTTCTATCTCAGGATGAGACTGAAGTAACGATGACATGAACAAGACGAGGGAATCGTTTTTTTTTTTTTTACAATCTGAACCGAGCTTCAGTAACCTGGATCTTCTGGAATCACTGAGTCAAAACAAACCTGCTCCGTATTATAATCATCACGCGGGAGAACCGGATTGATGAGGGCGATGTTTTTAAGAGAGAGAGAGATACTGAAAACAATCATTGGAAACAGGAAGCCGCGTGAAGAACGGAAAAAAGAAGACGGGGATTATGGTGCAGTGGAGAGAAAGCAGAGACGTGAAAGAATAACAATGGTGGGTTGTTGAATTGATGCAGGATCGGGACGACGGAGCAGCAGAGGAAGAGCAATAAATCCACAACAGTCATAACACACTTTCTGCTCGCCTGGGCGCAACATTCAGAAAGTCACAGAGAGAGATATGTTCTTTTTAAAGGCAGATAAGTGTTGGTACATGTGCACGCACAATGCTTTTCCCCCCCTATGTTTACATATGAGCAATATAACCAGAGAAGTTCAGTCTGGTAAGGGGGGCCCCTTTTTCAAACAGCTGATCGTGAACATGAGTTACTCCCCCCCCCCCCCTTCCTGCCTGCCTGCGTGAGTCAGCTTCATAGCTGCGGCATTTAACAGTGAAGTGTGCACAGAGTGGGTGAGCGTGCTTCAGAGGAGAATAAAACGTTCACAGCTCATGTTCAGCCATGAGCAAACACGAGCTGGAGGATGCGCGTGTTCGGCTATCAACCAAACTAAAGAAGAGGAGGAGGAGGAAGAAGAAAGGGGGAGGCGGAGGAACACGGTTCATGAAGCTGATATTTAAAAAAAAAACAAAAAAAAACAAAAAACAAAAAACACATTAAGTGAGCCGTGCTTTTATTTCTGAGCACCATTTTCTTCCTTTTTTTTTTAACTGGAGAGGGATGTAGGAAATACACCGAGTCTCTGATCCTCCTCTCCTTTGCTCAGATCTCCATCACTCACACACACACACATAAAAAGGAGGCGCACACACACTGCCTCTCCTGGAGACACTGTAACTGTTTGTAGGAAAGTCCGAACACGTCTACTGTCATGTGAGATGATTAATAGGGAACATTTTCGAGAGCTGAAGAGTGAATACAAAGAAGGTCATGACTCTGTCGTCTCTCTGTAGCATCAGGAATGAGACCGAGCTCACGTTAGACTCGTACCTTGATCGATGGCTGCATACTGGTTTACCACTTTGGTCACATACATATCAGGGGCAACGCAGAAGTCACTGGATGTCTAGAAAAAAAAAAAAAAAACAAGAAAGAGAGAGAATGAGGAAGAAACTCAACTCATGAACTTTACCCAGCATGCAACAGAGTGAGACGAATGCACACACACGACAGGTGCACAGAGAGCATTCATGTGACAAAACCAATCAATGAGGATGTTTTCATCCTCCTTAAAGCAGCTACATTTAATCGTTCCCACTTTAACATCATGACTTATTCTTACTTTTTAACGGAAACTAATTAGGAGAAATTCTGCAGCCACATTTTGCACTCTTGGCCGTGCAAACTTAAAAAAAAGAAAAAAAAGAAAACGTGTAATCCAATTACACGTAATGAACTGGGGCCGCTTCACCTGGAAAACAGGATCGTGCTCCGACAGAGACGCTTACCGCAGAGACGGCCAACTCCAGCCCCAGGGAGAGCCAGCTGATTACCAGAGCGACCACGCCGAACAAGCACACACTGAGGAGAGAGAGAGAGAGAGAGAGAGAGGAGGGAGAAGGGGTGAGGCGCTGAGGAACCTTCAGTCTGCAGAGAGACACACCGCTCATGTCTGCAGGTTAATCCTCACACTGTGCCAGGAAAGCTTTCATAAAAACAGTTTTCTGCAGTAAATAAGAAAACTACCGTAATCTCATTTCCAAACGCTGATTAAAAAAAAGTGCATGTTGAGGCTTAACTACAGAAAGGACAATTAACAGCTGGCATTTTTTATTTATTATCTGCTCTTAAAGTAAAAACTAACTGGTCCAAGGGAAGGCTTTATAGCATTTACTTCATTCTGTTTTAGTGCCTATAAAATGCAAGTAGTGTTTTTTATAGCTTCTCTATTTAATGTTGGACTTAACGGCTAAAAGAAAAAGCCAACCTGTGGATTTCATTGTGTGCCATGAAGTATCTTCAGTTATCTCTAAAACGCTGTTGGACTGATGCTTTGTGACCGCCATGATATGTCACAGCGCTTTCATTCCTCCTGACTAAATACCAACAGCGGGAACGCTTCTTCACTGTCTTCACGCGCTGCTATTGACGTGTTACGACGGTTAAAGCACAAAGCGTGTTCTCTTGGCGGCCGTGCTGCTTGGGACGAGAGACTCACCCGATGAGCGTTCCCTTGGAGTTGCGAATGAGGCCGAACAGCACCAGGAGGCAGATGAGGACGTCGAACAGAAGCAGGCCTATGTAGCCGAGCCACCTGTGAAGACAAATGACAAAAAGACTTTCTCTCAAGAAATGTAGCTAAATCAAAGTAAGAACTTTTTTTTTTTTTTCATGTTTAAAAAAAATAACGTTGGCCTTTTGGGGGCAGCAAAAACAAGATTGAACACAACATCGACTTGTCATTGTTTTTTTGCCTTCATTTAGCATCATGTTCCTTTCCATCTCATCACTTCCGATATGAAGCCTCTGCCATCTCTGTGTGAACTGTGAATGTGTCGTGTTCTCTAAAAGCTTCTGTCCATTTATCTTTGTTTGTATAACCCCATTGAAATGAACAGGTAGCCACACTGGTGACTTTGTGAAGGTTTCATTTGTGTTATGTTGCTCGATTGTACGCTTAGAATCCACAACACTTGAGCAGATTCAGGGGAATACCTTTTATTCTCCGGTCTATCACAAAAAAGACTACTTCACAACGTTTGACTTCAGTGTCTCTGAACTCTCGTTGGATAAAAAAAAAAAATTAACCCACGCAAACCTCCATCCATGTTTGATTTCACAATATGTACCTGGACAAAAAAAAAAAAAAAAATCGGTGGCCCTTCGAGGATAAAAATGTTTTTCATGCAGAGGTATGCTGGTAACATAAGTCACCAAACGGCGGCATGAACCGGGACAGAGCGGACCGGGTAACGTTAAACTTGAGACAATATATAAAGCGAGGGAAACGACAGAAGGCAGTGAATAAGGGAAGGAATATGAATTGGCGTTAAAGTTTAATGAAGAGATGCTCCATTGTTAGTGGTGCCCATATGCTACTGCTCACTACGCCACCGTTTATATTTGAGCCTTTGAGCTGAGTGCAGGTTGCTCATTATAAACAACAACGTTGACCAAATGTAGCGGTCCTGCGCTTCTTTTTAGCTCACTGCGTTGGTATTTATTTCACCAATGTCGTATTAAGGTTTGACGATCTCGGAGCGTGGATGACACTGATTGCTGCTGCAGTCGTACCTGTACCAGTCGAACAGCTCGATCTGGACCGCGAGCTCCTCCAGGGAGATGTTGCCGTTGTCCCAGAAGGGAATCTCCACCATCTGCCGGACCAGCTCATCCAGCTGGCCCTGCAGCTTTTGGATGATGGACAGGTAGTCTGCGTGCTGTGCGTACTGGCCCTCAAGCTGTTGCAGATTGTCATCCACAGTCTGGTTCAGTGAGGATGTACTGTCATATACCTGGACCCAGAGCAGGGATTAAAACAAACAAGGGGGAAAAAGGAGAAGAATTACATTTTTTTTGGGGGGGGGGGGAACCAGGGAAGCTTGTGGCAGAAGAGAGATGAATTGTTAAAAACATGCTGGCATCATTTGTGCTCCGAGTCTTACCAGCTTCTGCACCCCAGTGATTGTGCGGTTAGCATGGCGCAGGGAATACGTCAGCCGATTCACTCCATCGCAAGTCTCGCCGTTCCCATAGAAACCGACAGCAATGCCAGCGCTGAGAGGGAGACAAAAGGAAGGGAGGGGGGGGAGAGAGAGAGAGACAAGGGTGGTGAGGAGGAGGGATTAGCCCAAAAGAGACACAGAGAGGAGACAGAGGAGGGAGAGAGAGGCGTGTGAACTCGACATTAACCCTCTCGCTTCCGAGTCCCAGTCAACGGGCTCCTTTCAGCTGAAGCAGAAAGACTCCATACAGAGCCATGGAAACACAGAGGAATGGACCAGCTATGCCCCAAAACCTCACAGCACTGCTCACAAAGGCTGGACAGTGGCAGGAGATGGGCTCTCACTCCAACAGACAAGCCTCAGGCTGCAGAAAAACACTTCTGGAAACTGCACAGGAAACAGTTTAAAGTCAGAAAAAATTATTTTGAAAATCCTGTTTTTCAGCAGATAGAAGCTGTCACTGCTTTGTATGTTCTCATTGTTAATTAACTTCCTCGCAGTGCTCCGAGGAGCTATTTGAAACAAGAACGTTATCTCCTCCTGGGCTGCAGCTGTTGGCCTTTTCGATAACCCCGATCCTATGCCAGAGCGGATTTCATTAAATGGGATCATGAGAAGTGAATCGCTCCAAGCTAAGTCAGACCAAGTCGGACCGCGTTCAGCCAGCAGCTCTCAGTGCATAAATGGGCTTTCCGTCTACCGAGAGGGCCGCTAATCTCTTCCGCTCAAACTCTCCAATGTGAAAAAAAAGAAGGTGAAAATGGGGGGGGGGGGGGGGGGGGGGGGGGGGGGGGGGGAGAGCAGAGTCACAGCTTTAACAAAACCCAGCCTCCCTGCTGTGATGTGAACCTGCGGAAGCCGTGGACTGTTTTGTAACATTAAAAAAAAAAAAAAAAAGCAACTACGGAAATGCTGGAAGAAATTCGGATGCTTTGATAGAAGAGAACGCCTGGCGCAGAGATGTTTGATCCCTTCCTGCGTGAACTGAAACACACTCGTGCATAGGTACGGATGCAGTGAGTGATTGTAATGCCGTTCTTGTACTCATCGGCTCTCCCAGCTCTTTGTGCTGCTCCGAATCCGCCGTGATGGCTCTCTGGCGGCTCATCGACAGACGGAAGAAAACAGGAAACTGCTTCAGCTTGTTGAGGACACAAAGCAGCTCCAGATGGTTTAGTTGTCACTGTCTACGTCAAAACACAGAAATAAAACCGCATGGCACTTCAATGGTGTGTGTTTTGTGCTTCCAGTGTGCACAATTACAAATATTACCTTCACCACGATTGTTTAAGGGCTGTTCCATTTTGTTTCTTTTTTTCCCACTCCTGCTATGAGTCATTCGGCTGACATAAAACAAAAAGGATTGCTTCACAGGCAACACAGCGGAAACTTATCAGTTGATTCTGTGGCAGTCAGTTTGGTGTAAAGGTCTCTTCCGGTGTCTCACGATTCGATTCAGAATCTGTTTTCAACTCCGTGATTGCAGATCCATTGACTCTAACTGTATTTTTGAATAAGCACACTTCAGGATCGGTGAGACGGGCTGAATTTCTTTAAAAGCTAAAGAGCTAGCCTGAGCACTTAGCGGGGAGTGACAAATTAGCCCAAAAGAAAGAAAAAAAGAAGTTATGAATCCATTTTAAATCCTGTTAAGAATCTTTTTTTGAATTTTTTTGATCCAATCATCTTGATTTTTTACCTGTTTTTTTTCTCCCTTGTAATTTGCTGTAGCTATGTTGGTATATCTGCAACCCTTGTATACCCTTGTATCTGTATACTGCTACTGGATGCCTTGAATTTCCCTCGGGATCAATAAAGTATCTATCTATCTATCTTAGCAACAAATTCAAGCATTTGTCATTTTAACCTGCAAATTTAGCCAAATTTAGGGCAATTTAGAGGATTGAAGAAAAGTTCTTTTTGAAGGTGTGAAGTTGTTCTAAAAGAAGATTGAGGCTTGTGTGACTGAACGGGAAAGGTGACTTGCTCGCGTGCTCGTACTCACCTGCACACAAGCGTTGCGATGATCACGCACCAGGCCGTGCAGCAGCAGTCGGCGTTGGGCTGCTCTTCGGTTTTTTTCCGCCGGCAGCACAGACAGATGGAATAGAAGAGGAGGAACAATAGGTCCAGAGCCAGACAGGCCAGAGCCAACCCTCCCAGTAACAGGATGGACTGATGGACAGGAGGACAGAGTTATGGAAACGTCATGGCTGATCACTGCTCGCGCATCGATAACAGAGGAGATAATGGGCCTGTAAAGAGCTCATCACACAGCGCTCCTCAAACACGCCACTGAGCTTTAAAATTGATTGGTTTGGCTGCTAAAAGTTTGAACTCTTTGAAACACAGCTTCCATCTACCTCCTTCATGAAAAATAAATAAATAAAATAATAAAAAAAAAACATTCACAATGCTGTGACTTTAAAAAAAGGAACAGACTTGCAGTAAAGCAGCGTACGATGATCACAGAGAAACCTCTCAGCCGACAGCAGCACTTCCTATGTAGGTCAGTCTGTGTTCACTGTTCACTCCTGAGGATTCAGGGCTGGGGCAAATCTCCATCCTGACACTTTTGTTTAGTTAAAAAAAAAAAAAAAAACTCATGCAGGGGCTGCGTCCCAGCGGCAGACACGCCCTTATGTCAACCATCATGTGTTGTTGATTTTTCTGTTGGTAATTAAATCTCTCTCTCTCTCTCTCACATTTAGACATGTGGATATCAATATATTACGTATATATGAGTATGTATACAGTTTGTCACAAGGTCAGTTTGTTAAAGGGGAAATATTAAACCTTTTCAAACAGTCCCCTGTGCTCTACATGAAACATCTGGGCTGTGCTTTGGTCCAAATATAACAATCAAGCAGCAGAGGAGGTTCGTGACCCTGTAGAAACCAGCTCTCTCTGAATGCTCCGTTTCGGTGTGTGTGTCTCTTTAAATGCAGTGACCTCCCCCTGAGTTTTCCCGTAAGACGTCACTCCTCTGTAGCGAGAAAATAAAATGGCGGACCGGCACGAAAGTTAAGCTCTCGGCTGGAGGTGGAGTCCATGGGTGGAGACACCAGGGGAGGGGAGAGGATTTCATTTTGTTCAACCAGAATCCAACTTGTGATGTCACAAAGTGAGAAAACGTAAAACGGAGCATTTTTCCCTGTGTGGTCCGACTTCTGCAGGCCACAAACAAAAGGACTGGATGGATTTATTTCAAATGTTGTGGGTGAACAGACACTCAAATAAATGTTCAAAAACGCTGTGAACGTAGTTTTTTTCATATTATGTCCCCTTTAATAATGCAAGCGTTCATAAAACACCTGGCACAGCAGAATAACAGTGACTCCTTTTTTAAGGATGTGCACACAGTCGGCTGTGAGAACCTTCTATGCTCAGATAACAAGAAGTAGAAGTGTTTATGTGTGAGATGCAGGCAAGGCCATACAGAGAAACTGCTGCCAAATGACACACAAACGTCTGAGTTGACTAAGTTCAAATGAGAACTATAGACAGAAAGTATTATTCCACGACACATGGCACTTCCTCTCTCGATCGATTCTGACTATCTGTGTCAGAATCAAGCGTCTACTGTTAGACCGACGAAGGACAGGATGGATAATCAGACACTGCGGTTACTCCGCTGAATGACACGCAGCTCCTGAACGTTTGGGTCAGGTCAACGGTTCAAAGGAGTCCAAAGATGACAGAGTCCTACAGTGAGCAGCGCTCAAGAGAGCTCAGCCATCTGGACAAGTAGAGACTTCCCCCTGAAGGCAGTGAGAGCATTGGAAATAAGCAGTCTGTCATCACAGTGAGCCAGTGATGATGCTTCAGTAAGCTAGCCCAATGACCTCTTTAGTGTTTCACTTGAGTGCATAACAACTGCATCACTTCCTGTCTGTTCTTATCAACTCTGCATTCAAACATTCTGCTGAATGTCTTCTTCCTCTACGCAGGGATGTTGTTGAGAACTCTGGACACATTACTGAAGTTTAAAAAAAAAACTTCCTGCATCATAACGGGAACCTACATTCTCACTCATACAGACAGCTTAACAGTAGCAACTATGAGGCGTGGGGTGGGGGTGGGGATTTGTCAGAAGGGAATCTAGTGGCACCTCAGACGAGCTAATTCTTAGACTAATCCTTCAGTCGGAACTAGAACTCCTTCTTCTCCGTTATATTATTCAGCACCACGATCTCAAAGTCGGCAAATACCTCACAGAGCGTTTGAAGAGGCTCTCTTGGTTTCTTATCATGTCTATAAATAAATGGTTTAATTCAGCTTCATAAACAACGGCTACCTAAGAGGATCATGTCTGGGACGTGTCTTCCTTCTTCAGAGGAGGATTCACTTCTGGGTTCTGTGAATCACACTTCCACATTAAAGACAAAGCACTGTTGTCTTTTGACTTTTTTTTTTTTTTTACACTTATATTAAAAGTTAACCTACTATCTCTTTAGTGCGTCTTTTACCCTCAGTTGCCTCTGGAAAGCCTCTTCATCGACAACAGAAGATTTAAAAAAGAGCTTTAACAATTAAAAACTATGTTGAACGGTCAAATGATGATCCATTTCATTCTTCCGCATTCCTGTGAGCAAAGATGCCCCCCCCCCCCAAGTTGACTCAGCTGTCTCTGAAGGATTTTAGACTACCAAGCTATTTTGAAGTGCCAACATTGCATGTTGAGACATTTAAGGATGCGTATCTTAAAAGTACAACTGGAAGGAAAGTTTTGTATTAACACGTGGCCATCTGGCACAATCAGTGGTACAAGTTATCTCATTTTCAATCAGGACATTTCCCTTGATCATGTGCATAAAAAAAAGAGAGAGAGGAAAAAAAGATTCTATTAGGTGGAGCCTGAATCAGTAAATGCATTACAAGATAAATCAATGACATGAGTGAGTAGTATTAAGTGCACTGAAAGAACCACACCTGCCACAACTACCACAACAACAGGAGAGTATCACTTGGTCGGTTTTAAGAGATTCTTTGTTGACAATAAGCGAGTGGAAAAACCTTCTAAGGTCACTTTAGGTGGTTTGGACCACACTACTCAATGCCAGCTGTCTGGAAAAGGTCAAGACGTGGATATAATTGTTGCACACAGATGGTAAAATGGATCGAAAGGTGAAGAGAGAGAGAGAGAGAGAAAGACAGGTGCAAGCAAGTCATCTGTCAGTGAGAAAATCTGATCATTTTTTGACTCATACTTGTAGAAAACAAGTTACAACTCCTTACTGATCTTCAACTGAAAGACACTTTGATTTTACACTAACATCAAAACATTCCTGTAAACTCAAAGGCTCATTTTAGTGGAGGAGGGGAAAAAAGGTATATTTATTACCTGTTGATATGTCCAGTCCTCTGGTTGGAAATCACTGCTCGTTTGCTCGAACTTCAAGTTGAAATGGGGAAGTCTGTGCAGGAGATTCACCCACCAAGGTGGAGAGTAGCTCACCACCGCTGCCATGGCTGGTGAATGCCAGTGAGATAGTGAGATGCTGTAAACACAGAGGAGAATCCACTTCACAAATAGTCTCTGGGATGAGAGACACAAACAAAAGCAAGCTCTTAAAGCGTGTGCAGTAAAGTTAGCAGGGGTTAGAGATACTTCAGTATTATTTAGACAGTGCCAATCGTGGTTTACTACTCACTTTATTACAAGGGCAACCTTACAACATTTTAAATATGTTCACAAAGTTCTGCAGTTTTTAGGACACACGATCAGAACCTCGATAAACCGGATAAACACTGGTGAAGCTGCTACTAGCTTGCTAACATAAACTAGTTGCTATGACCCCGGAAACAAGCTCGTTAGCTTGTTAACCTGTCACATCAAGTCAATAATGTTTTGTCGCAGTCAGCTATAAAGTGTATATACACAAAAGTGCCGGGGTACATTGACGTTTCGGTTAAAAACATAAAGAGGTGGGACATACCCGCAATGAAAGCTCAAGTGAACTCGGCTAGCGTTAGCCGGGTTAGCTGCTGGTTAGTTCAGCAGAGTCGGTCCTGAAGGCGAACAACAACAATAAGTCTCTTTTGTTCCACTTGTCATTCTGCTCTGCGGTTCCTTACATCCTGTTTTTCTCTGTCGTTAGAAATCCCTCGGTTTGTCTTTTGCAGTCCTATTTCAGCACAGAGGCTCAAACAAGCACATCCGAGTACAACCTCCATCCAGTCATGATCAGAGAGCTGCTGGGAAACCCGGAGCCAACACACGGACACTGTTCACGACACTCACCGAGCTCACCCTGCGCGGTCTCGCGCAGCAGCTCACCGTGCGCGGCCCCGCACACGAACACAACTCAGAGGCACAAAAGTTACCCGCGTGCGCCCCCCAGAGGAGCAACAGTGTAAATACATTGAGAGGTTCAAGTCATATCGGGATAAATGACGACTGGATTCAATTTAACTGGACTAAACTAAACCAAACATATTGCATTGACTAAAGACCCGGAAGCAAACAGTAACAATAAAATTAAACAGTGCATTTCTATCCATGCTGTTCTAATTGGTTTTAAAATCTGGACTTTTATAGCGTTGAGCTAAAAATCGTCCGGATTGGATTTTTTCTTCGGAAAAATTACGAGTAGAAGAAGGAGATAATAATAAACCGATAAACTTGTCGCAGCTTGTTAAGTTATTGTTATAACATCCCGATTTTTATCTATCCATTCACTTTACTTATTTATTCATGTTTTGTCTGTTGTACATTGTACACTGTATACACACACACACACACACACACACACACACACACACACACAGACTCAAACAAACAAACTCATAAATACCTACACACACTTTTTTTCTGGCTTGTCCTATAATTGTCTCTCGTCTTGTTTTGTGAGTGTATTGTGTCTTGTCTTGCAATAGAAATAAATTAATAATTAAAAAAGCCGCTGCAGTACAAGCAGGAGTTCCTGAACGTCGCATTACTTGGCTCGTTTGAAGAATCGGGAACATACAATCTAAACAAAATGAAAGTTACACAAGTGAAACCAGGAAATAAACCGGCCCTTGAAACACGACACGGGTCCCAGACACGTTGATTTTACGTGGGCAGCATTTCAAAACTGCTGATTTCTAGAGTCAGAGGGGAGACGACTGGAAATTACCGCAAATCCCTGTTTCTACACTTAATAAAAATAAACACCAGGATGTGACACACGCGTCAGCCATAAACACATCAACGTCAGTTTGCACCGCTTTACTCCAAACTTGGACTTTAACCAACGCTCACTACAACTTTAAGAAATAAATGACTTGTTTTTTCTTTTCTGCAGGAAATCACATGGAGGTGCTCTTGTGCTCACATGACAGACTGCACCATGGCAGGAGAGATCAATGAAGGTACAGTACGACAAACTTGTTGCCATCTCATTTCTGAACTACTTTGCTGTTTTACATTGTGTTTCAATGTCATAGCTATTAAAAAAAATGCCGTGTTGCTTTATTCAAATGAGTTATACCGTTTAGTGTGGTCGCGGTGGGAAACTGACCAATGAGAACTTTTGGGTACATTAAGATCTCGGAACCAAGTCAGTCCATCTGAAAAGCAGCCAAGATGATTTATCGCGGTTAACGATTCCCTCAAACCCGATGAGCAACAGTGACTGTAAATGTTAATGTTAAAGAGGGGAAACATGTTTATCAAACTATATAAATGTTGTTTTTCTTGCCACGTGAAAAAGTGCCTGTGCTGTATTGTGCTGTACTTCAGCAGAGGATCAGCAGGCATCATTGAAGTCATTTAAAATCTGTTTATCTATATTGCTCACTATAATCTGTGATCGGTTGATCATTTGCTGAAACTCATTGTCTTGCCCTTTGCATGCCGACCATGTGTTGGCACAGTATTTAAAGTCATGTGAGGAGAAACAAAATGAGCAGTTCTGAATTAAGCTGTGAAGATCACCACAACCCCAGCAGTTTGTACCACTGATGTAAAGCAAGGTCCCATATTTAGGAGAAAAATAATCAGGAACATACTGCTGCTGATCAAATATTTGTGATCCTTGGGTGGATGTGATGCTATAGGTGTTGTTCCTCTTTTAGGCTCAGTTCCTGCCTATTACAGGGAAGTATTTGAGGCCATCTGCTGTAGGACAGATGACAGAGTGCAGGTTGAAGTTTTTCAGCGGTTGCTCCAAAGGACCGATCTCTCCAAGGCGGCTTTAGGCCAGGTGAGGGTTCACACTGTACTGGACTGTGGGGGACATATCATTTAAGATGATGCAACAGTCTTTAAAAAAAAACAAAAAACTTTTCACATCTTGTCTTAAGTTCATGTTTTTAACTTGATTTACACTTTGGAGGTTTTCCACCCTTTCACAATTAGTAAAAGAAAAAACAACAGTCTGGATAACAACATGTCATTGGTTTTTAAAATGCTGAGAATGATGTTGTTTACCAAAGGAATACATGAGTAAGTTAAAATCCTAAATGTATTATTAACGCTAAAGGTAATGAAGGTAGGTGTTGCATTTTCACAGAAAGGTAGTTCAAGCATCATGTTTGCTATCAGACTGTTAAAGACAGTGGCTTCTATCATTTGTTGATGAAATATTTTAGGGTATGTCAGTTGGATTATGTTAGTGAAATGTGGGCTACAGCACATCAGTGTGATGAATTGCTTTGAGTGTGTCATTCCTGTTATAATCAGTAGAATTTACTTCTTCCTGACCTTTGTGTCCAGTGAGCGCTTTTTGACGACAGGAATGTGAAACCAAAGTTGAAATTAGATTTTGCTCTAAAAACCGGTGATCTCCATGTCATGTTGTCTTTGTCCCCCTCAGATTGCTGAGCATGTCGACTCTTCAGACGGATTCCTCAGTAAATTGTCCTTCTATAAAGCACTCGCTTTGATTGCCTTTGCTCAGAAGGGAAAGCAGCCGAGCCCCAAACTCCTGGAGAACTGCATACAAGGTAGGCAGAAGTGGCACAGTGACAGCAGAGCAGTTAAAGGTTTTGCTTAATGAGTAGCTTGACAATTCCTCTGTGTATCCAAGGACAACTTCAGCCATCCCTCCACTGTTCGGATTTATCATCTGCACAGGGCAAATGTCACTCTTTTATTGGCTCACATATACACTACATGTCTTTACTTATAGGTTTTCTCTGACAGTTTATTACTGGGAGACGCCCCCTCCTATTGCTTTCAATATGATACACAGCATAATATTGTTATAGTAATAGAATAATGTTAATAAAGAAACATTTAAAAATATTTATAGGGAATGTATTTGAATGAGACATGAATAAATCTCAGCCTGTATTTCCAGTTTCGTTTACCAAAAAAAGGACAAATTTAGCTCGACTTCAGCGTTGTTTTTTGTATTGTATTTTGTCTCGGAACCCTGAGCGAGTACAAGTATTGCCTCTCACCATTCCCACAGTGGGAAGATGATAGAGGGGAACTTGATGGTTTTCATAGAGGTAGCCATTATGCTGGCTTGAGTTCGAGCCATTCCCAACCTTCTGTGATTATTTAAAGCTCTCTCTGTTATTTCAGGTGTGGCCAGTGTGGCAGCGAGCTGCATGCCACTTCCTCTGTGCAAGAACAAGTTCTTTTGGTTTGTCGCTGTGCATTACATTCAATTCATGACATTCTTGGAATGTACTGGAATAAACGATCACATGGGCACTATGCACTATCCAACGCCAGCCAGAGACAAATAGAGCAAGACACGTAGTTATCTTGAAAGAAGAAAAGTGGTTTCAACCCAAGCATTCCTCCTTGTTAAGCAATTCATTCCTTTATAAATGATTCATTGGAATCCTAAAAAAAACAAATATTAGAAGTTGGTGTGGTGCATGTTGTGTGTTTGACAGAGTTGCCAAAACCTCTGCTTGGTGAGCCGAGGGATTTGAGTGCGTTGAGGATGCAGCCGGCTCAGGAGGACGTGCTGACGCTGTCGCAGACGCTGGACAAGCTGCTGTCCAGAGACACAGTCCAGGTGGAGCTGATACCTGAGAAGAAGGGCCTGTTTCTCAAACATGTGGAGTACCAGATCACCAGCCAGGCAAGGGTTCCTATTAAATCCTACTGCATGGAAACACAAAAATACATCTCAACGATAAGAAAAGTTCACTTTGTCTCACACTTTGATAACTTTGGTGATGGATGTTGTTTGTGAAACCTTTTTTCTTAATGTTGGAACTACTCATTTCATGGTTATGTGGGCATTGAATTTGGTTTCAAGTTAAAAAATGTGTATGCTAATCACTGCAGAAACACATTTACTGTAGGCCACTTAAACACTGGCAATGAGTTTTTGTTATGCAGACATTTGCGGTCAGAATTTAAAGATCTGATTCGCTTTTCTGTTATCAGCCGTGTAACTAAACTTTTAACTGAAGACTAAAAGTTTATTCCACTTTTCCTTTTCCTTTTCCTGATTTGTTTTTTTTTTTTGGTTTGTAGCGATACAAGATATCAGTGTACAGACGCTACAGCGATTTCGACGTGTTCCATGAGGTTTTGCTTCAGAGATTTGCCTACAGAGTGGTGCCGGCACTACCACCTAAAAGAATGTTAAAAGGAGGTATGTTACTCTGTCTGAACCCCGGCTTATACAAGTTCCCCCCTCGTGATTCTTCAGTTCAGCATATCCTCCCTTTTGTTAAGAGTTGTTATTTCTGAAACCAATCATTTTGTTTCATGTTTTCACTTAAAGGTTAGTTGTACATTTCATGAGTGGTCCTTCAACTAAACTGCTTTTGGTTAACAAAGTAAAAAAAAAAAAAAGAAAAAAGAAAAAGCAAAGAGTTTGAATACAAACTGTTACTCCTGCAGGTTCTGTTGAATTCAAACACAGCCATTACCATTCATCAAGGCTATTGCCTCAAAGAAAAAGGAAACTAGTGATGCGTAAAATGAGCCTTTTGCAGTTCTCAATGACTGATTGTCACTTTAGAATGATAATTATGTCAACACACACACACACACACACACACAGACACTGAGGAATCTGTACAGTGACTCAATTAGAGATCTTCTCAAAGTACATTAGTCAAAAATGTATCACAGGAGAAAAGCTGTTACCCCAACAACTCAGTTTTTTCCTCTACTCTTGCCCATAAGTGCAGCTCAATGTCTGCTTCAATAGCACTTCAATAATTTTTTTTTTGTTTTTCTCACCAATCAGTGCAGAGGAATTTTTGCATTTTTACAGGATGTTAGTCAGATTCTGAAAACAGTGAATTTAAAGACATATTTAACAATGAACTTCCTGTATATAACGTTCTATCATTTAGGGTTTAAAAAAGGGCCGCAGTAAAAAAAACCAAAAAAAACCAAACAGTTGTTAAGGGTCAAACATTTACTTTCCTTCTCAAAACTGAGTTCCTACATTACCCATAGTTCAATTTGAAAACTGTTGCTTGTCAAAGCCTTCAGATGAATGTGTTCTAGTGTCAGACGCTCGCATAGCTCCCAGATTCTAACCCAGTCAAATTTAAGAGCTGCCAAAGAGCTCTGCTAAGCAGACTTATATCCGACCCCACACCCAAATATTAATCTCATTTTTAACACATTTGGTCCAAGGCCTAAACAGATGCAGACATGCACATGTGGCTATTTAGGATCTCTAGCCCAGCTCCCATCTGGAGCCAAAACTGACAGGCTGAAAATCAAGAGACTCTTTATTTTGAGTCTCTTTATTTTTGCTTCAGCATTTACACAAACTGCTAAATGTGTTCTCATGGTGTTCTTCCCTTTCCTACCAATATAAATCGTTCGATTTCTGTTATCTCTCCACAGTCCTGACCTCTGTCTCTGAGCGGGAGTTCATTGAGGGGCGAAGACGTTCTCTCCACAGATTTATTAACCTTGTGGCGCGGCATCCGTTCTTCTCCGAGGATGAGCTAGTCAAGACTTTCCTCACCTTCAGCGGCTCCGTATGTTGTCATTTTGTCACTTCTTCTTTGTCCCGGGCTTGCTGAAAAAAAAAACGCATTATCATCATGATGACTGAGAATTACACTGCATCCTGTTCCAGCCACTCAGTGTCTTTTTCCTCACCCTTCTTCCCACACAGGATGTTCAGACTAAGCTGCGTGACACTTACAAGAAAACAGGCGATGAGTTCATGACCAACAGAATTGCAACACTAGCAAAGGTTGGTAATAGTAGGCACTCAAAAAAAAACCCTTACTAATTCATGTTAAATTGAAATTTCAGAGAGCGATCCGTTTGATCTGTTTGCAGGAATATCTCCCTTCTGACATTCAAGCTCAGTTCTCGACAAGCAGAGAGCTGATCAGAAACATCCACAACAGTTTCAACAAGCTGCGTGACAGAGCCGAGAAAATGGCCGAGCGCTCGAAGGAGAATGCCACAGATCTTCTCATGTTTGGCAGAGAGCTCAGGTATTTAATTCCAACATTTTTATCAAGGATCCAGAGATTTTGGACTCTGAAAAACAAACTTTAGGCTAATAACATTCCAAAGCTTTTTTTTTTTCTGCCTTTTCATAGTGGTTAGCTGAGCATGAGTTTTGCAGCTAAGACACTACAATGTTTCATTTTGCCTCTGTTTGTTTTTCCTGCAGTACGCTGGGCTCAGACTCTTCATCTCTTCCCTCCTTGGCCTCCTCACAAAGCACCTGGGGGACCCTGCGTCAGTCTCTGAAGAGTCTGTCTGTGGAGTTCACTGTGTTGTCTGACAAAGCCGCTCAGCAGGTACAGCCCTCAGTCTATCACCTGCTCCGCTCTGCCGGACCAACATTTGTCATAAATTCTGTTTTCTATGTTTTATTGATGTCCTCAGGGCAGACGGGAAGAGGATGATGTCGTGGAAAAACTAAACGTTTTCCTGGATTTGCTCCAATCCTACAGAGTGAGTGCCTTCATTTAACCTAAGTCCGACTAATGTGAGAGGGGATTCCGCTTTGATGTTTTTGCGTTTTAAATTGCAGAGAATTGTGCACTTCTCATGAAACATTGCAGTTATGTTTTTAACCCTGAATTCAGCTTATAAACCCTGTGTGCCTGATGGAACAACACAACAAGGAGACACATCTTTTGAGGTCGCATAGTAATTAATTTCAACATAGCAATTAATTTAACATCCTACTTATACAGTGTTTCTCAGTGGAAAAATGTTCCTATTATTTATGTTGTTTATGGATATCAAACAAGAGGTATTGTTTAGTGGGCAGATAAAGTCGAATTTTACATGGCTTTGATTAAATCTGTGAACTCTAATATATATGCTAATTTCATCATTTGCATAGACAGATTTCCAACATCCTTGGCTTTCTGTGCATTACTGATACTTGCATACGACCATTGAGAGACAAATGAGAGGAACCTCATGTGACTGTGTGTGTTTTTTTCTTTTTTAGGATCTGTGTGAGCGTCACGAGAAGGGCGTGCTCCACGAGCATCAGAGAGCTTTGCACAAATACGGCATGATGAAAAGGCAGATGATGAGTGCCACAGTGCAGCCCAAAGAGCAGGCGTCTGTGGAGCAGCTGGAGTCACGAATCATTCAGGTTTCTTAGTCTCTCCACATGATTTCTGTCCACATTTGAAGGCTTCTTGGATGCTTTAATTTATAGCAATTAGGATTTGACAAACAAAATACTAAATTGGGTAGGTAATACGTGGTTAGATATGTAAAACAAACTACATATGTCACTGCTTATTAAAGCATGCCAATATGCAGACAGTGAATCTGCTCACATTCTGATGCTAGGTTACCATCTTAGCTTAGCGCGTTATCATGCTAACACTGCTCATTAGCTCACAGAGTACAGCTAATGGAACTTACAGTATAAACAGACTTTTTACAATCAGATGCTTAGTTCTCAACTTAAGTATTGCCGGAATAAAAACATTTTTTAAAGTGGATTTGATTCATCCTGAGTACATGTAAAGTTGTTACTCTGGGGGCTGCTGTTGACCTGGCAGTGAACTTTAGCGCCCCATGTGTTGAGGCCACGCTCCTCAAAGCAGGCATGTTATTCTCAGCCCCTGTTCATTTCCTACTCTATACTGTCCTGTCCTCTATTATAATTAAAGCTTAAAAGTAAAAATGTTTTATCCTGGACTGGAGCGATTGACCCAACATCCAGCTTTTTTTTTTAAAGCTTTAAACTGATATTATCAGTCATTCGTAATATCTGCAAAGTGATCAAACTTTGATTATTTCACTTTTACATAATTAGTATTGATGTTTTTTTCTTATTTTTCTTTTTTCATTTATTTAACCAGGAAGATAAACACTCATTGAGATTAAAAATCTCCTTTTTAAGAATGTCAACACAAGTAACAGAGTTTCAGACAGACAACGAGCAGCCAAAAATAGCTGAGCTTTTTTTTCCCGAGTTGTGACATTTACGATAACGTCTTTTTTTCCCCCCCTTTTAATAGCAAGAAAATGCCATTCAGACCATGGAGCTGCGGAACTACTTCTCCCTGTTCTGCCTTCATCAGGAGACCCAGCTTATCTTCATCTACCTTCCAATCACATCCCACATTCTGGGCGCTTTTGTTAACTCTCAGGTCCAAGGACACAGAGAGGTGAGGCCGCTTGTCGGGGAAATCATTTTGCTACAGATGCTTCTCTGCGTCGTCGCTTCTGTGACACTCCAGAAGGGTCAAACCTGGTTTAAATTGCCTTTTATAGTCCGACAGAAGTACTAATAATGATGGATGATAACACTGTATGAATAATATCATCTTTTAGGACGCGAATGACTGGATCCCACATCTGCCTTTGAATATTTTAAATCAATAAAGCACACTCTGTTCCTTTGGTTAGGTACCTAAAGCAAAATGTTTCTCACTTTGATCCCTGTGAACACATAGTGAGAAGGTTTCTTTGCTTCTCAGAGGGCTTTATGATAATTCTGCTAAAATGTTCTTCTAAAACATGATTACAATTACTTTCACTAAACTATTTAGAATGACAATTTTTTTCTGTTGGTGTTATGAGTCTCACAATGATGTCACAAACTGACCTGCTTGCTTTCTTTCCAGATGGGCGAGGTTTGGAATGACCTCCAGCCAAAGCTCGGGTGTCTTTTTGGCACTAATAATGGACTGAAGCCCCCCATATGAAAAACCTGAAAAGTCGAGGGGAAGGAGAGAAACACAGCCAGTGATGAGGGACACAACCAGGAAAATAACGCGCTACTGAAAGTGTAGAACGCCAAACTTTGTGATCTTTTACAAAGCCATCAAACATTCCATTTAATACGAGGATTTTTTTTGTTTGTTTAAAAAAAAAGAAGAAAAAGTAAACTCTACTTCTTGAATTGTTTTTGGTTTGATCATCAACCATGCAACTGGAAAACATTGCAGGCTCAGAAATCAGACAGCTCATGCTCGGCTAGATGAGGAAATCATTTCCAAGTCAAAAATCAAGAAAGGAAAGAAAAAAAAAAACTCTCAATGTAATTTTACAAGGGACCAGCCAGCATGTCAGATGTGGAAGATGACAGTATACTTGTGCATTCCAACTAACTTCTTAAGGCATCTGTTTATATGTTAATCGTGTCAGAAGCTGTATACACTTCAGATTGTTGAGTAAAGGTGGGAGGGATAGAAAGCTTGACTGTTTAAGGTTAAAATTATTCTAAATCTCCATTCCTGAAGTTTTTACATACGGAGTCCTTTTACACTTTGGTATTTTTGATACAGATGTTAGTTCATACAGATGTGGAGCAGCATGAGTCTCTTTCTCTCGCTGTAATGGAGCTTACCTTTGATATATTTCTTTCGGCTTTCCAGTTTCAGTTTGTCAGCCGTTTCAGAGAAGCCTGTTCTCAAAGTGAACTATACTACAAAGGGCAAATATCTGACATGTGAATTAATAAAACACTATAAGCTACTTGTTAACTGCCAAAGATGTATGATAGAAATTCACCTGAAAAACAGCTCTGCAAAATTCCCGACAGCAATTTTTAAAAAGTTGAAATTGAATCATCACTACTTTTATTTCCTAAAATCACTGGAAATGTTTGCCTTCAAAATAGATTAAATGAATAATTGACGTGTATCAACACAAACTTAATCTGTACATTGTTTTATTCTAAACACCATTAGACATGCTGCTTTTTAGACATGTAGCATGAGAAACATTTGGCACGTTTCGTTACAAAAACTCCCAGTGGACCATTTGACATCTGAAGCGTCAGAAACACATTGTCACATAGTCTCCTCTCGAATACTCTCCAACAGTGTAAATGAAAAATAACAGAATGCAAATCATGTGCACACATGCAACTTTTATTTTATTTAGAAAAATGTTTTTGTTCTTAATATTGGGTACAAAGTTGACTTGCACAGAGCAGAGGTTCCAATAAAAAAAAAAAAAACATCTCTGTAGATAATGTAAATATCTTTTTCAAGAAGTCTTTCCTGAAATGGGTTAAATCAAATATTCTCAGTAATAAAACCCCATAATGGCAATTTCCTGCTTTGATCCTTTTTAAATGATTTGAGTGATCTTACTAAACAAAAAAGCAGTACACATTTAAAATATTTTGACTTAAAGTTAAAATACTTCTTCTAAAGGATCGGTCTATAGATTTATCTGGATCTATTTTCAGATATATTCATGAGTGAGAATTTATTGATATAGAATCACCTGGAAATTAGATGTCTTTGATTCATTATATATACAAACATCTATAAAACGCGGGGTCGGCCTGTGTTTTTACGGAAACTTTTGAGAGGACGAACTAGTTGGCTGTACAGCCGGCCTGCCACATTAAAGAAGACTTTTGAACCACCACCAACTATAGAAACCAGTATAAACTTGTCGCAATCTGCGTTCTCACCACAAGTGGCCACTATATCCTACACACTGCTGCTTTAAGTCATCCATGTCAGATTGTTTCCTCCCTCAAATGATGCTAAACAACTAACTCTGAGCAGTGCGAACGTTGATGCTTTTTGTCTTTGTTTCGGGTCTCGCTCATGAATGTTCACCGGCACTTTGTTCCTCCGTTTTTGCTTCAAAGTTCCTCCACTTCTTCCAGTGTGTGGCTGAGGATCACATCGTGACCGTGAAACTTAAAGTATCCCACAAACTTCTTGTTCTGGAGCAGCAGGGGGAACCACATGACATCGTCAGCCCACATCTCACTGAAGGGGATTTTGTCGTTTTCAAACCACCGTGGCCTCATTTCTGGACAAAAATAGAGAAAATAATCACGAGACTTCACAGTATTTAAGACACTTTCGATGATGATTTAGACACTTTCTACTGTGAGCCTGTATTCAGTCAGCTCAGTTTACATAAGGCCTTACAACCATATCAAGTCATCATCTCTAAAAAATAATAAAAATAATGAAAAAAAAACAAACAATTCAGTTAAGTTCTGTTTTTCTCTCGTAATCTCACTTGTTCATACATCATATTAAACACTAATGCAAAAGATTGGGGGACTCAATCTATTCTCTTATTCCTTTCAGCTAATATGAAACTCCAGATGGACTAGTGAGAGTAGGAATAATTTGAGGCTTAAATCAGTCTAGGTTTCCCTGCTAAACTCCATTAACGGTGTAGTTAAAAAAAAAGGGGGGGGGGGGCGTGTTGTGTGATAAAATGAGGAAATCTCTCCTCTTCATCTTCAGCTGTTGTCAAATCATTGTTCGAAGCTCTGCTTTCTCTCTTCGCCACTAACTTTCCATTCCAGCCTCTTCCTTCCTTTTATCTCTTCAGCTCTTTTCCGTTTGACTTTTCCTGGCCTTCAGACTCTGGCACGCTAATTTCTAACTCCTCCTGTGTCTCTGAGCATCACCCTGTTGACCTAAATTTAACTTACAGGAAACACAGATCACTGCAGGTCTCAGCATTCTTTCAGCCCCAGGCCTCTTCTTTCCCTTTGTGTATTTATGGTCTTTAAACTTTACCACTCGGAGAGCGCGTATAGATTTTTGCCCTTCACTAATATGCTCCTCTTGCTCACAGCCACGTCTGTGAAAAAGTTCACAAGTTTTCAGGGAACAGTTTTAATCCTTTCACTCAGAAGGATCAGTGCGGTGGACTATTTTGTTTTTATTGTGCTATCCATGCAAAACAACTGGAATGAACTTGATTTTGTTTTTTTCTTAAACGTAAGGAAGCATAACATATAAAAGACAGACGTTTAGAGTAAACATTAAGGTCAAGTCGGTTAATGTTGCGGGAAGAAAAAAGTGCACAAACAGCAGGATTTCAGGTTTTATGTAACTCAAAACTTACGATTATGAATAACAAAAACACTTCCTAGAAAAAATAAAAAAAAAAGGTTAAGCTGGACTTTACCATGACATGCTCACAGCTGTGTGTGGTGCTGTAGGAACCTACCCTCTGATTCTGTCGGTTCTCCATTATAATCATCGGCTCTGAAAACATGGACATCCAGCAGCTGGGGTTCTCCAACAAATTCAAATTTGATATTTCCCACTTTCTTCAGATCATCCACCGTTAGACCACTTTCTTCTTGCAGCTCTCTGTAAAGGATTAATATTTGATACTGTGTACTTTAAAAGTCAACTTACAGTGCACTTCACATGGGCACTAAAAGCAGAGAAGACAGTGCTGGGATAACATCAGTGCTTCCTAGACAAGGAATCTATTTCTCTTTATATATTATTCATTTCTCCCATTTTGAGAATTTGTCATCGAGGCAATCACAACTAATCATGTTTCATGTGAGAAAGAAAAAGGGTTGTAAATAAAGCAAATAAATCAAAACTGTCACTCTTTTCTTTCTCCTGGCATTGATTGACCAATGGCTGCGTTTACCTTCTCGCAGCATCTTCAATGGTTTCTCCAGGTTGCACTTTCCCCCCGAACCCGTTCCACTTCCCCTCCCCAAACCCCCTCTTCTTCATGCCGAGCAGCACTCTGCCGGGCCGGACCACCAGCACCAGGGTCAGCAGCTTGGGACTCAACATGACCTCAGTCTGAGGCGAGAAAGAGGAGGAGGCTTTAAGATACACAAAACGTGAATCACTAAGGACGCAGCGCAGACTGTTAGGCATTATTTTTGAGTTTGAACATACTTGCCTGTACAAATGTATGACCTCAAATGGACCAACTCTGAGATATGACAGAGGAAAGGAAGCAGTCGGTGTAGTACACACAACACACACGCGCCACCTCGGGTTGAGTGAATCCCGCGTGCAGCGGCACAGACGACGTCACATGACGCGCTGATGCCTAAAAGCCATGGCTTGGTCTCATCAACGTCAGACAAGAACCACCTAGCCATCATATCGTTTATAAATCAGTTTAATGTGTCCCCTCTAAATATGTTCCACTAGAAACGCGTCTCCCCATTAAACCACCCGCCTGAATTCACCTTAAACCTCGACCTTAAACTCTGTCGTCCATAATAGAATATAGGGCGAATGTCATGTGTAACAAACTGTTTTAAATATTACTTGTTGGTGAGCAGAAAACTCAGGTAGGAACCGTTGTTAACAATCTTACATTTGGGAACCTATTAAGGTGTTACGCAATTTCTGACCAATGGCAAGTTGTATTTCCGCGCAAGCGCAGTTATTTCCACAGTACAAATGACCCCGTGTACAGTCAAAAACAATGTGGTGGTTTATTTTGCAGAGGAGATCTCTGCACTCCTCCCCATGTTTAATGAAAAAGGTGAAGAGTAAAAGTGGTGCTGAGCAGCGCTGGCTGCAGAGGCAGCTCAAAGACCCGTATGTTAAAGCTTCTCACCAACTAAACTTCCGCTGCAGGAGCGCCTTCAAGCTGCTGGAGATAGATGACAAGTTTCATATATTACAGCCCGGATACAGCGTGGTGGACTGCGGAGCTGCACCAGGAGCCTGGAGCCAGGTGGCAGTCCAGAGGGTCAACTCAGCTGGGATAGGTGAGACAGCAGGCTGCACAAATTAACAGGGAAACCAGACGGTGTAATGCACCGGTGATTCACATTAAGGTGTTCTTTTAGCAGTGATGGAGTGGTTGGGATGATTTCTACACCTCACTCACTGCTTTGCGCAAAAACAGTGGATCTTGTCAACAAACCTTGAATGATAAGGGATTTTGCTTATGTTTATCTGGAAACATCTTATGGAGTCTTATTGGATTTTCCCTCTGTGCTTTTAAAACTGTTGTAAATTACATAATTATTGCAGGGCCTTTGACTCATCTTATTACAAAAGTCCTAAAAGTCCTATCCAGTTACTATTCAACAGTTATCATAATTCCGGTTCCACCATGTTGTTACCATGTACCTATGTGTATTTACTCGTGTATGGGGTTTTGTATGTTGATCTTTGTGGAGGCTTACAGTTAGATAACAACTCTAAAGTATCATTTAAAAGGCTACAACAACTACTATTGCAAATAACGGTGGATCATTTCCAAGTGGTTTGACCACCTTTTGTTTTGTGTTAAAACACATCATTAAGTAAAAGCTTAGAATTTCTGTAAAAAATAATTCAAAAGTTGTAATCTGCAGTTTATATGAATGGATGGGGAGTGGACCGCACATTGTCTACACTGACAGACATTCACGTAATTACTGAAGATGTATAAATGCATATAAGAACACTTACAGTCCTTTAATTAGAATAAATATAAGTAATGCTACTCTTAAAATACAGAAACACCAGCTTTCTTAGTTTCTGCATGTCTATAAGCAAAATGTGGAAAACTGTAAAACCAAAACCTCGAAGAGACAGGTAAACATGTAACAGCTTACAGGTTTTCCGTTATAGTTTGGGGCTCCAGTTATCCAAATATGTAATGCTATATTATGAAACCCTCTTCTTTGTGTGGTAGGAGTTACTCACCTATGTTTGTGTTGCATAACCACATCACAGCGTCAGCCTGTGATGCATCAGGTATGAAGGAAGTAACACATTAACACGTTCACATCCTACAGAAATGTCCCCTTAACAATCTGTTGTTTTGCAGACCCAGATTTACCACGTGGTACCGTGATTGGCATTGATCTGCTGAACATCCCACCTCTGGATGGTGCCCACTTCCTGTCTAGTCATGATGTCACGGACCCTGCCACACACGCAAAGCTGCTGAAGCTGCTCCCACACAGCCAGGCTCACGTCATCCTCAGCGACATGGCGCCCAACGCCAGCGGTTTTCGAGACATGGACCACGAGAAACTCATCTCGATGTGTTTGTCTTTGATTGACTTGGCCGCGAAGGTTTTACAGCCGGGGGGGTCTCTGCTTTGTAAATACTGGGACGGCATCCTCGCTCATAAACTCCAGGAGAAACTCTCCGGCGTGTTCGGAAGTGTTCGGACTTTAAAACCAAACGCAAGCAGGAAGGACTCAGCTGAGAGGTATTTCTTCGCTGGAATGTACAGAAAGCAAGAAAAGAGATTGTAGTTGCCCCTTTTTCACACGTGTCTCCTCAAATGAAAAAATAGAAGTGTTCTCTGGATACTCAAACAAGTGTACACTGTGTTTGGTGTGAACATTAATTAAGACGCTCACTTTACCTTTGAACAAAAGGTGGCACTGTTGAGGCATCAGTGAGCATCACAGCTGCAGGCACAGGTACACATTACATACTGTCGGTGCAGATTTCTTATCCCTGCAAACTTAACACAGTAGCAGCAGTGAAGCAGTGATATGTAAACGTGTGCAAGAATCACCAAGAGTGATGTTCCTCACGAGCCCAATGCTGTGTGTTCTCTCCAGTTATTGTTTGCCCCACAGTGTTTGTTCTACTGTCAGTCTGCTGTTTGCTTTCTTACAGAATGTCATTTAACAGAACTGCTTATGCTAATAATGTGCTCTGCCAGCCATGTAGAAATATGTAATCATTCTCTCATTGAGGGCTTAGGAAGGGAAAACCTAACACATAAGAGTCACATCCAGCATGACTAATGGGAAGTGGGATGATGCCGGAGCTTGGCAGCCTGCGAGTGTTGACTGGCTTTGCTCTCTGACAGAGGAGAGATGTCCCTTTGCTTGGAAAATATTCTCAGTCATAGTAGACACATTTTCTTTTTAATATATTTATTTTTTTCAATCAGTACACAGAGAAGTCTGGCAAACAGTATTTATTTGGTTTTATTGTTTTGTTTGTCTCTTCTCTTTCATACTAATGTGATAGTGCTCTGACCAGAGTGCAGATCAGCTGGTAATGTAATTAAAGGCTGGCTCTTTCAGAGCCGCAGGAGGGAATACGCCATTCATGTGTGGCATCTCAGAAATCTCAATAAGGATTCAAAATGTAAAACAGCCTCATGTACAGTATATACATTTGAGCCAGTGCATATGCACCCTTAATGGGCCCTCTTCACTCAAAACATCATAAAATGTAATAATAAACTTGATTTTGCAATAAATAAATATTTGTTAGTTGGACTTTTCTTGATGCGTTTTACATGTTACACCTTCATTATGTCCAACAGTGAAGAGAGATAGATGGGGGATGGTCCCCTCATGTGCCAAGAAATGAATAACAACCAATTATTCATTGTAGCTCGAGTCAGTAATGAGCTTATTTGGTTGGACATAAATATCAGGTGTACAAATATTTCCAGATGAACACGTGACATCGTGTTTGCCAGATAATACAAATATACACATTTGCACTGAAAAAGGATTACATGAGTTAAAGTCAAGTAAACAAGACACTCTCCCCTCCTGCTGCATACTGCAAATGTGTCAGGATGAACGGCTTAGTTTGCCTCGTTTATCAGTAAGTGGAGCTGCTAAAGCTACACAGCACACTTTCAGTATTCCAAAAAATGTTTACTTGTGTTTTTGGAGAGGATTTTATTCTCAACCCATTCCAATGAAATCATTAATATTAATGTTTTTTTTTTTTTAGCTTGATTACCTTAAAAACATCCCCTCTCATTGCTTTAGTTTAAGACACACAACGAGTGGATTGAACCAACTTCACCTTTGAGGGGTGGGGTGACCCAAATGAGGCTCTAACAATGCTGTAGCTACAAATAATTGTCTTTATTAGTGTTCTTATCATTTCTTACTGACAAGGATTACAATAGAAATGGAATGTGTGTAATTTTGGCCCCCATCGGCGAGTTCCTAAGTTTCTTACACTGAACAAGAGGTGATCATGAATTTGAATTCTTCTTTGGTTCAGGAAGAAATAGAAAAAAAACAACCTCATGGAAGTTTTCTTTTTAATTTGAGGATTCCCAACCCCCCCCTCCAAAAAAAAAAAAAAAAGAAAAAAAGATGGCTTTCTTGTTCAATCTGACTACATTCATTCATTACTTCATTTTAGTTGATAAATCATTTAATAACTGGATAATCTTTACTCATTAAAAAGAAAAATCATCCCAATTACAGATGCACTATCGATGGTAATGGAAACAGATGATCCTTTAATTGACATTTTAAGTCTGATCATTCTACAAAATGAAAATTAGATGATTAATCTGCACTAAATTAGCATTTATGGCAGCAAAAGAAGAGGTGGCTCACATGAATACATGAATATTTAGCCTCTGTCTCGGCTGTAATGAGTAATACTGTATGAACTGAAACATTCATGCCTCTTGGTGAGATTAACTGCGTAGAAAGGGACTGACCTCTAAAGATGATTGTTTGCAATGAATGGGGAGCAGACATGCCTGTTGATGAAGCTGATCATGAAAGATACAAGCAGATGACCAATTTTACTTCTCATTACTTGTTGATTATTCAGCCCTTTGCTATTTAGATTTAAATGATCCTAAAATGACTGTGGGATTTATGTAAATTCCTCTGTGGCTGAGCACTCGGGCTCAGGCTGAATGATGATTCATTCACAGGTTAATTCAGTCTTCTCTGGCCAGCTGCAGGTTCAGATGTAAATATTAGTGAATAAAGAGAGAAAACTGTTGGAGAGCTGCCCATTTTAAATTCAGATTCGATGCTGAGAAGCTATAATAGTCTCTCATGTCGGCCTGAGTTTTGAAAACAAATCTGCTGCACAAAAAACATAATTGAACTGCGTCACTTTTGTATTTTTTTTAGCTGAATGTATATTTGTATTTTGCACTTTTATACAATTTTATCAGGATATTAAAGGAGACACATCCTGATATCCCATCATGCAACACTTTTTCTACTTGTGTTTAAAAAGTGTATGTCAATATAAGCAGGTAAAACATCTGAATTATCATGAGGCTCCTCTGTTTTCTAGTCACTTTGAGGCAATTCAGGAGGTAATTTATCATCAAATTATGAAGATGAAGATTGGTATAATCATCTACCACTTAATGTCGCTTTAATCATGTTTTACTTGCAAATCAAACACACAGCACTTTTGTTTTTCAGGTTATTATGAATAAAATTGTGCTCACTCGTGTGTGTTTTACTCCTTTACTCCTTGTGTGCTCTGACACTTTACAGTGATGTCGAAGGGCAGCAGAAGATGGGGAAAAAAGAAGCCCATGCATTGTTTTTGACACAAAATGAATGAAAATCTTAGTGGGCATGATTTGATCGAAAGTGTTTCACTGATGAGATACAGAAAGAAAAGCATTGTTTCAAATGCAACAATACACTTAAATGTGACACATTTTATAAATGGAGTGTTTCCTTTTGGAGTTCAATGTCAGTAAAAAAGGAAATTAAAGAAATAATAATAATAATAAAAAGCCTCTTTAACATTGAGGCCATGGGGACTACAGATGAAAAGTAGCGTTTTGGCTCTAATCCCGGCATTTTTACCCATGTATAATCATGTAATTTATTCATTTGCACTGCCTCCTTCCTAAATAAACTGAATACTAATAATATTATTACCATTGAGTTATTTATTTTGTGGCCTGACCTGAGTTGCCAAAAAGAATTGCCATTCTGTCAACATTCATTATTCCCGGAGCCTTTTCCTGAATGTAACCAGACCGAGCCAAGCAGGCGTTCACTGGCACCAAGTAATGACTACTATTATGATGATAATTTACCATCTCCACAAATAAATGAATCTCAAATCTCGGGACGCCGCGACAACTTTGCATGGGTACTATTTTCAGTTTATGTTGTCAGTGTTTTGGCAAAGCAATGTGACATAATGACTTGGGGAAATTTCCATGTAAACAACCGAGTGCTTTAGAAAACATAGGAGTTTTTAAGTGAAACGTGCAGTCGAAATATTTGTGCCTGTTCAAACGTGATATTGGAGTGCATCTCACCATGACGCACCAAAGAGTGCCAGAAAAAAAGTTCCAGATGCATTGTCTCCGCCTCCCTTGCACTATCACACAAAAGGACACATGTCAGTGAATAATCAAGCTGTATCTCCTCTTGGTCTTTGCTTTTTTTTTCTTTTTCTTTTTTTTTGGTTGCAGAAAGACCTGCAGGAAAATGTCAGGAACATTTATGTGAACAGGGTGAGAGATGGTTGTGGGAGGAGGGTTAAAGAGACAGGGGAAAAACAAAACAGCGGCGTCAGAGAACAAAAACAGCGCAGGTTGCACTCTGGGGCACCATTTCGCATCCCCAGATCGAAGCCTGACATTTATGAACAAGTGTGGTAAATGAATACAGATGGGAGCTGAACGCCGATACCCTTATGATAACATTGTGACGGCAAATGCAGATTTCCTCCAGGTTGTTTATCAGACTTTTAGTTTGAAAGGTTCAAGTAACAATGAAACGTCTGACAACTGTCCTCATTTTCTATTTAAGAAAACTTTTTCTCCCATTGATTAACTATCTACACTTTATTAGTTACTGCAATACTTAACAGAGAACGCCTAAGCTGATTATACATTACGCCCAAAAGTGGCAGCTCTTTATCAAACCCTTTAAACACGAGTACAGCATAAAAACCTCTGCAGCTCATGAATAATAATTCTTCATTATCATCATCAGCAATCCTTTGAAGACCAGAAAGACCACTTATCAGGCGCTGTAAACACTCCAAGAGTCTATAATAGATGGATCTTTATATCATGCTTCATGAATCAGCTAATGAGAAGGTATAACTTTCATGTTTTTGTCTGTCCATTATTACACCCCCACTTTTTGAAGACGTTCGCTCTTTCCTACATGTGGAAACAAATGACTTGTTCTGAGTATCACACCAATTAAAAAAAAAATCGGACCATGCTGTTAATATAGAGAAAAACAATGAGAGGTTGTTTTTTTTGGGGGGGGGTTTAGTATTAAAAAGATGGTTTAAAGCTTATCTCGGCAAAGACTGTGTCCAATTAGTTACATCAACTTGTAGCCCTATGCCGTTCTGAATTATGCAACTCCATCTTGATATGCGAGTCTGAATTATTAATCATCTAATCATCTCAGAACAAAGCGGTCTTTGGCTCATGGATGATTTGTGGAACAAGAATTAAAACAATTACAAATGGCAACCCCCCCCCGCCCGTTGCTCTGTGCTTCATCTCAGTGTTGCCTGACAATATTTAGAACCCAACCACTTGTTTTCCAAACAAAAAAGAAAAGGTTATTCCAGCGCAGATGGATTAGGTTGCGTCCTATGTAGATCAATAGGTATGGGTCTACTTAATTTGCCTAAAGTCAAAAGTAATGGTGGTGAAGGTGTTTTGAGTCACCATGGTACTGTTCTGTGGAACAAACTGCCTGAGATCTGTGGAAACTTTAAGTTATTTTAAGACATTGCTTTTCTCTTGTGCTTGTCTTTGTATGTGTGTGTGTGTGTATGGTTGCTGTGGGGTCCTTTTAGGGTTTATATTGTCTATTTTTATTGTTGTCTTCTGATAAGCAAATTGAGTTTAAACTTTTATTAAGTGTACCCGACAACTAAAACTGAACTGAATTGAATACAGAGGTGCGAGAGTCCGCAGATGGCAGACAGCCAGGTATCGAGTGTGACCTGTGGCCCTTTTTCTCTGTATAGTTCCCCACTCTCTTTCCCTGGTTTCCTACTCTATCCACTGTCCTAACAAATAAAGGCATAAAGGCCCCAAATTACTCTGTATGTAGTCAAATGTGGTGAAAAGAATCACCTTAGTAGGTTTATGCACCTTATTTTGGCTGTTCATTCAATTCTAACTGAATTAACAGGATCCTGGTGAAAGTTGAGAGATCACTACAGAGAAACACTGATGCATGTGACTGATGCAAAGGTTTGTCATGAGTTCCTGACTATAAAAAAATGCACCCAGTATATGATGTATTCATTTTTTAAATGTCAAATGAAAATCACTTATCTAAACCATAGTGCAAGTTCCTACAAAATGTGTTGATATAAATCTGGAGTCAAAATGTATCTGACATCATTTAAGAGAACATAACAAATGTGGATCCTTAACATCAGCTCATCTCTTATAGTCACAATATGTTCCGGTTTGCTCATACAAGGAATCCAACCTGAAACTAAGGTGTGAACCCCACATCCCTTGAATCTCTCTAAACTCTGTTGTTTTAGACTTTAAAAAAAATAAAATATTGAGATTCATATGGTCCACTATTTTACTCCAAAAGAAAAAGACATTTCCTTAATACTTGCTGCCGAGGCCGGATGAAGTTTTTCCTTCTGAGTCTACAGCTTGATCTGGGTCAGAAACCACTGAAATGATCTTTGCCTTCAATTTGGATTTCAGTAGAGATGGAAGGAATGTCACGCAACAAAGCTTTCCTTAATCAGATTTGAGATGGGCTTGCTGGGAGTCCATAGTCTTGTGTCTTTAGACCCAAAGCTATCGTGACGCTGCAGTGCAGCTGTTGCTCTGCTTAGACATTGTTTGTGGTTTCAGGAGCGATGAAACATAAAGTTGGCTTGAGTTGACATGACTGCAGCGATAGCAGTTTCATCCTTATGTTACAAATCTGCGCATCCACTGTGTACAATGCTTGTGGGACATTGTTCCTCTTTCTCACCACATAAGAAACAGATTGTTTTACTGCTGGTTCCAAACAAAGCAACTCTATGCAATTCCTTTAAAGTAACATGCAGCTCTGTACAAAGTAATGAGGAATCAAGGTTTTTTGTTTTTTTTTAATCTTTTCTATTTAATGAACTTGTCATGGGACAGGTGGGGAGCTCAGTCTAGTGGGAATCAGGGGGCTGTTCTGTTTGCTGGTGGAATCGAAAAACAACAGACTCCAACTGGGAATAGAGGACTGGGCAGAAGACAGATGGTGTAGGGGCTAATTGTATGACATCTTACTTTGTGTAGCTGTTTACACATCGTTGGAGAGATAAGCATGCACTCTATGTGTTCCAACAAAGGCTTAATGTTAAAGAAACACCCCGAAAATGTAATAGGATGCTGCTCTCTGCTAATATTTTAAAAAATGTTATCGTTTGTAACATTTTTAGAGTTAACGCAAAATTATTGCTTCATATGGAACACTTGCTGAATTGTCTACTGTAAAATGTTTTACTTCTCTGGCTTTAATACTTCTTGTAAATATTTGAGGTCTTATCATAACTCAAAAGAACAAAAAAAGAAAAAAAAAATATATGCAGTTAACGGGACTATCCTTGTTTTTACATTCGTATCACATATTTTGATTTTGAATGTAAACACGCAGGGAAAAAAAGAGTAGAAGAAGAAATAGAATTTCAGAACTCCCCAAAGCGACAAACAATAAAATTCTGAATTTCTTTGTCTTTGATGACGTCACAAAAAAGTTTTAATATGAGATAGCTACTGTCCAGACTATCACGCCGTTTTTGACCTTCCAACAAGTGCCAGCACTTAGAGAGAGACTACTCAACGATCGCTAAACAAGACTTTGTCTCGATATTTCTGTTCATCAGAGACAATCTGCAAACTCTAAACAACAGCATTTTTTTGTGTCTACAACAACCAGACGAAGAAAATGCAGAAACTAACCAAACCAAGAAGGAACAGCAGGTACTTCAGACAGCAAGGCAACGGTAAAGAGATGGAGCTTGAAAGACTCCGTCGGGATGTGGGGCAGCTCACTGAACTGTTGGAGAGAGAGAGGCAACTCTGCTGCAAGGAGAGGAATGAAAGAGTCCTGATCAGCCAAGAACTGCAGGAGACAAAGGTACACTTTGCAAAGCAGAAAGCCCTCAAAGAAATGTACATCAACAGGGGAAAGGAGAAAAACAATGTCCTTCAAGCAGAAGTAGAAAACCTCAAAGTCTCTCACAATGAGCTCAAGCTCAAGTATGACGCTGACATGCTCGCCGCCAATCAGATGGTGGAAACCCTTCGGCGTGAGAACAGACAACAAAGTCAGGCTCATGCAGAAAAAGTGTCCCAAGAGACCAGCAGCTGATTTGGACCTTGAGAGCTGAGCAGGACATTAAGTTCCTGGAAGACCTTAAGAGTCAGCTCAGCAATCACAAAGCCATCGAGGAAGAGCACAAGAAGCTGCAAGAGGCTTTTCAAGCCAGCCAAGAGAAGTTCACAGCTGAGCTCCAGCAGCAGACTGAAAACCGTCATCTTGAAATGGAAAACAAAGCTCTGTACAATGTAATTGCAGAGAACCAGGTTATAATCTGGAATTTGAAGACTGAAAAAATTGTCTTCCAACAAAAGGAGCAGGAGATCAGTGGACTGCTTGACGGAGAATGAAAGCATCCAATGTCAAGAGGTGGAGGGGCTGAAAACACAGATCAGCCTTCTCATCTCACAAAACATGGAGCTTTCCCGTGAACTAAAGGCTAAAACAGAGGACTACGTGCTTCCAAGAAGAAAGGGAGCCAGCCGGAAGGAGACTCAAGATGAGCTGTGCATGGAGGTCAACGTCCCTGATGTATCTGTGGGAACACCTGAACCTTCAGGACCTGTGGGATCTCCAGCTGAACAAACACTGCAGCTGGAACCAATGGAGGAGGGTGCCTCAGCATCTGAAGACAAGCCTCAAGAGCCACTGAAGCAGATGTCTTCATGTTTTTCCATGGCTGACATGTCAGCTGTAATAAGGTTTATTTAAAAAACCTGCACGTCATCTTCAGGGGACATGGTGGTCACAGTGATTAGCACTGTTGCTACTTTTAAATGTCCTCCAATTTTCACTTAAAAAAAAAAATAAAAATAAAAATAAAAAAAAACAACCTTTATAGAGTTGTTGCTTGCTTTATGTAATTGTGGGGATATGTAATGAAGAGCCTGTTGTCAAATACTAATGTGTGCGTGAAAGTTGATAAAAACAATCCATGTGTTGTCTTTGTAGGTTTCAGCTCGCTTTCAGGTTTCTCCCAAACGTTTTTAAGTGTAAATCAAAGTGGACCTGAAACTGAACATAACAGCTTTATTTATAGTGTTGGATGCATTTTGGAGGCTTGTGAATTACAACCAACAAAAGTCTGTATTTAATTTACAAGTTGTGTTTTCCATGTGTTCGGAGTTTTATGCAGCCTGTATTGTTACTGTGAATATATTCAAATACAGGTTAGGTAACTATTTGTCATGAAGCACCAACAGTTTGTGGTTTTTCTATGAAAACGACATCATCAACACCCAAAGTTTTTTTCTTTCCTCATTTTGCTATTAACTGAGTAAATAACAGAAATGAGTAACATCCCCTTTTGCAGGTTCGGCTGTTCCGTACACCAAATCATATGAGGCAAGCGTTTGAGGAATGGATAAAGAACTTAATTTCAGAGTAACTTCACTAAAAAAGTTTTCAAAATCTAATTTGAACACAACTGGTGTAAGCAGTTTCACTTTAGAGGTAGTAGAGGATTGAAAAATGTTTATGTTCAACTCTCAATACTCACCTCAGTTGTTTATTACACACAACAAAGACCTCATGTTCACAAATGAATAGATTACACTGGCATCCCAGTAGATCCAGCATCCTCTTTTTTTAACCACAGCCCTGTTTCTCTCTCTCTCTTTTTTCACCTCTGAAAAGATAATGTGATAACCTGATATCATATCTTTTTTTTCATCACATATTTAGAAAAGAAACCTTAACTTGGTTAAACACATAATTGCTTCATTTTTTAAATAGCATACTTTCGCCCATGTCAGAAATTAAAATCCAAGCTCAGGAGTCCAGTTGATAAAACATGGAAGACAAGATCACATTAACTTTTGCCCAAACACATGCATTGTAGACTATCTATAGGATTTTTACAATATATCCTTTATAAATCCTTAAACTTTATAAATCCTTTATAAAGTTTATTTGATTTGCTTACAAATTGATTTATAGTTAGCATAATTATGTTTTGTTTCAGTATGTCTAAAAAAAATAAACATTTGATTTCATGCTGTATAATGCAGTCACAGTTTACAGATATTGCTCTGATATCATGAAGGCCAAGGCTTAATAAATTAAAGTAAGAATGTTTATGAAATCTAAGAGTATAAAGTGAAATTCAATCACTTTGCATCCAAGGTAATGACTGTAACTCCCCTCTGGGTTATTTTAGAGAACGAGAGAGGAGGCAGGGGGGTGTTTTGGTCTTTTGGACTGTGCTTGCTCATTAATCTTTTTAAAAGATGCTGAAGGCAGAACTTGACATGGCTGTACAGCGAGCTCCCCTTGGGTTCATGTCAGCACAGTATAGAAAGCTGCTTGTACAACCCGAGGCACTGTGTTGGGTGTTGTTTTTCCTCAGCCGAGCTGTCTGCGGGCTCCCACTGAGTTTCCACTGGTTGTTATGGTTGACTTGTCTCATTCCTAGAAGGTGTAAAACTTCACCTATTGGGGGGGAGTTGTCATTTTTACCAGCAGGAGATGAATGCCACACTTTTGGCAACGCATCTAACATCCTCCCCGAGTGAAGAACAGCGGGAGGCTGATGAATGCCAAGGAAGAACCTGTCCTCGTTGTTATGCAAGACGACTTGTTACTGTTTTGGAGTTTTGGTTGATTCAAGCTGTGATTTTAAATATTCATGTCATTTGTAAAGATCCTGTGTTGACTTGGAGGACTTTCAAGACGGTGTCAATCAGTGTTGACGTACAATAATGTAACAAAACAACAACATGTAACTCACACTGGTAACATGCCACAATCTGTCATGTAGTATTACTGTTTGCACCTTGTTTTGATGGGCTCTTCGTCTTCGGCTCTTTTCATTCCCTTCCACTCCGCTCCTTAAGCTTAATGTTTTGTTGTGTTATATATCTTATTATCTGCACCCATGAGTCCTCTTCCTTTTTTGCTCCTTTTAACGATGTCAATTTATTCATCTTGTGTTGCAGTGATTCGTTTATTGTTTTGTGTTGTCTCCATGTGAACCTGTGAGACGGAACAGTCGTTTACAGTTTAAGATTTAAAGGTTAAGTCCCGATCTCTTTTAATTCTGGGCGAAAAAAAAGAAGAGAGAGGGGCTTTGCATTATTTTCTAGTGGCATAATATTGACGCTGTAACGCCAAAGCCCATCGTTGTGAAAGGAAGAAAAAAGAAAAAAGTCTGCTAAAAGATGGATGCGTGTGGCACTCAGGGCCGAGCAGAGTTGGTGGCCGGGAGGCGGAGAGAGGTGAGGGGCGGCCTGATGAGGCGACGAGCAGCACCTGAGTCCCATTAACGCTCTATATCTGTCCCCGGCCTTCTGCACAGTCGCAACCTATCGCCACCGCCTCGCCATATGGTGGCTTCATCTCTCGCTGTGCCGGCTTTACTTAATGAAAATAGTCTTTTGCCGCTGTCTACCCTTCCTTTTTATTTCTTCGGTGCAGGAGAGCTTCAAAATTGTGAAAACTTCTTCATCTGTAACAGGGCTTGACTCCACTATGCAATATACTGTATATATATATATATATATTTTTTTTTTAGAATTGCTCTGTCATCCATTTTTCTCAGCCTGCTGTTATATGAATGAACATTTCCTGCCAAGGTCCTGCAGTTTTTTGAAGAAAATATGAAAAAAGGGCAAAGCTCTGGCAAAAAAAAGGGTTCCTGTCATCAAAACACAAAAACAGCTTTTTGGTTTGTATTGCATGAAAGGATAAGACAATAGGAAACTCCAGTCATTAAAATTTAACATTAAATCTAAAGAACTTACTCAAAGCGGAAGCAGACATGTACCAAACATCAAGCATGCCCTGTCAATTCCTTTCAGCTGAGGCTAAGGGTGATTATTACTAGACTGAGCCAAACCTGCTGTGTTATTACCTGTTTCACGCACAGTCGCATGCACTCCACACCTGGAAGCACTTTGCTTCAGCAGCTGCAAGAAAAACTACTTTACACATGGCTTAAAGAATAACTTTAACATCTACCCATTCTAATATAATGGTTTTAGAGTGATAAACAATGACCGTTACACAACAGTCAGGGCAAAGTCACTTCCTGTAGTCTTGTGAGTACAGCAGAAGCTACAGACAACCAGTGGAGACTCTGATAAGAAGGGTTACGTGGTTGATTGATCAGTTTTTTTTTTGCAGCAAGGAATCCCTTTTGATATCATAAACCATGTGTTTTTCCATTCAGGTGTTGAACATGATTCTTTTTTCAGATCCTCCTTCTGGAGCTGTTTTTACAATTTGCAATTTGTCTCTGCTGCTGATTTTATAGAGAGAGAGATACACTCAAAAGTACGGTCCTTTGCATACACTGCACTAATCATGCAATTCATCCACACATATACAGTAAATGTAAAGTTTAACAAAGGAATGGTTTGGAAAGCTGGTGCTTTTTTCTTTTTAATGGATTAATCAAATAATTCATTTTCTTCCAAAACAAAAGCCTTTTTTTGAATGTTACTTAGTCATTGGATATCAATAGTTGTTTTTAATTCTTTATCTGTTTCTGTATATTCCCCTAATATTATTATAAAAGAAACCTCCCTGCAAGTGCCGTTTTTGCTCTCTCACAGTGTTGCTCTGTGAGAATACATCCTGTCACCACTCTGTCTTCACATTCTTCCCATGCTGTAATTGCAAAGCTTGCCAGATAATTTCCTTTATAAACTCTGAAACTAAATGTAATGGAATGTAATTGTGAAAAATCACCATAGTCAGTGCAGCCAGAATGAGATAATCTTTCATCCTCAAAATAAGCATTCAGGTCATCCTGTCCTTGTATTTTTTTCTGCCATCAGTTTGTTGTTCAGATAAACTCAGACTCACCCTGCATTCATTTTTCTATAACGTGAAACACCCTCTACACACGACCCAAGTGCTGCATACATTTGCATGAACTATTATGTGATTCAATTTCGGGAAGGCATATGATTATGTGCATATTTCTAATATGTCATCAACCAATTTTAGATCCAAAATAAACGAATGCAAATGCTTCAGTGCATCAATTTCTGGGAAATGGTTTAATTGAATGTTCTTGCTTTAATTCATTTTTCCTCTCCTCGTCACTGTTGCTTCTGGTTGTGTTGATTCTGTATTCGTTTGTGTAATGTAATTGTGCCACAATTTTCCCTCGGACTCTCTCAGAAAATTGATTCCAATCTCAGAAAAAAACCTTGGTTATATAAAGGTCATGTAGAAAAAAAATGTCTCTGAATACAGCAAGGATCTTTCTGAAGAAGAAAAGCTGGATGAACACAGTTCAGCATACTCGTTACATCTTTTTGATAATCTGTGTGTCTCACTTGCATTTGGATAAATGAACCTTTCCACATTCACAGTTTATGCAGGAAGACTGAGTTGTCTACAAGTTAAATAATCATCTCAGGTGAGTTCCAGACAGCTAAAACCTGACTTTCTTCCTGATAGAATTACCTGTTCGTTTATTCAGTTGGTCAGTGCTGCAGATCCATGAGCTGGTGGATCCGTCTGTTAAGGATAATGGTAAGTATAGTTTTGTTCTGATGTGCCAATGTAGCCTCAACATGAATTGTATCTAAATAAAAGTATTATAACATAATCAATGCTAATTCCAAAGTTCAGCTAGTCAACTATGTATAACACAATGAATATTAATAAATGTGATAAAAAAAAAACAATAAAAAAACAACAACATCTGATAGAGGAACATTGTTATACATGAGAAATCACATATTAGCCATGTTAGTAGCAATGTTGGTCTTTTTGGTGTATTTTACACCAAAAAGGAGCAGGTTATGATGAAGATAAGAGATCAAACTGTGAAAATCTCCACCCACTTACCAATCAGATCCTTTGATCATGGAGCTCCCGGAGCCAATCAAGAGCCTGCATCATTTTGCATCAGACTGTAGTCCGTTAAGTTCATGATTATTTTTCACTGATATCCTTCAACAGAGACTGAAAAAATACTGGAGCCTTTAAGTTGAAGATGTATGAATAGCTTCTTATGGCTTTGAATTCTATTTTCATAATAATGTTAAATGTCCCTATGCCTCTCTGCTGAAATATAAGTTTGCAAAGTGTTATAGGCCTACTCGCCACTTTAAAAAGTCAGAGAAACACATTCAGTTCAGAGAAGAATCAGGAATAAGTATAGTCAGTTTGAAGGCAAACTAATACTGGAACAAATAGTTTTTCTGAATGTATAGAGTTTGTAAATTTGACGGTCTGCTGACGGCAGACATGGTGATGATTGTGATAAATGAAGTTAAATGAAGGTCGATAACTAGCTTCATAGGACTTTAAAGCACCCAGGTCACTTGCAATATTGTGGAGAGTCTTACATCGGATTCTGATCAGATTTAGGGAAAATTTTGATTATTGCGGCAGACTGAACAAAGAGAGGGAGACAGACACTCAAAACCAGAACTATAATATAAAATAGGAAACACTAAAGACTGAACTACCGTAAGAACCACACAAGGGAAACACCATGACAAAAGTATAGGTAACACTTAACACCAAACTAGGGAGCACACACAGGGAAACAAGCAACACTAGGGAATAAGAACTAAAACGAAGGAACTCAAAACTCTGAAATATAAACTAAAACAGAGCAAATGATGACACAGAGAGTCACAATAAAACGACTGAAACGATGAATGACGATTTAAGCTTTGTTCACTTTTGGAAATCCTCTCAAAAATACTGAATCTTAAACCATTAAACTGTGGCACAACAGTTGATTTTCTTTTAAAACATCATACTGAACTGTCCAGGGATAAAGTTTGCTGTTTTCCAGATGGACTGTCTGAAAAATAAATCGTTTGCTGCATCTTATTGGCAGTCATGTGGAACGATTGGCTGTTTTTATCAACAAACGATTTGAGTTAATGAAAACAAAAAGAACCCATAAAGAAAGCACAAGTGTTGACGTCTGCAGAGAAACACCCCGTGTCTCTTCCTCTGGATGAATGATCAGTGCAGGTCTGTTGTTATGTGTGCACCAACAGACTTAATGGGAAGCTGCTGGAGACCACAACCTTAAATTTTAATGAAGAAGACAATGGAAAATGTAAATACAAAACCGCAGCCTGGATCAGTCTCTGTGTGTTTTGTGACATAATTTATCTCTACATGTACAGCCCCTTGAATGAAGAACCTCTTTGTCAGACAAAAGCCTCAGATTTTGGGGCAGTGCACTATTGTGAAGCTGAGGTTAAAACCATGATAGATACATAAGAATGTGTCATGATCCCATCATGGCAGGTCCCTCCTTCCCCGTTGTGTGTTGTTTGTATTCCCTGTCTGTGATCCTCATGTTTCTTTCCCCTGTTAGTCTCTGTGTGTGGCTGTAGGCGTGGCTACCTGGGCGCTGGCTGCACCAGGTGTACCTAATCTCCTCATCAACCCTGGCTGTACTTAAACCTGGATTTCTTCTGCCTCAGCGCCAGATCGTTGCGTCTTACCAGTGTGGTAGTAGTGGTTTGTGGATCACGGCCTTTTTGTATTTTTTATTTAGCTTGGTTACGCTCGGTCACTAACTCCTCTGTGCTTCCCCACCAGTGTGATCGTCGTTGTTCTTTGATTCGTGTGTGTTACTTCACTACCTGCTCACTGCCTGCTGATACTTCTCAGGAGGAACTTCACCACGGGATTGGAAACTCACGCCACACTCGGACCGAGTGTTCACCTCACCTTTGGGATCCCTGGATGCATCACCCCCTCCCCCTCACCGTCACTTACTTGTTCATTAAATTTGACACTTGCTTGAACCTGGTTTGCGAGTTGTGCTTTTGGGTCCGATCCAGTAGGAGATCGTAACAGAATGTATCCGTTCCAGTCTGTAATGCTGCTCCATCTATCACATTGACTGTAAGTGACACTCACTGTCAATGCAGCAGCTTACCAGTCCTCGCGGGGGTTTTAGGCTCTGTTGTTTCAGAGATCAAAGAAGAGCGGTCCAAACTCACACAAAAGAACTGAATTTCTGCATGGAAGTCATTGGAATACATCTAAGTCCTTCTGTAATTGTCCCACACCGGTGGTGAGAAACAAAAACTAACATTGGGAGCCAGAATTCCAGAGGAAGTCTTTGAATTAAGTGATTAAACACTTTTGGTTGACAATGTGAAACTATAGTATGACATTAGAAAAAAACACATGTCCTAATACATTCTTGCAGACTATATGCCTGACTCTAGTGTTTTAAATGCAACACATCAAAGGAATTTAAATCTTTATTCAGAATGGCAAATCAATGCATGATTTTATTGCTGGTGCTAAAAAATACAACTTAGGATCATGTGCCTGTTTAATAAACACAAAGTCAGATCGATTAAAGTTGGGACTAACACAATCCCATGATGCACTTAGTTAATCAGCGGGGTACATTGCAGCTAACCATCAATATTATTGATGATTCATAAATCATCATATATCTTACATTCTGACACACCTACGAGTAAGTGAGCCATTTCATATTAGAGCAATCTGGCAAACTATGATGCCTATACATTTAACAAACGTTCCCACTTGGGTTTTCAGATCTTTGTAGGAAATCATGGGTTGTGGCGACACGGTTCTGAGTTATCACACACAAATTGACACTTTATTCTGGAGGGTCAGTTTCCGGGCGAGAGGTGTTATAAAGTGAGAGTTCCGGTGCCGCGTAATATTGACTCTGTATGTGAAGTGAGTTGTAAATAAAGCAGTGGAGACTCAGAGATACTTTCGTTCATTTTTTCTCTTCGACCTCCACAGGGTAGTGATTGGTTTAAATTACCCAAAACATCTGGAGATTTAGAAAAAAAGAGCCCCTGGGAACAGACATGCAAAGACCTCATGCCCTGGCCCCATTACTTAGAGAGGCACAGCTGTGTGTTTCATGTCTCTTTGAGGTCTTTTCATACCTTTTCGTTCTTGTTTTGAGCTAATGTGTGCTTCCTGAGGATGTTTATGTAATTTATTGGTTGTTTTGTTTTTCTTTTTTCTTTCTTGTAACTTTGATATTTCTTTTTCTCTCTTTTTGGTTGTTTATATTTTATTTTGTAATTTTGAATATCAATTTTGTTGTTCATGTCAATTTGTTTGTTTTGACATCTCCTTAAAATTGTTCTGTGACTATTTGCATTTATTTGCTTGCCTTTAAAGTTGTCTATATCTACTTACGTTCATTGTGTGTCTCTGAAGTGGTTTGTGTCTTTGTTGTTGTTTTGTATCTCTGAAGGCTTGGATTGTGTTTATTTTGTGTATCTTTTTTAATCTCTTTGTAGCTGTTCTGTGTCTTTAAAGTCATATTTTTCACATTAATGTGTTTTTATTTTTTATTATTATTTTTAGTTTTGGTACTTACATTCCAACAAGATAACTTATTTGGACCCCAAATGTTAAAATAAATACAATATAATATAATCCATAAATTATTGTTTTGAAGCATCAGCAAAAAAAAAAAAAAAAAAGAAACACTAAAGAGGACTGTATTTGCATGCCATGTCGCTTTTCTGTTTCTGAATGGACTCAAAAACGAGCACGAACCTGTTGAATGTGACGCATAGCCAATCAGAAAGCGAGGTGACATAGTAGCGAAAACACCTTTAGCAAAACAACAACTACTCACCTCCATATCAACATGTAGCAAGTACAGCTCATGCTCCCGTTGTCTCCCCTCCTTTGACGACGCCTCTTTTTAAAACAGAACTTTTCAGATAAAAACAGCACAAACGATCCCTATTACATCCTCTTCGTCCGTTTGTTGACTCTGGAATCACGTTTGATCTCGAGAGGTTTTGCGAGATATCCCATCTGATCGGGGGAAGTTCGCGAGTGAAACTGCTTCGTGTGTGGTGTGTGGATGTTGCCGTGTGGCCACACACCACACACTGTACGACCAAAGCGGTAAACCTCAGATTATTTATCGCCATGTGTGTGGTCTCTAAAGTTTGGGAAATCGGCCGACAATTTTAAAATCCTGCCGTGTGAACCAGCCTTTAGTCTGCTAAAATCTAATTTAATGTCTCTTGAAGTAAACTGAAGAAACTCTTTTCAAACATCAGCTGTGTTTCCCCGGAAAGAAGCGAGCATTGGCTTTCTGTGCGTTTATGAAACATTGCAGCCTCGGCCACTGATAGCAACCACAACAACACGATTTGTCTGATTAATTTGAAGCTTTATTGCTCAAGAGTGAAGGTTTTCATAGCTTGCAGTCATGGTGATAACACAATTGCTCCTCTGCTGTGAGTTGAAAATGGGGCTTTTCAGTCGATAATGCCACATTTGCTTCACATTAACTTCAGGAAAACATAGTCAATAGCAGCCGAAAAATACTGATGAGAAACTAAAGTAAAACACAATGTTGTGTAAAAAGTGCAAATGGCTTTTATAACAAACCTTATTGAATGGGCTACACAGTTTCACACACTCACACATTCTAAGAACACTCACATGAACACTGAAACCAGAACAAATCTTGGAAGGAATTTTCCAGCAAGAATCATTGTTCAGTGAAAGTCGAACAACAACAGGTGGTTTTGCAATGTTAGATTTAAATGTCATCACCTTTTTGCACTCAAAGGTTGTGATTCATTTGGAGGCCGCATTTGCACTTAGAGATATATATACCCTAACATAAGACATGAATACACATTAAGTATAACACTGCTAAATGAACCTTTCTGAAATATGTTGAATATTACAAAACAATTGCAGCAAATGAGCCATAACACATTCAAACATTTTATTTTGTTTTGAGTTATCCTGATCTTGTCATGTGACATGTTTAGAGGTTTATACAAGAAGTCCTTTATCAAGAATTTGCATGTGAAAGTTTGCAATTGGTCGGCAACACTTTTTCACACCAGGGCTCTCTGCATTGGACCTTTAAATATCTGCAGAAAAAGTGATAATTGGTTCAATATCCTGCTTAATTAGGTACCTTATCTTTTTTAATTATCACAAAAAAGTAAGACCAATCGGTAAGACAAAATACACACTTTGTGCTGCTGACTTTAAATATTATCTATTGACATTTACGTTCCTTACTAACCTTTGCCTTGGCACAATGACAGACAAACTTGAGACTTAAATAAGTTCCCAACATATAAAAAAACTCCTCATAGAGAATGTCCACGGTCTCAGAAGCAAATTGCACTATAACAATCAGTCCGATGGCATGGCTTAACTTAAAAAAAAAAAAGCTGAATCTTCTCAGCAGGAGATCAGGGAGCCTTCATTGCGTATCAAAAAGCAAAGTGAAATGAAAATAATAGGCACGATTCTTCCTCTGCAGGATGCCAGCATACTTTCACGTCACTCAACTTGATTCACGGCTGAAACGGCGGAGCACACTCATTGATTATTCCTGTGTTTCCATGAAGCCAATCTGTCTCCAACTCAGCGGTGCATCTGTGTTCAATGAACCTGATTCTGTGTGTGCATCAAAACACGTCACTCGTGTTGCTGAAAGTGCACTGTCCGTCTTGTGCTGGGCTTGGTTGTTTATCATTCACATGCCAACAATGTTGCAGAAACAGCAAACGCAAGTTATGATAAATAAATAAAATGAAATGTCACTATTAATCAATGTAATTGTGGACAGTGAGAAAAATAAGACCAATATATGACTGATGATTTGGTAGCAAAATATGGCCCCGCTTGTGCTGATCTTGAGTCAGTGCACAGCCTGGGTGCTGTGTGAGTCTGCATTTGTGATTCCAATGTTTTATTTGTTTTTAAACACCCTGTCAAGAGTGATTTATGGGGACACTTTGATAGATGTTTTCTTGATATCCAGCAGCAGAAGAAATCAGGTGGCATTACCCATGAAAAAAATTTATATTAGCTCACTCTCAATCATCACGCTGGATGTGCAATCACAGTGACAATGGATGAGTAACCCATCATCATGGGGCCACTCTTACACCCGCAGAAGAAAACAAACCCAGTCTGGAAGAACTTTGTGTTTCACCTTAATTGCATTTTGAAAACTTGCGAAGCTGATGAAGCCTGTACGGGAACATTTCTGAAATCTTACGGAAGACTGTTTTTGTTAAAGCTGGGGAAGTTTCTTTTAAGACATTGGCAAAAGGACTTTCATTTTTATATATGATTGATTGATGTGAGAAGAACCTACCATATTCAGCTTAAAAAAAAAGAAAGACACATTTTGTTCTTCCAATAATGTTAAAAGATGGTAAAGTGTATTTTCCATAATATGTCAGCTTTTAAGGATGGAAGTTTAACAATATCAACCATCAACCATAATCTTCTAAATATCACATTCATGGGAGGTGGCCTGTAAGATATCATTTGTGTCTCATTAGAAAAAATGAACACTTACCAATATTTTTTTTTAATCAGGATCAACTATCTGTATTTCTGAGAGGAGACCCTTCTCATGCTGGACTCTACAAGTCCCTTTCACACATGCACTGCATTAGTGAACATTTCTGACAGGTGTGAGCACAATAATGGTTAAACTGTTCCCATCGACTTTGTGCAGACTTTTTCATGACAGGCCTTAGTTTTTACAAGATGTGCAGATGTGTAAAGGCGGGTATTAGTCCGGGCAACATTCACTTTGGGCGAGTATTGGTAAGGTGAAGACGTCTCATGTTGAGCAGAGTTTTGCTGCCTTTACTCTTTGCTGCTCATCGCAGATGTTTGTATTGTGTTTTCCATTTTTATATCATCTTGGGGGAAAAGAAAACAAAAAACTATTTTATATTTTGCAGTAATATTAAGAAAGAAAGAGCCAGCATTATGAAAGACTTCTCCTCCTTCTGCACATTATATCCAACTCTAAGTTCTCATTTCAACCAAAAAGTACATCTCATGCAAAACAGATAATCTCCTTCTGTGAGATGAACATGTAACAAGCAAGTCCCTTTTAATATCGGCACCTAAATGTTTTGAAATTATCTAGAACATTTCATAGGTTTAAGTTCTGATAAAAAAAAAAAAAAAAGCACCCACCCTGCAGTTTCCCCATTCGTCTGGCCTCCTTTAACTAATCTTAAGTCTGTCTTAAGTGTTTATCCTATTTGAAGGACCCCAACATTTATGATTTTATCAGCGCACAGCCTCATTTCTGGTAGCAGCATGCAGCTGTTTCTATCTTACATCTTCTCACAACCCACTGAAAATAAGCATTTGTTTGCAGCCAAGCGAGCTGTATCAACTTGTGTGAAGTGCTGTGTTTAAGTGTTGGGTTTAGAGTTTGTTGGGTAGCCCCAAGTGGCCGAACAAAATCAACAAGTTCAGGTTTTTATAACCGCATCCTGTCAAACGAATACAGAATAACAAAACAATAACTTTGAATGGATATCAAAATTAAATGTAAAACATAATGGAATAACGTTACAGGTTATTAGTTTCATTGTGTGCCAACATAAATTTAATAGCGCTTCTCTTTGAAACAGAGGATACAGGAGAGTCAGTACTGAGCAACAACAAATTGATGGACCTCATCAGAAAACTTCATTAAACTGCTGTTTTCCCAGCATCCTCTGTGGTCCTCTACAGATTGTTGAGCTCAAAGACGATAAAGACTCCAAACCTGAAACTCATGTGGAGAGCGAAAGCCTTATTGTGTCACATTTCACAATAAAGCAGTTCTTGTCCTCTTTATGTATTTTCTGCGCGAGGCAACTCTCCTCATTTCACACAGAATAACTGCCATGTAGAGTCATTACAGTGAAGGTAACAGCCGTATTATCTCTGAGCATAAAAGTCTGAGTGCAACAGCTCCCAGTAGGAAGTTACAACATTTATGGTTTATGCAAAAAAATTAATGTCTTGTATTTATTTGTGCAATAACGAATAACGCACACAATGCTGCATCTTTACAAAGCACCTGTTAAACCTCAAGTTAGTGGCTGAATAAAGCAACATGAAGTAAAACCATTATGCAGTCAATATTCAGCCTGTAGCAGCATACATGTTCCAGCTCTTTGTGGATAATTAGAGTGTGTGAGGGGTTAGTAGTATGACGACAACACTTTGAAATCAAACAATGATACGCTTCTTTTACCTAACTCCACACATTAATGCACATGTTCATCAGAATTGGACACAGGTTTGCAGGATCCTGTTGCTTATAATGGAAATACTTGACACCTGGGGATACGAAAACTTAAAGAGGAAACCTTTTTTTTATCAGGAAGATTATCTGAGCAACATCTGTGAAAATGCAAAATAAAGAAAATGAGCTTTTAACATGAACATAATTTGTAGTTAAATCAGCGAGGATTCTTGTATCTTTTACAACATTGCAGGTTATCATTGTATTTGGATCAGAACTGGGAAAAAACCCCAAACTAATCCCACATAGCATACATATTTGATTTGATTTTATTAAAATAAGACACTCCGCTGCCATGTCATGAATACTCACTGCATCATTCATGATTATACTATTCATGTTCTCCAATACTTTAAATTTGTCACTGAAATCACATCCTCCTTAAAGGTTCTCTCGATTAAACTTGGTCAAAATTCGAACTAGATATCTGTCTTTAAAATAAAACATTTAAGGACAAAAGTAAAGTTTTTCAGAGTTTTGAGTTCTGTTTTATAAATGTCCTTGTGTTGCCTGTTTTCTCTCGTGTTTCTTGGTTCAGTGTGTTTTCAGTCTGTTGTTTTATTTTGCCCTATTCTGCCCTTCTGTGTTTACCTCCTGTCTTGATTATCCTGATTGTCCTCACCTGTGTCTCATTAGTCTCACCTTACCCAATGTCTATTTAGTCTCTGTGTTTCTGAGCATCTGTGTCGGTTCTTTGTCTTTTGTCGTCTGTTGGTGTAGTATGTCGTTGGTCTCCCTGCTCCTGTGGGTTACCTTGTTTTTTCTCCTTGTGGCTTGTTAGGACGTTTCGGATTATTAATATTTAGTAAGTTTTGTTTCGCCTATTGTTTAATAAATGTTTTTGTTCCTGCAGTTGGGTCCTCCTCTGTGTATTAATAAATGTATATTGTCTATGTAGATATTGAATCTCAGACATCTATATCTATAGTTGTTAGTTATCTATCTATTTTCTATAGTTTAAACATTGTGAAGTGTTTTTTTTTTGGTGGGACAGACAGAATCTTTGAATGATTAGTTACAAAAGCAAGGAATAACTGGGCCAGCAGCATAAACAGTCATTGATGGTCGTGGTAAAGTGTTGTCTGTGGCCAAAGCCTCATACTCCATAGCATTTATAGATTATATGAAAAGGTTTACTCTTTCTTTGAGAGTTTGGAAAAAGTTTGTTGACTCCTTGAACTACTTAAAGTCGTACATTAATCAAAGCCATCAAATTGTATTTAAATTGAAATAAGATTTGAAGTAATTTATTTCAAGTTAGTGAGCATTTTTTTTGTTGTTTTCTGATATGATTGGTTGTTATATATTTTGTCATCTTAATGTGCTGCTTATAGTCATTTGTGAAATGTTCAAAAGTGTGAATGTTTGTTTACAGTTCTGAATAAAGAACAAAAAAAGCTGAGTTGTAAAACTACTTTCTGAAGATGCCAGGTGTTAAGGCATGTCAATTCATGTAATCTACCTTTTTGCTAACAGGTGGGATATTTAAGCTGGTATGGCCCTTTCTTTTGGATTGGCTGCTGCTGCTGCTCACCAGGTTGCTCCCCTACACAGATTTGGATTTAGTTTCTCTGCTGTCATCGGCCACGTAACTCTTCCCAAAGGAGACCACGGCTTCACTTCATCAAGCAACAGTAAGTGCCTCATTCAATGTTTCCTGTTACATCTTTTAACAGTTAGCAAAAGAAAGGTCGCTGACAAAGCACCTGCAATCATGGTATCTAACTCTTCAGGAGTTCTCCATTTCGCTTGACAAGTTGAGGTTGAAAATTAATGTTTAGCGAATTTTCAAATGTAGCAGTTAGAACCATTTCACTCATGAGTGTTAGCTCCTGTTTTCAAGTCAAGAATGAACTTCCTGTCTCTACCTTTTCTGCTGCTGGTTTGATGTTCATCAGTGTTGGCATGGCGATGTTTTCAAGGAATTGTGTTGTGCCTCTGAAGGCTTCATTTTTGCTGCTGTGCTGCTGTTTTTGAGCTAATTATGACAAATGTCTCCTCGCTTGTTGAACTTCTGTTTTGTTCGATTGTGGCATGTCAGTTATGAAAATTTAGAGTTATGGCTTTGAATTAAGTGTTTGCTGTGTTTTTAGTTTTTGTATAGTGTCCCCTTGTTGTCTTGCTGCAGACTTACTGTGTGCCTCTAGCAGATGAAATACTGACATTAAGAATGAACATCATAACCTTAAACACATTCATTCGACAATTTATGAATGACTTGTGGACAGTTTTGACCTTGGTTGTCAAATCGACATTGTCTTTAAATATTCCAGGAGGTTGTTGGACAGAGTCTTGTTCTCATCATGATGAGCTGTTTCAAAGTTACTTTATTCGACTGAACCCTTTGCCAACATTCATCTTAAATTCTTCTATACTTTTCTGTCACATTCTACGGGCTTCAAACCTTGAATATTGATATTCTGCCAACAGCTATGTGTTGTCTTCCAGCCCGGTGCTCCTCTTTAGATGAAATCTGGTGTTTTCATTTTTCCCATAAGAACAAACAAGACGGTGTATCACATGCAGTATTTAGAATTTTCTCTAGAAATAGTGTCCCGCTCTCTGCTTTGTGTCTGTAAATTGGATCTTTTTTTTATTTCTACACATGCATACAGAGTTCATTGCACAGATAAAACTCGCAAAACGTTGATTATTTTTCTTTCTAAATTTGAAAGATTTACATGATAAAAGTTGGACCCAATACATTTCCAGCTTGTATGCAAGAACTCATGGACATATTTTTAAAACCTAAAAAAAATGAGCAATTCCATACATATACAGAGGAGTTCTCACACTATTCATTTGTAACTTTTCTCCTCCTCCTCAATGTAACAATTTGAATGTAATGAAGAAGATAATACCCTCATAAATTTGTTTTTGATTTTCCACAATATGAACAAAGTAAAATGGAGCCGAGTTTGAATCTGTGGACTGAATGCTTGATGTACTCTTAGTGAGCTTTCATGACTAACTTTGGTTTCTTTGGTGGAACTGAAGCCATCTTCTTGCTTTCATCATCGGCTCCTGATGGACGACTGAGAGCTGTCACAAATTATTCTGTTTGTTGCTTTGAAGAATAAAACAAGTCCGGAAATTCGACTGATATAACTTAAGCTCTCCTTCACAAGAGTTTCATGAAGGAGCAAGTTAACAACCGTCTCAGAATCGACAAACGTGAGTTGTTTACTTTTATCTTCAGGTTGCTCCATCGAGGGAGTTTTGGTATCAAATGCATCCAAAGTAAGTGCACGTATATAAGTGTATAACGTCGAAAACAAACAATTATCATCCACACGATCTATGTGACACCTGAGAGACATTTTAACAGTGGAAACTTACTGTGCATTGACAACAAAGAATACATTACTCAAAAGAAAAGGCATACAATTAAACCAGTTTATTTAAAAAAAAAAAACCTTATCTCAGGAAATGTTTTTTCTAGCTTAAGGCATCTTTTTACTTTTGTTCTCAGCGGTCTGAAGAGCCTATCAGTAATGGATCGACGAAAAACCTCCAGAATTCAGACCTGCTGCAGAAAACCAAGAACAGCCTGAAGGATTTGTTCTATAACTGCCATCCAATTAATGAGCCAACTAATACTGTGTGTCCTGTAGCACTTTCCTCAGCTTCATCCTCAAATTCCAGTAATATTATATATGGTCAGCCATTACAAATTCAAATGACACATTTCCTTTGGAAGATAAACACTCGTTTTATTAGTTAATGCTGCTGGCCCAGTAATTCCTTACTTGTTTTGATGTGAAACAATTCCCAGTGTGTCAGTCTGTCCTATCAGACAGGCAGCCTTTTTATATTAGAATGCAAATATCCAACAGTCCTTTGTAATACAACACTGGAAGTCAAATAGAATAGTTTAGAACGTCCTCTTCCACATGTATTTATGCCTGACATTGCAAGGGAAGAGACCACTGGGTTGCTGGTTCAGTTCACCTTTATGAAACATTTCTTCATGTTGACTTTGCTTGCCTTGGAGAAGGAGATAGTTGTTGATCAAAGGCCGTTCGAGGCCCGTGCGTCTGTCTGCCAAGATGCGCCTGTCGCCTGGAAACATACAAGCTTTGAGAGAGCAGAGAAATCGATCTGTGTTGAACTTCCATGTCATGTATTGTGCTGCACAGAACACATACATTTTACGTTTCTGAGCTTGTGCATGTCTGACTTTGCATTGATTATCTGGGCCCAAGCGACAAAAGTGCAGAGGTCCTTTTTGTATTTCGTTTAGAAATACTTTGCCTTGTCAGGTCCAATAAATCTCATTCTTGAAGGCCTGCTCCAAAGTTCACCAAGATATGCACAGATCACTAAAGTGGTCACATTTACATTCTATGGATCGCACAAAACAGGAGTTTACCTCCACAGGCATTCTCCGCCTCACAGTGCTATAGAGTTTTGGTCATGAAACATGAAAGTTGGAGCAATGTACACATTATGTGGTTTATGTTCAAAATTCTCTACACACACACACTCACACTCTCTGTCCTCAGAGGAATATTTGGTCACGGGAACACAGTTTAAAGAAAATGTAACACAAGTAATTATGGAGGTGGGCCCGCAACCATGAAACTGTAACTCTCCTGGCAGCTCATAGCTCTAAACAGCATTTCAAGGACCCGTTTTTTTTTAAAAATTTGAATAAAGTTTGTGAATTCAGAAAATAGAGCATTGAAGTGTTTGACTTCTCCAACTTTTCCATTTCAAAACCTTTAACCTTCATTTTTATAATTTGGTAGGCAAGGCAAAAAAACCAAAAAACATGTTTTCTGCTACATACTGAGAGCACATATTATGTATCTTTGTCTGCTGTAGTGAGGAGCCTGAAGTTTGTCTACCAACATGTGAGACCGGGGTTTCACTTTCTGTCACCTAATGTTGTTTAAGAAAGTCGTTTTACTTTACTTCATTTTCTTTCCTGTCAAAAAAACCCCAAGTTTTTAAAGTCCTGCAATGTACTATATTAAAATGTCATCATTATGCAACATCATTGTTACCTCGCTGGATCGATGACAAACGCAGGTGGAGGTGGATGAAAAGTGAACCACCTGTTGTTTGACATTTAATGCATAATTTTCCTTTCAACTTGTTTTTTGAAAGAAAATGTTTCACTTCCTTTTAAATTACCACAACGCTGAGTAAGCCGCTCTCTCTTTTCTTCTCTCACTTTTTGGATACAAAAAAATCTCTCCCAGGCACAGTGAATGTACTGAAATCTCATGAGATTACTGCCTGTCATAGTTTTATAATTCATGACGGAATTCCTGTGAATTCCTGTGTTAACTATTTAGAAATCCCCCACAAAAGTGCAACATCAAAGCTGAAACGCCTTCTTGCTTTGGATTCAACACATCTGACTTAAGGTTTGTTCCGTCCCTCTGAGATGTAAAACATTGCTCTGTGAGCCTGTCTAAAATTCTCTTCAACTTCACTGGAAACAGTGAAGAGGAAAAAAAATAAAAAAACTTAATTGCTGCTTGAATCTTTTCATTGAGCTTAAAAACACTTCCTTCATTTAAAGCACCTCAAAGTGCTCCTCAGAAACACAAAAGTAATCAGATAAGAAAGCGTCAGGCTTTATGTAGAGCTCTGGGATGTGAATGACTTTGGCTAATTGCCGTATTTAGACACCCGGTGAGTTTGAAAGGAGGAGAGTGACTGGAAAGAAGGGTGCAGGTGCAGTGGAAAAGGAAGAAGTATAACGTAATTTATATTTTTTTTTGTAAGAAAAACGCGAGACTGAAAGAAAATGTGTCGCCGCCTTTTTATTATAGCTAAGATGGAGTCTGTTTTGTACAACTACAGCTGCTTCTGCTGATGCACATTGAAAAACAAATGAGTTTTCATGATTTGTCTTGCAGTCTTTTGTAAATCGCTGTTTTTTTTTTTCTTTCCCCTCAAAGGACCATCAGAGAAAATCCTCTTGGAGCTGGAAATCTTTGTGAAGGATGTTACATGTGCAATTCTTTGATAAATACATCCTTGCAATAACATTATTTAAATTCATACAGCTATTTCCCAGGAATACAGTTAAAACCACAGACAGAGTCAAGTCTTTTCCTTAATTTCATTTTCTTAAATAGTTATGGCATTCTTCAATTTCTGGCTTGAATTGTTTCCAGCTCACTGCAGCACTTCACAGAATAACAACAGGTATCAGTGAAGCATTTGGATAATCAATTGAGTCGCCCCTGAGGTTGAATTGTGTAAATACATTCAACGTCTAAATGGAAAATATTGATTGGAGTGGCATTAATACGGGGATGTGAGGATGTCTTCTGACAAGTTTCTTGCAGAAAAATAAATCCTAAGAACATAGATTGTTTTTTTCCCAATAGTTTTCAGTTTCACCTTTTAAAATAGGAATTAAAAGAAATAAGCTTTTACAATATGAATTCTGATTCTGCTTATTCAATACCTGCTAATAGCGCGCACACACACAGCTTTGCTAATTGACATTTAGTGATGACACTTTGCAATAAGCTGTGTGTAAAGAGAAGAGAACATTGTTTTTGAGGTTAGAAATTATATACCTGTTGTAACATATTTCCTAGACATAAAAGGAAAACGCATTTTTGAGTCTGCTAAAGTTAATTTAATCTCTAATGAGTGCGGGCACTCTGGCCACTTTAACTGTATCTTTCATTAACTAGTTTTCCAGCTGAGAGAAAAAGAGATGCTATTATCATTTGGCAAAAAACAAAAATATGTTCTTTCACTTCAGGTAATCAGAATGAAGAAAGGTACTTGGAGGGGGGTTGGATGATAAAATAGAAGCATTTCAAAGTCATTTTATTGCATTTTTAAAGCCAACATGCTTCACATTTCTTTCACTTCACATTAGTCTGCTTTTTTTTCACATTTTGAAACCTACACCATAGGAACGAACTTGACTAATTATAGACATAAGCAGTCAGTCTTAGCCTGACGTCAGAGTGCCACTTTAAACACAGAACATTTTCAAGGTTAAAACTACAGCAGTCTGGAGCTATTGAAAACATAAAACAGACAGGTTCTATTCAGGCAATCAAAAAAAAAAAAAAACGCTGCAAAATTTTAACTAAATGTGATTAAGCATCAGTGCCGAATCAAATGAAACTATATTGGCATATAAACAAGGGATGTTCCTAGTGCCTAATTCCCAAATGGATTAAAGACAAATTAAAATTCAGATTATATAATAATAATAATAATAACAATAATACATTTTATTTGTAAGCGCTTTTACAGGAGCTCAAAGGCACTTTACATGTGAAAATCACAATGTACAGTTAAAAACAGCAAAAAACAGTATAAGACAGAAACACAGAAAAGAAGGGAAAGAAAGTTATGTATTAAAAGCTAATTTAAAAAGGTGAGTTTTGAGCATGGTCTTAAAAGTTGTGAGGTGAGTGCAAGAACGGATGGGTTTGGGGAGTGAGTTCCAGAGGGAGGGGGCAGCGATGGAGAAGGCTCTGTCTCCCCAGGTTCGGTGCTTGGTCCGTGTAGGTGGGGAGAGGATGTTTCCTTCAGATGAGCGGAGGTCACGGGAGGGGGTGTGGTGGTGAAGCAGGTCTGTGAGGTAAGGTGGGGCCAGGTTATGTAGTGCTTTGTGTGTGAGGAGGATGATTTTGAACTGTATGCGGTGAGTGATGGGGAGCCAGTGCAGGTCACGGAGGACGGGGGTGATGTGGTCTCTGGAGCGGGTGTGGGTGAGCAGGCGTGCGGCTGAGTTTTGGATGTATTGCAGTTTATTGAGAAGTTTGGATGGTAAACCATGGAGGATGCTGTTGCTGTAATCTAGTCTGGATGTGATGAATGCATGGATGAGAGTTTCTGCAGCAGGGACGGTGAGTGAGGGGCGGAGGCGGGCAATAGAGTGCAGTTATCAAAGGTGAGGGAGAAGTTGTGACTGGCTTTGGTGCGGGATGTGGGGTCAATGATGATTATGTCTGATTTGTCGCTGTTGAGTTGAAGATAGTTTGCTTGCGTCCATGATTTAATTTCGGTGAGGCAGTTTCTGAGTGTGGAGTGGGTGGTGTTGGAGATAGCTTTGGTGGAGATGTATAGTTGGATGTCATCGGCGTAACAGTGAAACTGAAGGTTATGTTGACGGATGATCTGGCCAAGAGGGAGGAGGTAAAGAATGAAGAGGAGGGGACCAAGCACCGACCCCTGGGGGACACCTTGTGACAGGGGAGCGGTGGGGGAGGTGCAGTTGTTGATGCTAATGAACTGTTGTCGATTAGTGAGGCAGGAGTGAAACCAGGAGAGTGCAGTGCCGGTGATGTGGAGACAGGATTCCAGACGGGAGAGCAGGATGGAGTGGTTTATGGTGTCGAAAGCAGCTGTGAGGTCAAGGAGGATGAGGATGGTGAGGTGTCCGGAGTCGGCTGAGAGGAGGAGGTCATTGGTGACTTTTAAAAGAGCTGTCTCGGTGCTGTGCTTAGTACGGAAATCAGACTGGGATGATTCAAACAGGTTATTGGAGGTGAGGTGGGTTGTGATTTGTGTGGCGACAGCACGTTCCAGAATTTTTGACAGGAAGGGGAGATTGGAGATGGGGCGGAAGTTGTTTGGGTTTTCGTGATCAAGACCGGGTTTTTTGATGATGGGTGTGATGGCAGCCAGTTTGAGGGTTTGGGGAACAGAGCCGGTGCAGAGGGAGGAGTTAATGATGTCGATGACGAGTGGGGAGATGACAGGGAGGCAGTCCTTGATGAGTTTGGAGGGTATGGGGTCCAGGGTACAGGTGGAGGTTTTTAATCCGGTCATAATGGTTGTAAGTTGTGCTGGCAGTAATGGAGAGAAATGGGTCAGGTGATGGGTAGTGGTGGGCGGTGAGGCAGGTGGTGAAGCAGGGGGTAATGCAGGTTGGGAGATGGGAGGGATCCTGGAGATGTTGAGGTTACTGTAGATGGTGTTGATTTTTGATTGGAAGAATGATAAGAAGGATTGGCATTTTTCAGTGGTGAATGATGAGGAGATGTTGTCGTGAGGTTTGAGGAGGGAGTTTATGGTGGAGAACAGAGCCTTGGGGTTGTTGGAGCCAGAGTGGAGGAGGTGGGAGTAGTGGGTGGACCGGGCAGCATTAAGTGCTTCTTTGTAATGTTGAAGGTGATCGGTGTATGCTGAGAGATGAACTGATAGTCTGGTTTTATTGTGGAGTCTTTCAAGTTGCCTTTTCCGGGTCTTCATTTGGCGGAGTGCGGGGGTGAACCAGGGGGCAGAGTGTGTGAAAGAGACCGTTTTGGTTTTGACGGGGGCTAACTGATCTAGGCAGGAGGAGAGTGTGTTGTTGTAATAGATTACAAGGTCTGTGGGGTCGTCGGATGGTGGTGGACGGGAGACAGACAGACAGTGGGTGAGTGAGGCTGAGAGAGCTGAGAGAGAGATGGATTTAAGATTTCTGAAAGTTATGGTCCGGTTTTGTTTAGTGGTGGGGACAGGGATGTCTATGTCCATGGTGATGGCCAGGTGGTCAGAAATGCAGGTTGTGGCTGGTTAACTGTAGGATGTTAAGATTAGTGGAGCAAACCAAGTCCAGAATGTGACCACGGCTGTGTGTTGGGAAGTTGATGTGTTGGGTGAAGTTGAAACAGCCAATATAGCAGAATATAACAGAATATATTACATATATTCTGAGATTTTAAATGGATTCACATCCTTCAAAACTCATTTATTTTGGGGTAATCAGTCACTCCTCGCAAAGTGCTAAGGCTAGTTCTTTAACTCAGTAGAATGCCAAAATGGAACATCATGAAATTCAGCCAGTCTCACAGCTGACCGGTGTTGATCCTGAATTTTGGCCATATTAAAAAAAATAAATAAATAAAAGCCTTAGATTCAGAAATCGATTTGATTCTAAAATAGATTGTAACCCCAAGAATAAAAATTGAATCGAATGGGTATAGGCTCAGGGCAAATGTACGTGCTGGATGTCGGCTACAGATCCAGTCACAAGTTAGAATATACTGCGTGGACAGAGCAGCAGATGTTAAAGGGACACTTTTTAATACACACTGAGCAGGTGTCAAGTTGCTACCTGTGTTTTCTGGAGCAGCCTATAACATGGCCATTATGATAATCATATCTGCAGAAAAACTCTGTTAATGTTTGACCTTTAGGTGTACTAGATGCTAGCAGTAAAAGGACATGAAACAACAGATAAAAGTTGCTTACAGTCATTGGTTCATGCCACATTAGTTGCTGATTGGCAGATTTTCCGTCAACACATTGATGCTCGCCTGATGTGTCGGTGCATCCCTAATTTAAATACCTTACCATGAGTCTCATTGTTGATAAAGCTGATAACAGAAGTCTTGCCCCATCTTGATTTTGATTTGTCAGTGAAGGAGAAGTGACATTGACAAAGTGCTGTTCCAAATGACGAACCATGATTTCCAGTGAGAGTGCTGTGAGTGCAGTGTCCAAAAAAACAGCTAAGGGCATTTTGGGCTCAGTTGCATTGTTTTTTTTATTTTTTGTTTTGTTTATGAAAATGGGTGCTTTTCTACATTCATGTTATTCATGAATTCCCCTTAAAGCACACTTTTCTACTTATCGATGATGCATTTAATCATGTCACTGCTGCACCATTTAAGATTAAAGTTTTCTTACGGGCAATGTAAACGACTGCATGTTTGTTGCAGATTTATCGAGGTGTCATTAGAATTCATTGTGGAAAAGAAACTGCCAAATTCCAAAAAACAGATGAAGGACCTACAGGTCTACTGTATCTACCAAACTGTGTCAGAGGGTTTATTTAAAAGCAGACTATTCACTCAATATCCTGCATGTACAGAAGGACTTTGAAAGCTTAAACAAAGTGCGCTTGGACATCTAAACCAGTAGAAGTAAAATGACATGCTACTGAGCTGAGTACTTTTAAAAAGCATATTTTCCCTGTGATTGTGGACCTTTTGTACACAAAACCACAAGTGTATTATTAACTGGCAGGTCCCTCCAACATATCACACCAGGAGAGTGCTCTGAATAGATTATTCATAGTGCCTGATAACTGTGTGGGATGTTTGTGTAGGAGTGGGGACAGAAGCAGAATCCACTGAATTTACCTCCACGTGTAGCAGTCAATGTCTATATCACATTTACAATCAGCCATCATTGAAACAATCATGTAAATGTAAGCAGTGAGTTTAGATTTTACAATAGCACCAGATTACCAGGAGGATAGCTTGATTACACGAACGTCTTTTATCGTCTTCAGCTCAAAGTCTGACTGCTCAAGTTGTCTTCTGATTTAAAATCAAAGCATCCCTCTCACTGTCAGTAAAGTGACTAATTCCTACAAGTCAGTCATTAAAAAGGTTGTTTGTGCTTTTATGTAAAATGTGAATTTATCCATGGATACATTACATCACAAATCAAAAAAACAACTTTTTTTTTGGATAACTGTTTCATCGACTGTTAACGCATGAATACAGCCAAGTACTCCAGCAGAGAAACGGGTAATGTTTTCAGCCAAACTTTGTTTGAGTTATGATTTATTCATCTCACAAACAGAGAAATCTAGTGTTATAGCAGGATAGCAGAAGAAAAATCACACAGCGCAAATGTTAAATTTGATAAAAATATAAAAATGTTACAAAATATGATCAAAAATAGTAAAAAAAAAGAGAAAAAAAGAGAGAGCTAGTCACAGGGCTACGGTATACAGTTGTTATAGTATGAACAATTTAACATACATCCAGTGGCGATTCTGGTATCTGTTGGGGCCCCAGGTAAGACATAGTTGGGGGCCCTACAACCTGCATGTATCACCATTATGTCTGCCAGTGTCCCAACGCTTACTCCTCTTCCTCTTTTTTCACTGTTTGTATTTTTAGCAATGCATAGCAAGGCAACAAGAGTGTGTTCTCTCAGATAGGGCGCCCTTAGGGAGGTTTCTTACTGTCATGGCCAAATTTTGACATTTTGGCCCACTGTTTTGGTCTAAAGTTTGTGAACCTTCAAGGGCCGCCTACTGGCCCTTAGCAGTTGCCTGCCTTGCCTGTTGACAAACGGCCCCTCTGCATGCCTGTCTGTCCTGTCCAGGCAATTTCTCTGGTCTACTGTACCTCTGAAGACGCAACAAAAGTTGTTTTTTACTCAAAATACCAAGAATAAACATAACTGATGCTTAATTATAAACACAAGTATATAAAGGATATCACTGTAAAAAGTGTTGAACCATTTTACCTACAATGTGCCTATATAGGAGCATTTTGCTCTTCAACATTTCCACTGTCAACATTGCTCATCAGTACTCCTAAAGCACTTAGAAAGGCTTCGTTTAAGATGTAATCATGCCCTGAGTTAACGCAACAGAAGGTTTAAATATGATGCTGATCAGAGGTCAAGCAGAGACCTTCCCTGATGATGAAACGTGCAGGTAAAGGTGACGAGCAAAACACCATGTAGGTGCACTGAGCCTTATATGCAGAATACTAATGTTAAACAGTGCCCTGAAATTCTAATTGCGCTCTTGTTAATCAACAAGACTGACAACAGGCAGGGTGAGCTCCAGAGGACTGGGAGGAAATCTATTAACATACAATATGTTGTTGTGCTTGTTAAAATAATGGGAAAGCTTTGGGGTGGGGGTAGCTGGGGGAGGTGCATTGTTCTCCTTGCTGTCGCTTTAGTTAATTGCAAAATCCGAACCCTTTTAAAGCCTTATGCAAGTTTGTGCAGTTTGACAAGCTCCGTGAAGACTTGAACTCCAAACTCCCAATGAATTGTGTCTCTGGATAATCCTAATTGAACACATATTGGCTGTGCAGCTTACGTTGTTTTGGCACTTATTAATAGCACGTCGAAGGAGAATGCTAATGCGGTTTCTACAATTGAAATAAGAGATAAACAAGAGTCCAGATCTCTTCGGCCTGCAGAGACCAGTAATGCTTGACTTGTCACTATAACTCTCTAATTGGACCCTAGGTGAAGGCAGGATGGCGCTTTAGGGACTAACTGGCTTTATTTTTCCCCCCGATCTTTTTGTATAAAGCAGTTTAGATTTGAATGTCTTTGCTCTTTAATAGACAGCGCTATGGATTGCTGTCTGCCCTTAGAAATTTAGTTTGAGCAGATAATGCAGCATCTGCAGGACCTGAAGAGTCTTTGAAAAGATTGAACGCAGAAAAGGTCTTGTATAAGGTATAACAAAGTCACAAGATGTTATATTCTGTAGCTCATAAGGAACTGGTTTACGTCTGTGCCTTTCAAACTGTTGCAACTATTCTAAGAGCTGTTGTATCTTGTAATGAACAAGTGACAATCTTCACAGAAAAATACATTGATCATTTTCTTCTGCTGATCCAGATCCAGGTTTTGATCCAGATTTGTTTATACAGCATTAAGTTTTCACAAAATGATATATACATTCCAAGACATAATCGTCTGCACTGGTTTCCTATCATTCTTTGTACAGCATGACAGTGATCATGGCTTTTAATTGCATGTTTTGTGTTATTAAAAGGTCTTAAGAAGCCTTCATTGAATTTGTTGAACACAGCAGGGACACTGGATAAAGACTATCCAAAGACGCATTCAGGTTTTGTCAAAAATGTCCGAATTGCTCCAAAGGATTTGAAATGTAATTAATTTTTGCCTGATAAAACACAGAGACTCATTAAAGCCTCTGCCGGGGTGTATGTAGCAGAGCAAACGGAGCCTGACGTGGGTGCTCACCGCTTGTGACAGAACATTCACAAGCTGGTGTCCCAGGGGTGCTGTGCATGGAGGCTTCACTTGCATGCCTCATCCTCTCAGCAGACATGGACAGCAGAGTGCAGAGAGGAGTGGCAGCCTAGAAGGAGGGAGGAGGAGGGGGGCGGGCGGGCGGGCGCTCGGTCCTGTCTTTTCAGTGGCCAAGGCACAGACGTGCACTGTCAGATGTGTCTTTCCACTGGGTGGCCACACTTCTGCGGATACATGAAACTATACAACCTCTTCACCCCTCGTCTCTGCAGATTTTTGGCAGGTTATAAAATTTCTTCCCTCTCCTCCACCCCATTCATGTGGGTACATGTTGAATTTGAAACTGTCACACAGGTGGGCTTGAGGCCAAGAGAAAAGGTGGGAATTTTCCTCTCTTGGCCAAAAATAGCCTTAAAAAAAATAAATTAAAAAAAAAATCCCAAAAACATGGCATGGGTGTGTTGCTATAGGTTCTGGTAGAAAGATGGGAATCAATCCAGGAGGACCAGTTTGAGCAATAGGTCGATGAATTTCAGGGGCATAACGGATGCCATAACAGCAGTACATAATACGTCAGAGACAATACTTTCAAGTCTGGAAAGTTTTACCTCACCTTGAAAATTGTGACAAATATTTTGCTGGTTTCGAGGTATACCTGAAAAGAACTGTGAATGTTCTAATGCTGGACTTAACACGCAATAAGCAATTTCCACACATATTTTAATTACTTAAAGAAACCATGTTGTATAGGCGTATTGTAAAACTTTTCTTTCAAAACCCCTTTTATGTTATTGTATGTAATTTGAGAAGTAAATACCGCATAAGACCCAAATGTGTGCCTTCACCTTGTCTTGAGTTGAAGCTGACCATTTCAGCTACATCAGAGTATGCTTATTCGTTTCATGTTTCTGGAATTGATAAGACTCATTTGAATGTCAAATAAAAATAGTATATGGCACCTATTGAGTCTATAAAAGGGTTTTAAATGTATAGAACACATACATGAGGAGGCTTGGTGTTTCATTAGGGCTGTAAAGTTGGTCCTGAGTTCACTGACATGGGCCTTAAAAAACTCCAGAAGGCTCAGCATTTAATTTTGTCTCCTTCATATCCACTTTGGGCTTATTGTAGCTGAAGTACACTTTTACTACATTGTGCATTCATTAAGGTTCATTATTAGCCTGCAGTATATGAAACTAATAATACCCAAACTTAACATCATTGTCAGCAACAGTAGCCTAATGGGTACTGGCCTAATAACCCTTTTGTTGGAAAGGATCCAATCAGTCATTAAAGTTTTGCCTTTAAGATGGTTACTAGAGCTGGATATGGCCAGAAAGACTGCTTTGACTTTACATGAAAATAGCTTGTTTAGCAGGTGAGAAATTGCACATCATAAGCAAGTAATAGGATTAACAATGCAGATGAGTCTCTGCATAGGAAAGAGTTGGTGCACACTTTTTACATTTCTGCCTATTCAACAGAACGGTCCTCCTAAGACAAAAAAAACAAAACACCCATTGATTCAGCAAGTGCTAGTTTATTTCTAACTGATGAAATCACAGGGATTAAATGAACACTGTGTAGAAACACAAAGTCCATGTTGTGAAGAAAATGATCTTCTTCCCTTAGTAAATTTACTGTGACATTGTTTTCTTTAACCCTGGCCAAACCCTGTCTTCAGGTGTGTAACTATGCAATAGGAAGATTACATTTTTAAAAGTTTTAAAGAACATAGTTAAAAGTCACATCAATCAATCATTTAACAGGACCCCCAAGACAACATGACCCTTTACATTTAGGATCCACACAGAAGCCACGCTATTTAACCAATGAGCAATCATTTGGCAATGATCGCAAGAAAAAAACTTCTATTCAACGGGCAGTAATATATCACAGAAGCAGACTCGTTGGTGAACAGTCACTACTGAATGGGTCGAGAAAGTGGGAGGGTGGGTAGAGGGCGAGATGGTGAACCTTTTTTTATTTGTGGTTCAGTAAGGCATGGACAAAGCAAGATTTTTATTATTAATGACGAGGATTGGTCTTGTCTCACTTTGACTGTGAAGTGCGTTATAGTTCTTCATTGTTCAACCTTCAGTCAAACACAGTGACAAATTAATGCTGACCTTGATTAAAGCTCTGATGCAGTGCTTCAAAGTGCTTGATATGATTTTGATTGACACCCTGATAATTTACCTCTCATACATTAGTTGAATTCACACCCAGATTGGCAGGTTCATAACCCATGCAGAGCAATGTCCTCGCTGAGAGTGCAGTTTCAGCATTTTTGGCTTTGCAAAATTGCATTGCTTGATGTCAGTTAAACATCTCTGATATGTAATCTTGCCAGAACCAATTAAGCTACAGTAAATCTGTACCAAGAAATCCCACATCAAAATGGAAGCACTCTTCTGAGACACATGCCAGGACTGCAGAGTTAATTAATCCCTGCAATCAGAGGCCTGATGAAATAAGAGGTGAATGTTGCCCCTCCCAAGACAACTGTTAACAAAGCTGTTCTACTCTTATTAGTTTTGCAAACCGCTTATCAGACAGCTACAAATCCAAATCCCAACACACAATTTACAGTCAAACGTTGCTCCAAGGAATTGAGTTTAAAGTATGATTCTGACCCAAAGTATTTCACGACAATTGAATTGTAATGAACTGAAGTGTAGAAAGTAAATCAAGACTGAGCATGAAGCAACCAAGTAGCATTAGCAAGATCACTTACTGATATTGCCTCAACAAAATTACCAAAAGTACCCTCATTATTTCAACAATACCTCTGCCCAAGTGGGTATAATCTATTAAACACCACTTTACAATCACTTTCAAAGCTGCCTCCGATTGCATTGAAATTGATTTTTTTTTTTCATTATTATTATCTCTAAGACATCCTCAATGGAACACCCACATTTATTAACATTTATGAAAAAATGTTATGTGGAGAAAAACAGAATCAGAATGAAAATATCTTTATCGTCATTGCACAGTAAAGTAAGTAAAACAGAATTGAAAGAAGAAGCCTGTTATGTATTTGTCTCCTGAGTGGATGAAGTTTATGATTAATGCTGCCAAACAGGTCAAGATATTAATAAAGGTGCTGATGGACATTGTTGACTAATTATGTCTTGTTGTAATAGATTAGATTTAGCAGCAGCTTGCCTGAAATGAAAAGGTGACACATCAATTGCAAAGTGACACTCAATGGTTAAGCGCACAATACAGCAAAACCCGTATCCGAATAAAGAATTACCAGTGAACATACGTTGTTTGCTGGTTTGCATTGTTCATGGGAGTGCTTCCCTTCACTGGGTTTATTAGTAAATTGAAAATTGCTTGATGAGAAAACTAAAAACTTTGAGTACTAAAAGACTTGGCTTTCTGTCAAGCAACTTCAGTGAATCACATGAAAGATGTTCTTATTTTCTCTTTTTGTGCAAGAACAAATCGAAAGGAACACTGAGAACATCCGTGCTTAAAGCCATTTGTTCTTCAGTGGAGTCTTTTTGAAGGCCACCTTTTAAAAGCGTTGTGTTTTTCTTTGGTTTGCTTTTCAATTTTGGCTTCAAAGATGGTTTTCTATCATCATTGCCAGACAGAACCAATGAATTAACAAGGAAGTCTTTAGGACTGCAAGAAAGTTACAACAGGAAGAAGAGAGTGTGGATACGGTAAAGCTGCAACAAATGGTTTCAGACACAATGAGCCAAAATCATTTAACTGTATACTGTGTTCAATTTTCAGTGTAATAAATTAGTCTTTGTACTCAGTATTAAATACATTTGTTTGGCATGTTAATGTGAATGTAACTGCAGACAGTTTGGAACCAGCTTGTAAACTTAATGGATTATGTTCTGGAAGCAGGAGCTCCCTGTTGTTTAGTATCATGAGGAGATTCAGTGGTGCTTCCTTATTAATATACACAAAGGACTTTCTACATCAGAACATTCAGCTTTCTCTTCATTCATTCAGACAGACGTCATCACACACTGAATTACAGGTCAATGCAGACTGTTAGCCTCAGAAGTGAACTAATATCCAAACTCATTAGACGGAAGGCTTCCTTTTCCACACTCTTTGGTTAAAGCGTCGACACAAAATCCAGGGAATACAGATGAAACTGCAAACCACTTCTGCTTTTGCTTCAAAGACTTTGACACATGACAATAACTGAAGGTGAAGAAGCAGAGGGTTTGCTGGCACAAGCTTCACCTTTGCTGACAATGTGCATAAAGAGTGAAAGGCTTAGAAGAGGTCAAAATGCTCCAACACTTCTTGTTAGAAGATTAACTTTATTCACAATTTAGACCGACGCTTTCATGAACAAGCGGTTAACCCCTTGATCACATGCCCTATTGGCTGATATACACATATGTGAAGGTGTTTGATTGGTTGTCCCTACCTTTTTGAATATTTTGACCTTCTTTTTGCTCACCCTGATGAAACAACAGAAGGTGACTTAGATCAGTGTTTCATAAGGTTGATAAATTCAGATGTTCCACCAGTACTTGAACAGTACTCATGCTGGTCCCAGAGCACTGCGAGATCTGTGTGTGCGTGTTGCTCCTCAAAGGCACCTTGATGGTATTTGTCAAGAGTTCCTTTCACTTTCCAAACTCTTCACCATTTGGGATCTGTTTCCAGTGCACAAAACGTATCGCTACCACTTGTTCCCCATTAAGAAAAGCCTATCGTTTGTAAATGACTGTGCACTTCTATCTCCTTGAACAGTGACATAAATCTTATTCGTAAATTACAGGCTCCCAGAAGATCATAATAAAAGCTCATGAAGACTATGTTTAGTACCGTGCTCCCATAAGGCCATGCTTTCTCACATGTCAGCAGGCTATTATTCTGAGTGTAATAAGGATAAAGGTGGATAGAGATATCAATAATGGGCGTGCACATTGGGGAGCGACAATAAAGCTGGATGAACGACATGAAAGTGATAATTGCTTCTTTTATCACCCTGCCACAGTTACATGCTTTGATGTATTAAGCCTGATTTTCCACTCTATTGTTATAGAGTGATTATGGCACCAACGGGAGAAAATGACAGAGTTGAATGTAGCTTAAAACAATACTTCAATAGTGTGCTCTCATTGTGTAATGCCGGATAACTTTGGAGAGCAAAAAACACCTCACTGTATCTCTTGTTTGTAGCCACTTTGTCTCTGGTGTATCAATATATTTTACCTGCCAGTTCTTTTTTTCTGCTTTATTGTTCATGGCATGAAACACCTTAGGCTAAATTGCTAAAAACATTTCAACAAGGGAATAGTCCCCAGAGCTGCAATACTGAAACAGAGGAGAGTGGGCGTTTCATTTTACAGAACAGTTACAGCTGCAAAAAAACAAAAAAACACCTGGGATAAAACACTCAGGAGCAGAGATGAGTTATTTTTTTTTAATCTTGGATGCAATGTCAGAAGTATAGGTAATAAACACCTGACTACTTGAAACATTTGCACAGTAAAGCCTTGTTGTTATTACCCTGACAGCAAGATGTGTGTGTCAAAGTGAAGGTCAGCAAGCTTTCGTTTGTAAGAGATCTCTGTGAGGCAGTACTCTGAGCTTAGTGCTGAAATGCATGTACTATACGGGATAACCAGGTGAACTATTGACCATCTTCACCCTCTTAGATAAGGAACGTATTGAAGAAATGTCAATTTAGATTGGTTGTTGCGTGGTAGAAAGTCAGAAGTAAGAAAAGTGATTATATGCATCCCATATGTCGTGGAATCCACTCAACTGCTGCTGAGTTTTAGAACTCGAAACCATTAATGCTGACTTCACACTGATGCAATGGGACTGCTAAAACATAGAGAGCATGATCTAAAGACTATGAATGTCAGCACAGCATTTTTAGTTCAGTTTGTATTTTTACAGGAAGATTAAATAAGTGTGGGGGGTGGGGGGTGGGGGGGGGGGGGGGGGGTGGGGGGTTGGGGGTGAGGGGGTGAGGGGGGGAGGGGGGAGAGACGGTGTTGGTGCAAGATTCTAAGTCGGGATGACCAAAGTCATTGTGCTTTCTTTTCTGGTTACATTGAATGTGTGTATAAAAATTTTGTGGCACAACCAACAGTTGATCAGATATTTTTTCTTTGGACGGATTTCTTCCCTAGTTGGGAGCTTGTTAATTAACAACTTTGCAACAATAGTTCCTTTTAGATTCAAACTATTTAGAGATTCATATCAGTATTTTTTTAAAAATTTTGTTGATGTTGAATTTAATATCAAGTCATGACCATATACTGTTTGTTTCTGTATGACCAATCTTTCCAGTGATGAAGCCAATTTGATCAGAACCTTACTTGTTGCTCCCTAACTCACCTCAGTCATTTCCAAACCACACCTGCATGTTACTGAGTTGTTTGTTGGCTTGAACTGCAGCCATAGATCCACTGACTCAGCTGCTCAATCATTTTGGCAGGAACCTGCGATATCCTCATTCATCCATATTTGCTGTGTGTATTAAATCATCTTCATCCTGGAAGAGCGCATTTGTTATCTCGCTTAAGCTTTGACATAGTACGACAACCATGTCAAAACATTGTTTGTCCTGATAATTAGCAGTCAATGCTTTTGGACACAACAACAGTTTGAGGCCAAGAGTTCTCCCATTATTATCCAGGCAGCTACAGTATTTTAGCAGAAGGAGATCAAGCTTTTGTGTAAAAAAGGGGAGAGAACACAAAATGAAAAATGAGGACATGGTTGGATTGTTTCATTGCCATCTTCAGTTCGCAAAAGCACACAATGATTTAGCTTTTCATTTACCCTGCGTGATTGTTTTTGAGTATTGTTCTTTTTCTGTCAAATACATACACATTTATACATAAGTTTTAAAACCAGCACATTGCTGTTTGGTCTGTCATGTCACTGTCTTGCAGCTGACTGCAGAAGGCCTCAGTTGATCAGAGGCCCCTTTTTTTTCAATAAAGTTTATTTTTTACTCTATTTGTCCAAGTATTATTGGTTTGAATTGAACTTTCTTTGACAACATTAAGGTATTGATGATTTTTGTTTGGGCTCTGTTAAATAATGTCAATATGGCAGAAGGCCAAAGGGCCCTTTGCTGGTACATCATGTTAAGTATCCCAGAGTAAAGATTAAGTTTAGGTTCCACTGTTTCAGTTGTTACATTTTTTCTTACCATAAGTCAGTCAAATCCAAAATAACTTTTTTTGACACACAATGACTTTGTTTTTGCTATTTTGCATATTTTGGATGGAAGTAGCTCAGTCTGCAGGGACTTGGGTTGGGAACCGAAGGGTCACCAGTTAAGGTTCTGGTTTCATTTAAGGTGGTCTGGTTGCTGGAGAGGTGCCAGGTAACTCCTTCCTTGAGTAAGGCATCAGGCCACCAAAAGTTCTAGAATGCATGAATGGAGGTGTGTTGCAGCTCCACCCTGACACCTGTGCATGTCCACAGGTCCTGTTTGTGCAGGTGTGTAAAGTAGGCCTATGTGTGTGAGAAGCATGTCTCTCTATAACAGGGTGCAAAACCAGAATTTTACATTGGACAGAAAAAAAAACATGGTTCAGTAAACCAAGGTTGGTGCAATAATTGCAGATTGTAAAACTGCCTGGATGACCTCTAACCTTGGTTATATTTCTATCCTTTGGTTATCCAAATCAAGTTTTCTTTCTTTAAGCATGTAGATTCTAATCCACTACATTCATTTGCTTGTCAAGCCATTATTTTATTTCTTTATTCTTTTCATTTCATCTTTGCAGTTACAGGGAATAATGTCTGCACCTTTTGTCATCTTCATTGTGTGTTTAGTCTTTGTAGAGTACAAAGAAAATAAGTCACAGGTCAAGACGTTTATTGACTTTGAAGCCTTGTGAGTCACGATTTCTGGACTGACATGATAACCAGCAAAGCTGATTGAGGGGGATGACCTTCACAAATGTTTATCCAGGTCTGGTGCTCAGGGCAACCTAATATTGGCATTGGATTATTCTAAAATCTTAATTAGTATGCTTGGGCTCTGGATCAAGCAACCTCCATCAAGGAGCATCCATGCAATTATATTTATCAGGAATCTAAATCTAAACTGGGCTGCTGGACAAACCTGCTGCCTTTAAAAAGGGATTTGATAATTGTATTGATCCTCCTGTTGAAAAATGTTTCCAATAGTGTGCAAGTGCTGTCAGATTGGAATCGTAATCTAATTTGTGAAGCAGTGCCCATTTCCCTCTTTATATTCTAACATCATACAGTCCTGAAGTGTTTGATGCTTCATGGCTCTCCCCCTGTCCTCGAGGTCCAGCACCTTCAACAAAAAGATCCCCAGCTGAAAATGAAAGATAAATTGATGGGTGATAGATCAGTTATCAGTTAACATTAAAATATCAATAAAATAATTCAGCATCTTCCCTTAAGGAAAAAAAGGGATTTATGTTCGTAAAACCCATCCTTGTGCTCTTAGCGAGTTGTGGAGCTGACCCATACCAGTGGATAAAAAGTCTAATGAGAAAGGGTTAACTCATATAGTGAGCACAGCCCAATTACATATTCTTGACCTTGTGGGGCCATTCTAATGAGGGAAACCTTTGAGAAAGTGGACCAGCACTCCAGTATTTCATTAAACTTAATGATTTCCTTTAATTGTCCTTAAAGGTTGTGAAATAAGCGCTTAAACGATGAGATATCTCATTGTCTGCCTGTTTTCAGTGCGACTGGAAAGAACATGTTCAAACTGCTGCTTATAAAAAGAGGACGATAATGATGGTAAATCACTGACACCGTCTCTACCAGGTCACATGAGAAGCAGAGATAATTAGAAATTCAAATGGCCACACTTAAGACAAGTTTAAGTTCTTCAGCTCTGGGCTAATCAAATCCCTTAAGCATTTTCAGATGTGATCGCTGCTATCCTGCAGATATGGTCATCTTCTCTACTTTGTGCCACCGCACTTAACAGCCGTCTTTGAAAATGATCCTCTCCACAGTTGGCACTTTAGAAGAAGGACGTCTATGCGATGAAACTCCTAATGTTTCTTTGCCTACATATAACGGTATCCAAGTGGTACTTCTGATTTTAAAGGCTTAATGGTTACCTAAGTTAATCCTTTGAGAGATTAATGGAGAAAGGAAGCAGTGTTGTATGGGGGTCAGTAGTGCACTTTTTGGGCTTGGGAGTTTTTGATGGATGTTTTTCAGATTGACTGATTGACAGTAGCCTGGAGGCTGCACCTGCGACCTGGCTGCAGGGATTATTTTATGTCACTGCTCATAAAGCTGACAGAGTTTAAACCAGCAGGGCTTGTTTTTTTCTACTCTGCCTGATCAGCAAACAGGCTCCCAACTTTTAGTTTCATTCATGCTTTTGGCTGCAATGCCACAGTTTTGTCAATACACAAATTATCCTATCAACATGACATTGATTAACTGTGACACTGAGAAGTTCAGATTACTTATGAGTGTATTCTATTAGAATATAATAATGGAAGCCTTGAGTTACAAATATTTTTAGTTTTGTTCATGTTCTCTAGTGTTTGGATGCATTTTGATGATGTTTCGGCTTCCTTACTCATTTCCTGATTGTTCGTGATGTATTTTGCTTTTTGGCCTTTATTTCAAAACAAAGCACAAGCGCATGCAAGCATATAAAATAATCCTTTATTCATCTCGCAACCAGAGAAAGTTACAGTGTTACAGCAGCAAAGCAGGATAGCAGAAGAAAAACACACAGTGCAAAATGTGTAAAATAATATGCATAAAAATAGTTAAAAAGAGCCAGTATCAAATTAAAAAATACAAATAGGATCAGGTGACATCTTATAACATCATTATTGCACAAGAGGTAGGAATGAATTGTCCGGTTAGTGGGTTCGTTTTATGATCTGTGGGAGCAGGCTTGGTTAAACAGTTTGACTGCAGCAGGAAGGAAGGACCTGCGGTATCTCTCCTTCAGACACCACAGGTGGCGAAGCCTGTCATTGAAGGCAAGTTTATTTATATAGCGCAGTTCAGACACAAGGCAATTCACAGTGCTTTACAGACATAAAAAAACAGAACTACATTAAAGCAAAGCTTTAAGGAAAGAGTGCAACCGAAATTAAGAAAACAGTATAAAAGAGACAACTTTAAAAGACAGAAGAATGTAAAATTTCTCGATAAGGTAACAACTTTTACAAACTAATTTGTTCTAAGAGTATATTTCTAGCTGTCCTCAGGTGTTCAGGGAGTTTGTTCCACAGGTGAGGAGCGTAGTAACTGAATGCTGCTTCACCTTGTTTGCTTCTGACTCTGGGAACACTGAGTAAACCTCTTCTGGATGTTTTATATTCTAAAAGTAGATCTGACATGTATTTTGGGCCAAGACCCTTCAATGCTTTATAGACCATTAGTAAGATTTTGAAGTCGATCCTCTGACAGACAGGCAGCCAGTGCAGTGATTGAAGCACATGTGTAATATGCTCCATCATCTTGTTGTTGTGAGGACTCTGGCTGCTGCCTTCTGGATCAGCTGTAGCTGTCGGAATATTTTTTTTTTTTTTTACTGAGGCCTGTGAACGCACCATTACACTAATCCAGCCTGCTGAAAATAAACGCTGGCTTGATTTGTTGTTCTTAAGGACATGGAGTCAAGATGAGTGCTGACCTCTGACCTTTCCTCTTTGGGGCCAAAAACAATCACCTCAGTCTTTTCTGTATACAGTTGTAAAAAATTGAGACATCCACTCATCACCCACTGATTTCATTAATGCACTTGCTCAGTGAATATAAGGGACTGTGGTCATTCGTTGACACTGATATATAGAGTTGTGTGTCATCTGTATATTTTGATAGGAGACTTTTAATATTCCATGATCTGAATGAGAGGGAGCATGTAGATGTTTAATAAAAGTGGCCCAAGGATGGAACCTTGAGGAACTCCACAGGTGATCTTCACATGCTCAGATTCATAATTACCAACAGACAGTGTAGTCCCTGTCCTGCAAGTATGATTTAAACCAATTTAAGGCAGTTCCAGAAACTGCAAGCCAGTTTTCAAGTCTGTCCAGCAGTAAGTTATAGTCCACCGTATCAAATGCAGCACAAAGATCCAGTAGCACTAAAACTGAGACTTTATATAGATATCATTTAGCACTTTGATAAGAGCAGTCTCAGTGCTGTGTTTTGACCTGAATCCAGACTGAAAAAACACTTAAGTACTTATTTTGTACCATAAAAGTGTTAAGTTGCAAAAAGACCGGCCTTCTTCACCAGTTTGTTCAGTCTGTTGTTGTCTGCAGCCGTGGTGCTGCTGACCACTCTGTAAAGGATAGCTGATGCCACCACAGAGTCATAAAAGGTCCTCAGGAGTGCTCCCTGCACTCTGAAGGACCTGAGTCTCCTCAGCAGATGAAGTCTGCTCTTGTCTTTCTTGTAGAGAAACCTGTGTGTCATTAGTCCCTTCCAGCTTATTGTTCAGGTGAACACCAAGATACTTATAAGAGTCCACTATCTCAATGTTCTTTCCCTGAATGTTCACCTGTGAGGGGGAAGTGGGTATGTGTCTGCGAAAGTGCACCATCAGCTGTTTGGTTTTACCAGCGTTGATCTGGAGACAGTTCCGCTGACTTGTCCACAAAGTCCCGGTTGAGTCCTCTGTACTCCCCCTCGTCCCCATTGGTGATGAGGCCAACAAAAGCAGAGTCAACTGAGAACTTCACATTCATTTTATGCTTAAATAGCCTCACATTTAAGTTTTGATAAAGTTGTACTGCTTGACTGTTTGAAATCAGACCTTAAGTTCTATTATTTCCACATTAGCTTGATAACAGTATCAGATGCTAAGGATCAGCATATACCATTATCAACCCAAACTAATGGATGGAAAGAATTGATTTTGCAGCTATATTCACATTCTAGTAATCACATTAGATAAATATCGACATCAGTTACAGGTAGGAGGCAAGACTATCCATTTAGAATTTATCTTGTTTCATGCTTGTTGAGCAATCACATTTCAGCATGCTTATGTATTTAACAACTGCAATCAAAGTTCTTGTGTTCTAAGTTGCCAGTAGAGTTGTTGCAAATTGACCAGGGGAAAATGACTATCTTGTCCCGACATCAGTTTTTAGTTACCTGCTGCACAGGAAGCCCACCAGCCGTCCCCCAGAGGCTGAGTAGTCAACAAAAGAAAGCATTTTTTGCCCTGAGATGGGGAAAAAGTTGGTCACTAATACACGGTAAGAAATAACAACTTATCTGACTAAACACAGCAGCCAACTTAGAAGACATTCTTTTCACTGGTGTTTGTGGTCCCACAAGAACATAAAGCCTTTTGTGGCTGCAAAACAAACTGTTAAAGGGCCTCAAGTGATGTCACTTGAGTCAGCTTCTGCTGGGGTTGACCCCTGTCCGCTGTTTTTTATCTCTTCCTGAGGCAACTAACAGCTTTTGGCATAACATGCAGTACCAACATTTAAAACCACATTTTAAATGTCAAGTTGCATTAAGGGTAATATTTGCACCAGGTTCACAAACAACACATGTAAGGATTAAAAAGAAGATGCATCTGGTTCCTAATTTGATTTCAATGTACATTATTACCTTAAGCATTCAAGTCTCAGTCCAACAGTTTAGAAGGTGAGTAAAGAGTGGAGTCGTCTTTTAACCGGTTTCCTTTATTACAGTTCTAAAATAATATGCTGGCTGCCCAGAGGCTTTTTAACTTAATTACAATTTGTAACAAAGATCTTTCTTGGTGGACAATATCTGCTTAATGAAAATGTTCTATTAATGATAAAAGTTTCCTCTTCATCTTCACACATAACTTCATATATGGATATAGACATTTTAATTTCAACCTGCTTTTAGTAAGAAACCTTAGCAACAAGATGTAATTGCTTAAAATGATATAATTTGTAATCCCGCGAGGGGATATTCAATTTACACCTTTTAATGAACATGAACACACACATAGGCCAGAATACACACACATGCACAAACTGGATCCCATGGTAACGTATTAATGAAGACATTGAGCGCTCCAGAGCAGTGGTGGGGTTTGGTTGCCTTGCTTAAGGTCACCTCGGCAGTGCTCAGGAAGCGGACTGGCACTTGTTCAACTACTACGCCAATTTCTGGATTTGGTCTGTGCCAAGACTTGAACTGGTGACCCCCGGTTCTCAACCCAAGTCCCTAAGGACTGAGCTACTGTCAGCCTATATATTAATACTTTTTTATGGTACATGTAAAAAGTTTTTTTTCAGCTGGGAAACTAAGGCCTGTAAAACTGTGAACACCATGTAAATGGGATATGAATTCAGAGTACAGTCAAATAATCGATAGATAGATACCGAGGGAAATTCAAGTAGCAGTACACACGGTATACTTATGGTGCCATTATTTTGCAACCACCATTGAGTCAAAGCAAGTGATTTAAATTCAAATGAAAGAAGCCGAGGCTGGTGCAGTGGCACAACAATGTGGACTTCAACACTCTGCTGCACTTCTCTCTCAAAATGTATCCGTCGAGTCTCTTTTGCGAAATGTTTTCCACGTAGTTCTGTCCGTTTGTTCATTCTCAGCCTTGTTATATCACTTGAGAACCATTTGCTCCCCTTTAATGTGTAAAACTCAAACAAACTGTCAAACATCTCTGCATTATTTTTTTTTCCAACTCACAGAGGTCCCTCCTGTTGTGCCCTTTGCAGCAGATATCTCTGAGCTGTAACTTTGAGCATCTGCTCATCTAATGTGCAACCAGGGTACAACTCCAAACAGCAAAACGCACTGTTGTTTCTGCTGTTTTAATGTTATTTTGAGACCTTCTTTACAAAGGATATACACACCCAATAAATGCAATGTCAACAAGAGTGATCATGTTATTAAACGCTTATAAATATATAAAGAGATGTTTGCCTGTGATTTATTCCATTCATTTTCTTGAGCAGATCTATTCAACTTTAGATCACATGTGAGGAAATAAAAGTCAGGGCTAAGATTGGTCATGCAGTGTTTGAATGCACCACAGAGGATTGGATGAATATTGGTTCTGTTGGAGCTCAAACCTTCTGCACATTCCTCTGTTGGAAATATTTCATAAGCCATATGTTGTGTGACCATAAACCTGTTAGAGCAGCAGAGGCTGTACGCTAAGGTGAGGGAGGGTTTCTGCTTAGCATATGTTGTTTGCTCGTGCACTGGCCTGTGATGTCCAAGGGCTTTGTTCCCAAAGATTCGAGTACCAGACAGCCGTAGTCCCTCCGGCTGTGTTAGCTTTTGGATCTTACTCATGTGAAATTGATGTGTGGGGAGGACACTGATCCATGTTGAAATGGGACAACACCCGAAACAAATGTCCAAAGCATTCTTATCCATGCCTCCCTGCGCCACAATTTTCTCTTTGAGCTTTGACAGGTCAGGCATTCAAATTAAGGGGGGCACATCAAGAAGAAAGGACCCGGTTGTGACCAGTGTTTCTTGCCTCATGAATCACGGGTGAGCCAAGTACACAGATGAAAGGGAAGGGAGTTCTCTGTCCATGCCAGCTGTCCCTTAAGGGAAGACATAATGTGCAGCCATATCATTGTTCCCAGAGGAGCCTCCCAGCTCCCATGTGAGTGTCCAGTAACAACATGACACATTGTTTCTTTATTAGCAGGTCATGTGTGTCCTTACTTTGTCTCTTGTTTCACAGTATCTTTGAAGGCAGCACACGTGTCTTAAGAATCATTTGCATTATAAAGGATGTTTGCATACAATTTAGGTATGTAAGTCTTCATTTATATAGCACTTTTACAACACTTTTGTTACAAGGTGCTTCACAAATGAAAAAAGTAATGCAACACAAATAAAAACAGGAAAACAATGTGTGCAAAAAAGTAGACATAGGAAGGGTGTTAAGGGCAGGGCCTTTTAATGCCTCAGTCATTATTCAACACTCACTTTACCACAAATTTCAGGGGTATCATTTATATTGAAACTTTGTAGATGTACAGTACATAGAAACTTTCAATTCTAATACCATTGCATACTAAAAAATAGCGCTGGGACTCTTTGAGTGTCTTGTGATTTGATTTTCGATTCTTGGGGTCACGATTCGATTCATTCTGGAGCCATGTATTATTTTTGAATTAGTGTATACATCAGAATCTTCAACAGTCATCTGTGAGACTGGTGGAACTTGCTGCTCCATTTAGCATTAGTAAAAGAGCTCGCCTTAGCATTTAGCGGGAGTGAATGATTAGCAATCGATTTTTGGAAGTTATGAATCGATTTAAAATCTCAGAAGATAAGAATCTCGATTTTTACAGATATGGATTTTCTCCCCACTCCCTTGACTTTAAGACTCCCTTGAAAAATAGGTTTTAAACCTCAATTGGACTTTTCCTGGATAAATGAAGGTTAAATAAAAAATGAAACTGTAAAACACAGCTTTATGTTAATGGGATAATTTGCAAAGTATGGATTACCATTTTGCTAAACTATTATATGAAAAAAAAAGTTTGATATGCATGTTTGCAAGTACAGCCTGCAAGTGCTGCTTTGGCTTTAATAAAAACAAATGTTGGCTCTGACACTCATTTTTTTAAAATGCCTTTTGAAAAAAGAGGTGCCTGCTTTCAATAATGTCATTGTTAAATTGAATATCTTTAATCACTCTCTGTCACCACATATTCTACCTCTTATTTACACTCAGCCACCCTTAAAGTCCTCCTTACTCTGCACCCATTCTTTAGACTCTTTAGAGGTGAAACACGATTGTTTAACCCGTTCTCAGTTTCATCAGTGTGTAGGTAACCGATACGCACTCTGAAAGAACCCAGTGTACCATGACGTATAACAAAATGACAAAACTCTATCAGGCTTTTTTTTTTTTTTTTGTGTTGACCTTTCAGAGGAGAGAGGTCATTGACAGTGTCAGGAAAAATATCACGAACCTATTCTTGCCAGTATATAGACTGGGAAAGGGCTTGATTTTTGTAAATGTAGCTTTTTGAAACCAGGTCTGTCCTTTTTTCAAATGTCATCTATGCCATCAAACAGGTACATTCTTAACATAAAATTCCACTCAGTCAGACTGCTTAATAACTCGTTATTTTTCCAAGTGATGTAGGTGTTATTTTTCATATGCTGATGAAAATAATGACATTGATATTTAAGACAATGCTATGAAAATCCAAAGCTGCTACTACATTGATGAGATAGAAAAAAACATGTTGTTTCTAAAATCTCCCCCACTGAGTGGAAGCATTATCAGCAGCTATCTTGGTGCATACATGGCTCAGTTTTTTTCTGATGAAGCTGCCATAGCCCGAGAGCAGTGGTGCAGTTTGCTGGAAAGCAAGCTTTTATGTGACGGCTGCTGTATCAGCGGGCAGCAGATGATAATCTTGCCGAGTCGACGCTGAAAAGGATAATCAGCTCGCTTATGGCCATCACAGGGAGAGAACAATACGAGAGGAGAGACGCAGAGTCTCTTTAATTATTAATCCTCTGGCAGCGGCTTTTCAACGTGGGCAGCGTTAACCTGCTGCTCGTCCACTCAAACGCACAGACAAACCATAGGAGGGTCTCATGCTCTAATGTGTGCAGTAAAGGGGCACTGCCCTGACCACAGAGAAAAGCCATTTTCATCATCATTGTGACAGGACCCATGTAAAGTCTGACCGCCCTGGACACTTGTGAACTGCCATCTGGCCCAGCAGACAACAACACAAAGCCTAAATAAGGATTCTGATTTCCTGCTCTCTTTGTTGTGCTCCCTTTGTCACATTTTGTTTTGAAGCTTCTGACACGTCATCTGAGCAACATATTTCCATAATAATCACAGCATTTACATGACTAAGTGTTAGTGAGGTCCAGATGAGTTATTTTATTTCACTACAAAGACTCCAAAAGGAGCTTCAAGAGCTACGTAGAATGGGTCGCATGAATAAAAGAAACAAATACATGAATGTAGTTGAAAAGGAACCGCAGACTTTTGAGTTGAAGTTTAAGAACATGCAATGTGTCAAACACAAATCAAAAGTATTTATTTACCAGGCTTTATATTAAAAAGAAGCTTGAGAGAATGACAGAGCACCAAATGGTTGACACATAAGAAGTGAATTGAAATGCACAGTGTGAATGTCGCCTTTTCTGCAGTAAAAAGGAGTAAAAGAGTCACTATGATTGCCCCCCTGCTCTTTAGATGACCCTGCCTGAGAACAAAAAAAAAATCTGGTTTCACAGATGGCTGGGTCTGCACATAAAACCCAATGTCAGCACAACCTGTAAAAACTTTTAAAACCAAGGAAAAGCTTAAAGTGATCAGTGGATATAAAACACCAGCAGCAGTTGGTGCTAAAGCAGGACAAGAGCGGAGGTGGCAGGATTGGGGCGAACTAAATAGCTGCTGTGGAACAAATTACCTCTTGTTTACTTTACTTTAGCAGGCTTTCAAACATTGCTTCCTCTTATACAACATGTTAAATACAGAGCTGACTCTAGTCTGAAGAGCTGTTCAAACAACACTGTTGAAATTTGGTTCGGTGTGCTTTGGAAGCTGCTGTTATGCCTTCCCCTCTTCGACAATGTGCTTTTGTTTACAGGTAGGCTAGATGGTGTGAAGTCAAGCAAAGACGTTGCGAGAAGCTAAACAACCATCTGGACTGTGAAGGTGCATTAATGTTACCAGATTATGTGCAAATATGACCCTGCAAGCATGTGTATGTATGTATTCAACTGTTGATATCTGTGGGTGGGGCTAAATGGTTACATTGGAGAGGGTAGATAATTACATGTTAGTTGAGATAGGTTTATAGATTCCAAACATAGCTAGCTTGATGAAATCGATAACAATACAGCCCAACATTACGATGAAATCTGTTCTGAATAATATCTGCAGGCATGTAGGCTACTCTCGACCTCTTGCTTGGTCACTCTCTTCTGGTCTTCAGCTTCCTGAATGAAACCATTCAAATACATCCTTACTGGCTTCTTTTATAACTGAAGGCTTGTGAGTGAACTAGTGCCATAAAGCCGTTTGCACCTCATGAGATGAATCCGCTGCAGTAAATGGGCGATCAGTCCGCACTGTGGACGGGGGAGAAACTCCATTCTCCATGTGGAAAGTTGTTATTTATGCAGAACTTGCATGAATTGTGCTATTTCATCAACATTTGAAACTACTATTTTATGGTGGAATAGTTGCATATTGTTACTTTCAGGAGGTAAAACAAGGTTTTAAGAATTCTCTGTTAATATAAATATTAAAAAAATATTTTGCGGTAGCACCCTGTTAGCGTAGCATCTTATTATTACTGGATACAAGGTGAAACAGTAACCATGCTTTGGGATATAGAACTGAGTTAAAATCATTTACAATTTGTCAAGACATTTTAACCAATTCATCCTTTTTTAAAACTTGTGAATACAATTAAAATTTTTTGGATAACTTTAGATCACATCTACAGTAGTGAGGAGCGTGTGTTTAGACAGAGCCAGAGAATGACCTGTGCCTCTGTATGTCATGAAGAAGCAGCTGCCACAGTGGTTGACCCTGCAGGCTACCAGGAGGCCCGGCCCCTGAGGTTAATTAGCCCGGACAGGCTCGTGGACTATGAAGCACAATGCAGGAGCTAGCATCTTGCCGTCTCCCTGACAGCAGTCTGGCAGAATATTGACATAATACACATCAGGATGTCCTTTGTTGTAAATGGTGTTAAAGTAAAATACAATACAAAAACTAAAGTCTGGAGCAAGGTAAAGGGGAAACATGAAAACCCCACCGACAGCTCAATTATCGGCACATCAATCAGCAGGAGATGTGATTGCTTCTGTAAATGGAGCTGGAGTGATGTGTTGTGGTCGATCGATGGCCCAGCAGTCCGCTTCTCAGACAAGTCCACCGCCATCATCATCACCTCCGCCCCCCACAGAGCAGCGTGCATCCTGTTTTCTTAACATGCTGATGATTTAAAAATAATGCAGATTGTGCAACACTTTCATCATGTTTATGTCAGCATTAACCATGTGTAAACAGATTTTTTTTTATTTTTTTTTTACGAGTGTCTGCAGAACTGTACATCATGCTCAAAATCAAGCAGATGGACCAGTTTGCAACATGATTAAAATATGATACAGTTTTTTTTTTTTTATCATTTTGAGGTATGTTTACCCTAAACCTGAGGCCCACAGGCATAAATGAGGCAGGCATACTGATTCAAGTCAGTGAGAACATGAGAAGGGTTTTTAATGAATAAGCCTGATGCAAATTGACAGTTTGGTGTTCTTTCAGAGCTCTTTGGCTGTAATGTGTAGCCTTTGGGGGGAAAAAGTGAGATTTAATCAAAGCAGTTAATCTGCAGGCTGGATAGCTAAACAATGAGGTCAATGTTGCTTTAAAAAATATTCTACAGTGGAGATCACGAGCATCAGTTTTAGGTTAGTCTCTCTCTGTTTATCATTTTAAGTGGCCTCTTATTGTCATTTGATTAAATGTTTTCATGAAAGTGTTGATCGCAGCTGCTTTAAAACCAAATTGTTGTTTGTAATTTAGTATTGTATTTTTTCAGTGCCCAAACCACATCCTTTAGAGACCTTATGACCTTGTGTGATTGTGTGAATTTGATGTCTTTTAATGGTTGTTATAATCAGCAAATACAACAACAATCATTTTCAATTAATGCACAACTTGGTGCCATAGGAACGAAGATCTGTGTGTAATATGAATATCTTTTTCATCCAACATCCCCGTACCTGTTTAATAATGGCGGTCTCGATCATGGGTTCCCAAACATCTCAGGCCACAACCTCCTAAATAACACCACTGGAGACTGAGTATCCCAAAGGTCCCTGAAGGGGGTTAAAGCAATTAACATTCACACAGCTGGGCTCACACACACTTGTATGCCCAAACAACCAATCCCCCCCCCCCCCCCCCCCCCCCCCGCCCCCCTTTCCTACCCTCTTCTTATTTCTGCATCTTATCACATCTTCCCCATCTCATTTAGAATTAGTTTAGCAGACGGCTGTTCTGTCATGAGCCCGGGTCAGCTGAAGATTTCTGCCTGTTAAAGGGAAGTTTTTTTTAGTTTTTTCTTTCAATGCTATGACAGATTAAGCTGGGCCCTTCTAATATAGCAATACAGTAAGTTATTTTACCTGCTTTTCGTAAACATAACACTGAGCATGGTCTTTTTACCAGGTGTTTTGTAATGTTGACAGACAAAGAGTAAGGTCCATTACCAGCTTTTTGTAAAGTGTCTTGCGCTTGTTATGAATTGACTGTATCTATACAAATAAAGAGTGATTTGACTTACAAACCGTACATTAGAACAACACAAAGATCACATCACCCTTTAAGCTGAAGTATAATTTGAACAGTTTTTGTAATAAAGGCTAGAACGCTGAACACATATAGTGCTGAGAGGAAACATTTGCTAGCCAGCAATACACACAGGCACACAGGTGATGAGTGTGTGTTCATCAAGAGCTGAAGTTACACACTTACATTGTAAGAACATTTTTACACGTTACTTTCATCCATACTTTTTCAAACTAATGGGTTAAATATGCAAGTTTAGATATTTGTGTTCTTGGGTAGGCATCCTGCAAACACCCCCCCCCCCCCCCTCTTTGGGAACTGCTGGTCTTGATGTTCTTGCTCTGTTATCTTTTCTTTTAAAGCTTCTTAAGGACCCTTAATGCAGTTTTCCATTTAGTTTTTTTAATGCTTTGTGGAGAGGTTGTCAGCCATAAATGTTATCTTAACTAAAAGCCATGAAAACCCAAAAGGGCGTTCTTGATGGAGGCTTGAAGTGCAGTGTAATGGAGTAAGAAAGAAGCAGAGCTATACGTACCAATGATGGGTGTTTGGATGAAATGCCATTATCTGTTGTGTCTGCGAATGGAGAGCTCTCACACACTTTACTAATAATGTCACTCTTAGTCCTCAGCACCCCTCTGATGTCTTCTCCTGTACATCACAGAGAAGACAAGGGGGCTTTCAAGGAGTTATTTACGACACCAGGGCCCCTTTCGCCATCAGAACTATCTTCCTGTTTGTGATCATCTCTGATAATGAGGCTTTTTCAATCTGAAGTTGAACAAATAATTCACGTCTCCTCACATTAGTCATCACACTCTGGCTTTAAATGCAACTCCTCCCTGTTAATCAACCCTTTTTCATGCATGAGGCTCCATCACTCTGCTGCTGCAATGTGAAGGAAATAGCCTCATTAAATTTGACAAAAGTCTCCCATCACCGTCAAAACAAAACATCCTCAACCAATTAAAAAACTTTGTTCTAGCCAAAAACTTCAGCTCAAATAATGGAAATGTTTGGACCAAAGTGTGTCGGCTCCATCAAGTCGTCACACAAACTGTACCTGTTTTAAAAGTTTTGAAATTAGGATTCTGATTTGAAGTTCAGGCTTGTTGCTCCGCTGTTCTGCCTGTGATAATCAAATGCAGCAGGTGGTGAGGAAATGTGCATCTCAGCAATCATCTCCATTGACATGTGTTAATAGCTCATCAGACTAGATTGTACTAATAACTGCCTTCAGGAATCATGATTGCACAAACTCTGAGGTCTTGATGCCTAATAAAGCTGCCTTTAATTCTGAGACGTGGATCTTTTAAAATGTTGTTAGTGCCTAAGCTGATGTCTGATTGATAATTGAAAAGTAATCACATACAGCGTAAGATTGATGCTATTTTAGTGAATGGTTGCATATGCTTACCATAACACTGAAGCAGATGCAGACTATTTCCTTCCATTCCCAACAGCTGTCTGTTGAATTGTCATTGAGTGGCTATTGCAGCTAAATGTGAATTTGGGCTCCAGCTGCTGATCCATGCTGCTGTTGCTGGCTGCATGCTAGAGGCTATAAGCTTCACACACCAGTGTCAGATGGACAAGAGCTCAGGCACTGCCACATAGTGTCATCCAGAATTAGCCGTTGGCCTGTCTGTATGTTTCTGCACTCTGCATAGAGAGACAGAGACTGAGTGCCTTGAATTTTAAGCAGATGTACGGCATGCAGGGTTGACATGGTATAGCCTCATGTTAACGGTATACACTTTCATTATAATTACATTAAAGTCATAAAGGGATCAACCGTGACTATCGACTTTTCCGGCGTCTCTTGTTCTAAAAGTAAATTGTCCCATATCCTCCATTGACAAATTACACAATGTTAAGATCAAGGGATTGATGCCTGGAACCAAGACAACCAGCTACCCTTATACTCATGACTATAATCAGCGCTAAACATAGAAAGCAAAGGTTCAAGACTGGGTACATAATTTTCATCCTGGGTCAAGGAACTTCCCATCCAACAATCCATTGAAAATGATGTTGCTTTTTGTTAAATGTATCTTTTGGAGTTGTTATAGTGTTTAAATTGTTAATTTAAGTGTTGTACTGTGTTTGTGTTTTAGTATATGAATTACATTCACTGCTGCGTAACAAGGTTATTTGAGCAGTACATTACGTGTTAGTTAACTAACTTGTGAGCCTTCAACAAAACGATCAGTTTCACATTCGGCACAAAGGGGCGGGAAGCATTGCCATGGTAACAGCGAGCTCCACCAATCAGAGAAGTAGTCTTGGGTAGTGTAGTGCTTTTCCCTGATATCACAGATAAACCATGTTTATCTATAAAACAAGGTTAGTATAATTCAAACTTGTGTCTCATACAGGAGAATATTATATTGTTTAACACACAGACAGGGATTTTTACTTCCAATACCACACTGATGAGCCTTATTCAATGCCCACAATCTTTAATACAAGCTCTCTTTCAATACTTCAACTCAGCCCTTTTTTATTTTTTACAGAAGTAAACTGTTCAACCGCTAGATGCATCTGCTTTCATTAAGACCAAGTGCTGCTGCCGTCCCCTCCTACAGTAATTGACATGTGGCTGAGCAATGACTTACAGTGGAGAGCTCAGTGGACAGGCTGGCTGAAGGAAAATAAAGAAGTAATCAATATCGATAGCAAACTGACCAAATGAGAGGAGCAGATGGCAGGAGAGGGGGTCCTGTTTAACAGTCTGCAGGCGAGGGCTGGGAGACTTAGTGGGGAGCACTGGGAGTTTTAATAACACAGAATCAATGAGGACTGCCCGCAAACCTTTCACAGTGGAGTTATTAATTGGAGAAGGAACAATAGAAAAGTGTCACTGCAGAGTTTCCAGTAATTTAAGCAGGGCCATTTATCGAGACAGGAAACATCCCGGGCTGCTTTGTATTAATGTTTTTTTTCGCTCAAATTCTCTGTTGTGTCTCTCATGGATTTGGAGGCAGTGGAAAAATTCAATCCAGGGTCTCCTGTGTGTTGTGTTGTTGTGTGAAACATCCAGCAGCATCTTGTTAGTGCTTTACATGAGGTGGAGGCTACAGAGTGAGGGAGCTTTGTCCTCTGACAGGCCCACATTACTCACCAAACAACACTGTGTGATTTATCTCAAAATCTATTATCAAAATGAGTAGGCAGAAAGCAGGGCTCATAATTCAATAGACACTTCATGGTGTTTGTTATTTGGAGCAGAGGGGTGGGAGCAGACGCTGAAATATGGCTGCTGACAGCCGCTAATAGAGCTGCTGGCCTACAAAGTTAAAACACACACATAGGGCTCTTACTTTGAAAGTAGTGGGGGTGGAAGTGACAAAGTGGTGTGTGTTTAAAGAAGCTCAGAGAAACAGCCAGCCCACATTCATCTTAATGAACGGGAGGTTTTGGGTGTAAATGAGGTTGTGTGATATTTAGAGCATCACCTTCATTCTGTTCATCTTGTTCTTTATAGTTGTATGATCTGTAATCTTTTAAACGGTCAGCCTTCTTGCCTGAGTTTGATGGGGGAAAAAGTTCTTGATTGTTGCAAACATCAAGTTTAGACTCTCTCTCTCCTTTTTTTTTTTAAAAAATCCTGCTTCTTTGGGACAGTTGACCAGAAACAATTTAACGATTGAGATGTTATTTAAAGCATATAATACAGGGACTGTCACAGGAAGAAGCACTGTAGTGTTGTTCTTATTTTGTTCAGCTAATCAAATGCTATGTTCTGCAAACCCCCCCCCCCCTGTATTACCTTCCCCTCTGATTGTCGTACTCAACTGAGATTGCATCAACGTCTGACCAAAGGCAACGTGTCATCAATATGCACTTACCTGGTCAATTACCGAAACAAAACAAACAAACACAAACATTTCTGGACAATACCTAAGAAACTGTTTGGCAATCTTGTACTATTTCACACTACATGAGCTTCACCTTTCTCAGTCTAACAAAATCAATAATGTGCTAACATTCATTAGCCTCAGACCTGTTCGCTTTGTGATTCACAATAAAAAAAAACAACAAAAAAAAACACAAAATAGATAAACATGCAAATTCAAATTGTTGGCAAAACATCTGTATGGAAAAGTTCCCAGCATTTACCTATAGTGCTTTCATAGGACCATGATCTCCTGGCAACATTGTAATATATATTTGTGTCTTTTGCCTAATTATGATAAATTATTCTATTGTCTTTTTATAATCTGAGCTAGTGTGAGCATGTACAGTAGACGTAAAGTAATAAAAAAAATAAGATTTGCATGAACATGTATCACTTTTAGATAAGACGTTTGGCTTTAGTCTACATGCGTACCACTTACAGCCCAGTGTGTTGTTCGGTTGCAGCGCAATGTGTTAAGAGTCTACCTCCTGTATATGGAGCACACTCCATCCTCTGCCTCCTCTGTGATTTCAAAGACTGATTGCAGATCAGTCATCTCATAAACTGCTCATTAACATTAAGGATGTCCTAAGACAGAAGCCACTGCACGTGTTCAGAGCTTTTAGATAATTATGCTAAGTTGTGTCAAAGTTGTGTGTTTCTGTTGTTGCTTTTATTTTGCTGCCTTGTTTCTTCGCTGAGGTGTTGTGCACCATCTCAGCTGATCCCATTAATCTTCCTGAGTGCCGTAATGAATGCAGCCTTGCCGGCCTTAACTGTTTGATGTTTCAATAATTAGCAGGAGAATTCACCTAAAGTTCATGAGGCTTATTTGAATCACGATATTGAGTACGAAGGACCCGGTCCACTTCAGGTTTCATGAGTACTGGCATTTGGCATTTGGTCAGAGCGACACGTTCAGGTCCTACAGGGAGTTCAGGTGTGCTGGGGAGAGGTGGTGTGACGGTCCTTTCACTCTGGTCAGCTGCGGCAAAGAGCCCAGTGTAGAAAAGGCTCCAGGCATTTGTCACATGCTGATCTGTTGTCGAGAGTGGAAACCAGCAGACGTGGGAAGGTTACGACCACTGCGACTGGGTTCAAATCCAGAGTTCCAGCATGAATTAATGCCACTGTGCTGGAGGGAATGTAATATAAATGGTTTTCATGAGGGCTGAAAAGGTCATGGCAGAAAAAAAATAGAACAGCTGTGTGATGTCGAAACAAGAGCGGCCATTTCCTCAAAGACACCACACCTTCATGCCGTGTGAATGTACAGAGACTTAATATCATTGTATTGGCACATTTGAAATGTCTCCTGTGTAATCCTGAGGGTGTAAAGGTCCCAGGAAAAGAAGAATGTTTCTTTAAAAGGCAACATGGGTGTTTTGTTCCACTGTCAATCAAACAAAAATGTGAAGAAAAAGTCATGTTTTGTTTGTTGCCTTTCACATGCAATAATGTTGTCCAATAATGATGGGATATTTGTATCCCCAACAATGAGATAATAAAAATGGCATGTCTACTTGCACTGAAAGCAAATTTAGCAATGTGTTTGGTTTGAGCGTTATAGATAAAGTTTTTAGAAATCCTGAATTGAAGGTCATACTGTGCATAATATTTTACATCTACACAGAGGGCACTGAGTAAGGAATCTCCTGTTGAGGTGAACCTTAGATAATAACCCTCTGAATCTGAAGTTTGATCCAAAATTGATTTTGAAAAAACAAAAAAAAAAGTCCAGGATCCAGATTTAAGTTTTAAAAATTGCAGGTTTACTGAGTTCCTTTTGAAGGTGTTTATTGTAATCTACAAGTCTAGGTCTGAGACTCGTGAGCCTGACAACAGTAGTCACAGTTTTAGGAACAAGCAGTAAAACCTTAGTCAATGGCCTGATTCTAAAGCTATAACCCAGTTATGTGATTTTTTTTTTATTTTTTTTTTTTACCAATTTAGAGCTACGCAAACAAATCATTAAACGTTAAACCTGGGATACCAGTCTTTTAATTTTCACATTCCTACATCCCTAACTTGAATATGTATTTGTGTAAAAACATATTCTTCAAGTAAAGTTATAAACGCCCGAAGTTACAAACATTCACTTGTGGGAGCTGCCCAAGAGAACCATTGTTTCCTTATGTCTACTTGTGACCAATTAGCAGCTCCAGTGGAGCAGTTAGGAATATGAAATCTTTGCTCAAGGGCACTATGACGGAGGCATTTGCTCCTCCTCCGAAGTGATAGCTGTCTTTTTTTTCACCAGGCAGTCTGTGGTATTAAAATGTGTATCCTTCTCTTGCCTGTGGCTCCTTGCTGCTTTTGAAAAAAGAAAGTAAAAACCGTTGGACATTTTGGAAAGAAAATAAGAATGCAAAAAGTATTATACTTCTGCTGAAGCACAACATCAATTTTAATAAAGTACACTTTTCCGGGTCTTTGAGGAATATAATTGAAGCTCTGTATTGTTGTCCAGTTTTAAGTAACAGTAATGAACTTATCTATGTTATGTGTTGGTTGGACATACTTTTCTGCTCTTTATATTTCACATGTATCACTGTATCCTTTTGTAGTTACTGTTTCATGTTAAAAAAAAACAAAAAAAACAACAAGCCTTCATTCTGTAGACAAAACAGTTTGTTGAAGACATTGTTTTTGTAAGACAGTTCCTCAAATTTCCAGCAAAGTTGAAGGTTTATAGTTGTCCAACTCTGTACTTAAAATGAAGGTAAAGAAACTTCCAAAATCGAAAGTTGGACCATCTTTATCTCTAAAAAATAATCAAATACAATGAAAGAATGAATAATCTCCCCTGTTGAGATGGGCCTGTGCTCACATGCTACAGTAAGCACGTAGCAGCCCAAGCAGACTCAAATAAACACTTCCTCAGTCACAGCGTCTGTATGGCTAAAGTTGATGACCTAATGGTGTTTTTAAGGGTAACAGCTTTAGTGACAATGTTAATGTTTAAGTCTAGTTACTTAAATAAAGCATTTTCCCATTCAGTGTATGTTGAGCTTCATGTAATTCATATGTGAAATTGTGAAAGGTTAAACAATATTTTTCATGATTTGATTCCTATTCCTAAAAGAAAACTGATGTAATTTGTGACTCTTGAGGAACTAAACCACGTTTCAAAGCCCACAATGTCAGAGGCAGCCAACATAAGATTTGTGTTGGTTAAGCAACTGTTATTTTGAAATCATACATGGCTATATGTTATACTCACTTTCATGAATGACCAATTTTCAATTAGTATCTGATATTATGAATTATATAAAATCCAATCACACTGAATTTTTATAAATGTTAATTGTCCCTGAATCAGATCCTCAAGAGAATTAGATCAAATCAAATCTTATACACCCCTCGTCTAAATCTGATTTTCAATTTGCTTAGTCATGGCTGTTGTATTCTTCAGGTCTTCAAAGTGTTGACCTGCAGTCATCAGCTCATTTATTAGAATTAGACAATCTTGTAAGTTGTGCTCCTTATAGTCTGATTTTGTTCTTTATTCCAACTCAACAAGCTGCCTATTCAGACTTCACAGTAACGTAGTGTTTGAATGAAACAAGGTCATCTTTTATATCACTCATGGTTTAACAGTTCATTCAGCACAAGGAACATTGTGTTCTGCCTTATCTGAGATCTGCTAATGCATTTGGTCTATTTACCACTTTCCCAAACATCGACATTTTCAATATGCCTGACTTTTATTATAGCTGCCATTGGACTGTGCTTCAAGAGCTACATGAGATGAGTCCACTGGGGAATCTATCAGAGGGGCTGTAAAAAGACAAGTGAGGGTTGTCCTCTGCTGCGACTTGTTCATGTCAGACAGGCGAATGTCTACAATCCTTTAAAACTTTCATGGATAGAAGAAGTCATCCTCTGCTTTCAAAGACTCTAGTCCTACAGCTTGCTGATGTCCTGGTGTCCCAGTCTGTGAATTTACATTGCATTTCAGCATTGTTGAAGCACAGCACAGTGGGAGCTCCACATAGTCATAGAGTCAGACATGAATGCACATACAGCGCTGTACTCCCCTGCTGGCTCCACTGAAACCGTCTTGCCTCTGTAATGCCTTTCTTACTACCTCCGAAGATGGTTCAGCGGAGGTGTCACTTTGTCCCGTCATTGACTCTCCACGACATTCAGATTTGAAGTTTTTTTTAATGTTTTTTTTCTCTTCACTGAGAATTTCTGACAAGACACTTGACACTGAGCAAACAATTAGACTATAACTGTACCTTAGGTAATCCAACATTATTTTAAGTTTTAAAGTGTAGATGAACAAAAAAAAACTTGTTTTCCTCTAGTTTCAGGGAGTGAATGATCAAACATGTATTTGTTTCTAATGTCCTTTCATTATGAAGTCATAAGTGCTTTAACCATTGTGTTAGATATCATGTTGTGTGAAGCTAAGCTCTATAAGAGCCTCCTGTAGATAGAGGCCAAACTGAGTGATTAATTTTCATTTAATCACATTCTCATTTGCAAAATGAAAAAAAAAAAAACACAAAAAAAACTGATGTATATATTGGGAAGTCCATGCTAAGCCCTATTTTAGACACCACTGAGCCTGCAAGACATTTTCAACAGTGAAACCATTAGGATGATCTATGACATCTAACCAATCTTATTTCTGCATAAATTTGAGATTTTGCTTTGAAACTTCATTTTTCAGATTGCATTTTTGTAATTCACTTAAGCAATCAAATGACACTTTGTAAGCTTTCTCAATATTTTACTTTTGTATTTGTTTCATTTAATGTATCCATTAATTTGATAAAAAGTTTTGGCTTTAAGACCAACGATCCCCTCCTGGTTTCTGAGCTTTGAGACTGTTCATAGGTTCTTATCAGGACTTGAAATTAAACATAGTTAGTGGTTTAACATTTCAAGTGTTATCAGGTTACAGGCCAACTTGGCTGGTGAATACTACATGCTGATACTCATTTAAAGATGAAAACAGAGGAACTTTCACCCATAACTGCTTGTAGAACACACAGTAGTGGGTTTTTTTTTTCTTTGAGGATCAATGTCATTTTTTAAAAGTTTTATCCACAGAAATATCAGAAAGTATTTCAAATAAAGACTCATGAGTCCCAGGTGATCTTTTTAGATCAAGAACATCAAATATCCGAACAGAGGTAGGCAGTTTTACAATTCTTTTCACTTAAACATACTCACGTTACTGTTTTCTATCTGCCATGTTGGTCTACAGTTCAGTGCAGCAGTAATGACGACCTCACTGCAAACGCACCTCATAGTGCTGTATTAAAACAGTGATAAGACTTCTACATCAAACCTATGAACGCCATATCTGAAATTAATCAACACCCCCTGAGTCACTGTGAATCCAGTATTCGTGGCAGCAATGGTATAAAAGTGTAATAAAATGTATTAGATTTAAAATACAGGGCGATCCTAAAAGAATAATACCAGAGTTATTGAGTTTTTTCTTTTGTGCACATCTCGGAGGAAAGAAATGACTTCTCATCCTCTGCAGACATTTTAGTTCTATTCACTGTGATGCCAAGGATTTTGATCTTCACCTAATATCTTTCCGGCCTACACGGTCCATTTAGGATATTTAGAAAAAAGTCTTAGGATATGGTTACATCGGGCAAAAAAAAGTGATATTTAAATGTGCTGTGCTGAAGTTGAAATCTCATTTGAATGGTTTCAAATTGGAGTGGCTTAGAGCCACTGTGCATTTCCTGTTGTTACATTTCAAACGCGCACACAAACTGGAGGCATTACAAGAGCCTGACATACACTATTTTGATATTCAGCACCCACTCTTCTTTTTTTTTCTTGTCCCCAAAGATTGTCGCAGAGAGCTAACATATGCAACTCCTCTTTTCAGAGGGCTGACACAGGCCGACTGAGTCAAAGCTCCTTAGTGTCCTGAACAATGAATTAAAGGCAAATTAGTTTTCCATGCCTCTTCTTCGGACACAGTTGACATTAATAAGAAGGATTTAGTTCGATAGCTGCTCTTCATATTGGCAGGAGGCCCAGCTCTTAGTGTCACTGCTGTTAATTAGAGCTTCCAGTGTTTCAGCCAGGCCTGTGTTTGGGTGTATCCTTTTGTTTTTATTGATACATGGTGCAGAGTGTGATGCATCTTGTTAGAATGCAGCACATCGTTTGAACTGTAACTTTGCTTAATGTGTTTTTTTATATATCAGATACTATTCCGCACACATACGATTCCCAAAGTTCCGCCCAGTAATTACTGTAAACCGTCTGGAAGTGTTATTTATTTGGTTTTTAATTATGTTGAACTCAAAGAAGTCCAACAAAGTTCCTGTGTGAGCTTTGCAAGTTTTGCTTTCCTCTCAGTGCACCTGAGAGTCAGAGTTTAGACTCTAATCCATCTTCCTGCTCACAGACGTGAAGGGAAAGTATTTGTCTCAGTTAGCTCTGTCACAGAACGGCAACGTGTGAGAAGGGTTTCCATCCTTCAGCCCACTTTGGAGCACAAGTAGGTATAGACTCCTGTCAACCTGACAAACAGGAGGGGAAGATTATGGTGAATTATTGTTTTGCCTTTTAAAAGTTTGATTCAATTCGTGTTTCTGCATTTTATTTTAGTTCAAAACAAAAAAAAGATGTTTATATAACTTTAAGAACAAGTTTCACCCCTGGAAGATAAATAAACTTTAAAAAATTCACTATGTCAATATTAGAGCCAAAGCGACTATCAATATTGGCTAATTTTATCACATATATGCGCAGTTTAAATGCGTAGAATAAAGTGCATTTATTCACCAGTGTCATTGTATTACACTGCCTATGTGTGCTGTATGGATTACAACAATCATTATCACTCCTTTTATAGTGCCAAGCGGAGATGCACTTACATTTGCAGTTCATTTCCAGTTGAGTGACTTTCTTGTTTTCATTGTCTTTTGCACACGTGTTTGATACCTGCATTTGAGAAATTAATGCAATGCATGTGTATTTCTGTTTACCGTAAATTCCGTACTATTGAGCGCACCTGGATATAAGCCGCACCGGCTAAAAATAAGTAAATAAATGTATTTGTACATATATAAGCCGCACTTGATTATAAGCCGCAGGTGTCCACGCTATAACAAGAGCTATTTACACAGACGTAGGCTACCGGTAACATCCGCAAATACTGTAGCGTCCGTACGGACGTTAAAGGACGACGAGAGCGTTCAAATAATAACTTTTAATAACCCGATCACTGTCGGCCGTGACCACGCCGTTTACAGCAGAGAGCAACACATAACTTGCCGTAACAATCCAACTCTCTCCCCCAGCGTTCTCTCATACAGCCACTCAACACGTTCTCGCTGGTGCATTCACTGACTCTCCACATAATCGGAATTATGAACACATTATCAACTACTGACTTTACAACATGAACCGTTACAATACGAAGCCTAGCCGACGGTGTCTGTAACACGGCTGATGAAAAAGATGACCGTAATATATTTCACAAGAAAAAGTCCATCCATTCACTGCCTCAGAATGACTTCATTACTCACTTCCTCAGTCTCTGTTGTCGCTGTCAGTGTCATCTTAACGTGCAGCAGCTCTGTTAGCTTCTTTGACAGCCAGGTCGATCGCCTTTAACTTGAAAGCTACATCATATGCATTTCTCCGTGTGTTTTCCATGATGAGGGTGCGTGCATGAAGCGCAAAATGACTGATATTAAGATCCGACGTGACGAAGTCAAATGTTTTTGCGGCAGAAGCTCATTGTCCCCCATAAAAAATCCATGCATTAGCCGCACCGGAGTAGAAGCCGCAGTGCTCGAAGTGTGAGAAAAAAGTAGCGGCTTATAGTCCGGAATTTACGGTATTTATCTCTGAAGATCAAACATGGATCATAGAAATATATTGATTTATCGGAAACTGATTTTTTTTTTGTCTTCCTAATATCGCTATTGACCCATAAATCCTTTATCAGTCAGATCCTTGTCAAAATTACCTGTATGTTTTATGGAAGCTAAGATGATTATCAAACACTTTATGAATTGTCTTCATTCTACCCTCTATATGACTTACTTTAACTAAAGTTTACTCATCAAATTAATTGATGACAAAAACGATTCACATGAAGGAGAATCCTCTGTACCAAAGTGAAGGTTAAACCATTTTACACATTCCCCATCCAAACTCATTAAGTATCACTTCTGTTTATTTAGCAGGGTACAAGAGTTAGAGTAAGTATCTTTCATGATGTTCCATCTTCTAGCACCTTCTCTCTGGGGAGAACAGAGTGACTCTAATGACTCCTGACAACTTCTCCACTGCTCTTCATTTACTTTACTAATAAGCTGATTTCAGCTGTTTGTGAGGCTCATAGTGAGTGACAAAAAAACCCAGCAATGTTTATTTGTAGCTTATCAATTAATTTGAAATACTTGATCAAAAATGAGCATTTATCTGATGTTAATGATGTTTAAAAACCAAACTCTTTATTGTAACAGACATACAGAACTGTTAAACCTTCCACTTACTAAACGTGTGTATATTTTTGGGCTTCTCTTTCACAATTAATTATTTCTCTTCAGCCTCAAGTCTAAAACAGGGAAAGCTACTTAATAATACAATTCCAAACCAATGACCTGATTTTGATACAAACACTTGACAACTCATCAAAAATGATGGATTATGCTCATCAAGGCGACTGAGGTTTTTAATGAATACATGAAAACAATGGGAGCAGTTATGGATGTGGATTCTTTGCTCAAGGGCGCTGTGACAGTTATCACGTCAGAAGAAGAGAAAATTATGTTTCTGTCTCTTTTTCACCAGGGACTGTGTGGCATTGTATCCTTCTTTTGCAACACCGAAGGGAAGTAAACCTGCAGAGGATCTGAAAATGCTTCTTACTGTGACAAATATTGTATGTGTGAGTCGGTTTATACTTTTTTCAACTTTAAACAACTAGGAAATAATTCTGTAGTCGCTTTCACATATAAAGTTTGGTGGACTCAGGATTCAGGGGTGAAGTTGTCATTGTTACATTTTTCATTAAGATCAGTTTCTTTTTGTATTGCACTTTGTCAAGCGCAACAAAGCCCATTGAATGTTGTGTATGTCAACCACCCACAACTAGTTGGTGCTGTACCCCAATGCTGGACTATCATGACCCAAAAGTAAACAAGAAAATAGTAAACGAATGGCATCCCACAGAATGGTGGTCCACACAAAGTGGCATGCAGAAGTTAACCTGCAAGGAGGACTGAAGGATAGTGTTGTTAGCAATGCTAACATTAGCCAAGCTTGTCAAACCTATTTGACATCATTTACAGACTGCCAAATTCAACCAAACATGCACTGCATTTTGGTTCACTTTCCTATGTTTGTCACAGATTCTCACCTACAGCAAAGTCAGCTCTGGCGCAGTCGGAAGCAAACAGAGACCCCCGTTTTTGTCCTCTGAGTTTGGTTCTTTGGTCCGTACCAGAGTTCATTTGAACGTTCTGATCACCCTAGACAAAAGGAACTGTCCGACAAAGCAGACAAAAAGTTCATTTCAAACGGACCAAACAGCTACGGTGTGACTGCATCCTGTGTCTGATATCTTTTGACTCATTAATTACAAAACGTTTGATTGATAGATTTCTGACCAAGACAAATTGGTCTCTAAAGTGTAACAGCTTTAAGCCAAAGCAGCTCATGGAAAAACCACAGACCTACTGCAGGTTGTCCTAAGTGCAGTGTCTGTGAAGGAGTCTGACAGAGTCGTTAAAAACACAGGGACCAAATCTGTGCTCAGAATTGACCACAAATACTGGTAAGAGTAAAGGGAGCTGGGGATGAGAGCTCAATCCTAACAGCTCCCTGCGTCGTTTTAATTCTTTATCCCTGTCCCCATCCCTGACTCCCCGAGGTTTCTCAACCCTGCCTCTTTGTGTTTGAACCTCCTGCCCACCTTGCCCCTCTGGATTTCTCTGTTGGTTTGGTATTTAAGCCTGTTAATTTGAACATTGATCTCTTAAATTCCTTTTTCTCTGACATGATGTGGCTCAGTGTCTTCACATAGGTTTTAACTTCTATATCCATGAACACACATCCTTGACAAGAAAATAACTTTTAGATTGCTTTATTGATTGTTGCTGTTCAATGACGTTACTTTAAACTATTAAAATGCACCATAATCCTGGGATTAAGATACTGTAACTTGGTTTACACAAGGTTGATGATTGGTAAACAGTGATCTATTTAAAGTTAGAGTAAAGATTTTTTTAGGGCAAAAAAAAATAACAAATTGGTTACCGAAGATGTATCCAGGTATAATTTACACCATTTATACAGCAACAGAACAGGAGCTCTTTAGTAGCAACTCGACCTAACATCTAAGGCTTCCTCTGCAATGATGCACATTTCTGGTCTGTCATGGTGGCTCATCATGGCTGCTGCTGCGACAAGACACATCCTGTTCCAACTATAAAATTACAGATTCCAAACTCTGCTACCAAATTCTATCCTCCAAGATGACAACGCTGACCCCCACAGAGCGGGGTTTATCAGGGACTACCTCCAGACTTTAGGAGTGGATGGAATGGCCTGCCTTTATTCCTAACCTCAACCCCATTGAACACTTGTGAGATCTGCTTGGGTGTGCTGGTCATGCCAGAGTGACCAACACAACCACATCGGCTGACTTCCAATAAATGTTGTTTAAAGAACAGGATGCCATCCTACAGCAGTGTGAGGAGCATGAGGGAGGATGTGCCAGGTTGTTGTGGCTGTTTGTATGGTGCTTTCACATGCTACTGAGCTGGGCTCCTGTTTGTTAAATGAATACAAGAGTAAATTGCCAATATTTCTTGTTTCTTCTGACTTCAATAATCCAATCCACTAAACAACAGCAAACAAGAGTTAACAGCAGAAACTGTTTACAGTTACATACTCGGCTCTGCGGCTTAGCCCACAAATGCATGATTCTTACAATTGTGATACTATTTAAAAGGGAAATGAACAGGCTTTCCGACATCATGCGATGTTTTGCCAGGAAGCATTGTTACAACAAAGAAATCATCTAAAAAACACAAATAGCCTTATTTTTTTGTGCAATGTTTCACATACACAAATTACTAGACGCAGCCATTGAAATCATTCATAAGAGGCATTACTGCAAGGCTGCAACATTTCGGCAGGTCGCCTCTCGGCAGTCCAGCTGTTTCTCAACAGAAGGCCAACTAAGGTTTATCAGCATATGGTATATATCATCACTACATCATCTGAACTACTTTCCACCTAATTAACAATGCCATGGACTTCAATGAATGTTCTACTACAGTTGGTTAACTGTCTGACTTACTCAGTTGACATCTTCACAGGACAGAGACTTGAAAAGCTTAAAAGTAATAAAGAAGGTTATTATTGAACATAGAAATAGGATCCAGAGGGGAAACGGTTTCAAATAAAAGTCACTGAGAGATTGATTTGTTTGCTGCCTCTGATCACTGAGTGTCAGCGACGTGATGGAGACCATCAGCGACACAAGGGGCCATTAGAGAACAGGTGGATCTAATTGTCTTAATCACTTTCTGTGCTGCCCCCGCATCAATGACGCTGAGTAGTGTTTGTGCCTATGTTGTTATTCTCTTTCACTCTTACTTTGAAATAACTGCTGAAAGGATGAATGTTTATTTTTATAATTACATCTCAAACTTCAAATATTATTTTATGGTTTTGTTACACTTAGGTGTTTGAGTATTCTATGACAGTCAACCTGCAAGCTCATTAGCGGCACATTACGACTTGTAAATTAATTGAGCCATTACTAATGTTATTACTTCGTATCTAGATCCATACCCTGGCTTTCGATGGTCTATGGAGGGCTGATGTCTGTGATCTGGACCCAGCTATTGACTCGGATGAAGTCTAGGTTGATTTAATGTTTACATCCAGAAACCTTCATCACAAGCATATACTGTACATTATGACTTTGTTGTACTTGAATCTTCTTGATGTTATAAGGCTGTTATAATCAATGAAAAGGGTTGCTGAACCTACATGTACTTAGCACTCTGAGAAGGCTACATGTATCTTGTCACTCGTCACTGGCCAGATTTTATGGGATGATTCCTCTAATATCTTTGATATTTGAGATAATTTCATTTGCCCATTACACTTATTTCAAAAGCTTGACAATGAACAAAAAAAGGGATTACAAGCTGGTTTTACAGCAGCGAGGAAGCTGCTTGCATCATGCTGGAATCTCCCACATTTGCTTTCTACTGTATTTAAATATGGGTTTTCTTTAGAAAAACTGTACCTCAAACTGTCCACAGAGTAGATAGGTTAACGAGGGACAACAGTTCTTATCAATATATAAGTACATATGAACGCTAAACAAATATTTATATGTACATTTATTTTGTACAGAAGCGTGTACTGTTACTCTTGAAATCATAGTGAGATCTTTTTTTTTAACATTGTATATAATCTTAATCACTGACTGTCCAACATGGACACTAAGCCATAAGACGTATTATCAGGACCATAAAACTCGGAGTGACTTAATGGAATTCAGGCCAAACTAATTTTATTCTGTTTCTTCCACTGTGACATTTCAAAATGTCTGTAATAAAAAAACAAACAAAACAAAGATTTAAGTAACGTGTCCAGTCAGGCAGTCATGAGATATTTTAAGAGTGCAGTTCCTCCAATTGATTATAATTGATCTTATTGCAGGTCAATTTATTGCTTAGGTAAAATACAAAGAAATGTGAAACACCACTCATATTAGAACCTTAACTAAAACTTTAACGACCAGTAAATGGTCACAAACTGTCATCTTCATTTCATCCAGAAGAAAATGGACTGATAGGCAAACTAATGTAGTGAATGAAAAAAAGTGTTGCTTTTCTCTCTCATAAAAAATGGATAGTGTAATTTGAAAGTGTCCGTCACACATCAAATTAATAATTTATAAGTAATTTACCCACTTTGCCTTCTAAATCTTATTTCTGTCCCATTCCAACTAATGGCACACATATTTTGTTACTGTTTTTTTTGTTATGTCTTCAAATCAGAAAGAATTGCTCTTTCCCACTAATTTTGAGGCTTCACACATCAGTAGTGAAAGGGGAACAGTCTCTTCTTCTCTTGTATGGGAATTTTATTTTGAAAAATAAAAAGATTCCAAGTAGATAAATGCACTGACTCAAAAAAACATTCAAGGGTAATTTCAATTGCTCTCAGCCTCCATCTGTCTATACTCACACATTTTACACTGGGTCTTGGGGGGCTAGAGACAATCCCAGCATGCATTTTGTGAGAGGCTGGGCACACTGCTGGAGAGGTGGTAAGTCTATCACAGGGCTAATACATACAGACAAACAAACACATTCACACTCACATTCACACTTACAGGCAGTTTCTTCCACCTGACCTGCATCTCTTTAGGCTGTGGGAAGAAGCAGGAGCACACAGAGGGGGATCAGGGTAGAAACGTACCAACTCTCAAATCAACAGAGACAACAAATTCTCAGTGAAACTTGACTTCTGCTCCGCGATCAATTAAAAGGGTAAAACATGGAAGTCTTCTTTGCTCTGATTACACATCAGCATTATTTCCTGGTCTATCTGAATAGAAAACCATTGTCTTTGTACTGAAGATGAGCAAAAATCTGGGCATCTGTGTAAACGCTTTTGTTAGAAGTAATGAATTTATGCACGGCCACCTACGGCAGCTATTTCCATAGAATTCAAATTTCTCTGCATGCCAGGGATGTAAAACGAAGAACAAGGCTTAATTTGGGTCACGGTGCATACTAACACACCATTCCGTGGTCTGATGCTCCTCACTCTCTATTCATCAGCACGAGTGTTGTTTAGTCGAGTGCAGAGGAGGTTCAGTCCAAATTATCACTTGTTATTTTTTATCCTTAGAAAGTAGTTTCTGCTGCAGTGACGAAGCTCATTCTTTCGTCCACAATAAACAAAGTGCAATGTTTTAATTATGTTACATTTCCAGGATGATTTTAGTGTTTACATAAATTAGCATATATTAGTATCATAAAGGCCAAATACTTTCGGTCATTATGATTGGAGGTTGCAGGTTGTTTACTCTAAAGGGTATGAATGCAAGATAACAATATGAATGATACATTTAGTTATCAGATAATACAGAAACTAGAAACAATCAAAACAACCACAAATAAAAGAGAAATACGTGAAACCAAAAAAAAAAAAGTGAAATTACATTAATGTATGTAAAGTGAAAACCAAAAGGAGGTAAAACCACAGTGTTGTTGCCATCCCAGCCACAGCAAAGTACAGATTGCCAGTTTTATACAATAGGACTCACCACAACTAACTTGTTGAAATACGCAGATAAGGTAGACAATGTTGGTCCTATAGCGTAAAAAGAAAATTGAGAACATTGTTGAACAAATGTATGCAGTTACAATGATCAACTTTTTGTCACGCTCACAGGATATCGCTGTTAATGTAAATGCATTTTGTAAAAACACAAAGTTGGAAAGAAAGCTGAATGAAGCACCAGAGGAGGTTTGTGACCCTGTATAAACCAGCTCTATTAAAACGCTTCGTTTTGGTGTGTGTCTCTTTAAATGCAACAGGTCCCCAATGAGTTTTCCTGGTGGACATCACTCGTTCACGAGCGAGAATAAAAATGGTGGATCTGCGCACAAGTTTTGTTCCAGGCTGGGGGTGAATTTAAGGGAATATCAATTTGAACAATTGTTTTTCCGGGTTGCCACCATCCCTTGAAACGTCTTCCCAATCTGCCCATCACAATAAAGGTTTCTAAATCCACCCTAAAATGTGACTGTCACTTTGCTTGTCTGACTGTAATTGTCCTGTGGTTGTTGTTGAGTTGTTGCTGCGAATGACTGTAACTGCCATTTCACCTTTTTATCAAAAAAAGAAATTAACAAGTGAATGACAATTTGTTGCTTTGAAATCAAGTCCCAAACATTTGCATGTTATCTGAAGAGACGAGTTAGCCTCTTTTGATTTTGATTATGTGCAGATGTTCCATTCATCCTGATCAGCTTCTTCACTTCCTGACATCTCCGTACTTCTTGAAATCGTGCTCTGATTAACGCTCGGATTCATGCGTTGAAAATGGAGAACAGGATAAACAGGAATAGTTGGTGTTTGTGCAGAATGTGCAGCAGATTGAGACCTCCTGCTAATGAAAATCACAGCGCTTCCTTCCTTTTCCCTGATTAAACATTCAATAGATTTGGTGGAATGGAGAATTGTTTTTCACTGAGGGCAGAAAATGAAGAAAACAAAATGTCAACAATTCAGATAATTCTTGTAATGCTTTAATTGTGTTTGTGTGTATGTGTTTATCCCCCCCAACCAAATGAATGTATACATGCTTTTCATAATGTCATCTAAATATGTATGTGGTTTTTTTTTTCTTCTTCTATGGTGCGTCTAAACAGCCTCTTCCGATTCTGTACCATGACAACGTATGGAACTGTAAAAAAGAATTTCCCAAAGGGGACAACCTATAACAAACTAATAGGGAATGACTATTTTTTTTATAGATTGCTAATTTATACTACTTTAATCGTGAAGGCTGTGACTAATTGTATTACTTTCCACACAAAAAAGTAATTCCAAAGAACAAGTAGTAAAATAAAAGTGCAGGAAAATGTAAAAATCCCACAGTTGGAGGAATAGTTGTTTGTTTTAAAGATGTGTAAAAACTACCAAGAACAACTAGCCCACTATTGGCAATCTGCAACAATTTCCAGAGACTTTATGATTGCTGGACAGATTAGAGAACTCTCGTTTGCATCAGAGGCTCCTCCAAGAAATCACAAGTGCCTCAGCAATCAAAAACGTGTCTCCCATGCAGGAAAGGAAGTACGAAATAAAAAGGCCCTGTGATTGCATCATTTTGAGATTCAAAGACATCACTGAGGACATCGCTGTGGTGAATTCCCAGCTGGGACAAAAAACTCTGACAAATAGTAAAGGGAAGAAATCTCATTCTGTGACATCGTTGCTGAGGATCTACAGAGAGATGCAAAAACAAAGCTCAGCGACGTGACATCATTCCACTCAACGCAGTGACTTTGTGTTCTGAATGGAAACAACATAGAGACTCTACATGCACTGCCCTTTAAAATCAAATACTCCCTCTGTTGAATCTGTTTTTTTTTCCTATGTTGGCTTACTTTGAAAAACAGTGATGCATAATTCATACATTTTTGCAAATGTTTGTGTAGCACCTGTGGTCCTAGCATGGTTGGATATACTAACATAAATCTAGTCCCTAAAAGAGTATGCACCTTATGACTAAAAAAAGGGGGTGGTGTTGGTTTGAGCAGTTGACACTTTTTAATGCCTTTCTCAACCTCAAGAAACATTTACATTTATTGTCCTAAAATAGCCTTAAATTTTAGGACTTGCTAATGACAGATGGCTGTTTAACATCTGCAGGAGACATTAAGACCTTTATGGTGACATTTAGAGTCTCACAAGCTGGCTTGAAATATTTTGAAAAGTGTAACAAGTTCTATTTCAGTATTATGGATTGCTTCTCCCTCTGTACTGGGGCTGTGCTGACTGGTAATTTAGTCTGAGTAATACTCCAACACTGTATAAGTACCTCAAATGAAACAAAAAAAAGTGAACCATCCCTTTAAGTCAGGCATGTAATTAACATGCTACTTTTAAACCGTGGTGAAAGGCAATGAACTGATTCAGCCTATTGTAAGTGTGTTCAAGGGAGTCCTTATCTCTGAACTGAGTGGTAAGCAAATTCATAAAGTTACAAGAGGGAAATAATTAAAGACTAAAAGCTTTTTATCTTTCTCAAGAATGGAACCATTGATTTTTCCTTTTTTTTCACTCAGCTTCTTCTCGTTTGTGCTCAGCTATGATCAGAGGAGTCTTTGTTTGGCAGAAAAAAAGAAGAGAGGACCAAAGATGTGGGGAAGAGACAGGCAGGCTCATTATCGCCAGAAGCAAAAAGTTCCTTGGAACAAAAGTCATGTGACCTGTGAGGGTACACGTCTTATATTTTCTAGTGTGCAAAGACTCTTTGATTTGCTTCATGCTTTCACATCATAATGAGCCGTGAGGTAGCTCCTGCTCCATCATAAAGTGTGCTCGGCATATCCTCGTCTCTTCGCTGCCTGTATGGTGTTGACTGGTGGTCCCCGTGACCTGCCTCTGCACGGCGCTCATTTGAAGGATCATTCACTCGTTCTGCTTGGCGATCGCTGTGGCTGCTGCTGCTGCTGCTGCTGCTGCACGGAGTATTAATGAGCCAGTCCTGGGCCTTTTCAGCTCACTGGAATCATCCATCAGCATAAATCTCCTCTAACAAGAGTGAAGAGCTTCTGCAACATGGAGGTGCTCGCAGATCACACACTTCGTGATCATGAAAGATTCATTCATAATGCTCTTTCTTGGAAGTATAAAACATTGCAGTATGCACTTCACACATTTGCTACTGACAAATCTAACCTATATGATCACATCAACAGTCATATATCATCCTTAAAATACATTTCAAAAATTCAATTTGGAAGGCGTGTTTGGCCCTCAAAGCAAGCTGGTCAATGTCCGTGCTCAAGTGCTTTTTGGCTGATTTGATCATCTTTCAAAACAACTTTATAAGAGCTCAATCGGTTGATTTCAGAGGCTATTTGACCTTTGATCTTTGTGCAGATCTCATTTTAGAGTCCACTATGGATGTTTTGTTCTTTATAACTTACCACCCATATCCAATTAGACAACGGATCTGACAAGAGCTGAAGAACTTTGGCTGTTTCAGTCCTTAGATACTTTGAACTCCGAGCCTTAGTCATGCTCTGCTGACAGCTGATTAACGCACTCTGCCATGTCCAAGGATCCAGGGTTCCCATCGCTGCCCAAAGGATGACATGCAGGGTGTTGTCCAAAAGTAATCTTTACTACAAAAACAAAGAATAGTAAGCTTTGAGGCTTATACTCCACCTCAGAAATTGTTTTGTTTTACATTGTTGCTCTTCCAGGGAAACAATGCCACAAACAATATGAACAGATATGTTTGAGATTAGGCTAACCTTTTTTTTTCTGAGTTTATCTTGCTGTTATGCTGTGTGCCTAAAATATTTGTTTGTTCAGGATCAGCATAAAGCCCGGAGTAAAGCTCTGGTGCTGTGATCAGTGTACTGCGCCGTGTTTCCTCAACCGTGACATGATGCAGTCTGCAGCTGAGAGTTCACTCTGTGCTGTGTCTGACATCACTCATTGCTTCCCTCATTCATCATTTCCTACACGACAAACACTCAGTATGTGATCTTAGAGATAGCATTACATTTCGGGAAGACCCTTTGGCAAAACTTTGCACATTACTTAAGTTTATGGGTGGTTGTCAAGGATTGAAAAAAACATTTGAGTTTCCTGTTGTATCCTCCATCATTAGAATTACACTGATTTAAACAAGTCTTGGTTGATCTTATATTATTTTAAAACAGGTTGTTCATTCAGGTTACCCAAATATTTTCAAAAGAGCTGACTAAACTGTCCTGGAGTTATGTTGATGATAGCCAGAGGATGAATCATAGTTGCTTTGGTGGTCATACTTTGTACAGCTTAAGCGCTGCAAGCAGGTTGTAAATTCAGGCTTTTACTGAAATTTCTCAACGGCTAGAGAGAGAATGGGCATGAAAATCTGTGTATGTTGATTATCCCCAGATGATGAATCCAATGAAGGAGGTGGAGTGTTTTATATTTTGTACAAACATTAATCACTGTCTCGCTTCCCTGTGATCACAGGAACATCATTTTGTATAGATATTCCCAGCTCCCATATGATGTATCCTAACGACTTTGATGATCCCCTGTTTTCCCATATAATACATTCTGCGTGTCAAAAAATGCGATCTCTTCAATACTTAGTTTTATGACCACTTGGAAAAGTAATCAAGTTCCCAGCAGCCCTGTCCTGTACTGTGTTTACTGCTGATTAGCAAATGTTATAGGCTACACTAAGATCTATACTGGCATGCTGATGTTGGCATTTAGCTCGCAGCACCTCTGTGAGCTCAGTGCAGCCTCACAGAGCCACTTCTCTTGTCTTGTTGAATTGAAGGATGTGGCGTCGTCCCAAATCGTTCCCTTGTTTGATCATTCATTACTCTCCAGCAGCTGCAGGGACAGTAATTCAGATTTTGGACACTGATCATCACTGATAGGGCAATATTGCATAACATTGATAGATTGTACAATGTGAGTGAGTGGGACAAATGTTTTCCTTTTTCACACATCCTGGAATTTTTTTGTTTATTTTATATATATATATATATATATATATATTTTTTTTTTTTTTTTTGGGGGGGGTGGGTAAGTAGTGGTTTAATAGCCAATCTTGGAAATGAAATTAAAATACAGAAATGTAATATACAAGAGGACACAATGCATTTAATTACTGTTGCCCTCAATTGCTTGTAACTCCTTCTGTCTCTCTATAGCAATTTTCTTTGTTGTGTTTACTCAGAGGTAATGGAAAGGGAGACACAGTGGGGGGCGTCCACTCTGATTTGTTGTTACTGCTCACATCACTGAACAACAGGGGTTAGCATGAAACCAGAAATTACACACCAACTCAACCTGTTACTCCTCACTTAATCTCTGCACTCTCTAACCTCCGCTAGGTGTCCTGCCATAACAAAGTCGCATTTTCTCATGTTGATCATTTTTAAAAGTTCATGATTTCACTTTATTTCAGCGGTTGTTTTCATGATACGGCGACTGTCAACCAATCCTGTGCGTGACATCAAAGGAAAAGGGCCACGTGGCAACATATTCAATTATAACTAATATCTGGAAGACAGCAAGAGAATATGGTCGCTGCATCATTATCTAACTTAAATGTGTTACAGTATTTGGCAAGTGTGATTAGTTAATTGTTCAGTCCATGAGACAGCATGGTGATTAATTGCTGCAGTATTACTCTATTTCATACACAGTAATTGGTAGTGGTTTCTTCAAGGCAGAAAGTTCAGTTAGACCTTGAAAGAATCTGAAAACAGCCTTCGCCTGCTCTGAATGCAGTCTTCACTTGTACCTCACCTTGTTTACTTGCTTGGACTAATCGGCAAGCCCTGTAGCTATTTACTTTTCATTTTAAGCTACCGGAGAGCAAAGCTAGGACAAGTAAACACAGAGAATCTTCAATTACGATTTTGACTGGGTGAACTTTTGCTTTGAGTCAAAAGTGGAAAAGGAATGTAAAGAAAAGCTTTCAGATGAATCCTTTCTACCTCCTGTCATATAGTTGTGGCTTTGCAGCCTCGACAATGGCAGAGCTCCCGACAACATGAGGCTACATCATGTCACGGTCTATTGAGGCTACTTTGAAAGGAGAAAGAGTTGCTGCTCGTTTTTTTTTCTCTCTCTGTACTGTGGGTGGGAACTGGCCAGACAAGATGTGGCTTTGATAATGAGGGGATGACAGCCACAGCCACAGCCTTTTACACTTTATATTTTAATACTGTTGAAAAGCTTGGAATCAGAATCTCCATATGCACAACAAGGTCTTTACTGTATGTTTACATACAACAACACACAACACGTGTTTGTGAAAAATTCAAGGTGATTATGCAAGAATAAGCTCTTAATCCAATTGCTGAACATTTACTGTACTGACATTAGATGTGCAGAGAAACGTGTCTGCTGGTATAGAAATGATGTCATGCTGTATGAAAGGAAATTGTGATATTATTGTATTCATTGGTGCACCATAGTAGTAGATACTGCACATAATGTAATTGGGAGACACTATTCCGCTAATGAGTGGTGTAAAATAAAATGCACTTGCACACATTGCATAGTAACAGTGACGTAAGGTCAGTTCTCAACACTTGTTGCTGATGTGTCAAAGGTCAAATTCTCCTGAAGTAGTTGAGGCTGTAAAGGTTTACATTTTTAACCAAAAATAAAAACATGTTCTTGACCACCATGTGCATGTATGTGTTTGCTTGAAAGAATATTAGCTCTTATACCTCGTCTATTGAAAGTATAGTATGTCATTACTTATACTTGTAAGTATAAGTGATGACTTGTAGTAATCGTTCACTGTTATTGACAGACCTAACACAATTCTACATAACAAATTGGTTTATATATTTTGTATTAGGATGTCTTACTTTAGCTTCCTGTTTTATATTTTGGATCCTATTTTAAATATTATATCTGAACATATTTTCACATGTAATCTTCTCTGTGAGGATTGTTAATGGTTTGATTGAGTGATTTTGATATTTTCTATCATGTTACTTTTGATGTTGTGTGTAAAGCATTTTGAATTGCCTTGTTGCTGAACTACACAAGACAAATAGCCTTGCCTTGCTGAAGTATAAAGTTGTGCCATCTTACGCTCTACAGTACGTCATCTGGGTCCGTCGTTCTCATTATTATGGTTGGGCTTAGACTCATTCAAGGCCTTGAGAAGGATATCCTGGTATCTCTCCTACGTTAGCTCACTACAAAAAGATAATAAGCTAGTTTTAGCTTTGTATGTGTTGGGACAAAGTCAGAAATCTAATGTCTCATAAATTACTGTAAAACTTAAATCAACAACAAATACAGGCATTAGCATACATGCAATATAACAGCAGACTTAAAGTCATAATAAAGATGCTGAGTGTGAACCATATGTGCACCCTTAACTTTATTTCACAGTACTTTGTCTGAAAGCAGATAACATAGTATTAAGAAATAAAATAAAAAAACCACACATTTTTGTGCTCTTGTTTGTTTTGATGCACTTGAACAACAACTGTTGATCTTTCTAAAGGTTTTTATCAACACTTTAAACTTGTATTAGACACAGAAGTGCTACAATATGCAAGTATAAAAAACATGTTGCTAAATAGCTAAATGAACTAGAAATCTGACAGCTCTCAGAAGATCCTGAAATGCTTTTTATAAAAAGAACAACAAATGGAGACTTGTCAACAGTATCAACATGGAAATAAACCAAAACAGAAATTTACACTTTTACACGTATCCCAAAATCTTAAGGCGGTCGATATATTAAGTCAGACAACCAAGTTTACACTTTGTAAATGCTTACATAACACATTCACATCAGGCTCATGAATGCTTCATTTCACATTAATGAATAATAGCGGCATCATGACACACTTGCATGAAATGGAAGCAGAGTTATGACACAGAATAATACGAATGGGCTAACGAACGCCCGCAGTTATCTCAATACTCAAAGGCTAATGGAACAAAAAGATTCAATGCATAACTACGTCACTGAATACATTGAATTGCTTCGGTAAACTTTGCTCAGATTGAAGACTCCAGGCTTCTTCAAAAATCCAACACATACATTTGTGCCCATAATTCAGGTTTGTTTAATCAATATTTGATAAGATAAGATAATCCTTTATTCATCTCGCAAGCGGAGAAATTTACAGGTTTTTGTATGCACCTTTTTGAGAATGCACAATGAAGATGCAAACATTCAGCAAGAAAAAATAAATATTTACTCATAGTTTTTGACCTCCAATAAGTAGATCATTTCATACATCTGATAATTGTGTTTTGGTTCAAGCACAATGGAATCCACAACAAATATGACATGTTAGAAAAAAAATTTGATGCAACATGATAAGTCTTGATTAGCTTAGTTTGAATTTCACTGTCAAGGACAACAATATGAGTTATTCACCTGTAAAATCTCTCTCCCCCCACAAAAAAAACCACCTGAAACAATTTTTAACATTTAATTCTGCAAAGGTGGGAAAAGTGATTTTAACAAAAGGGCTTACAAGTGCAGGAAAAATTCATCATGATTTACATGACACATTTAATTTTGATTGTTTTTTTCCACTAAAGACATGACACATTACCAGTTAACCATGATCCATGTGGACCTGATTTTACCTCAAATGAATACATTAACCGAGCCTAAATGTCATACTTCCACAGGTTTCTACATTGTTTTTATCCATTAAATGTTTGACTGGTGTATTTCTTTCTTTTTTTTGCAATGGTTTGATGGCATCTGGCTGGAGGATTAAATCAATAAGAATTTCACCTTTTTGTGAAACAGTAGTGGATTAATAAATACAAGTTTCACCTTTTTCTTAAATAAAATGTTACAATAAATCTCAATTGAATTTATGAGATTAGGAATGTAAAAATAACCTGGAAATACTTCCTTAATTGTAACTGAAAACTGAATATCTCGCAATAATAAGTTTGCAAAAACCTTTAAATTCACACACAGTAACAACAGCATAACTCTTCAGCTTGGAAGGAGAGTATAAATACATTTTTATTGCTCATTCATCGATTAGAAATGAATCATCATGAGCCTGTTTTGTAATAAGTTATGTGAACACCCTTTAAAGAAAAAGCGTTAAGTTTTATATTTACTCAAAAAATTCATGATATACAAATTCACAGCCAGTAAGTCGGAGGATTCAGTTTCACATTCTCAAATGTTACTCTAGCATGTTGATATTCATCTGGTATGTAGCTTTCATAATATACAAAAAGATTTTAACAGCCTTGCAGTTACAAACCAAATTAGACCTCTCAGCAAGCAACAAGGCCCATCCAAATAACAAACTACTTTCCTGCATTTATCAGATCAGACAGTATGCAATATAATACACTGGGAGCAAATATATTGAAGCGAAGGAAAAGACACAGTCGTTAATAGCATTAAATAAATAGTTCCTTACATGAAAGCTGCCGTAGACAGATCAGAATATGTATCTGTTACATTCATCCATCGGGCCTTCCTGTAGGGAAGAACAGCTGACCTCACCTTTAAATGTAAGTGATGAATTGTAGGGTTACAATACCATGTCTGGTATATGGATGTTGTATTTCCTTCATGTTTTCACTTTCAAAAGAGTAACCAATACAGTAAAAAAAAGGAAAATTAGTCGACCAGGACCTACTATGTGTGGATGAATCTCAAACATAGCAGAATTTTTGTAAACATTTTACCATTTTCTACTTTGGTACTAAAAATACAAGTATGCGTCACTGAGACCATCATTACAGCATGATATACTGCATTCTACCTGCATAAAGTCAATGAGATTCCATCTACTGAATACCGCGTTGCGTATTTAAGAGAACATTAAAACAGGATCCGTCTGTAATCTGTCAATGCATGTAAAAGCTTTAAAATGAAAGAGAATAGAAAAAACAGGCAGTGGAGGTACAAATGACAAACAATCTGAAAAGTTTAGACAAGTTATCTTAAATGAACAGTGCTCTGCTTGATTAAAACCTGATTCACTTACTAATACCTTTCCATTTACACAGCAAACATTGCAAATATAGAAACCCATATCTGTACATAGTTTTGTTGAATTAAATATAAGCAGGAAGGAAAGAAACACAAGTTCTCTTTCATTGAAGGGTCCAGGTAGTTCCTCGGAAAAAAAAGAGTGAGGATTCAGTAGACATATCTTCAAATAGATTACACAACAGCAAATCCACTGTCACAGGACTTGGCCATGCGATACCCAAAAACCTATAATCCATTGTAACATATATATTATTAATTTGCAATATATTTTCTTTTTAATAGATAAAAGTTTTCAGATGAATGTTTTACATAAAATGACAAATTTAAAGAACCTTTACCCCATTTTCCTTAAAGTCAAAAGAGAATGTGATACATGTTAGTAAGTAGTTAATTATAAGGTGGAAGTATCCATTGAGGAAAATGTCAGATGAGGTTTCTGTGTAATTTCTCCAATGTGTGTCCATTTTAAAAACACCTAAAAAGGTTATGATTTATGTTGGGCAGATACACCTTTCCAGTAGTCTAGAATATCATGGAGGTCCTCATCCTTTGCAAACTGGACTTTCTTACGCAGTGCGTGTCCCGCCGCCATGTACTCGTCGTCTTTGTGTCGTTTCCGGTGGAGTTTGAATTTCTCCCAAATGCTATGTGAAGGTTTGCAGTAATATTCTGGACTGGAGGAATAGCTTAGATTATGGTATTGAGAAGACAGATGGGAATACGCTAAGTCCCTGGAGCGGGAGTGAGTTAGAGGCTCCAACATGGAGGACTTGTGGCCATCAGGTCCTTCGAGTTCCTCTATTTGAGCGTCAGGATACGAGTGCCGGTGGTCACTATACTGGCGAATCTTTTCTGCCTCTGCCCTCAGGATGGCGGCGGCAGGTGTTACAGTGAGGATGGTCTCTCCTGTCGGGGAGGTTTTCTCTATGTACTTGGACTCAGAGCGATAAGGCCTGGGGCTTCGTGTCCCTCCTGTGGCAGTGCTGGGTCTCTTTGGGGAGGCATCAGAGGTCCGATGCCTCTGCAGGGAGTGATGGTAGCTGTCCTTATAACCTGGTGATAGAAGGCCAGACTTATTCTGTGGGTGTTCTGATATAAGAACCAGCTGAGGTTCTGCATTGGAAACTGCTCCAGATTTGACCCCCTGAAAAGAGGTGGATTCTGACTTCAGAGCATCTATACAGTTATTGATGATTTGATTGACTTTATCAACCTCTTTTGCAATGGTGGAGATCTCTGCCACCGACCCCTGGCTATTACCAGGCATCCCCATGTCATCTCCATGTCTACGTTCGTGGTGGTCCATACTTCTCACCTCCATATAATTTCCTTTCATCATTTGAGGAGTATCATTTATCTCTTGAAATTTGTACTGCTCCATCTCAGAAGCAGTTGGTAAGTATGGCATACGAGCCATGCTCTCCCCGGCCAACAGCTGCTTCTGAGACATTCTAGAAATAGTCCCACCTTCCAGCTCTTGACCATATTTAAGTTCCATTATATTTTTTTTCAGGCTACTGGATTTTTTGTGCTTTTCATCTTGCTGACGCTTCCTTCGCAAGCAGTAGTAGACCACACCAAGGAAAATAACCATGCTAAAGAGGCAGCCTAAAATGGTCATGATGTAGTGAGTAGCGGTCGCATTGTTTACAGCTCTGTCTTTTCCATTCCGAGGTCCAGTAGTGATTGTCAGACACGTGTGGTTGTGTCTAAGAGAATTACGTACAGAAGCGACACAGTATGTGTAATCAGTCTGGGGTTTAAGATTTTTGAGTTCAATGTCCTCTTTTATGTCTTTCAGGGTTTGAATAAGTGTGAAAAAGCTGTTATTATACAAGACCAGGATATACATCTTCTTGAAAGGATAAGGAATCTGAACTGTGATGGTGGCGCCTGTATTTGATACTTGCTTTACTTTCATTACAGGGTATACCTCCACATCATTGTAGGTTGTACTGATGGTAAGGTCTTCTGGTTCTGTACCTGAGGGACAGTCTTCAAGCCCACAAAGTGTGGAGTCCGGTGGGGGTGTTGTGGGCTCTGGGGGAAGGGGAATAAATGGTGTCACGTAGTCATCAGTACACACAGTGGTAAGCATGTGGAGTGCATTTCGGTAAGTTGGATTGTTAGGATTCTGGCTTAGTAAACTATAACCAGAGACACCAGGCGGAGAGTCACAAACCATCCGCTCATTGGTCCTGTTGGGGAAAACTGAGAGCCATTTGACAAAACCAAGTAACTCACATGAGCAGTTGAATGGGTTTGTGTATAACTCACAGGTGGTCAGTTTAGTCAAACTGGTAAATGTGGACCCATCTAACTGCTGTATTCGGTTCATGGAGAGATCAATGTTCTCAATGTTTGGGCATTCCCAAAAGGCATTGGGTGTCACAGTCTCAATCAGGTTTGCCTGGAGGTAGAGGTACTGCAGCTTTCCTAAACCCCTAAGGATCCCCTCTGTCAGGTTCCGCAACTTGTTGAAGCCCATTTGAAGGACTTGTAGATTAAATTGAGCAGAAAAGGCCCCATCCTCTATGTAGGAGATTTCATTCTTGGTCAGGTTTAGGTAGGTCAAGTTGGCAAAGCGACTTAGAGCAGAATAATGTATACTTTTGATCTTGTTTTCATTTAGACGAAGGTCAACAATGGTGCTGTTGATATGCTGTGGTATGGCCTCATATGGTGGTTGGTTTTGGCTACAAATCGCAAGCCAAACAAAGCCCTTTTCACCCTCGATTAGCCAGCAGTCTCCACTGACTCTGCCAATATGAGTCAAATATACAATGGCTACAGACCAAAAGAAGGCACTCATAACCATGCCTGAGCTGCAGGCCATTGGTGCTTCTCTGAGAGAAAGGGCCAAAAAATAAAATGAGTGGAGAGGGACTCGGCTGTGGTTTCAGGACAACTAAGACGACCCTTCTGGGAAATCAGCTTGATGTTCGACTGTTCTCCAGGCCAGAAACAATTCTTTTATTTGTCTCCTCTTCATTGATGGATGGTATTGTCCTCACATACCAGTCTGAAATGTGTTGGGTATCTGCCCTTCCACTCAGTTTCTTTCATTGAGGTTTGCCTTCTGTTTACTGGTGGTGAAGTTTAGAAGAGATTTCAACGCCTCAGTTTGGCTTGTGCTTTCTTCTTTAAAGGTTACCATCATTAGTTGGTCTCATCTTCTTTTTTCTGCCACTGTCCACTGTCTTCCTTAATGCATCTCTTTCCTGGCATGGAGGAATAACCTGTGACAGAGACAAACATGTAGTATACATTAATTACTGTACATTTGATCAGAACTAGTATTGCACTTCTATTGTATATGATAGTGCTAAAATGTTGCACACAAAGCAAAGGATCTTTGTTTTCTGCATTCTCTCTATGTTCATGCCACACTAATTATTTTGTACACAATTTAAAAACTGTTTGCAGTCCCTGTGACAGGCTGCAATTTAAGGAATCCATGGGCTAATTACCACCTGACAGGTTGGGGAAAGCAGGGTCCCTGTTTTCACACCATTAACCTGAGGACTGTCAGATGCAGCCAAGAGAGGGTCAATGTTAAGGCGATGCATTGAATCAATTATACCAGACCACATGAAATGACACTCTGGATCAATGCAAGTATAGGATTTTCCTCAGAAGAGCTTCATGAATAGATTCATATCTTTAAACACTGATTCTACAAGAAAAAGAGGAATGAGGGACAAAGAGGACCTGTGGTTACTAGACTGACCTCTAAATTGAAATGAAGATCTTTTGCAAAGGAATACAAGCAGTGTAAAGATGGCTGTGATTATTCTGTCTTTTTAATCTGCTCTATAGGGCAATGCAGCTGAAAAACATCTTCATCTTGCTGTAAAACATTTGAAAAATACAGTCCAACAAGTCCAAGAATACCCTCCAGCTTGGATCAATGAAGTATTTCTGATTCTGAATTGGATTGCTGTTAAATACTCAAACTGGTTTTGTTTGGAAGGTGTAAACAGCAGGGATAATCACTTATAGAATTAAATGGAAGTGACAGTTTAGGGTGGAGAATGACTTGAAATTGTAATGCTACCTGCTATGCTTAAGAAAGATTATTTCTGCTGACATTAGACCTTTGTCTGAGTCTCATTTAACCTGGAGTGGTTCTCCTCATCATAAATATAAGAACATAATGTTTGTTTGTCCCCAATGAGATGAGTCTCAGTTTAGGGGGAGAAACCAGTGTTGTTCATCAATAATGAAAAGCAAATATTTAGGGTTGTGTGGTAACACTGAAACACTGTATTCCAATTTTTAAGCATATGTTATTGTTAATTATCTTCTTTTGCATATGCCTTTTCATTAAAACAAAAATAACTAACAAAGAAATAGTTGTTGAAGTCCTGGCGTGGAATCACCGTTTTCTATGCAAAGGAGGTGCTTCTTATACAATGTTAAATGAGGGGCAGTCCTGGTAAGACAGGCAAAAGAGCATTAATTTGCATACATTATGAACGTATATGCTTCTTAAGGTTACAGATCTTGGGCATATGGCTGTTCTGGTCTTTCTCGGTTTGTCTTATTGAAGTTTATTCTGAGGATCTTCAACATTCTTCTTAACCCTGAGCAGATTAACACAAAGCTTGTGTTTTAAAAACCAACAGTATGCAATGCATGCTTCCTTTTACATTATAAGGATACACAAACTCCAAGAAAATAATAATTGTTCATACCAGAATGATTGGACACCAAAATGTTGGGGAAAAAAATCATATGAGCTCTGAATCACATCCAGCTATAGATGCTATACTGTCCACTGATAAATCTCATATCAGCTGGTACAGATATAGCTTCTGTAAGCTGAGGCTTTGTATGTTTCACATAGATTTCTGCCCCCCCTGCAGGGTCTGATTATATGTTAATATGTGCACTTTTTCACACTTTCCATAGACTTAGAGCAGAAATGCAATGTGGTATAGGTCTTCATTTCCATTTCCCAATTTCTATTTACCCATTCTCATTCTTTACCCCATATTATATATTTATGTATAATACAGTAAGCTGTATTTCTATGTGGTGTATGCAAAAGCGACTTTCAATAATAACCAATAACTGGTTTAGTTGCAGTCAGCATGAAGATTTTATTGCCATATTGAGTGTGACAAAGTTCCAGGACAGTAGGCAGACCATTTACTGAATTTAAGTCCTGCAAATCCAGCTTTCTGCAGGACTCTGTCTCTGAGCACTTAAAAGTGCACAGGCCAGGTTTCATTCAACGATGCATTAGTGACATTTTATAACGCAAATCAAGGGCAATTTTGGTGCTCAGAAACAGATTTAAATTGCATTCCTCCCCCGTCTACACTGCTCAAAGAAATTAGATGTAATCTGGCTGACTGTGACCAAGTAATAGCAGTGGTCAGCTTTTCAAGTACAGAGAAAGAGGATCCTGTGGTGGAGGACACAGCAACATAATGCCAAAGGCTGCCATTACAAAAAGCACCTTCATGATGACAAAAGAGCAGTGGCAGAGGAGCATTGAAGAAAAGAACACTCTCACATCCGCCGGGAGGAAAGAGGTTCTGAATCAAATGTTGTATGAGATGAGTATGAAAATACTCTGCAGAATATCTGCTAAAGCAAAGGGACCTATTAAAGAACAAAATGTTTGTTACTCTCAGGCCTCTGACCTTTTATCACAAATAGCGCACTGAGCTCTGACCTGACCATAAACTCGCTCACAGTGAGACGCTTTAGTGGCTTAAAGGAAGTTTAAGTTGACGCTGAGAAGTCCCCTCTTGTTGAAATGCGTCGGCTGTGTTTTGTTTGTCCACAGTGACTCACTCTCTGCTGATTCACTTCCTCGCCACTGAAACCATGCATAGATTAGAGCTGGGTTAGTTCCCCCTTGTTAGGAGAAACACAAACACTCTCACAGGCATGCACACGGACAGGTGTTGTTGCAGTTTTTGCATGAAAGCGTTCCAATTTTGCATTCAAACACGCTCTACTCCTGCAAACATGTCCGGATGAATCTACAGCACATGACGGCAAAAACAGCATTTTTAATGGTGGGGACAAACAAAACAACCGACTACATATAAATTAATTTTCAGTGCTTTGTTTTCATGCAAATCGGACACTGTATATTCAGATCTCCAAACAAGCCGAAGGCATTGAGCAGTGTATGTTTCCTAATGAGAGCTTATGTGTATTTGCCACCACAGACCCTCTTTCCATAATGACGACAATCTGTGTGGTCCAGTGCGAGCCCAGAGTGCAGCCTTCCAGAACACCCGAGGCATCAGAGCCGAGTTTACTCCCCTATCAGACACATGCAGCCTCTTTTTCCATTTAGACTTTATACACTGGGTAATGAAGGCATTTTATTTTTCTTCTCTTCTGTGGATAACCTATTGAAACCCTGCTGTTGAAGAATGATTCAAACACAACCTTGTAAATTTCAGTTTGCCCATGGGCCTCTTCATACTGCACTTCTGCTGGGTATATCATTATACAAAACTCTGTAAATGTACAGAAATAGAGAGGTCAACTTTTTTGAATTTTCTGGCAGCAAATAAAGTGACAATTTTTGAGCAAAATATTTACAGCAATACTTTGGGTGACCTATGAAAATTCATACCAGCAGTAAAACCCTGTTAGAAAATAAACGTTTGGGGTTTTTTTTGCCGCAAAAACATTCTGAGTCTTTAAGTGTGAAGCAGTAGAGTCATTCTCTCTCACACAGAGCCTTAGGAGTGCTGCCCCTCCTGCCACAAGAGCCAACGCTTCAAGGTAAACTTTGACACAAGCTCCAGAAAGCCACAAAGAAAGAACGTTCTTTAACCACTGTGTCTGCCTCCCTGCAAACAATCGTCTACACACCAGACTGCACCCCCGTCACCCTCTGTGGCTATCTCTGCCTCTCAGTCCCCTTCTGTTTCTTTAGCTTGTGTGTCCAGCAATTTCATCCAGCATACTAAAGGGAAATTTCTCTGTTCTATCTCCAACACACGTGTGATATCAAAGGATCAGTTTTAACAGTCTGAGGCCTTCGCATTTTCTTGTTTCTCCCCTGCGCTTCTCATCGTGTGCTTTTGTGGCGGTGAAGGTGCCTCCATCTCTGAGGACCCTCCTCATCCATACCAATGACTGCCCTTTATTTGATGTCATTGAAAATGTATGCTGGGAAGAATGAAAAGAGTAAAAGATGAGAAACCAGAAGTGGCGAATCAATTGAGTTGAAATGGAACTACTTCTCCTGGGGAGGGGAAACATTGTGATCACTGAGGTACTGAATTGCTTCAGAGAGAAGGAGAGCGAGGGCACATATGCTCGGCTTTTATCGGATGATATTAAACTCATACATTAATTACTCTGGGAATATTTCCCTGGAAAGAAATGATGGTCCTGTTTTCTTTGAATACTGTTCGCTTCAAGTTCTGCACTTTTTTTTTATTGCTTCAATAAAAAAACTTGGGTTTCTCTTTTTCAGCAGACATGAAGTCAGCAGATGGAGTTTCTACTGAGTGTAATCCAACTTCTCTTATAAGTGTGGAGTATTGTGTGCCACCTCGATGCACTGCATTCATTTGTTTTTCCAGGCAAAGCCCTTTATTCCCACATGACAATTGGAGTTTCTTCCTCATATAAAACCGAGCCAGAAGAAACATTCTGCACAGTATTTATCACAGTCTGACCTCCTGAGGCTGAAATAATGGAACAAATGTGCTGATATGAAACTGTATTTGGAGTTTCATCATACAGGGGATTTGAACACTTGAAAACACAAATGTCTCTTATAGTGATTGATTAAACAGCTTTAGCCTGAATCCCAACAATAAAACGAGAAGCTTTAAGTAAACTTGTCTTTTAGTCCTCTCATGGGCATTGTAAACAAGCTGTGTGTTAACATTTCATCAGCATTTTAAGTTGATGTGTTTAACCGTTGCTTCATCTGGTGCTTACGTTGTAATTATATAGCGTTTACCTCAGGTTGTCTTTGTGGCCATCTGCCACATCATTTCCTCTTTAGCTCCGTCATTAGCTCTTCAGCTGCTAGATTCTCTTCTCGATTTGGTTGCTTGATGCTAAATGTATGTTTAGTTGTTGTTTGTTGCTGAACATGTGACTTAAAACTTCATGGAAACAGCTGACCGCTGCAGCCCTATGTGACACTATATGAGTATTAAGAGTGAATCCAAACAGTAACATGGCAGTAGAACAGGTTCAGAATGAGCTGGGACTTGCTATAAAGATAAATGAAATAGTTATCTGTATGGAGCAACCTCTTTGAGTTCTGCTACATCAACTAACAAACAAAACTAATTATCTTGTTTCTTCCTTCTATATTACAAACCAGTTTTTGGAGTGTAAATGATCTCATGTAAATGTATATTTTGTAGATATTTTAACCTTTTAAATCTTGCTGTTAGTGTTTGATCCTGTTGAGAAACTTTTTTTGTGGGAATTTAGTTTGATCCTGTATGTAAACATAAAAAACGTCAATGAGTATTTGTATTTACCCTTTAATAACATTTAGGCCTCCATATCTGCATGATATTCTATTAAGTGTGTTATCTTTTTGAGTTTTAAGCTCTTTGCTGAAGTCATGTTGTGAAATAGATTGAAGCAACAACAACATATTTGGCCGATATTAATTGACCAAAGCAGCTCTAACAACTGTTGCTTGCTGTCAATAGTTTGTAATATCGTCCTAGTAAAGCTATTAAACAGTTTTCAGCTGACTGATCAGCAGTACAATGCTTAACTTTTCTTACAACAGTCATTTGATTCTCACTGTCAGAGGGCCAAATTGAGAGACATTATGGGATACTGTCAGTGAGATAATAACAATGACTTATAATTTAACATAAGGAACAAATATTTAGCCATCACCTGAAAGTGTGACACCAAAGTTAATGTATTTTTTTCAAACTGTAACTAGTATTTTTTCTTTTTTGGTTATTCAGCTATAGGATATATCTTGCAAAACAGTGTTTTGACAATTGTTAAAAAAAAAATATGACTCTGTTTCCAATTCTGGCACATTTGGTCTATGTGCTTGGCGTCATAATGTTTCTTCATGTTTATAATTGATTGATATTAACAGTTGACTGTCCGGGCACTTTCAGGGGTGCGTAAGTGCCCCTGCCCACACTTATGCACCCCTGTGTTAGAGCAAATAGTTGGCTAGTTAAACCAGCCTGGTTCACATTACTGTAAGTACTTCATTTTCTAGGAAAATAACTTTATGTTTAATTAAACAAACATATGTCATGGGATTACAGGTAACTAATGCTTAATAACACTATTAGAAATAAAGTAAAGGACAAAAGCAAACATAAATGCATAGACCTTTGTTTTGTATCTCTTTCTCTCAGTAATCGCAGCCATCCTTTAGCTAAGATCAATGCAGGACAAATGAAATCCTCTTTCTGCCAATTAGCATTGGTCCCTCCCAATTAGCTGCTAAATTAGCATCAAGATAAGTGTGGCTGAAGTGTGAGTTGAACTCAATTAATGCTGATGATACATTAGTGCTAAATGTCAAGTGATAGATCATTTTTAGGGATAATTAAGGCCCTGAGTGAAAGGTTGGATAGATGGAGACATGCACAGGCATCCTGAATTTGAAACAGCCTCTTGTTCCTTTGAAAAGTTACATTCAGCCCTCTCACTACTTAGTATTCAACACAGGTGTCATACTTTGTAAAACTTTAAATGACTTACTGCCCCGCCATCTCTTGTAAATTCCCAATATCTCTCTCTATTGTTCTTCAGTGTATCAAGAGTCCTTCAGCAGGCTCACGACCTAGCATGATTCAAGCTTAGGGAGAACAAAAAATCTCATTACAAACTAAAAGCGCTACTTTGGGTGACACCTCTTATAAAGATGATAAGCCATGGAGAATGGCGTGGAATCACACCTTACTCATAGAGACAGATGCATCAATGATACCTTGAGGGAGAATTAAAGCAATCGTAGGGTTTGCAATAAACAAAATAGCAAAGATGTGTGTCCTGCTCAACCTTGTACAGTTTTATTTAACATTAAGGCAGTGATCTCTGTACTGTGCTGCATTCTGTAAGAAAACCATAACGGTTCAGCTCTGCAGCATGCATACTGAGCAGGGAAAAAAGCCACTCGGCTATAGAGAGCATTTATCAAAGGGACAGGAGCAAAGTAGAGTTTAATTTAATTCTGTACGTTTGAGAGTAAGATACTACTTGGAATAACACCTGAAGGTTTAAATGCAATTTTCCAGGCCATCAACTGACCATCAACTCTGCACGTTATTTTGGCCTCCGAGCCACAGAGTCTGCCAGGAATTTTTTTTTGGCTGCTGACTCATGACAAGTCAGACTTCAGTGAGAGCTACTGGGCATCTTAACTGTGACAGAAAGGGATTGAACTGGGCTCCAACATCTTGTTCTAATAGTTTTATTAAATTCTTGCTTTAAAGTTCAGTTATGCTGACTTTGTAAAAAGACAGCTGTCCTTATCTTGGTCAATTACCTCAACCAAGCTGCAGCCAAGGCTTTACCCACCAATTAACCTTCAGAAAGTGACGAGCTAATTCAATTATGCCTCTGACTGACAGAACGACCTAACACTTCTGACTGGCAAGCTGTGAAAAGCTGAGCAGCTTTGCATTGTGCTGGATGTCGGACCACTGGTAGACTTTCACATTTTTAGTATGACAACATCTTCACTGATTTACTTCATGTATGGAGGACATCAGTGTAAAGGCTGATGATTGTTTACATCATTTTTATTTCTATGTTTCAGTTTTTATTTGATGGTGTTACACAAATTCGACTTTATCAAGTAGAACACAATCCCAATGCTCAAAAGCTTTCTGGCGGAGCATTAGTTTCACATTTCACATTAACTGACCATGAACACATATTAAAACATTTAACATTCCCACAATGAATTCTCATTGGAGGAGACTGAGGTGGTGGTGGGAGGTACATGTTTGATGGCAGGCGGCAGAAAGAAGGTAGAGCTCAGCTGCTGCTATGCAGACTGATGTTTGGAGGACGTGTAATGAGAGATACAGCCGGTCTGGGATTGCAGGAGACATATGCTCAAAATTGTAAGATACTGAGCCCCCCTTTTCATCGATGGCTTTTACATTTCTCTATGTGTTTGAAATAGCAGCTCCCCCTTGTATCTACTTCTTTTGAGCTAAATACACACACAAATACATGACTGAATCTGTTTCATCTGGAAAATGAAACTGTGAGACTTGCTGTTCAAGGGAAATATTTCTTGTCCAAATCAGCCACCTAAATATACATAACAAACATCATTCTCTATTTCTGAATGGTTGTTTGCTTCTTTACTTCCTTTGCTAGTTAAACAAAGACTATGGGTTGTAGTTAAATAGCTATCTTTCTGTTTGTGCACATAATGAAATACAGTAACGCTAACCCTATGAAAACATTCAATTTCTTATCTCCATTTTAAGCTCTGCAAAAGCAAATATTGGAAATTTGTAAGTCATTTTATTTAAGTTTAATTGTCTTGAATTGTTTTAATTTTTTGGCTCTTGGTTCTTTAAGGTTGTTCTTAATGTATTCATAGTGATTCCATTTTCTGTATGGAGTTGGTTTGCGTTTCTTTATGGTATTTTATTGGTCGTTATTTTTTCACTTTTTTGGAGGTGGTTTATCTTCTCTAGGTGTGTTTTGGCATCTCAATAGTCTTTTTGTATCCATTACCTATCTCTCTATGTCCATTTGGCATCTCTTTGTTTTTGTTGTTTAAATTTTAGCATGTCTGTGTTTTTTTTTTTTTTTTTTTTCAGATTTCTTTGTTCAAATTTAGATATAGCTTCATGGACATTTGGCTTCAGATTTTTTTTACATCCATTTTACTTGTTTGTCTCTTTGTATTTGGTTTGAGAATGTATTTGGTATTAATATATATAACGAAGGCTCTGGCCCTGGGGCCTAAAAGGCATGATAAGTTTTATATGCAGCAGTAAGTGTACTTTCAAGCTTATTGTTGTCAGACATAGCTGATGATGTTAAATACCGAAGTTTGTTATGTGACTGATCAGCTGATGATCATTAAATTTGGGGAGAATAATATTGATTCTCTGCACCTCCAGCATAAAGCCTTGTTTCAGAACACAGAGAGGAACATTACGGCCAGACAATATGACAGGCCAAAAATCAATCCGTGCTAGCAAGGGTGTAAGAAAAGTCAGATTTTTCCTGGTGTTGCAATTGGCTTGGTCTGTGATGAATGCAGGTATGGAAGGAATCACGGGGGAAGCAAACGGAAACAACCACCCTGTGTGATGCCGTTGTTGGAAATAAATCTGTCTCTCTCTCTTGAAAGGAAAGTTATTGTCTCTGACAGGGCAGATTATTTCAGGCTCCATAAGGGCCAGACGTCATTCTTGACACTAAAATTGAGTGAAAGATTTTTTTGGTGCACCACAGCACGCAAAGTGTAGACTTGAAGGAGATCTCGACAGGAGATGACAGGTACACCACCGGGAGGACTATCATTCCAGTTAGGCTAGAGGATGCAACAAATAAATGCTTAAAATGCTGAAGGACATTTGTGGAGATAAACGGGCATAAATTGCTTTGATAACTTTGAGTCAGAATTTGCATTTTTATTGCTGTTGTCTGTTTAAATTCACTTCCACAAACGCAGATGGGGAAAAAAGACCTTTTGCTTCCCTGGTTTAAAAAACGTTAACTGTTTTATTGCAAAGGGCAGATATTTCAGTGCAACTGGGCTACAAAAGGCATCTTGAGTATGGCAGCGTTCATGTGCTAAAGTTGAAGCAGTCGAAATGAAGCCGTTTCAGTGTTTTTTAACACCAGGCTCTATTATTTTTATACATAATACAAGCCCTTAATTTAAAAACAACTTCCTGCCTTTCACAGGGCTCCTCACTGCTTCTTGTAAACAATGTTTGTCTTGTCAAAAGATGTCACCTGTCTCATAATGTAACTCAAGAAAAGAGGACAAAGTGAATATCATTTTGCCAATGATGTAAAACCCCCAGGAATTATTCAAATGATACTGTCCAGGATGTTTTGGGTTTTTTTAAGAGAAAGTTTGAAGAAAACTGACCGTAGTCAAGTAAAGCAAGGTTTTACTTTCTGAACCAAATTTAAGACAAAAAGTGGTCAATCAAAAACACATTACATGATAGGAAAGAAAATCAATACTGTCTGCCAAGGATTATCAATCAATCAAATATCTTTACAGTTTTTCCCATTCAAGGTCATGGGGGGGGGGAGCTGGAGCCGATTGCAGCTGTCATTGGGCGAGAGGTGGGGTACATGCTGCAAACAGCCACACTCACATTTACAAAAACTGAATGTTAAATGAAAGGAAAAACTAACACATTGTATACTGTAATGTGTGTCTTACCTTTCTTTCTATTGAACTTCTTCGATATTCACTGTATTATTTGATAATTTGTAATTTGATTATTAGCTTTAAATGTTTCAGTACACAATATTTGACATATATTTCAATTAATGTGATGCTATACATCACCCTGGGAAGCTCTGAAAAAACAATTCTGAACGTTTATTGCATTTTACTTTATTTTTTAAATATTGAACCTTTATTTAACCAGGTAATTAGCCCATTATTCCATTAACATATTTTTTCATAAGTATGACCAAGGCCAAGAGGGCAGACGCACAATGAATATATGATTAAGAAACAGTTAACAGTTAGCTAGTTTAAGAACTAACAACCATTAAAATATGCAAATTTGTTTACAGAATAACAATTTAAAAACACTACATTGGTATGTAAGATCGAGCCAAAGGCTTGAAGCTAAATGAGATCTGCCAGTGTCAAGTCACTCTGGAGAATGTTCCATGCAGGGGGGACAGCAAATCTAACCGATTTTTGCTGAGCTCATAGCAGACTTTTTTTTTGGAGGAGATAAGATATAATTGGAATCCAGAAGTCCTTCAGTTGATCACTTATGCTCTTTTCAAATGTGAATGTTTTTTTTAAACTGTTGTTAATTTAAGATTATTTGTGGTTCAGATTATCTTTGCATGTGTTACTCAATGCAGCTGTGTACTGTAAAACCGGCTCCACATAAATCTTGATCACACAAAGTTGGAGACAACTGATTTATTACACCCTCAAATAAGTTCTCAATTCACTCTGGGTGAGTGATTCTTTGTCGGGGCTGTGGCATAATCCTGACACGTCACCGCCCAAGTTGGACAGTCAGACACTGATATATAATCCATTTGAAATGCAATTTCCACCTTTAGTGCTATCTTTCTAAAGAGATAAGTTTGAAATCAATAAATATATCATCAAACATAGATCCAAACCTGAAATGGTGAGGTAATTTTTTTATGTAATAACCAAACACAGCAGGTTATGATTATAATTATAGATATGTTTTCATCCTTAAAAACTCAAAGCAAACAATGAGCTGATCGTCTCATGTCTTGCAGTGGTTTTAAATCCTGAAGTTAACTTTAAATTAAAAAATAACTATAATATAATAATCATTGTTCACCTGTAGGCTATACGTGAGACTATTTAAAGTATAGATCATAAACTGTGAAACACAGAGCAAATACACAATGAACCCTAACCCTTAGTTAAGTGATCATGCCCTCGAAGCATTTCAGCTTTATTGCATTCTGTTTTTCAAAAACCTCTACAAAAATGACTGAGTTTACATGCTGTTTAAAGTAAATGTAAAAGTTAATGTTGGAGGTAGGTTGTTTAGAAAGAGACTCAGTCTTATTTTATTAGCTACAAGAAACGTCATTTATCGGCACAGTTGCATGCAATTTCCCAGAATAGAACTGGGGCAGGCACCTCCTTTCAACTCAGGCTCTCATTGGCTGGGAAAACTAAATGGAAGGTCCTAATCAGCCTTTTGTCAATTCTGTCAAGAAGTCAGCGTGAGTCGGGGTCGCCGGTGGCGCAGCGGCAGTGCGCGCGACCCCACGTATTGAGGCTCAGTCCTCGCGCGCGGGCGGCCCGGGTTCGCGTCCGGCCTGTGGCCCATTTCCCGCATGTCTCTCCCCCTTTCCGACTCTATCCACTGTCCTCCTCTATCAATAAAGGCAAAAAGGCCGAAAACAAAACTTAAAAAAAAAAAAAAAAAAAAAAAAAAGAAGTCAGCGTGAGGCCGGCATTTTGATGTTTTGCAGTTAAAAAAAATATCAATCTCAAAAAAAAAAAATCATTACAGAAAATACAGCAGTGGCAAATTTGAAGCAATCGGTAGCAATGTATGGATGTAATGTGTTGGACTGTTGCTGAAGTATCAGGACTGTTAAATGTTATGATAGGCAGAATTACAGACAAAGCTCCAATGAGTCAAAAGACAGTAAAGATCGTTGCTTTCTTTTCCGTGGTTTGACAGGTGGTGGTTGAATTCACACACACTGATGGCCACAGGTGGGCTGTCAGTAAGCTTAATTAAGTGGTTTATCTATAATATTGCAAATTGACAATAAGGAATGAGTGCCATAAACAAATACATTGCCGATGATTCAACAATAGGCTAACTCTGACGAATCCGGTTCGCCTACTGTTTGTAAATCCTTAGTCAGGGTCAGCCCTCAAGAAAGACAACGGAAAGGGAGACAGACGAGTGGGAACATAAAAGCAGATGGCCGGAGATCCTTCTTTAAAGGTGAGTGCCCTCAAGTTTTTAATCCTTCTCCTAAACCAAAGCCTCAATTATCGCTTCTTTTCTCACTCATGCAGGAGTTACCTGAGTTTGTGTTTGAAAAACATTCACATTACAAGTGTTTGTTTTTATGGATTTAAAACTTAGAGAGACAATAGGCTTTGTTTTTCTGTCACCTGTCACCATGTCTGAATGATGTTTAATATAGATGTAATAAGAGGGAAAAATTAAGGTGTCATGAATCAAGAAATGTCTCCTATGGTGGTAAGAAAGATGCCAGAGCTCTTTATCAATGATGTGGAAAAAATTCATTAGAGAGTCTGTAATGAAAACATGACAGCTGTCTGTCAAAACTACTGTATGTACTTCTATTTTAACTTTAACTCATGTTCACCATGATTACCTTGCTCATTGCTGAGACTGGGTACTGGCCTGTGCAAGTGTTAATTTACAAAATACAGGGCTTGATTAAAATGTGTGTGTGTGTGTGTGTGTGGGGGGGGGGGGGGGGCAGAGAGAGAGAGAGAGAGACACACACACACACACACACACACACACATTATAAGAGCAGCACTACATAAGAACAGCATTTGACATGTTAATGTTGGGTCAGGGCAATTTTAGGATGAGACCTATATGGGTGCTCAACATTTTTTTTTTATTAACAGCAGTAAGAGTTTCATGTAATTTTTACTCCCCAAACTATTTTGTAAGAATATGATAGATAAAACATTCCATTTCTGCAGAACTAATTAATTTGTATACGTCAAATTGTTATATATTATTTATTTCATGTTTATTTGTGTAGCGACAATAACAAGTGACCATTCTCACTCTCCAGCATTTATAACCTAGACTAACCCAATGCCCGGTCTTTAAATTACTTCAAACATGACAAACATTATTCAATTATTTCCAATATGTTAAAGCCATTCAGTATAATAGGAAATGTTCCTAATGCCTTTGTACTATTAATTCAGGGGTGCTTTCATTAAATTCAGGAGGAGGAGTCTCTTAAGTGACCAAAAAATGTGCATCTACTGTATAGTTGAAGTAATGACAGTTCTTTCAAAGCACTTGGAAGAACTCAGAATATGAAATGCACTATCATCGAACCATACATAAGTAGGTGTTTCGTCATTTTGCATTTTGTGATTGGTCACTATAGCTCAAAAAAGTATCATCAAATGCAATGCTTATCATAAAGTGTGACATTTAGCCTTGTAATATGGATTGTGCCGCCTTGAAATGGTGCTATTCTGCCTATCAGAAAAAAAGACACAAACATAGATTCCATAGTTAGACCCAAGTTGTGCTTTTGACTGCATTGATCAGTTAATAGTATGCACTGTTTTGGCGCCAAACAACACAACAGCAGCCAACATGTCAAAGTGAGATAACAACCCAGAGTGATGTCGATGCATTGAGCAATCGTGGGGGAAGAGTTTCATTCCTTAGATGAGTTTAAAGTCCAATAATTAACTAACCATACAGATGTTTTATAACAACTTTATGTGGCTAAATTAAGGCTTCCTCTGGATCCATGTCTCTCACAGGCTAATCCATGATGCTCTTTAAGGTAATCCATTCAAATAACTCTTCTTGAGTGCCATCAATTAGGAATCCAGGTTAGCGTGGGAGCTGGCACTACAGCTTGATAGGGCTAAAGCCTTAAGCTATTGTGACCTGGATGGAGAATGGCAATCAAAGGGATTAGTGACCTTATTCTGAGTCCAATGCCAACTTTTATACTTATTCAATGTTACATCTTGTAAATACATAATTGACTAATGAATTAAACGAGAAACAAATGCACTAAAGTCAAATTGCTGGAGCCTTGACTCACAATAATACCTCTATGGACACAGAGTAGTGTTTAAAAAAAAAAAAAAAAAAAGTTCAAAACTTCTTTCACCATTACTCCATTTCTTCTTCTCGTTTCTTTACAAACCAGTTAAATTAAAGGATATATCTCTGCAGGGAAACTCTGAAATATGAGTCTCTGAAAAGAAATAGCTCTGGACACTCTTTTTCAAAATGAAATAATTAAACTGGGACTTTTGTGATCCCTCCTCGGCCCTTGGCACACAAACTCGTCACTTTACCCTCACCACCAGCAGCAGCACTATCACTCCAATTCTATTGGTGAAACCCTGACGTTTTAAAAAATGGTCACCTAAGGAAGACCTCTGGTCAAAAAGATATATATGAATTAAGGCAATTTGTGTCATTGGAAAAAGTGTGCAGGCATATCTTCTTCTTTAAAACATCGCTCAACTACTTTTCCCATGGCCTCTCAAACCTTTTTTTAGGATGGAGGTAAATAGTAGCATTATTTAGTCTATTAATGCACTACAATTATGTTATTTGTATGTCAAAAATATTTATGGGCAGCTCAGATGTAGTGAAATTCCTTTGGCTTTACTTGAAAGGCAGCGAGAATGAAATCAAAGTCAATAAATTGATCCAACAGTAAAACCTCATGTTTGATGTTTCCAATGGGGACTTAATGTTCAGTCTATGAGAACATACACTCCCACATATCATTAAGGCTTTTTTTCTTGAAACGTGTAGTCTTAATTAAATGTGACTCGAATAGCTGCTCCCATTTTACACATGAAATAGAAACAAAGTGAACATGAAAGTCAAAGAAAACAAACCTTTAAAGAAAAACGTCAAAATATACTTTGGTTAATTACACTCAAAAAGCTATTATTCGTGTTTAAGGGCATCTGGCAGATCTTGTACACTGAATGCATTGTTGTAATGATTAACATGATAAGATGAATACTCAGAATACATTATCTCCAGAGTGAGAATTATTTTTCAAACAAGTGTATATTATTTGTACTCTGCTTTGGTTTCAAGAGCAGACGGGTCATTATTATCATGTTCAGATTGCATTTCTCTGTTTGGTGTGAATTTCTCTGTGGTCTAATAGGCACTGGGATTTTGTTTTGTAATCTAATTTTGAAGACAAGTATTTACAATTTAGGATTTTTTTTTGTTGTTTTACACCAGATAATCAAATTGCCTGACATAGACAGAAAAGGAATAACGTTACCACCTTGTGATGTTAGATACTTACATGAGGTGATGTTTTTTCTTCCTAATAGCAAGATATATGCAAATTGTTATTGGTATGTATTGCAACTGCAATGGTGAATTGTATTCAAATACTGTACATCATGGGGGAATGGGGCACTGGATTTTCAAACATTAGAATATACTTTATGTGATAAGGGTAATTTAAATTTATATATATATATATATATATTACCAACATCTGTAATTGCAGCTTTCCACCTTTGGCTACAATTAAGTCAACAGCAAGAGGACGGACAGTAGGAACAAACTGTACTGCTGCTGACATGAGCCTGAATAAAGCCAAAGGGAGCTCCCCATCTGCTGTGATTTACATGACTTTAGCCCATTAGTGAGCCAGTTAAATAGAAAGGGTGTACAAGTTTATGAAAATGTGTTTGAAGGACTGTGAGTTAATGATGACTAAAAACTTGAGGTCATGTCCCTTTGCTATTAGGCACAATAACTACCATACATGCAGCACTGGTTGTTTGATACATGCATGTGTTTCATATCACTGTGTATATAACAGAGGAAAATAAAGGGGGGAAAACTTTCTTACAAAAGAACTTTCGAAGCATGGCATGTTAGCCTAGTGTGAGAGATAAAGCATGCTCCTTCAGCTGAACATGTTTAACATATCTGAAAACAAAGTCCAAAGAACAATCGAACCTAAGGTATAAAGAGAAGATGAATTTAGAATTAAAAAAAAGCTAGTTAACCTTTAAACCATGCATGCAACCCGAACCAGTGTTTATTTTGAATCGCTGTTTGCATTTGTATTCATAAAAAAACTAAAAACTCTGCCAATATAAAGGGGATAAACAAACTTTATTGCTCAAAATAATGGACCCTTTCTGATTGTTTTTCTTGTGAAAACTTTTTTTTTTTTTGCATTAAAAAGAATTATTTCATATCGAAATAAGAAAAAATAGTAAAGAATAGAGCAGGGTAAAATGAGAAGTGGAGTAGTTCGGAAAGGGTAAACAAATGAACTAGAAGAAAAAGGAAATTAATTAATGATCTCTACAGGTATGTTATTGTTGCCATAAAAAATACATGCCCAAGCCTTTTGTAAGTGTGCGCATTGCCTTGTAAGCCCTTAAGAAAACATTTATGAGTGCGAAATGCTTCTCTGGATGAAAGAGCAGAAGTTGCGCGACGGACACAACAACAGTCCATGGAGTGATATGCAAACTGTGCAACACGTCCTTTGAATAACATGTCTTTGGCACTGTCCCTGTCATGAGTATTGACCAGAAGCTTAGCGATGGATTCTGTGTGATCCTCTTAGGAGGCGTTTGCTCATGCAGAGCTGCAACAAGCAAGTGTACCAAATACCTGCGCTTACGTCTGTAATCTAGGCTGAAGTCCTTGCAGCGAGGGACCATCCCTGGTGTCCTTCTGCAAGGCAGATGTTCACAGATTCCTCTTTTGTTTACTCTGCAGGGAGAAAAAAAAACAGCAGAGATACTTATTAATATTTCAGTTTGAGAGTTTTGTTTGAAAACAACTGAGTGCAAGAGGATGGATTTAGCATGTCAAGCACTACAACAAGCACTTAACATTTTCACACATACACATATGAAGTCAACATGTGAAATCACTGTTATGACACCTGAATGTTCAGCGTATAAGCTTCTTTGGCGTTGCAGTCTCCTAAATAAATTTAGCAAGTATGAATCCTTTGTTTTCCTTTGTTTTCATTTGAAGATTCTGAACCACCTCATTAACCTTATCGAGCAAGCATGAGCTAATGAAATCCTCTGTTTCAGTTTCAGCTCTTGCCAAAGTTAGTTCTACTAATTAATCAAACATCAGGTCCCCCTATCATCTTAATGACTCTCGGTAAAAGTGAGGCAATATATGCTGCTCTCACCGCTCAGGGAGGCCACATGGGCCCATCATGCATTTTTATTGGAATTTAGAATAAAGGGAAGAGAAGCTTTGTATTGCAGGGGATGTTTTGTATTCGCGACAATATGTGGATGAATCATGATTTCCTCATCCTTTGTGCACTGCCCGTGCTTGCTTTACGCTTCTGTTTACACACAGATTCTACAGCAAGGCTGCCTTTTTTTTCTGCCTACATACATATTAATATCTGCATAGCTCTAGATAACGGCACAATCAAAATTCATATTACTCCTCCTTCTCCAATGAAACAATTCAGCTTTCTCATCCCTTGTGATTCAGAGTGTATGACATGCTGTATCAGATATGAAGCTCGGGCAAAATTCAATCGGCAACAATCAGTAATGGAAATCTGCGAAATGGCTAGATTTCCCGTAAATGAGAGGACAATAGATAATGCGATTCAATTAGCTCCTAAGGCCGCTATTTGCATTCCAATGAAAGGGGTGATAGTTTAAGGGGCCTCAGGCAGCTGCCTTTCAGCAAAAAGGCCATGACGACACAAAAAAGCAGCGGAACCCAAAGAAAAGGGGACTTTAGGAGTCTTCAGCAGTATTCTTTTAATTACTCATCATAATGACTCCATTTAGCTGTTCAATGACCCGTTTTATGGCATTGAACAGGCATGGGAAGCTCTCTGTCCTTGGCAGGGTCAGTCCTGCAGCTGCCCCGGCCCTGCCATGCTCCAACCAAGAGGACATTTTTTTTTTCTTCTTCTTCTTCTTCTTCTTCCCACCCACTGGGCTTTCACAGAAAGGTTTCCCAAGAGGTTCTTCCCTCGAAACACAAATGAAGCATGGACTCACCATCAATTCATAAGGGAACTCAAGTCAAAGAAGGGTTCATTATATGGAGGACGCAATTATTCTTAATGAGTGCTGCCGTGCATTAGACAAAGACTGGTTTTCTATGTTGGCGCCCACCATAAAGAGGGCACAAAGGGGCGTTTTCTTTGGTATTTGCACAGCCACACTTATATAAATGATCATTGTAAAAATAACTGTCTTGCAAAAATGTAGAATAAGAATGAAACCCCCCCCCCCCCCTTTTTTTTTTTTTTTTTGCCTCAATGAAGGACGCAAAGCTCTTTTCACAAACAAAGCAGCTGATTTCTTGTAAAAACTCAGACACTTTTCCTGATCCTAACTTTGTAGAAATACTCACTGAATTCACACTTTTTAGAAAATGGGTGACTTTTTCTATATGGAGGGATTCAGCATCTTTTCTTCAGTCCTAACTCCTCAAGCAGTAGTGTTGTTTTATCATGAGATGTGATGTACTTGAGGATGGGTTATGGTTGCATTCTTGAAGCAAAAGGTGCAGAAGGGGGCGGAGTGAGGTCGGTGGGAAGACCCCATATGGTCTTGAGGAGCTGGAATGTCTGGCAAACTTCCAGGATGCTGACCCAGAGCACTGAAAGGTTGCACGTTGGCTCCAAGCTGATGTGCAGAGGAGCAAGCATGGATATGACGACCAAAATAGCTCGCTGTGCTCAACAGCTTGACACAAAATGAAACTGACTGCTATTCATTCACCTTTTTTTTTATCATTTTTATATACCGTGCATAAAAGACATTTGGGGTAATTTATTTTGATTTATGCTATTACTACATTAAGTGGATGCTAAAAAAAAAACAATTTGTAACATATTCAGAAGGGATTATAGATTTGCTATTCAAGACAAGTTGTGTTCAATCTATTTGAATAAAGCAAGCAGTTCAAATATTCAGGGAAGACTTGACCCCAAGTCAAATTTATGTGTGCCCTCCTCATCTTTGTGCATGAACAGACAAACTGTCTATCTTGTTGTGCCCATTCATTAATTGGAGAGATTAGTGTGCTTAAGTGGTTTGCAAAGGCAAGGCCTCCAATAGAGATAAAGACAGGGGAAAGGGAAAGTTAATATTTAATTAAAGTTTTGAGAAATCAACAGGGAGCTGATTTTCAGTTCATTCAATTTGACACACATCCTTTTTCTGCAGTATCAGAGCAGCAAAGGACACCCCAACATGTCTGCTGTGGTGATTCTGGAATCCTAGATCAAAATCAATTAGTGGCCCCTCCAACCCGCGTTCTTCACCATCATGTCTGCCCGTGTCCCAATGCTGACTCCACAGCAATAATACACGCAACACTTTGCAGGGCAATGAGAGTAAGAGATGTCAGATTGGGCCACCTATAGGTAGGTTTCCTTCTGTCATTGCAAAATGTGCACGTCTTGGGCCACTGCTTTGGTTTGTGAGCCCTCAGGGGCCCCTTACTGGTCGTGGGCTCTAAGCAGATGCCTGCCACGCCTGTTGAGAAACAGCATGTGCATTTACTGAATGTTTACTTAACTTGCTTGGTTGATACATTTGGCAATTTGATTCTTACTAACAGCAGAACACATATTGCACATCACTGTTTAAAGCATGATTGTTTACCTGAAATATGTATTCAAGTTAATTAATTGATGACAACTCCTTGAGCCATATGCTGATTGATTTTCTTTTACTAAGTCATACGTGGCTATGATTGTTTTGCTCTCCTCCAAGCCCTGGTTATGCTAAATAGATCATCTTGTGAAAACCTGCACATTTGAAGATTTTGTTGAAAGGGAAGCTGCCACAGACTCGTACATTTCTTCAGAGGCTGGTGAAGAAAAAGTTCAGTACACATTTTCTTTGAAAGCTGTTTAAATTGAACAGCCTCTGCAGCCTATGCAAAATTCTCACATCCTATAAAGATGTCAGCTCTCCCTCTACACTAGCAAAACTCATCTCAAGTGTTGTACTTCTGCGTGAACCTGGTGGGCATCAGGTGCTACCAACAACCATCACTAATTTAGAGAGAGTCCTTTACAACGTGTTGACCGTGACACCAGATGCGTTATTACTGCAGACAACAGTCCAACTTCACTATATAGATCCATTAAACACTATAAATAACACTTTTTTTTTCTAAATGAATAACAAAACCAACTGATTCTGATTGGTAATTTGGCTGAATTGTGTGTTTTTGACATTAATGTAGGACACCATCTGATCATGCAGTCTGTCTCCTTTCAGGATTTTTGAAATGATAGGCTCTCTGTCAATGACTCTGATTCTGCTCAAAGTTTCTGTATTTCAAAGGACGTTTTCCTTTCTAACTATTGCTAAGTGCTGGCTCCTGCATGTACAAATAAAGTAGATTTGTTGATACTAAAACAAATGTCAAGAGCAAACAAAGACTACTACTTTCCTAAGTTTAAATAGTAGTCTCCATTCAGTAGCAGAATGCCATTGTAAACCAGGTCTGAAATGTACACATGATTTGCTCCTTGCCTGGTACGCTTCTGTCGGTGTAACTTATAATAACTCAGAGATTCTTGGATGTTTTTCTTGGATGACACAGTTTAGGTGTTGAATATATTAAAATTGAATATGTACCTCACTGATCCCAAGCTGCCAATCAAAGAAGACATCTCTTAAAAAAGCACAAATAAAAAATTGTGGCAGCTGGAGTGGAGGAGTGTGTATGAAAATTTAGCAAATCTTTGAAGCATGCTGCACTAGCAACAGTCTGCACACGAGCAGCAGACTGGCTAAAAGTGTCACTGCTCTTAATGGGTCCACTCTCATGTGATAGTGTGTGATAAGAGGGTTGTTGTAAAATTTTAACTCTGCTGCTTTAAATCTGCATTTGTCTTTTAAAAATGACCAACAGTACTGAAAGAAATCACTACCTGAAGCTATATTATGATGCAGCTATGCACTATCCCGGAGGGTAAAGTTATTAGATTTACATATTTTCTAATCTTCAAGATGTGAAGTTCTTGATTTAACGTCTGAGTGATTCAGTCTCAGTCAAGCCTGGAGGTAAAGAACGAGGAGCGCAAAACAGCCGGTTTCCCCCTCTGGAGAATAAAAGAAGATGTGCTGCCTGTTGAACCCTCAAACAACAAGCCTGTAGCTACAGTAGGCAACACACACACTGGAACACACATGCCTACTGCCATTTAAACACTTCCCCATGTGCATGTATATGCGCACAGTAAACTTTGAAATTGCCTTTCTAAAAATAGACGTGGTAATACGTACAGTACCGTCAACCATGGCAAATGCTATCTACAGGAAAAAGCACATTCGACACAGAATGGGTTTCCTGATAGCTTTACGGAAGGCAAGATACTGGCGTTGCTATTCCTTCGCTCATTCAATATTAAAGTGGCACTGCTTGCTTTCTAGAGCACACATAATGATGTTGTAACGACTCGACATGAGAAATAGAACATGGATGCTTGTTTCGACTGTATTAAATGATTGTGTGTGGAAGGTTTCTGGGCTAGAGAAACACTGAAAGACCAAAAGTCACAAGACATTTTTGACCTACTGTGATTCGCTTCTAAATTTTAATGCATGTCATGCAAAAAGACTTTTAGTCATGTGTGTTGAGTTTAAAATTCTCAAACATCCTTACTGTACATGCAACATCATCTACATTTAACTGAAGATGAAGAATTCGGAGCGCCGCTAGCCTCGCGTTTATGTCAAGACACCCGTGTACAGAGATTATAGTCCTCATCGCAGCGGCAAAGAATTCCCATCAAACACATGTCAGTGTTTCAGCCTTGTGATAAGATGTCACAAAAGTTAATGCAAGTTTGTTTTTTTTCTTTTAAATGAAGCGGCCATTAGGACCCCTGACTATTTTGAGCTGTACACAATAAAACCATAGCTGCTAAATGTATCTTTTTTATTAGAAAAGTTTAATATGAAAATTTGACTTGCTAATCCTTCACACATTAATACCACGTGAAATATTACTTTAACTTGCACTATTCTGCCATACTACTCAGTCTGCAATATTAGTTTCCATTATTACTGTAAGATTTAAGTGAATTGAAGTCATATATTTGAGTTTCAGTTAAAATAAGTTAACATTCACAAAGTGAACTATTTACATATTTAAGTTTACAAAGTGAATATTGATATATTTACACATTTAACTATTTCAGTGCCGCCTGGTCACTGTGATCGAAATTATATTGAATCTACTGTCGTCTTAACGTTTGCCTTGTTAATATTCATATTATCGTATTAGCCTCTGATTGGCTTATGGAGGGACATGTGATGGGTAACAGGGGAGTGGTGTTGTTGTTGTTGTGTAGCAAACTCAAGGTGGTTGACAGTTATCCGTCGTAAGTAGAGTGATCCATCCACACATCAGAACCTCACATTATATTACTATACACCAATAAGATCTGGTTTTACATTCATAATATATTAACTATCATTTTGGGAGTGGGGGGTCTTGTTTTTTGATATTGGCAAAATATTTTCACTGCACTTATATCCAAAAGGCTTAAGCACATACAGTATAGACATAACAGCACAGCAAGTTCTGTCTCTTTGTCCTTGTAAACTCAACAGTCCTCTTCTATACTCTTATTCAATCGCTCTGACCTTAATTCATTTTCTAAACATTCCTAAAGAGTGACTAATATTTCAGAAATCACATCCTCATTTTTAGCTGTGAAGAGCAGTTTGTGCAGGTATAATGGTCCTCCAATCAGGTTCACAGCGATAACAAGTAGACCCTGACCTCCAGGGTAACACAAAAATAAAATATAAGTAATATAATTTATGCTCTCATGATCACTTCTGTTACAGCACACTGAAATCAATAGAAATGTACATTTGTTGTTTTTATCATAACTTTCAATGTATTGTACAGTAAAACACCTCCGTCAAGTCTTTTAATATATATTATTAGACGAGCTACGTGTTACGCAAGTGTGGAACCTCCTTTGTTGTTTGTACAGTACATGTAAAAGCTGTGCACTTAACCTTTCAACATTTCATTTCAGAGGTGCTTTCATAATCTTTTGTTCGAGTCTTTTCCTCGCTTTCTGAACACACACCGAGGGGCACAGAAGCAGGGAAGCTATTAAACAGCACAAACTCCGGGGCTGTTATGTTTAGTCTGGGGAATCATTCATTAAATGTCTCATCTTTGCTTTAAAACTTTCTTCGTCTCCGCTTCCAGGCCAGCTGTGAATAGACGATGAATGGTTACAGAATCCGTGCCCAAGAGTGGCCTTACACACAAGCAGGTGACAAAGACATTAATGTACTCCCAGGTCTGTTTCTGCTCACCACGATTATTCATCAGGAACATCTTGTGAAGCACCATAATGACTTTTTATTCTCGCTCGCAGTCACATCTCTTGAGTGACACAGGCAGTAATTTGTTATTATCTGGAATAAGTAGGGTAGAATGATAAGGACGACAAGTATAACAGGGGCTCTACTTGGTTTTACGCTACCGCTTTATTGCTTTTCGCAGATTTCTTCAAGGCAGGACTAGCTAGAGAGGGCTTTGTGTCGTGGTATTCTGGGATACTCTGGGTAGACCAGTGAGGAGCATGTGCACTCTGGAGAACAGACTAATGCACATGGGCTCTTTTCAGCAAGAGAAAGGATTCATGCCACATTGTGCACTTTCAGCACAGAGATGCATCAAGCCCATGTAAAGCACCTCCTGTATTTATTTTTAGTAATACTAGTGTTATGTACGCCTGCCGTGTTAAATACAGAAACTGCAAACCCTTTCTAACCAAATAATTTGTCTTCGGGTTTGAAGTTAAATCTTTTCAAACCCAAAGTGTGCTTTTTAAACTTTCACCAGCCACTTCATGTCAAAAACATTCTGTTATTTTCAAAAGTGAAATCAATCCTGTCAAGGCATACGATGCAAAGAAGCAATGATTCTGCAGTCACGCTCCTGTCAAGCAGTTTTTTTGTTTTTTTTTCCCAAATCGTGATCATATCAGGACCCATCTGCAGAACGTCTCCAGAGCAGCTGCAGTCATTTAGTGGAGGCACATCTGAGCAAAATATTACCAACAGCTCTAGCATCCATTTAAAATCCCTCCTGTCATCAGTGCCATCTTTAGACATAACATTTCACACTGGGATTCAGAGGCTTGCAATAGAAGTCCACGAACATTCAACGGTTCGTACTGTACGAGTGTTTTCGAAATCAGCATGATCAGAGAATCAACATTTCACACAGAATTATAAAAAAAAAACTATAAGACCAGTTTTTATAGTTTGCACTCTTCGCTCATAAGGATTTATCCTTTGCATCAGACAATGTATAACACAAGGTAACTTCGCAGGGACTGAAAAGCTACTGTTAAGTTGTGTGTATAGCTCTAAAGCAGGCTTCACTGTGTAAAGGACATACGGTATAAGCCTGCTATAAAGAGGAGTTTGCAGTTTAATTGATGGGATCAGAGGAGACTTAGAGGACTGTGAGATGTAAAAGCCTGGAATTGCTACATCCCTGGTGAGCACCTTAAGGCCCTTGAGTCGATTGCAGAGGTTGTCACCATGACTGAGTGCTGCAAAATCCTTGCATTAAAGTTTATTATGGTGCCTAGAGCACTTCAGATTGAAATTCTCGTGGTGTAAAACTAAGTTCCTAAATGTACAGGTGGATGATGTATATTTGGAACATGATCTAACATGAAAAATGACAAGTTATCTCCTCCTGTTCAGCTCGCAAAGCTCAGTGTGCACAAGGGGGAGAGGGCGTGCGGGGTCCCAGAGGCCAAACAGTACATATGCTGACATGGAAACCTACTAGCAAAAAAAAACCCAAAGGAAGGCACATCAGCAGAGTGCCCTCACGCTGAGGGTGTATTCAAGCAAATACAGGGGTTTGTCCCAAGTTCAACCCTTCAACTGAGTGTGCAGGAGATAAACACTGCACACTGTGCATCCATTATTTAGCAAAGTGGTCAAACCTTCCGTTTACTCTGTCTTGTCTGTTCATATATGAAACACTGACGAATGTTAAGAATCAATTCATTTCATTCAAATCAATTCAAATACTTTTAATTTAATTCTACTTTTAATATGGAACAATTCAGACCTCATTAGCTCTTTTTGCATTGATGTAAGAAGTGAACACCTCCTGAAAAAAATCTCTCCTGACCACAGTGAGCCTCACTTTCCAGGTGAGAGCACTTTACTCTCTCGTATTCCCTTCGCAGTCGGCCCACTCAATAAATCTAAGCTCAACGCTTCGCCTTACCTCTGCAGTCGCTAGCACGCCAATGTCAGTGTCTGTGAGGATAAATTGTAATGACTCGGCTGAAAGAGGTCTGCTTTTGCTTTCTATTTTAAGAACTCTAATACCAACATGTAAAAAGTCAAATTTAACTCACAAAAAGTTTCACAAGTGGACATTATGACTGCAAATTCCTTCAAAACTGGAGATGACCAATGTAATTGACTCCCACAAATGAATTGAATAATTAAAAAGGGAAAATGAACAGCAGACATCATCTATAATACAAAGAGTTGAAAGTAACTCTAGATACTCACATGTACAGGTTGTGGATTAGAAACCTCTTCAGATAACTGGTTTAACATTTCATGGTTTGATTTACAGTGTGATGGAGTTTGAGCGTTGCAAAGTGTTTTATGCACTCTTTTTTTCCATACTTATACTGCTTATGAATTAACAGATGTGACATTGATTAAGATAATTCTATCAAACATAAATGCATTGAGGTTGGCACCATAACGAGAGCAACCTGTGCAGCGCTCTTTTTCTGCTTTCTCCATCAGCACTTATAGAATGGATAGGGTAACAAGCACAGTGTCTGCACTGAGGGCATTATTCAGTGTCCTCATATTGATGGCTCTTGCCAGAGTTGATTCATTAAAGGGTTTGAGTGGAGCCGGTAATGCACTCTGGGGTCTGATGAAGCTACAGTGAAGCCAAGCAGTCAGTTCAAGTCTATGCACTGTGCATTCTGCAGTGCAGTGAGGAACATTGACAGAATCGGGCAGTGAATGGTAGCTTTAAAAAAGTCCTTTGCAGACTAATACTGTATGCTGCATCTTAATAGAAATGTTGGGTAATGTCAAATCATGCTTGTATTTATTTTTAGCACAAACAGAGAATTCTTTGCAAAGTGTAGAGTAACAAAACACAAATATTCTCACAGTAAATTACCACAGTACTTGAGTTATCCAAGGTTTAAAGATATTAAAATCTGAGCATCAGCCAACTCATTGGATAGAGTAATTCTGTCGGTTATTCAAGTTGAATTTATTTGACTGCATAGACTGTTTTGTAAGTGCTTATTACAGCACATTATGTTTATACACTGTTTTTTTGGAACAGTCATGGAGTGTCTATTAATATTTAATTCCTTTTTTTGCCCAGCCAAACTTGTCAAATATGGGCATGAAATGAAATCTTTCCAAGCCCAAGGTAAAACCACAACGACATGCATTTTAGTTGAGTAATTCAAAGACTGAGTATTGGCTCAATGTGAATACTAAATTATTAACAACACAAACACACCCCTACACTGCAATTTATGATATGGAAAAAAAAAACAGCAATCAGCTCCTTTGTTTTGCTGACGATGCCCTAATTTATTTTTGTACAAAAGAATTTCAAATTGCGTTAAAATGCAACTTTTATATGGCTCAGCAGTTATTGTAGTTTCTCAGTTAAAGCTTTTTGTGTTTTGTCATTCTGGAAATATGTTATTAAATCATTTACGAATATTTTTAATATGAAGAAGTATTCACAGGAATGCATGCAGTACATTCAACGATGATGATTTGTCTTTTGAGCTGCATATTAAGCAGTTTATAAAAAATCTGCAGTTGAGTTGTTTTTTATTTTGAAACAAGGCCTCATTTAATCTTTCAGGACTCAGTATAACTCGCTACTTTCTTTAGCAACACAGAGGCTTACACAAGCATCCTTTTTTCTGGGTCAGAACTTTTTGACACTTTTAAAACTTTCCAAAAGTTTTTTTTTCCAAGATCCTGTTCTGAATTCTATTTTTTTGCAATGGCATTGTATAATTCCCCTTGTTATATTACGTTCAAATTAATTAGTAAAGTCCTAACTTGGATGAGCCTTGACAGCCCAAAAACGATGCTTGAAATTCAAACAAGTCTGCTCAATCCCAATGAGTAAACATTCTGTTACTGTGTGACTGTCCTTGGTATGCAGCAATCACAGGTAATTACTATGACATGAAAAGAAGGATTAGATGCTCATCCCTGTGATGGATTACCCATCGTAAGTAACATGAACACAACAAAAGCAAATTCCCCTGGGGGCTCATGGAAAGTTGATTAAAACTAATGAATTCAAAGAGGGCAGAACTAAAACATACAATTTCTACCTCAAGATCCAAAGTTGTAGACGTGTTGTTTCAGACGTCCTCCTCTTACAAAAAGTGGTAACTATAATATAGAGTGTGTCACATGTTCCATATTCAATTTCTTTAATAATTTAATATTTCTTAAGTCAATGCACTGAGGTGGTATGAGATAAAAAGGGCAATAAATCAAGCAACATGTCACGTTGTTTGAAGTGAAAAAGCTAGATATCTGTTATAAGAATGTCAATGCACAGAAATTAAACTGATTCACCTGTAAAATAAGCAACATACAGGCAATACATTGCATTACGTTTTCTCACAACCATATAGATGGTTAAAAAAACGAGCAATGTCAGAGCAATAACTATCCTTTGAAAATAATATTGTGAAAGATATCTATAATTAATCACCTACTCACCGTCCTGGGTTATATGAGGCCATCAAGCACATTAAGGCTAATGTCTCATTTCTAATGCTAAGGCAAGACAGCAGACCCAGTTCCCCTTGTTTTTGTCTCCTTCTCATCTCTTCCAGATCTTGTTTTCCTTCTTCAAGGATTCTCTATCGGATACAGCTTGAGTGTTTGTGAGAACCAGGGAACAGGAGAATAATACTTTGTGGCATACCTTGACCTTGGACACCGTACAAAGTTCTGTCAGAACTGCTCATATTTGGATGGTGGATTTCTTAGTACAGTTTTTTTCAGCATCATAGGTGGCCTTGCAGTAGCAGACAACCTTGTTAAAGAGACCTGCGTGTGTCAAACTTCTGAATAAACTATTTTGGAAATCAACCCAGTGACATCCACCAGGGTGTCAGGCTTTTTGTTTACCTGCATTCTAATCTGCTCTCCTGATATCAACACCTTTTTTGAGTGATAATCGGTCAAGTTCACATGCAGTGATAAAAATACAACCTGTCATGTAGTATCATTGAGCAGCTTGCACTCTAGAATGCTTTAATGCAGTGGGATTTGCCAAAACCCACAAGGTGCATCAAGGGAAGAGGTTAACTGCTGTAGCTGGGCTGATGTGTGTGAGACATCATGGACTCTGATTTCTTTTTTTAGTTAAACATGAGTTTTCCTCTCATTTAATCAAATGAAGCATCTGTGTACAGCAGTTAATCAATCAAGTTTTGTTGCTTTCTTTGTGGCTTAAGCAGCACCCCTGCTTTACAGTCTGGTTTGTTGTAAAATTTTCTTATTTCTAGGCTGCTAGCTGTTAGCACTTTTGTTGTCCAGGAAAAAGACATTTATATTCAGGAACAAAATAAATGCTGTCGTCCTAACATTCTGAGGTAGAAGTTTGAGCTAATCATTGAACTCCAACTTATAATTTCTGTCTCCACTATTCATTTACAAATTCATTATCTAACATTATGTTAAAGTCCAGTGTTTAACTAGCGAAAATAGTTACACTAATCCTACATATTTTTTCCTGTGGTTTTCTAAAAAATTTATGTCCCTCAATATTTCAAATAAGTGTAAAGGAACAAACAACTCCTTTCACCCTCGAGCACATAACCCATAAATTGGTTAGCACTTGAGTCCCATTCCTGACCAGAAGCCATTCTTTATTAAGAAATTGGGGTGGTGCCTGGGGGAACCAATCATATTCCAGGAGTTGCCCATGCCACCCTAGGCCACCCTCTTCAAACACCCTTTATGTCTGTTTGCTCTCTTGCGTGAGATGTTTTAAATTCCTCTTCCACTACACCTATTGGTTGACTATCAAGTGGAATTTATAATTTTTTTAAATTATTTCATATACTTTATTAATGCCCTAGGGGGAAATTGCGGTTCACACTCTAATTTTTAGAGACATGCTTCTCACACTCACAAGCCTGAATCACACACATTCACAAGCAGGAGCTGGGGACATACATTAATGGAGTGATGTACGGCAGCTGACCCTAATAGAAAAACCCCATGAGCTGGTGGGGGTTTGGTGCCTTGCTCAAGGGCACCAACTTCCATATTCCGTGTCAGAATTTGAACCGGCAACCCTCCGATTCCCAAGCCAAGTCCCTATGGACTGAGCTACTGCCGCCCCAAAAATCCATCTTTCTCAGTCATCTTTTTCCACGTTGTACTTACTCATTGATTCTACAATCGAGCACCTGGCTTTTTGGTACATTTTCTAACATCTGTTTTTGCTGGCTGTGTTCTCGGCTTTTCTGTTTTTGCTTTATGCCTGAAAAGTCCTCTGGGCTGGTCAACTACAAAACATTTGCTGCCAAATCTTGTCTTCTCCTGTTGATTATCTGCTGGGTGCTTTCCTTTATTTGCTCATTGTTTCTGTTTGTTTGGGTTTTTTTTTTTTACTTTTTTAAAAGCTTTTGCAGTTTCTTTTATGTTGATTTTCTATTACTTGTCATTCCACTGACTGTATAACTTTATTGAAGGTACAGTTCATATAAGTGAGACAAAAGCATTATGTGGAGTTTAGTGCAACATCATTGACTGTAATCCTCACTATAACTCTTGTTTGCTCTGTTTATAAGGATAAGACCCTGTCTAATACACAGTGTAAAGGTTTAAAGTGATAAAGTATCCTGCTGGTGGTGCTTAAGCCTCCTGCAAACAGTGCAGTCAGCTAGATAAAATAATAAAGTCATAAACAATGATAGAGTAACCTATCTTAATACAGAGAAGCACAAGCATTGACCTAAAGTCTTACATCACAGTGCTAAAAACTGCAGGATCACTACTACTCTCTCATTTGCTTTTCAGATGAAGATATGAGTAGGAAGGTCGCTGACCAGAGAGGATAACTCGATGCTATAACTAAAGAAACTACAATGTAATTATTCATGGTTGTAGAGTTTAAAGGATATGAGTTCGTCTGTGCTCTGTGTCCAACTTTTCTCTTGCATAACACATATTGATCTTCAGCAGGTTATATGATGCACTGTGGTTAATGAAGTTTACAGGTTTCAACACGAGGTGCAGGGTTACATTGAATTTGAACAATTCCAAATCTAACGACAAAAAAATCTGTGGGATCATGTGTTACTATTACATTGTAAATAACTAGAGCACATGCCATTTAAAAACTGCAAAAACCTTCCATAACGGAATAGACAAAATATGTTCGGAGTAACGTAACCAATGGCTTCTCAAGCTTCATAATGGCACCTTTGCTGCTGGAGACACCTCTGACAGGATTAATGCTTTTGGAACAACCACTAACCTTCTTACAATGTAAACCTTTCCAAGACTGCATGAATAGCACTGACACTTTATATTACTCCACGGTCGCATTAGTAAAGTGTGATAACAAATTAAACATTCTTGTGAACAGCCCATTAGTAAACCTTATCTTTTCACAGCTTCCTCCAGCCACCAGCGAGCGCACAAAAGCCCACTGGCTTCTATCTGTCTCACTCCAACCCTTCCCTATCCACTTCACTTCTTTATCACTGACCTTTTTCACATGCTATACTTTGAGTTTATATGGTACCGTGAGGAAATATAATATACTAACAAAGTGACGTGTACTGTAGATGGATTATTTAGGATGTTCTTATCTCTTCTTGTTTGTGTTGCTTTCATTTCCTGGACAGTAATGTGTATTTTATGCCCGTGGGCTTTCTAATTCTGTGACCTACTCACGCCTTATTAGTGTTCTTTCAGCGTCACCGCCCTTGAAAGTCTGTTCTCCTTTCCCTGAAGTCAGGCTGGAGGAAGAATAGGGCTGGAAGGTATTGGAATCATCTGTCCTCACAAGAGCTCTCTTCTCTGGCCATATTCAGACACAGAAAACCAAATTTTACTTCAAACAAAGTTGGAATAATTGTTACTGGCATTACATATGGTAGCTGTCCATTTCATACTAATTTTCCAACCGTTTCTACAGTGAGGCCAAACTTTAACCTCTACTATTGACAAATGAAGCTGATGCAGAGGTGAAAAATTCGACAATACGTCAAGTGTCTGCTAGAGGCTGGATGCAGAAGCTTTAGAAGTCAAATCAACACCCATTTAAAAAAGCCAGTTTGAACAGCAGAAATCATATTTATGAGTATTATATATATTATGATGTCATTTGGTATATAGCCTGGTTAAAAAAAAAAAAAAATGCTCTGATTAGCTCATGTCTCTATTGGCACACTGAAAGGTGTTAACTCACCTGTTTTGATGTTATGAAGGATAATGGTTTTTCACCATAAGGGGTATAGCTGATTTGAATGACAGGCGAGTGTGGTGTTACAGTATGAAAAGCGGCTTAAAACCAGCCTCAGCTCCAGCTCTCAGCCTGTCGTTAGGTTGACTGACAGTTATGGTGAGAGTGTTCAGCGTGGCGACTGCCTTCAATGGAACTCCTAAGCCCCCTGCATTAACAGATAGGTGACGTCACTTTTATGTACACAGTTGGACAATGAGACAGAGCCTGGCACAGCTTTGTCTGGATGTGGCTCTGACCTGCTTGGCTTGTATTTATGAGTGTTTTAAAAATGGTGTTTTTCCAGGTCAAAGTTGAACAGTCCAGTCGTATTTTCAGTCTACTCTCGCCAAACATTTTTCAAACCAGTGCACTTTAAAGGTGGAATCTAAAAGGTATTTGTCTTTGCTCTTGGGAAATCCAAATGTTTCCCCTTGCCCGCGCTGCATTATTTATGAAACCTGAAAGTCAAGGCAGAGATTGTGCTCACCTAAGTGTGATTTGTAGCACATTTCTCATGCCTTCTTGCCATATGTCATTCTACCTGGCTGCATACCAGCCATCTAAAAGCTTGTGTGCTTACATCACAGTTCTACTTTGAAGAAAGATGTTGGGCAAAATGTTCCTTTTCCCAGGTCTCCATTTCGCAATCAGAGCTGTTAGTGTTTCAGTGGTTGGATGAGAGTCTTATGACGACACATGCAGGATCACTGAAGCAATAAAAACATGATGTAATGGACTTCCTCTCCTCGCTTTGGGGGTTGTAAAGAATACACTCTTCAATTTATAGTACGATACAGTACAACCTCAGTTTTAGCAATGTTCCATGAGAGAGTAATCATAAAATAGGTGGACTTTAAACGTCTTAGAAACCTTACTACAAGTTATCATACCCTTGAGTAAGATATTGCATTGATTACAAGTCGAGGGTTTTGGTTTAAAATGTAAATACAAACAAATTCTGAATGAAAAAAAAAAATAGGATGAGAGGAGAAGACCCACTAAGAGATTATTTGGTTTTAACTCCATGTTTTTAACTCTGAAAAATGGTATGTATTCTCTTTAATCATAACACTAATTAGACCGATCAAAGGTAACAGTATACCTGTTATCCATCATCATGCAACAATTAGATGCAGTCATGAGATTGTTTCCATCAGCACTTAACGTGTTCTGTCTGTATGTCTTTGAAAATGAAAAGGCTAATGTCAAAAGTGAAATGCATAAACATTCCATCGTGGTCTTAGAAGTACTGTAGTTATGTAAGTGGGATTATTATTTTGACAAACATTGACTCATCTGTCCAACATCTCCAGCAGGTGAAGCCAGGTGCAATTGGTGATATTTAAAAGCTTTTAAAAGGTACTTGACTCACCAAAATATGTGAAAAACTAAAAGCAGAGGTGGATAATATCTTCTAGAAACTAAGATCCAAAACCCATGACTTGGCCTGTTCTCTGAATTCTCTTCAGTTCAGTCAGCCCATCAATTTCCTAACAAAGGGAGCATGCTCTGGGTTCCTCTGAGTGGCTGTTTTTGGCAGATTTAATGCAGACTTTGCTCTTAACATAGACAGGTAGCATCTGTCCCTGCTGACCTCAAAGGGTTAAACTATGCATGTTGCATTGGGCCAACTTCAGGGTTAATTACGCTGATGTGTCAGTGTGGAGGGCACAGTAATTGCACTCCTATAAGAGAAGTGGTGTTGCAGCTCATGGGAGGCAACACCCATAGGACTGATTTAGATTATGCTGAATGGTGTTACATATGCAAAAATGCCTGAGCACAGATTCAGAGATAAGTGGCAAAGAGGCCATTAATGGGCTCTGTGTGCGATTGTAAAAGCAGAGTTACGATTCCTGACAGTAGTCAGTCACCATAGGGATGTGAAATAAGTCTGGTTAGTCTATGGAGTTGAACTTAATGGATGCTGTAGAACAATGTGCTGTCAAAGGCAGGGGATTGCCAGCTTCACTAATGAACTTCAAGATATCTCACAAGTGCAATCAGTAAATAAGACAGAAACCTGACAAATGAGCACTAACAATTGAATATTTCCTTCAACTAAAATTAAAACTAAAATTAATTGGCAGCTGTAAGAATAAAAGGTGAGGAAAGACAACATGTCAGTTCGTTTAGGTTCTCGGACATCCAGGTTTGATCAAAAAGATTTTGGTCCAGTCAACAGTAGCTGCATTTTGGCTCGAGCCTTGAATACATTTTAAATACTTCTTGTCTTTATCACACTTACCAACTGTGTCCAGATCTTCAGCTTTTGTCAGCTAAAGTGCAATCAGCACATTCAGCTGTGACTTTTTAGGCATGGATACATTTTGCGAAGTGTTACAACTGTAGTTACTCCACATTGGTGAATAAATTCGCACATTTGACATAAGTAGCTGAAACAGTATAAAACACTGACTGAAAAGTGTAAATGAAGGACTTGAACAATATTTGTTTTCAAGCATTCAGCCAGCGATTCCACCATACCAATGTAGCCATCTTTTCTTTGCCACTGAGGCTATGACACATTGAAAATTGCTAGAAAGCAATCAGAAAATTGCGGTGGGCAGTAAGACAAAATCTCTCAACCTCATCATACTGAAATCAAGTCATCCATATGTGTGTAACCTAGATTTTAAAGCTTGTGTTTGTTAGTGCCTCCCTTAACAGTGCCGTATAACACAGAACGCTACGGTGCATTGTGAGATTGCACTGAATGATGGCACAAATTGTCAGAACACGTCTTTCTTTGTGCTGGTTTTAAAAAGGAGCCTTCATTACAAACCAATAGAAGACAAAACAACCCCCGGACCCAACAGGAAACGGACTCGGAGGAATATCGCACAAGGAAAATGTGTTTTAAAAATGGAACATTTTCACACCATGCCGACACAGACCACAGTTTCTCGACTGTCAGTTCAATGAGGGGAACAGCTGATATGTAGGAAGAGGTCTGTCTTCTCCAAGTGAGCTGAGCGACTGTCTATCTTTCCTTTCACGCGAGCCTGTTAGGCTGCCAAGATGTAAGGCAGCAAATGATTGGTGTAAGTCGCTTGACTTTGTCTCATCACCTGACACACGTCCATCACTGTAATGTCTGACGGACTCATAAATCAGTGCTCAGGGAGGTACGACTCATCTGTCTGCTGCCTTTGGGTGACAGTTTGCTACTCTCCTCTCCATTTTACTCATTTGTACCAACTGTCTGTAGTTGTTGTCCTGAACAAGCATCAGAGGACAAGAACATTGTACATGTCTGCATAGAGGTCAAGCTTAACATGTAGGAGAACGAGCTCTTCTTCTACTTCTCCAACACATTAGAAGGATAAGCTTCACTCAGATCAAGTTTGCTCCTGAATGTAAGGCTCATTTAATTTGCACTTACCATAACCAATAAAATGTTCTTAGTTGAAGTATAGACCATGTAAAAAGATGGACGACATGACAGCTTCTCAAAAAGCCAATAAATGCTTCCCCCACTGACAGGCCACAGTATAGGTCATAAAGGATTCCTCCCAGTAGCAGGGCCAGATATTTAGGAGTGGCTGGGATGCAAACACACTTTAAATATCAAACAATACATCTACTTGTTGCAGAATGTCACATATTTAATTTGTCTAAATTCTTAAATGACTGGAAAAGTAAAATGAACGTCCAAAGCCACAATTTGAAGTACTAAAGTAAATGTGCTGCACTGAATTGCAAAGGAAACCACTTGCAGCCCAAATAGTTGATTTTAAGATAAGTCCTTCCTCTGACAAGGCAAATAGCCAATAGCCTATAGTTCAGGATTTTGGGTTGGCCACTTCAGTCCTGAATATTGCACCATGCGTTGCCACTAATGGCGTGTGTGGCCCAAAAAGAAAGTGACACGATGACAAAGTTATTTCTTGTCTGTGTTTTCAAAAGACAAGTCAAATTCTGTTGTATTTTAAAAGCTGGGTGGGTGAATACAGAGAACAGAGAGGATGCTACTTTCAAAATCATATCAAGCTTTTAGAAATTACCTACCCTGCCTTTAGGTAATAAGAGACGAGTATGCAGACAAACTGGCACGTCTGGTATCTTCTCATCTTTCCTATCAAGACCATTTTGTTGATGTTGATAGTTTGATGGTAACGTCACTTCCTGTGTTCAAAATGGAAAGTAATGCATTTCAACTGTTTCATATCCTTTGTTGTTAGACTAATTAGATGAAGGACAAGGTCTACTGCTTCGTAAAAAAATGGTATTCTATTCTTGCAAGAGCAAGCTCATGAGTCATATACTTTTTTTCTTTGCCTTCAACACATTTGAAGGACTGCAACACCATATCCGAGTTTACAGGGTATTTGCCACCTCACAGACCGATTAGAGTTTGTCCACCTGCAGAGCAGCAGGTTGATCGAGCTAAACCTCTAGCACCCCAAGGGGACAATGCCTTTACCGTGTTGTCACTTACTGAACATCTCTGACGTCAGCATCACTCAGGCTACTTCTACAAATTCTTTGATGAATCAAATAGTTTGGGACACTCTTGGGAGTTCATGTTGCTTTACCATCGCATAGGTTAACCTTGGTGATGCAAGAGCAAAACATAGTATAAGTTGTCTTTTCAGTTGTACATATATTTTAATGTTGTTTGAAGGGGAACAGCAAGTTGGAGAACTAGTTGCTTTAATGCCTTTTAAAATGTTACATAAGACACCTTAACTGCTGCAAATACTCTGTTTAAAACATTTTAAGCACAAAGTCTAAATGTATGAAACACCTGTAAAACAATGATCCGGCTGCCAGGAGTGTGAAGACGTGGGCATGAAAATGTTTCAAGAGATTGAGTGAACAATTTTTTTTTTAAGAGGCTGTGGTGAATCTAAGTAACACACCATTAAGTATTCTCTCAGTAAGCAGTGGTCAGTGCTCGTCTCTATGCTATGAATCTGTGGAGGCTGTCAGGATAAACAAACCGTGAGTGAGAGCTTCTATGTTATAGGGCTGAGCTGGGCGGCCTGGAGGCAGCAGATCTGAACTGCATCTCAGACAAAACCTGGTGGGCTTCTGCAGCTGCAGAGCATCTTCACTGCATCGGGAGCAGACATACAGAGCACTCCCGTTTCTCAGTTGTGTTTTATTATTATCCTTTGCTCTTTATCTAACTTTAGGTGAAAGTTCTGCATGTAAAGACATCCCGAGCTGTTCAACATCATGAAGACACAACACAGAGATTGTGCTCTGCTGTCTTCTAAATTGTCTCTAATGCTCTGCACAAAGCTGAGAGTCTGAGTCAAATGGATTTTCAGAGTTTTAGTGTTGTGCATTGGTCTAAAACGAGAAATTGACTTTCTCATCTGGATGCAAACATAAAGCTTTCCTCGTCCTAAATAATATAAGTCGTAAACAAACCAACTGTATAATTTGTGTTTTAATTAAAAAAAAAAAAAAATGTTGTCCTTTTTGCCGGGAAGGCTGCAAGGAGATTGGAAATGTTGGAAAGAGATATTGGGGGGTGACATTCAGCAAAAGGCAAAACAAATAAAATAATGGCTAGGCTATCCGGTTCCTTATTTAGGAACATTTTGAAGCCTTATGGAATTTGCCACTTATCTCTGGTTTATTTTTAGGAGTCAGACTGTATTTGCTCCACAGTCTAAACTTTTCAACTCTCAATGAGGAAAGAGATGATGCAGTGCAACTGGACAGTCACAGTGAAACAAACCTTGTTTTGTCAGTTCTACTTAAAATGTGAGCAAAATTCAGAAAATGATCATCATGATGCATTGAAGATGACTTTGGACCATGGATCTTTACAATTAACTCATTAACTTTGGATAATGGGTTTTTCTCGGGTGTTAAAAGAAGTTAAAGGCACGGTTGGTAATCTTCAAAGACGAGCATGATTTTGAAAGTAGCATCCTCTCCGTTCTCCGTGTTCACTCACCCCCTCCCATCTGTGCTGTCTCAAAAGTCACACCCCTCACTTGTATGCACAAGCGCCATGGGTCCAGAAGCAGATTTCAGCTGATGCTTTGAGTGTGGGCTCCTGCGTGCATGGGATAGAGAGGCTTGATTGGTTTATGAAACGTGTAACGAATGCCAACATTGGCTGAATTTTTTATGTGTTTACAACTGCTACAGATGACGTATTTTATTCGTTATTAATTACTGTCAGGACCCAAAGACCATTTCAACCAAAATCTTAAAAAGTGAATCTGGAGAAAATGTCAACCCTGCCTTGAAAGCTCAACATTTCATTTACAGACGTGGACATTAGTATTACACCGCTATTTCCACTTTGAAAAGCAAACTAACACACTCTGCTGAGGTAGAAAAGTGAGTGTCATATAGAGTGTCACATAGAGCCCCCTTCTTCCTCGTTCCTTGTCCATTTACACCTAGGTGACAGAGAGGAAAATAGAAACGTGTCCTGATGAAACGGCCGCTGTGATATATGAAACAATAAAATCAGACTGATTTTGTCACTGACAGTCCTTGTCCATGTCCATGTCCAATATTCAGTGATAGATAACGAGAGTCTACTTCCCATCTTATCCACAACAAAAGAAAGAAACTGGACTGACAGTTAGGGATGTCCGATAATATCGGAGGGCCGATATTATCGGCCGATATTGACTTAAAAATGTAATATTTGGAAATATCGGTATCGGATTTTTACAACCGATATTGGAACCGATATTGGAATTTCCGAGTCTGCATGAACGCAGCACGAGACGTTTACGGGCGCGCGCTTGATGACGTTAACAACAACAAATACGACACGCTGGACTCGTAGCTAACAAGTTAGCTCACCCGGTGAATGAAATGTCTGTGGTTTGGAACTATTTCCAAGTGTCAACTACGGATAATAAATTTGCAATTTGCAATGACTGCAAAGCGTCGGTTATGCGAGGAGGAAACAAGGTGTCTTCCTTTAATACATCAATTTTAATAACCCATGTCAAGAAGAATCACGCGGAGTTGCTACATTTGTGCAGCAAAGTGATGAAAAGAAGCAACAGCTGAAACCGAAGAAAACCACACAGTTGTCGCTTAAAGAGTCAACTGAAATCCTTGTACCAAGAAATCCTTGCAGAGAATGAAGTTGCAGCTCAAGCACCTACAAGCGAGACAGCGCAGGTGAGTAATTGATTAACTCTAATCATCAAACTAAATTTAATCTGCTGTGCTGAGTGCGTCACATTAAAAATATACATTACATGCAATGAATACAATAACCATTTGGCAGTCAGTGCTTCAAAGAAAAATAAATAATAGAAATTCTATTAAAGAAATGGAGAAATTCTATTATATATTTATTCCCTGTCTCTCTTTTTTATTCTTTCTTTAGGTGCATGCATACCTAATAGAAGCCATCCCCTCGAAAGGATGCCCTTTGGAGTACTGGAGGCATCAGGAGAGAGGATTTTGTTACTCTCAAAAGAGATTGAGCCCAGTTTGAGTATATTATTTGACAAGTTATGGCCTGTCATTCATTGACTATGTTTGTTTACAACTAATGGACTGAAGATATGCCTCTTCCTTTTTTTATATTGTCTGTGGTGTTGTTTGAGGCTGTTTGTTGTTGAGGTTTCTCTCTAACACTAAATAAATATGACACTTGTTTCCATAATTTAAGTTGTTCTCTTATTTTTCTCAGTGTACATTTGGAAAGCCATGTTTCATTCACATATGCATCCAGTGGGGCATCACAATAAAATTAGGCATAATGTGTTAATTCCACAGGAGATATTTTATGTTGTTGTTACCTAACAGTTTTGATGTAAAAAGCCTGCATATATCGGTATCGGTGATATCGGTATCGGAAATTAAGAGTTGGACAATATCGGAATATCGGATATCGGTAGAAAAGCCAATATCGAGCATCCCTACTGACAGTCCCTCTTAAAGCTGAAGTCCAGGGAGAAATAAAAACTAGTGCTCTATGCTGCCTTGTCTGAGGGTAGAGCTGAATTTTTGATATTAGGGTGATATGAACCTTTGAGGTTCATATCACCATCAGTTGAGGTGGTTCGGGCATCTGGTCCGGATGCCCCCTGGACGCCTCCCTAGGGAGGTATTCCGGGCATGTCCCTCCGGGAGGAGGCCTCGGGGTAGACCCAGGACACACTGGAGAGACTATGTCTCTCGGCTGGCTTGGGAACGCCTTGGGGTCCCACCGGAAGAGCTGGAGGAGGTGTCTGGGGTGAGGGAAGTCTGGGTGTCTCTGCTTAGACTGCTGCCCCCGCGACCCGGCCCCAGATAAGCGGTAGAAAATGGATGGATGGATGGATGGTGATATGAACCAGTAAAAACAAAGCATCTTTGAGTTTTCTGTCTGCTCATAGAGGCCCTCAGAGTCATCCTGGCAATATTAGATCAGTGATGGCACTAAGGAAATGACGTCGCCCTCAGAGTGTCGCCCTCAGAGCCGTGTTGTCAACCAGCTCAACTGATAACAATAGCATCTGAGTCCTTGAGTCCTTTTCTCCACCAGAATCACTTGATCCTGCTGAAGTTCAAATAACAGTGGGCGTATTCTGAGCATGACAAATAATGGATTGGAGGGATTAGAGGCTAGCAAACATGAAAAGAATCATACGCTTTGAATTTTCATTGTGCCTGGATGTATGCTAACACTAAAACAGAGATGAAGCCCATGTAGTGTGCTCAGAGAAAAGAGTGACGGGTCTGACTGGTTTTATGTGTTTAATGTGTAACTCCATGTGCGGAAGCCGACAGAAATCAATTTACAGAAGATAATTATTCATTGCCGAGGGGAGAGGAGGAGGCAATGAAAGGCAATGAAAGATTGAGTCCATATCACCAGCCACAAATGGCACTAATGGGGAACAGTGATCATCTCCAAATGAATCCAATTACCGAGCTGTGATTCTCACACCTCACATGCCTCCATGTGGGCACAGTTATTCTCCCCGCAAAGACCAATAAATAGTTGTTGACCACATCACACCTGGCTAATAAACTCCTATCTACCCAAACAGTGTGACAGTTCAATGGAAACGGATGACAGCTGTCCAGGAAAGCTCAACCCGGGAGGTTGTGGCTGTTGTGCAGTCGATGGGATTACCTGGGGGGATTAGGAACTGTAAATACAATAACAAAAAGGCTTGACGAGGACACAATTACTCTGCCATGTTGCGGACAAGCTGATAAGACACGCAAGATGAGGTCTGAGTCACTGTCACGTTGAAAAAAATGGGCTTCGCCTGAACTAAAATGTGATTTTAACCAATATCAAATGACGGGACACTCTAAAATATCCCAGGGTTAAAACAGCTTTTTAAGTATTAATGATTTGTTGTTTAAATAACAACATTGTTCACTTGACTCTATTTGCAACTATATTATGTGTTTGCAAAAGTTTGAGAATTAACCCAACAGGATTTTTCAGACACTGTAATGGGCAACAGTTCAGAGAGGTCACTGTTCAGTTCGCATCTCAGGATTTGGCGTAACGTCTCAGGGTTCTGTTCAACAGATAAAAGCAACAAAACTCCCAGACACACATTTTTAGGTTTCTCTAATTTATTTTGAACTGATCGTAGGGACAGTTTGTTTCATCTTAGGTTGCTTAGAAGTCTACCTGTGATAGTTGATGCAGTCTGAAGTGTATCAAACATAATACCCAAACCTTATAGGAAAGAGGTAAAAACACAACACAATGATACAAAATAAAAAGCATTGCATAAATGAACAGCATCTACTCATTTAAACGCATGCCTTTGGGAGCAATGTATCATTGATGAAGTCTGCAGTCACATAGCTTAAAGTGGCATGGAAGGTCATTTCATCTGTTGTCAGTGAACTCGCGCTCAACCACTGCTCAGGTTTGCAAGTACGGTAGACAAGGATGGGCTGTTTTATGTGCTCACAGGGATGGACAATGTAACAAGGCTCGAGCACTTTCAATACACACTTGAAGCCAGGGTTTTCTAGTATTTCATATTAGCACTTTAGCATTTTAGCCTTAAAAATGTTTTACCTTCTGTGGTGTTTTTGACCCTCGCTGCTTTCATACCCAGAGGCTTTTTTCAAAACAGCAGGGGTAAGTTGATGGAGTTCCATTTTCTCGTCGTTCGTTTTTGATGTTCATGGTTTCTTCGGAACATGCAGTGCGTGGAAACGTAAGTCCTTTGCACCTTAATAATTTTGCCGCAAGTGATTCGTGGGCTCCAGTGCTTTCTTTGGGTTCTGCCTGTATGAAGGTGTCCTTACCATGAAGGTTTACATTGAACTATTTTTGGACGTCTAAGGTCCTTCTCTGAGAGCACTGACCTCCATCTGAGGGGCCGAAACACAAGAATTTCCTTCTATAACTTGTGTTTTCTAGTGTCCAGCTTCAGGGATTGGCACATCGAGGTGGGGACATCAGATACTCATAGCATGTTCAACACATTATGGTTCCAACACATCACAATGTGAATCTGAAATGTATCCACACATGTGATTTTGAAGAAGCTGGCTTTGAAGTTCCACCATGTCAGCTCGCTACTGTATCTTCTTCTTCTTGTGTTTTGTAGTGTCTGCCTCTTTTTCTTTGATTATTGTCGAGTAGCAGTCAGCAAACCTGTCAGAACTATGGCGGAGCTGGTCATCTCTGAATTAAAAGTTTGAGAGATCTCCAGCTCCTGCGGTCACATGTCGATGTGTCCTTGAGGAAGAAACCCCAAATTGCTCCCACTGCATAGCCAGCGGCATGTGATTGTGCTTTAATGGAATCGTACTGATGGGCACCATATATAGCAGCATCTACCATCAGTGGGTGAATGTGGTGTGAAAGGGTAAATGTTCCACATATGCACTCTGAGAGGAAGAAAAAGTTTGACTCATTTTGATACTTTTTTTTAGAGTTGAATATTTGATATATTTTGCAAAGTTCACATTAATTTTAAATACATAAAACGGCTTCATTGATTTAAGAGTAGCGAACAACACCATCAAGTCAAATCTCATTTCAGCAGCATTGGAAACTCTTGTCGGTGTTTATAAAATTGAAATCCCTCAGAAGAAACTTAACAATATATTTCCCCCATATCTACTTAACCCAACCCATTGAGAAGTCTGCACGCCATTTAGAGTGTAATCAGGCTTCAGATGAAATTATATTAGATTTTGCACTCCCCTGCATGAGACTCTCATCAACTTAACATTAGGCTCGAAGCTGAGAAAATATGCAAAGCGTTCTTTTAAGGGTCCTGCCTCTCTCTGCTGATGAAACCTTTTACGATTAGAGCGCGGCAAAGTTGCATATTTTCTTTGAGCATGAAAAAGTCCAATCAGAATCCATAAAGATGAAAATCTCCCTTTTAAAGTCAGTAAACCAATACTCAAAACTGTAATGTCATGTTGATGCACAGCCCAGAGCTCCTGCATTGATAATGAATGAGAGGAGAATGACTCATAAATAGCTTGTCTGAGTGTATCGAAGAGCTTTACAGTGGTAAAGAGAGAAAAATGTCTCAAAATCCTAAAAATAGTATTTCCTGTAACACACGCTCTTACTCCACCTTCAAGTCAATAGTCTATATTAGTGTAGCATAATGTGGATTATAGATAAGACAAAGAGGTCGTTGTTTATGTGTGGCTCACTTTAATAATGAAAATGTCAGCAGGTCAAAGTCTTCTAAAACAGGAATAATGTTTGTAAGCTGCACTCTGATCTCTGGCAGACTTATTAGAAACTCTGTCAAGCTTGTGAATGTTAATTGGAGGCAAAGTCTACAGCCTGAAGCAGAGATTTCTATTTTTTTCCGCAGTAATGACTTAAGTATGAATTGCTGTGGTGCTGACACAGAGGTCAGAGACTTATTACAGACTGCAGACGGAATTGACGAAGCCTCGTGGTATTCAAAGCCTCTTTAGAGAAGCAGAGACGGGACTGTTATGCTGTCCTTCTGCCTTGGCCTTTGTGTAAAAGGTAGGAGGCAGAGTGGTGTGTTGGAGTTTTTCTTCCATAAAGCAGCGGAGGTATTAACAGAGGTGACGAAAGCTGTGGCGCCGACAGGATAGGACGGTGCCGTAGTTGTGGATGTAAAGCTCAAGAAGTTTTAATCAATGCTAATCTCTTTTTACTCTTTGGAGTAATGGCAACACTTTGTTACAGTTCTGTTGAAAAATCTCTGAGTAAAAGGAGGTGTCATCTAGCTGATGAGGATGTATCTGCTCTCTCTCTCTCTGTCTCTGTCTCTCTCTCTCACTCTCACAGGGACTATTTTTGAGTCTTCCCAAATACAACATGTTGAGTAGTGTGAACGCAATTATTCCATTCAGAGAAAAATAGAGGAAAACAAGAGTCTGGCTTCAGGATGTGGCTACCTGTGATAGATGACTCCTTACCATCCATTGTGTCTTCTCAACCAGGACAGAGACATTACAACAAAATGAACTGTAGGCTTCGGATGGAAAGTGCAAAAATCAATAGGCTGTATTATGGTGGCTGCACTTTCCTTTATGGTTCCAGACTGAGTTGTTACTGTTCAGTTTGGAGCTGTTATTTTGATAGTATGCAGTCATTGTTTTTGGCCACGTTTATGTGCTAGTCAGCTAGTCAATTAGTATCTACAGTAGATACTAACAGACATGTAAAAATATATTTCTATAAACAATTGGACATGTTATTGTATCCTTACTCTTCGGTAAATAGCTCTGTGCAAGTCCACTGTTGAGGAATGGCTTTTTTAAATGGGTATAGCTGCAATTTCCCAAACCCAAATGAACAGAATGTTTTGTTTCTGCTTGGATAACAGCAGAAATGAGACATTCTCTTTGGAATTTTCTGTCAACGAGGCGTAGAGAGAGGACGTTGAATAAAGCAGCGAGCTACCTTAAGAGGGGTTAGAGAAGAGAGGAGAAATACAAGGAGTGAGAATAAAGGTGAGAGCAGAGACGATGGGGAGAAATGAACAGACGAGGACAGTGGGTGCTGCCAACTCAGTGCACGCGTGTGTAGCCGTGGGGATAATATGACCAGGGTGGCGGAACACACATCTCACATCACACTCAACAGGTGGGTCAACAAGGGGCATCTCAAACGGGCAGGCAGGAGCTTATCTTAATTCTGAGAGAGAGAAAATCCAAGATCCTATCCACGGTGACTCTGGGTAATCGATGCTGACAGGTAATTCAGAGCAGTGCATGGGAGAGCTTACAGCTTGCCGGAGTGGCAGGGCATTTGTGTGGCCTTGGTTTGCTACACTCTATGCAATCAAAGTGGCTGGCAGTTCCAATACATGTCCACATAAACACGTATTTTATAAAAGCTAAGAACCAATTCCGCAGAGTCGTAATGACACCGGGCGAGACAAGAATGCAAATCCTAAAAGTCACAGGAAATCATTTTTCCTCCGACCATTATTTCCTCCGATTTTCTTATCCAGTCAAAAATGATAAGTAAGAAAAATATAATTTCAATTCATTTAATACATGTCAGTATTTAGATTTAGCTTATTAATATAGTAAAAATTGTAAAAATGATGATTTTACAGAACCATGGATCTTTAGCTTGTTCATTTCTCTTTTATTAAAATTATTTTCAGCAGATGAACTAATGATCATGTTTAAAAATGCCATCAATGATTTTCAAATCATTAGGTGTCTGTTTGTGAGGTGACAATATGATTTGGGGAAAATGTATGACTAAAATATGTCTGTAACAAGTAATATTTCTGCAAAAGTTTTGACGTAAAAAACAACAACAAATGCTTAATTGTTTCACTGCAAAAAAAAGTGCAACATTCAACTGTGTTTTCCTTTGTCTATAATTTAATAGGATATTGCACAGAAAAAAACAGATACAGATATATAATATTGTATTAAGCCAAATCTCCAGCTTTTCGAAGCATCCCCTTGCAAAAACATGTTCTGAGTCAATAGATATGGTGACAGAACAACTCACAGCACTGAATCTCAAACCTCTTTCTGTTTCTTCTCCCTGCTGCTAAGATGTCTGAGTCAATAAAAACAATAAAAGCATGTGTGCGTTCCTCCCACCTGTTTAAAAACCAGTGCTTGGGTTTGGGGTAAAGTCAGTCTGCTCGATAAAGAGGCCAAACCCAGAGGAAAACAATTCATTGGCTATTGAATGTAGGCTACCAGGGGAAGTATGATGGCTTATGGCTGTGTATGCAGAGCACATTAAAAAGAGAAGAGAGGCCCTGACTAGCTGGTCTCTCAAAGCTGCCATTGGCATTACTCCACTTCTGTGAAAGGACTTATGTAATTCCACAAAGCCCGTTTTTTTTTTCTCCTCACACTAGACACTCTCTAAAACCGACATAGTTCAGAAAACGCACTGAATGAAAAAAACAACAACTTGTGAATGTGTTGAATGTGAACTTGTTAGCTGAGATGTAAATCTGCATACATCGTCTGCTCCTCCTCTGTAAACACAAACAGCTACATGCACACATTGAATAATTTGAAACAAATAAGAGTGTTTTGTTTCGAATGTGGGCCAAACACTCATAGTAAGAACAGCTGAGCAGAGAATGTAATCCATGCATAAATATTTCAAATGATGTATTTTATATTCCAAGACCATTAAAATAAAGCATGAAAAAAAACAGCTCAGTATCATGTCTGTGCACAAACATCTGCATCCCCTTGCAGTAAAACTTTAATGTTTTTTTTTTTCCTTTATGTTAACAGTATTACAGGTTTGTGAACAATATTATCTGTTGTTGCAGCAAAGCAAAAGACAGAAATATCTTTACTGACTTTTATGCAGCAACATCCACTGCTGGCTGTGTTTCAAACACTGAGTGGTTGATCTCATTATATGCAGCATTTGCAAAATGTAAAGCTCCAAACTGACAGAGTAATCACTGGATCCACCAGAGTGATTACCAGGTACACCCGAGGCCTGGAATGCCCCTTTCACATGCATGTTTTGTGTGTGTGTGTGTGTGTGTGTGTGTGTGTATATATATATATATATATATATATATATATATATATGTATTTATTTATTCATTATTTTTTTTAAGGAGGGGGGGTTGGACATTTTACAATCAAATGTGACAAACCCCTCACCCAGACTGATGACATTGTGGTTACATGGCACATGTCTTACAGCATAGGTCACCAAGTAGCCCCATTTGGCAGGGCTTGCATGGTTTGTGGTGCATAAGAATGCAAATGAATCATTGCAGGCTGCTTGGATGTACAGCAGACACAGACAACAGCAGTTTCCATGTACTTACGTATATAGCCAAGTAGATGGAAGGAAAGAGGCTGTTGTGAAAGATGACTTACTTCAATTAGAGGGTATTTTGACTGTTAACATCTCACATGTGAAAAAAAAAAAGGATGAAACATCAAATAAAGTGAAGACAGTCATCATGATAGACATATTATAGTGGTAGCTTGTTTGAAAATAAATGTTGCACCTTATGCTTGTGTGCATTCAAGAATAAAAAATGTCTATCTTTTCTACTTTAATTCATTGAAACATTTAAGATAATCCCTTATTCAGAGAATCAAATGTCCAGTTTGATAGTTTTGTATGAATGTATAATACATTTACAAGCATTTGCTCCTGTACATTTGTAAGGGGGGTCACTATAAGTATCCGTTCCAAAGATATGAACCGACCTCCTCTGTCATCAAGAAATAAAAAAATATTGGCAGAAAACCGCTGAAAAAAAGAAAAACCACTTCACGTTTATCCTAGATAGATTTTCTTACCTTTGATGGGTGAAAATATTCATGGTGCCATTTTTCACCCGACTGTAATCTTGCCTAATGAGGCATCCATAATCCTCCTCTCTTAATGGAGACACTTTGAAAAAGTAAAGAAGGTTTGCGCACTTTGGGATGCAAAGAATATGTTGGATGATCATTTCACGGAAAAGCAAACTTTGACTCAATAAAAGAGAATAGGAACCAAAGTTCAAACGTGACCCTCCTTTATTGGAGATCACTTTAAACTTTTTGTACCTCACCCTGCTGGCTGCGGTCCGAGCAGCAGGAACGACAGCCAACAGCACTATAGAACCCAGCTCTAATCTTTCAGCTTTTATTCACTCATGAATTCATAAAAACAAAAAAACTAAAAGCTTTGATGTACATCCCAGCCACCAGTGAATGACATACTTTGCCCATACTTCCTTTTTTCAACCGCAGAAACATTCTGTGCTGTGTATGATAGAAGCTGAAGAGTGTCATCACTTTGAACACTGTCCATATAAAACATTCATGCATCAGGACACTCTTTTTTTTCTCATTTTCATCAAGCAGCTTTCATGCAGGTTGGCAATTAATGTGGAAAAAAAAAGTAGGCTTTGAACTCTGTATTCTGTACCAAAAGTTAGCCCACTTTAATATGCGGGAAAGTGTTGGATACAAGACAATGGATTAAGTGCAGTGTATGTACTTGGCCAGTCTGTCTTCCTGCTGGCTAGATAGAGACAGAACTCAAAATCTGTTGGTTCAGAAACAACCATGCATGCTGTACGTCTTTGTAATCGGATCGGATCGAGCTTAAACGGCAAGAATAATGAAAAGTGAAAGAGCTAACATTTTCAATTAAAAGTACAGTGACCAGAGCACGTAGCACTAGGCATACGCATTTAACTGTGCAAATCAGATCAGACAGAAAAAGGATACAGTTAGTCAAGCCTGAACCTCTAATAACAGCGTGCCAAGCCCAACACTCACCAAAGTGTGCACTGCTCCTCGTGGCTCTACTTCTTCTGATGTGGATTTACACGCTGGTCAAAGTGGATTAAATGTTTTAATCAGGCACACATCTTAGAAGACCATCGGGGGAAATTAATAGAGTTTTCCCACTCTTTTATGCCGTGATTAATGTGACTATAATAAACCTAATCTGTGCATTAAATACTATATTGAAAGCGTGTCTCATGTGCTGTCCAGGAAAATATTTTTGTATTGATAATGAGTAACTCGTTGATTCCTTAATTGACATTAATGGATTTAATTTAGGATATATATACTATACATCCTTTTTACTTCATCAAGTAAAGTTTTGCACACTGCCTCCCTGAATTTCCCTTGGGACCAATAAACTGTCTGTCTGTCTGTCTGTCTGTCTGCCTGCAACACTTTGTTTTGATATAAGATTATTTTACCTTTCAGCTTCTCTTAGTTTTTTATTCTATTTTTATGTTTCCTTTTAATGCATCCATTGCACCAAGGCACATTCTTTACATGTTTAAACCTCCTTGGTAATAAACCTTGACTTTGATTGAGAATCAAATACAGTACCATTAGTGAAACAGATTAGTATTGGTTGAGTTAAATTACAAGACTGTCTGTTAAACATTAAGCTTGTGATCAGTTACAAAGAAAAAAAGACGGTCAGAACAAGTTTTTCGTCATGTTATAACTGGCTTGACCATATCATAACAGATGTACTTCTTTGAAAACTCCCCTGGAGGAGGGACTGGAGGCACAACACAGAGGAATTGACAGAGGGACTGTGCCTGCGGCAGATGGGAGTGAAGTCTGAGCAGGCTCACCCGCAGGGCTAATAGGCACCCGGGCCCTCGAGGGAGGCCCTGTCCTCGAATAAAACATACAGTCTCTACTGTAGTCATATTCACAGCTCAGGCTCATTCCACAGAGCACTCTGAGGACGTTAAAGGACCTGAGTGTTGTTCTTCTATTCTAATGGAACAGGGAGTTATATGTGCAGACTGCAGAACATCTCTAACTTATACAATATGCGCATCAAACACTCCTTATTTTCCCTTGAGCCGTGCTCATCTACATGACTGTGCTGCATTGTGCTGCATGGTCTGTTTTTAGCAAATGTTCTTCTTTTTGAGAACATCTTGTCGCCTTTCCCCACTGTGAAGTGTTCCTCAGAGAAGGACCCCTGCCCTGGTGTTCATTCCTCCCCAGACCATAAGGTTCTTTTCCTCTGATCAAGACAGAAACGAAAAACAGTGTTCTCTTCTGTACATGTGCACTCTACTCATTTCTGTCCCGGGATAGGAAACTGAAAGTGTCAGAATACTGCACGTGTTTTGTTACTCCTTGATACTATAATTAATACTGGGTGCAGATTTAAAGGATGAGACAATGTAGGCCTACTACTAACCTTATATGGACCTCCTATGAATGCTTTCCTTTTGTTAATCATCTGGCTCAGAGAGTGAAAGACAGAACACTTTCTTTTCTGATCTAGGTTGACAGTCTTTAATAAAAACGTGAATCTTTGAAATGAATTGTGTTTTGAGGAGACCTTTTTGCCACTTTTCTCTTTCTTATGTCTGCATGAGAGCATTTGAGAAACACTGATTTTTACCGTGAATTCAGCTGCTTTACTTATTAGTTTGTTTTTTTTTGTTTTAATCTGCTCTGGTTTGAAACCTCAGGCATGGCGACCAACAGAGGAATGCAAAACTACAAACAAGAAGAGGCCCTTCAAATAAGCCAAGCATACATTAGCAGCAGCTTACATTTTACTTCCTTCGGCATTTCTACTTACATAAGCATAAAGCATTTCTATAAATGATGAGACAAGGTGAACAGGCCTGCACAAATCACTGCTGCGAACATTTGTGATTCTGGTATAGATACCTGAGCAGCGTTAAGTGTGTTTTATTGGGTGTATATCCATGAAAAATATCTTCTACAGCCAGTGCAAGTCAGCATAGATTCGAAAACATCAGATCATGAGTCTTCATTTTATACCCTGACATCATGATGCTTCAATAAACATCACCAAAAGAGTGCTCTGACTTCATGAGAGCAATCTCTCTTTCTTGCTGTTACATCTGTAACACTCAAAGGACTGAGCATGTAAAGTGTAAGGGGTCATATGTCCCTGATTGCGCTTCAGTCACTGCAGGCTGTTTTATTTCTTTAGTTGCTCACCCACATGCTAGACGACTGAAATGGTGAAACACTATTTGAATTGCATTCAACAGTCTGTCAAGGACATTGTCCACGTCTAACATTCAACAAGCAGAATAATAATGTGAGGACCTGTATTGATTTCTAACCTATGATGGGTAGTTTGTCTATGTAGCCTATTTATAGCACATGTTATCGAGGAAAAAAAACATCATTTAGACTTCATAGTCATTTGCAGCCATGGACACGGGACTTGAAATTCAAACACACAACCCAGCTTAACCTCAGTGGTAGAGTCAGAAAATCGTGGTGTTTCGTGAGTGTAATGTCTTTTTGAGGCTAATTATTTCTATTGTTTATCTGATAAACAATAGTTTCTATCGGTCTTTGATGAATCCTATTAACGCAAATGTTTTTTTTGTTTTTTCTCAACTTTCTTTCAGATTTTTGTAAAAAATGCTGGTAGTTTTGGAAACAGGTTATGAGAATGAATATTCTCGTCACTGGAGATGCACATATCTGTTTTTTTTAGTTCCAATCTGATTCTGATACACATACATACATACATACATACATACTTACATGTGATTTTTTTCTTCATAATTAATACACAGTTAATTATGATGGAAGAAAATGTTCTTGATGAATGTTGTTGTTGGTATGAAAGTGGGAGTAAACCTGGCCTTGTATTGCATTGTGATGGCTTCATGTACAAACAGGAAGCAGCAAAAAAGCTCAGTGGTTTTTTTTAATTTTAAATTGTTTTAAACTGAATTGTAAGAATTAAACAAATAATAATAATAAATAAAAAACAATGATTTGTCTCAGCAAACTAATATTACTTTTTTTTTCCAATTATTCCGTCTTAATTAAAGGTAACTTTACTTTACCATCGAATGAAGGCTTAAAGCATGACATTGTCTTTGTTTTTTTAAAAGCAAAAATAACTCATCTAGTGAGCAAAAATCGTTTTCGTTTCAAATAAAAATATTGCTGATAATAACAGATTGGTTCCAAATGTCCTTGTTAGTATTTGAAATTAGTGTTACTGAATTTTCCTGGCTAAAAAACTGTTGAAACAGACCTTGTGTGGGAAGACTTAACAAAGTGACTGTAAGGTCTTTACAAAGTGGACCATGAGGCTGGCTCTAATTTTGATGCAACTTCTTAATCAGGAATAATTAAAAATCACCCACTGTTGTGCCTTATAACATCTAAACATGACTGTAGTGACGCTGGAGAGGTCAAGGGTCAGACTAAAGACGTGCAACAGACAAAACATGAGGGCAGTGTGGAGGTGCAAAAGAAACTGCAGTACCTTATGTGTCAGCTTGAATTCTTAATGCCAAGACATCCCCATTGCATTAAACACAAGGGATGGATTTGTCTTTATATCTATAATCTATTTTTCTATAATTGACGAAAAGAGTTCTTCATAATTAAACACAACAAAAGGTATGGCAGATTTTATTGAGATTGAAAGGCAGGCGCTATGTAGCTGTTTGTAAGTTGGCTAAGCTATTGCAAACTCTTGTATTTGTATCCTTTGTTTCTTAGTTTTGTTTCTCTTTTGTTTTTAGAATAGGCTGGCTATATGATGAGCTAGACAAGCTGGATGGGTTTGCATCAGCAGGTTGTTAATTTGGCCCGGCTTAAACTCCACCTCTTTGCCAGCTACTAGATTAGCTAGTTAGAGTCAGCATTTCATTCATAGTGGCCACCATCGCTGGGACTCATAGTGCCCCTTTAGAAAACCATGGTGACATCACCATGGTTTTCTACGGTCTATGGCTCGAGTCTATGGCTCAAACAAGGACTTTTTAAATAACTGAATCCCTAACATGTTATCACTGGATGTAAAGGTGTTTCCTCAGATAATCAAAATGTGTTATTTATAAAAAGGGATTAGCCACACCCACAACGGGAAGATGTAAAATCCCAGTGTAAAAACCAGAGAGCCTGTGTGTGATCCACAATGACAAAAAAAAAAATATGACTCTTGAATATTCAGTAAGCCAATGTGTAGTAAATCCTTTGAATATTCAGTGTTGTAGCATGCAGGAGAAGGTTTTACTGCATCAGTGAGAATGACTCGCTAGTTCCTCCTTCCATAAACATTGACTGACATAAAGCCACTTCTTAGCAACAACCTGGGGATAAAATGTTTAATTTTATCTCGCAGCTACCTTGAAGTTGACGCGCTGCACACATGAATTATAAGAATGTATGTGTGAATGGGTGTTATGTACGCCCAGGGGAAAGGACCGAGTCTGTCTTCACAAACATAACACTTTGTTTGTCCCACCAGTTTGGCTGTTAAGTCTCTCTGTGGAAGCAAAATCTACTTCTTGTTTTGTACTCCAAGAATCCATTAAAAAAAAAAAAACTAATCTCACACTTGTCTTCCACGTCTGTTCATATTATCTGGCAACCACTCATCAAATCACAAGACACTATACAGTACGTTTTCCTTCATTGTGCATAGCTTCACACAGATTCGGATTGGTTCTACTGAAGAAGTGGGATCGCATAATTGGCACACGGCTTTACACAAAATCCCTGTATTTATTTGAGGAATAACACCTCACAGGCCTGACAATCTGGCATCCAGATCCTGTCTCCCTCTGTGCTCTGGTCTCACAGTGGGTGATCACCAGGCTGAGTTGATTCGGCCTGAAAGGGAGTGCTGTTTAATGAGCAGCAGAGGGTTTGGAGACAACAGGTGGAGCGTCAGATTAATGCTCTGCAGACGCTGATGGACCACTTTCCTTGCCAGCTGTCATCTGAGATAATCATGATTTTTAAAGTATGTCTGCAAAAGTGATCACGCCACTAAGATGTTTTCTGTAAACTCTGTGCACAAGATGTTTTTCATCTGGCTGTGGTTCAAAGACATCAGCTCTGAGCATGGCACTCATCCAGCGAAATATTGATATGTTTCCGATTCGCTGCTGTAAGCAAAGCAAGAAAGCTGCCAAGAAAGGTCTCGCATCTGATCTGAATCATGATCTGTAGTATTTGGTATCAGCATTCTAAAACTTGGCACACTGAAAGACTGACTTCATTGCACTGGGTGCACCAAATATAGTGATTTTCATGCAGTTGGTGTGGCTGGGTTTAGTTATTGCTCTGAAAGAAAGTCCAGCGTTCTGCCTTGCATTGTTGCTCTGCGATCAATCTTCTCTGTAAAGGACAACCCTTCCCAACAACTGTATGATGAAGAATCTCTCTAAGTCACTTGTGTTTGAATATTTCTGACACACAAAAAAAAAAAAAAAAAAAAAAGCTTTGAGTCCTTATTAATTAATTGTGGTAGCTGGTTCAAGGCAAGTCAATGTGTAGAGCACCTCCACGGCCTTTTCCGGATTTCAATGACTGTGTCGAAATGAGGCCCTTATTTATAATCTGCATCATATTAAAGCTTCGGATAGTGTCAATGAGCAGTAAGTCAAGTATGCAGCGACGCTCTCCAATGTGAGTGTTATGGTACACTGTGGCCTGCTAATAGTGTGAACACTGGCACATTTTTATAAGTAGATGCGAGTATGTTTGCTCCAAGTTTGGGAGCAGTTTCTATGGTAACAATGTCCTATCTTTCTCACTCACAATCTGTAGATTTAGCCAGCATTAGTGATGAAAAAAAAATCAAACTCTATTCATGCCTGGTAGCTGTCGTTGAATGGAAGCTTTGAAACATGTGGCACTCTTTAATCATGTCAAGACACATGTGCTGAGGTAGGCAGAGTTGTTTGTGTGCCAAAACTTAAAAGCTGGAGCCATAATGACTGAAGCGCTGAGAGGCTTTTAAGTTGACACGTAAAGATGCATTAGAGTTATTCTGGCAGCATACACGTTGCTTCTTGAAGTCATTTAGCTATATCAAAAGACGTTTTACTTAATTATTTTTCCCACAAAAGGGACCTTTCACCCCAGCAACAACAAACAAGGTCGCCCGCAGGTTGCAAAGGCTAGACATACAGACGAAATTATTGATGAGTCAGTCACCCTATTATTTACAAGCTGCTTTTCTCAGCTGGTCTTTAAAGGAGCAAAACGCATTGAATGAAGCTGGACTTTTGTCAACTATAGTATGATAAAAGTTACTTGTCCCTGCGAGAAGCTCAGATGTAGTACTCATCAGTATTTGGCTTTATCCAATGTTAAATCTGAGATTGGGTTTTTCTGTAACAACAGATCCATTACATGTCATAAAAAAAACAAGAATTCTGAATTTACATTTGTGTTTGACAGTTTTACCCCAGACAAGAACTGATATAGTGATACAAATGTGGATTGCAAAGTTCTTTGGCAATTTCTGCACTCTGCGTCAGGAGGTAGTCACAGAAGGTGCCGACAGTCACCTAATCAATTGGATGAGATCACTTTTTGATGTCTACATAATAAAAATCAGTATTCAGTATCTCTAATAAACCACAAAGAAACAATGTTGTTAATATATTTCCTTATGAAAAATGTCTTATTGAAATCATTTCATTATCATAAAGCAACAGAAAACAATTTAGCTGCTTGAGCTAGAAATGTGTTTTGCCACACTTGGATTACAGACAGGTTTAAATATGGCTGTTTCCCAATTGGAAGCACCGTCTCAACCTAACCTAGAGTCAATCAAGGAACAGGCAAAGTGGTGGAGCTGAAGAAGGCCCTACAATAAACCTCATTGCTAATAGCTACAGCGAAGCCACCTGAGCCACCACTCAACCACATCCAAAATCATGCAAATATGCATAACGATAAGCCTGAAAAATCATTCAAACTTATGATTAACAAAAATTACTTCCTTCTTACAGTTTTTAACAATGAGAAGTTAGCTATTCAGTTGTTTTTTTGTACCATGCTGTTTCATTTTATCGCTGTTAAAATGCCAATTTAATATTATATGTGCTCAAATGGGGATTATTTAGTCTTTGGTCCAAGCATCTAGAGGACATTTGCAGGTTTTAGAACTCCCTTACTGAGGTTGACGGTCGGGTTGAATACATTCAGACATTCATATGTGTTGTCTGTTGCCATGAGTGAATTCATCATTGTTTATCTTTTTTCATGACATCTTCATCTTGATGTAAACCGAGAAGCTTCCATCTCAGCTTGCGTTCTGATAAAAAGTTGTTAAGCTAACCAACCAAATGATGTGAGCAAAGTTTGAAGAAATCATCAATTCTGTCACCAAGGTCACTGCATTTCTTTGATTAGAGTGATCGCTGCCTGATGTTGGCTCTGATAACCTTGCTGTATGGGGCAGCATCAAGCCATCAGCCATCAAGCACTCAGAGAATGCGGCTTGTCCCCATATGGCTCCTATAGTTGGCTCAACGGGAAGCAATTGGTTTGCACAATCCATCACCCATCAGATGTTTGTACCACAGTGTGGTTGTCTGTGGTGTGAGGGGAGATGAAGGGATGACCTTCATACAAGATCAACGTGTGGATGAGTCCTATTGACTGATCACCTGATTGCTCCTTGTCGTCTTGGCTTTCACTTCACATGATTGTACACTTAAAGAAACGTTTGTTCAGTCGGGTTCAACTGGGTGAACAAAGCAACAACTTTACAATCAATTCCCTGGGTAAAAAAAAAACAGAGATTATCCTGCAAATGTGAAGTGACTGAAGTTAGCAAAGTTCTTTAAGTTCGTTTTGAAATCACAGTTACTCTCAGGTTGAATAAGAAGTGTCAAGATAAGATCAAACCAATGCATTAGTTTATAAGGAACTGTGATTTGAAAGGAGTCTCTTTTCTGACATAATCACACTCACCCTAAGCTGTTAGTTAAATGATCATAATTGGGGACAAAGAGAGATGGGACGCGCACCTGGAAACAGCTTGACTGTTCACACTGTGTGGGAATGAATCACAAGCTGCCATTACAAACTGAATTAAAAGTCTCCAGATTTGTTTTCTTCACATTGGGAGTTAAATGAAAAAACTCTGAGAGGTTGGAGAAAACAATTTCAAAATAAATCAATGTTTAATCAAGGAAAAACTACTAATTAACATTTAAATGACAAAAAACAAAATGCTGATATCATGCAAAGTTTCCGGAGATTTGCTCAGGGGAACCAACATGTTGATTGGAAGGAAAACACATTTACAGCTTCATAGTTGCAGACGTCATTGAACAGGTTAATTCCATGAATGCACCATTAGTATATGAGCTGTTTTTTTTTTACAGGCACAGAGGAGCATTACTGAGAATTCATCAGGAGAAGCACAACATATTGATTATCGTGATAATCACTTTTGGCACATATTGACCTCATAGAAATTCTCACGGTCTGATAAGAAGCGTTTGCGTTTAATGTGGCATATGGGATGGGCTTTATTCACAGAGCATCTGTCATCTTTAGAGGCTGATGGTTTCAAATTGTATAATTGTTAGGAAGCTGCAATCTTGCTAATCATCCTGCATTACCAATCAGCGATCTAATCAGCAACATTTTAACACTTTTAAAACCGCGCGGAAATCTAATAATTATCCAAAGCAGAGATGTGGAGAAACACAAAATCAAATGTCTTCAGTATAAAATGGCTTTAATTTGATCGACTGACAGCTCACATTTATAAATGTATTTCTTATTGGTGGACTCGAGTGCTGTAGACTTTGCAAACCTGCTCCTTAGGTGTTTTATTTCCCAGAGGAACCAATTAATGTGATTGGTGTCCTGTCTTTTCAGTAAAAGAGAGGGAGTGTGCAAGTGCGCGCTCTGCAAGAACATGTACGTATGCCGATTTGTGTGTATTCTCAGATATATAGAGGACTTCCTTAAAGAAGTTGTAAGTAATTAAAGTGATAGAAAGTTACTGAAAAGATTTGTTTTCGTCATCCCGGAGATGTATCTTAGAAGAGTGATACCCATACATCAATATGAAAAAAGCATTTCCATTGCAGCTAATAAGCCACGTTCAAGATGTGAATACATATGACGGCACACTGTCATTAATGCTCATTCACATGACACAGCACATTCACAAAGAGGCTTTTACATTTAATTCATGAAGATTCTTCAGCATTTGTATTCTTGAGTTTGGTTTCATTAATAGAGGTAATCAGTGAAATTCATTCTCTGGTAACCGCCATACCATGGGAATGGTAAAAAGTCCACCTTTCTTTCTGTTGGTGCAAAGATTTCCAATGATGTCAAATCATGATTATCATAAACAATGACTGTAACTGTAACATCAACTTGATTCCTTATCCATTTCAACTTTTACATCTATGGCATAAAAACAGACTTTCTCTGGGAGCAAAAACAACTCAGACACGTAAAAACCATGGTTATAGATTTAAAACAGAAAACAAGCAGATGAAAAAACATCATAGGTCAAACTCATAAAGGACAAAAATCCACATGATGGTTTAAGACAACGTGACGCAGACGTCCTTTGAGGAATGACAACTAGAACCTATGGAGGGTTATATTTCCACAAGTACAAAGTGCAAGTGCGTTTCCACGTCCTCATGTTGGATATTGCCGTATCCAGCTCTTAAAACACTTTCACCAGATCACACCTAGACCAAGGTGAAACTTTCAATAAGATCCATTTTTAGTCTGAGTAGTAAGGAGTGCTCAAATGCAAATCCTGTGTTCTTGTTTCTCAATGTTCAGAGTACACTGAGATTAAAATGTTTTCTTTTTTTGAAGCCAAATGCACAAGTAAGTATAAAAGATAGTTAAAAAAAAATGTAAATGCAGACAAGACAATTCTAAAAAACATCCACAACAAGCCACAAGAGCCAGATATTTTTTTAGTACAACCATGTATTAAATCATTGTCAAATGTATAAAACTCCCCTGATTTAAGTAACTATTCTTTAGAAATCATAACACATTTGTTTCTCCTCTGTGGAAATGTATGACAAGGACTGAAATGAAGACCTGGCAGTGAATCATGATCCCCATATGATCCTTATCTTTTTGGCTGACGCCTTTTGCATACTGTAGACCCACACTGCTTGCTACTGTTACAAAGAATAGTACATTCTTTTAATACCACAAATGAAAAAGATCCATTTCATAAAATAACATAGGTGGGAAGGCTAGAGGTTGTTCAGCCAGTGTTTGTGTGTTTTTGCACAGAGAATAGGTTGTGACTGTTTACAAAGGACAATGCACAGAGGAAATATGTTGCATGCTGGCTTTAGACAGCTCGTTCAGGCCTCCATTTGTGAATCTGTGTTTGAGTGCAGGGTTTCATTGGGCCTTCTGCTCATTGTTTATAATGACATGGATCCACACAGCAAATGCTGCTTTGTCATCTTGGGCAAAATCTGATGTCAGAATAAGCACGTTTTTTTGAATGTCGTACATAAATCCTGCTCCTGAACTGTGACAGAGCGGTTCTGTATGTGCGGCTTTAATGGGCTCCTGTGTTCAGCATATTCACGGAGCTGAGCAGGTGCCTGCAGATACACGGTCATGCTGTTTTGCATCCTGGCATCTAATTACACTGAAGATGGCGAGGAAGAGACTAAGCAATGTTCTTACTCTGCCATTTTGTGTGGCTTGTTTACTAAAGCGGTTTTCATCTATCATAAGGCGGCCAGCAGGTGGCTGGGGAAACTACAGAGAAACGTTTCTGGCAATCTTGGGTGGATTAATTTTTGTGCACTCCTAAATTAATTATGACTGATTCACACCCTCAAGTGAATCCCTACATCTCCGGCTTGATCCCCACAAGCTGTCAATGGCACAGTCGCTCGTTCCAACTTGACTGTGTCCTGCTTTCTTCTCAAGCACACACAGTATGTACTTCATATCTCGGTGAGCTAATCACTTGTCAGGGAATATGAAAAAAATCATCATCAATGTCATGTCAATTTCCTGAGAGTGGGAGAGGATCCAATGAGCCACTGCTGTAACTTTCATAAACCCACCTAATCAATGCATTCATTCCTGTGAGACATCATTTGAAGTAAACGAGTCTGAGCTGATGACACATGGTGAGGTTTGCAAATGATTTGTTGCATTCAACGAATATCCACTCAGCAGAGAGAAAAAAAATAGTTGTTTTCCACCGGCTTAAAACTTTGCACAGGAGTACAGGCACTGGAGGTTTGATTGTATTTTCTGTCTGCTAATGAAAGCCTTCATAAAGTATTGAACATCTTCAACCAACTGAATTTCATTACCGAATATTAGGTTGCTGTCAATAACATTTTCTTGACTTGACCATGTTTCTGAAGCACAACTCTGACAAATAGTTGTGGTCGTGTTTTCAACAACATGGAAGGCTTTTTAATGCTTTAATAAAGAAACAAACCAATAATCAAAATTGACATTTCATTCGGTGCCAGAATTCCTCCTTTTTTGTAAATTAAATAGTATATGTCTTTCCTCTAGAAAATGTTTTGCATGTGTAATGTTCATTAAAATGGTTAACTTTAGTATCAGTCCTGGTTTATTTGTGCAAGCTGCTGCATTTTGTTTTAACAGGAGGCTCAATGTAATAACAGCAAAACACAGCAAGTTTGGGTTTCCTGAAATTGAGTTGAATGCCAATGCTGTGAAAAAGCGGTCCTCACTTTCAATGACTCTAGGAGGGTGAATATTAACAGTGCCATTTTTTTTTTTTTTATCAAACAGCATTACAGCATAAACTCTGGATAATGGAATCTAAACTCTGCCAACAACAGTCAAGACTAAGAGATATAGAGAGGTAATTACCAGTTTCTAAAATGTTAAGTTGCGTCTGCTGAAAAACTACACAAAAAATAAATATAATTGAAATGTTTATCGACATAAATGAATCTTAAGTGTTATAACTTCATTAAACAGAAATACTCCTCATACATCATCATGGCCCACAGTCGCCCTTTCAGTCAAAAATCAATTTTGACAGCTCTTTCAAATCTGAACCAACAGATTAGTTTAGTTGAGACTTCCAGGGAAGATGAAGGCCTGTCTTCCGCCGAATAATCTGAGAGAGTCGTCCACATGTAAACTACTTCTTGCATGGACTATTATAATTCTCTATATTTAATTGTTGATCAGTCATCTCTTTGTCACTTTTATCTAAAATAGAAAAAGACTGCGTTGTCTCTTCCCAATCAGCAGAGACGACGTGATCTTATCACTCCTGTACCCGTTTCTTTCCACTGGCCTCCTGTCACTTTCAGGATCCACTTTAAGATTTTATTACTTTTTTAAATTTAAATGGGCTGGCAACAGAATACTTGTCAGAGTTGTTGTACCGGCATGCTCCAGCCAGAGCACTGTAGACGACACACCTGATGCTCTCGCTTTGGATGTTTGCGGATGCTGGCTTAAAACCAGAGAGGTGACAGAGCATTTCAGGTGGCTGCTCCAAATCTGTGGATCAGTCTACCTGTTGTTTTTTTTTTTTTTTTTTTTAAACTTCCCAGTCCAATTCAAATTTTAAATCCCTGACCCAGCTCTGCATCTCTGAACCATGTTTGTGCTGTTGCTTTAGATATAATGGAGCCTGGTTTTATGACTTATTATGATGCTTTATTGTTAGACGTTGTGTTGTTATTGTTCATTTTATTAATATTTGTTCTTATATAGTCTGTGTTAAGCCCGTACAATCCTTCAGTGAATAGAGGTTGATTTGATCTGTATAAGACTGGATTTGACTTGACAACAATGATGGTAACTGTAGATTATACGACATGTTTCTCTCTTTTGTTATCAGCCCACTTAATACTGATTTACTGATCTTTACATTTTTCCACAAGAAGCTCATTGTTCTTTTTATAACTATGTTGAGTTTCACATGGTACACTTGAGACTGAGGTGGTGCAACAGCTCTCGTAACCTGGCAAACAGGCAACAGCAAAGGACGTTATAGTTTGAATTTTACGGGTGTGGAGAACCGCGGCAGTGAAATATGGCGTGCTGTTGTACCATATGTTTCACAGCTTAGTTGCACACCCTGACGTGTCCCTTTGATTGCACTTTACACATTGTTAACCGTATAACCACAGCACTTGGTTGCGCATGCAGTCAGCCAAGACTCGTCGACTTCCCAACAACATGACATCAGTGGGAAGAAGGTAAACATATTTGAAACTGTAGATAGAGGTTTGTTAACCTTCGATTTTAAACACTTTTTAAACGGCACATTTGTACACTGATTGTACAAAAAACACGTCCCATACTTGGAGAAATCAAATGAAGTTGATAACAGACAGTTTGGATTTTTCAGTTGCTGCTGTTGAAGACTAAAATATGTGTTGCCATCTTGATTTATAAAGGTTGGTCACATTTTTAAAAACCGCTGTCCCCTACACTATCTGTGTCTCTTGTCCAGCAATTTATTGAATTGTCTTTTCCAGCCCCTCCACGTCATGAGAAAGCTGTAATTCTCTCTCGGTATCCTTGGCACGATCTCCCTCTCTTTCTCTCTCCTCCACAAAGAACCAGGCTAAGGCAACTTGCATACAAAATAGCTGACTCAATCATCCAGCTGCATAATCAAGATAAGGGAGAGAGGACAGGAAGAGGGAAAAAGATGTAAAGGCTAAAGTTAGAGAGCTTTAGCAACAGCAGCACAACTAAGATGTTGTGAAACAGTTGTAAATTGACATTAAAGTTGGAGAAAGTAAGAGTGGTGGGAGAAGGTAAGCTGAAGCTGATCTTCTGTATAACTGGATCAAGGGTCACCACACATAATTATTCCTAACAGTAGAGTGCAGATACGTTAAACAGATTCTTTAAGCTTTATCTTTAATACTTTCCATGCTTTGAGTGCCACTAAGACAGTAACACAGTGCTAAGAATGAACAGAGATGATAGACACGGCAGCCCTACGCCTTCATCCACAGTGTGGGTGTGTGGAAAGCAAGACGATTGTTCCTATGGGCATGACATTTTTTTAAAGCCCGTTAATGTTTTGACATTTGTTGACTTTAAATCGCCAAACCATTATTAACATAATCACATCCTTCTCCTTCTCTGGTGGAGGATCGAGGTAAATCGTAGGAAAGAAAGGCCTTCGCAAAGCAAACTAAATAAATCAAACCCATTTGAAGTCTTTTGCAATGGACAAATAAGCACATTCAGGCGTGCAGAATCTAGTACGTGTTTCCTAGACAGATGGCACAGGCGCAGCAAAATCCTCAGCTAATCTGAGTGAGACTGCAAACAGGACTCCTGTACTGTAATCACAAGACTGTAAAACGCCAACAGAATACGGAAAGCACATACAATGCACTTTTGTACATGTTTTAAATGATCTAAATTATTCTATATGTCAAGATTTATTGCAACACATGGTTTTCTATTAAACTCCGAGTTCTCACTCAAATTTGAATAGACACTTTTCTGAGAGTCGGAATCGACGTTGACTCCTGCTGGAAAGCGGCAGCGGAGCTGTCCCTGGTGCTGAAGTGACAACTCAAGCGGGCGCTGTTACCGGAGGTTTGCCAAGTAACCACTACTTTCACTGGTGCTGTTTCAAATGTACTGTGTCATGAAATGCAACACTATGTCGATGTAAACCTACTGTTTTAAATTTTAAAAAAGAGGGACAAAAATAAAGTTAACAATCTATTTGCAGCATACGCGGACCACAGTTTAAGCTACAAAAGTGTCCCCCATGTCCCGCTTCCAACATATGCACCTAAAGATACGGCAGAAAAAGAGCGTGACGTGCACCGATTCAACGTGATGGTGCACAACTTTAGCTGCAAGGTTTTAATATACTCAATAATAAAAGCCTTGCAAATATGGTGCACAAATGAGCCCAGCAAGACAATTTAAAGACAACCACTTATTTCCTAATGCACTCAATATCGATTCTAAATGTAGCGCCGAATGCAGAGGACAGAGTACAGTATGTTGTGCGTAAACTCTGTGAAATGTGTCAACACTGTAACAGCTTACCTGCTAGATGATCTCGAAGCGCGAGCCTCTTCCCGACACAAAGCTGGCAGTTTACTGTATGTCACCACGAACACGAGACGTCTTCACAGACACATTTCATATAACTGTCAGCTAAGCTACTTTAAAAAAAAAAATCAAAAACAAATAAAAAAGAATCCAGTTTTTGCTTTCGTTTTGAAGACGCACAAGGGCAGCCTGCGACGATGGAGAGTCTCAAAGATCCATTAAGAGCTGACTGATTAAATTCAGCACTGAGCTCGCCTTTATGTATGCTGAACAGACCCAGAGCCCTGCTTGGGCTTTCTATTACACTGAGAGCTAAACCGGCGTTTAACCACTATCTGAGGAGGCGGGTATAAAGTAGGAAGCTGTAGGCTGGTAATGTATCACTTGGAGAACTGAGGGGAAGAAATACTAGAAGAGCGCATGTTGATCCTCCAGTCTAGCCGAGGCAAAGTTTAAATCTCATAACAAGATTGTTTGTCACTGCGAGGCTATAAATGGTGGCGGATCATCACGGATGCCGGGAGGGTTATGGCAACACCTCCGGCTGAGGCGCAAACAAACGCATGATAGCCGGGGTTCTGAAGAAAAAAAAACCTTGAGTAGTTTCCACTTGATTAAAACAATCACTGAGTGAAAAGTAGCAGCGACGTCACAAGAGCTTTAAGGCTCGAGCAGCCTATGTGACCCCCCTCCCCCTCCCCTTCCTCCCCTTCCTCCCCCTGATCTGCGCTGGGGATGCTTTTGAATTGCTCAATTTCACAGCTTAGTTGGGGGTATGTTTAATTTGGTATTGAATGAAAGGAGATACTTTTCCCCCCTCACAAAAGTCCATTGGTCCTACCAGCAGGGGGCTCCATTCAAAGAAGCTTGGATATGTCTACATGTCTCTAATGTTATTTGGTGATTGAGGGACTTTAAAAAATTATAATAAAATGGATGCCAGATTTTATTTTTCTTATATTCACATATAGAGCTAATGGTGTGCATGTTCTGAATTTCTGTGAGTGCATCAAAGCAGTTCACAGACACAGCAATGTAAATGGAGACCAATAAGGGCTCCCTTTGGACAAGTATAAACTGCCACATAGTGATGGCAGAGGTCTGTAAATTTCAGGGTTAAATGGAGGGGGGAGCAGAGAAAGTGAGGAGGCAGGGTGTTTATTGAAGTAGACCATACTTCACCGAGGAGGTCAAGCCTTGGTCTCAGTGAAAGTAAATCAATACATATCAATGATAAATTATTGAATACAAAAAAGCAGCAGAATACAAATTCCCACTCACGCAGAATCTCATCCACACGCTGCGATACAGGATAGAGTTTGCCGTGAGTAGGAGAGGATACTTAAATGCATGTATGTTTGTAATTGTTAATATCTCAGAGATTATTTACTACCCCTTTAGGTTAAAACAAATTAATTTTCACAACATATGCAAGGTAAGGTGGGCTTAACACATTCTTACAAAGTTTCAGTGAAAAGGTGACTGAAAAAGGAAAATGAGGAAAAACTTAACATTTCTCTCCTAATAGCTGTGAAATAGAATCAGATCTGTACCTCAAGGGTTAAACCTACACTGTCTGTCCCTGTGTTAACGCATTCCCAGATTTAATTTATGGAGAGTGCAGCCTGATGTCCTCTGTAATGACGTAGTCTAGGGGATGACCCAAGCAAGTCGGGAAGCGACAGCCAGGCTGCAGATGCTCTTCTCAGAGAGGGAGCAAGAGCCCGTGTGAGGACTTGGCACCGCTGCTGCAATGCCTTGTCTCATTGCAGCAGTCACGTTGGAGCTTTGAAATGTGGCTCTGGACAGCCAAGAACAGGAAGTAACAACGGTGCAGCTGCAGCACTGAGAATGACACACACACTGTTTAATGCTGCCTAATAACTTCACAAACCCGGGCCGAGCATATACATGACCTCATACATGCACTGTAGCCTGTGCGCCATCCCTGCATTCAGAAAATGAAGGTTTGAAGATATCATGTAGGAGCTGACAGAATAAAGACAAACAGGTCACAGACTGAGGTCTCATTCTTTAATCGAGCGGGCAAAGATACATAAAAATCTAACATTGCCTGTGTTTAACTCGAGAATTCTTAGGATTTTATTTTGTTTTTCTATTCACTCACACATAAAGACACTGCACCAGTCAGAGTGCACCAGAGAGGTTGGGCTTGATGGGTTCTCATAATGAACCTTCCTATCTGAATTTACCCTTAGGGTAAAATACGTTTAATGTCGTCCAGGTACAAGCTCTGAATCCTAATAGATAGAACCTTATTTCTGATCAGCCTATAAATCATTCAGAATGTACACTGGCGGGTACGTCTAAAAAAATCCAGATGCTAAATGCAAATGTTTCCTTCACCCTCATACTAGACTGATAGACAAAGTGGATTTGTCACTATATCTAAAGATAGAGTTTCTATTTTAAAAGGTTCCTGTAGAAACAAACAGCTTTTACATTTGACACAATGGAGCAACCAGCTTGTTTACATTGTCATTTTTAACCCTTTTGTTCTTCTGTCGCTTTGCATAGATCAGCTACATTTTGAGTCAAACCGATGTTTTCAGGTTTAGTTTTTTCACGCTGCAGTTAAAATTTGCCGTGATTTTCTTTGAAACAGGTCAGCCCTTTTGTACCTTCACAAAAATCTTAACATGCCTTCAGCTATTTTTTTTAATTCTATTTTTTTTTTACTTTTGCTGGCCAATGTTAAAGTGGTCTCAATTATTCATATTTTTAAATCCTTCATTAAAAATTACTTAAAGTCTTAACATGGCTCTAAAAGCGTAGCAAGAGACATTGTAGTTAAGATGTATTCCACAGTTACTGTAATTCTGTAATTTGCATGCATGTTCAATAAACATCTGTCTTTGATAAGTTCAACGTAATATTCTGTTGTTAGTAGCCTAAACTGTTGATAGAAAGTACGGTGCAAAAATCTTGGGTCTTAAGAATATTCAATCAAGTTGAAAAATGTTCTAATCTTTCAGTAAAACAATTCATGCCATTCTTTCAGGAAAGTGTCTTTTTTGGAAAAAGTTTTATATTCAGCATCACAAAGACACAGCTGAAAAATGACAGTCATGAACTTACCTTCAAGGAGTCCAGAGCTGAAAATAATAGAGGCATTAGGGGATCATGTAGACAGAAAGTCACACAGACATACTGTATGAAGCCTGCTGTAAAATAAGATTACTTAAGAAAACTTGAAGACAGCTTTTAAGATAGTTTAAATACAAGGGAGGTCACACCAAATACTGACAAGAACCCTATTGGTGGAGAATTCTAATTTTGTGTTGATATTTCTTTTATTTTCTGCTTGCATCTTGACAAACAGACTAAGTAATGCATATGGATGCTCAATAAAATGTAGGCAAACAATAAAGCTAGTGGTGGCATTAGAATGAAATTCAAACAGTATTATATTTACATCTAATACAGGCTTATCAAAGTTAATAACGATAGCTATACTGCTTTCGTTAAAACACAGATTCGAGTTATTTTTGCAATGTTAGCAGTGGTAATGCTTCATGTGAATCATAAACGACAAATGGAAGGATCATGATGTCACAAAATGAAGTACAGGCAGTCTGGGTGGAGAGCAAGAAGGGAGATAGGTGGAATGTATTAGTCAAATCCTTCATTTAGTGGCTAAGCCAATTTGGTGCTGAGGCAAGAAACATGGGCGGCAATAATTCAGAGGAGGAGACAGAGACTGCTGGTTGATATAATGGAATGTGTGCTGTCAGTGGAGTGCGGGAGATCCATCTCACAGGCATGGCAGAGGGAGCGACATCTACAGCTGTTTCACCAATCATTATGGTCGCTGGGATACATAGGAAGATGCTCTGAAATGTGCATGTTGATAATATAACAACGGTACTTTCAAAGCATACATTTTCATTGTCTTCATAGCCTTTCACAAACGCAGCAAACAGATTGAGTGTTGCACCTTGAAAAGGAAAGCAGTATGAGGTAGTTGCACATGACGTGTACTTTTATTTTTTTCAGGGGTTTCTGTAAAAACTCATGAACATGATCGAAGAATATAACCTATCAACACACATAATAATAATTACTTATTATTAAGTAATCATTAATGTTTTTTACTAAAAGTAATACATAAGGTTACATTTTAAATGAACCATATTAAATATGTGGTTATACAGAAATGCAAATAGACCTTTTTTTGCAGGGTTAGAGGAGGTATACAGAGTCTTTAATATTGTAAAACCACATATAAAGTATCAAAATATACTACTGGTTTTACATGTGAAAAGGATCAGAAGTAAATCACTTACCAAAACTCAAACTGCATCATGTTTATTATTAGATCAACATTTCTGTAAAGGTTTCTTTTTTCTCTTCAGAACTTTAATTTAATTTACAATGCACCCGACTTCAGATGACTTTAAATGTTTTAGATAAATAAACAATCCTATGTGTCGTTAAATACATTTAATGGAGTCAAAATTGCAATAAATACATACATGCTCGATACATTGTGATCTAATGGAAATACTTAAAAGCCATCTCTTACATGTAGACTTTAGTAAACCGCTATTTGCTCTAACTAGTTCCCACTGTGACAGAAGACCATAACAAGAAGTGATTGAAAACAAAACACTAAATGATTTAAGGAAGTAGCTATGAGCGCAGGTAGCATTTTAATCTGCTCAAACCAAACGAATTGCAATGAGCAAACTAACTGCGAAGAGAGATTTGCATAAACACAAGGTACAGCACTGAGTGGGACTAGGTTATGACACACATCCAAAGCCATCAGCCTTTGTGGGAGGTCCATTTGCATTAATTTGAATATTAAGTCAGCTCAGATAAACAGTTTGAGATCAGATTTCCGGCTATGTCTCTGAGTTTTGAATTACATCTAGAAGGGACTTATAGGTTGTTTATTTTTGTTTGTTTCACATGGCATCCGAGCTATATTTTTATGGTAATTATTATAATAATATTGCCAAAAGCATGTCAAGAAAATAAAGTCACAAAGTTCTTCACAAAGAGAAAGACAAACAGGTAAAATAAAACATCAACAATATACTGAACAGTTTAAGCAAAAGCAAGTCTGACAAAGTGGGTCTTATTTTATCTTATAAAGGAATCAACTTTGGCTGCATATTTTAAATCCAAAGGCAGGAGATGCAAGTTTAAGCTACATCCTCAAAAGCACTTCTCACTATTTCTCAGCTGGTAGAAACAAAAGGGAACCAGACATTTAAAATGATGGTCAAGGGCAAAGACTGGCCAAATGAAAGGCCTAGATTGCACAGAACAAGTTTAACAGACACAGAAAAGGATCATTAATCATCTGCATAACAGAAATATATTTAGTGCTGTGTTTTATGTGGCTGAGTGGAAGAAGCAGGTACAAGGCAAACAGAATGAGGCCCAGGACAGAGCCTTGAGGATCTGTCCTGGGATGAATGTGTAACTGTTAACTGTCACGTGTCTGACAGGTAAGCAGTGACTTAGTCCATATTAATTAATCATTTGTTCAGTAAAATACCTGAAAGTAGTGTAGTGAGACACACACACTAAGCCCGATTGTACCATACTGGGATTAAGCCAGATCGTCTCCCCTCCCCACAGTCACACTGCTCCAGGACTAAACAGGCCTGAGCAGGGTTACCTTTTCTACAGTGTATAATTCAGTAATACAACACATGCATGTCTTTATGTAATTATGAAGAATGCTCAAAGTTTACCAGACAGGCAAACTAAAAAAATGAACAAAATGAAAGGGGCAGTCGAGCCTTTGTCCGCACATAAGAGAACAACAGGGAACATGACAGCTACTTTACTGACTTTATGGCTTATTTTTAGTTCATTTTAACCTCTTCAGCCATTACACTCTGGGATTTCCTGTTAAAGGAAGGCTGTCCAGGATGTTAACTCCTACTGCTCGTGCATGAACTGTAGCACACCTCCTCCAATTGGCCAGGACCAAGGAAGTTTACCGTGCTTGAGCACTGATCGGACGACTCTCACTAGTCAAATGAACTGGACTTTGGGGGGGGGGGGGGGGGTGCAGCATGCTAAGGCATGGTACGAATTGCATAGTGTGAGTACGCCCTAAAGCTTAACCACCAATAACCCCTCACTGCCTAAGCCTTTCAACCCATATATTGTCCACAGTATCGTAAAATCCTGCAAAACCAAATCCTATCATTTTCCCTCATCATTCTGCATCAATAAAGACTCAGAAGAGTTCATTCTTTTGAGTGCAACAGACAAAAACCAGACTGAAGCTTAATCAAGTATGTTTTATGTGTCTAAGGCAGCTGTGAGTTGTTGGCAAGCACTTTTCTAAAGCTTTGGAAATTAAGTAATTTTGAAATACGCCTGTGGTTTTAGGGGAAGAGATGGGTCAACATGTTCTTTTATGAGACGTAGTTGAATAAGAGCATGTTTGAAAAAAGTTGGAACATAATCAGATGTTTGAGGGTTATTGATTATCGAATGAATGTAGAAGCCAATGGAATCAGAAAAGTAAAAGACTCAAATGTCAATCATCGTTCTCAATGGCGAACCCGGTTTGAGAGTTATTCTATAGAAATGAAAGAAAACCTCTCCAGGATTCTTGACGGAGTCGGGAGGGGTACAGGGCAGGCACAGAAGGGAGTTAGTGTTGCTTGAATGTCATTAATCTTGTCAACTGAGAAGGAAAGAAATGTGTTGCAATCATCATGAGAATGAATTGTGAGAGCAGGTGATGAGGAAGAGACTATTTTATTTACAGTTTCAAACCGGTCTCTAGGATTACGTCGATTGTGTGTAACAAGATTTTAAAAAATAAGTCGCCCTGGCATCCTACCTATAGCATTAAACTAAGCTTGAAGCTTTTTGGAATGCTGATGTTAAACTTGTAGATGGGTGGATTTCCAGTCGCTTTAATCTATGAAATGTTCACTAAAAGGAGGGGGACTTTTTCAGCGGTGCCAGTCTGGATTTGAATGGGAGCAACTTTAAACGACACTGAAAGCCTGTGCTGATAAAAAGGACTTGCAAATCAACATCCCTAATACTAAAAAGAGGGCATTCAAGGAAGCAGAACGTTTCTCTGCAGAGAAATGGATAAAGAAGCGTGATTCCATTTAATGACAACAGGGTAAAATATTAGAGGAATAAAAAACATTCTAATAACACACCAAAACAATCTCCTCAAAAACAACAGACTCAAAGCCAACAGTAGGTTGATCGTGATTTGAACTGTCTATGAAGCCCAGTATAGTAGCCTTCGTCTGGTAGATGTCCCTGTGCTCTGCTTGCATCTACACTTATCATCCAAAAGTCGAGGTGTCAGACTTGCCTCATAGCTTCACCAAATAGGAGGGTCATACTGTAATTAAGTGAAAATTATGTGCTCTCGCTGCACTCCTTCCCCTCCTGCATGTTCCCTGTGAAGATATTTGACAGCTTGGGTACGGGGGGAGACAGCTATCTCACAGTGGAGAGTCGAGCGTGGGCAAACTCAGCCAACACTCAGCGAGGAGGGCTGAGGCCCCATGGTGGCTGCCTCAGCGTGACCGCTGAGATAAACACACCACCTACACTAAAAGCCTTACAAAAGAGACACAGCTATTCCAAACAGCTGTGACATGCAGCCTGCACCCTATGACTCTGGAATGAACAAGGTTTATTTATGGTTTAGATGGAAGAATAGATGAAAATATCTGATGTTTGGTACTTTTAGTGCTCCCAGCTGAGCTACTCAGGTTTAGGTTGAGGGCTGGAATCTCTCCTCCCAGCCAAAGACATGAAGCTCTGTGTCTGTGAAAATTGTACAGCTCCTGTTGATACACTTACAACGTGGGGTTATTTTGTCAGGGATGAGACATACATAATTAAAATAGGCTAAGTGCCTGTGTGCATGCTTTGGTCATTTTTGCTCACTTCTCTATCCATTACCTCAGAAGCTACAGTGGAAAAACAACCATGTCTATATTTTATACATAGCTGAGGAAAACTGCACTACATACTCTTGTCTGCTCAATTTATTCATCGTCAACATTTGCAATGCCTTGACCAGATTTGAAGTTGTGTGACAGACTGATTACATTTGAAAATCCCAGCAATTTCACATTGCGGTCAAAGAGAAATGCTTGCTTTGAATTACCTTGTCCATCAATTTGACGACAATATCTTAGTAACTGATATATTAAGAAGTCAACAATGGACAACTTAGAGCTCAAGCGGAAGATCCAGCATAAACTTTACAATAGCTCCTTTCTTGAATTATTTAAATTCAGGAGTACTCTGAATGCAGAGCTATCCCCTACCAGACCCTTTTACAGGCTTGGCTGCATCCTCTGAAACCGTGACATCCTCCAACTCAGTGCCATTGCTTTTTAGTCAGCAATCATCTCACCTGTCTGCACTCATACTGGCAGACGTTTCCTGCCCAAAGGGGTAAAAAAAAAAGAAAAATACAGTTAATTATTCATTGGTTGGAACTGATGCCGTCTTTCTTGAAATGTCTTGAGTTACATCTCAACTAGACAGCACAGACATACATAATATCATTAGAGATGTAGCAGAGGAAAAAGCCTCTCTCCAGATATGAAGAATGAGCTGCCCATTCCGGTTCAGTGTTGTCTTTTGTAGTAATTATGGAGGAAAATATAAAGACAACCCAGGTAATAATAAATGATAGTCTAGGTCAGACCTATTCTTGCCGGGGAAATAAAGTCCATGTACAGAGAAAATAAAGCTGCTGACACCTTCACAATAACATTCTGAGTTTTGAATACATTCATTTCATGTGCACATTATTGCAGTACAAATACTTACACAATAAATCCAAAATATACATCCATCATACATACATCCATCCAACCATCAATCCATCCATCCATCCACCCATCTCTACATACATCATACATACATCCAACAATCATCCATCCGTCATACATCCATCCACCCATCTCTACATACATCATACATACATCCAACAATCATCCATCCGTCATACATCCATCCACCCATCTCTACATACATCATACATACATCCAACAATCATACATCCGTCATACATCCATCCACCCATCTCTACATACATCATACATACATCCAACAATCATACATCCGTCATACATCCATCCACCCATCTCTACATACATCATACATACATCCAACAATCATCCATCCGTCATACATCCATCCACCCATCTCTACATACATCATACATACATCCAACAATCATCCATCCGTCATACATCCATCCACCCATCTCTACATATTTAATACATACATCCAACAATCATCCATCTGTCATACATCCATCCACCCATCTCTACATACATCATACATACATCCAACAATCATCCATCCGTCATACATCCATCCATCCATCTCTACATACTTAATACATACATTCAACAATCATCCATCCGTCATACATCCATCCATCCATCTCTACATACTTAATACATACATCCAACAATCATCCATCCGTCATACATCTATCATACGTAGATCCATTTATTCTGTTGATTGAGCTTGTCTCCATTCTGTTCATTAAACCATGTTTCCATTTATACACACTGGTAAACTGATGTTTTTAATAAAGTTTTAAACATTTAGTGTTTTGCTTTATTTCATGCTCTTGCCTAGGTTTATGAATACCACTTTGGAGGAATCTGTATGTTAGCTCATTGACTATATGCTGGAGACTAAAACATTCATCATAGCATCTTAGCATAAAGATCACAGTTGGGGGCAAACAGCTCTGTCCAAAATTAACAAAATCAATGTACCTGTATAGCTCAATTGTTAAACATCATCACTAGATGTAAATGTAATGCATATGAAACACTCCTCATCCTACACGTTGTTTTTTTCATTTGTTTTTTCATTCAAAATGTCTGAGTCATGACTAGAGATGTAAACAGACTGATGGCGGGTCAGAGGCCAGGGAAGTGGACTCAGGCACACGTGTTGTATTTTCAAATCACTCTCACGGTCATTTCAAGCTGAATCTTGGTACACAATAGCTTCTGCTTGTGTGTCTGTCTGCAGGCAGTTAGCAATGAGGCGCCCACTAGTCTGCATCTGTCTGACAGCTAGGGAGCCTGGGCCTTCCAGTGCCCTATCCATAAGAGAGCTGAGCCCAGCAGGCAGCCCACACAGATGCTGTGCAAACCGACAAAAGGACATCCGCCTACACCGTGTTGTCTAAATGATTCTCGAGCTCACATAACGGTGAAAAGAGTCGAGCAGATTGTGAAATGTATGATCAAAGAAGGAAAGTGTTGAGAGAAATAACTTGCTTCAGTTCCTGTAAAACTTTTCATTAGCGCTCAGCAGAGTTCTTTGAATAAAAAGAGACGGGTCAAAGGCCGTAAGCTGGTCTATGATTTCTGAAGGATGGTGCAGGGAAAGGGATTGTTTTGATAAACTCAGGCTAAAAGTGGCTCATTCTTTTGAACACAGCTGCATCTGTGAAGGTGAGAAGAGAGCAAGTAAAGCGCACCCACAACCAGCCGGCACATGTTCGGCAAATATTGCAGGTGGTGTTATTGAAGCTATAAAGCATAAACATATGACACACACATAGCCACGCATGAACATACACATAAACATACACACATGTGTGCATTCTGTCTGAGCAGAAACTTTCACCAATCCAAAGACATATTCAAACAGTTATAATTTCATTGTGTGAACTGTTTTGTATTAAAAGTGGAAAAAGTAAACATGTATTTAGAAACACTGTAGCAAGCCAGCTTCATCTGCATACAACATTTTGCTGTGTAATACTCCCATACCGGCCTAGTCATCCAAATTATTGAAAACAACCATTTTCTTTGGCTTCCTCCTGGGTTGCCAACTCTTTACGCCAGAGGGATTCTGGAGAAATTAGATTTCAGTTTTCTGTGTGTAGCCCTTTAAAAATCTCTAGGTATTCGTTCGACAAAATCAACTTAAGGCCTGCAAAGCTCCTTAATTAAACTACAGTCAAGGATTAAGGAAAAGTGTATTATATATCAGTGATTTATTGTGTGATATAATGATAATAGTTCGTGTTGAATATTGCCGCACCAAAAGTCTCTGTTATTTTCTCCCTGTCCTGTGACCACATATGATATCATTAACAATCAAATACAGTTGTGGAAGTAGTGATGTTATACGTACGCACAAATAGACTCTAAATGAATCAATAGTTAAACAAGTCAGTTTATAGAGACTTATATTTCAACATACTGTCCACATGATACTATACAAATACACCTTATCCTTGGTCAACAGATGACTACAGTACAGAAGGTTAAGTCTTGTCACAGGTTTTGAAAATATAACAGGCCAGCCAATATGTAGAGATTCATCAGGGTTCATGAACATGACCGAACACAGTGTGTAAATCAGTTCAAATCCACAAGCATTTCACTCATATTTGGAAACATCATTGGACAGATTGGACTTACTTTTGCCAGCTCAGTATTTCTATTTATCCTTGTAGTGACTGAGACCAAAGTAGCCAAATGGTAGGCAGTTTGTACCGTAACAGGCTTACGGAAACCTGCAAGCTAAAAATTAACAGCTGGACCTCTTGTGTTTGTTCAACAATTGAAATAAAACACACTCTGGCCTGACACAACGCATGATATTTTAAACTTATTGCACATCATGTGATTTGCTAGTAAAACAAATACATGTTTTGTGCACTCTGACACATCGGTGCATCCCAAAAATGCTGGCATCATGGTCAAATTTGACTTCTTTTCAACTAGAAATTGGTTTTCAAGTAAGTAACATACAATATCCCTTTTGACAGAGCTGAGAGAAAAATGCTTTCAATCATTTTACTTCATTGCTTGGGGCACCCTTGAATTAGAGTTCCAGGATCCAAAGAAGAAAAAAAAAAAAAGATCAGGAAGCCTCTTCAGGAGGAAATAAAAAGCAACGACTCTGGAATTGTATAGAAGTGTGTCTAACAAGCAAATCAGCCAGTATACGGGCAGCAGCTGGTATTTCAACAATGATCCAATAAGAAAACTGCTTTTGACGACAGATATTTACTTGTTACATCATATTGAAATGGCTACATATTTTATCCACACACCCTTTTTGTCTTTTGTTATTTCACAATAATTAAGACACAACCACTCATGTGACAGCTGCTGTTTGGGAATAGGGAGTAGCATGAATAAATGAGGGAATTAGTGTGAAATAGAGGAAGGGTTTTAATGCAGAATCAGTCTGGTCTCACACATGCAAACCAAAGAGCCCCAGAGACAGAAGCAGCATGTATAAGGGGCCGCTGAGAACAGCTCCTGTCTTGTTTCCGGCCTGCAGATCTCATACTGCATGCAGCATATGGAGGCATTCATGTGAAAAGCCCACTAATTCCTGCATTGTTTTGTTCTTCGTTACTTTATATTTCTACTTGGATTCTCATATTTGAAAGGTGAGTAATGTATTGTTTGCCAAGGGTTGGATGAGGAGATTGATAATAATCTCATGTGTTTTTGTTTACTTTTGCGATGTAATGGTCGCTAACTTAGCTTAGCACAAATGCACAACATCTTTACATCCTTGATGTTAACAGTTTCTTGAATTAACCATTAGGCCAACATGGTTGAAAATTATAGACTTTGTATAAGAACAGGATGAAGCTGGTCTGAAGTTTCGGGCTGCCATGTAAAGTTTTGAGTTGTGCTATATTCTTTTTGAGCCAGACTATAGCTGGACTAGAGGGTGGCGCTTGAGAGGAGAAAGGTTTGAGTATACCAAGTTATAATGCCCATTCCAATGGATTTGTTTCCCTGCTGAATTGCTACTTTGCAACAGTATTATTCTCTTTTTTGCAAATTAAATAGCTAATTTGACACTAATCAGAATAGTTGAACTTACAACTCAGAGGCATGAGCGGATGTGCGTAACTTGTATTTTTCTATGATTAAAAAAAATGTATATATGATGAAAAATCAACCACCTACAGAAATATTATTTTTTGAGCGGCAATGTTGCTTGGGGAAAAATGACAATTGGCATTATCATGAGGACTTTGTGGGCCCCATTTCCATCTTTTGTGCCAAGTTTAGCTAAAACTTTTCTGATGGTGGCTGTGAGATATGAGCCTTTTCAACTTCCTCATCAATCAAAGAAAGCATATTGAGAAAAATGTCAAACAATCATTTTTTATTCTAATCAGAGTACAGACCTGGTTTGTCTTTTTATAGTCCGTATCAAGCTTTTGACATTCTCAGCTCCTTTAAAACTCAATCTTAGATGTTTTAGATATGTTTCCCCCAACATCATCTTTGGCCTAAATATGATACAAGTGAGATATTATCTCAAAGCCTCCACATGAAATTGATTTTCAGCTTCAATTATCAGGGGAGACATAAAAACCTGGAATGACTTTGTGAATGCCAAAGTGACTTTTTCTTTACAGACTTTAATATTGTTGGTAGGCGTGTTAAAAACCTCAGCGGCTCTTCCATCACGACATGACCGTTTGATCCCACCACACAGACTGATATCATAGAAGCATGACAGATACGATTACATTCGTCCTTTCTCCTATGTCTGAGGCTCTGTACCTTGAAACCATTAAAATGATTAAGGTGTCTCTGCTGCCTCGAATAGGTCAAAGTGGAAAAATGTCTACTCGGATGACTGTGACCACTGGATGATGAAGATGTTTGCCTGCCACTCACCCAAAGCTCACAACTCCATGTGATCAGGTCATGGGCTTGCTAGCCAATTAAATCAATAACAGACCTGCTAATGACTGAGTGTGTTTTTTAATTGATATATTACATGACTAGTTTTTATTCAGCTTGAGATTTAGGTACATTTTACAGTTATTAGTTCCACTGCTAGGCTAGAACTCTGATGTGAGAGAGAAGGTTTTTCATTACTTTCCTGTCAGTCCCGTCAGTGCAGAGTCATCCGCTATACCGCGAGAGACTCAAAGGCCAGGAACAAACCCTTTCAAAGCCTTTGTGTGGTTAAACAGCATGTATGCAGCGACACAATAAGCATGAGTATGTATTATTATGCAAATATGTTTGCTCTCTTTAGGATGCTAAATTGTTTTATTTTCAGTTGGACAATTTCTCTGTCACTTTTCAAGTTTTTCTACCCCACATTGTTTTTCATACATCAAATGATCAAATGTGTCACTGTGCTAATAGGAGTTTTAGAGGAAGTCTCAGAGGGCTGCTGGTTGCTTCACATAAGTTTATGCTTTGCTTTGCATTTTATTCAAAACTCAAATTGGTCTTAACAAACAAGCAAGTGATTGGCATGTCCATTTTATATATTTTAACCTTTTCCAGAAAAAGAATAAATTAAAAAAAGAATAGAAATGTTTAAACAAAATACCAGAAAAATATCACCTCAGTGCATTAACATCAAAACTATTCCTGCAGCTGTTGACTGGTGCACATTGCAGCACACTGAGGTAACACACTGCTGTCATGCGAACCAAGCCTGGCTGTCAATACCACACACATTATTTGTGAGTGAGGACTGATATGTGGTAAACACAACTATTTAGTTAGCTGACCATACAAAAAGTGCCAAGATAGTTATTCAAAACAGATTGTTGGCAAAGTCTGCTGGCAAATGTGTTTGCAGCTTTCATTAATATTTATTGCGTCTCTCTTTGTCGAATTACTGAGGCATGCTGTGATTTACTTAAACAAAAAAGAAAAACAATAGAGGTTTGACTTGACTTTGGCTTGCAAAATTAGTCCTTTGAGCGACAATGTTGAAAGAAACGGAAACACTACATCATAAAATTGGGATGGCAGTAGCTCAGTTCGTAGGGACTTGGGTTGGGAACCGGAGGGTTGCCAGCCGGATGCGAACCATAGGCAGGTGGTCTGGTAGCTGGAGAGGTGCCAAAGCACTTCCCAAATAATGTGTGTGATAAACATTTATCTCAATAACAGACTTTAAAACAAAATTTCCCTCAGGGGACTAATAAAGTATACGAAATAAAAAATAAAATAAAAACAAAAGCACTACTATTTAAGAACCATAATGTAAAGTTTGTTTTCATAGGCTGTTTTTGCCCCTTTTTTGTTAAGCCATGAGAGAAAAAAAATATCCAATGACATTATGTTGACAATAATAATAGGTGTAAAAGTGATAAATGAGTAAGGTAGCATTCAGTACACTGCACATTCACTTCTTCATGTCTAAAACTGGAGGTATAGATGAGTTACTGTATGAGGAAGAGGTGTGCCAAGGGTCACCTTCACTTCAATATTCAATATAATGATTTATGACTTTCACAGCCTGGCCCCGTTAAATATGAACAACCCAGCTAGGAGAAATCATGCAGCTCTACACATACCTCTATACATAGGACATAAGTTCTCACTATGTAAATGAAATACACCTTTTCACCTTCCATCGTAATCAGCAAGTCTCTTCGCTTCTATCATCAAGCTCCATGATAGCGGGGAAAAACTGTAATACCAATGTTGAATGACCATCCATGGACTGTATCTCATGAATTGTAAATGTCAGATAAAACAACTCCACATCCAGAGCATGTATAGTATATTATTAAACTGGCATGAACATGGATGTCAAAGAACTTTTGCATATTTCAGTGCAAATCATATAAGATAATGAAGGAACAGTAATTCAACCCAACAACCGACGACAACCTCAAAGAATGAATCATTGAATAGCTGGAAACAAATATCCATCCATCCATCCATTAACTATCCAGCTTTTTTACCGTTCGGTGTCACGGGGGCTGGAGCCGAGCAAAGCTGTCATTGGGTGAGAGGTGAGGTACCGTGGACTGGTTGCCAGTCAATCACAAAGCTAACTCATAGAGACGAATAACCAGTTTTCATCACACCTTTTGAAGAAAATCATTGTAAAAACATGTTCTACCATTTTTGCCCTAATCAATAACAGTGTGAAAGAGATCATTATTAGAAGCAGTTAGAGAGACAACGATATATGCAGTAACAATTAACTACTGTAGCACCAATAACAGGAACTGACTAGCTTTCAGACAAGTTCATGCCAACAAATGTTATCGTAACATGCACATTATGTTCAAATGGCTCTTATTTAGATCCATTAGATGTAAAAAGAGGAAAATGGAACAACATATGTTAAGACACTGGATAACACTACAGGCAGCGGTACCCTCTGCATCATGTCTCTCAGCCTACATCATTACAGACAGGGCGTGCAATCTCTTAGCATCTTGTCTCATGCTATGGAAGACAATTATCCATGAGTGCCCATAATGGAGTCTTGAAATTCATCTTATCTCACATGAAAACTCGCTGGGCTGATTGCAATGCTAGTTACACGACAAAGTGTGTTACCTATGCTCTGATTCATATGTGTGAGTGTGTTAATCCTTGTGGTTTTTTGTGTACCAATCCGATTCTTAGTCTAGTGCTTTTAAGACATTGCCAGAGTTAATGACATGTGCTTGATAAAAGACTCAGTAAAACCATTGACATATGAGGCATTGCTCTCTGGAGAGCAAAGTTGATCTGAAATTCATAATTTTGGACCAATGTCAAGTATCTCAAAACCAATATGACACCTTGAACAGTCATTTATTGTCCATAGAGGATGACTTTTAATGATCTCTCTCACCTTCTCTTTCATGCCCATGACATTGACATTTGTTGCTCCTTAGTGTAACATCTCAAGAACTGGTCAAGATATTTTTATGATGTTTGGTTCACCCATTGACCTCAGGATAAGATTTTTATAACTTTGTGGTTTCTAAGCATTCCCCATGTATTTTTCTGTTTAATTTTTAAAAAAAAACATTCTGCCCTCTAACCCTAACCCTAACCTTTGAAAAGACACTCAAAATTGGTTTGAAAGTGTTTAACTATTTGAATAAATCGATTCTAAATTAAAGTTAAGACCAGATTCTGACAGGACAACTGTTTCTGTCACACATTGCACGTTTATAGATTGCTGTTGTTATAATTGGATAGCTGTAGAGTGACAGGGAATGTGTGAGGAGAAAGAGCTTGACATGCAATAAACAGAGCCAGGATTGGTTGAGTCGGACCTGCAACCAGTGCAACGTGGACTGTATGGAAAATAAAATTTGTTGAGATTACGTTTTTGCGTAGAAGTGATTTGGAAAGGAATTTTAGAGAAATGTGGCTACAGTCATTATTTAAAACGTTAACTCATCCAGTAGTTTGGTTGATGCTTGATCTGCAAATATACATAACAACCGCCTTCAACCGTATATGAATTTAGTGCGAATGGAAATAATTTTAACATACTTAAAACATGCAGAAGATGTACGAAGAGGAAATTGTATCTACTTGAAATCAACAAGTTGGCCTTGTTGTTTTGAGCATGTTAGCATAATCAAATGATCGTTGAGCTCAAATCACAGCTCTTCACTCATTAAAATTCAGGATGACTTAATTAGAACCAGGATGTCTTTATTCTCAAATATAGTTTGAGTTGAAGTGGTCTCATTAAATCTGCCATCAGCAATTCATTATTGCTACCGAGTGGCTATCATTCAGCCTCAAAAGAAGAATGCCAGAAGGTCCTTTTATTTAAGACCCAGCAAGTATTCCAATATGACCACTAGCACCTGCCTTCCTTTAGACTGACAAAAAAAAATACCTATTAACCTTTTAAATTGCTCGGTGCATATGTAAGAGTTGGATTCCTCAGAAATCATTAATGAGACGCACTCGAGTGGAAGATCTGACACCCTGTGGTTATGCAAGTCGGCAAAAACTGACTTCATCAGGTTCCTCATCTGCATACAATCAAACTGTGAAGAGAGCCATTAAGGAGGAAGAAGACAAGATGGGAGGCTTATGAAGGGGTCTTTTTTGTCCCGACCAACAAAGGCAGGAAACTAATCTGTCACTTCTGAGCAGTCAGTGAGCTGCCTGTTGGTGGCAAAAGCTTCCGTCTTTTTTTTCTGCCTGCTGGCTGCGTCAGGCAGGTTCAGACTGGATCTCTATCAGAAATCCTCAGGCTGTAGTGGTGGGTGACATCAGAAAGACACAACGAGAAATTGAAGCAGAGCTTTCAGTGAGTACAGAAGAGAGATAATATTCGCATAAAAGAAAAACAGACTCATTATTTTGATGAGAAACAGCTGGTGTGCAGCCAATTAGGCCCTGAATGTACATTATTAGTGAAATTTGCTGCTGGCAGTGGTGTTATTTTTTTCTTTTAGCGCTTCAGCTCGGGAAAAAAATTGGCTCTCGATAGACGGGCTTCTTGGTCCACTCCCTACAACAGAAAGATATTACTTTGGCACAAGTTTGGAGAATTGAAACAACATGTATTCACAAAAAGATAGTGAAGTGTATTAAAGCCGGCAGATCAACATTGCAGACGGAGTAAAAACATATGCGAGGGGTTAGCCTCTTCAAGTCTGTTTTTGTTGAACATAAGGCATTTTCATTCCATTCAAATGAGATAATGTTTCATTGAAATAGTTAGATGCCTTCAAATGCTTGTCTGTGCGTCTGTACTGAACTCGTATAAATGTCCAAATTGAGTTTGCTAATATTAACATGGCAGTCAGTGACAGTCTCAAAGGCTAAAGCAACAACAGTACCTTGTGACCTTTCAAAAACCTGTATCTTTATATTGCTTGGCTTAGAATTCAGTGGACATTTTCGCTCTTTTGGGGAGTTCATTAAGGTGAGGGGGACAGAACAGGATGGCATTTAAAATGATAATTTTGTCTTCTGAAAAAAAAGTTGTCATGGAAAATCACCAATGTGATAAATTTTGAAAATCAAAATTCACTCTTTAAAGATGTTTGGTGATGAATAAATTGCATCAACAAAAATGAAAAATATTGTTTTGTTATTCCTTGACCTATTTGGGAAATCTGTGACCTTGAATCTAGAGCAGTATAAATATTTCTATTATATATACTGTATTTAAGAATGAATGATCATAATGCAACCTCATGTTGCCCTGTAGTATCTATGTTATACTTTATTTGTAATTTTAAGTTCGTCATTCTGCATCTGGTATTCCCTTTATTCTTATTCTTGATTGAATACTGGATCAGGCACCGGCCTACTAAAATTCTCTGTTCAACTAAAAATCTGACATTTGCAGAAAACTCACTTTCTTACTGAGAGTCTGATGAAAAAAAGCCATAACTGGGAAAACAGCTAACCTATCTTCTATTTAAAGTACAACAATCATTTTAACACTGGAGTCATATTGTTGCTGTGAGTAACAACAGGAACACCATTATGAGTTAAAACCAGAATGTAATGAAACAGTAATGAATGAGCTGAAAATATGTTGCAGGGATAACATATTTTTTAAAGTTAAGTTAGCCTGTTTTTTCCCCCATATGATTATTGTTAAAAAAAAAAATAAGAATAATAATGAAACTTACTTTTGTTCAGCAAGCTCATCTTCACACATGAACACTTATTTTTTCCTTTCTAAAGGTTGTAAAGTAAATGCACCACGGTCAACATACTTTACTGTCACCACCACCAAGCTTTCAGCCAGTAGATTCTAATGTCCGTCGTGATTAAAATTTAATGTCACTGACAAGCGCTGAAGTCCTAAATAGACTTAGCAACTGCTAACTTTTGTGAGACCTTAAAAAAGCTTCAAAATATTTAAGTTGGGCACTTCCAGATGTGTTTTATGTCGTAGGAAAAACAAATGTAACTCTTAAGGCTGTATTTGTCATAATGGGTTTGTAGTTTTTCAAACATAATGAATTTTCTCTGTTTTAATATTTGATGTTTTATTTTCTGGTTTTTCAGTTTTGCATATTATCACATTCTGTTTCTATATCAAACAGCATCTCACTCTTTTGTATTTAGATTTGTCTATGACTCGCCCTCTTGTCCTTCCCTGACAATGTTTCCTGAAGTTAGAGTTAGAAAAGACAGTGTATCGACTCTAGAATCACAACAAGTATGTGTTCGGCATGTATTAACCACATTTGGATCTGAGATGGTTCTGGGCTTTGGCATGTTTAAGAACTGCCAAAATTGCTCCTTATGCATCCACATTTGAAAATCATTGGATTACACTGCACTCTCTCACACAGTCAAAGCACAGTGCTGCGATTCAGATGCACCGTTTGTAACAACTTTTCAGCCCATAATTCTCAGGTAATAAGGTTGTATTGCTCAGAACTTGTTTATCTGCTTGCTCTGACTCAATGAACTGTTCATTCACACTTAGCAGCACTGGCATTGGCTCCCGGTCCAATATGGCATACGGCACAACGTTTTCCAGGTCGTCTTCTTCTCTGACTCACTGACCTCGTCCAAACCCTGTACATCAATCCTCCCACTCGTTCCTCTTTGAAAAATCTCTCTTCTTTTTGTTTGTTTGTTTGTTTGTTTTTGTGGAGAGAAAAGACCTGCATTATTCTGTTTACTTGTCTATAATTCATATACAGTATGAGCCTTTTAGTTGGAGAAACAGCTGCTGATTTTGTTGTGGGACTTGTCCATGTCAAGTCTACATTTTCTTCTCAATGAGGGCAAAACTTCACAATGCCTTTGGGACTTGATTTTGCAAATTCAAGCACTTGTTTAGAGTCTACAGAGGAACCTGGAACCCTGCTACTTTGCAGCATCGCTTAGGTTTTTAAAGTAGGTCCCCTTAGGTTTCTCCCAAATCACTGTTTGTGTTGTAACGAAGATAAAATCACACTGCCGAGAAGAGAATGCTGTGATTTTGCTGAAAAGCTTTTTTTTCTGACGTGATAGAAGTTGATCCTGAGTTAAATATATCGCAAAATGTTAAATGTTTAGTTTTTGCTGAATTAATATTTAACTAAATCCTCCACAAAGAGTTCAGCAAGCTAAATATTTAACGTCATTTTAAATGGAGGGTTTTACGAAACTAAATATTTAACAACAGTAAAAGCAGAATTTGACAAACAAATGTTTTCAGTCACTCTTAAATGTAGATGATGATGTCTCTCTCACTGTGTTTTCCGTCACCGGACCATTTACCGGCCTGTTGCAGTCAGTTAAATTCAAATGCTCCATAAAACTCCCACAGGTTGCAAGAATTGGGAATACTGTTTCGTAAGTGAAGCAGGCCCTGAAGAAAGCAGTTAGACAGCAGCTAACATGAGAGCTTCAACAAGTTCCTACCCTCAGAAGAACAGACAAAGAGCCATGTTTCCTTTTACTTCTGAGGGGAAAAAGGTCTTTGATCCTGATAGGAACCTTTCAGAGCATTTAATTTTGACCTGAAAACAATATATCCCCATTGTCTTCAGCATGCTGCACTGAGATTAAAGGCTGCCTCAGGCATTTCTAAGAAAGAGGTTTTAATTAAAAAACACTCATGTGCTGTTTTCCTTCTTATGATTACATTCAGGAGCTGCTGCTTTTGTAACCACACTGAACCTCTTAGCAATATTCAATAATGAGAATGTACAATAACATTGTACTAAATATATTTTGTTATTCAAAGGGAAATTGATTGAAAATCTTGTATCTTAGTTTGGCATTGGACAGTGCTCTGTTTCTTATGAAGAATTTCAAGGCTAATGTGTGTATTATGCCCTTTCTCAAATACGTGAATGCAAAACAGACTCTAAATCTCTGCTCAGCCTTTCTGCATTTGTGTTAATTGTTCTCTTTTTGATTTGTAGTGTTTGAACAACAACACTCTTTTAAAATGTCATTGTTGTTAAATCTGGGGGAAAAAAAGGATAGTATTACAGCTCTCCAAGTGTGGCACAAAGGCTATGTTTTGTGAAATGATAATGCTGATTTTAATGTGCAGGCACAGATGGTGCCACAGAGCTTGAATATTTATGCTCAGTGTCCATCATGTCAGGGCAGAATTAAAGGGAGCAGAACAGGTCAGACTTTGGCTTTTTGTTTTTTTAAATGAAGCCCAAAGACAATGCTAATGCAGGAAAAGACGTCACGCCATTCACTGCTTTTAATGAATGGAAAATGGAGTCTACATGTATCAATGGACCTGAAGGGAAATAGAGAAAATGTGAGGACTGCATGATTCAGAGTTCTGTCAAATCTGAAGGCATCATGTTTGTTGAACAGAGCACGGGTGCATTGGAATGACTCTTTCCTCGACGTTCTTTTCAACCAGGCTTTTTGTGTTCAATGTCAAAAGAAGAGGATTCCTTGATGATCCAAGCAAGCAAGCAACTTTCTCTCACAGATCATCAACTTGTTAGTGAATATTTAATGTGATGTTAATTTTTTAATTATAGCAATTTTTTTTTTTAAAGTTATACTTTAAGATGATCCCAAATAAGTTTTGTTTACACTTCAAATATATATTAATATATAGTTTTCATGCATTAGCCTGTGCAGGCCTGTTTATATAAAGCCGTCTTTAATCACGATTTGCTACCAAAGACTTTGTATAAACATGGACATAATTTTGTGCCTCTTTTGACTTATATATGTGAAAAATATGATTCCTGCCTGGGTCATTTTATTCTGTCCAGCTTGACACCTCCTTGCAGTGTGCTCCTTGGAAAAAATAGAATTGCAACGTATTTGAAACAGAGCAGAGCGAGTCCATGGTGTTACTGTGGAAACAGTGAATGGCCACGTGGTGAACGGCAGCGTAGTGAATGGTCCTCTAAGTTTCTGAACATGGAATGTGGAGTCCCACAAGGCTAGGTTTTGGGGCCTAAATGTTTAGATTTTTGTATGAATGAAATCTGTGAACTTTCAAGGTTACTGCTGTTTGTTTTATTTGCAGATGATAGACTTTTTTTGTTTAGGGAAGGACAGATTGCATATGAAATAAATTGGTTAAAGTGGAAACATTAATTTGAAGAAAATATCCTTCATACCACTGATCCTTTAACCTGAAAAAAGGATTATGACTGTACTTTGGGTCAGTATTAATGAAGTGAAGATAAAGTTAAAGAGGGATATGAAGAGCGGTGTCAGTGTATTTCAGTGAACATGAATAAGGAGAGACTTATTCAGCTTTCTGTAATTGACTGTTTTTTGTAGTTTGTTTATTCATGGGAAACTGAACTAAAACACTCACTTGTTTATGTTGTTGTGGTATTGGTTGCTAGGTGATTGTAATTCTATAGTTTAAAATCTATAGTTTACTTTATTTGAGAAAGGGGTCAGTAAATTAAGATTTAAGACTGACTGTTGCCATGTGTGGAAGCAAGAAATGAAATGGAATGAAATAAAAACATTAATAATAATGTTTTGTTATACATGCTAAGTCCTAAATGTAACACTGTAACTTATATCGCATTGATTGTGATGAAGTCCAATTCATCAATTTACTCTTTGACAATGGTCAGAAATCATCAAGGCTCTAAAATGTTTGTGCAGTCTTTTATTCTTATTAAGACGGAGTTAAAATACGTGTATTTGTGACTGCTATATTAAAGGATTTATCACCTCTCCTTGTATATTTAATTCACAAGTCACTTGAATACGTTTTTGGTTATGCAGACTGCGGGCTGCAAACAAAGACAAAAGAGACTTAGTCAATGAAAGTTTTTTTGCCTGCAAGTGTGAAATTAAAATCTATAAACTCCTTTCTCTCACTGTGCTCTTGGTCAAGAAAAATGATGTTTGTGAAACCAACATTGTCCCATTTTCTTGGCTTGGGTGTTTAGCTCTAGACTTTATCAGAGTAAATGTACAGAACCTCAGAAGAACCGAAAGCAAAGTCAAGAGAGTCAATTGAAGACATTTATTTACAGTACAATACAGAATCACAAGTAGACAGTGTGAACATAAAAGGCTCTTGCTTTTATTGTCAGGTTTTGAATTTTAATTACAAATGTTATATCACAAATGTTGAATCACAAATATTATATTACAGGTTATGAGAAGTCCAACACGCTAATATATGTATGTACAGCCTCTTGTGGCCCAAATAATGAACACACTCTCTGCACCTCTTCAAAACAAAAGATAATTACTGTGCACTTCATAAATGTACATAAGTTAGGGCTAACATAATAACAGGAGCCTCTTCATTCAATTGGAGTTTATCAGCCCACATGGTGAACAGTTCACTGTTCATAAACACAGCACAAACACTCACTGTGGTCTACCTTTAAAAAAAACGGTTTACTTTGACAGTAATTTAGCTGCCCTGCTTTAGATTAGAACAGTTCATTTAGGATATGCATGCGGCAAATTAACAAAACCCACATGTGTGGGAGTCATTTCCCTCCAAACAGCACAATGTTTCTTAGGGGTTCATTGATGGAATGCCTAGCTTGACAACTTAATGTGCCTTCAGTAATTCTCTTAAATTGTCTTTTTGGAATACAGCCAAATACGGAAGCCCAGTAATGCCTGAACTACATTAAAACTGGGCTTTAACCCTTTGGCGCTGATTCAGGTTATGCACTATAGCTAATCATTCTGAGTGCTTAAGAGTTTATTAGGATGGTTCTATACTGAAAATAACATAAAGGGGGCACATTTGTATGAAAGGCTGGTTTGGAGAAATGTGTGTGAACTCACAATGTTATATCTGCTTAACAACACATGCATGATGGTAGAACATTTACATACTCCAGCTAAAAAGTTCTCCTGATATAAAGCTATCTTTGAAAGCTATATTCAGAGATATGTTGGAAAAAGTAAGAGCTCTCTGTTCAATCTACGTTTCTTACTGACAAGGTGTATGATTAAAATATTGGCTCTGGATAGTGGGGGTGGTTTTAAGACAGGTGAAAATCATTAAATTTGCACCATGCCAAGATCCTATCAGACTTCTAAAGGACAGCAGCAGTAAGAGCGAGACCGTTATAAAACCAAGCCCCACAGTTCTGTATGCAACAGCATGAAATGAGTGGAAATCTACATTAGCGTCCTGCAAAATAGCCAAATTTGTATACAATACACTTCTATAATTGCTTACATATGTTTGTAAATGCGTGCACTTTGGAGTCTACACTTCTTTTACTCTTAGATTAGTGTCCTTCATTATACTCCTATATACTTATTCTGGCCTCCCGCTTTGTGCTTGAAGCAGTTTATTCAGCTAACAAAACAATCACACATGCTCAGTGAAGACTCCTAAAGGAAAAAGGTTGTGTTGTCCTTAAGTTTACTAAGGGACATGAATTGACTGTGAAAGGATATGATCTCTAAAATCTTCAACAAACCAAAATGACCTTCCACAGTGTACAGGCTGCAGCACTATAGTCATGAGCTCATTTACTCAAAAACTAAAGTGAAACTTAAATTAAACAAAAGCCCCATTAATATCCTTTTTTCCACTCGGCGGCTGTACAATGTTAGATGTCAAAGAACCAGTTTTATGGCATTGAAAGGCCATGACAATACTCTAATATTTTATTCTGTCTTCAGAGCCCTAAAGTTAAGCCTTTGAAAACAATGGCCGACTCCTTAATAGTTCAGGTTTAGTAAACTGTTAATGTAGAACAACTTCTAGCCAAGACCTCTTTATTCTTGTGTGCTGCATTGTTTACAGTCCGACTAACATCTCTAAAAGCATTGAAATACAGGCAAAATAAACTCTGTCATTTCGTGGCACATTATATCCCACTGAGAAGCGCCATCTATTCTAGTGAGTATATTTAAGCACATTTCTAGTGAGTCTCAGTTTCGCTGAAAAGAACAAGTTACACAGAGGACTCTGGTTTCACTAGGGGGGATAAACCTGAAAAAGAAACCAATTCTCTGGTGACAATGTCCAACTATTTTTTATTTTTTTATTTAAATAGGGACGTTCCACATTAATGAACGTATGCCAGATGAATGCATAGGCTAATTTCCATCTGTAGTCCCTTGGCCGGCTGGTGACACACAATGTACAAAATAACATATAATCATAATGACAAGCATCTATTACAACAACATAAACTCTCTTTCAGTTGACAAGGACAAATAAATACAAGCATAAAAAGTGGCTGTGCAATGTTGTTGAAAAGACACCTGTAGGAAAAAGTGACCTTTTAGAGTTAAAGTAACTGCTACAGGATGTAAGGTGCCGGTGTGTTGAAGTTCAGGAGTGTTGGATCATTGCACTTGTGACTTGCCTTTGAACCTGTAACCTTAAAGCGCTGGTGTAATTGCACATATTCTGATTGTACTGATTTTGCATATACAGACACTTGTATGCACATACTGTTGCACAGGGTTCGCATACTAGATGTAATTATGTAGGCATGATTAAAAATAGATATTTATACTTGGTCACAGTTCTGGTTTGTTTCGAGAAGTGACGTGTTAATGAGTCTTAAATTTGCAGAATAAACAGTGTCATGATGCAGATTTGTAAAAAAAAAAAAAAAAAAAAATGCAGGCACTCCATTGCAATTTTCAAAAGAACAACATCAAAAATCTATTCTGACTACTACTCACCTACCTTTTCTTTATCTTGTCCTTCCTGAGCACATACAAACTTTGAATCCAGCCAGAAGAGTTGACAGACTGCAGATATGTGGTGGAAACAATCTCAAGCATAGTCTCTTAAAAAAAAATATTTGCAAGCATACAGAGTTCCAAGGCAGGAGGGCAAACAATTTGTGAACTGAGCTGGTTCACATTTTGCTTTGAAAGATGTTTGGAGTTTTTGGTACACATGCTGTTTATCATCCAGGATATTCAACCCACTGGTTTGCCTTTCAGAAGAAAACAAGTGAAGCTGCATTGTTTTTTTTTGTAAAGTGTATTCATGCTGTTTGAATACGTGTGTCTGTCCTCTGTAACCTTTGCTTTTGCTTGTCAGAATTAGGCTATGGACATTTTTTGCTCACTTTAGGTGTGTGTGCATGAATCAAAGAGTAGCAGTAGTATGAATTCCATTGTCTATAAAAAACGAGCCATCAAGATCTATTAAGTTTTGATCTCCTATCATTTAATTTAAATACTTGTAATTGAAGTCTGAATTGCATTATGTTAAAACACAAGATTGATGTCTTATTTATTTCAAAGAAGAGTGTTTGAGCTTTTGATCCAGTAGGTGTCGCCCTTGAGCACCAGTGTGGAACCAAAACAAACTACAGTTTGGTGACACGTCCGCCATACTAAAAACCTAAATCTTCCCCATTGACACGCTTCCAACCTCCCTCCCATTACATTTACACAAAGGAGTAATGGAATGCACCATAATTAAGCAACATTCAGTGCAAGTGGTGGACAATTTTGTCCTTGGCTCGACCTGCCATTGCCTGTGTTCCGCATTGTTGCTTTAGCAGGCTAATATTGTTGCGTTGACATTAGCTTGTAACTTCACATTGCACGTAAGTTTTATATGGAAAGACCGTGATCTAAAAACGCTTACATGTCCTTTACAGAGACAGATTTTATTTGAAGGGGAGGAGTCGGCTGTGCCATCATCGTAAACCTGACGTAAACAAGGTTCTGACAACAACACAGCCAGCAGGACTCACACTTCTTACTCCTTGTAGAAAGTCACGACTTAGAAATACAATTGCACAATATAAAATTGTGTTTTACTTTATTTATGAACATGTCACATCGTCCTTCCTTAACATTAATGTTGCTTTCTTCAAGTAGGCAAATGAATAGTTACCAATTAAACTGTGTTAACATTTCAATGAAAGATATGAAATGGTTTGAATACAGGCTTTTACTTTTAGAGTAATGTATAATATTGATAGCTCATTTTAGCTTTAACATGTTGCTTAAGTTTCGTCCTTCTTCTAAGGACCTTTAGAGCCCTATTTATATCATCAAGGTTTTTACAAAGCCAGACCAAGAGGAACTGTTGCTGTCACTCAGTTTTTGTTGAAGAGAATCATTGATTGAGATTCATTTTCACAGCTTTGTTATCGCAAACACTGCTCTGATTTCTCTCAAGATCAAAACCTGAACTAAGAAATGTGACTGGAACGTAGAGGTCGGATGGATGACAGCTATACAGAATGTGCCCACGCAAGTCTGATATCTTCAAACATAAAGAGTACTTTAAAGTCCAACACCATAGCAACACTTCTCTTTCAGTTTACCTGTGCTACCCACTCATGACTCAGTGCCTCTAATCCACAACAGTAATCCCTCCTGTAATGTTAATGTGAAGACACTCTGTGAAGTTATGCAATGTTCAAATAGCTCCTAATGTGAGTAACAAGATGGATGTAAAAGGAGCAGCTCCCAGTAGTTTTGTACTTCTGTTATTTTGTTTGATGTTTTACATAACTGACAGTTACATGCCTCCACTCAAATACTTGTCTGTATGTAGATTCAAAACATTATGGAAGAGGACGTTGTATACATCCATTTTAAAGACATTTATTTTTAGGATAAACAAGATATGATGATCACAAGAGATTTGTTTGTTTGACCTGGGCATACAGTAACATTGATGCTGTAACAAAAACTCACAAGTCCCAGATTCATTGTTGTTGGTGTTTATAGAAAAATGCTCATTTGCAACACTTATCCACAGGAAGCTATCTGTGCTAGGAAACACAGATAGAAAACAATAAAGAAAGAAATCAGTTCAGTTATAAATACAATGCGGTTTTTAATGCAAAACAGATAAAATACTACTACAATGAGAAGGCAGTAAAAATATAGTGCCGAACTTGTGATGAAACTAAGAAAGAAAACAACAGGAATGGCAAGAGACTTACTGCTAAATTGTGAATTAAGTCTATAAATTAACCCCATTGACATGGTTTTTTATTATAAAGTAGAAAGCAAAGTTTAAAAAAAAAAGAAAAAAACCAGCCGTAGTAAATTAGTAGTTATGTGGATAATTCAAGAAAAAAATTCAAAACTTTCCAAAAACCACTCTCTAAAAAAACCCACCTATTCCATTCCCAGATGAGCATATTTTTTGGACTTTAATTTTTCCATTTCAGTCAAAAAATTTTCTCAACACAGTTTTGTAAGATTTAAATGTGCCAATTTGTGAATGAATTTAAAGGTCTCATATTCTTCTCCATTTTAACCAGTTAAAGTAAGTCTCAGAGGTCCCCAAAACATCTGTGAAGTTTCATGCTCAAAATCCTCTCTGATCCTGTATGGCTATAAAAACCTCCTCTTTGTGATCAGACTGTTTCTGTGTCTGTAGCTTTAAATGCAATTGAATTGTGTTTGACCACGCCCTGCTGAAAGGGCTTGTGTGGCTTGGACTTTCTTGCTCCATGCCCATGTTTTAAGGTGAGAAGTCAGAGCCATAGGGCAGAACAAACAGGTTACTGTGGATGTGTCACCCACCTGGGGGAAGGGTTTTGACCCATTATGATGTCATGAAGTGAAAATCTCATGGCAGGTTAGAGCACACATTCTCTGACAGTGGAGCAGGCCAACAACGGAGAGCAGCGACTTTTCTTATAATGAGGGCTTTGTAGACGGGCTGAGGACACATACTGGTGTTCAAGAAACATGGTGAAGTGCATTGTGCATGAAATGTGACCTTAAAAGATATTTCATATAGTTCACAACCTTACAACAATTTGTATTCAATCATCACATCAGTAATAATCAGTCAAGAACCAGCTTACGGATAAGAGAGTGGTGCAGCCTTATCATTACAAAATACCAAAATACCTTTATTTTTGTAATACAAGCTCACTCACTTTAGCTTTGTGTCTGCCTCACCTTTTGCAGGACAACATTAATGTACAATGAATGCACAGGCAGAAAGGAGGGAAGGTGGGAAGGATTGGCACAGAATGTTGAGCTGCAAATGACAATTCTAACATACCAAAAGACTTCTTCAATAAAATGTCTCCCCTTCTGTCAGTACTTATTTGCTACAAAATAAATAAATGGGATAAAATATTCATATTTGCTATTTGTTTGCCTGTTGGTTTCCCTCAAGGCTGTGAAAACTCCTGCGGTTTGAGCAGTGGATTACTCATTACAGTAGTTCCATCAAAAGAAATACGTAATTGATTGCTGAAAAAGCTGCAGGGCTCAACCCTCATGGATCAAAGTTAACATTATGCTGCAACTTTTCAGGGAGTAACAAGTTTTGTAAAAATGAGTTCCAGAAATTGTTTGCATTTTTTCTTTACAGATTTTTGCCATTATATTGAGATATTGTTTTGGTGGTATGCCCAGCAATGTGTAACCTAGCGTACGACTGCACACTGGCTGTAGAGCGATATAAAATGTAAAATCCTCTTTTCAATGAGAACGTTGGTGAATTATGCAAATCTTGGTATTTAACTCTCTTTATTTCCTATGTGTGCAGTATTTGTTTGTGGTAATCTGACTGGAGGCTATTTGTTGTAAGGATTTGGATGTAGGTAGATTGTCCCAACAAGAAAAGCTTGTCAGTAACAGGAAAGAAGCCTGCACCAAGTTTGAAGGTTGAGCTGTTTTACTTTTTCACAGTGCATATTTAATTTCTTCATTATGATTGTTCAATTAATCAGGCCAACTGTAATATTGTTTGTTGTCTTTTTTTTTCACAACACAGATACAGCAACTACCTGTCAAAGTGTCAGCTTTGGTGTTGAGCTTTAATTTTTTTTGGCTCCCTGCACTGGCAAACTTCTCAATATTCAAACAGCAGTATTGGCTCATCATATTATGTAATGGTCTGTTATGCAATTTTCAACTAAAGGACAGAAATACCTAGTTGGCGACAAATAACTATTACAAAAATATTATATAAACTTAATGAAGTGCTTCATATCTACTTTCCTGTTGTCGTTTTTTAAGGTGTTGCAAACATAAGGCAAAACCAACAAAATTCATTAAACTGAAAGATAAATAGACTTTGTGTAGTGTTTAAAGGTTCAATTGATCCGATTTTTGTTATGTATAAAAATATCCACATTATATTGTAAGTTCCTAGTTTGAATCCCTGTCGGACAGGAGTCTCTGTGTGTAGAGATTGCATGTTCTCCCCCTATGTGGGTTCCCTCTCTGGCTTCCTCTCACAGTCCAAAGACATGCTTGTAAGGTCCATTGGTGATTCTAAACTGCCTGTATGTGTGAATGTGTTTGTGTCTGGTTGTCTGTCTCTATATGTCCGCCCTGTGATTGACTGCTGACCCGTCCAGGGTGTACCGCGGCTCTCACCCAATGACAGCTGGGATTGGCGCCAGCCCTTCTGCAACCCCAAACAGGAAAAGCAGTACAGATACTGGATGGATGGATATAGTTTTCTTCTCCTCTAAATGGTTCAAGAGCTATTGATTACCTTTTTTGGAAGTCCTTATTGCCTAAAGAAGAGTCTTACCCATTCATTTACAATGTATTTATCTACTATGGCAGTCCTAATGTGAATATTTGATCAACAAAATACCTTTCAGTGAAAAAGTAAATGAGAATATGAGAGAGATACTACCCAGGGGCAGATAAGGAGTCCAAGTCAAACATAATGTTCCTCTTCAGTGAGCACATCACACTGTCAGATTTCTGCTGTGTGTGCCTGACGAGCCCTGGACACCCGGGGCACTCACAGAAGCACAGCCTTGAACATTTGAGGCTTTGCTTGGAGCCTTTTTTTCAAAATGGATTGTAAAGCAAAGCAAACATCACAGAGACTCACAGAGGTACATACCTCCATGACCTCTTTAAAAAAAACTGCCCACACACTGTGCACATCTCCAAACCACACACACACACACACACACACACACACACACACACTGAACACATAGAAATACACAGAGCTCTGGTGTCTTTGTGAATGATGACAGGCAATGCACTCCCACTTCTGCCGTTTGCTAATTTGGTTGAGCGCTGAAGAAGAATGTAAAACACATGGCCAGTGGGACATATATGATTAGCTGAGTAACACAAATTCTCAGAATCCTAAAGAAAAACTTTAATATAGGTTGTCTAAAACTTGAGACAGTAAAGAACGGAAAAGGCCATGAAAGGCAATATATTACTGTGTTTCATAAGAAACACGTGAAAAATTCAACATTTTAGATGTTAAGAATAATGATGAACAATCATTGACCTTGAAGTAGTAAAAAAAGAGTGAGGGATGTGATGGAACAAAAGGCAGGAAGTCAGGCTAGAAATCATACAAAAGCAACAGGTAGCAAAATAAAACAGGAAGCGAGCATAAAACAAAAGAAAGCAACATGTTGACAAACAGAATATCACAACCTGCCCAACGTGATCTGTTACTTGCCCACCCAAGCTCTTAACTTTGGCTTTGAAGATAAATACTTAAAATTGATAAAATGGTTTTGTTTTTGTTTGTTTTTTTCAAATCATTTAAACTATTTTCTTCATGGTCTTTGTACGTTCAAAAAATGTCTTATGATACTTAAACAATTTACTCTGTTTGAATTGCAGTGCCATCAATAGCTGTCTCAAATTGCTGTCCAGATATGTAAATATATGTCGCACTCTTCACACCACTCAACACTAGGGGCTAAGATCATTTTAGTGCCTGAGAAAATCCTGTGAATCACTTATAACACGTTTTATTTTTCTTCAGGGACTCAGGCATTCTTCTAAATCAGAAACAATAAACTCCAGATGTAATTACTTCTTCTTGGAAGCACACACAGCTTTAAGGTGTCCTCTGCTTTATTCATGCATTTTCCTCCAAACACTATAAATCAATTATGAATAAAAAAACCTTGAAGAGCTCCCAAATTAATGTGAAAAGTGGAGGACTGCTCTATTTTTCCTCCTTCAGGTTAGGTGGGAATCAGTCAGATGCATGAAACACAGTCAAAGTTCTAACCCAGAGTCAGAACACATAGCTTCAACAGCCTCCAGTGTGGCAGATGAACATATTGTGTGTACTAGCAATGGGATGGAGAGGCAATTTGCAGCTGTTCTCCATTTTTCTCTGTGACCTTTTCTCAGGTGTGTAAGACGTATCTGTGTGCCTCCTGTTGTTCTGAATAATGCCAAACAGAGCCTCAGACCTGCCACCAAACCTTGCTCTCAGTCTTCCCAAAATGCCACCCAGTCGTCAAACACACAATGAGGAATGAATTAAAGGGTGGTCCGCCTACAAAGACAATGCATGTCAGAGTAAAATATCGTGTCCATTATGTCCCTTTTGAAAAACAAAATATCCATCAAACAACAAACGGAACAGCAGCCAGATGTGAGACTAACAGTGGTCAAAAAATAGACTAGACTAGATATTGGCTGGTGTTTTAAACTCGGGGTCTTCATTTCAAATGAGCTTAAATGTCACGCACTGAAGAATAAGCCTATTTCTGTTCATTTCTCCTTTTTACATCAATTCCTGAAACTGTGCTCCTTGCGTGTGAGCACTCATCAGCATCACACTGGTGATAAATCATGCAAAATGACACACAGCCGCACGGAAACACCCACCACAAACACAAAAATGGAACTCTCAAAAGAAAAGAAAGTCTGTGCTAGAACGAGGAAAGCCTCCGAGACTGCTGGTAGATTAGAGATTTAATTTCCCTTGCTCAGCCGGAAATCTGTTCGCAATGTTTTCCACCTTTAGGAATATTACATGAGGACCTGCAGCGACCTAAATCTTATGAACCTTCTGCTTCGGCTCAATTTTGAGACCACGTCTCTGATTAAAAGGTTGTTTTTTTCCTCTGCTGACAAATCCAAGACAGGAAACAGACAACAGAAGTCCCTGTGACAAACATCTCCTCAGACAGAAATACTGATAGACTACTGAAAAATTAAAAACTGTGCAGAGGCTGATCCAGCATGAATTAAAATCTGACATTCTCATAGAAGTCGCGGCTGCTGTTTTATTAAAATAAGCATTTCGTGGATGGTTTTTATGGGATCCCATCATTTCCCCCTGCCTTCATTTGAAATCCTATGCTACATTATTATGTCCTCCACTTACCTGCATAATTAGGATCGTTTTGTTTGTTTGTTTCTGAGATTTTGTGAAGTGAATAAATCACAGTAAATGATCCCTTTCCAGTGTCAGTGAACATAATCTTGTCTGCTGTTTATTTCAGCGAATACATAAGACTTCAGTTTAATACAGATTAACTTGCTAGCTTGCATCAGTATCATATAAGCTCTTCATCTTTCTATTATAAAGCTTTTATATATATATATATACATATATATATATACACATATAGGGCAGGATTCATGTGTACTCTTGTAAAGCCCAGAGGGGAGGTGAACGCAACCATGCACAAACAACGAAGTGGACTGGGCCAATTTAAAATACATTTTTAAAATAAAAAGGCCTAATTAGATTGAGATTCACTACTTTATACACATCAGTGCACACAGCCAGGGTCTGTAACACACAGACATCCTCACTTCTCAGAGGAATATATGCGCTATTAATTAAACTTCACAATAACGCTATAACAGTGCAATAGATGTTGTCACCTGGCATAATCTATCAGCCCTAGCTCCAAAATCCTTTTATGCACACAAATGATCTCTGACTATTCAAGCACGTTATTGAACAGTTCTCCGCGTCTATTACACACAAAACACACGCAAAATGATACTTCCTGTCTCCATCCCCACCACCTTTACAAAAATATTATTTTGGTGAAATATATTTTCTACTGACTATTGCTTGAATAGATCTGAAAGTGTCTGGCGACACCATGTTCTTTGAGCTTATGGCAGGATGCCATGGTTACAGGTGTCCAAATGTCGAGGTGCGCTCTGGACTTATTTCCTCCTCGTTTCTGTCGTTGTGTATATTTACTAACCTGTGCTCCTGTAGATATAAGCTGCATGGCGCGAGTGGGAAACCTTTTCACTCTGCGACCCCTAGTCTGCCTGACGTTGACAATTCGTAACTTCCTCGAACCTGTGTTGATTAGGCCTCAAAATGATTAACATAAAATTAAAAATAAATGTAATCGCCTATGTGTGTCAGAATAAGTTCCCAAAATATTCATAAGGAATTTATAAATTGTGCAAAATATTTTGCCATTATGACTGATGATTTCTTGTCAATCTTTACAAACTAGAGGATGGACCAACGAAATAATCATCAACACCAGCCCCAATTGGCCTTAGATAAAAGCGAAGACTAAAATAATATTGGGGGTGTAATTTTCTGTGACAAGAACAAGTCATCAGTCATTCCATTCAGAATATGAATGGAGCGAACACTAATGACTGAGATAACGACTTAACAATATTAGTGCTGAACACATACTTTGTCTTCGCCACTGTGCCTTATTAATTTTCATTTAAAGTCAATCGTTAACCTTTTTCTTTTATGTGAAAGGATTTTTCTACTCCAGGCTTATGGCCTTCCCCAATCCAAGTTTGGAAGGGTTTGCAGCAGCAGTTTGTTTTGAAAGTCTCGAGTGATGTGGAAGATGCACCGTGGTGTGCATACCTTTTCTTTAAGGAGTCCTCTAGTGTTTCAGGATCATGGAGTTTAAAGGTGTGGGGTGAATTCTCCACAGGGCTTTAGAGACAGTGTAGAAAACTAATGGATGCCATTTGAGTCTGGTTCCTGAGGCTTCAAGGAAAAATGACTCTTCGCATTACCATCTGTGTAAAATACTTAGGAGGTACTTTTTTATGTGTCTCCTCAACTCATTCTGTTGTTCTCCAGATGCAGGAAAAGTTTACTTTTTTATTTCATAAAATAATATTGTGACTTTTTCTTCACCATTCAAGAAGTTCACTGAAGATAAGAATATGTGTCAGTGCATATTTAATAATTTAATTATTGCAGCACATCATGCTGCTGAGTGTTTCCATTAATTGTTTAGAATATTTAATTTTTCAGCTTGACTGCTAGGAATGCCTTGTGGCTGTCTTGATCTAATGAGGTGCTGCATCATACACCAGGCAGATAATCAGTGGCACAAATTAACAAAGTTCTTTGAATTAATCAGGTAATACATTTGTGTGAAAATTTAAACAACACTAAAGGCGACCAAACTTATGTTTCATTCACATGCTGGCTGTTAAAACTGATTCCTGTTAATGAAGCCATCAACCCCATACGCTCAACTCTTTAGACGGTGTGGGTGAAAGCCATCAATATCTCCTGACATTGATGACAGAAGTTCCAGCTTGTATCAATTATATTCCGAACAGCAAACATGCATGGACATAGACCAACAAAATGAAATCCTAATAATCATTAGTGATGATTAATGACCGCAAATACATGATTGAGCACCAAATACAGTTTGTTAGTGTTTGACAAAAGTGACAATTAGGCGCACTTCGTATCTTAAGCACCTCAGAGATGAGGTTTGCAGCTAATTGTTCATCTATCTTGTTCAAAAGGTGAACTTAAATGTCTTCTACTCTAAATATAAAACATTGGCAAAACATTGCAGAGGAGACAAGCAAGGATGTCTGTAAGTGTAATCTACAAACAAGGACAAGCAAAGTATACATCCACCGCTGACCTGAATACAAAGAAATCTGAAGGTGCTCAAGGGTTACCTATTATGTAACACCTTCCAACTTGCAACCAAAGGACGAGGTTACACTTTCAACATGATGAAAATATTAATAGAGCACAGCGCTCCCACCTCCACTCTGTTCTATGGACATATTCTACTCTTCCTTTGAGTTTAAGTATTCCATAAATTAATGTTTAATGCCAGGGGCTCTTCTCGAGTCTGTTGGGGCCCTAGGCAAACATTTATTAGGGGGCCCTCCAACCAGCATCCATAATTGTTTTCCAGTAATAATGCATGCAACATTTGGCAGGACATTGAGAGTGATTGCTTTTAGATGGGACACCATTAGGGAGGTTTCCTACTGTATTATAAAAAGTTGCACATTTTGAGGCAATGCTGTGGTTTAAATTCTGTCTGTTGTTGGGGGTCCTCTACTGGCCTGGGGCCCCAAGCGGTTGCCTGCCCTGCTTATTGACAAGCAGAGTCTCTGTTTAACACAGTGAAAAAGGAAATCTTATTTTTCTGGCACATGCAAATCTGTAACTTTATCTTTTACCCAAGCACTGTTCCCTTTGTGTTCCCTATGTTTCTAAACTGTTTGTATCACTTACATACATAGGTTATAAAACATGGATGTAGTCTCAGTGACATCACTGATTGGTTACTATAGGGTAATTTTGAGGTCCAAACTGTGGGAGGTTCCCCATATTGAAAATGTCTCTCAGTAAGTTCGTCCAAGTAAGCCATATCCATCACACCTCTCATTAAGACTCCAAACCTTCATAGAATCAAAACTGAGGTTGTTTTTTTTTAATCGACCTTCGTACCGTGTGCCGATAAAGACATAAGAACTTATTCAGACCAAAATCGTTTGTTCCATCAGGCTGTAAACATGTTTATTTCTGCTGTTAAACCGGCCATTGTGGGATACAAACGTTTATTACAAAATAAATGTTGAAAGCAAAAAGGAAATTTGGATTTGAAATTTACTCAAGCTAACATTTTAGTATATATATATATATGTATATATATATATATATATATATATATATATGTATATATATATATATATATATATATATATATATATATATATTGACTAAAAATATATTGACTAAAAAAACAAAACATTAATTTAAGTATAAGTTAAAAAAAAAAGATATGTAAGTTTCATATCAGTATCTGCATTTGGGACTAACAGATAATTCATACGGTTGGTATTATTGCGACATGTAAAAAGGTATATACCTAAAAAGGTATATTACAAGTCAACTGAAAATGCAAAAAAATTATAGGCACACAAAATATTCAATGTTTATTATGATATTAATGTATTTTGCTTAGGTTTAAAGTAGTCTCTGTTTTCTTTCCTGGTCTTTGTAATTGATACTTTACCCTTTATACTATCTGTCATGGGGCTATCAGAGATCACTCATGTTCTACAGTTTAACCCTCCAACATGTCTGAGTGCAGATGTAACTTGTGAATTAGTGAAGCAAGACCTTCAGTTGAAAGTTATGTTCTTTGACAGATAACTTAATCGGATTAAAGTTGGATTAGAAGATTACCTCAGCATGCTACGTTTGTTTCTTCCAAAACTTACTTTATAAACCTTCACTGGTTATTGGCTGCCTCTGCATCAGCTTTTGGGGAAGCTTTAACAAAGTTGCTGTTGATTTGTACTTTCATTAAAGAAGGGCCAATTCCCTCAACCACTAATAAATGAAGTAAAACAGCAGATCTTTATCTGGAAAGAACTGGAGATATAAATAAAGCAGCGCTCGCCTCAAGATGATGTCTGAAATATTCTCAACTGCACAATTTATTCATTTTAAGACATGTTCCACTACTCTGTGAAATACATAGCAAGTGTCTTGTGTAACCTCTGCTCCAATGTGATGTGATTTAGGAAGCATGGTATAGTTAAACTAGACATGATACCGAACCTGAGTCATTCTCTTATTTTTAAACACAATGAAATGAGTGTAAGAGCACATATCAGCTTTCTATCAGTCACAACGTATGCAAGCCAACAGACAAAATGATGTAATGTCACTATGAAACAGGAATAATCATCTCTTTAATGATGCAGTATGGCAAAATACAGCTATTTATGAGCTTGGACATCTGGCTTGTTTCAATGTCTACCACTTTTGTGAGAATAGAAATGAAATGCATAAAGGGGAGAATGCTAAAGCATGAGACTTCAAAGGGCGGAGATGTATTTGCACTTCACTTAAAAACCAGAAAGTTATTTTTTGTCATTTATTTAATCTAACATAAACCATGACTAGAAACCAGAATCATAGTACTCTCTGGTGGTCTGCAGAGCAGAAGAGACAAATCACAGACTGTTGAGGCTTTCTAACAAATGCCCTGAACATGGTTTTTTTTCCCCTTTGGTTTGTCTAAAAAAAAGAAAAAAGAAAAAAAAGAATCACTTCCCAGAAACTAGCCCCAGTGGTTAATCCCACGCGGCTTGTCTGCAACTTTCAAATGTCACGGTAAAGTCGCTTTTAAGCTCTATCTGTAATACAGCACAGCACTCTAGTGGCCACAGGGGTAATAATTGTGTGTGTTTGTGTGTGAGTGTAAGGTGAAATATACTGAGGCATGAAGGTGTCTTTATGACCTCCTCAGCCACTTTAAGCTTCTCTGAAGTTACTGGGCGGATGTAGGGCAAATATCAATCACAAATGGACTAACAGATTAAATGTTTAAAGAGAAAAAAGTTACCCTCCATGATATGTACTCAGCTATCAAAGAGACTTGATGAGACAAACAGGTCGAAATCAGAATGTGACAATGAACAGCAGGATGGTGATGGGCAGGAAGTACCTCATCCAGGAAATAAGATATTTTCATCTTCGACACTTCGAGTCTGCAGACAGAGACCGAGAAAATGCTTGACTAGTCATACAGACAGAGATGGGATGTGTTTGTGAAATGGAGAACCCTTAAGCACAATAAACTCTTTTTGGAAATATGTGACAGTTAAACTTTTTTTTTTTCCCATGCATCGCACCAACACTTAACTTTTTGGATATAGTTTGAGTGTCACTGTTTTGTAGCCCAAAGAAATAATGACAAAACAATCTCTCTCTGGGGCGTCTTCCGAAGCAGCTTCAACGTAGACCTGGTTCAGAAGTTTTAACACTTAACCCAAAGTTCATGTTCATAAGCATTTTTTTTTTATTCACACACATAATTTAAAATTCATCTTCGAATAAAGAATCTCAAGATTTTAGGATCAAAGCTCTCCAATACATTTGTGCTGCAGGATCAATGACTTGGGAAAGGTTGGAATGAAAAAAAGCAATCATATAAATAAATATCTTCAGCCTCAGCATTATCATCACATAATGATGAATCAAATAAATAAACAGCTCCTCATTTTACCAGAAACACCTCAAGGATCATTTGAAGCCTTAAACAGCCACTGTAACTACAGTATCAGTGTTTGTCTGCATTATGTAAAACAAGGCTTTGATAGATCACATAATAAAATATTACTGGTGGTATTTTCAGGATGTAATGGTCAGGATGTAATAATTACTTTAACACTTCCTCGAGCTCCATGTGGCCTGAAGTCAAACTGTTTTGCTTTACTGCTAGTTAAGATCGCATGTTGTCAGTCTAACTATGAAATTGGTAAATGTCACATCATTTTGGATGATAAATGAAGAGAGGAACATGGAAAAGGACACTTTTCCACTGAAAAAAAAAACACCTTGCAGACATGGACTTTAAAAAAGATGTGCTCAAGACGTCATGTGAATTGAAGCGTAACGATTTATTTACTTAGGGCTGCTGTGTTTAGTCAGTTTGATTCAATTCATGTGACAATGTATTTTTTTTAACTTTGCAGAGAAGACTTCCCTGTATTTCCTTGCAGAGTTACTGATGGTACAACGCTCCATTCGACAGCGTTATCTCAATGCTTAAACACTGGGTCGTGTTATATGCACTAAAGACTTTGCTTAGATCAAAATGATCTGCCAAGGACACAGAGGGTCAGCCAAAGTTTACAAGGAGTGGTCCAACCAATTTCATACATACTGCTGCCTACTCAGAGTGCATAACAATCACGCTGAGCCGGCTCGATTTGACATTGTGAATGTGTCATGTTCACAGAGGTGGCTCCTTTCGGATCTGTCTGATGCAGCACTCGCAGACTTCAGTAAAGCTTCACATCCACCTGCAGAAAAAAAAAAAAAACTGTCACACAGGCATTTTTGCTGACAGTGAAAATTCCTTAACTGCTTGATTTCTCTGAAGCAGTAAAGCAGGAGTGAATGCTGTTGGGCATTTATTTGCCCAAAAGTCCTACAAAGTCCTACTTATGTGTTTTAGTTGTCAGGTTATTATCGTTGCTATTTTTGTTGGACATTTTAAAATTGAAAAATCTACATGATCACATTGGTTATTAAAGTGTATAAATTGAGGATTAATACAATTAATTCACTGTTTCAAGCTTACTTCCTGAAGTGAGAAAAAAAGCACAGAAGTATATGAAAGTAAGACTTTATCCACTCCTGAAGTTAAAGCTCCCTTTACAGTTAATTAAAAACCTCTTGCTCCTGTAGGTTTCTTACTTTGGAAGAGTTGCTTCTGTGACTTAATATTGATTGAACAACCCAGGCAGAAGACTGACTACATCTTAAATTCAAAACAATTCCCCCTGGATAACACTTTCATTAATTTCAGTCAAATTATCCTGACTTCATCACAGTAATTTTGAGGGAAATGACTATGCAGATTAAGTATAATTATTCTTTGTAAGCAATGCTGGAGCCCTGAATATTCATTATGAGAAATACAAAGACAGAAACTGAGTGTTAGTGGGCAAACTTCAGGGAAAAATGGTTATTGAAATGAAGATATATTGCTATTCAATTGCATTTGTGGCAAAGAAAAGGGTAAAAAAAAAAAGGCCCATTGTATGTTTCTGTAAAAGTAAGTGCACTTTAACCATTAATTTTAGTTTTGAAAGATTTTTTTTTAACTCAAACTCGTCCAAACAATGACACTCATAGAAAATATTTTATTTCTAAAAAAATCACCCAGGTATAAGCATCTGTCCGTATATCTGTTTCTGTCTGTCCTTGTGTAAACATTTGCATGAGAGGTTATGTCAGAGTCAACATGACAGTTGGTGGTTATAGTCGATCTAGACCTAGAAAATATTTTTTTCTTTTTACGATTGGTCGATGATGGATGACGTGGTTGGAGCAAGTCACATACTTGTACTGTATACTGTATGTGTCCTGCTAGCATGTCAATAATGGCTTGCAGGCAGAGATCAAAGTTTAACAAGCTGCTGCTGTGCTAGCCATGACATAAGTACAGCTTTGTTGTCATACACATCTAACACATGGCCCAACATGTCTAACTGAAACAGCTCCCACACTCGTCAATTGAATTCATAACCCACACTAAAAATGGCAGTAGACAGGCTCAACTAACAATTATCAACAACTTAAAACTAAACAATGATTAAATTGTTATTGACACACTTCACCAACTGCACTTCAACATTCTCAGGAGCCCTTGCTCCATGCAGTATCTGTCAACCATAGACTGTAAAAAGGATGTCATAATCATGAATCGTTTTAGCTATTGTTTTTTATTCTTAACATTCGTAACATTGTAAGTTTGTCACTCGTAGGATAACAGAACTCTGTTGCATGCAAAGGTCATATGTCACCCAAAACATTGATTTTGTTTTGTCATTGTGTGAGCCGTATTGGTCAAACTGTTTTGGCCTTTTTTCATCTTTTTGATGTTTTTGTCACCATGTCAGTCAACTCTGTAAATGATTTCTTACAAAAGATATTGTTTTGTTGTTGTTGTTTTTTTCTCAACACTTTTGTTGAAATGGATTTCTACGGTTCAATGCAATTGTGGTACACATACATATCCAGGGCTTAAAGTGAAAAAAATAAATAAAAAATGCTTCAAGGGCAATTAGCAAAAACGACTCTGAAATTCATAGAAAATTTCTTTCTGTTTGGGTGATTTATAGTACAAATCAGAGGATAATTCTTCAATTTCCGCCTTAAATGTGTGCAAAAGAACCATGGCAGCATTTGACACCATGTGGACAGTGTCTGAGATGTCGAGTAGATGAGCATTCTTTTTCCTTGCTTGTGTCTCTTGTCTTCTTGCCCCTCATCACAGCACAGTTATCCTTTCAAATGCTGACTACCTGGTGCCACTCAAGCCCATAGGATAGCAGGACATCTTTGAATGAGTACTGCAGCATTGGCAATATTTATAGATATTAAAAAAACAGGTTATTTTCTGTTTATTGGGTTAATTATTTAATTATTTCGCGCTACATGCCTCACACCTGAGTTCAGGCACGGCGCCTGAAAACTTTAAGCCATGCATATCGGTACATACTGTGTGTGTATGCAGTAAAAATCTGTTTGTGTAACAATATGCTGCATACTGTATCAATCAATCAATCAAACTTTATTGGTATAGCACTTTTCATACAATGATGTAGAACAGGGGTGTCAAACTCCAGTCCTGGAGGGCCGGCTTCCTCAGACTGTTAGATGTCTCCCTGCTCGGACGCAGCTGAATCCAATGAGTGACTCGTTATCAGGCTTCTGCAGTGCTTGATGACAGCACATTAGTTTAAAGCAGGTGTGTTAGAGCAGGGAGACATCTAAAAGTCTGAGGAAGCCGGACCTCGAGGACTGGAGTTTGACACCTGTGATGTAGAACAACGTGCTTTACATCAAAAGAAAACAAACAGCAACAACATGACTCACAAGTCTCCACCCCTACCCCACTATCCATTAACAAGGTAAAAAAAGAACTATATAAAACAGGTACTGACGGCCTGAGCAATCACTATCATGAATTCTTAATGGGGAAGGCACGCTTAAAATCTTAAAATTCTTGATGGAAAATAACTCAATAAAAATGGAGGAAATAAATGATAAAACCACCAAGTTAATCCATAAAAAATGTAGACAGAAAATGCACCTTATGACTGTGTATCCTTCAGTTCATTACTCTAAACTGCAGCTAATTTCACCATGATTTAGCACCCACTACACACACATATCCATGTTGACCATCTAACATAAGGTTTAGAAGTTGTACTGAGACAGTTTTATTGATAATCAATTTCTTGGTTTTGATCATAGACTGTAAATAATAGGCTACTTCAGTTAAATTAGGATCCACTATAACACTATAATACTTGCATTGGATTGATGTTTTCATTGTGTCTATGTATTGTAAATGTCCCTATATGAGGAAAAGAAAATACAAAGTAATAGTATATGATACCTTTTTTTTGGCAAGTAAACTATGACGTTGTTAAAGTAAATTCACTCATTTAGGCCCTTTTTTCTCTAGTCCAAATGAGTGCCTGTCTAAATATTTTTCTCCCAAATGGTTCAGAATAGTCCACTTTCATAAAATGTTTTTACAACCAAAAGCCTCATTTAAGCTATCGGTCTTCATTCTTTGAAACTAAATATTCTAAATCATTTCCATAACCACTCTTTGTGAATTGAGAGAGAAAATTATCCGGAAATCAGGTTTGGGTTAACAACACGACGTCATCACGTAAAGATAGCTGACGTACAGACGTTCAAGGAAACAAAGCACATTTAATATTGAAGGAGGGTAAATGACAGAGCACCTCTGAAGTTTCTCCGAGAGTATCATCTTAGTGCGCGAGAAGGTTTACACTGTGCACAGCCGAAGAAACAGGGTGAGGTTTTTTTTTTAAGTTTTCATTTTAAATAGACGCTGATAAAAATGGCGTTGTTTTGTCATCTGTGAAGAGTACAGCCGAAGCTAATAGTAGAGTTAGCTTCGTGGCTAATGTTAAAAAGCTACTGCAGGTTGGTGTTGTCTCTCTCCTGTAGCTGTGCATCAACTCTGCGAGCTCATGTTTCACTTCTCCGATTACAGTAAATGAAGTAATCGATCTGTCTATGGTGGAACACACTTGAAATGTTTGTGCATATTTTACAAATTAAGTAGGATAAAATGTAAACAAACTGACATAGATGAAGGGTACATTCACCTAAAAGACTTTGTCATTTGTAAACAGTATACTAATCACTGAATAAGTTTTCTAGTTTTTTTGAGAATTGAGATTTGGTATTTTCGCTACTTTCTGAATTGTATTACCTTATTACAGTACCATTTTCTGTCTCTTCTTCCCCAGGAATAAGAAAATGTCTTCTCCTGAGCCCGTTATCAGATCGAGACAAACAGAAAAAGAAGTCAATGGAGTTTCAACGCAGGTCGTCTGCACTGAGTTCAGCAATTACATATTCATAGTTGTCACTCAGTATGGCAAAATTGGAACCTTGGTATCAGTCACACCTGACTCCAGATCTAATGATATCATCACACCGTCGTTCTCCACCAAAGTACTGCTGGGCAAAGATGAGGTACACTGGGTGAAATGACTCAGATACATGTTGTATTAATGTGATGGAGAGTTGCTCACAGGACTTCAGACAGACTGAACTCATTTCACGCTGTGAAAGGGCAGATGAGATTGGCTCTGATTTGTTGTAGTTAATAGCAATAAAAAGATGTGTGCCGGCGCAACGTTCAGTAATATCAAGTCAATACTAGGTTGTCCTATTTCAGCATGATTCTGAATGAATGTGTTATTTAAAACAAACATACCATATAAAATAAATCAAAAGTACATTTAGTTTTATCGTAGCACGGTTTATAGTTATTGAATGTCACTCGTTGGCTTTTTAAACCACAGAAAAGCCAGCCCTTCAACAATGCATGCTTCTTTATTTGTTTTCTTTCTGAAAAAACGTCTACTGTTTTGAGTTCTAGATTTTAATGTCAGGGTCTACATCACGTTTATGTTTATGTTGATTTGACATGTAATCTGTTTGTTTTATGTTTCTTGCAGAATTTCTGTAAATGTAATAATCTGATTTGTTTTTTTCTATTTTCAGCCACTGACGCACGTTTGTGCCAAAAACCTGGCAACATTTGTGTCACAAGAAGCCGGTAACAGGCCTGTTTTACTGGGACTGGCACTGAAGGATTCCTCCTTAGATGCAATCAAGCAAATGAAAGAGGTCGTCAAAAGTTGTCAAGTTTGGTAGGAAATGAAGAAAAGGGACTTAAAACGTGACGACTTGGCGAGACAGACATTCTGGAAACCTCCAGTGTCACATGTGTATCTGTGTTTTTTAAAAGAACATAATTCGCTCCAGTGTTTGGAACAGCTACCGCAGAGGCTGCCCACACTTATTACAATGGAAATGATGACTATGTTCCTAAATTATAACAAAGACAAAAGGAAGAAATAGAAAAGTAATGTTGAAGTGGCAAATGTCCTTTCAGCTGATCTTTATAAACCCTTTACTGAATTCTTCTCTATAATTATTTAAAAAATGTTGGGTAAACTGAGACAGTCTGTTCTAAGTGAGATTAAAGGCTTCATCACGGTTCAAAATACATTTAACAATGTTATGCTTTTGTTTTGCTGTTTGTAATACTTAATAGTATCTATTTTTGTATTTTGCAATGAGATATTCTTTATTTTTTTTCATGAAGAAAAAAAGAGTACCAATAAAATGTGTTGCTTCTAAAATCTTTTATTTTTTTTGTTTAAACAAATGAACACTCACCAACCTCACTCAGCAACCATTAAGAGGGTGGTTAGGTTCCACCCTTCTATACGTACAGAGGCTATGGTCCTGGAAGCGGGTATCACCTGTTCTATCCACTGTCCCATCTAAACAAAGCCTCCCTTCCCCCCCGAGAGAGAAAATTGATGCATCAGTATGAAATATATTGCCAGATAAGACGTAAACAAGTTGATCAAATCAGAGATGTAAAATATAACCTGCATACAATATACTCATGGTATTTATAGCCCATGCTTGATTTTGTTGAGGATTTTTAATTAAAAGCATTGCTTTTCTATAAAGCTATCTATAAAGCTGCTGTATCTATAGAGCTGTTGGAGGTTTATTGTATCAGGGGTTTATTATCCCCTAAATGTAAGTACCTGGAAACATAGAACATAATTTGTATATTTATTTACATATAGGTTTGCATGAGCTGTGCAGCACTTTAATGTTCTTTAGGCCTTAACCTTAATCCTTCACAGACGGAGACAACGTGATGACGACATATGTCGAGCGGATGGCACGTGATCATTTCACCTGTGCCCAACCTGTTTATCTCTTCCGCTCCTCTGACTCGCCGCTTAAGGATACATCCAAATCCCATTTTGTTTACTCTAACAGTTTGCTTTTTGCCTGGTATCTAGCACAGTGTAAACGCCTCAAGCTTACCGCTTGTTTGTATACTTTCTGTTTTATAAGCCACAGCTTTTGTTTCTTGTGTTGTATTTGCCGGTTAGTCGCGTGGACTTCAACCTCTGTCTGATACCTGTCTCAAACAAGGAAGTCCAGTCTGCTGAACCCGTCTTCGACTGAGAGGCGACAGGCCGTTTGTCAATGGCAGTTAATGATCTCGGTTGACTCCTTCAGAAGGCCATTTTATTTTCCATTTATTTTTGTAGCGTTGGGACAATCGTGGACAGTGGACAGGCCGACCATCTACAAGGGATAAAGCTGCATCTCCCTTCCAAGGGACAAGGTGAGCTGTTTGTAGTTCGTTTGTTTATCAAAACACAGTCCTGTCATGAAGTGGTATTTTTCTAATCAATTATCAATCATTTGGTAGTTCGATTGATTTGACATAGTGTAAGATTCGTCTTCAGCAAGGTGCCATTAAGGGAAATAGAAAAAATATCTGGAGCTGTGCTGTCGACATTTTACTTTGACACACACACACACACACACACACACACACACGCACACACACACACACACACCTGTCCTTCACTGTCGCTGTTTGCTCTCTGTCTTCAGATGAATGTGTCTTTACTTGACGTGGATCCATCAGCTGAAAGTTATACTATTGTCCACCTGGATTCACCAATCCTGCCGGACAAGTCTGACATCTCCAACATGACCATCATTCGGACAGGCAACGGGTCAATCATAGAAGATGATGACATGTTTTTGAACACGGTGACTGCTCAGATCTTCTCAGGGATCTTTGTCTGGTCTGCTTTGCTCATCACCTGCCACCAGGTGAGTTCAAAACAATGGTTTTTAAATCATACAGTAGAAGTGACTGGGAGTGATCCAGTTTTAAAGCACTGCGCACTCTCCTGATGTAAATTTGTAATCAGAGACGGTTAGAGACAGATTGTACCTCCCTCGCCAGAGGACAGGAACATTCAACCCTATCCATGAATCCTCTCTCACCTCACCTCACACTCATGCTTTATCTTATCCATTCATAAAGTATCATTCTTTCCAGCCGGGTATTGCGCTTGCACTGCTCCACTGCATTGTGGGAATGTTTAGCCTCCCTTAGAGTTGTTAGTGACTCTCAGATTAAAAATGGACGTAAATCCTTCAGCGGATGAAAGGAACAATGAGTTCGCAGTGAGCTCTCTCTGTGTGGGAGCAAAAGAGATGGTCATCAAGAATCAGCAGTTCAACACAGCCCACCTTTACCCAGAAAGCATTTCACCGCTGCGGTAAAAACGAGCGCGTTTCCGCTTGGGTGGGTGAGTCACCCGCTGTGCACAGATGATAGCTTATCATTATGATTTGATCATTCGCGGAGAATGCGGCCTGGGTGCAGTGTGGCATCAGCGGGGAAATCAATTGATGTTAGAGAGAACATTTTCAGCGTTATAAAGGATGAGCGTGTTGTTTTTGTGTTCACTGTGTGTTTTAATGGTCCCCTGATTTAGTCCATTGAATGTGCATTCATCGAGCACACCCGGGCTGGAAGTGGTATGCCAAGATTATATTTCTTTGAGCGCACATTTAAGTGTTTTTCTTCTTTTTTTTCGCTAAAGAGTTATGGTGATTTGGCGAGCTTTTTTTTTTGATACGCTCGCACAGCATCCACACGTTGCAACCTGTGATCCAAACACAATCATTGTTAAGGGATTTGTGACTCAATATACAGTAAATTGGTTTCCTATCGCTTTAATACAACGCTTGTTTGTCCACACACTTGCAAGGAAGACATTCTAATTGAACAAATAAATAGCAAGTGTACCACCGGGAGAAGAGGGCTAGTTTCCAACAGGCGAGCATCTGTCACATAGGGAGAATAAAATGGTCTGTGAGAGTAGTTGTTGCAATGCTGGTGGTGTTTCATCTGACTGGGCTCCAGAGGATTGCTATAGAGTCTTAAACTCACGTTCTGAATACTAAGCACGAGAGGCAATGACCTTAGTTCCTCTGTGCTGTAAAGTGGCCGATACTTTGAAGACTGGTAAATGGTGGAGTGTGGATTGATATTAATAGATGATAGTCACTTTGCCACTTAGCATTTTTTGGATTAATAGCAGCGGGCTGCACTTAGGCTGTTGGGTGTTATGTGGTTTCTTTCATTCTTCATAGTTCAGTTTTTGGTTTGGTGCGGTTTCAGTTGTCGTGTTCCTCGTTCTGTCGGAGCAGAAATGACAGAAGAAGTCTCAGCGTTTGGCTTGGAGCCATTATGCTGCATACATACAAACTGTCCTACCTTTTTTTTTTTTTTTTTTTTTTGTTAGTCTGCTTCACTTCACAATATAGAGTAGAGGTGAACACATGCAGCGAGCCTCCAAACCTCACTGTGATCAGGCTCAAATACGCCACCTCTAATGGTTTTTGAGTCAAGCTGAACGTGTCAGGCCGAGTGAGTCTGTATGTTGTTGAGTGAGCTCGAGACTACTGTAGAAAGCAGTGGAACTGATTGATTAATTGATAAAGGGAAGGAAAAAAAATCCTCGCTGCGGGTACAACAAATGTTGAAAAATAACCAGAAAATGATTGTGATGATGTCATAGGCATCACAAACGATCCTTAAATAGAGTGTTGTTTGTTGAGCGCCACACTGAAAGAAGCCTGACTGGATGCCTTCACTCGCATACTTGAAAACAATAACAACACATGCCGTGCTTATTTAGGGGAGTTGTGGAGGTTTGTGTGTGTGTCTAAGTTTGGCTGACACTAAGTTAATAAGAGCGTTCATCAGCCCAGTGGGGGGGGGGGGGGGGGGGAATGCTGCTCTTTCTCTCTGCTCTTGTGTGTAAAGTTGAAGCAGCATAATTTAAGATGCGGCCACTCAAGGCTGAGTATTTTGAAAGGTCATTAAAATAGAAGTTGTGCGATCTCTCTTTATTCTTACTCAACTTGCAGCTCCGTTTCATTGTAGCACATTTGTAGCTAAGACAGGACAGTCGGTGTGAGATAATATGCCAGTGTGCTATAAATAAAATAAAAATCATCATCCAGGTGAAGAGAAGTTGTTTTCTGCGCGCTCCCAAGTATTTGAAGTATCCTGTTGATCACACCCATGCTATTCATACTTCGCTTCAGTGTCACTGTGCTTTTGTTAAACGTATCTGTAATAAGCTGTGCATGTTAATGTTAGTTAAACTAACTTTAAATGATGGTGACTTATGTATGATCGCATGTCATTCATTTAGTGTACTTTGTTGTTTTTATGAGGGTCCATTAAGAGGAATGTTTTTTTCTACCTAATAGTAAGTTATAGTTTGAAGATTTTAAGAGGATTTTTTTTCAAAATGTTCTGGTATCCTATACATTTAACGAACTCTGAATCAAGGAGAAACATTTCAATTCACACTCAAGTATGTGTTTATTGTCATTGACTGACTTCAACATGAAAGCTACATTATTTACTTTATTTTTTGTACTGGTAGATTTTGTACATTAGGAGCGGGAATCAAGTTTCTTGGTTATTTAATGCTGAGATCTCCCCCCCCCCCCCCCCCCTTGCTTTCTCATGTGTTCATTTGTCTGTGTTTTCATTGCAGATCTATACACACCTACGGTCCTACACCGTCCCCAATGAACAGCGCTACATCATCCGCATACTGTTCATTGTGCCAGTTTATGCCTTTGATTCCTGGCTCAGCCTGCTCTTCATCAGCAACGACCAGTACTACGTCTATTTTGACTCCATTCGAGACTGCTATGAAGGTAAGTAGCACTTAGCCTGACCTCAAGGTTGTCTGTCTGCTCAGGGTTGTTGTTGCCCTGCAATCATATGGGAGATGGCTGCAAGGGAAGGAAAGAGGAGAAACTGCCCAAACTAGTTTTCTCACGTCAGTCATTGTTATCTTGTTGGTAGACTTCATTATATGAGGTGTTACATTTCAAGGTGGATCCCTGTGTGAACTGTTTTCTGTCTTTTCAGACAGAAAATGAATTAACGCTGTGGTTTAGTTTTTAGGTTAGGTACATTTTCCTGAAAATTGTTCTACATCCAGATAAAATGTAAACCCTGTTATGCACTTTATTTTATTGCCTTTACTTTGTAATTACGTGTTGTATTATTATTTTTATTTAGACCAAAGCACTACGCTAATGGCAAAGGTGAATCATATGCTAAATGGATTACAAGCAATTTGAGAACAGTAAAAGTAGGAAATACATTATTCAGGAGATTAGTTTCCAGTTTGAAGGCCAATTTTGTGGCTGATTGATAGCGAAGCGCATCAGAAAGCAGGGTGAACGGAATACCACCAGCGGCTGTGGCTAAAACATAATGCCTGGACACCATCTGCATTAGCTTCATTTAATCCTTCCTTAAATAGCAACAAAGGATTAGCCAGGGATTTCCAAGACACAGAACCCATTCGAAGCTTCTTAATGTAAGGACTGAAACAGTTATTGTTCCAAAATGTAGGTCTAATTAATTTTTTATCATGTGGAAGTTTTCTGCTTCAAAATATTTTACTTTTTTTTTTTTTTTTTGAATGTTACGTGATGTTCAGGAAAGTTTCTGCAGTTCAAATCATGCCATGAAACATATATAGGTCCAGGTTTCAAGTTGTGTTTCTCCCCTCTCTGTTGCAGCATTTGTCATATACAATTTCCTGAGCCTGTCCTTTGAGTATCTGGGAGGAGAGAGTGCAATCATGTCCGAGATTCGAGGGAAGCCCATACAGTGAGTGCTCTCATTCCAATCATTCATCTGTGGCATTTTTTTTTATTTTTTTATTTTTTTTTAAGTTCAGAAGAATATTTTGTCTACACCAGAAAAGAACAGCACATCAGTATATATACGGTATACTATATACTGGAAGGGTTATTTTTGGACAATTTTTCACATAACAAAAATCTTCTTTAATAGTAATCCGCCATTTTTCTAGTTTTGATACAAAACTATTTGAACACAGTGGATGATATTGTGATAATTATCTTCCTCTAAATTGGACATTAAAATGCTTGGGACTGTTACAAAAGCTATAAGGAGTCAAATCTCGAGGTAGTGTCTCATCGATCAGCTAATTTTCAGCTTTCGTCTAGGGTCTAAATGAAACCTCTGCGCTGTGCTTTGATCAAAATAGCCAGCTCTCTCAAAACGCTCCGTTTTGGTGTGTGTGTCTCTTTAAAAGCAATGAGCCTCGCCCCCACTTCTTCGCTAACGAGAATAAAAATGGCGGACCTGCACATAAGTGTTGCTCTAGGCTGGGGGTGTAGTCGATGGGTGGCGATTCCAGGGGAGTTTTTTTTTTTCTAACCAGACTCCCACTGTGATGTCACAAGGAAAGTACATTTGATATGAATTAAAATTTTCATCGGAAAACGAATAAACTATTCATAAATGAAAACTCCCTAGTAGCTCTAGTTTGTTTCATACAAACATCTTCACTGTTGTCAGAACAATAACCAGTATGACACTTTCTTCTATGGTGTGGCAGCAGTACACCTCTGTCGTACATAAATGTTTAGTTCAAACCTTCTCTTCTGGTTAGCTCTGCTGCAAACTATGATGTGTTTTTGTTTCCATCTTTACAATCCAGAAAAGGTGCAAGGTCCATTTTGCTGTCCTTGAGTAAGCATTTAGATTGATGACGCTGATACGAGGAAGGAGCCTTAAAAGCAGCAATAAAAAAAAAAACTAAAAAAAAAAAACTAAAAACAGTGTTGCTAATCTGTGACAGTTACTCTTTATCTCTGAGCTTTTGACCAGCCTTTGATAGGCTGGGTTTTATGGCTGAGTCAGCCACTTGACAGCAGTTCTCTGCTAGGTTCAATCTTAAAACAGTGGAGACATTCATGGTGAGCCCTCATAAATGATAGCATTGCTTAACACGAGCCACTGGAGACATATGGAGGCATGCTCTTCATGCTATGTTCAGTGCCTGACTGTTACATGATGACACAAGCCCTGTGTTTTATTCAACCCTCAAACTCCAAATGATTTTATATTGTAACATCTTCTGGAACATGATTTACACTCGTAATTAAAAACAAACAAACAGATGTGATGTACTCAGTAGCATGAAAGCACATCGTTTGTTTCTAGGCCTCACCTTGAACCATGATCACAAAACCAACTTAGACCGTTCGAGGGGAAATAATGGAACATTTAAATGAAAGCATTGTAGAAATGTTTCACCCTTTTCCCATTCTCGTCATTGTTGTGCGACTTTTTAAGATTAAAAAAAAAGAAGTTGCGTGTAATGTTTTCATTCATGACATAGTTAGCCTTTTATTGATTCCAAAATAACACCAGTCTGATGTACCAAGCCTCTTTGGGAGGAAACTAAAAGCAACACATGTACAGGTACATTTTCATCCTGAGACAAATCCTAATTTGTTTTTTCAAATAAATTTGAATAACTATCCATGCTCCTATTTGCAAGTCACTAAAATATATTTGAGTTTTCGGCATCAATAACCTCTCTGTACTGGTTTCAGAATAGAAAAAGAAAAATACTCCTATACATAAGTCAACATCGGGTAATGTTTAACCATGGGACACAACCGCCTCTTAGATTCATGAGCCTGGAGGTGCTTTAGAGCTGCATCACACTTACACTGAGCCAATTTGATCTTCTTCTGCTGCCTCTGGCCTCAGTGCTGGAGCAGAGTAAGGCACATGTGTATTAGTTGCAACCAGCGGCCTTCACCCAGTCCAAACTGCAAAAAACAAGATCAATGTCTTAAAACACTTTACAATGTATAAAATAAACACATATTTAATGAAATGCACACTCCATAGAAGCTTCAAATTAAATTACCTTCCTGTGTCCAGCTCTCAGTGATGTAAGAACAGTCAAACATACACCTTTAGACCAACTCGTTTTAAATGTCTCACATGTTAACATCTCATCTCACTGCATTTTGACATATTAAGCAGAACTATTTCTGTTTTCTGTTAGGCTCCAAATCTTTTTTTTTTTTAAGTTTTTTTTAAGTTTTTTTTTTTTTTTTAAACTGTTCGTGCCAGATGATTGGTTTAACATAGCAGTTGTTTAGATTTTTCTGTATAAATAGTAAACGCATAGGCCAAACATCACAAACAAATTTCAGCATCATGTGATAAATGTTCTTAATAGAACTTAGTCAGCGTACTTTCAGACTCACATTTAGACTGTACACAGGCACCCAGCATGGTTGAGGCAGACATCTTTGTGTGTTTAAAACATTCACCAACTGAAAAAATCTTGACATGTGCTCATTATTCTGAGCAACAGCCAGCCCTTCATATCAATCTGATGCTAATGTGTGTATATGAGTGTTGACATGACATAATGGCCCATCATTTCCTGTTGTCATCCCAGGTCAAGTTGCCTGTATGGTACATGCTGCCTCGTGGGAATGAGCTACTCCATTGGCTTCTTAAGATTCTGCAAACAGGTGAGCTTCAATTATCCACTTATCTCTGCTTCGAGAGATCCTTCTTGTGAGCAATGCAATATATTTACACACATTGAAACTGAAACATTCACGCACACTCTAGACTGCTTACAAATGGCAGTTGATATAATTGTGTGTGTGCTTTTCAGCGGATAACATCCACTGGTTCAAAAAAGAAAAAAACAATTGAGGCCAGGTGAAAGCAGCTTGATAATAAACACTGGAAGATGATATGAGCTGTCAGAGCAAAGCTCCCTCCCTCTGTCTCGGGATGCAGCACTGGCTCTCAGTCTAACGCTGATGGAAATTGAAACTGAGAGTTATGTCTTCGAAAGAAAAGACAGGTTGATATGAAATCTTTTTCGTAAGGGGCCAATGATAAACACTCTAAAAGAAACCTACGTGACATGTTTGAAAAACAAGACAAATGTTGGTATCTCTTGAGTTTTCCAGGTGAGGGGACTTTGAAAATAAGCAAAGGAGACTTTAAAAAGATCATTGTACATTCTTGGAATGTGTGTTGAATGTTTTTGCCTTGAGCAAGGACTCAAAGCTGGTTTGATGCTTTTAAAACACGTCATCCTTATTAAGAGAAATATCAGAAGTCAATACATCGCACTTCAAGAATGATTAAAAGCTGTTTTTGCAGGTCAACTCCCACGAAGTGAGACGCTATCTGGATTCAGAATAATGATAAGTGCAGTCATACATATTTATTCTTTTTAAATGGATTACTGAAGCACCTGATTATATTGAGCACATAGAGTTGTCGCTTGTTAGTCGTCTGATGAGACAAAGTCTCATCTTGAACTGCGGTGCTGTACTGTATGTGCAGCAGCTCATCATAGACGAATGAAACAAGGCCTTGGTCCTTTTTTTCTTTTCTTTTTTCTTCACGGGTGATAAAACAAACTTTACAATTCTCTGCACGTTTTAGAAAACAGCTCCAGTGTGTGATTAGAAGAGCGCTTAACAAATGAATCCCTGATAGGGAAAAGCAGCCCAGAGTTATGGTGGTTCTTGGAGATAAGCTTTGAGGATAAGCTGCTTGTGCATCTTGAACTGTGTTTTTGACATTTACGTCTTAAGACATTTATCATACTGTAGGACACTTTAGGCTCTTGTGTTCCTGAAACAGGTTCAAATGTAATCCTATAAAGTCCAGGGGCCACTGCTGTAAACCACCTGGGGATCGAAACAAATTAACAATACATTAAAAAGCAAGAGCAAGGAGCTATGACTTCCTCTTTTTTTTTTTTTTTTTTTGATAAACCAGTTTCTGTTAAAGGGACATATTATGAAAAATCCACTTTGACAGTGTTTTTGAACGTTTATTTGGGTAACTTGAGTGTCTATCGACTGACAAAATGTGAAATAAATCCATCCAGCCCTCTGTGTGTGGTCTGCGTAAGTCTTACAATACAGAGAAAAAATGTTGTTTCGAATTTGCTCAACTTGTGACATCACAAGTTGGATTTCCCTCCCCTGTTTTCTCCAACCATTGACTCCACCGCAGCATAGAGCAAAATTTTTGAGCAGGTCCGCCATTATTTTCATCAGCAAAGGAGTGATGTCTACGGGTTAAAATCGGGGGGGGGGGGGTCACTGCATTTAAAGAGACACACACCAAAACGGAGTGTTCGTAGAGAGAGCTGGTTTCTACAGGGTCAAAAACCTCCTCCTCCTGGTGCTTGATTCATGTTATATTTGGACCAAAGCACAGATGTTTCATTTACACCGCAGGAAAAGGTGGAAAAGGGGGATAATGTTTCCTCTTCAAGTTCATAAGACAAATTATTAATGATAATAATGCCTCTGAGTTTGTGCTTTAGCTCGTTTTAACAGCAGCACACATAATGGGCGCTACGCTAGATCCTTCAAAATCCACATGTGAACATTACCTGTCTCCGTTGTTACGATTATTTGTTTTGGTTAATAAAAATAGCAGCAGCAACAATACAGAAGACGTTTATTTGGAAAAAAATAAAAAGTCCAGTTTTTCTAGCTAACATCTGAGCGGGCGGACGTAGCCAGTAGCAGGGTCTGGGAGAAATTAGTGACAAAAAACACAAGGTGGCTTTGGGCCTACTGTCCAGTGCATAATGTCTTAACGGGACACAGGTGAGCTTTGAAGGCATGTATTTCAGTTCACAAACTAGAGATGTTGCTGTTGTTTGGACTCAGGAGAAGCAGAAGCATGCATCATCAGAGTGAACTCTGAACAAAGACAATGCTAAGAGGTGATTTCTTAAGGAAACTTCATTTGGCGTTGTGATCATAACTGCTGGTAGGTTGCTGGCACAAGATGGGGCAAGTTAAAACGATCGAACATTACAGTTGTGAAAAACCGCCTAAACATCCTTATTCAGAGTTTGACAGACCTGAGTCAGTCTGTCAACTTAGCACACAGCTTTAAGGGAATACTTGGTGGGTACACAGCTGCCTGTTTGAATGGATCCAGTTAATAACTGAACACATTTTAGGTTGAAACCACAGTAGACTTTTAATCCAGCAGCATTATTAATGCACATTGTGTTTTGAATGTCAGGCATGCCATGAGGTATCATGCAAAATGATTTGCTTTGAGAATATTTAGAGAGACGAGCTGGCACTCGAGGCGGCAAGCGAGAAGCTTCAAAGTGAATCAGTAACCTAAACGATCAGCGATGTCATTTTGTCAAAGCCCACCACCGACACTCCAGCCATTTTTTTCAAACGTCTCCCTCCGGCTAATCAAGTTGAACACTCCTGGTCTGTTTGTTTCAAGTGTCGACACAGTGATGGGAGTTTGGAGCAGCTTCTGTCAAAGTGGTTGATTTAGGCTTCAATACACAACACACAGGACACCTGTCCTCCAGTTTGATATGCCATGCAGGTCCACATCCCCCTGCATCATGTCGTCACTGCCAGTTCCTATCCACCACAGCATTTAGACTTCAGCATCAGTGAACCAGACTTTGTTGGGCTGAAGGGAAGACGGCTTTACAACAAAAGATATATGTTGTTGTATTTTAAAATGTTCTTCATCTTTGAATCAAAAGAACAGTTGAAAACTAGTTTGACATCTTTCCAGGTGTAAGATGAGAAGAGCAACACAACGTTCGTCTTCAGTTGTTGTGTACTGTGATTGCACCGTCGATAATGTTTGTTGTGTGTATGAATTGACCAGGTGGCAAATGAATTTTCCCCGCTGGGGATCAATAAAGTTTTCTAATCTAATCTAATTTATGTGTGGGGTCCAACGCCAGCAGTCAATTAGTTTAGCACTAAAAGAGAAAATGAAGAAAACACTCAAGTCTAGCTCTGTCCAAAATCCACCAACCAGAACTATAAAGCTCCCTAATAATAACCTGCTTTTATCTTGTTTGCTTAATCTGTCCTGACATTATAAATGACATGAGAGGTTATTTGACTTCTCCGTACCTCTAAGCAGTTGTCAGGCAGACAGCAGAGACTCCAGGAAGTAAGTGTGCAGAGCCAAGGAACAACATAACACATAGCTGGCAATAAAAAAAAAAAGCAAATTGTCCTTTTAGTGCTTAGATGTTCGAACTGATTATCCAAACAGGTTTAAAGCTTCATGCACATTGTGCAAAGCTGTCTGTAACGTTAGGTACATTAATGGTGTTGTTTTTCTAGTCTAGGAGGGCAACATGCTTATTGTCAAAAGTAAATGTTTTAAGTGTTTAAAGAAAGAAAAGAAGACTGAGTAACGAATGAAAAAGCTTGGCCTCACTGGTTTTGCAGAGAGTGGAAAAAATTCCAACAGGTCAGGTCTTCAGATCAACGAACTCAGACGTCTTTCTTTGTCCTACATCTTCCCCCCCCCCCAATATTGTCCTTGCTTGTTCCATTGTCTCATTCTGAATCGTAATGTGTTCTCCAGGCGACTCTCCAGTTCTGCGTTGTCAAACCCATCATGGCTGTCATCACCATCATCCTGCAGGCCTTTGGCAAATATCACGACGGAGATTTTAAGTGAGCAACACATATCTCCCCCCCCCCCCCCCCACCCATACACACACATTTCATTCTGACTATATCTCACATATCCATGTCATGGCCAGCAGGCGTGTGTTCTGTTTTTTTTGTTTGTTTTTTATGCTCGTGGAAACACTTTGCAAATGGAGATAATTATGTGACTTTTCTACAGTTGGTGTTATAAAACAGCTTTCTAATTAAAAGCTTTCATATCAGGCAGAAAGTGCCTGGTTCAAAGTTTTCTGGAGAATGTGCAGGTACTCTGCTCCATGTTGTGTCACTATCCACTTCTCAGCCTCCTGGTTGTTATTGGGAGGAATAACTTAGGACACAGACATAATAAACTAAAGAAATGATGGCGGTTTTATATTGAGTTCTCCTAAATGCAGTTATAGAGCTCTGAAATGAAGACCCTTCATTCTTATTGTAGATCGCAGCTCCGTAATGGAAGAAGCACTATGTGATTCGTTTACACACTTTACTTTGTATGTCAAGGGATACAATGACGGGGATAAATTGCAGACTGAAAAATGCAATTTGTGTAATTTTCTTTTTTTTTCTTTTTTTTTTTTTTTTGTTCCAGAAGAGCCAGTAAGGGTCTAAACAGAATAAAGAGAGGGTAATAGATCCAATCAAAAAGCTATAAAACTTGTCGGCCATAAATTCTGCTCGACTTTTATTCTGGTGATCGTCTCCACCTCTCAGTGTAGCATCTCGCTCTGAAGATTCAGCCTTCACAATACTGGTTTTCTAAACTACCGTAAAGAGTTGAATAAGAATTTGAGACAGGAGTTTCTCTTAATGACGAGCTGAAAGATGGGCTTGATTGAACCCTACCTGCTTATTTCTCTCTGCACTTACAAAGCAAAATTAGCAGTCAGAAATAACTTGGCCCTTTTTTTTTTTTTTTTCCCCCAAGTCTTCCTTTAAGCTGTGCAGAAAGGCCATGATGATTCACAGATTGTTTACTTATGCGCTTTCAGCCAAGCGTGCCCTCTATACTGCATGGGAGTAATTAGTGCAGTCACAGCTGAGTCCTCAGAGACGCTCTTTAGAATGCAAAAGAGGTAGGAAGGAAGTCTGCCAATAAAATATAGACAAATCTACCTGTTTATCGGCCGCATCCTGCAATAAGAAAGCCAAGAACAAACCGGCCTTATTAAGTCCTTTAAATAATAGAACAACAGCTCTTCTGTTTCTGGTTGGTTCTGTTCTCTTCCTGAAAAAGTCATGAAGCTAAAGCAGCGAGTCTTGAGAACTGAATTAAGACGGTGACTGGTTTGGAGACTGAGACAAATTGTCTTTTTCAGAAACTCGTGCAGAACATGACGTAGTCCAGCTGTGATAATCAAATATGTAATCATGGGGCTTCTACTGTTTGTGTGCAGCATAAACGGAGGATATCTATATATCACAATCATCTACAACTTCTCAGTCAGCCTGGCACTCTACGCGCTCTTCCTCTTCTTCTTCGCCACGAGTGACCTGCTCAGACCGTACGAGCCAGTTCTTAAATTCCTCACAATCAAATCTGTCATCTTCTTATCCTTCTGGCAAGGTAAGTGAATCCGTCTATACTTTTTTTTCTTTTTTTTTTCTGTTTGCTTTGCCAGTATTAAAAAAGGATCAATTACAGATGAAAAGGTTGCCTCTTTTGCAGGAATGGTCCTCGCCATCCTGGAACGCTGCGGCGTTATTCCCAACGCACTCTTCATCGATGGCCAAGAGGTCGGTGCCGGCACTGTGGCGGCGGGGTGGCAGAACTTCATCATCTGCATTGAAATGTTCTTCGCCTCCATCGCCCTCAGATACGCCTTCACCTGCACCGTGTACCAGGAGAAAAAAAACGACGTGCCAGGTGAGAGTCCATACAGAGAGCGGACAAAAGCTGATTATTACCTCTCGCCCTCGCCTTGAAGCAGGTTGACGTGTTCCAGGGTAATTACCCTCCTCCTCTGCAGAATAAGGACTGACTCAAGCTGGAGGTGTTAGCAGTAAAAGTAATTGCATCGCTCTGTGCTTTTTGCAGCCATTTAGCTCAGTCACGCTGACTTTTAGAGATGCATCCTAGATTCACTCCTTCTATTCGAGCTGATACACCAGTCTGTGTGAAAATCTCCATATTTACAAGTTTGGACTTGAATTAAATGCTGTGCTGTCATGATCAGGTTGGATGTCAGCAGGCTTTGATACCCTGAGAGCTCACAATTTAGTCAACACTCAGAGGCGCCGCAATGTAGAGAGTTATTAAGGGGATTTTGAAGCCAGGGTGGAGTGAGCTGCACTTCTTAGACGTTCAACATCAAGGCTGTTTTTCGAGTAAGAGACAAATAGAAGTCATGGGAAAAACTTTTAACTTCAATATCAATCATTTAACCATTTTTTTTTTCTTCCCTGCTAGAGGAAACCATCTCTCTCTCCTTGAGCTTCTTAACATGCAGGCACACTCGTGGTGATGATAAAAACTGAAACCTTCGTGTTTAGATCAAATCGAAAAGGAGGAATTCTTGTTTGTTCCTCGCCCACTCTTCCTGCCCAAATGAAAACGCCTCATCCTGCTGCCACGTTAGTCTTAATTAACATGTCATTCAATGTTTGGTCATTTAAGTTTGTTTTAGACATGATTTCCTCTTCTTTTGAATGGATGTTTCAGGACTGACTTTACAACTGTAGCTCTGCTGCTTCACTCACACCCTCAGGTGTGGTTGCAGAAGTTGCCATCAGTTTGGTGTACCATTCGTCTGCCTCAGCCCTGTGGAGCAGGCAGGCAGGCTGTAACAAGAAACTCAACCGACACCAACCCCACCCATCTTCTGTCCCTCGGCACCTTTCCCTTCTCCATGCCACCAACACAAACCAATCGCAACAGCACTGCCAGTGACCCTTAAGCCAAAAGCTTGTGGACGTCAGCCCACTTTTTTTTTTTTTTTTTTTTTTTGCGCCTCTACCTGGCTCACAGCTGGGTACTAAGAGATCATCACACCACAGCGATGGCTGTGACTGCACTCTGTTCAGTCCATTTTAAACTGCAGGTTGGGAAGAAGAAAAAAACCTCCTAGGATGAAAGACATAAATCATCCCTTTTTAGGGTTCCTTTTAAACCGGTCATCAAATATTACAGCCTTCTGTCTCTAATTGGACAGTTCTTAGTAGCACTGACACCAACGGCTGTGAATCAAAGGAGAAAATTAATTTGACAAGCTATTAAAGCATTTAACTGGAAAGAAGATGCTCAACGTGTTTTACAGGCTTCTGGGACGTCAGAAAATGCTGACTAAGTGTTTGTATGACCCTGTTTCGTTAATAAAACAAAATTGAATGTAATACTGAATGAATGAAGCTCGGTGTTGTTGCTTCATAGTGCCAAATAGTGAAACTAGTAAATTGCTAGAAAATAAAGAATAAAAAATGAGCTACCCTAAATTAAAACAGACGTATTCTTGGAAAAAGATATACACTGTTGTCACATGCAGGAGTGTCGCATCTGTAATCTCCCTTCTTTTTTTTCTTTTTTTTTGTTCCAACAGAGAATGGCCCTCCCATGCAGAGCATCTCCAGCGGTCTGAAGGAGACCATAAACCCAGGAGATATGGTTCAGGATGCCATCCACAACTTCTCTCCAGCCTACCAGCAGTACACCCAGCAGTCAACTCAGGAGGTGGTCCAGCCTAGCGCCAATGGAAAAATGGCCACAGGCAACAAGAGCTCCCGCAAGTCTGACAAAATCATGCTGATTACCTCCGACGATGAGTTCTAGGGCTTTTTTTTCTTTTCTTTTTTTTTCCGCCGATTTTTTTTTCCACCGAGCAAGATCCAAGTGTTTGAGTCCTCGCCACCTCTATCTCTGACCCCCTGGGGAAACAGCTGTGTCTCAAATTCCACCGAGCTGGCCTGAATCAAGGTGTTGGATTTTCATCTGCCCAGTATTTCAGATGGACTGCTTCCTTCTGTCTCAGTTACATAAATATTAGTTTTAAAATTGAGTGCTCAATGACCAGAGAAAGGATCTGTCTCAACTCAGCAGAACAAATCACAGACACAAAGCTGTGTCACCTTCACCTTCAAGTCTGGAGCTATACTTTTTTTTTTCTACAAATCAAGCTGCCTGTTGTCCAGCAGTTTCCCTGATCCTGATTTTGTCTCTGTCATAATGTCAGAGCTTATTGTGCGGCCGTCTGAAGTGTGTTCCCCTCTGATTCTTGCCGGTTTCAAAGAGGAGATGATTAATGTGCGACTTCAGGTGGTGAAACCCAGTGATGGCTGAGAATGACATTTCATGGACCGTGTCTCGCATTCTGCTCGTTTGAAGTTTTTACAGAAGAATCCACGGCATTGGTTTCCTGACACATGGAGACATTTTGTTCAAGACGCACAGGTTTTGGAGCAGGCACTTCAAACTGCACAGTGTAGCACTCTGCAATCCTTTGTAGCTACTGTTTCACGCACAAATTGAATCAACCTGTCTCCTACAGTGTGGGACTTGTATTGTTGTCATTAATTTTCCTAGCGTGCTAAAGAGTGTAACTCAGTGCAACTAGCCAGCCGTTTAACAAGCGCTAAAAATGATTCATTTTGCAGCTTCTGCATTTGTGTCGATGCTTTTTTTGCAGAATCTTGTAATGTTCAAAGTGTCGCAACACTAGCAGCTGTAATTCCTTGCTTCAGGGATTATGAAATGTGTACAGAGTTTGATTTGTGTAAATTGTGGATTTGACTGTTGTGTTTTTGTAAAAAGTGTCAATTATTATTTCAGAGATAATAATGTATTTAGTGTGGTTAGACAGTCCAACTCTAATCTGTGGGTGAAGAGAAAAACACAGAGTTGTGATTATTGAACTATAGTTTCTCATCCAACGTTCTTTTTTTTTTTTTTTTTCTTTTTTTTTTTCCTTCTTTTTTTTAACAGTCTTTAAATTGATGGAGAAGACATAAATATATGAAGTGATCAGCTCTGTGTATTAGGTCATAGGTTGTTTTAATTTTGACACCCCTTTGTGCCAATCATAGCAGCTTTTCAGGAAAAGCTGAAATTAATTTAAAATTGGGTACATACTACTGTTAGAAAACATACAACTGAGTTATTGTGCTGCTGCCTGTCTTCACCAGGACACTTTTATAAATGTGTCTTTAAAAATGTTTTTTTTTTTTTTTTTAAACTCCTGTGTTGTGTGAAAGTTAAGCATTGTGATTTGCTTGTGTAACATGTATTTATTGAATTGAGTAAACATGCCCTTCTCAATGAGAAAAAGCTTTTATTTTGAAAGTACAAAAACACACAACAGACCTATTTCTAGAAAGAATCTGACCATACTTCAAATCAGGGTAGAGCAAATACAGATTTTATTTGTACATGAGGATAGTTCATTGAGAAAACATGTAAATAAATGAATGTAAAATAAAAATAATTTAGGTGGGTTTTTTCTTTATAAAATTACACAATTCAAAGAAATAAATATATATGAGTAGACTAATGACAAGTTGCGGAGGGTACTTAATACAGTTCATACTGCCTTATTGCTGTCCTTGTCTAAAGTCATTCTTGACAGTTACCACAAGACTACAACAAGGATATCCATGGACTATTTGTAACATAGAAATCACTGCTATTGAGCTAACGTTAATAACTTCCACTAACAACCAAATCTTCATACACGTGCTCAGATCCTTACACGGCGGAGCTTTTTCTGCATCTTTAGTCGAAACCTTTCCAGACTACAACAGACGTTCCACACTGTTTAAATTAAATACGTTAGCTTGTAGGACTGGTGGAGCTTTGTATGTGGACAGCTTATTTTATCAGAGACATTTTCAGAAGGACCATTTAAATTAATAACCTCGTCAAAATATTCAGGCAACCCCATGTCTAAACATACTTTAGCAATGTCATGGTTCATATAAAAATGACAGATAATCACTGACATGTTGAACAGATCTGTTACAGCTCCTCAGTATGACGAGCTTCAGTCACTTCAGCTGCAGGAAGAAAGATCGCTGCTCAGGATGAGGTGGCTAAACATCTATGGCAGGTAACGTTTATGCCTCTTTTCAACCATTCACTTGTCTATTTTTTTTTCCAGTAAACACCCCCTAACATGATTTTATGTCATCTTTCCTTTACAAAGAAACTGGCTTAAAAGAAAACAATATTTTGCCTAGCAAATGTTAAGTTTGTGGTAATACAGTCGAAGCAACATGAACTTGGTGGGACTTGTACTTGATCACACTTGATGTGGAATTAACCACAACATACTTTGTTCACTAGAACAGGTAGTCTGTTTCATGGCACAACACAGAAGTATATGCTTTAATGTGTCATTTTTAGGGTGTGATCAAAATAAAGTAAAATGAACTTAATTATGAAGCACTGCTTGATCTTACTTGATCAGCAATTTGGTTTGAAACTTCACCACAAGGGGTCACTGTTTTGCTCATCAGAAAATGCTTCCAGCAATGTAGTCTTTTTTTGGTATAAGGACTTTTGTAAACATGAAATATGTTTCTATATTTTCTTATGACTCAGGCTTCAAACAGACCTGAAACAAAACAAGTCCAGTAAGACAAGGTTTATATATATATATATATATAGAGAGAGAGAGAGAGCAGCTTTGGAATTATCAGTAAAGTCTCAGAGGTTACAACAGTGTCACTGTAATCAAATAAAATTGTTGCCTATATGAAGCAGTAAATGTATAAAAAAAAAAAAGGATGTTTTTTTTGTTTAATTTAATCAGAAAAACTGCCAAAATGTACATGAGTCTTTCATTCTAAAATGAACTATTCTCATTTATTTATGAGAGCTAAACAATCTGCTAATATTACATCAGATTAAATCTAATCAAGAAAGACCAATATGCTTTTGTGTTGAACTTAATTGCAATATGTGACACGTCTTTTATTATTACTGAACTACTTGTTGTAAATTTGATTTGGTTGATGCACGTGATCTTTACTAATAGTATTTACCAGCAGTCAAAATGGCATTTGACCATTGTTAAAACAGTCATGTCTCGACTGACGGATCATAAGCTGCAGCCTGTATGTAGCATAAGTCATCGTCTGTCCAATTCATACGTAACATTCTAAATGTGCTGAGAAGAGCCATTCATGGGGTATCGATACATAAAAGACTTAAGTTATGAGAAGAGTTTTCTCATTGTAAATGGGAATACAACTTTTTCAGCAAAAGGCCAGCATCATCATAATTAGACTTCAAACGATGATTATATAATCACACCCACTCCCAGGATAGTAAAAGACATAAATATAGAAAAATATGTAATATATATTTATATATACGCATATAAAACTAAGTATCAGAAAGAAAACATACGATGTATCAACAAAGACACCAATTGAGAATACAAAACAAGAGTAAAACACAGCAATGCCCCTGCTTTACATCACAGCAGGTTGTACAGCAGCTAAGTTCTCCGGACTGTTCTTTGCAGCTATGGAACAGGGGAAGAACAGTCGTGTCCTCTTAGCCAAGAGACAATCCTGACATGAGCAATCTCTATTGACTTCACTCCAAATTAGGAATGGATCCTCTGTAAGAAAGGCTTGATTTCAAGTGAGATTCATGTTTATATAAGTGTACAACAGGAGGAAGGTGTTTCTTTTTTTTTTGTTTGTTTGGTTTTTTTTTTATTGCATTTAGTGTCCATGACATCGCTGCCTTTTAGAGATGGGCGTCAGGAGTTCTCTTGTAGAAGAGTGTGTCAAAGCAAGGTAGATAGAAACTGTTTCAGAGTTACCAACACCAGCAGCAGCACTTTTTTTTTTTCGTGACCCAGCAGTATAGGAATGATTTCTATTCGGACGGTGTTCTCATCGTAAAGTGACATCAGAGGCAGAGGCAGCTTCAACGTGTCCATAATCTGTAATATACAGGAGCCCAGTTGGATTGCATTTCACTCATGAGGACCTCTCTCATTATCACTAAATCCAATATGGATTACCTGCCAAAGAGTGGCATAGAAAGGACGGAGACAAACACACTAATTAGTCAGTGCTGTAGCAGACGCCATCCTAAGTTACACTCGGCTGGACCTCACAGTAGGTGGTCATGACACATTTAATCATCATGCAATCAAGTCCCAGTAACTTCAGAAATGCAAATAGTTTCTGACCGTCATCTTTTTTTTTTCTTCTAATTTTATGAATCAGTTGCACTGTGAATTGTTTTCTTTTCTACTGTATCTTTAACAGCTATATCTTTTAAGTGCTTTATAATGACAGACACAAGGCAATGTCAACTCCTCTGAATCAAACAAATCTGGTCGAGAAAGCTCCATCATTACTTTCCATACTTTTCATTTTTTAACAAAAAGCAGATAAAAATAAACCACGTATTCACCGCTCTCATTTCTTAATTGAATAAGAAACCCTCAGCCTCTGCTACAAGCTACACACAGCCATTTGCAGCCCTGCCGTGACCAATTAAACAATCTCTCAACCATGACACCACAACATGACAAGCGTCTCATGGATGAGTTGCCAATACAAATAGATAAAAGGCACGAGTGGCCATCTTTTCATACAACTGCCAAGGGAATTCAGTACGGTCCAGAAAATGCTGTCACTCTAATCTTGGCCCAATGGTTGAGTCTGAAATGTCTTAAACCCAAACATATGTTACCTCAAATCAGACCAGCATCGCAATGAATGGAAGCTTTTTCTACCTTTTCCCTCACGTTAAATTCCTAAATACAAAAGAAGCTTTCTGCACAACAGCTCACCTGGAAAACTTTCCGTTTAACGGAACAGACTCATGAACTTAAAACTGTGTATCGTGAGTGTAGCCCTTTAGTGTTGGTCAGTTATTTAGCTAATTGCATAATGCAGTGCTCTTTAAATAGGCTTCAACAACCTTTCCAAAACAGAACAGTTCGCTAGTCAGGGAAACATCCGTTGTTGTACTTAGCTGGCTCTTAAAAGCAACTGGTAACTGTGGCAATGGAGAAGTGTCTCAAAGCTGATGGAATCAATTCTCCTCGTGTTTAACTCCAAGTTAGTGTGAGCTCATATGCAGATTACTCAGACAACCTTTTAAGGCAACAGCTTTGAAGGCGCGATTTCAACTGAGACACTGCTACATAAGGAAATGTAATTTGGCATAGGCTTAAGAAGAAGAAAAAAAAACAAATCACATATGTACGATTTGAATTGCTGATGCCTCACACTTTGTAGCACTCAGTTTACAAGCTGTCCTCGGGCCAGTGTCGCCTCAGTTGGGTGTGTTAAATACATTTCAGGCTGGACTTAAAGAAAACCTCTGCTGTCAGTCTTAGAAGAAGGGTCACAGAGGCCTGACACCCTGCTGGTGCTGGGTAACGAGGGGGAGGGGGCGGGGTTTGCACAGTGCACAGACAACGTAGATTGTGTAAAAGAGGTGCATGGAGGGACAGAGTTGTGAATGCAGCATAACATCACATAGAACTTGCCAACCCAATCCCCTCCCTCAGTCTAACTACTGAGCATCCTCTCAGTACAGGAGAAGTGGGTTCTAGCGGGGTCAGAACCAGGAAGGACTAGGCAGGAGGAGGAAAGCCCAGTCCTGTCAGCACTAGGAGGGAGCTGAGAAAGGCGTATGGCTCGAGTTGTTGTGGTTGGATGACTTGACAATGGTGATGACGCTGGTAGTGGCCACCTTGCCTGGCGAGAGGGGCCCGCGGGTCACAGTCCGGGCAAAACACTGCAGGGCTTCGTACTTGGCTCGCAGGGAATCCAGCTCCAGCCTCATGCTGGCGTTCTCCCGGGCTAGCTTGTCCACCTCCTGCTGCAGCTCTATTTTTTGTTTTTCCAGCTCCTCCTTCTGGGTGACGCGCTTTATGCGGCAGCTGGCGGCGTAGCCCCGGTTCTTCAGGGTCCGACGGCGCTGCTTCAACCGCACAACGTCGTCCTTGGTCAGTCCTCGCAGGTGCTGGTTGAGCTCCCGTACGGACATGGCCACCAGCTCATCATCGCTAAGCGCCGGGGCATTCTCGCCCGACTCCCTCTTGACCTACAGAACGAGATGAAAAGTTAATGAACGACAGCTCCATGTATGAGAGGTGGTTCCACTGACTGTTCAAAGTCCCCGCACTTACCCTGAAAGCTTTGCTCGTCTTGAAATGAGTCGTCATTCCCTGCATGCAGACAACTGGCCAGAATCTCACAGAAGACACACTGAGAAAAGAAAAAGTAAAGAGGAAATAATGAGTGTGAGTCCCTCAGTTCAGTGAAAGGAAACCACAAAGTTTCAAAGTGAATGTAAATAAGTTGGCCTACTGTCACTAATAAGCCTACACTTTAAAGAAAGGTCTACTTAGGACTACTTTTTTTGGTTTTAACAACAGTTATACATTTAAAATGGTGGACTTTTTTGGTCGAAAACAATTAAGTAGGCCTATTATATTTATATATATATATATATATATATATATTTTTTTTTTTTTGCAATGTTTGTACTTTATAAACACATCTGTGTCCTTTTTTGAATCTAATGCCTTATTTATTTCTTTTGCAGAAGATGCTGAGTAGGCTACATCATAATGTTGGCACTCCTTCCGCCTCTTTGGAGACATCACAACAACATTCCAGCGGTTGCGTCATGTGTCAATATTGGTTTTCGTATGTCAGGCCCCCTTCATGCCAGCAGAGGGCAGCGTGGCACCATCACAAACACACTCCAAAGTACCTACGTTGACTTTCAGAGAAAGGGGGCCTTGGATGTAGTTCACCAGACCAGGCAAGATTCAAAAACAAGCATTCCCTCTCTTTGTGTATTCACAAAACTTATGCATTAAAGCTCTGGGCCTAAGAGTTTGGAGAGAAAAGTCTGTCTGCGCTCATTGCAGTGAGACTCATGCTTCCCTTGACTGCTGCCATGGCCAAAAAAAGCAAGAGCACTGAGCTGTGATGCTCTGAGAGGCACACATCCCCCCAAGGCTCCATTTCAGGACCTGCAGACCAGCCTGACTGCGAATGCACTGTTCCGTGCTCAACGGCTACCATGGAAACGCCCTGCGAATGGGTGTGGGAGTGTGAGTCACATGGTCATCAAAAGGGTAAACAAGTCTCATTCATAACCACAACGCCGTACACAGCACAAATAGGAATCAGTAACTCATGCAGATAAATTGAAGGATTCCTGTGTTCAAATTTCCTGTTTTTTTTTATTTTTTTATCACGACATGCTTATTTATTCTGTTTTTTTCCCCTTTCATCTGATTAGATCGCCCATTCTCCGAATTAATTGTCTCCGACAGCCGGTCCACGCTGTCTCCTCATTAGATATTATAACAGCATCGGCACAACCGTCGCACTGATGCTGAACTTTACGCTGCACTCGATACGCATGTGGAACATTTCTGGGGAGAGGGTGCCACACGGACATAGTTTCCTTTATAGTCACTGATGTATTTTTCGCTTTGAGACAATGTAGTCGATCGATTCAGGACCGCGTTACGCTGCTCGGATCCTCTTACAGCGGGCTTTCCTGAGCAGCACCATGCCCTTATTTAACTCTGGCGGATATATTTAGCCCACAGTGCTGACACAATCTTTCTGCCAACGAAACAATTTAGGTGAGCGTGCGATAAATGATACCTCGAGTCAGGAGGGGCAAATATTCTCTCCAGTTAGCTGCAGCTTTTTCATGTGGGGAAAATACTCGGGACGTGGCTGTTCTTTTTGGGTGGTTTATCACATTTTCACATGACAATACAGGACTTTGGAAGTGCGGACTGCAGAGAACAGGGTTGTAGACACGCAGTTTGACCTTTAAGGAGTCCTGCCTTGGAAACAAACAGAAAGACCAAGGGACTAAAAACCCAAAGTCACATAAAGTCATGTTTAAGTGTAGGGAACATCTGCAGCTCTTTCTGATTATTGCAAAACATGCAGCAAAGAATTGCATTATTGAGATTACACAATAAGCAAATGACACGGATTACTCAAACAGCGGCATTCCAAGACAACAAGTTGGCTAAAAGCACCCTAAGTGAAGTGATATTGCATCAGAGGGGGTCCCTCGCTATATTCCTTTTAAAGATCATGGAAAAGTGGTGTGGGGCCTTCCTCTCCTCATACAAGAGGCCTCCAGCTTGAATTAAGAGGCCAAGTTGTTTCCTTTAAATTCTTTAGGCATGTGCATATGTTTTTGCAACTCGAGGGTGGACATAGTTTCTTGATCGAGATGGCAAAGTTTGAGCTAACAGAAGACAACATTTTGAACACACAGCTAAATCTAATCATTATTGTTTTTGCTGCTAAAATGAGACAAAGTTGGGACAGGAATATTTCCCAACAAACCAATGACTTCTCTTTATAGTCAAGGAAACATCACTGTTTTTTTTTTCTCTCCAGAAGAGACGGAAAAGGAGTCTGGGAAAAATATCACAAAGAGGAGTCCCAGATGGCGGGCGAAAGAACAAAACCCCACATTCCTGAGTGAACACACATGTGCAAACCCTCCATAGGCACAAAGCAGAGGGAATACTCTGTCTGCATATGTCCTGCGATGCACTCAGGCATGGGGGTGGGGCTCAGACGATTCCCACTTGTAAAGCTGCGGCTGCAAAAATTTCACGAAATGTCTGGAATTCGAGAGTGTCTCGCGCCTTTTCGCTTGCCCGAACATATCAAAAAGCAGGCGTGTGTGCACGTGTTGAGGTCCAACGTTTCTGTTGCGCTCGACACTGTCAACAAACTCTTTCACTCTCCTAATACATTCAGTAATGTTTTATTTCTGACGATGACGCTCGGATGACTAATGGCTCAGAATGTACGATTCAGCAATTACGTTACCACTCGTTAAGGAGGAGAGCGCAAGTCATGACGCAAGAGTTACTCCCCAAGTAAATGTCTCAAACAAACCCCGAGGAAAACGTTTAACCCTTTATTTTGTTCCTTCATTGGACACAGCTTTGAAGTTGAACTGAACCCTTACAGCACTATTTTTAACAATTCCTTCAGACATAGAACAATGTGGGTACAACTCAGCCAAAGAGTTTGGAAGAATAAAGTCTATATTTGAGACACAGACAGATTAATGAACTCATTTTCCTTGGGTTAACTGATGCCAAATGTTTGTTTTTTTAGGTCAGGCATCTGGTCAAGTTCAAGGCTTCCCTTCAGTTTCAGTAGGTCAGCTTGGGGCCCAGCATTCTCCTTTTATAAACAGCATATCAAAGAGCAACGTGCTCCAGTGATAAATGCAGAGTCGGCTCGCCTGGACTCTTTGTTTTTCTTCTCATTTTGTTTATAAGTGTGAGTATAGGTGTGAAGTGCAGAGCAGACTTGTTGCTGCCTTTGACAGCCTGATGTTTTTTTCCCCCTCTGAGACCGCTCAGACTTTCCCTGCGTTTTTCTCAGGAAGGTGGAGAGATTTCTCCACAGTCTGCTGCGCACGGCGCTTTGCTCTTTCTCCAGCACAGCACATTTGGTGGGATATTATGCGAAGGAAATGGAGAGCATAGCAGAGCGGTGAGTCATGCTGTTTACTGGTAAAAAGCGACGACCAGCGGCAGGGAATCACACCCTCCCAATCTGACGTTTCCTGGAAAATCCCGTTGTTTCACTGGAAGGAAGGAAAGAACAGAGAACCTTGGAAATGGTGGGCATGACAGACCAGACCAGACCAGAACTTTCGCGAGGAATGGGAGGAGGACGCACAGAATATCTCAGCTTTTTTTTTTTTTTTTTTCAGTCCAGGGAAGCTAGGATCCTAAGAAATGTCAGGAATGCTTCAGGGAGAAAATGAAATACGTGTATCACCTGTCACTACAAAAAAATCTATCATGGGATGAATATTAAGATTCTGTTAAAAAAAAAAAAAACATGCATCATCTGTCAGTTTTCAGATTTCAGTTGAGCTGAGCTCTGACAGCTGGACTGAAAAAGTGTTTTAAAAAAAAGCTTTTTTTGCAACTTGTGTCACACTAGATTTAGGAAATTGTCCAAATAAAAGATCCAGGAAGTCAACCCCTTAGAGAAGCAACACGGTATTCCCTAGAACAAAATTGCATAAAATAAATAAATGTGTAAACTTGACACTTGCCCCCCCCCTCATGATGAGGTGGACGCAGCTGGTTTCTAAGAGAAAAGCAGGAGAAGGCAGAATGAATAGCTCTGTGGGTGGCAGGCTCTGTGTAACAGTCAGGGGGACCATTTGGATGGATGCACAACAGGCGTGTTCACACGTTGCTTTGTTATTGTTCGTGTACTGTGTGTTTGATATGTTCAGCTGTGGACAAAATCCTACTTCAAGAGTCAATAGGTGAAACTTGACTTCTTTTTTCCAGTTGGAGGCGCAAAAAACCCCCAAAAAAACACCATACTGAACGTGTTCCCTGTGAGTCATCGCATCACCGACCACAGCTTTTCTAACTTTCACAATACTCAACCACAAGAACGCTATGCATTTTGCACTGCTCTCAGCCAACATTATTCAGCGGTAAAAAAATAATAATAATCTCGTGTCTGATGACGATTAAACAATATCCTTTTTAAGGGGGATTTCTCATGCTGTGCTTCCTCACTGTCACAGACTGTTGTGGTGATACAATGAGTCAGACACTGTAACTTCTTCATTTGAAGAAGACATCATCGCTTTTGTGATTGAACCACATGCTAACCTCATGACAGAGGAGTGCACTCGCTCCCACTGACTCCCTGAGAGCTGCAGACATGGTGCACCCACCAGAAACAAACAGAGCATCATAAAAAAAAAAAAAAGCCTGTGGGGGTACAATTCTGTGATCACTGAAGTGAAACAAGACAAATAGTTTCCATAGAATCGTCACAACAGCATTGAAAGGTCACAAATCTCAGTTCTGCAATGGAAAAACTCAAATTCGAACACAGAAGATGTTTAAGCTGTACAATAATAAACACTGAAAAGTGTATTGTTATTATTGTGTTTACTCCCAGGACGAAGCTTGCCTTTCTTAACCCAAGTCATGAAATATATTTAAACCAACAATGGCAACAGAAAGATAAGATAAAGCCCTTTCTTCCCCCGTGGTGATTTATGTTTTGTGGAAATATGTGCTCCTCCTGCTGTTTGGTTTCCTCTAAACAGACCAGTCAGCCCTGGTGGTCCAAAACTCACATCGTGCCCTTTGTCCTACATGTCTAAAATACAGACCACGTGTTGTTTCCAATGTCAAAGTAGGCTGGTATAGCAGCCTGTATTTATTCCCGCGTAGAACGGAGCTAGGCGTGGAAAAAAAGTGAAAATATGTGACACTTCTTCACATGAGGTAGTTTGAGCTGGATTATGAGGCGGATTTCTGACCATAAAGTACGACAGACAGAAGTTAAGCTATTAATAAACAACACAGATACACTTTTTTTCTTCTTATAACACAGTTATAAATCTGTGTCGCCTCAACAGATTTAATGTCATCTTAAAATAAACAGCATAATAAGCTTTGTAATCATAACATTAAGGTCAGTTTTAGTAACAAAAAACAATATATTTCATTAAACTAACTGAATACTACCATATTTTGTGTGCGCATAAAAGTACAATATATTTCTAAAATATTCAAAGTGTTTGAATAATATAAAATTTTCTTTAGATTTATTGATTGAAAAAAATCGCCTAACCCAATAAGCCTAGTTGAATATGCGTTATAACAATTCAGACAAACGAGAAAAAAAAGAAAATAAAAGGTAATTAAAAACTAAAAAATGTATTTTTTTGTATTTGTCTTGCTTTCCTTCTCCCTGAGGTATTTTGGGGGCTTTATGTTTAGTTACTCCAACAAAACACGTGTCCACTCGACAACCTACAAAGTCAACATCAAACTTTCAGAACTGGGAACAAAACTTACCCGACATTGCGGGAGCGCGCGCCAGTAGCCTATAATGTGGCAATCATCGCGACACCTTAAGGAATGTCCAAACATATTTCCCAACGAAACAAAAAAAAAAAAAAAAAAAAAAAAGAAAGTAACAACTCACCTCTGTGAAGGCGGATATCTAAGGCTTGAATATGTCAAAAGTGGCAGAGTAGATTTCCGATACAGGCGACGAAGAAACTTGACACAGTTTGGTGTAAGGCGTCCAGCAGAAGGGCAGCGGTGTATCCTCGTAGGCTACTAAATTAACTACAAAACAACAACAATGTACCAACATTCCACGCTCTGCTTCCGCAAGCACTCACGTCACCGATTCCTCGTGACCGCCCCCTCCATTCATGAAAATAACTTTCTGCTGACGTCAGTCTGGGAAAGGGGGGTGGGGGGAGAGAGAGACCAGAAATAGAAGATAGATAATGCTGGCAACTGCTTTTGCTTACTTTACAAAACTAATCTGAACAAAGTCAGCCCCTGCAGCCTTCAAGAGAGCAAAAAACTCCTCAACTTCTATTTGTTGAATGGAATCCCCTAAACTTGGTGCTCTCTTGGTAAACAATCCCCCCCCTACTTTCTATAAGGGAACTCTTTCATGGTCTACACTACAAAGTATTCAATGATGTGCATTAGCTGAGAGAAAACAGAGACCTCCTCCCTCCGTCTGCCTTGGGAGCAGCAGAGGCATTCCATTCCTGAGGAAAGTATGTGGCGTAGTAGCCCAGCAGTCACAGGATTTCTCTTATTTTAACTGCACGGCTGCCAGTCACGTCACAAGTTATTCTGGGTAATTAAGTACTGAATGTAAATATGTTAAGTCAGTGGCCTTGTAAGGGCTGCTGCACTCTCATGGTTTTCCTTGTATCCTACATAAGACGAGCTCAGCTTTGAGGTGGCTTTAGACTGTGCTGCCTGTTAAAAACAGATGAAGTGTGTTTACACTATAAACACTGTGGGCTGCATAGTTTAAACCAGGCTAAAAAAAGGAGGAAAATGCACTTTTACTTTTTTTTTTTCTCTCTCTGATGACATGGCTTGGAGCAAATTTCCAAAGGGTTAGGGTTAGGGCTTAAATTATCCTGTTATAACACATTCTGTTTTTTCAGGACAGACTGTCTGGTCAACCAAACTTCACTAAATCACTTCAGCATCACTCAAATGAAAAACAGACTCACTGACAAATGTCGTTGGTGGAAAGAATTTGGATAAAAAATTGGATCAATAATGGCAGCATACTAAAACCACATGAGTTGTAAAAGTAGATATCGAGACCTAGAGGCCATGCAACACATGAACAGTATTATAAAGAGCCACAGAAAAAAATACCTTTTAAAAAAAAAAATAAAAAAAACCAAGTGTGACGAGAAAAAAAATCCATCATAATAGTAAGAGTAAGTAATGGTCTTTCTCCAAAATAGAAAAGTGCCTCATTTCCACAGCAGCCTCCTCCTTTGACCCTCTACAAACAATTCTGGTTCTCAATCATCAAAAAATGACTTCATGCTATTTGGGCAAATCAATGCACACTAACAACAGTGTTTATTTGGTAGTTTGGCTGAGCTGTCTCTGGAAGCATCTTTGCAAAATGATCTAAAATACATGCTCCCATACGCATCAATATGATATCTGTAACTTACGTTGCAGTAAATGAAGATGCATAAACTTCCTGCTTGCGCATCCATAACCTCGCAGCAGCTGTAAGATGTGATACACACACAGCCTTCATGTGTTATGTGACTGAAGTTTGGGATTCGATTCAGTGATGTAAAAATGTGTGCGTTTAAAGACATAAAAACTTGCCTCTGCTGTGTTGCTACTGAACAGAGGAGAGAAAGAAACAATCGTAAGAGTGGAGGGACATTTCTGTGTTGAAAATCTGTTGTTGTAACTTTTTTCAGTCGAAAGCAACTCATTTGTTAAGTCCTTTTTTTTTTTACATTTAGTTCTGTGATGCTTTAAGCTTCATTCTTCTTGTCACTCTCATCAGATAAGAGGAAACAGAGACACCAACAAAGGCAGACACTTTGTCGCTAATGCATGAGCTCATTGACCTTTATTTTAAATGTGACCACTGAATGGCTCGAGAATAAATGCTTCACATTGAGTTTGTTAATGTGACTTTTTTGGCTAAAAAAACATAAACTTTGATCATTTACTAGAGATATCTCTGTTTTCCTCTCTCACTGTTTCCTAGCACTGTTGTCCCAAAGCAGTGATGTTTGAGATCAACTTAAATATTGACTATGCTGAGTCCCAAACAGAAATGGTAACCGTTTCCAACGAAACCTTAAACTCCCTGGAATGATTCTCTTTTAAGCTCCGTGCCACACACCCAGATTGTCGGAGACGAAGGGTTTGTGTCGTGGTTTACAGTTAATGACTCAACAGATCCAGCTCTTCCTCTGAATCCCATGTGGAATCACTTTGTTACCAGAGATGATGGGGTTAGTTCTTTCATCTGCAGGTGGAGCATGTTTCAAATCAAAAGTCAAATAACTGAAGTGGATGAGTAACCCGGCTTTGTTATCTGGTTAGCTTGTGTCACAAGCGTGTTGACCACAAGTCAACAACGACACAACATCATTTCCTGTGTGCAGCTTTTCTCTAATGAGTTTGAAACAGGCTGTGTTTGGTTAAAGTATTCTTCTTGGATCATACTGAGAATTGGTGATGGAAAGCAGCGACACACATCTTAATTTTCATTTCACTTCGATCAGTTTAACTACTCCACTACATTTATTAAACAATTGATTATAGATATAGATGAACAATATTAAGAGATAAATTCTGTGATGCAGCTCAGAGTTTTAACAACATAATTTATTCTTACAATGTAAATGACGTTTTCTGTGAAGAAAAACTTAATTTTGATGCTACTATTTCCCTACTGTTTAGTTTAAAAAAGACTTTACTGTAGTTTTAATTCAGAACTTTACTTGTCACTGAGTATTTCTATATGTAAGGCTTCATTACTTTCACTTCTAAAAATAGTTATTTCGATAAGATATTAGACGGTACAGGAGATGCATTACATCAGAGATTAGTAAAAAAAAAAAAAAAAAAAAAGTGGTGAGACAACTAATGTTGTAAGAAGAGATGGAATGACATGAGAACACTTTAACGATAAGAGAGTGTTTGAGCTCAACAACATTCAACGAGATGGTGCAGTAGAATAAAGAAGATGTGAATTTCTATGAGATTAGCTGTCATAATATGACTCATCTCTCATATTACATCATAAGATGAAATGACAGTTAACGGGAGTACGTATCATTGGATGAAATGACGCCAGAGATAAAAGGAGATGATGATAACAGAGACATTTTAATGGGTAAAACTACATAAGAGGGGAGATGGGATTTCATTACATCAGTTGGATCAAAGACATGTAACCAGATGAGAATGCAGTGAGATCAAATGAGTTCAGGCAAGATACAGAGCAGAAAATGAAAATCAGAAACCAAACAAGATCAATGAACAGAAACAATTACTGCTTAGTCTGTTTGTTGGTGTCACAATCTGCTGACATTTTAGAAAGAGGAAGTGCTGAGATAAAGTTTCTTTAAGACCACCGCAGATTTCCATCATCGGTCACACGTCCAGCTGTTCAGTCGAAGCAACACGAGCCAATTACTGTCCATCTGCTCACAGTGTCCATGGATGACCTGAAATACCCATTGTGTCGGACGAAACGACAACAGAGGAGCATGTGTGGCAGATTGCTCACGGTTTGTGCTAGAATTGGCGAGCTGTGGGGTCTGTGCTTCTCTCAGGTCGTTTAGGATTACAGGAAGTAACATTGAGTCACTAATCTGGTTTCTTTCTGACTCAGACTCTTGAACTCAGAAATGTGATCTAGCACAAAGAGGCCCCCTGTTGCTAAGGACCAATTTTTTTGTCCCAAATGCTCCAAATTATTAGCGAGGTAAAGGCTGATATTAACCATGCAGGACTTTTCTTAAACTGAAGGGGTAACATTACCAATTAACCAAATAAAACCCCACCAAAGATGAAAACCATAGATGTGTTTTCACATGGATCCGGAATATCTAACTAAGAAGGCCTGACACATCAGACAGCTGCCTGTGGCACAGCACGTAATGTCAGACGTATAAAGGATTGTTTTTACAGATTTGAAGACTTCCCACTTGAGACAAGATTTAATTTGGAACATTGACTGAACATTCCACTGACTTCACCAGAATCTGTTTCATATGAAAACAGTTTACGTAAGCAGCTGGCAGGTCGGCGCTCCATGGAAAGGAACATGGTGTAGTTACAGTAGTAGTGGTAGCAGCAGCTGAAGGAAGCCCCGGTCAACTGTTTACAGACAATAGATGAGTTATCAAGCAAGAACAACACAGGTTGTAAACTTAATTGTTTAGAGTTGCTTTGTTCTTTACATGACAGTCTGGTTGCACCTGGAAATGTTAAAGGGATGAACATATAACTAGCTATGGGACTTATAGCAGTAATGGAGTAAAAATGAAAATTATGGATATGGAATGGATACTTTATGGGGAATACAGTTGTGGGGAGAAAATCACGTCCCCAGTACTGTAATTTTTCAAGAAATCTTGTTTCTGCATTTCCTAATTGTGTGACTCATCATCATGAGCTTTGTCGATGACTTAAGACTACAAAAATCTGCATCTTGTTTCCCATGGGTATTGGATATGACGGTGAACTTCGAGTCAGTGTTTTATTCTCATGAAATGTTGATCTCTTGCTATCTGTTTTTTAAACGTGATAATGACCAATGAATGTTACATTTTTCTAATTTTATTTCAGTTCAGTGCCTATTTGAATGTGTGGTGTGTCTTTGACAAACTGATCATTAGGCTCTGTTATTCTATCACAGCTGGCTATTATATTTGGATGGAAGTTGGAGATGTGATTTTGTTAGGTTATTATTCATGTCCATGTAGTTTCACAATAGATTGAAAACCCCCTAAGTGTACACTGAATAACAGTGACTACCCTAGTGTAATTAAATGGAGAATGCTGCCACCTTGTGTTAAACTTTTGGTGTTGGAAAGAAGCAGCCAAGTTAAAAGCTGACTGTTTTTCTTGGAAATACATCAAATCTATTTTTTTTTTCAAAAGGAAGGGAAGACAAAAAAAAAACAAAACCCTTTTGTCAGAATGTACCTACATGTCCGATTATGTGTTGATGTCGTTATATATCTTTATTCTCAAGAAGAAAAAAGATAATGATTCCATTTTGTTTATCAGATCGATGAGTTTTACAAAAACAGTTATTAAAATTGTGTTAGACCTACTTGAGTTTTTACTTAGGCCTATAGCCTACAAAAGCACTAGTGGCGGCTTTCTGTGATGTATTTTGAGTGTGATAGCCAAAAGGTTTGTAAGAAAAAAAAAAGTTGTTTCCTGGTCACATTACGTAACTCCATTGTTTTTATTTGAAAGTGACAACATTAGCAACAGTGAATTAATAATCCTGACAAGCCTCCACTGAGAATCACAATCAGAAATACTTTATGAATCCCTGAGGGAAATGCTGCTGTTACAGTAGGAAGTATAGCCTTGTAATAATTTAGACTGTAAATAGAAAAAAATAAAAATGAATTAGAGATAATAGGCTGAATATTGATGAAACTTAAAGCAGAACTAAAGATGACTCCTTCATTTTGGTATCTTCCAGCAAAGTGTACAACAACTTTAGTTTGACAAAACAGTTACCCCTCTAATGCTATGGTGATATTTATATCAGACCACTAGAGGGCGCGCTACACTTCAGTGTTTGTTTGTAAACCACTTTGAGTTAGAGAAGAAGAAACCATCACTGTTGTCTGAGGGCTTTGAGCCAGCAAACGTGGATTTTGGAGTAAGTACTTTACTCCACGCTAATAATAATCAGACGTTTGACATAAATAAACAAGTAAGGCACATTTTATAAAAGTGGATCACTTTTAGGCTTTTTAACACCTGCGAACTGTCAGTGCGGCGCTTGATAAAAGCTAAAGCTAGCTAAATAGCTAGCAGTCTCTTGCTGTATTTGTTTTCTTTGCTTATAGTTTATAAACTGACATCTGAGTCTGAACAGTATCATTACTACTCATATAACACATATGTTGTTTTTCCTTGCCATGTAATCACGTATGCAATTGTAGGGGCTTAAAAAGTGAAATAATGCTACGAGAAACCCTTACATTGTTTTATCCTCTGTGATCTAGCTTTGGTTGCTAATCCTCGATTATCTATGTTTTTTTTTCCTTACACAGAAAATTGAAGGTTAAGAAATGCTCCCTTTTTAAAGAGCTGGAGTGTGTGCTTGTAAGTCAAGATGAATCGCCCAAAGCCTACAACTATCAGGCGCCCCAGTGCTGCAAAGACAACAGGTATAAGGTCAACACCAGACTCATCATAGTGTCGATTTAGTGCAAAATGAGAAAATGCATGACAATTTCTGTTTCGTCTATGTTTCCAAGGCCACCCACCACCAGGAGATTTTATTGCTCTTGGATCTAAGAGCCAGGGCGGAGAGCCCAAAGCCCCCGCTGTCCTCCTGAAGCCAGCAGCTTCAGGTTTACCTACTGATCGTAAGAGAGAAAGTTCCTCCGCCCTGCCCTCCTCATCAGGTCTGTCAAGCCTCACAAAGCGACCCAAACTCTCAACCACACCTCCAGTCAGCGCTCTGGGACGACTAGCTGATGTAGCAGCTGTGGACAAGAGGGCGATATCACCCTCGATAAAAGAGCCATCAGTGGTACCTATTGAAGGTAAATCAGTAACTCTTGATTTCTGAAAAACTTGTGAAACACAGACACAATCACAACAAAGAAAGTTTCTATTTCATGGCTGTTGCAGGAAGGCTTAATCTGGTCTCTTTTTGTAGTGTCACCTGCAGTGTTGCTTGATGAGATTGAAGCTGCAGAGTCGGAGGGAAACGATGATCGCATCGAGGGACTGCTTTGTGGAGCGGTGAAACAACTCAAGCTGAACCGAGCCAAGCCCGACATAACTCTGTACCTCAGCCTCATGTTCCTGGCTAAAATCAAGCCCAATGTGTTTGCAACTGAAGGAATTATTGAGGTGTGTTTTGAGATGCTGTATTACACAGTTATAGAAATGCAATAAGAAATACCTTCTTATCTTCATCTTTACTTTATAACTGAAGCTGTTAGTTTTGTAAAAGGTGAAGACAGTTCTTAAATGATTCAGTTTATAAGAGAAAGTTCAATGATTGCCTCTTGTACTGTTTAAATCATGATTTATTTTTAACAAACTATTCATAACAGATGGCTTTAGGAATCCTTTGCTATCAAGCTGTGTAACTCACGACTAATTAATAGTAAATCAAACATTTTTAGCCTTTCACATCTGCCTGTAAGTGAGCCTTACAAATGTTGGAATTTGTCTAAACTTTTTTCTCATTTTCCAGGCCTTGTGCAGCCTCCTGCGCCGGGATGCTTCAATCAACTTTAAAGCAAAGGGGAACAGCCTTGTGTCCGTTCTTGCATGCAACCTGCTGATGGCGGCTTACGAGGAGGACGAGAACTGGCCAGAGATCTTTGTGAAAGTAAGAACCTCTCTAACACTCAAAGTTGTATTGATTCTTTCTTTAGTTCAACCGTTTATCGTTGATATTTACATTTTTGTCAATCAATCTGATTTTTTTTTTTTTTTTTACAGGTGTACATTGAGGACTCTCTGGGGGAAAGAATCTGGGTCGACAGTTCTCACTGTAAAATCTTTGTGGAAAACATCCAGACAGCTTTTGGGACAAAGATGCCTCCTAAGAGTATGCTGCTGCAGGCCGACACCGGCCGCTCTGGTGGAGATCTCAGTGCAGGTACAGTCCCCTTGTGAAAAAAAAAACAAAAAAACACTTTAGATTGTTTTATGATGACACTGCTAATGATTGAGGCCATTACGTCTTTTTTTTTTTTTTTTCTAGGAAGCAGCCCTCATCCCTCCACCCCTGACGAGGACGACAGCCAAACTGAATTGCTGATAGCGGAGGAGAAACTCAGTCCTGAGGATGATGGACAGATTATGCCTCGGTATGAGCTCCGCCCAATAGAAACGAGGGAGAGAGATCTTCTAGGGAACAAAACAAAAACATTGCATTCCTTGTTCTAGAAGAAATCCTTTAGAAATGTTGATCATGTTGTCAGTGTACAAAATTATTTATGAATCATTTGATGGCGATGTTTTTTTTTTTTTTTCTTCACTTCTCCCCTCCTGCACACTGTAGGTATGAAGAACTGGCAGAAAGCGTGGAGGACTATGTGCTGGATGTCCTCAGAGATCAGCTGAACCGAAGGCAGCCGATGGACAACGTGTCCCGAAACCTTCTGCGTCTGCTCACAGCCACGTGTGGCTACAAAGAGGCACGGCTCATGGCGGTGCAGAGGCTGGAGATGTGGCTCCAGAACCCAAAGGTAAGAATAAACCACTCAATTTTTTTAATCTCAGCGCCTTTTAACTGTAGATGCTTTTCCAATTCCTAATTCCTAATTCCTCATTAACCTGAAGAGACTATTACGTCTGCCTTCAAATCCCAGTGATTACTCGATTGAGACTCACTTTCTTTGTTTTTCTGTTTGACAAGCTGACGCGACCCGCTCAGGACCTCCTCATGTCTTTGTGCATGAACAGCAACAGCCACGGAGCGGACGACATGGAGGTGATCTCCAACCTGATCAAGATCCGGCTCAAACCTAAAGTCCTCCTCAACCACTACATGCTGTGTGTCAGGTCTGTGGAGCTTTCTTTCTTTTTTTTTTTCTTTTTTTTGATGTTTGACTTTGAAGTGGTTGTGACTCCCACTCACTGGTGCTTTGGCTTTTTGTTTCTCCAGAGAGCTGCTGAACGCACACAGAGACAACCTCGCCACCATGGTGAAGCTGGTGATCTTCAACGAGCTGTCCAACGCCAGGAATCCAAACAACATGCAGGTCCTGCACACGGTGCTGCAGCACAGCCCTGAGCAGGCCCCCAAGGTGACACCCGTGAAGCTGTGAAGAATAACAAGGGTTGTTGACGCTTGTTTTTTTTGTTTTTTTTTTGGCTTTATAAATCTGCTTTGTCACATTCTCCCCCTCTCTCCCATTTCGTGTGTCTTTGTGTGCAGTTCTTGGCGATGGTGTTCCAGGACCTGCTAACAAACAAGGACGATTACCTCCGCGCCTCCCGAGCACTGCTGAGAGAAATCATCAAACAAACCAAACACGAGATCAACTTCCAGTCCTTCTGCTTCGGTTTGATGCAAGAGAGAAAAGAAGCCACATATGTGGACATGGAGTTCAAAGTAAATCTACATTCAACATCAATCCCAATCATTTTAATTTCCTGTGCTTTCATCCTCTTTTTTTTTTTTTTTTTTTTTACTTGACTTTGAATTCTTCACCTTTGTGTCTTTTCTACAGGAGCGTTTTGTCATCCAGGTGACAGATTTACTGACTGTGTCAATGATGCTGGGCATCACCGCTCAGGTCAAAGAATCTGGCGTTGCCTGGGACAAAGGAGAGAAGAAGAGTAAGTGCTGTTTTTTTCTTTTCTTTTTTTTAAGCCTCATTTAACCACAATGAGCTGAATCATGTTTGCCTTTAACACACGACGCCTTTTGTTGCAGATCTGGAGGCCCTGAGGTCGTTTCAGAATCAAATAGCTTCCATCCAGAGAGACGCTGTGTGGTGGCTTCACTCCGTCGTTCCTACAATCAGCAAAGTCGGCGCAAAAGACTACGTTCACTGGTCAGTCACTGTGATTCTCTCGTGTGTTCGCTGTTGAGACTGCACTGGTCAGTCATGTTTTCCAGATACTTTATGTGTAATTAACTGTTTTCTGTGTCCTCAGCCTTCACAAAGTGCTTTTCACAGAGCAACCTGAGACATATTACAAGTGGGACAACTGGCCTCCAGAGAGTGACAGAAAGTGAGTTTTTTTTTTTTTTTTTTTGCATTCCTCCAAACTCAACCGTCTTCCTTTTTGGTCTTCAGTTTGTCACCTTACTGTGTCTCTTTTCCTTCTCCAGTTTCTTCCTTCGCCTGTGCTCCGAGGTGCCTCTGCTGGAGGACACTCTGATGCGAATCCTGGTGATCGGGCTGTCACGCGATTTGCCCCTGGGCCCGGCCGATGCCATGGAGCTCGCAGATCACCTGGTGAAGAGAGCCGCTGGAGTTCAGTCTGACGGTGTGTTTGTGTGTGTGTGTGTGTGTGTGTGTGACCAGTGTGCTTGAACTGCGACCGTCTATTGTGAATATTATCCACCCTTCTCAGAGTTGTTGATTCTCTTGATTGTACACGCCTGAGTAACACTGAGCGTTCCCTGTTTGAGCAGATCTGGAGGTGGTGAAAGTGGAGCGGATCCAACTCATTGATGCAGTGCTGAATCTGTGCACATACCATCACCCAGAGAACATCCAGCTGCCTGCAGGGTAAAACACCCGTCATCCCTCGCTTAGAAAGTGCTCTTTAATCACACAGTTTACCACCTACAATAACAAATGGATCTTAATGTTAAAGGTACCAACCGCCAAATCTGGCAATATCCACTCTATATTGGAAGGCATGGCTGCTTCTGCTTGTGGTGGCTGCGTTTAATCCTCAAAAAATTGGTACAATAATCCTTTTTAGTTGCATCTATATAATCAATTTCTCTATGTTTTTAAGTATTCTGTATTTACCATCTTACATTTTTTTCCCCTTTAGGTCTGGCTGCCTGGGACGGCTATCCGACGCTGAAAATGCTCATGGAGATGGTTATGACAAAGTGGGTGAATAATTTCATTCAAAACAAACGCAACCAAAATAAGTGGTAGATTCAGTCGAGGTTTGCTAATCAGCTAACGCGCGTCTCGGCGTGCTTTGCCTGCAGTAACTACACCTACCCTCCGTGCACCGTCGCCGACGAGGACACAAAGACGGAGATGATCAACAGGGAGCTGCAGATCTCCCAGAGAGAGAAGCAAGAGATCCTGGCCTTCGAGAGTCACCTGGCTGCAGCCTCCACCAAACAGACCATCACAGAGAGCAACAGCCTGCTGCTGTCTCAGCTCACCAGTCTGGACCCACAGTAAGAGAGGAAGACTTTCCGCATCTCGTAGCTGTTAGATTAACACACTGTATGTAGCGGTATGGGAGGAAAAACTGACTTTTCAAGGGGGGCCGAGTGGCTGGAAAGTTGACTCCATGTTTGTGTTCAGGGGTCCGCCTCGCCGTCCTCCCCCTCAGATCCAGGAGCAGGTAAAAACCCTGAACCAGTCCCTGCGTCTGGGACATCTCCTTTGTCGAAGCCGCAACCCTGACTTCCTCCTCAACATCATCCAGAGACAGGTAAGGCATTAAACTGTGCATTCACTTTTTTAAAGCCTCCTTATTGTGTCTCAAAAACGCGCATGACATCACTGATCTTTGAGCGTATAACGGACTAAGACAAGGGAGAAAAAAAAAATCCTTCATCCTCTTTATTGTGTCCTGCAGTGTGTTTCCTGTTTCTAAAGCGCGTTATGAATTCTCCCCAGGCTTCCTCTCAGTCCATGCCGTGGTTGGCTGATTTGGTCCAGTCCAGCGAGGGCTCCTTGGACGTGCTTCCGGTGCAGTGCCTTTGTGAATTTCTTTTGCACGACGCTGCCGACGACAACTTACCGATCGACGATGACGACGAGGGAGAGAGCAAAGAGCAGAAACAAAAGAAGCGACAAGTACGCCGACATCACAACTACTCAAATTGTGCCGTTTTCTGAATCGCCAGTCTGTTTTCGCCGTTGGTGCTATTTGCTGCTCTGGACTGACCTTGGCTTTGTTTTCTGTCGCCCTCAGAGACAACAGAAACAGAGGCAGCTGCTCGGGCGGCTCCAGGATCTCTTGTTGGGTCCTAAGGCCGACGAACAGACCACGTGTGAAGTGCTGGACTACTTCCTCCGTCGCCTCAGCTCCTCTCAGGTGGCGTCACGAGTGCTGGCGATCAAGGTGATAATTTACTCGGAAGCAGGAAAAAAAGAAAAAAAAAATCTTCAGCTGCGGAAACTTTGCGGTACACGGTATCATTACAAATTGCGAGGATCCGCTCACGTTGAATGTTTCGTGTTCAGGGTTTGTCCCTGGTGCTGATCGAAGGAGGCTTAAGAGACGGAGAGGAGCGCGAGCAGCCGATGGAAGAAGACTCGGCCGACGCCGAACTCCTGCCGGGATATCAGTGGCTGCTGCAAGACCTGCCGAAGCTCCCGTTGTTCGACAGCGTCCGGGGCATGACGTCCACCGCTCTGCAGCAGGTGAAGCGCGTGATTGGACCGTCACTCAGTGTGATTGTTTGTAAAGCTGTTACGGATGAAAAGCAGGTTTGTTTGTTTTTTTCTAAAGATCAATCTGCTCTCTTTAAGGCTATCCACATGGAGACGGATCCGCAGACTATAAGTGCCTATCTCATCTACCTATCCCAGCATGCACCAGTGGAGGAGCAGTCCTCTCATAACGACCTGGCTCTGGTAATGACTTGTTAAAATGATGTTAACATGGCGTGCGCTTCTTTGAGTTTCTTTTTTTTCTTCTCTGAGCAGTTCTGACTGTTAATCGTATCCTAAAACCACGTCCCCCCCACCCCCCCCACCCGCAGGATGTTGCCAGGCTCATCGTGGAGCGCTCCACCATCATGAACAGCCTTTTCTCCAGACACTCGTGCAGGCCCGAGTCCGACGCCGTGCTCAGCGCCTTCCTCACTATCTTCTCCACGTACATCAGAAGGATGAGGAAGACCAAGGAAGGAGAGGATCTTTACAGCTGGGTGAGCAATGACCAGAGATATATATGTGTGTGTGTGTGTGTGTGCGGGACTTCAGTGTGTCATTAACAGAGGGACTCCTTCACTTTCACCTGCTGATGAAAGACGCACTGAAGGTAATCACTGTGACGCAAACTTTTCTGTCTCTTTTAGTCCGAATCTCAGGACCAGGTGTTCCTGCGTTGGACCACAGGAGAGACGGCTACGATGCACATCCTTGTAGTCCACGCCATGGTCATCCTGCTGACTCTGGGGCCACCCAAAGGTAATCCTGATGACTTTACACTTCTAGCTTTGCAGTTATTTATTTATTTATTTTTATATAAACATTATCTTTTCAAACTTTTTTTGTTTTGTTTTGTTTTGTTTTGTTTTGTTTTGTTTTGAAGGAGAGAGTGATTTCTACGCTCTTTTGGACATTTGGTTTCCGGACAAAAAACCTCTACCCACCGCCTTCCTGGTCGACACATCCGAAGAGGCTCTACTGCTGCCTGATTGGTTGAAACTGAGGATGATCCGATCAGAGGTTTCTCGATTGGTTGATGCAGGTGAGACAACAAGACAAGAACCCCCCCCCCCTCTCCTTTAATCAGCGTTTATATTTTAATAATTAAAAAAACGTCTTTCTGCCTAGCTCTGCACGATCTGGAGTCGGAGCAGCTCCTGCTGTTTGTCCAGTCCTTTGGCATTCCCGTATCCAGCATGAGTAAACTCCTGCAGTACTTGGACCAGGCGGTCTCCCATGACCCGCAGACTCTGGAAGACTGCATCATGGACAAGCGTAAGAGTGCACATATTCATCATTTGTAAAGGCTTGAGAGTTAGTGTTTGAACATCTGGATCGTTATCTCATTTCCTCTTCGTCCTGAAACAGACTACATGGCCCACCTGGTTGAAGTGCAACATGAGCGAGGGGCCACCGGGGGGCACACTTTTCATTCGTTACTCAGCTCTTCTCTTCCTCCAGACAGAGGTTGGTCACTTCAGCGTTCGAATTGTTGTTTAGCATTTCTTTAAGTCAGTATCTCTGTGCACTCTGATGTCACGGGGATGTTTGTGGTGAAGAAGCTTAAAAAAAAAGGAAATCTCTCTCATAAGGAATGTGTGACAGTAATCAAGATGATCGAATCTTCCATGACAGATTCTGCTGAAGCAAGTCAGGCCAAAGTGATGGTGGAAACGCCCCAAAGCTCTGTAAAGATGAGGACGGCCGCTCAGCTTCCTGCCGTCGGCCCTGACGACGATCTCACCGGCATGCTGCTTCAGGTGAGATTCACCGTGGAAGGTAGTTTTCCTCCTCTTTTACATTCTCTTCTTTGTCAAACCGTCTTATTTCTGTTTTCCCTTGCCTTCACAGATATTCCCCTTAAACGTGGACCCCCACTGGCACGGCCCCCCTCCCAGCCAGCTCTCTCTGGCCCTGCAGCAAGCCTTGGCTAAAGAGTTGATGCGAGCCAAGCAGGGACAAATCCAGCAGGCTGGCTTGGCTTTCAGGCTCCTTCAGGCCATCGCGGCTCTGCTGGCGTCCGCTCATGCTGGGCCTATTATCATGTCCATGCACCACAACCACGCCCTCTCCTGTCCCCTCATGCGTCAGCTTCACCTTTACCAGGTTAGACTCGCTGCCCGTCGGCGCATCATTCATTTTCGGTTCTTAGATACTGAAATGTAAAACGTCCTGCTTGATGTCCTTCCAGCGCCTGGTCTCGCAGGACATTGCTTTCTCCTCGCTGTTTGCCAAGGTCATCGTCGGGTTGTCGCTCTGGTTGGACAACCCGACTGTGGAGGCGGGACCACTGAAGACTTTGCTCAAAACCTTCGCCGGTCAGAACTCTCAGAAACACAGGCACAGCGATGGTAAGCACTCCAGACATTTCTCTTCCTTTAAATGAAGATTCCTTTTGTAGAGTCAGTCGAGTGACACTTGTGTCTACCCTGCATGCAGTGCGCTCGGGTTTCCTCCACCTGGCGGAAGCTTTGGCTTATCACAGAGACACTGAAGTGCCACTCAGAGCCGTCATTGCAATGCTGAAGGCCGGAGACCGATGCAATGCAGAAGGGGAGCTCATCGGAAAAGGTATTCATAGAGTCATCAGATTTAGAGACTCAAACACTAGAAGAGTAAGTAAGGAACTGACTGAAAGTCTGGAGTACAATACCGATATTGCAGCCTTGAGTATTGGCCGATACTTTAAGCCTTTGTATTTTTTAACCCCTTTTATTTAATTAATGTAAACTTGCTCATAGCCGTTATTTTTTTTCTGTTTCGCTATTGATGCTGTTTATATTCCCTGTTTCTACTGTGTTTTGGAGCTGTTGTGACACCCCAATTTCCTCCATCGGGGATCAATACAGATTATCCTTATCCTTATACCGAAATCAGCAGGAATCATACATACTTCTATTACTTATCTTGTAGTGTGGAATGTTAGAAAAGGCCTGATCAAAGTGAGGTAACTCAAACAGAGAACCGTAGTCAGCAACAGGAAGTGTGAGTATAAAAAACTGACCCATTAATTATTAACCAATTAGTTACATACATTTTAACCTTCATAATATCTACAGTATCCTACAATTGAATAAAATAATGAATTCGAAAAACCTTGAAAAATACCTAAATAAATCCAATAAAAACAGATTATACTTTTCAAGTCTGTTAAATGGTCTGCGTATCGAAGCGCTTATATCAGAGAGTTTAGATGCAGTTTGATAAAATCCGATATTCCTTTTTTTGGCTGATATCGGACCGATATCAGATCGGGACACCCCTAGTCTGAAAAAATCAAAAAGATTTTTTACGTAGGAATACTTTTTTTCTTCCATCAAGTTTCAATTACCAAATGTAAAAATGATATTTGAACATATTTAGATCAGCCCCACGTTAGGTTTTTTACAGCAGCATAAACAGCACAAGATAAAAAGTGCAAAAAAAACAGGTAGCTTGAATTAAAACCAAAACCCAATGTGAACGTTTTAATTGAGAATGTTTACTGACTAAAAGGTGCATTTGAAGCTGTTGCCGCTCTTTAGCATTTCGTTTTGTTCCATATGGATGTCAGGCTGTTCCTTACCGTGCTCTTTCAGTGTTACAGGGCCTGATGGAGGTGAGGTCGCCCTACCTGGAGGAGCTTCTGTCTCTGTTGATGACTGTTGGTACACAAAACGGGACAGCTGGCCCCGTTGCCACGGTGATTTCCTTGCTGCTTCCGGAAAGCGAGGAGCGAGCTGTGAAAAAGGAAGCGGATTCTAACAAGTGAGCGCTGCAATTCTATTTCCTTTCCAAGTCAGGCAAGAAGCATTTACGTTTGAGGGGACGGAAAGAAGAAGGAAAAAAAACAAAAAAACAAACACACATCTGCTAGTGACAAACACACCAAAGCGTTGCATGCCGCCTGTGGCCTCGTACTCGGAAAGCGGTCTTTGATTTGGTTCAGAAAGATTTAATTGGTTTTGCAGCTTTACTTCATTTCATATCCAGTGAAAATCTGAACAGATTACAGAATGTTTTGGTCGTGCCAGTGAGGCTGGTAAATGGAGAAGTGTTGTTCAGTGACACAAACAAGCTGTGTGTGTGTGTGTGTGTGTGTGTGTGTGTGTGTGTGTGTGTGTGTGTGTGTGTGTGTGTGTGTGTGTGTGTGTGTGTGTGTGTGTGTGTGTGTGTGTGTGTGTGTGTGTGTGTGTGTGTGTGTGTGTGTGTGTGTGTGTGTGTGTGTGTGTGTTCAAAATCCTTAAACTGCAGAAGCCCTGTTACTGCTCACGTCAACGTGTTGTACCATTTTAAGAAAGCTTTCAAGTGAATCAGTGCGGTGGGTAAAATGTTTGCATCTGTTGAACATTAAGTTTTGACTTAGTGCTGCATTCAGGTGCACCACGGAAGGACCAGTTTCCCAAGTTAGAACAGCTGTTTTTCAGTGTTTGAGCGACATGTTCTAAGCAGTTTCCTGTATTTATGATTGAGTTAGAATCTTGATTTAGACCCTTATTAAGGCTTTACCTTGAAATGCTTGACCAGGGTTCATGCTTGAAGAAAACTTTTCTTACCGTACATCTAAGGGTGCACTCACACTAGGCCCAGTCTCCAATCCGTCCTGAGCACGCAAATAGAATATTTGCAGTTTAATACAGACGATTGAGCATGTCAAGTGTCACCAAAGTGTCGTCATTTTGGCATTAAAGGGGGCTCGATTAATCCTTGATGGTAACGGAGAACCCGACTGACAACTTAAAGGGGACATATTATGAAAAATCCACTTTGACAGTGTTTTTTGAACATTTATTTGGGTAACCTGAGTGTCTGTCAAACCACAAAATGTGCCATAAATCCATCCAGTCATTTGTTTGTGGTCTGCATAAGTCTGACTACACGTTTCAAATTTTCTCAGTTTGTGACATCACAAGTTGGATTCTGGTAAAAAAAAAAAAAAAAAAAATCCCCTCCTCTGTTTGCTCCTCCCATGGACTCCACCTCCAGCCTAGAGCTTAACTTGTGTGCATGTCAGCCATTTTTATTGTCTCTACAGAGTAGTGATGTCAACAGGGAAAACTCAGGGTGAGTCTCATCGCATTTAAAGAGACACACACACCAAAACGGAGCGTTCAGAGAGAGCTGGTTTTTACAGGGTCACGAACCTCCTCTGCTGCTTGATTCATGTTATATTTGAACCGAAGCACAGCACAGATGTTTCATTTCGAGCACAGGGAACTGTTTGAAAAGGTGGGAAAAAAAGGGGGTGTAATATGTCATCTTTAACTCCACTGACTTTATGTATTTGTGTATTTTGAGTCCTTGCTAGATGCAGCCCTTTCATTCCTGGAGTTTTCGATTGTTTACGTCTGAGTCACAGTCACATGTTTTTCTTGTCAAGGACCCTTTTTCTGAAGGCGAGAACTTCAGCTCACTTGTGTTGTGGATATGTTATATGTGATTGTTTATGTTCCGTTTTTTTTGCCTCCAGCTCTGAGGTGACAAAGTCAGGACTGAGCTCTGGGCTGCTGGTTGACTGGCTGGAGCATCTGGACCCTGAGGTCACTTCAGTGTGTCCAGATCTTCAGCAGAAACTTCTGTTTGCCCTCAACAAGGTACGACAAACTCGCCCTGCAGATAATGTTTTCCTCTCTGGTTTCACAAAATGTGTGCTTTGCATTTCTGATGCGTCCTCTTTTTAATTATTCCAGGCACGGGGGACCCCTGCATACAGGCCTTATCTTTTGGCGTTGCTTACACATCAGTCGAACTGGTCCACCCTCCTGCAGTGTATCGGCGCTCTTCTCAGCAAACGCAGAGACTACAAGTACACCTTTTATTCTTAAGCCGTTTTTTTGGGGGGTTTTTTTGAGGCATTGATCGATCAATGCGCAGCTCTTAGGAACATTTTCTGGTTCCTATGAGACTTCATCATTTCATTTCTGAGAAGGAGACATGATGGGTAACTGTGTGTGTTTATGTTTTCAGACTTGACCCGTCATCTGCCCTGGACTTTCTGTGGGCGTGCAGCCACATCCCGCGTATCTGGCAAGGACGTGACCAGAAGATCCGTCAAGTAAGATCCAAATCCCTCCTTAGTGTTTTCAGAACATTTCCTGTGGGAGTTCATTTCTGACTTCTTTCTTCTTCTACTTCTTGCAATCTACTTCTTGCATTCTTCTTCTCCTTTTTCTCCTTCTCCTTCTCCTCCTTCTCCTTCTCCTTCTTCTCCTTCTTCTCATTCTGCCTCTTCTTCTTCCTCCTCTTCTTCTTCCTCTTCCTCTTCTTCTTCTTCCTCTTCTTCTTCTTCTTCCTCTTCTTCTTCTTCCTCTTCCTCTTCCTCTTCCTCTTCCTCCTCCTCCTCCTCCTCTGCAGAAGAAAACCGAGAAGTTTGTGTTGCGCCTCAGTTCCGAGGAGCTGATCAGCCTGGTGGACCTGATCTTGTCGGAGTCAGAGCTCCACAGCCGCGACTCGCCGCACGATGACCAAAGCAGCTTGGACCAGACCTCCTGCTCCCTCATCCAGTCCAGGCTGCCCCTCCTGCACTCCTACTGCAGCGGGGAGCTGGAAAACATCAAGAAAGTCTCTGAGTACCTCATCAACTGCACAAAGAAATGGGAGGACAGGTAAGGTGTTTTTTTTATCGTTTTGTTTTAACCTTGTATATTCACACTTTAAGACTCATCTTTCATTCTCAGACGCATTTTGTCGTGTAAGTGCTCACCATTCCATTCGGACACATCTACATTCTAATTAGCACAAAGTCCTTTTTTTTTTTTTGTTCCTAAACCATGTGCTGATAAAGTTGGGAGATAGATCGCGCTAGATTCTTCTTTTCGCAGCGCAGATGAACTTTTCCGACTTCCTCTGTCAGCCACAATGCGGTGGAAGCAGGGGAAACTCGATAATTAGGTCTATTGGTGTGAAATTAAAACCAGCAGAAGTCGTCTGTACTGTGATCTCTTTAAAAGCTCAGTGTATTATAATGAAGCCAAGAGGATTAAGGCTGAAGCTCTAAACTTGCCTGTGTTGTGAATTCCTGCTCTGACTTGAGCTGTCAGAGATCAGGGTGCAACTCTTTGTGGAGTCAAACCCTCCTTTCATGAACATGTCTCTGCTTATTAAACCACTTTAATGAGGAAACTTTGGCCAAGGTCAAGCAAAATTAGCTTCCGAATTACAGTATTTTAAGTACGGCTAAGCTGCCGGGTAAAATAGTTGCTCGACGAAAAACATGGCAGGATAAAAATAAGAAAAGAAAAAAAAAAAACATGGGAGTAAAAGGGGAGTTTGGCCTTGTGTTGAATGCAAACTTGATTGAATGTTTAGCATTCTTCTCGTGCAACCTTGCACTCAGATAAGCTGCTGTTTATTCCAATTACACAGACAGTGTTGAGCAACCAGCAGCTTTCTCTCCTCTTGGTCAAGGTCGTTCAGATTTTCTTAATTCATAGCTCGAATAAACTCCACAGTTAGCAACAAGCGCGTCATTGAAGCCTGACAAGAGCCTCAAGAGGATTAAATGAAGCCACAGTGACTTAGAGGGGAAACGGGCCTCTGAGTGACATTGCACTGTTGGAGTTTGTGTTCGTGTGCGTTAATGATGTTGCTTTGAGGCTGCAACAATCGAAGAGTGCGCCCCTCATCTCAGCTCAGCAGTATCAGAAGCGTTCAAAGGCGGCGGAGGAAGTGAATCGAACCAACTCGAAGAAAAACTAAAGAACATGGTTTGTTTTTTAACGGGAGTTTACCGAGCTGACAAAGTTTCTGTCGCTTCACAAAGTCAGTCAACCAATCACTGTCACTTACATCCCTTCAAACTGTTCACTTCAACGACGTCAGGGATTTACATTCTGGATTATTTGGCCACTAAGCTGTTCTCCTTACCTCGGACAGCTACGCTCTCTTTAAGCCATGAAAGAAACCAAAATTGTCGTTCATGTAACCCATTTCATATATATAGACCGTATGTCTCGCTTTGCTCTTTCCCTGTCCTTCAGTGCGATGAGTAAGCGCTGCCAGAACCTGCTGCTGCAGATCTATCTGCACTTCCCGGAGGTCATCCAGCACGTCACCCTGCCCGAAGGCACCTTCAGCAGCGGGGGGGCGGCGTACGGCAGCAGCTGCAAGGTAAACATGGCCGTCCAGTACCGCGGAAATGTAATTACAGTCTATAGGTCATGTTTCCAAAGGGAACCACTTCTGCTAGCGTCCACATGTGAAGTTAAATATGTTGTTTTGAATGTTTATACTAATAATTTTACTACATTAAAAATGATAAAGACATTTCTGTAAACTGAGGCTCATTAGGGAAATCAGTAATAAAACTACACTATAGTTTTCTATTGCATCACTAAGTCAGTAAAAAGTAATGAAAGACCTGAGCTGCGTCCATGCATTCTCCACAGGAATCAGCCTTTATTTTGAAAATCGGGGTGTCATGTCACGTTCTTGTTGCATTCATTAAAACAGTTTTGTCGATGTGTACGACTTCAAGGATAACTTCTAAATGATTCCCACTGCTTTGTTTTTCAGCTTGACGTCCTGGTGCATCGTCTGGTCACCCTCCTCGCTGATCTGGGCGACTCAAAGTCCGCCGAGAACCGCGCCTCCGATGCCAACCTGGCGTGCAGGAAGCTGGCTGTGTCTCACCCCGTCCTTTTGCTCAGGTATAACAAATGCAGTTCATTCTCAGTCAGTGTGCAAACACCAGGTCATGTGTTTTGTAGTTCATCTTTCCTTTCCCCCCCCCGCAGACACATGCCCATGATTGCAGGGCTCTTACGCGGCCGCATTCACCTCAACTTGCAGGAGTTTCGGCAGCAAAACCACACAACGTTTTTTAGCAACGTGCTTGCCATTCTGGAGCTGCTGCAGCCCCTTGTTTTCCACGCCGACCACCAGAGGGCGCTTCAGGACTGCCTTCTGTCCTTCATGAAAGTCCTGCAGGTAGGCGGCTCACACGTCCGTCTTCAGTTTGAATTGTAATCATCGGACGTTCATCACGCTCATACACATGTGTGCATCTTCCCCCTTGCAGAACTTTCAGAGGTCTCGCTCTCCGTTCGTCTTCATCAACAAGTTTTTGCAGTTCACACAGAAGTACATTACCCATGATGCAGCAGCTGCTATTCCCTTCCTACAGAAGCATTCTGGGATCTTGCAGTAAGCACATCCTGAAATAATGAAAGGATTAAAAAAAAATGTGACGATGAAATAACCCACCATGAAACGGTGTCCGGTGAGTTCGCAGCAACAATGCTTATTTCTTTGTTTGGCCAGGACTCTGTGTGCTGAAAACCCAGACCTGGTTCATTTAAAGTCTCTGCTGGCTGGACTCACTCTGCCTGTCAAAAGTTCGTCAGCAGAGGTCGCGCCAGAAGACGGAGAAGGTTAGTGCTTGAGGAGTTCATTTTTTTTCTCATGACATGAACACTCTTTCAAGCGTAGAAAACAGGCCTCGAAATGACTTACTAATTCATTAGAACAGTCAGTAAATATTCGTTTTGTTCCTTTTCCAGACGACATGGCCACCGGTTCCCTGCCTCTCGTCAACATATCCGCCACGGTTTCCCTGAGCGCCGCTGACATGACAACGTACCTGAAGAAGATGTCGAGAGGAGAGGCAGTCGAGGGTGACTAAAACACCGCCACGGCTATTTCAGATGTATACGTCCTGCATCATTATGAGTAATATGCTGTTTTTCTTGCCCCCTCTCCGTCTGCTGTAGATGTGCTGGAGGTGTTGACAGAGGTGGATGAGAAGTCGAGGAGGAGCCCGGAGATCATCCAGTACTTCATTGTGAGTCATAAACGGCTGATAAAAAAAACAAACAGTGTCGTTTCTCTCAGTGTGTGTGTGTGTGTGTGTGTGTGTGTGTGTGTGTGTGTGTGTGTGTGTGTGTGTGTGTGTGTGTGTGTGTGTGTGTGTGTGTGTGTGTGTGTGTGTGTGTGTGTGTGTGTGTGTGTGTGTGTGTGTGTGTGTGTGTGTGTGTGTGTGTGTGTGTGTGTGTCACGTTTATCACCGCCTCCTGTCACTGTTTGCAGAACGACCTGCAGAGACTCATGGCTTCGTCTGAGGACTTGTGTCGAAACATGGCCTTCAGTCTGGCTCTGCGCTGCATCCAGAACAATCCCTGGTAAGTGTGCGTGAGCACGTGCAACGACCCTCAGGTAGCGTTGCTGGATGTGAGAGGGGAAAGAAATGTTTTCACCATATAACCGTGTTTCTGTGCTGCAGCCTAGCAACAGACTTCCTGCCAACTTTCATGTACTGTATGGGCAGCGGCAACTTTGACGTGGTACAAACTGCTCTCCGGAATCTTCCGGAATATGTCCTTCTCTGTCAAGGTAAGACTACAGTACTTAGCCCATGTTTCTCTCTCCTTGTCTTATTGTCACTTAACTAACAGTATTATCAGGCAGGGTTTTTTTTAAAGCTCATTCATAGTCGCAGAACCATAGCTTCATGCTGTAATGTGGTTTTTTTTTGTTTTTTTTTGTCCCCCCTCACAGAACATGCAGACATCTTGCTCCACAAGGCATTTTTAGTGGGTATCTACGGACAAATCGACACCAGTTCAATGATCGCGGAGTCCATGAAGGTCCTGCACATGGAAGCAACAACATAACTTTAAACGACTGATTGAAAACAGCGTCCCTTTTTTTTTTCTTTCTTTTTTTTTTTTTTCTTTCTGCGTTCCAGAGCGAGATGATTATTTCTTTCTATTGTCTTCAATTCACAAGATCGCTCTAATTAGATTGTGGCCGATTGCAGAAGTCATTGGCTCCTCAGTGTAACAGATCAAAAAGGTCCTGCAGCGAGCCGGCAGCTTCCAGTAATGTAATAACTTCAGGATGATTTAGAGACTTCAAAGAATGCATTGAGACTCCCTCTGAAGAGTTGAAAATGTCATAATTAAAAGTGTTAAATTGCTGTCTTTGTATTAATTCCACAATTAGCGCATTAATTACTTATCAAATTATTTGAAACCAATGATGTAATTATAAATGAAATAATTATTGAGGGAGATAAGAAGAATGGGAATATTACGAGGTGAGGATAATCCGTTCTAGTCATAAAGAATATATGAACTCAGGTCATTAAAACAATACTTATTAAATTAATAAGTCATAAATATATCTAATACATGATATAGATATTTTTAAAAGTAATTCATTACATTGGGAAGTAAACACAATTATTGCATTTTCATACATCTCGAAGGGAGTTTCTCACTGCAGCATTTATTAAATTGTCCTCGGTTTATTCTCATTACTCGTGTCATATTTGAAAACAAAGTCTTACGTTGAATTATTTCATGATAATTTCAATTGACATAAACACGTTATTAAATATAGTAAAAATGTGAGTTTAAAGAAATATAACCTTAAAAAAAGTTATTGTTTGGTAGCAACTTTACTGTGATGTTCCTCTAAATCTAAAGCTTCTAAATGGAGTACAGCCCCGTTGTCATGGACACAAGCTACATTTTAATAACTTTGTATGGCCAAACAAGATTGTGCAGAATAATGTGTCATTAAACAATCTAATTATACATGAGTGGAGAAAAGGATGAAGTGTGTTATCTTGTTGCTGTTTTATTATTTGTGAATTCTTAAAACCTTTGTTTCAGTTGAGGTCACATTTGCTTTACTGTGAACAGAACACAATCTGTCAGCTTCATGTGAACACAATTAAATGACTTTAGTAATATCTCTCTCTCTCTTTTTTTTTTTTTTTTTTTTTTAAATATATGTTTAACCTGTTTTTTCTGATGGGAAGTAAGTTGAGAACATATCGGCATTGAACAACTGTGCTTTTAGAATTCGATGGAGACAATTAATCAATGTTGAATTAAAAAATAAATAAATAAATAAAAAAAGCTTTTGAGCATTGAAGTTATCAAAACAGATTTCACAAGAACCAATAATAACCTCTCAGGATAATATTCCAGCATGTTTAACTGGATGGATTCTGAAGAATAAATTTGTGGCTTTTCATTTCATTCCAGTAATTCGTGGCTCCTGATAAAAATGGAAACGGCTGTCTTAGGTACGCTCGCTCTTCACTGGCGTGTAACAGACGAATTAAAGGCGTGATGCGCATGCTGTGATGGAAACCAGTTTGCCATGAAAGTGTGAGTTGTTTTGCCCAGTGCTACTGACTTCATCTGCAAACCTCTTGATGGAGTCAAAGGGACAAAGTAAACATTGTGTATAGGCATGCTGCTAAACTATGCAAGTGTGTGTCTCTATTGATGGCAAATTAACCATGGCGGTAATTGTTCAATCACACAGACCAAAAGGGGCTTTGAGGATGTGATGTGGGCAGGACATTTTTACAGAGCAGACTGCTGCTGGTGTTTTGTTACATAGGAGGACATGAAGATGAAGTATCAGTACGGTTAGGGATACTTTGTGAGGGTGAGACATGCCTACACTGGTGCATCAAGTTGAATCTGTCAATCAGAAAATAACAGCCGTATAGTAAGATACACACTGGATGGTTGACAACAGGTTGCCTCATACATAAAAGCAGCTTTTTTTTTTTTTTTTTTAATGTACCTCAGAAGAGTTAAAGTCTCACTGCAGTTTCAGTCCGCAAATAAAGGAAATAATAGAAATCTTTGATAAAGCAAGAAAAGATAAGAAAAAGCTGAGTGACGAGGTCTGATTTAAAATCCAAGCCATTGTGTATTCATTATATATTTAACCTTTGTCTTCTTGACCTTCGTGATGCCTCCAAATCCCCTTTAATGAATATGATGAATATGTATCCACACATCCATTCCAATAATTAACATGTTCATATTTAAACCCAATCATGTCCTACCCATCATGCGTCATACCTGCTGTTTTCTCTCTGCTGCCTCTGTCTGATGTGTTAATTGCACCTGTATGGTGTCCTATGACTAGTCGAAAGCTCTGTTTGTGGTTATCAATCAACGTACTACACAAGTCTAAGCAGCCTGGGCTCTTGGTCAGGCGCCAGCATCCCATTGGCTGGGCAGCAGTGAGGCGGAACAGAGATGAATGACAGCTTACGAGGAAGTGGTGTGAGGGAAGGGAGAGGAGGGGAGGGGGCTAGCCCTGTTGCTGAATAGTGTGACAGACCACTGACAAGTTAACAACCTCTGCCTTTATTCATCATAGCAGGTTGGATGCCCTCAAACGCAGCTGCTAAGAGCTAACAGCTAATTTGGCTGTGCTTTGCATTCAAATAAAATACCTTCAAAGTAAATAATCATTGGAGCGGAGGAAAACACAAAAATGTTTATGCAAGTGTTAGAATGTAGCATCTTTTGTTATCACATGTCTTCTTTAGCCTACTATGATTTCAGATGGAAATATTAAACATTTTACTTCTCTACATTATCTAACATTAGGAGCGAAAGCTTTCTTCCTACAACTAACAAACACAAGAAACTTCTTAAAAATGATAATGCATTGTTTAAAAAAACATAGTGTCTGGTTCTCAACCCTTTTAGCCTATGTCTATGAGCCTTATCATGTTTCACTGGTTTCCCCCTTTTTTCTGTTCTTTCAGTTCCGACAATGTTTCAAACTCTAAAAACCTTTAAATGTTTGGGTTCGAAACAAAAAAAAGTTATTCTTTTAACAGACAAAATACTAAATATGATGACTATGTCGTATGTGACAAGTAAGGTAATTGCTTTGACATGAATCACCTCCCATAGTTAAGATTTTGAGCTTTTGAAAGTGGACTGAACCTGTGGAAGGGAAACCCTGTACTAAAATAACAAACCGTAGTTACAGTCGTAGTTTAAATCAGCTTCATCTGAAAAAACTAAAACCAATAAATGCCACGTAATACTTTTTTTTTTCATGTCCTTGGCCAGTTTCTACACGATGTTGTACTTAAACTTGAGCAAGGGTTCCGCCAGTACTGACGGTGATGATGCAGAATACTGTTCACTCACACTGCAGACACATGATCATGAGTATCAGGTCATCTGTCCTTGCCCATGAGAGTGGACACTGAGTTAGCCGTGAGCAGGAATGTGACCAGCAGAGTCATCTTGGTGTATCTCCCTGCCAGAGGAGGGGCCCCGATGTGCCGCTACCTGCCCATGCACATCTGTCTGCTCTCCGTCTTCCTCTCAATGGCACCCTCGCCTTAGATCATCTCCTCTTCCTCCACGCTTGAGTTGCACTTGGCTTGCGTGGAAAAAATGTGGACCGTCTCTCGCCTCTCTTTTCTCTGGCACTTTGATGTCTCAAGTGTGATTGCTCTTGGATTGTGGCCGCTTTCCCTTGAAGGTTTTGACATGAAAAGCAGGCTGGGCTCTCAGGTTTATCCCATGGCCAGTGATCCAGGACTAAAACAATCAACCAGCTCACTGTAGGATACTATTACCAGAGAGAGTGAGGCACCAAGCATAGGGGCTTCCTCAGCCATGAAATACACTTTTCCTCCAAGTTACAAACACATTTAAGGTGTGTTGATTGAATTATACCAATCCACACTCTGGTTAATAGATTTTAGTTGAAAGTTTGTGCAGAGTGCTGACACTATAATCCGGAGAGTACATTCCCGCTGTGTTTGCACAGAAATGGACGACTGAAAGGATTCAACATTTGTAATGAATTAAAAAGAAATGAGGCCAGTAATTGCAGTTAAGATTGACCCGATCTGATAAGTATGATAATGTGACATGTCATTAACAGCAGTGGCATAAGTGACAACCCTTAAGCTTCACTTACACTTTCATTAAATATTGATCTTATCTGTGCTCATTGCTGCTCCAGCCTGCAAATTACACCAGATAGATATATTCCCATGACAGTGGAGCTGACGATAATCATCCATCTTCACATGACATTTGGCAGAACTCTTGTTTCATGAGCTGAAGTGCAATTGTAGGGGATGAGAAAGAATAATAATGTGCAGTGTTCATGATCACCATCATGTTAGATTGTATCTTATCAAAATGGGAGCAGAGTGTGACAGTTAATCCACTTCAGCCATGTCTGTCATGAAAAAAAAGGACAAAGTATTCCACATCAATTAATTCAAGTTTAAAGTCATTGATGGGGTTTTCCTTGAGATCTAAAGACTTCTACATCACTGTACAAGTTTTTTTTTTTTAAATACCAAATGTTTAATTTAGATATTTGTAACTTTTTAAAAATCACATTTAAAAATTGTGTATGTTGGAGGTTATTTTTGTCATACCATTTTGTCCCCCTTATAGAGATAATAATTAACATTTTTCACAATACAAATGTCAATGACAATGTGGTTATGGGCATGTTATAATGACAAACAGGGTGTTAACCAGAGATAGCTCACTTTCTGGCCCACAAACTGACTGTTTTTTTTGTTTTGTTTGCAATATCAGACCATTTTTACATTGAAAAAGCTATAACACCCATGTACACTAACTATCCAAACACCCAATAACAAATGACTGTTAGCTAGCTAGTTAGCTAAAGTTGAGACCAAAACAGAGTTAAAGAAGAAGGAATATCTCACTGTCTTTCCTCACTTAACCAGAATTAGTACATCATACCATAATGCCAATGATGTCTCTGTAAATATACCATGTAACAGTTTATCTGGCCATATTCGCCATAATTATCTTTATTGGAGCACTCATTCCAAAGCTGCGTCAACAGCCTAGGATGACCCAAAGTGCAAAAAGAACAAAACAAAAAAAAAAACACATTAAAAAGTAGATAACAATATTCTGCCATAAAAAAAATCATCATTTTATGTTGTTGTTGTTTTTTTCACCAACGACTCTTGAACTCAGATTTAAATATTCCTTTATCTACAGGTAAAATGATGTAAATAAAAAGCTGTCTATTGTCATTTTCACACACCATTCTTTATTGTTAAGGTTAAAAGGTGGAACAACAATAAACCACTAAAAACACGTAAACCATAGCATAATCAGAGATCACACATGATTGTCCTTTTGCCACTCTGCATGAATGAAAACAAGCTCAAACAAGTTCATTTCAAACTAAAGACATCTGAAGGACATCTCATTGGTGGCGTGCTAAACCCACAGATAATGCACATTCTGTCCCTGCAGCTGAAGTTTGGCCAATGATTCGAGGATCGCTATGCTAGCTGTGACTTTTTCAAAGTTGTCTTGACATCTAGGGAACTCGAAATACAAGAGAAACCAATAAGTCCTGGCATTAGCCATTACTATTGTTGTCTTAATGCCCCCTTCAATTATCCACAAGCAGTTCTTTTCAGCAACTACTGTCAGAACCTCCCCCACTGGTTTTTCACCAATTTTGTCCCTGATTATCTGGATCAATGGGTATTAAAGGACCCTGGCAAAGACAAACACAGTGTTCTGGGGGGTGGAAGAAAGGGGTCTACTTTCAAACAGACCAGAAATCCCTGTAACTACCTGTGTGCCAGGGACAAACGGAGATGGCTATTCAGTCGTCAGTCCCACACACTGTGTTTATTTAGCCACAGCTCAGACGAGACACATTTAATCTATTTTTCTTTTCCCCCCAGAACTTGCAAACTCAAGAAATTATTTGCTTTCAATCGCTGTCAGTTGCCTCCATCACACACACACACACACACACGCACACACACACACACACACACACACACACACACACACGTGGAGATAAAAACGGACTGAAAAAGAAAAGTTCTTTTACATCCCCCAGTTGTGCAGCACAACATTGATTATGTTCCTTCCTAAATAAAGTTAAACCTGAATTATGTTTAATATTACTTCAGCAAACCATTTCAGTAATGTAGTTTAGTGTGACATGTATTTGCCACCTTTAGATAAGATTATACTTAACAATTGTGTTACAATAATTTAAAGAATTGTAATGTTCTTAATGACATTAACGTTGGTTTATTTAGTCTGTTTTTTTCACCTTTGTGGAATCAAACTAACTCTATAAATAAAGACTCAGTTTAAACATGAGCTTTTAAGAAATCTAAATCTCTAAATTCCTGATATGTCAAACCTCTTTATGCCAACACTAAGGCATTTATTTAGTGTTTGAACAGGTGTGGATGAAAGGGCCACAGGTGAGAGGCAGTTTAAGAGGATCGACTGTCCTGTGACTCACCTGAGCTCTGACCAACTTCTCCTGCAGAGGTCCCGGGCTGATCAAAGACGTCTCACTTAAACAATTCGGCAGTGACGACACTGACAGCTCAGTGTTTTCACCTCAGTCTGAGCTGGCGAGCAGTTAGAGCAGTTAGAGGGACGTGCTGTGAAGTGATATGTATCTTTGGATTAATTGTCACACCTGTGTTTAATTCACATAGACAGCACTGACGATCGTATCATCAGGGATCTTTCAACACTAAGCTACAGCTGCCTCAGTAAAAAAAAAAAAAAAAAAAAAAAAAAAGAGATAATAATCTTCCTGTCTTGGATGTTAATGTGTTGATATGTATGCTGTGATGGAACAATCTTGTAAGTATCCGACAACACTGACTACAGTCTACATGCTTCTTAAACCTACAATATATAACTACTAATCTTTCTGTTATTAAAAAGACATAACACATGAATAATGAGTTACAATATCTTACGGATAATGTAAACAATGCTTACAACTTACAGAAGCTTTTAAACTTAAACCTATGTTAGCAAGTTAAAAGTTGTATCCATGGTAAATTTGAAACAAATCCGCAAGTTAATTTTACTTCAGGTCTGTGCTGGGATCATTTATTAGCAAAACATCAACATTCATAATATGTATTGTATCGGAAGGGGATGAAAAGCTACAGAATAAAATAGAGGGTCATTCAAGTTCTCTGACCAAGTGTATGAAAAAGCTGCAATTAGTAAGTTAGTTGCAATACTTTTTTCAAAGATGTTTTTCTTCACATAAGCAGAGAATTGCTGTGATTTTTTATATTGCAGAAAACTTGACATTTCAAGTAAATTATCTAATTTTCTCAAGAAAACAAAATGTTGTTTTTCGTACATAAATCAACTTCTTGTCCTGAAAACAAATAAGGAATGTTTCCACTCTTTACTCAAAGAGTAACTTCAGCATATGTTAATCTGCTTTTTCACATTATAATGCACAAACAACTACACTTATAACACATTAATTTTCACTCAGTTAAGGCTGCTTTTTCAAATATAAACAAAAAAACTAAACTCATCAGAAATTAATATATCACCATGATCAAACTTTCTAATTTTTAAATGAAATTTTTTGTACCCATGTAGTTGTTAAGCACAGTAACTAAGTTGTTTCAATTTGATCTTTTCCCATTACGATATTAAACATAGTTCCTTGATTTAAGCGTGATGTCATGTAAAAAAGACATTTGTATCTGTTATACTACTAAGTTTTTTATGATGACGAACCAACATCATTATTTTTTATCAGTCAATCCAGGTGATTCTGAAAATAAAAGGTCTCATCTTTAGGAGAAAAAAAACAAACAGTAAAATATATCTGTATTTGTACAGGCACAGAGTTGCAACACATCAAGAAAAATTCCTTCCACTGTTCTGTTGTTGTCAGGAAAAGTCTGGAAGTGCCTTTTTTCATTCTACAGAATGAAACAACTTGTGTTGTCATGTTTCATGATGTTTCATTTTCACTCATTTATTCTCGTTCCATCTGACTAAACCAGTCAGATCAGAGCTGTGCAAATCTTCAAGGTGCATGTGTCTGTATGAACGTACACTTCACAGTTAAGCTTTGACACACTGAGCTCCTATCCATCCCACTGATTGAAATATCAGAAGTCAAAGATGTTGCAACTTGTTCCAGGAAGGGCGGAGAGAGAAGAATATCCTACCGCATACTGGAAAAGCTTGGAGTAATGACCAATGCAGAAGATACTGATGGACTAATGCTGATAATCCACTGAGAGATAAATCACAGGCTGGATTTTCACCTGCTTCCTCGAGACCAAGCCCTGTCGGCTGTTTGGGGTCACGTGACCAGAGAAAGGAGGGGGGAGAGGATTTGAGAGGAAGAGTAGAAAGCCCAGGTGAGACCACCTCCACAACTCAAACCTTACCTTTACTCCGCAAGCAACATCTAATACCTGTGCTCAGCTCTAACAACAAACTGGATACAACTGGAAAACAATCCTACTCGTATTTATTTTCCATTCTTTTTCCTCTGGATGTTGGGATGCATTTTAGAAAACCACCATCCATTTAAGAATCAAGCTGTCCCCTTTCAGTGGACAGACACTTAACATTAGACTTTTTAAATATTGGACATGTTTGGCCCAAGGCAGCTGGTATCTACTCTCCTGCCTGCAGTTTTCCACTCGCCTGCAGCCCACTTTTTTCCTGCTTTCCCAACCAGACTGAGCTCTCAGCCTCAGATCCTGATCCCAGGGCCCTTTATCAGCTATGACTCCTTGAGAAGTTATCTTCAGCCGGAGCCATGCAAGGAGGCTTTGCTGCTGGCCACACAGGCAGTCGGGATGGGGCAGCTCACAGAGGTCATGGGTGAGTTTAAACCTCAACTGATTTGGCGAAAAATATGGACGAATTGAAGCCAAACTGGCACTGTTTGTCCACAGTCTCTATAACGGTCTCAGTCAGAACCATCTGATTCCAGTGTAAATGTTTACAAAAGATTAGCTAACAGCTCGTAACTAACAATCAATTATCAAGCAGTGTTAAAGTGGGCCTAATGATGGCTGCGTTAATTATCCAATCTAGACCCATTAGTTCTTTGTCACCCGTTGGCGATTGTGTAATTGGTGCTCGCGCTGTGCTTTCCAGATGAACAGAGGCCAGTGAAGCAGCGTCGCGCACGGGCCAACTACAGCAGCTGGCAGCTGGAGGAGCTGGAGAAGGCCTTCGAGACCACCCACTACCCCGACATCTTCATGAGGGAAGCCCTGGCTGTCAGACTGGACCTCATCGAGGCCAGAGTGCAGGTAACCAACACATGTAAAGCCGAGTTCACCTCACACTCATTGAACTGCTATCAATTATGTTTTAAGCATTCTAAAGGCTCTTTGGCTGGTCCATTTTTTCCCAGCTTGTGCTGACAAATACAATTCAAATTCCCAGATGGATGCTCATACTCAACTAAGATATAAGGTTTTCAAAAATGTCCCAATGAAATCTGAGGAGTTGCATCAAACATTGTCCTGCAATTAATTTCTATTCAATATTTCTTTTATTTGGTTTGGAAGTTACAAATTCTTTTAACTCTTTCTGAAACCATACTCACGTCTGCATGAGCTGAATGTGTCATTGGTTTATGTGGTAGATCTTCTTTCCTACCAGCTGTGAAGAGATTCCTTATTCTGTACGAAGTCAAAGTCAGTATAGTACATTTGTTCTATTCAAAAATGCGTTTTAACCTTTATCTTAAGCCTTATATGAGGCCTCAGCAGTCTGAGCAGACCCAACAAGGCTGGTGGTTTTTAAGTCAAAGTCTTGCAAAATTCTTTTGGTGAGGTTGCATAGTTTTGTATTGAAAAGTGATTTCTTCAGTGCAAGCATGGACATGTGGAATGCCTTTTTTAATTTCCTCAAATGTTCAAAAATGGAGGTCAATGGACTTTAAAAGATGTTTCCTTTATGAGTTACTGAAAAGAGCTGAACAGGTATTTACAATTTTGGTTTAACTATAATGTTTAACTTCTGCATGTTCATATTATAACAAAACTATATTCCTTCATTTGCATCCAGGTTTGGTTTCAGAACCGGCGTGCCAAGATGAGACGACAGCTGAAACTGCAGGGCCAGCTTGTAGGGCATTATGCAAACAGAGACACTGATGAAACCTCTGAGAATCCGAGCAGAGGTTTAAAAGAGCAGACAGAAAGTTGTGACAGCGAGCACTGGGAGAGACGACGGGAAGGAGACAACAATCCATGGACAAAAATGAGTGTGCCTGTGCAGCCTGTGACTCAGAGGTCAGGGAAATGGGAGAGACCGGAGGGGCCAAGCTCAGAGGATCTCCGCTCCTGCAGTATCGCCAAGCTGAGGGCCAAAGCCCGAGAGCACAAGGCCGAGCTCCACAGCACTGTGATCACGTCAGGAGGGGACACACAAACACAGGAAGCTGATGCCAAGCAAGATGATTGATCATTTCACAACCTTCCTGTTTGTACAGATAATCTAAGACAACCGAACAGACTGTATGATTTTGTTGCATACTTTTCAAACCTTTTTCTAAGTTAAGGAGTTCTTTTATTTAGCCAACTTTTTTTTTGTCGGATAAAATATTGGCTATTTTTTTCTAAATAAAATTATAAACAAGGATTCATTTGGTTGAATTTCGTTCCAACTAACATCTTTGTAACATATGAGCACTTTCATAAACATATTTCTCAAAGGTTCTTAAAAGTAGGCTACAGCTATTAAAGCGTGTTCGTAATAATCAGTCACCGTCACATATTCTCTTTGTCTATTTCATTCTTTCATTCTGAACATGATTTTCTTTTTTTAGTTCTGCCGACTCTGAGTGACAGACACATGTTGTATGACAGGTCTATTACAGATGACGGTGACAAATAGTAAATACTGCCTCCGTAACATCTCAGTACATCAGGGCTTAAATGGGATGAGGGGAATTCATTTCGACTGGATTTCACTAATGGCAGGCTCATCCCTGACCTCTCGGGTTACAGAGGATGTCTGCATGCAGACACATGTCCTCGGTGGAAACAATGGAAATGGCTGTAGGGTAAAATCATGAAAAAGGAGTCTACGTACATGGATATACCATGTCTATTACTTAAAAACTATAGATTATAAGAATAGGATCTTTTTTTCTGCTTTGTGTAAAAGTGACACAAACACCATGTAGATGTACGTTTTAAAGATGTGAGATTTTGAATTAACAAAGTGTATGGTAAAGAAAAAAAGATGTCAGATGTTTCTGTTTTATGAACTTTAAAGTGCAGATAATCCTCATCACAGCAATATGAAAGTGAGGTGTTAGTTAAGTTATAAATTCAACATTTACAATGACTAGAGAGGTGAATCTATGGAGGCGAAAATCCTCCCTTGTGTCTCATTAGCAGTACACAGTTTCATTTTTCTTTTTATAATTAATTTGACTAAATTAAAACAAACAACCCAATAAAAGAATAGTCTTCTTTTTAACTTAAGTTCCCATTCCAAAATAAGGTTATAAATTGATTTTTTTAGTATTATTACTTTTTTTTATAACTAAAAAAAAATAATACTAAAAAAACATTTTCTAAAAAGCAATGTCCAAACTATATTTCTCCTGAAAAAGAACTCAATTCCATCATTTAAATTGAACCCCTGTGGTTTTGCAAAATACTTTAGCATTTTGTTGGTGTGTCAGTCTTTTAACAGCGCAGTGTGACACCGCCACCTTCTGGGCATGAGCGTGTCCTCAGATTGGACAGGTGAGAGGTAGAATGACAATGCAACATGCATCATATGTAAACTCTTAACTAATGCATACGTTCCTGTTTCACTCTGGTCACACATAAAAATATCTGTTGACCATAGCTCAAATACGTTTTAGTTTCCTCATTTATTTTCAGTATCAAATGGTTTTGTGATAAATAAACAGTAAGTGTCTGACAGTGAATGAGGATTCTCTGTTCACTTGCATTTCAAAGTCTCAAGTTACGCTCTGGTCTCACACAAACAGATGTAAAAACTCACACTGTAAATATGAGTTTAAAGTATTTTAGCTTTTTTTCATTTCCTGTTTAGTTAAAATTGATGTTTAAGTTTTCTTTTTGAAATTTTTTTTTGAGAGAACAAACTTTAAAAACATAGTTTAATATGTGGAAGCTGCTGAAAATCAGGTTACATTTTCCCCAAAAATGTTTGAAACAATATGCGCTAATTAGGTCAGAATACTTGTGTGACAATAGTTGCCCTCAATTGGGGCCCTAATTAGGGCCCACACAAAGCTGAGTGAGGTGGAAAAAAAAACATGCATGTCATAAATTCTCTTCTTGGTTCTCACACACTGACCTCAATATAGTGGATGAGATAGCAAGCATGGTGTTTAATTACTTCGGAAATCCTGCAGCATAGTCCTCCTTTTACTGAGACCAAAATGATTAATTTCATGGTCTATTCAATGAAAACACATATTGTAAATGCCCACATGAAGCTTTTGTCCTGGAGTCTAAAGACAGAAGAACTGCAGCATTAAAACAGTGGCAGCAAAACAATAACCAACCAGTAGAAACACAAATACTTTAATAAAAGGACATGTTGATAGAAACATATTCCATACTAACCATTGTTATGAACATAATCATGTGACTCCAGAATGAATAATCCGAATTATTTCAGGAGTGTTTTCAAAATGGACTGCAGGGTCTTGTTACTCTTTAGGATTAGGTCCATCGCATTGACAGAGGCATCTTTTTTGGAAGCACATTCTGTTCAAAAACACTCCCAACACCGTCTACTTCAAACTACAATTAGACCTGATCAGACTCTTGTATGTAAATGCCGTTCACTTTAAGTTGTTATACTGATTGGTAGTCAAAACTTGGACTTATCTTATTTTATATGGCACATGTTGACTACTTTCTCTGAATTACAACAATGACATTTTTTTATACCAACAATTGTTTGCCTTATCTGTTGTGTTTTGTTCGAGTGTTGAAAGGACGCATCAGCTATCAGGGTCAGTTAGAGTAATGCGCTCAGAAACACAGTAGTGGTAACTACACACACACACACACACACACACACACACACACACACGCACACACGCACGAGCAGTTCGTCCCGGAGACGCAGCGCGCGCATTCAGGTAAAAGAAGGAAACAGGACACAGCTGCAGCGCCGCAGTTCACGATCCAATCCTGAGCACTTACTTTTTGTTTTTATCTCTCTTTCCTCCGGCTCCTCCGCACTGAAACATCCCCCTGCCTGTTGCGCGCGTTGCTGTCTGTCTGCACTGGGTGTACAGTGTGTGTGTGTGTTTCTCAGTAGGAGCATGGCTGCCATCAAGGCTCTGGAGCAATGGTGTAAAATGCACTGTGAGGGCTATCGAGATGTGACCATCACCAACATGACCACTTCTTTCAGGAACGGATTGGCTTTCTGTGCGCTTATACACAAGTACAGACCGGACCTCATGTAAGTGTTTCTCCTTGAAGAAAAAAAAAGTGTGTCAGTGTTGGTAGAGTTCAGCTGGCGATGTTCACTGCTTTGAAAGAAGGAGATACGTCCTGCTCAAATTATATGTATATTTAAGTATAGAGGATCAGGTTTTTTCAGTACCTAAAATGCTTATTATTTAGTTCTATTTCCCCCTGATGTAATTGCCTTTTTAGGGGATTTGTTTCTAGTTTTTAATTGTCACACTGTGGGTATGTGTACTGAATAAGATGATACAAATAATAGTATGCGTAATAAATGTGTATTTCTATATATAAAACCACTTCTCTTATTTTAAATAGCCCAGAGTTCTGATCCTAAATCAGATGAAGTTTTCCGCAACACATCTAACTCTGTTCATTGTATTCCTGTTTTTTTTTTCCCTTCCAGAGACTATGACTCACTCAGAAAGGAGGATGTGTTCGAGAACAACAGACTGGTAAGGAGTCAAGCAGTTGAACTTTTGTCAAAGCTGACCATAGACAGCCTATGTGGCTGACCTCATTCTTGAGCTGCATAATCTGACATGGCATAAAACACCCACTTTATTAACCCCAGAGTCACGACGACGCATCGAGCATCACACACGATTTTGTTCTTGTTTTTTTGCATTCGTGCAGCACAGTGCTTTCATATTCAGCTGTTAAAACATTAGAGCAGCACAGCAGTTTGAGCACAAGCCTATTCCAACTTTAGCCTCCTTCTTAAAACTTCAAAACTCAGATTGGTCCTCTGCTCCTGTCCACTTGACCTCATTTATTTTGTTAACCCCTTCATGACCTGAGCCACAAAGCCGTGGCCTCTCCATTATTCAGACTTCTTCCATTTAAGCAGCTTCCTCTGAGGGGTTACATGCCCGGCGTAGGGCTACACTGTGCACTCTGGATGACTTCCTTGTTGTCTCAGATGGCCCTGGCAGTGTCAGCAACAAACCTGAGCCCAAGGAAGAGGCTCTCCAGGACATCTATTTTGAATGAGGCTCACTGTCACCTACCACTTGATACTCACAATGACGGTTCATTATAAGCCACTGTTGTTGCATTTTTATCAGATTGTACTCAAGAAACATAACTTTGTGGCCAGAGAATGCAATACTTCAAAGTGTTTCAGTTTTAAACAACTTTAAAAGATCCTTTAAGTAGCAAAATATGAGAACATGACCTGTGCGGTCATTCGCACCCTTCTATTTTTCATGAATAGTGTCATGTTTCTTACAGGTGGTTATTTCACAGGTTGTTAAATAAGAAATTGTGTGCGTGTCTTTGCAGCCAAACCAACGAACAGCTCTCATTGCTTTTATTTTACAGACAGACTTGGTATTCAGTACGGCTCTGCTTTAAATTTATTGAGCATGTCCAGGCTGATGCTAAACAATGCCCTGCTATCTCACTCCCTCCGTCCTCTTTCTTATCCCTGCTAGCTTGCAGGAAGTGCTCCATTCATTATAAAGCCCTTTATAACCTCTCTGGACTGCTGCTGCTCTATTTAAAGGAGATTGTATTGTGGGACATTTGTAACACATTGGGAGCAGCCAAAAACGGTTTTCATATGGTAAAAGTGCTTCTGGTTGAAATGTGTATGTTTTGTCTGTCAAGGCTTTTCAGGTGGCAGAGGAGAAGTTGGGGATCCCTGCTTTGTTAGACGCAGAAGACATGGTAGCTTTAAGGATCCCAGACAGGCTGAGCATCCTTACCTACGTCTCCCAGTACTACAACTACTTTAAAGGACGGCCTCCAAGTGAGAACATGGCTGCTTAAAATGTCCCGGAAACTGAAGAGCTGTGGCTACGAGTGTTGCCCATCTCAGGGAATTCAAAAGTGTTCTCATGTTTATTTGCAGGTTTAGGATTCGGCATGAGTGTGATAATTGAAACTAATAGTGCTCTGCTTTTTCATCAGTGGGAGGTGTAAAGAGGCCAGCAGAGGGCTCCAAGGAGGAGCCATCAGAAAAGAAGAATCTCCCAGTTGTTGCCAAAACCTTTGTGTCTAAAGCTGCCTCGGAGAATCGTTCACCTTCAACTGTCACTGCTCAGACCTCCCCTAAGGTGGCCAGAAATCATGTGCTCACACATTTAAAGTGTTCACAAAACATCTTTATAGTCTTTAAGTAGTACCTTTCTAGTGATCTTGTTTATTCAATTTAATAAACGTAACTAAATGGGATTTCTTTTTTTTTTGGATAGTGTTTTACTTTATTTGTTATCTTTTTGCAGAAGGCAGTTCTGGCTGAAAATGGCAACAAAACTGGGACTCTGAACAGCAAATGTGTTGCATGCAAGAGTCACGTTCATCTGGTTCAGAGACACTTTGTGGAAGGCAAGCTGTACCACAGAAGCTGTTTTAAGTAAGACCTGATTGTATTTTCCTCCATACTTTCCTGTCTCTGTTTCTTTTTATTAAATTCATAGCTTCCTTTTTAACAACCGTTCAATCAGGTGCAGTGAATGCTGCAGTGTGCTTCACGCAGGAGGCTACAAACCTGGGAAGAATCCAGACACATTTATCTGTAAAACCCACCACAACAGTTGCAAACCCTCCTCCGCCAAGGATGGGATCAAAAACTGTTCAGCCGGGCCATTAAACCGCTCCAGCCAGACTCAGCCTGCATCACGCCCCTCTTCTGTGCTGTCAGCTCCGATTAATAACATCGTGAAGACGGTCATCCCTTCTCCACCTTCCCAGTCCTGGACAGCCTCAGCACAGAAGACGCAGTCGGCCCGGCAGAAGTTTTTCCAGGCTGCGCAGCAAACTCCAGAGGCCACAACAGTAAGCAGGAAGCCCACAGAGCCTTTAAGTGTTTCAGGAAGGCCGAAGGTCCAATTGAGTCCTGATGAAGAGAAGAGCAGAGCCAGGACGACAATCGGAAAGAAACTGGCAGACGAGAACTGCAACAACAACAACAAACGCCTGTTCACCATCAGACCAGCAGAGACACGGTGAGAAATGGCATTAATAGTTCCTTCTCGGTTGGACAGTTCTAGTCTTTAGTGCTGTCTGCATGCATTTGTCCTGACTTTTTTTTTTTTTTTTTTTTTCATATGGTTGATGTTGAGGGCTCTCTCTCTCTTTCTGCAGGTTTGGAGATGGGCCAAGTTCAGCTGACAGACCCGGTTTGAGAAAAGATAAATGTAGCCAAGGCCCAGCAGGAAACCAGGCAGGACAGCCCTCCACCAGCCAGACAAACAATGAGGAATTTCCACGTCTGAAGGCCATCAACAAAGACAACACAAGGCCAACGACTGTACACACAACCGCTGCAGGCAAGCGTTACTAAATTCATTTCAGTTGTTCTTGATCCATTTTTTGACATCTTGCCAGCATACAACCTCTGCCTTGCCAATTCCTTCTGTCTGTCTGCAAACACATTCATAGAAAAAAAAACAAAGCCCTTTTGTTATTTCTGCCCTATTTATAGAGCCAGGGCATTTAGCATGATGTTAGCTCCACATGTAACACTGACAATTTAATGTCTGTGACACTGTCGTAATGAACTTTTATAGTTGAACTGTCATTCTCTCTGGATGGATGTACATGCATGGGTGCAGCATCCTGACAGTGAGTCCCAGACATAAACACAATTACTTCTGGCTGTTAATTTAAATGGTCATAAAGTCATCATCTAGCATTGAAACGGGACATTCATTCAAGTTTTGTGAAATTTGAAAATCACCTTTTGTCACAATTCTAAAGACCATTTCTGTCTCATGCTGGATTAGGGCATCATTTGGGTGTCTAATTCAAATGTACCGATAATGATCTGTTAGCGCTGTATGACAGACTAGACATTGAAACTAGTCAGCGCACCCATTTGTTGAGCTGCAGAGGTGAGAGTGACACAAATAAATCTTTTTTAAATTGTGTAAGACTTGTGGAACTGTACCTGCTTTCATTAAACTTAAGAACATATCAAAATAAAAATGACACACATCTATTTGTTTTTGGGTTTTTTTAAAGGAAAACAACATTTTAAAGTAATTTGACAGATGAAACATAACTTTTGCATATTTTCATCAAGCTGTTTCTGTCTCAATCACTTGTATGCAGATCCGATCCAAGGGAGGCAATCACGGCTTGAACCTTTGAAAACCCAGCCATGTCTTATGTAAGTATCCTTGTTTCTCCTTATAATCACCGTTGCCTCCTAACTCACTTAAGTGATGTGAGAGGGTCACACAGGTAGAGAGATTTGTCCTCATACGTCCATGACCATTCAGCTTCTTCGCACTTCGTCCTTCTCTGTTAACCGGCTCAGAGTGCAGCTGTATCTGCTTCCAATTCTAACAAGTCCAAAGGAGTGCCTGGCCTAAACGTTTCCTTCTCTAACACTCTTATTTCTTACCCCTGCTGATGATTTCTCCATTGTGTACCCCACCTTTCATAAGTACAAAACAAAAAGGTGAGGCTTTCTGTATTTATTTTTCTCTTTGTCATCAGTGTCAGATAAATGCTGCACTTTTACATCCAAATGCTGACAAAGCTTACGACACTGTCATTGTCTTTCTTACAGAGAGGCAAAAACAGAAGCGTATACTCAGCCACATAAGCCTGAGTTCAGGTTTGCGACTTCCTCTAATGTCTCCATCAGTACAACACGGCCTCCCTCGGCTCCAACACCTGCACAACCAGCAGTCAGCTGTGCTCCGTTTGATGCTGCACATTTTAGACAAGTGTCTCCTCAGAAACCTCAGCATGCTTTTGAAAACCCAAGTGAGTCACTTCTGTTCATTATATTAACAGATAGCTTTCCGAAGAAGTTCCCTTGAAGAAATTAATTAATTATATTTAGTTATAGTTCTGTTATAATTCTATTTTGCCTTTAAATTACTAAAGGCAAAATAACTGGCTCTTCAACATCTAAATACTCGTGTGTTGGGTTGTGTTCACGAGCAAAGTGCTAACAGTGACTGTTTTTTGATTCAGAGGATGTCAATTCTTAGTTGTTGTTTTTTTTTTTTTCAAGAAAAACTGTTGTTTCATAACCACTTGACGCCTGAATTTGTTTCCAAGTATTAAAACATTGTTTTACACGTGTTTCTGCTTTCAAGTAGATGCTAAATTAAGTTGAGAAGGTTTATTTGAAAACAGCACATAAAATAGATATTACATAAAAATAGTACATGCATAGCACATCAAACGGATGTTGTTCTGTCTCCGTCTGGTCCTATGACAAACTGCTTGTAAAAGGTTTCGGGGTATGTATTGAAAGTGCATCAACCGGCAGTGGAGGAATACAGATGCTATTTTAGCTGGATTTGGAGCGGAAGCGGTTTGATGCAATTTTGCGACAACAGGCGTCAAGACGAAGGCGTTAAAACTGTGAACAAAAACATTGAGAGCGTCTTATAAATGAGAAACGTGCAGATAAACAGGAGAATAGTACCTTAAAACCTTTAAAGAAACACTTTGTAGAAGTGAGGAGGGCTGTGGGTTGAAGTGAACTATCAAATGTTGTCATGTTAAATTAGTTTGAAAAAAGTTAACAGCACTTGTAGTATTATGACGCCTCTAATCACCTTCCACTCCTAATTAGCTCCACACACAAGGTACAGCTAAGAATGATCCCGTCTTTGGTTTTCCAGGTGTACAGTTATAATGGACAAATAAAAATAGCTATTTGGGGGCTAAAAGAAACATCAGAAAACGACGGAAGTGATAAATCCATCTGAAGGAGCATTCATGTCTGTGATACAGTTTGATCAAATCAACCAAACATGATCAAGAAATTTAAAACCACATCTACAAATCCCAACCTCCTGGTGGCACTAGAGGAAAAGTCAGGGGGTTACAGGGGTCATTTTGTGTCAGCCTTTTGGGAACTAGAATGCTTTAACATAGTTTGGTGTTGATATTAATTAAAAATTCCAGTATGGACCAATGAGGTGGACGGATTGACATACAGACCGGCATTACCTTCCCACAGCTCCACTAGCATGGCTTAAAATCACAAAGCATCATTGAGGCACTGTTCATTGGATGTGTCCCTGTTTCAAAATTGAAAAATAAATCAAATAAATTGGCGCACATTCTGATCCCAGGACAGACCATGTAGGACCCGTAATGTGTTTCTGTGTTTTTTTGTTACATTGGTAGTTTGAACTGAGTGTGGCTTCATAATTTATACTTATTTTAGTTCTGCAGTCGGAGACAAAGATGATGGCTTTGTATATTTTTCTGTTGACTGTCAGCTTTGTAATTGTCATTTTTGTCCTTTTTATTAGATCACTTTTGCTTAAAAAAACCCCCAAAAAAACCACTCAAAACTTAAATGGAGTTTGATGTTATTTTGAAAGTTCACGTCCTCTTAGCCTCTTTGTGTCTGCTACCCTGTGTTTTGAGATTCATGCAGATTTTTCCTCCTAAAACCGGAGAATTCATTAGCAGATTGAACTTTCTGCATATCTGCACCATGTTAACCTGCCTGTCCTTATTTTAGGTTTTGAACAGGAGACTCGCTCATCTGTGAAATCCCCACCCAGACGGCCAGCTGTGGAATCTATTAGCTCCTCAATGTCTGCTCCAGCCAATCACGGGAATCCGTCATGTGGGTTAAAAATATCATCATCAAAGCCTCACATACATGGCCTCATTCATCTTGTTGATATGATATGAACAGTCAATGTTTCACTGAAAATAAATCAGGTGAAGTCGTATGTGACAATGCTTTTCTGAAAAGCTGCCATGAAAGGAGTATCTAATCCTATTTTATCTACCTCTTAGGTGCTAAAAAGGGAAAGTATTTGTCACCCACCAACGCCTCCAGGACTCAAATGAGGTCACCCTCTGTAAGTTCCCTCCATTAAGTCTCTTAAGAGATTAATTAACAGCTCTACAAATATGCTTTCATTACATTCCCGGCAAAAAAAAAAAAAAAAAATGGACGACCTTCTTTGCGTTTTAGCGGCCAAAGTCGGAATTTTCAAATTAAAATTATCTATACTTGACTGTGACTCTTAAGTTCTTTTGTTTTATATCAGGTGAAGTCTTATCACATTCCAGCGGAGCAGATTGAGAGAGAGCTGAATGATATTGAGAGGAACTTGGCTCAGTTGGAGAGGGAGGGAGTGGAGCTGGAAAAGAAACTCCGCAGCTGTGAAGAAGGTACTTCTTTTTTTTTTTATATCCCCCACTCTTTCCCTGCAACTCATTTTGTTGTACTTGTTTGGATGTGCAAATAAAATTGTATGTTGATACGTTCAATGTTCATGATAAACCCCTAAAACAACTTTTTTTTAGAGGCAATGCTCAATTTTGTCCTCATGCAGTGAATAAACTAAACACAGCTTTCATATTTTATTGTATTTCAGCACACAGCTGAATCCCACTGCTGCTTCAGTGAGAATATCTCTGGCACAGTGTCCTCACACACACACACACACACACACACACACCCTGTCAGCTGGAAGTTGAGGTGTGTGGGTTTGTGTTTGGGGGACATACTGCCCATTTCTATTACCGTTTCTGCAGCCAAATGAGGTGAGAGGCACAGACGGCCCACAGGGATGTTGCTTCTCTTTCAGGGAGTGGGAGTAGGGGGCCTGATTGCTTCACTCAAGGTCAACATGACTCGGGCATAATATATATTCTGGTCCATTGCATACCTTTTTCGTTTTTCAAGTGCCACCCAGAAAGCCTTAGCATGCGGTCACTTGGCTGAAATTTGCCATCAGCTGTATAGCACCTTGGAGATCGTCAGCTTCTCACCTGGAATTTTTCATCAAAAAAAGAAATCCTGGATGTCAAAATAAAAACATGTTAGCTTTGTCCTGGAACTGTATCATGATGCTTATTGTAAATGAAAAATCGATGGAATGGGGATCAATATTCACTGTAGAAATCTGTAGATTTACTTAATTAGGTGATAAGTCAGACCAAATTTTCACATTCCTCCTCATGCTCCTCTGTATGTTTGATGTTTAGCTTCTGGCGAGGACACTTACACATTTCATTGTAAAGCCCAACATTTATTTTAAAATGATTTGATAAAAATCCTAAATTTTTCCTTTCTGGATTATTTCATAATCATTATAAGTGTTAAAGATAAATACAGACTTCATGATGTATCTCCTACGTGTAGATCTACCGACATGTTAAGACTCAAATATAACATTTAGCAATCAGTAGGTTCAAATGTCTTTATAAAGCACATTTTAAAAACAGCAACAGCTGACCAAAGTGCTGCAACTAATGCTCAATAGAGTTTCCAAAGACGATGTTCAGAAAACCTGTTTTGTTCATATAAAAAAAAAACATTTAGCAAACAGCTTTACAACAGTCAGAAAATGATATGCATCTTCATATTTTAAAAAGAAAAGCAACAAATCCTCCAAACATTTGTATCCAAAGAGAGTTATTTTCTTCTTAATGTCTTGGCTTTTATCAATGTAATTTAATAGTTATGGAAAAATTATCCAAATCAAATACCAAACCTAACTTTTGTTTTGGTAAAAAAATGATAAAGTGAAAGTAACTGCAACTACTAATGAACAAAACAAACATTAAATAGACATTTCTATCACAAACTGGCAGATCAAAGATATTCGTCACATAATGTACAAAGCTGATTATCCTTGGCTGCATACAGTATGACTGTCCCTGAAGTTTGACTCGGTCCCAGGAGGTGAATCAGAACGCATCTCAACAAACCTGCAGCCTGCTACTGCACAGCAGCCAAATCCTTAAAAAAAAGTTTGTTTTTGTGTTCTCACACGTAATTTTATTATAGCTTAAATATTCAATCATAAAAAAAAAAACGAGTTGATCTGGTGAAAATAAGATGTCATTTTAGACAAGGAGCTGCTTTGTTCTTAGGATCATTATAGAAAACTGTTTTTTTTCAGAGGGGGACGGAGACATACTGATGGACCCTCTGATGGTTGAGTGGTTCACTCTCATTCGAAAAAAGCAGATGTACATTAGAAAGGAGTCAGAGCTTGTTTACATGTGAGTCCTTCTTTTTTCTAGCCTTGAACTGAGAAGATAAACAGTGACAATACATTTACCATCATCCCATACTTACATCCCTTACTTATCAAGTTCTCTGGACTCGAGTGTTCACCTCAGAGAGCGTTGTTTACTTTTATTTTAAACTGTATTTAGTTTGCCCCATGAAGCTCAATGTTATCATTGCAGTAATGTGCTTCCTGTAAATGTTACACCATAAATGTTATTTGATGTCATTATATATCAGCTAAGCCTCTTTTTTACGTTATATTGGTTTTGTATCTCAGAGCCAGGACTCAGGAGCTGGAGCGGCAGCAGCCAGGTGTGGAGGGGGAACTCCGCAGGCTGCTGGAGAAGCCAGGTTCGACACTCTCTGCTCAACATCTGTTGCCTACCTTTTACAAATAACGATTAAAAGTGTCAACTTGTTTCTGCAGATCATTTAAAGTCTGGAGAGGAGCAACATCGAGAGAAGAAGTTGATGCGGAGACTGATGGAGATTGTGGATGGCAGAAATGCAATTGTTGAGGGTCTTGATGAAGACAGGCGCCGGTAACACGATCCAGCTTGTGTTGTTTGGAGATAAAGAAGTGATCATAAATGCAAAGTAACACTGGTTAGGAGATAGCTCTTAATAACTGGAGTTGTGTTTTTGATCCATTTCAGGGAAGTGGAAGAGGATCAGCAGTTGAATGAAATGATGAAAAACCTCGGTAAGTATTGCCTGTGCGTTGTTTTCTAACTTGAACGCATCATTTCTAATATCCAGTTTTGTTTTATGTAAATAGGTGTCAAAAAGGCCAAAAACAAAAGGAAATCCTCGATCTCTAAAATGTTCAGGAGAAGAAGTAAAAGACGAGTGGAATGATTTAAAGGACAGGTTTTTCTTTTCTTTTTGTGTTATTTGTTCATGCTTTTGAAAAAGCAAGCTTTTTATATTTTGATACTGAAGAACCTGAAGTGTGTAAATGAAAAGAGAAGAGACGAGATGTCAGATGATGATGAAACAATGTATCGTTTCCATTATGTTGGAATATTTCAAATGGAAGGTTCTTTTAAAATGCTGTTTTCTGATAAGTATTCTTAGTTCTCTGCTCACTGTTAATGCTGTCACTATACATTTCTCATGATTTATTGAATTAAGTAGACAGTTTCATGATGTCATAAATTGAGAGCATTTCCCTTACACGATGCAGATCACAGTAAAAGAGTAACACATGAGTCACCTTTCATGGATATGTTCTTAATGTTAAGTTATATTTACTGAAAAATTTGGATGGGATATCAAACCAACTTAGACCGGGTCCAGAAAAGAGGTCGTTTTACGTTAGAAACTAAAACTATAAAAATTTGACAGATTCCAGAGGAAACACCGACTTCCTCCTCATGCAAATGGGAATGAGCACAATGGACGTGTAATCCTTCAACAGTGGTGATCCAAAATGAAATTATTTCAGTTTTTATTTAATAATGGATTTTAACAAATTTCCTGTAAGGATATTAGCAGGAGAAAAAAAAAGCTTGACAATTAAGTTAGACTGGCTGTGGAGTGTAAAATGAAGAGCCACACATGTTGAGCCGGCTTCGCTGCAGAGAGAGACTGTCGCTCCTCTCCCACGCTGTACTGTAGGTGGCAGCCTGGGTATGCTGTATAACACGGCAGGAACTTTGAAATCCAATTTGCCACAGTGCGGACAGTTAATTTCTTTGCTAATTTTATAAATGCTTCAAAAATGTTCAGCTGTGCTGATGCAATAATGTTATGTGAAAGAGGATTAGGTAGAGCTGTAGCTTATGGCCGGGGAAGGCTTATAAACTATAGGTTGTATTGAGCTTTTTATCTTCGAACTGGCTTTAATTAAACACTACTCTTTACTAATATCTGCATCAGAAATTCTCCGTACCTGCACTATTAAATGTTTAAAGGACGTGTGGAGTCACTGGTGCGTGAAAATGGCATCCGAGTGAGTGCAGGGAATAACCTGAAGAAGAGTTGACTTGTAGTTATTATTGAATGGTATGTGCTTGATCTGTATTTATAGCATTTTAAACTTGAAATTTCTTCAATAAATCCTTATAGAAGACGAGTGTGCTTGAATTATTTACTTAATAACAGCCTTCACACATCTTTCTATTTTAACACCTCCGTGAACTTTTTATAACTCCACTTCTCATGCCACAAGCTCCACGGAGGACTGTTGATTCAAGATCAGACGCTGCTTCCAGTTAAGAAACCAACAATGCTGCATGAAAGCTGTGCAGAAATCACAGAGCTGCATCAATGCATGCTTTTAATAAGGGATTTTTTTTTTAAGAGAAGGCAACAAGATATTCCCTGTCATCAATACATTATGGCAACTTAAAAGCTACACATCCCTCATTTTGAGATGCATGAAATTGTGATCATGAACTTGAAACACAATCTTTCTAGTTGAGCAGAGTTGGGGATGGTATTGGTACAAAATGCCATGCGTGATGTGGCTGACAGTTGAGACCGAATGTGTGATATTAGAGTTAATTAAAGCTTTGCGCCCCATCTACTGCAAATGCTTGCACTTCTGCAATTAAGAATCAAAGGCGAGGGCTTAGTGTCAGGGGGGTGTCTAATACATGGTTTTAACAGGAATGGGACCTGATTTGCCGAGCTCCTAGCGACAAGCATTAACAACAGCCTCAAATTAGAGGGACATTAATATTCATAAGTAAAACAATTCATCCTGTGAATGTGTGATGAAATGGAATCCTCTGAGGTGAGCTCTTGTGTCCAGGCTGCCATCGTTCATTAAAATATGCCATTACCCATGAAGTGCTTAATCTTTATGAAAGGGTGGAGAAAATCTGTTTGAACCTGCTCTGACAGAAAGGTGGAAATTGTAACATAGTTCTGCACCTTACATTATGTACATTCTTAAATATAATGTCAAACAGAGGAGTTTCCTTTGTACCATGTGCTAAATTGCCTGAATGAAAACATATAATCTTTGCTTGTCCACATTGATATTTTTCTGTTATTTTCTAGTATCCTGCCACTTACAGCACAATCTAATGTGTGTGTGTGTGTGTGTGTATGCGTGTGTTCTTATTCCAGTCTCAGCTAGAGTCTCTGCCACTAGCCTGTAATTATGATCCTCGAGGTAATTTTATCAGGCTCATTAGCTCTGATGAGTAAACGAGAAGCGTGCCTCTAATTTATTGGCCATCCAGGCTGGAGACTTAATTCTCATCAGAGAGATCATAATATTTGTACAGAGAGACGGATATCCAGGACATAGACTCAGCTAAAAGGCTCCTAGACCTAACACTGAGGCCGAGACTTTGCGACTTAAGACTAGTAATTACAATCAAAACATAATGTTTGTAAGATAATTAGGCATGTGCTGAAATGATTCCCATCTTGACGAGCAGAAAAAAAACATTCCTTTTTTAAAGCGATTGTTTGCATTCTGCAGGGTCTTGTGACTTCTTTTTTTTTCCCCCCTACGCAAAATTAGATTCTCAAACCTCTGCAAACAAAATAGCATTGTTTTTATTCCTCCTGTTCAACGGAGATGATCCATTTTCTGTGTCAGAAAATGTGTTAAGGGAGCGGGGTAAATATGCTTACAATTTTCAGTGTGTAGAAATTTGCATTGAGGGGAAATTATGCATGCTGGCTAGTGGAAATGAAATGTATAAAGTGCATGACTGGTAGACTTGACAAGTGCAGCTTTCATCCATCTCAAATGAATAATTTTCACTTCCCTTAAACATCCTTAATCCAACCATGTTATCAGCGGGCATGCAGGATTCTGCCAGACTTTCTCCTGAACGGCACAGCAACTTTCAACTTGCCTGAGATTCTGCACTGCAGTTGCTTACCACATGGTCTTAGGGACTCACTCTTATCCTTTCCCGCTGGTTTTGTGGATCAGTAAAATTCCTTCAAAACACAATATATACATAAGGCAAGTCTTAATAGATAGCAGAATGTCTCACTCTACCCTCCTGTGTGCTGCCTCAGAGGTCGACTTAATGCACTGTATTTTACCTCTGATTCACATTGGCAGAAAACTCAGAGGAAGGTGTCTAAAAAAACCCTATTTGCTCCTTGGCCCCTTTGTCCTCTATTTCAAATTTCACTGACAGACCCTTCCATGCTGGTGTACCGTGGTTTAGGAATTCATATGACCGTAAAGGGATAGAGAAGGATATTCATGGTAAATTACTCATTTACAGCTTGACATTCAGCTTCCAAATGTGTTATTTCTTAAACATTTCCTTGTCTCCTTTACAGTAATACATATTTAATATAATGCTATATTGTGGCAAATACCCCTTTACATCCAAATCCTTTTTAATTTGTGCACGTCAGTAGTGTGTTTTCCAAATGCGACTGACAATAAACAATTAAATATGTAATTGCTGTTTATGCTGCTAATCCTTATGATAGCCTCTTATATTAAGGGGTTACCTGGCTATTTTCAATATCCACTTTCACAGAAGCCTCAAATTGTGATAAGAATATTAACCTCATCAATTTCAGGTAACTTTCAACGCTTTAACATCTTGTCTTAAAGACCTGCGTGTTAGCAGGAGTCTCAGCCTTGGCATTTAGTGACATTTTAAGCCTTTTAACAGAATCCAGACAGGGATTTGCAGTTTCCACCAAAGGAAAATAATTTATATCCTCCTTTCTCAGAAACTGTGGGTAGAGGGATTAAATGCACCAGAGAGATTTGTATGTGGTGCAAGTAAAACAATATTGTGACTCAGTTAATACATTTTCTACCATCTACTTTCATGCGTTGCGGAAGTCAGGAGCTGTTACTCATCGTGCTGAAGTTGGCTTTGATGCTTTTCTTGTTTAATTTTCTCATTTTTAAGGTTTTACGAGTGTAGGTCATAGTGATGACAGCCCTGTGGTCCTCGGCTCCTCTTCTAACAGTGCTATGAGACACCTTAAATAAGTGTCTGCAGGCTCCAAGGCAATAAAGAGTCTAACCCAGACCAATTATACTGCTTCATTTCCTATCAAACTTCCTTAAAACCTTTGGAATGAGCAAATGTTTTCACCCCACTTAGAATTATATTTAAAACATGATGATGTCCTGTGCACAAAGGGAGGGGGGAAAAAAACATTCCTGAATGACAGTTTGCAACACAAAAGGTCTTTTCTGCACGTTGGATGGGTTGTGGACTGTGTTTCTGCCAGTGTGTGTGATGGCTGCTGTGTAGTGGAGACATGCAGGGCTCTGTTCTCTCTGTGGGCAGGCAGCTTTGATGCACTGCCTCTCTTATCTCATGCCTGGCAAGGTTAATGAAGTGGTGGCACTTTTGGAGGAAGCAGAAATGGGATGAGTAGCAAAGACCAGAGGAAGCTTGGAGATGAAACGTCCTGCTCTTAGCGGCTGTAAGTGGCAATTTTGGTGAATTACATAGACAATAAGAGAGGTTTCTGTCATCCTCTTAAACACAACAGTCGTCTGAATCGGGAATGGCAGATTGCATCTCTTTCAGCTTGGTTCATATGAAATTACATTAGCATGTAGGCATCACTTGTAACTTGATCTGTCAAACATCTCAGCATAAGGCCAAGATGGCTTTTCCTTTGCAGCATTTAAGTCAGGTTTTGTGCTTTGCAAATGTTGTGAATTGTATTCTGGGGCACAAAAGATTATTGTGAAATGTTAAAGTTGTTTCCCATCTTTTAGAATCACATCCGTCCTCATTTGAATCAGGAAAGATCGAGTGTAGTGAAGTGTGCTGCAGTCCTTTGAAGGCCCTGTTTAAAAGCCACCGTGCCTATGTCATGGGCAACAAGTCTCACTTTAGAGATGGACTTGGCTTATTTTATTTGTCATAAGTGTCTCGGAAGTTGGCTTTTGGTTTCAGCTTAAACAAAGGCCAGGAAAGCCGTGCTAATATAAATATAATAACAGGTGATGTACTGCTAATGCTCTGTATTCCTTAGCATTTTGGTTTTTAATATTCCTATTCCCTTTGCATCTATAAGAGCTAATAGGTAAACAGTCATGAATGGAAGAAATGAAGCAGGTCTACATGCCAATGAATTAGCATATAGATGAGTTCATCTCATACAAATAGTGCTCTTTTGCCCACAACTCCCTGTGCTGAGCAAAGATCATGTATGTAAAGTATGCATGCAGGAAATGTAAATCCGTTTCAATCATCATTCAATCTAATAAGATTTTTTTTCTCTCTCTCCCTCTCTCTCGCTTGACGGTCGTTGCTCAAATGTCCGGAAATATTGAGAGGGCGGTCAAGCTATTCCCCAAAGCGGCTTAATTGTTTTAAAAAAGAAAAATCAGCAATGTAAAAATAAGGCACGCACAGACAAACATAGAATGATCGCAGGTATATAAAACTGAGGCCAATTTCATGGCAGCATTTGCATGCAGATCAGACAAAGGCTGTATCAAGTTTTAAGGACACTAAAGCACTTCAAGAAAACAATGCTCTATTTTCTAAAGCTGAAAATTCTATAAAAGGAGTGCCATTGACCGTATGTTTTATATTTGATCCTCATTAATGTAATTCCATAAACAAACACCACCTCTGTGAAACATAAGTATTTGTATCATAGCTCATGTTAATATGCCCAAAGAAGCTTATAGAATTGGGTCAGCTAATTAAGCAATTAGCTTACTGCAGCTCTGTGGTCAGGCTGCTACTAATCTATAGCATTGTGAGCCTCGATGTGCCAAAAGCGATGAGAGGCTTGTGTGTCTGTGTCTCGCATCCCGTCTGACAAAGGATCATGTTTGAAGCCATCCGCTCCCTCGCCAGAAAGGCAGAAGACTTGTCTCTGTTCCCTAATGCTCACGTTTCTCATGCAAATCCCCCGAATTGAATAGGTTGTTTATTGTCTAGTCAATATATTGAGACATTTATGTAGTGCTGTTGAAGTGTTTGCTCTCTGAATTTGTAAGTATGTTAACACACATGAAATCCCAGACAGATTAGAGTTTGATAGCATTAAAGCCATGATGAATGTTGGTAGCTTTTAGCAGAGCCCACCACGAGGCTTCTTAGCAGGCGTCTGACGAGGGCAGAGTTAGGCAGCGCGACTGTAGAGCGTTAAATACATCAGTGATGTGATTTGATTTAACTCTTCGTCTTGGTAAGCCACCAAGTAAAATAACCTCCAACTTGTATGTTGAGCAGAAACTGCACTTGCTGTAGGCCTGGCACATTTTTCAACACTGTGGTTTAAACCGAAAGGGATTGTTGTACTGTATGTTGGGGGTAATGTTTCCAAATGATTTATACTGAAAATGTGCAGGATGCAGTGGTTAGCTTAGCTTGTTCTAGTTTCATAAGCGGGATGTCCGTGTGTTCATAAGCGAGATTGATAAACAGGCACACGTGTGGTGCATTGCCCAGAGTAACATTGGTTGTTCCATGTTGCCTTGTTTGAACTGCTTTCATAACATTTACATGTACATATTACATTTTAACTATACCCTTTCTGATTTATTGCGACTTTGGGATAATGCAAAAGGTTCTTTTTATTTTCTTGGGATTTTGTGGGATACATTTGCATTTGTTCAATTTACAAGGAATCCATCTTCATAATTTAACATCTACCTTAGGATGTCATTATGGTCCCTAACACCAGACTATTCTATTGAGATAAGGCCCAGTTAAGTCTCACCAACACTGGAGTCACTTTTGTCCAATGACTAACAAAACAATAAAGTGATTACACCTCTGCATGGTTTGGATGCATTTCCAACAGTATAAAGATCCAAGAAGACAAATGATGTTGGCAATAAGACGTGAGCAACCATCAGGAAGAACAAGAACTTCACTAAGACAAATGAGGATGTTGCCTGGTGAGTAGCATTGATTGGTTAAGGGATTGATTTATTGGCTGACAACTTTGACTTTGTCAATTGACAATTTGACACTTCTTCAGCACTTCACTATATATTGTGAAACAGTTTTTCCCCTCCAAGGGGCCAGTTTTAAAGATTGAGAGATTTTTTTTTTAATTTTATTTTAGTGCCAGTTTATAACTGTCTGTCTGTGTTAGCAGTAACTATAAAGACTTCATCTGAAGTACATATGCATTTGTATTCAGGGTATGTGGTCAAATGGGGAGAAGATGCCTTTCAAAGAACATACAATTAAAGTATAACTTTAACTCTGGAAACAGTCACCAGCTGCTTCTAAAATCGCTCACAGCTTTGACTGAAGTTTTAGGCTGGTACGAAATCACTGCTGAGGAAGAAACAGAGGTTGTTATTATTTTTCTGTGAGTTAATCACGATGCACATCAATGCAAATACTGTAGGCAAACATGCACTCCATGCCACAGAAGATTATTTAACAATCAAAAAGTTTCAGTCTTATTTGGATCTGTTAAGTGAATGTCTGAAAAACTGGAAATTGCATCTTTATTTATGCATTTTGCAGACTAATAAGCTAACAGAGCTTTCAGAAGGCGTAGTTAACCCTCCTCAATCTTACTCTTTTTGTTGTTGATGCAGTTGCTCTAGTTTCCCTGCTATATATTATGCACATAAAACTCCTTTGAGAAACGACTTTTCAACACTCTCAATTGTGACTATGGAAATACATAAGATTCAGTTTCAGGCTGTATAAAGGGAACTTGATAACTTGTGATGAACTGGCTCTGAAGGTAATACTTTGCTCTTCCTGATTGTCACATGCACTGTTGAACGAAGGATAATGTTGTCATTTACAATAGTTAAAAGCCTGAGATGTTATAGAAGTCTCATATATTTTTGCACTATAGCATGCTAATAACATTTTGATGAGCGAGATCTGAGGGAGAAGTGTACCTAATTGAAGCAAAAGGCTTGAAATGCATTGTTAACGGGTCAGAGAGGCACCACTTATGGCCATGATGATGATATGCAAGGTGTGGAAATGCATTTCCAATCTCCCTGGCTTGAGCCCATCAGTTTCCATTCAGAAGTGTGTGCACTTGTTCATTAAGCTTATGCGTATCATCAACTGGTGCACTCATTCTATCAGGCAGATATGGCAGGGATAAAACGATGTGAAGGCTGGAAATTCAAACAACCATTCTCATTTGCAAAGGTCATTAAAGCCTGGCATACATTAGAAAATCTGCTAATTATGAAATGGCTTAACTCCACATTCAGCGGGATTATGTCTGCTCATTTAGAATATGTTGATCCCCTCCCGTACTCGTCATAAGACAGTTGATGTATGGGACTTGTGGCACAGAACGAATGTTCCCACTGCTTGTCGGTCATCTTAACTGACTGTAAGAAGTCCATAAAAGTGGCCGTCTTGTTCTGAATGGATATCTGCACCAACACCACAAAACAAGACACACAAGTTTTAGAGCTGCTGAAGAAATCTGTAATAATGATGCTATTCAGCTCAGCCCCGAAATCATGTATTTTTATTACTGTCATTACTTAAATAAGTTGTCTATTAACAAATGCTGGTAACAAAATCTTCAAGCAGTATCGGGGATCAAGTTTTGTACTTGAGAAATGCATGGAGCTTCTCTGGTTTTTCAAGGCTCGGTATGATTTTAGTTAAACAGCATTATTTACATTTTTCTTAAGCGATTTCAATCTGCTTTATATAAATATAATTTTAAAATATGCTTGTAGTAGTAACTATAACATAAGCCATGCTTGTTGAAGTCATTTAATATAAAACATTAAGTTAGGGGACTGAGCTGAGTTTGTGCAAAAGTAAAAAGAAGCAAAACGAGAGCTGTCTTCAAATCTGAGACTCATTATTTTAGCATGACATTACTACAGAGATATAGGACTGCAGTGATGTTTCCATCTCTTATAATTGGACACATACTGTTGTTGAACCAAAATGTGTGATGTGGTGAAACATTAAAAACAATGACAATGTTTTTTCTTTAATAAGTTTTCAGCTATAGCATGCTCCAGTTGATTAAAACTATGAAAGATGTAAAAGTAAAACTTTGATTGATATTAAAAATGTGCAAGATTTTCGACTCCAAGAATATCAATACAGTTTAAAATGGGAGTCTGGTTTACTTCTGGGTTAAATCTAAATCTACGCAGTAGCAAATCGCAAAAGCCTATATGAAGCCTGACACTCCAACCTTATATGCTTTGTTTCTGTTGCCATGGTTTCAAGTACTAGAAACAACCAAAGAATATGGCAGAATCAGAGACTTGGGGATAGCTAGCATAGCCATTGCACTGCCAACTAGCGTTTCTCAGACAAGGTATTGCAGAGGTATGCAGACACACCAACTCAATAGCCTACAGTACTGAAGACAATGTTACATTCCTAGCCACAGCGTAGATTTAACAGAGAAGTAAATAAAACAAAGAAAAAGATTGAATAAAAAACAATGTTTTTTTTGTGTTTTTTTTTTTACCAAAAATATATATTTATTTGCATTTAAAAGTCTTCATGTATGTGATCAGCAAAACTCAGGACAGATTTTTTTTCCTGTCTTGCATTTTCTCTAAACTAATTCAAGCTCTTTACTATTGATAGTATAACTCAAACTAACTGCTTACTCTTATCCAATAATGTGTTTTGTTCTTTGTTAAGCATCTTTGAGTACTTAGAAAAGCTCTATATAAATCCAACATATTATTATTATTAATCCCATAATTAATTGAGAATCTTCCCAGACAATTTACATTGTGAGATTTAATCTCTTCCATGGATCTTATGCATATGTTGTCGCTGACCAGACCTCTCAAAATATCCACCACAACGTGGGCCTTGTTGGATCATATCACTCTGAATTTTGTCTATTTAATAATCTGATTGCCAATTAAGACAGGCGGCGATGCTTAGATCTATAAAAGGTTAATAAGCCTCAGCCGCAGCGTGTTTCTCTTGGGTAAATGTCACTTAGACGTAGGCCACCATGGGTCAAGATCTCCCTCCAGATCTAAATTTAATCACATAGCATCGCCTGGCCCCGTCCTCACCCTCATTAGTCCTCGGCTTGTGCCCTGGCACCCTCCTTCCTGCCCCTAACTCTAACCCAGCCATGCCATCAGCTATCAGCCAATAGAGATCCAAAAGCTAAGATCAAGTCCAACAATTCTGCAGGTCTACAGTGGATTTTCTTGGCATGTGGTTCGGCAGGAGTGTCTTGCACCAGGGGGAGCTATGAAATCTAACCGAACCATCATATGGGTGTGACCTGTTGGCTGAGCTCTCACCTGTGCCACCTGTCGGCCTGCCCCACATAATGACAGAATGACCGGAACAATGCAAGCAGACGTCTTATCTTAATTTTCTCCTCAGAGTTTAATTAACCTGCTCATAAATTGGCCGAAAGAAGAAGAAGAAGAAGAAAAAAAAAGCCTTTCACACTTCAAATCACAACCAGTGAGACTTAACGGATCATTGTGAGATTATTGTCCTGTTCAAAGTTGCATCCTGACAAAAAAAACCTTCCTTATTATAAATGGATACATTTCCAAGTTGTCTATAGGCACACCGCAGGGAAAGTGTTGTCATGTGCCCTTGCATGTGTTCTAAATGTGTCACTTATTTAAACACTGTGCAGCAAACATGTCAAAGGTGCAGGCGGTTTGCATGGAACAAGAATGCAAAACCATTAAGTTCTTGAATGTTAATACGAATTACGCACAAAATTGGTAATAATTCTTGTGCCCTACAGAAATGATTAACATAATTCTGATAAATAGGCAGATGGCAGAATGTGTGAATTGAGGTAGATTTATCTTAATTAATATCTTGAACCTACTTGGAGAAAGGTAAATGGCTCCACCGGGGCCAGAGATGTTCCTCTGTCTTGTGTGTGTATATTTCTCACGGCCTGACATGTAGTAGTGGCCTGAGGATATTAAGTTGCTCTCAAGGTATGCATCAAACCCAGGCAGCCTGCTGATAATGAACATATACCCAGGCAAGTGAGCTAAACACACACACACACACACACACACACACACACACACGCACAATCACATCCCTGACTCTTAATCAAAAAAAAATAAAAAATAAATATTTAAACAGTCTCTCTATTCTCAGCTGCAGTAAGCATGCATTATCATCGTCCTTTTAGTGAGCTCAAATTTCTTCTTGCGTTACTGCTGCTGGTGAATAAAGTGTGAATTTCTTTAACTCATCACAAATTAAGGCAATTAAAATGTTAATTATTACAAGTAGAAAAGGGACAAAGGAATTCAAATAAATTGATGTATTGACGTTTTTTTAATTAATTCATTCGGGTTCCTACTGTGTTAGGATAATTATGCTTAAGTGTTTAATTACATATTTTGATGGGATCCTCAATTACTCAGGCTTAATAAAATATCATTAGCCTGTCTCCCAGGTTCTAAGCTGTGGAGACGTACAGTATTAGAGGATGTATTTAAATAAAATATTAGATTACAGGCTGGTTGGGATATGTGGCCCTCAATCTCCACTAAATCTCTGTTAACCTGGAAGCCGCTCCTCACATCAAAGTTTGACACAGCAGTAAACAAACAATGTCAAATTTACATATTAATTAGTGTCGGGCTATCAGCACGGCTGATGAATTCAAATGTGTGGCCCTTTACTGTGGCTTTGCAGCCACAGTGCCGCCTGGCGGGAGGCTCAGCGCTCAGAACAAGGAGAAATTACCTGGACCCAAAGGCCGAGCACACCCTCCCCGTCACATGCAGGTTTTATTACATGGCGAGTGTAAATATTCAATATCTTTTCTCTGACTGTGTGTCTTACAAATCAATTTGCAGTGTCACGACATCCACTGCAAAATATGCAAAGCACAGATAAGTACCCAGTTGTCAGCCATCCAGTGTTGCTCAGTCAACCTCCTCTGTCAAAATGCACAGAAGGAATGATCACTGCCACCTGGAATTATCTCCTTTAAATCCTCTAAAGGTTATAGCAGCTACGCAAGTGATCCTTCATTTTTTAACCTCTTTGTTACAGAGCAGAGAACATGTTTCCTCTGTGTATTCTGCAGGCTTTACCACTTCATGTGTTTTACATCTTCCTGCTATGGAACGAGGATCCTCGGCAATGGCTCAAAGGCAAGATCCTATAATTAGAACAAGGTTCACTTGGTTAGCAGGTAATTTACCTTTAGGGGAGAAGTCTAATTATTGTCTTTGAAAAGCTAATTTAGCGGCAAACACTTCAGGTGTCTTTTCCCCTCTCTTCAGCAAAGGGAAAGGTATCCTGGAGCACTGCGGGGTTTGAGCCATCTCTTGTGCCTGCTGTTTTTAACTCTTTTATGTTTACATGGCTGATTCTTAAAGAAGAAATTAGGAGCTTTGAAAGTAGCACTAAGCACCCCATCCCTCTGTTTTCTCCAGCAGGTGTGTGGGGCTTCTTTTGAGAGGAAGGCACCGCTCCTTGACCTGCCGATAAATGCTCCAAGCAGGCGGAGCTGTTTTTCTGGCAGATGGTGTTTGTGAGTGACACTGGTTCCCAGCAGAAGAAGGCCCAGGGAAACGATCACAGCAGAGTCTCTGTAGAGCAAACCAGCCTGGTTACCTGGCGGCATATGCTCTGCTGTGGCCTACACCTGCTGAAAGGATGGCGTTTACACCACAGTCCCTGGACTCCAACTCAGAGAAAGCTGTTAATCACAGCTCAGCACTCATTCGAGCACTTTTAAAATACAGAAAATAACTGAGTAGCAGGGGAGGTTCTACTTGAACTACGAAACAAGATGGTGTTGTTTTCAATTGGTACTGTTAATGGGACATGTACAGTAGGGGACTCTGGAGTTGTAGCTTATGGGCTGAAAAAGGATCCCAGAATTTAACAACATTCACTGAAAACCAGTGATGTGAAACAAAAAATGGGGCCCAATCCAAACAACACACACATTTCTTGCAGTTTTTAAAATAAGTCCACAGCAATAAAGTGACAATATACTGCATGAATAAGTCATAATGCAGATTAAATGTGACACAATGAGACTATACTGTATAGACAGATGTTTCACAATGCATTGCAAGAAGAAGGGGGCACATCTCAGCAGTGAAATAAGGACACTAATAGGTTGTAAAAAAAACAAAAAACAACAACAACAATAAAATCCATCTCCATAACTTCCTGTAAGAGCATTCATTTCTTAAAATAAGTTATACAATATATCAGCCACCTCATCCATTAAAGTTGGGGGAGAATAAGTTTTCAGCTAAATTAAAACCTTACTTTTTTGGGCTGCTGAATTGTATATCTGCAATTTATTACAAGAAATAACATTTAGATGACTTAGGTGTCTTCAGACGTCTCTTCTGTATCACACAACTTGTTTATCTCCAAGACAAAAAAACCTTCAATTTCTGGTTCTAATTGACTCAAGGTATTCCAGTTAGAAAACCACTTTGTGCTATGTTTGTACATTTTTTTTAAGCTAAATGAATCAAATTATTGTTAACTAAACTAATTGCGAATACAAAGCTGAAGCCACTTCCCCTCCTCTGGCTCTGACAGTGTTTATCCCTTCGTGCTGGTAAACTCCAGTCACATCCGCAGGGGCTAAAGGACACCAGTGTCTGCAGCCACAGGGATCAGTAACAGGTCCACTGCTGAAATATGTGTAGAGTGTCAATAGTCTGCAGCTCCTCTGTCCAACTGGAAGCCATCGAGTTACTAAAACAGTACTGGTGATTAGGACACAGTCACCCCAGTCGGTGCCAATTCAGATGTCTCAGCTACCCTGGGCACGGCAGTTTGATCTGCCTCGCTGTCATTGATTCACAAGGCTTCCAGCTGGAGCAAAGATCCCCATTGAAGCGTGAGATAGAAACCTCTCCATCTTGGCACATCTTGGCTGGCTCAATCCCCTGCAGGCCATTAGGGATAGAATATGTTGTTTTCTATTTTTTTTTTCTCTCCTCCAGAAGAAAAATACAGTCTGTCTTCATGCTATAACAGCCATTACTTAATTGTGCCGGATTTTCCGAGCAGAGTGTTGCTTTAATTAAGCAGCTAATTGCAATGTAGCTCTTGATTAGCTTTGGGGGATGGGAATGTTCAGACAGGCTGATACGTTGTGCACACTTCAGAATCATTTACAGAAATTGAAGCTAATTTCGCTCTCTGTCTATTGCTGCATTAATTTAATTTGGGTTGCTTTTAGCTCATTAACACTTCTAATTAATACGTTGACATCACTATTAAGATGTCTCTTTGAAATTGGTGTCTCCTGATAATCAGGATGGAGGAGGCTGACGGATGGAGGGAGAGACTGACTGGGGAAAATGTGAAAAACTCTTTAGACTGGAAGGGGAAGGGGGGGGGACGCCGTCCTCGTTTATATACCTCTAATATTGTATTATAGTGGACACTAATAGGGGCTGTGGCAGGTGACTAAATTGGAAATGAAAGGACTACTGATTGTTTTAAAATTTGATTGGGGTTATTCTGTGTGCGGCGTGTGTGTGTGCGTGTGTGTGCATGTGTGTGTGTGATGCTCTAGGGAGTTGGGGGCGGAGGTGCATCAGGGCCAGATGCCATACACAGCTGAAGATCACGCCTGAGTAGCTGTGTGTTTGGGTTTGTCATTTTAATGAGGAGAATTTAGTGACTATGGGCTGGTAACGCTGCGTGAGGAGCCCTATTACATTACCATCACTTTAACCAAACTCCATTGATTTTTTTTTCTTTTTCTCTTGTGTAAATTTAGAAACAAAGTGTGTTTTGGGGGGAAATATATTTGTGTGGGAATTACTACCTTCATGTTTTTGTGGCCTGTATCGTAAAGTTGTATATTTTTTATCTCAAAGCTTCTATAAAAAAAATCAGTTTTAAGATAGAAAATGTTCTGAACAAAGGAACCCTTTTTTTTTTTTTTTAAATATACCCAATAGACAACAAACTGTACTGGATGTAAAATCCCAGCTGAACTATTGGCACCATTACCATTAAGTGGCTAAAAACTGCAGTGTTTTACTCTACATGACAACCACACACTCACTCATGTGCTCTAAGCAATATAATGCCTCCCTGATTGACTTTCTCTCATGTTGTCTTCTATTAGGTTCCATAAGTTGAGAAATAAGCATTGATTGGGAAAGGATTCAGTTATTTGGCATCTCGATCAATAGGGGACCTTGTTTTCCTGTGAAGTGCTTTCTTTGCCGAGTCTTCCTGAGGACAGGCCACACTGTAGGAAAGCCTTCTGTTTAGCACTTCATTAAAACTGCCTCTAATAGGAGCCACCGGGGAGATGCTCCCTGCATCGTGTGTAAAAGCGATCAACATCTGCATCAATTAACCCCTTCGTCCCCACGGGGCCCATTAGGAAGAGGAACACCCTTTAGAGCTGCATATGGTTTTAACACACAGTGGAGAGTGAACAAATATAATTGCTTGTTTGCTTTAACATTTTTTTTTTTTTAACTGTTCGTGGGTTTGAAGACTCGCTTTTTTCTTTTCTGCAGCTCGCAGTCTTTCAACTGATGAACAATATTAAAAATAATCATTGCAAGTTGAGTGAGTTGAAATGTCAAACTATAAGTAAAGCTTCTTATTGTTGCAGAAAAATATGTCCAATGCCATTATTGTCCTATCAAACAAAATTTGACTTCGGGCTGAATGAGCAACATCCATTGTTAAAGCCCCATTTTGCCTTTCTTGATTTACAGACAGGTCCAATTAGAGAGAGCGCAGGAGGGGCAACAAGAGTGGACACCTGAAATCACTATTGGCAGTTTGTGACAGCAACATTTATTGGAAAGAGTTTTGCAGGTCAAACATGTGTACGTCTGCTGTGATTTGAATTGAAATATAAATAATTTACATCATATATGAAATTCCAACAAACGACTGCATGACATCGAAGTATTTTAATCATATCTCTATAACGAATAAAATGACGTTGTTTATTTTTAATTACATTTCTGGATTGTACTGCTGTAACTGATTCCCATTTAGAGCCATGATAATTTACGCAACAGATATTAATAGAGCGATTTCTCATTAACATGAAGACGTTATGTTATACAGTCGCAGCTCACTATTTCATCTTCAACAAGAGCTTCAGATGGCACGAGAACATTTTGAGCAATAACGTTTTTTCTTTATTAGACCCAACTTGTGTCATCTGAGTGCAACGTAATGTTGTGTTCAAATTAAAAGGGAATCTTTGCAGTGCAATAAGTGACATAGGCTAAAGTTAGCCTTGCAACGTATGTTAGTGTTTGAACTCAATCCAGATAAAAGAAAAAAGAAAGGAAACTTCATGACCAAAAAGAAATATGTTAGCGTTCTTAATTGGGATTTTGATGATATATATATATATATATATATATATATATATATATATATATATATATATGTCTATCATATACTTAATCTGAGACTGAATACACATTTTTTTTCTCTCATCATCACCTGTCCACGAGTGCTTATCCTTCAGTAAACAACGACAGCTGAGCACTGATACGTTTAACAAACCCCAAACCAAATCAAGAGTAATAAAATCACTCATTTTGCTTAATGAGCATATTAACAGCAGAGGTAGTGTTTAAGCACAAACAAGAACAACAACATTAATAATTGCAACTCTCTAGTGCCTGGCTGATGTAAGCTTTAATAATTAACAAGTCTTTGTCTTATCCCCTGGAGGCTCTGTTCCTATTATCCAACTAAGTTACAAACGAGTAATTACGCTGTCACTGAATGGTCACAACAGTTTGCCTCGGAATATCCCCCAGTCCACGTTTAATACCTGCTTTCAATCTACACACATCCAGCTAACCTGACAGATGCCTCTGTTTAAGGCAAGGCATGGCATTTCAACTTATTTATTTCACTTTTTTTTTTCTTCCCTTATTAGAGGATTACTCCTCTTACCTCCTGTGTTTACATATTAGTGCTAATCCAATTGAGTCAACAAGGGCACTTAGTGCAGGCTATGAACTGAGTCTGAGGGACTTAAAATGGGAGGGGTGGGGATATTAATTTACTTCTTCAGATTTTAGGCTTCCAGGGAAAATAGTTTTGAACATCTGCTATGACAAATGAAGCAATGCGAGAGAGCATGTTGTCAGTGAGAGACAGAGCCGGCTGCTGTTGGAGTTGGCAGTCGGCCTGTAGAGGGAGCCCCTGGTTGGGAGTCTGTCTATGAACTGAACTGACACTATAATGTAAACTGCATATTATAGTTTTTTTTAGTATTTTTTTTCTTCCCTAAAGCCTCTGGGAAAGCATACAGTTACTTTACAGAATCTGATCTCGTTCTCCTTCTGCGTTTTCTATTAAAACACACTCCAGGGACGAGCTGTTTGCACAAACGTGAAGATTTTAAAAAGTGTAACACAAGTGATTAGAATGGGAAAAGTGTTCGGCTTAAGTTTAGTCTTTAGATTTGATGTAAAGCGCAACAATTTCTGGTTAATGAGGATTCGGATCCCTGAGCTCTCCCCTGCTTCCCCCTCTCTCCCCCATCATCTCTATAACATCAGTCATGATCTTTGACCTAAGGGGTCAGACCCCGTGTCAGCTCAAACTAATTAGCCTTTGATCGCTGGTGACTGCGCACAACACCAGTAACACAAGAGAGGTGTTTTTCTAACACGAGCTCTGGTTAATACACGGACATGTTACTGTAAGCTAAAGAAGGTAAATGATTTAATGTTTCAGTTTTGTTCTGGCTTCAGGTATCAGTATAGACCTATCTTGAACACCATGTAGGGTCTAATATAGAATAATGGCCTCATGTAAAACTCAATTAATATGTCTTGCACTGTATTGGCTCATTATAGCGCCTGTATTTGTATAGTTGAGTCATTAATCTTCCCCTAATTAGTTATAGATCAATAAGGCAATTGATTTTGTAGTATGCTCAGAGATCCAGTGGCGTTATGAAAAAAAGCAATACAACCTGACCATTACATACAGACAGAAACATGACTCCCCAGATTTCCCTGTAGACTTTGCATCGTCAGACGTAAAGTGTGCCAAAAATACCTCATGAAGCACTGATTAGAAATGCAAACAGCATCCTTAAAATTCCATCCGTGTTTTGAAAAGCAGAAACAAATCTGAGCTTAATCAGGTTTGTGAGTATAAATGATCTCCGCCGGCTTCACGGAGGGTTAAGTCGCAGCAGTAGTTCACGTCTTTAGAGGACACAGGATGACATGTTGTGTTTTGTCAAAGGTTTTTTTTTTTTTCAGGCATTTTTATCATTAATCATTCGCCTGTCCCTCTTTCTCCGGGGCTCAGAGATGATGGCAGCTAATTAAGTAGTGGCTGGTGTCAAGTGTGCTAAGAGACCGTGTTAGGCGAGAGCTGCTCTCTCAAACCCCCGTCTCAAAACGCATTTGTCTCTTCAACATAAACTTCCTTTTTTTTTTTTTTGCCACCTATTTCTTTGAATTTGCTTTCCCTCTTTCCAAATTCTCCTCCTGTGAAATAAGGAGCGTTAAATCATACGGCACGAAGGGTTCAAACACGCAGGCATGCAAAATGCTTTGGCTTTGTTCACCGTAAGCTGGTGGAAGACAAAAATTGGCAGCACAAGTTGCGCTATTTCAAGTGTGGAGGGGAAAGAAGTTAGAACACAGTATCATAACAAAATGAATAAGCATTTAGTTTTTTTTTGATTGTTTGTTTTTTTTCCCCAGAAGTTGAGCTGCTAATGTTTGTGTATTTTATTTTGACATTACTGAAATGACTTAAATTATAATTGCTTTTTTTTTTTTTCTCTTTCTAAAAAGGTGCAGGAGGAACACTGAGTGAAAAGGCTTTGTGTGTGGTAGCGCCATGCTAGTAAAGTAACACCCATTAAAACGTAATTTGCACCTTAAGGCAGTTCATTAATATAGTGAATGGTAGAATCACACCAATATAGTCTGTCCTCACCTTAGGGCACCATCTCTATTCATCAAAACACACACTCACACACACACACACACACACCTACACACACACTCACACACACACACACAAAGGCACACACTGCTCATTTTCACTGACATTAGTCACCATTGCTGAGCTAAGGAGCAGAACTTGTGAGACAATAGACACATCTGTACGTGTAATGTCCTACAGTGCCGTCAGGCGCCCTGGAAGGACAGTCCATTATTTATCATCTGCATGCTAAACAAGGATTGATTTGATCAGTCTTAAACAAGAACACATTGAATCCTTTCTAACATGAATTTATGCCAGAATGCACTCTTCCTGCCAAGAGATGTCATATTTAAAATAAATAAAAAGAGAACATTTATGATGTAGCGCCACTATTTTTGTCTTTTTATCAACACGCTGCAGGGAAACCATCATTGTTTTTGAATGCTTCACGTTATCATTTGACTTAACTTTTTATTTCACTGAAGGTTCCACTTGATTAATCGCCAGAGGCTGCAGTGATCCAATCAATCAGCGTGACTGAACTTCATACACTCCACTGTTCTTAACTCCCAGAAGCAGGCCTTCCTAACAAAGGAGGCCATACATAAACAAATATGACTCTTACACACACACACACACACACACACACACACACACAAACACACCCTGAGGCCGGACCACAATGGCTGCAGTTCTGTTCTCCGCCGGCAGATGACCAGTTCTCAGTCTTTTCCCCAGTGGACCGTTCTGTCTGGGTTCTCCATGAATTTCCCTTTCTTTTCATCACTCTCTGATGTCCAGCTGCTCCTGTCAACACCTTCTTACAGCAAGCAATTCATTGCAACATACTGGCAGCTGAGACCCCTGTGATGAACTTCAATCTGCCGTTTGCAGAGGGGGCTTCACCCCAAGTCGGGCTAATCAAGGGAAACACCCCCTTCCAAGAGGGAGGGCGTCTACAGACAGATTGAGCCCAAGTTACCCCGTAATTACCCTGCCACTGCCCCTCTGCTGCAAGCTGCCGCATCTGAACCCAGTCAGCTCAGGAACAGACACTTTGGTGATTACTTTCCAATCTGTTTAACAGTGAACAACAACAACCTATGTGCTTCCATTACGCTCATAAAACACAACGTCCCCCCCCCCAACCCGCGCCGAAAACATTTCTTAAGGGTTTGGAGCGCCAGGCATTTTGTTATGCTTCCTACGGTAACACAGTGCAAATGTCTCTTGCCGCGGGTTTCGATTATTTCCAACTTGGTACAGTCCCTAGGGGGAAGTTCTCGGGGCTTTCTGAATTTTATTAAAGCCTCTACAGCTGATTACTTGGAGTGAGGTGCACAGGTTGGTGCATTTTAGGAGCGGAGTGGAGGCCTGACAGGGTCATGTTTAACATGTCCACAGGCAATCAATTCACCTTAACCCCTCCTGGTACTCCAGCCCTCTCCACCTAAGCTGTCCTTAATAACCAGGCAATGGCAAATTACTGATAAGGCACGAGGGTCTCTGACCTATATATCCCTCCCTGTATGTATTGGAAAAATCCACCCTGAAAGAAATGCACATTTAGAATGCATAGAAATGGTCAAATTAAACAATCACACATTAAACAGCTGTGAATTCTCTCCGTTTTCTTCTGCTTGTTGAACAAGATTTGTCTTGTATTTGCTGGGTGAAATACTGGGCCAAATTGTTTAGAGGTACAGTAAATATTTCGGGAACATGGAGCACAAACGTGGAATCATTCTTAAAAACTGCAGCATCCAGAATCTGTTAAGAAAGGAGGTGCTTTTCCAACAAATATCCCCAAAAAATACATACAATATTGTGTCAGATTTGAATAAAGGGGACCAGTATAAGAACGTGAAGCTGATTGTGTTTCAGTGTAAGTGCATTAATTAAACTCTCTTTGCATGCGGTTAAAAAGGCCACATTAGATTATGCTTAAGATCACACAGATTTATTATACCGGTGGAGTTTTTTCTGCCTTATTTTACTCTGCATATCTTCTCTAGCTCAGTGGTTCGACTGCATTTCTCTTACATGTCAGTGACCTCTGTGTAAGTTTTTACTTAACAAGCATGCAAAGGGTTCTACATTTGCCCTCATATGACAGTGACTAATTGCCCTGAGGATGCGAGCTGCTTGTTAGGCAAAGGAAAGATTCTCTTTCTCCTCGGCCGGCTAAATTAATTATTTCTCCTTTTCAATTCACTCTACCTCATCTTAGAAAGGTTAGAAACCAGAAGACTTTCTTTCTCTAATTGTATGTTGATCATTGTCCATGTGGGCTTGATCCCAGTTGTGCTTTTACAGAATGGATAACTCTCACACTGGGACTGTTGGAGAGCATTTTAATGTATAGTATAGTGGCTTGACAAAGCCTTCATCTGTCCTTTGGAAACATGGGTCAAAGGTTGTTTTAGTTTGATTTCTTACATAGAAAAGTTTCAGCTAATATGAGCTTTTTATTTTTTTCATAAGTCACACTTGTTCATTTTTGTTTGAAGAATTGGTGCTTGGATTGAAAATGGCAAAACATTAAATATTTAATGCATTACAAAATATGCACATCAGTGACAAGCCGGTTTGCTTTCCTCGAAACATTCTTAATCCAGTTGCCTTTCCAGTTTTCAAAATATCTCTAAGCTGTTAAAACATTCTGGACTTGCTTGGACATAAACATGCTGCTCTACACTACCATTAAGATTTTCATTAATATATCTCATCAGAATTCCTGAGTGGAATACAAAAGAAACAATCACTGACTTATTCTTGGCTGTTTACAACTGACTTATAAAAATGGGTTCTCAATCTCTCAGAATTTCAAATTCCGAGTACTTGCATGAAGTAAAAGCATGCAAGCAAAGACTAATATTAACTTCTTTTTTTTCTGCTCTACTTGAGGTTTCGCTGCCAGCTGTCTTGCTCCTTCCCATCTCTCCTGTCAGAAGCTTGTCTTTTTGTCCCGTCAGCGAGGTACCTGTGCAGCTGTCAGGGTCGCTCCTGTTTAGACAATTAGGAATGTTAGACGGAGGGGGTTAGTGAATCACTAAGAACGTCAATTTGGCTGGACATTGTGCTCTCGTATTACCACCCTGCTGTTTTGGTATTTATGCCCACTGTTTACACAGAGCACACAGAGGGGGGTCCTCCGATCAATGCCATTATCTTTGTTAATACTGCTGGAGCAGGTCTAGCAGACTCTCATGCCTTAATGATCCAAATCAAGGTGTGCTTCTTCACAGGAACTTTGCACACAAACACCACTTAGCATTAAGTGATGCTTTGCTTATACCACACATTTTATCCATTCACTCTTCTTCTCCAGGATCTCCTCCCTTCTCTGGGTAGGCAGTGTCTCAGCCACCTTCCCTTGTGTTCAGCATCATTTCACCCCACCTTCCCCCAACCTTTACCGCCCAATGCCTGTCCCTGGACAGGTTTCAGCATATAAATTTGAAAATGATTTGTCCTGCCCTCTTAATAATAGATGAGAGAGCAGAGTCAGGGTCCCTTCAATAAACTCCATCCGCGCTTTAATTAGTGAACAAAAAAAAAAAAAGAAAAAGAAAAAGAAAAGAAACGCCGGCCTGCTGAGGACTCTGGCTTTGGCTCTGTGTTAGTAATTAAAACTGAAACCACCAAAAGGAGAGGAGAGAGGAGAAGGCTCTATTTTTAACGGGCAGGCTGTTTGGTGCCGAGTGCCCGTATAAGGTTCTGCAATAAAGAGTGATAATGAAGGTGTGAGACCTCTGGGGGCTGACTGGGCGCTCGCTACAATGGCTGCTCTCACACCAGACTGAAATACAGGGAGCAATTAGAGGAGGCAGTGCATAGACTGGCCACTGGAGATTAGTTAACACCTCAGGAGCTGCGCTTCAGGACAGGCACATGCTTGTTTTCTTTTTCTCTCTTTTGCTTTCAAGATAACGCACTGAGGCCTTAATGATGAGATTTATTTGATTCAATTGTCAACTCAGACAGATAACGATTCAAACTGCCTCGTTGCAGGTAGAAATGTCATTGATCCGTTCAAGAGTTGTAGTTTTCTTTATAGTGATTCACACACATATAAAATCTCTTAAAGTCAAAGCTTTTTCCTCCACATACGGGTTTGGACACTATGACAAGCACTGTCTAAGTTAGAGGAGACCTTAAGCCCAAGAACCAATCAAGAGGACATTGTTAATGGAGGCCACATATAAGCCGTTAAGCCAGTATATGCATAATGTTATTTAATTGGAGTCATAAAAAGCCAATTAACCCCCTCCCCCTTCTCTCTCTTTCCCACTCTCCCGTTCTCTGTCTCTTTCTCCCTGTCAAATGACTCTGAGTGTGTGGGAATGAGTGACAGAAATTTGAGTGCATGAATCTATTGTGCAGTTTTGTCACATAAAACACTAACACGTTGTTAATTTGGAGTCAGTTTTGATGGACAACACTGGAGATTCAAAAAAAATACATGCAATATTCAGATGTGTTTTGGTTTCGATAAAGAGGGAAATAAAGAATGGAGTTCAGTCCTATTGAAATATTCTTGAGAAAGGGGAAACCACAATGGCAGGGGACTCCAAGTGATCGCTCTTTTTGCCTTCTCATTCTCTGAATATACCGATTTTGACAATATATTTGCTCCCAGGAAAATAGCAACAGTGGTTGGCAATATTGGATCTGTCAGGCTCAGGCCATTTAAATTTCAATGGCAGTAAAGTGGGGGAAGCAGACACTGTTAAATATGATGCTTGAATGAAAATCTAAACCCTCCAATACCTCTAAGCAATGTAACTCAATGAGATGAATTAACTGTAAATGCCTCATTCTCTGTGTGAGTGTCTTCCAATTTAAAATCTCATTATTCATATAAGATCCTGAACAAGGTGACTCTTAGGATAGATCGAATAAGTGAAGATAATCTTACCGGACAGTTTTATGCAAATAGGAAATGTATTGAATCAACTATGAGGAGAATGGGGAATCAAATAAGCTAATAAAGTAGAGTTAGGATGAAAAACACCATGAATAATGTGTCCTCCCTATCTCGGCTCGGTGCTTATGCCACTGCCTGCGAAGTTACAAAGTGTATTAATTCAAAGGATCCTGTCACTTAATGTGCATTCTCTTTGGTATTTGCTGAAACGTATTGTCAGTCCTCCAAAAACAGCCTTTCAATGTCACTAAAATCAGTGAACTGCTTAATCTCTGTCGCCACAATCTTTAAAACATCACATTTACAATATCTTTATATTTATTCCCAAATGGCTGGAATGTTTTTTTTCCTCTTCTTTTTTTTTTTTTTTTCCCCTTCGGTAATTTGTAATTTACACCTCAAATTCAGGGAATAAAAGCACTATTACTGTTCTGTACAAGTTAGGTGTTTTTTTACATTTTTTTATTTTTTTATTTTTTTATTTTCAGGAAGATTTGAGGCAGAGAAAGCAGCAATAAGTGTTTGTTGGAGAGCTCCATCAGACAAGGATTGATTACAAGCCATCCTAGTCAGGGCTGCACAGGTCTGCACAAGTTCATCCATAATTCATAGCATAAATAATGTAACATTCATTACACAGAAAATATGAACTTTTGCTATGGTTTGTGTCGAAGACATTCTGCTTATAAAGCTCACATACTCAGTGCTTTAATTTGCTCTTCACCCCAAGGGTGAGGCAAATGACAAATGCAATGATATAATTATATAATGGCCTCACAGACAAAGCTTGTAGATAAAGGAACTCTGACAAGGCCATGCATGCTCTTAGGAGGGGGATGCATTGTATTTATTAACCTGCAGGATTAACCTTGTCCAGTTACTATGTTAGAAGTCCAATTTGTTTACTTGTTATTTACATTTGGTCACACACACATAGTCTGAGAGAATTCCTCCCTGTTAGTAGAAATGAAGTTGTACCTTTTGACTGCCTTTGAAAGGATTTCTTTTTTTTTTTAGCAGTGGTGTACACATAACGATTCTGACTACACTTACTTTCAGAGTTGAAGCCACTCAAAGAAGTCTCCAGAGCTAGAATTTTCTTTCAGTGGATTTGCAAGATTTATTGCAAAGACAGCTGTGTGTCAACGGCTCTGAGGCTACCGTAGGCCCACCCATCACTCCACATTAGGACTCCTTTGAACATAAGTATATTTCACTCTGAGCTGGTGACATTCCGTGTGAATCTGAAATTATACACATTCGAGCACAACAGTAAGAGCGAGATAAGAGTGGAGGAGGAAGCCGGGTTTCATAAAGAAGATCACTTTGAATGTGTTAAATGGAATTTAACTAATTTTTCTTTGAAAAAAAATGCACACAATGTTCCTCCTTTTACCGCAAATAGACACTACTCTCTATTTATTTGCGTATCAACACTTCATTTGCTGAATAAGTTCTCTAAAACTGCAATATATTTGTGAATGTAGTGCATTCTTTCAAAGCTTTCAATACTTTGTCTTCATCTGCTCTGACAGAAAATACATGCCGCATGTACTATAAGCTATAGCAGCAGCCATTGGTTCAAATCCAAGCTCTGCCCACGGCTGCATGCCTCCCCCCACCCCACAACATTTCAACAATCAAAAAAGTAAACAGTTTCTTTTTCTGCTCCAAAGAATTTGGCAAAGTTGGAGAATAAGAGAAGGGAAGTGAAGACAAACATTGAGGCAGCAAGCAGGAAGAGCATGTTGTACAGTTCAGGTAAAACACATATGAAACCAATCCAACAAGGCCCTAAATATGTCACAATGAAGGGAAACCTGTTGTGAGAATAAGAAACCTCCTCCTTCTCCTCTCCCCTCATCTGTCTCCACTACACTGACCAGGTCCATCTGGATCACAGCAGCTCATGCAGAAGCCTCATCTGCAAATCCCTCCACACACATTAGCCCTACATCAGGCACCGCTTCCTATACAATATTTACCACAAAGCTTCCCTGGCATAAATCTGTCTCTACGTTTGGCATGATTTACTCCATATTAATTCAAGGAAACTTCTGGGCTTTAGCTTTACTAGTTCAATCATCACACAGCAGCATGTGTTGAACTAAAAACACATGCAGTTTGAACGGAGCATGTTTTCTCTGCAGAGATGCACTTCCTGGCTGGGCATCCTGTTTGATTTGATGGGTTATTAAACACTTCTGTCAATAAATAGCGTGGTGAATGCTAATTTCTGAACCCTCCATCGATAAATGACCATGAAACCAGTGCACATTAACCTCCAAATGTCATGGGAAAATGCAGTGACACAGCAATTACTGTTTGGGCTTCAGAGAGGAAAAGCTTGGTGACAGATTACACATAACATGTGAACCAGACTTTAAAGTATCAAAGGCTTTCCAACCACAGCGGCTAGCAGAGACTAACCTTATCGATGAATCTCTCATTGTTGGTCCACTGCCAACACCAAGTCAGGAAAATACTAACTTTTCCTATGCTTGTTGTCAAATAACCATGGCATTTTTTTTTATTTGCTCTGGTGCCTCTGATGCTAAATCAATTCATACTAAAATACGGTGGATTATGGTGAACTAAATCAGGGATATCATAACTGTTTATCTAGCCCATAGTGACCTACTGATACTTCATATATGTCTCTTCTGTGATTGGCTTTAGTGTACAGAGACATAACCCTTTGGCTACAAATGAAACATGAGTTGAGATATTTCAGAACAATTTGCGTTTAAAACAAATAAATCCCATCGGGGCTCAGTTTGTAGAGTTGATCATCTCTCAACCGCCAGACTGGCGGTTTGTTCCCCAGCTCCTACAACAACATGTCCAATGTGTCATTGGCCAAGACCCTGACTTCTGTGGTGTTGGTAGCGTGTGCATGTATATGAATGTGATTAGTTACTTCTGATGGTGACTTTATATAGACTGGTATAGTAATGACGTATTTTTGTAGGCCAACCCGAAAAAATGCCGCCGGTGGTTCCTATGAAAAATGGGATTTTTGCATTGGATTTTGGATCATTGCAGAAAATAAGCTGTGTCAAACACACGTTTCTGACGCGTTGTTTTGTTTAGCGGGATAATCTTTACAGATGAACATCATTTATATGAAGTTTGAAGAGTTAATGCAGCCGAGAGAAGTAAAAAGCTAACGTTATGCGCTAGCGAACTACACCGCGGTCGATTTATAATGACGTCAAGACCGTTATGCCTCATCGATCTAATCATTGGATTTGACAAGATAGCTAAACGTTAGCTTAATAAGTTGTTTATTAACCTAATATTTGCAAGAGCACTGAAAACATGACTAGAGGCTGTAAGGAGGATTGGGGAGAGAGTTCCCGGCGTGATGACGTTTAATGTCTGTGACAACCACTGTAGTTTCAGTTAGCTACTCGTTAGCAACCGCCGTTTAAAACTTTAAAAGTCACAAGTGGGGTCTTAGGTAACGTAGTTTTTCTCGTCTAACATAACGTCAACATGTCTTCAGCTTGTGTTAACCACAGACCTTATTTCAGGCGTCTAAACACAAACCCATTCAAAATCCCCATTGACTTTTAGAGTTAGGAACCCATGGCGCTAAAATGCTAACTCACTTCCTGGTTTTAGGACTCAAAACTACACCAGTCTATAGCGACCTCTACCATCAGTGTGTGAATGGGTGTGAAAGGCTACAAACAAAAGTCTGTTTACCATTTACCAAAGAAAATATGACAGTGATCATGCAAACAAGTATGGCAGATGCAGGTAAGTGTGGGATATGATATTTTTCTCATTTTGTGTTTTAGATCTAAATGTATATATTCATATAAAAATGTAGTTATGGTAACCAAATTACTTTACATGTTTCTTAATAAACTTTTTTTCCCCCACTAAATCTCATATTTCTGCTGTTATCAATATTATCCAGTACCTCAAATTTACATCTGGATGTAAATCCAAATTCACAAACTTTGCATTGTATTCACAAATAGTGCTCAAAATAATATTTCTTTAGTGAAACCAAATTTGAGATTTGAGATGATTTGTGTCTTTTGTTGAGATGTGTTGACAGTTACAACATGTAACTGTATTTCACTTTATACTTTTGACTAAATAAGCATTAGGTTTTTAACTTCAGCATCACAATAACACAAATATCAAAGTTTTATTCTCTGAGTTGGGTGAGTTGCAGAGGGAATCTATATCTGTATCAGCTATCATATGATCTTTGTTATTTACAAATAAACATAGTACGTTACTATGTTTAATACATTTTCAGTAAATAAGTAAACTTGTGCACAATCTTCCTCAATGTTAAATATTAAACAACCAGACATTGGTTTCATTGTATCTCTGCCATCATAGCAGAAACGTGAAAAATCCTATTTTTTGCACTTCTTTTTGGTTCTATAACACAAAAATATTAATTCATAATCTGTTAACTTTTCCTTTTATTATTACTTTATATTCATGAAAAATAGATTCTCTTTTACACAGAATTATGTATGCTTTCCGAGAATTTTTGTTAAAATAAAATCCATTAGGGCAGAAAAAAAAGTGATGGAAATGCAAAAAGTGTGGTTTTAATGCAACAAATAATTTGCCATTAACCTTACCTGTTATTTTATGGTAAGTAGGGTCTTTGTAATTCTAATAATAACTTCTAACAGAAACCAATCAGGTAAGGATCAGACCGCAACATAAAAAAAATAACGGCGACACCGTGACCCATTATCCATTACACTACTGCTTTTGGACACGCTGCTCTACAATGGGGCTTTTACGTTTTGCATTTGTGATGTTTCAGCTTTTCCGGGTTGTCGGGCCTGACCACACAACTGTGATGACAGAGAGAAAACCGCTCCTGATGTGTGATCCTGATCCAGGTCACTACCACAGCTCATTCAGCTGTGGATGACACGCTGTAAGTCTTACAACGCAGGACGACAAAGAGAAAAATACATCTGCGTGAGTCCTGTAAGCAGCGTACGTCTCCGCTGCTGTTGTCCCCTTCACTGCCAATATCAACAGAAATGTCAACTGTGAGTGTCTGTCAGCACCTCGTGTCAGATAATCACTGCCAGTGGTGCTTGTTCCGGCTGAGTTCATAATGTGAACCTAAATCCCTCACCGGGCATCAAGTAGGGCAGTAATATTCCCTGATAAGCAGATACACTGTTGCTCATAATAGCATTATCAGTTATACCTTATTCCAAACAAACATGACTTTAAAATGATCATCATAAGCTTCCATAAAAAGTCACACACAACACACACTGCTTGAACACATGTGAAAATATGCACTTGTTTATAATGCTTTGACATTTAAAAAAAAACAAGCAAGCGTATTGTTTTTAAATGTTAACATATCCGAATGTGGATTCTCTCTGTCTTGCTCTTTAGACTCATATCTGAGTGCAGAAGTAAGCATTTATTTGCAGAGCGGCTGTAAGTCTGCAGCTATATTAAAAGTCTTTGCATAAAATGCTCAGAGGAATGTATTCAATAGAGTTTAAGTTTGTTTTTCTCACTCTTTCTTACTGACTGGATGGATACAGTTGAAGCTCGGGTTGAGATCGTTCACAGAGTGGAAGTTATTAATTTGGTTGATATTGATGTTGTCCCATTGGTATCACCATAATGGCTGAGTTAAGTCTAAAGAAAAATCAATCTGAGTCTGTGCCTGTCTTGGATGCTAATGCTTTTGTTTTCTCAAACCACTCTGTGATACTAAAGCAGGGATATTGTATATGGATAGAGTTAGAATCTCAGGTTCTCCTACAACACATGCAAATGTTTCTCTTTGCAATAATATGCTGACATTTGGTAACACTGTTTGAAATGAAAAGGTTATTTCTCAGCAGCCATCTGAGATATCATTTATGCTCTATCTGGTGCTGTTGTTGCCTTGTTCTTACTCAGTTCTGAAAATCCTGAAGCTTATTGAGACTTTGCAGACAGAGGTGATGAGGTGTGTGGTTCTTTGCACACATAATCCTAACTATGATCATGTTTGTTGTAGGATCTACGATACACCATGGTGTTTAACTTCACGTCTGGTTAAAGCGTCCTGCATTGAGAACTGTCACAGCTGCAGAATTCAGATATGTTCAGGGAGAATGATCAAATAATGTAAACCTGGAAATAACCTGCATGCCTAAAAATTACTCTGTGCAAAGTTAAACAGAATGTAAAAGAAGCTAAACAGATCTATGTGTATGTATAGTTTCTTTGTGTTTTTGAACCTGAAAAACCGTAATAAGTATACTGTATACATTTTTCATACTTTATTCAGGGGAATTCAGATACTTCCCACACACATAATAAATAAATACACAGATGTACAAACAGGACTTATGGACATGTAGAGATGTCTGAGTGGGGCTGCTACACACACGACTACTATGCAGGGAGTGGGTCAGAGCTTGGTGCCTTGCTCGAGGGCAGCTTGGCAGTACTCATGAAGGGATCTGGTACCTCTCCAGCAACAGGGTCAACTTCTATACTTTGGTCTGCACTGGGAATTGAACTGGGGACCCTCCAGTTCCCAACCTAAATCCCTGCAGACAAAAATACTGCTGTGCCACCCAAAAAAGAAAAGAAAACAACAAAATGCTCTTTTATAAAAGACAAGTTGTTCAAATCAAGTATTTTTGTAAAGAGAAAAAATAGCAGTGAATACGTCTGTGATAGTTTGGTAGCAAATGGCAAACAACTGCTGAGATTTTTTTTTTAGGTTTTCGACAATTCCGACATTGAGTAGGATTTATTGTTTGCTTTATGAAATTACATTATTTTTAAATATACACATGACAGCGATAGAGAATTGCCAACATTATTTTTCCTCGGTATGTGCCTGGCAACTTCAAAAGATGTTTAAACCTCAGACTTTAAAAAACACCATTGTGCTCGTGTGCTGCAAACTCACAGGCTGAGTAAATAAGAGTGAGTTTACTGTGATTATTGTCTGACACAATCAGAAAAGTCCAAACACACTCACACACACGCACACCCACACACACACACACACACAGGCTTATACTGCACAAATCATCTTGCTCAAACACCCTTGTTAACATTTTAAACCTAGAGAATCATAAAAGGTGAGTGTGGGGAATTTTGGACCTCCTTTCCCCCCACCCGAATCACACACTCTTGATTTGCAATTCCAAATCTAGAACATAAATACAGCTTCACGGCAACAGCGTGAATCCAACTAAAAAAACCTTGAATAGATTTTGAATTTTAAAAGCGAGATCAAATGAATATCACACAAAGGCACCAGCAAGTGGAATTGAAAGTGTGATACAGATGAGGGGGGTGTTGGAGGAGGGGGGGGGGGAGGGGGTACGGATGAAAACAGGATTAGACTCCACAGGCCTGGTTCCCACAGATTGCCTGAAATGGGGAACAGATTTAAAGCAGGTACTGTGTGTTGACAGGTTTGCTTCTCTTTTTTTTTTTGCACAGGCATTTCCCTTTCCTTTTTTTCAGCATGTCTTACACGTTTAACTAGACCCATGTCAAAACCTGTTTACATGTCATGAAAAGAAGCGGAACATGTTCAAATCGGGTAAGCTATTGAGGAAGAAACTTGGATGATTTGACAGTTTGAGTCTCTTTAATGTTGCCCACTTTAAGCAGGCTGAAACAAATGATACGCATGTCTGCCTTTTGCTGTTCCCCTGCTATTAAACGACGTTGTAATTGACGCTGATTAAAATAATTCTACTTCCATGTTGTGTTTGAGGGTTATAACATTCTGCCCTTGTCTACACGTGTTACAGAAATGCACAGTAGTTCAGAGGCCATGTTGTTGTACCTTGATTTACTTCCACAAACCAAATACAGGCTGCATGCTTAAGCGTTTCCTCATGTCAGCAACTTTTAGAGATTAAACTGTTTCATGTTTAATGGGATAAGGAGGAACATGAGCTTCTATCCAATCCTGGCCCAATTGAGTGTTTTTAATGCAATTTGTCAACTCCCTCTGCTAGTGGGATTTGTTCCATACTGTTAGATGTGGAGTCAATTACACATATCTCTGAAGAGTATTTTGCTTGAGAGATTGCTCATCTGGCAATATTAAAGCTACTTAGTATATGTTAGGCTGGAGTGAAGGAAATACAGTTAACAGGTTTTTTTTTTTTAAATTCAGCCACTTTTTTTTTTAAACACAAGTTATCAGATGCTGTTTGAAAAGTTATTTCTAAATACATATGAATGATGTGTCACTTTAGTAATATGTATTTCTCCTCCCAATACAGGGGAGCAAATAAAACATTCACTTAACTCTATGTATGATTCTAATGTGTCCAATATGATAAACGATACACTCGACGCATTACAAATGACTCGCCGGTTAATGTTAACAAATATTCTCCCTTAAGGGCCTCTATTAATAATTTCACATTCTCTCCAAATAATATTCTATCCACCTGCTGCGTGTGATCCTACCTCCCGCCCCCCAATCCCCCCCGCCCCCCTTTTTTTTTCTTGTTTTGTGATCATACATAATTTAGTCCCTGGCCACATCTCGTAAATGATGTTGACATATGCTCTTGCAGAGAGCACTGCCTGGAAGTGTTGCCCGATAAGCTTCTTTGCATTCTCACTGGATCCAATTTTGCCATATCAGTACACGGCTCTACTCACATGGTCCACTAGGCCTCGAGATGTCCCGGGGCATCCGATTAGTGAGAACTGTTCTGAGGTGTGTGTGTTTGTGTGTGTGTGTGTGTGGGGGGGGGGAGGATTTGTGTAAAATTAAAATGTGTCACCAATAGTGTTTTTAAGGGTCCCATTTGCTGATTTTGTAGACAAGATGACATTTTCAGAAATCCTCTGATTATTTATTGATTTATTTTTTGTAAGGTTTAACCACTCCTCTCTAAAATGAGACTATGGACATCTTGTATTGCATTCTGTCACAACATATGATACATGACACGTGCATTATTGTTTTTCAGCTGTTAGTGTGTTTATGAAGGGTCTAATAAGGGTTGGGTGTGGGTGGGGGTGTCATGAGCCAGATGACACCCACAACACTGCTGACATGTTATACATTTAAGTAACATGTGCTAACCTAGCCATCATGGAATATGATTAAGAATAGAGATATTTTAAAGAGCTTTTATCCAAATATTTGTCCTGTCTGAAATTCCAACAGTTCTTCACCAATCTCCACTTTTCCTCTTTGTCTCCTTCTTTGTCTTCTCCTTCTTTCCCGGCCTTGAGCTTTACGAGAGAGAATCAATCCTATCAATTCCCCTCTACCAATTGTTTGTTGTTGTTTTTTTTCCTGCTGACCACACCTTACGGATTAATATTTGATTAGCCTTTAGGAGAGGTGGAAAGTACTTATTAACCTTATTTGTCAATCTGTCATTGCCACTGTGCCGATTGTGCCTTGCGGCAGGGAGAGTGGGGGGCCGGAGGGGGAGGGGGAGGGGGTCACTTCAGGGAATATCATGTCTTCCAATGACTGCTCTCCTTTGGATGTTTCATCATAATTATCCATTTTAAGCAGCTGCCACAAGCATGACATTCATTTCTGCATTTTGAATACATTTGTTAATTGATATTATGATATGTCGTCCCTGAATGATGTAATAGTATTGATGTTTTTCGGCCGTTTCTGTCCACAATTTGGCCAATTATGGTCGACTGTTTTCAGACAAACAAGAAAATGGTTGTGTTTGTAAACAAATAAAATGGAGAACGTTGCCTTTAAGGTCATTTTCATTATGGTCCATGAAGACAAAGCATTTACTCAGTTTGAAATTGATGAGTAAACTTCCACACTGTAAGCAGTCTTTTTTTTTTCATTAGTAATTTTAATTAAGTCTTCTGCACAACACTGAAATTGACTTTATGTTTAATTGTTCATTATATGTCTTGTTTTCCTACAATGGGGAAATTAAGGGGCCTCAAATGGATGAATCCGAGACATGATTAGTCTTGTTCATCCCAAATGTATAATTTTTTTTTAATGCCTGGCATGAGCTTTGCTGCAAAGTGAAATTGATACTCGGTATATGAAAACATTTAATGAATTGCCAATTCTGTTGTCAAAATCAAGCTAACAGATTTTCTTTGGGGAAATTTAAGAGGAAGATGCACCTTTAAACATTTCAGAGAAACACTCATATTGCATTGTTTTTATTGACAGTAAAAACACTGCTTTTCTGAATTAAAAAAAGGATCACATTTAAAGAGATGTGTGTGAGTCAAACCATCACAGACACACACATTATTTACAGAACAATGTCTTTATCTGCCTTTTGTTTACAGAGTGAAACTGTTGCATCACTGACAGCCTATTATAGGTCTGACTGTCCCTGCCTTTAAAGTGTTTGACTCTGGTTGTGTCTCAATGATAACACCTCTCCTTGCTCATTGGAGGCCTCCCAGATCCGTCTCCTCCACCTCAGTGTTATCTGTGATCATACGCCCCCACGCTATCGAGCTCAGTCAAAGACCATCCCATGGTTTGCAGTGTTAATTACAGATCCTTTGATGTGATAGAACACAGCCCTGTAGAGATTGATTACTCTTTGAGCTAAGTTGTCTTCCAATTACTTAGACAATTAGCCAACTAATTAAAATACTTACCCTGTGCGTTGAAAGAGGAAGAGGAGTGCTGCTGTGAGGATCTCCCTTGATATATGAGCTGCCAGGGATTCTCAGAGAGTCTCGGCTGAGCAGGAGAAGGCCTGATGTGTCGACCGAAGCTCAGCAAAAAAAGGCCCAAAATGAGTCACTCCAGCAGACTGTGATTGCAGTGTGGATCAGGCATTTGGAGACGTTTATCACATCCTGTTAATTGAGAAGAAGTATTTTAGATCAGTGGATGAAGTTCTATGTAAAAATCTGTCATTTGGTAATTTGTTTTCTATCAGTGAAAACACCTGCTATCTATTAAACGATGTGTCTTTTTTTTTTTCTACCTCTGTGGATTCCAGAAGTCAACAAGTTAAGACTCAATGTTCCAGGAGTTTTCTGCTAACAAATACTTAAATAATTGACTTGAAGTCACTGGAGCATGACTGCAAATTTACATCCAAATCATTCATAGTTAGTCAGAAAATTGTCAGTTTGGGAGTCTTTCTTTTAAGAGTCCATAGAGGAATTTGGACTGCAGATAAAACACGAAGAAAATAATTCCTGAGATTCTCCAGAGGCTTAAAATAATTTATCAGTAAACCGTTGCTGTTCTGTCTCTTTTATTAAAAATATTGAACATGTTTCTCATTTACTTTAATGCAGTATGTGTTTGGCATATTTCTGTCTGTGGTTTGTACATGTCTGTGTGCTGTGGATTGTTTCATGCAGACCAATGCAAACAGACATACACATAGTTTGTGTTTCTTCAGATGTAGTCCATCACATATGATGGTCTAGTGGTCCATGATTAGATGAATGACAGTTCTGGCTGTAATGTTAAAACTTCAGCACGCCCTGCTTGACCAAATTGCACTTGGTGAACATTCACTTGTACTGAGTATTGTTGTGTTGAACGTCGCCCTGTGCTAACATGTTAGCGCATCTCTGAAGCTGTGATTCATATGACTCTACACACCCCCATTGAATGGGATGAAAAGTTGGTTTATTATTTGTGCCCAGCATCTGACTGAGGCTTGTCACACTTATTGTCATGTCCTTTTAACCCCAGCTGGGCAACTCCATTATTCCCCCTCCATTGTAATGTTAATGCTGTGTTATCTGTGCAAGGGACAAATATGCAGGGGACAATGGGGATGTAGACATCCATTCAATTTATGCATCCATAATTGCTTTAGATGATGTAGATAATTATGTTGCACTCCGGAGAGTTTCTGCACAGGGCAAATTATAGAGAAACCTTAAAACCTTTGATCAACTATTCCAAGTAAATAATGTTTAGAGAATATTTTTAATTCCCTTTCATTTTATCAACCTTTAACACCATCTATTTGTTTACTAATTAATTGCAACTAAAATGGAAAATATGTCATAGTCGCAGAAGCAGAGGTGTTAGAAGCACATGTTTTTTTACATGACTGCTAGAAGAAGATTTTTCTTTCAAAGTATGACTAGGGATGAATTACACATTAATAAAATTGTATTTTTTTAAAAATCTGTTTAAGAAGTAATTCACCAGTAATTAAACATTAATTTAAGGTTGGTTAAATAAACAACCAAATGTCTATAGTCCTAAATATGGCAACATTGGGGATTGACTGTTTCTTGTGATCAAGAAAACATAATAGTTCTTTTAAACAAATGTGTGTGCATATTTTCTAATTGTAATCTCTGAAGATGTAAATCTCTGACCTCGGTTTCTGTTTTCCAGAAATCAGAGTGTGTCTGATTTAAGTTGTTGGGGCAGGTTTCGATCGAAATACCCCCCACCGTGAGAGAGGGTCATCCAGCCTGAAGGATCAAACTGTCCTTCCTCCTCCTCTAATCACAGCCTATATAAAACAATCTTAGCACCACTTAACCTGTGCAGAGGCCCTGATGTGGCTTGGCATGCTCTGTCTCTATTAATCAATCAACTTCAGGCCTTCATGAGGTCTGGGATGCTAATGTGTGTTACACTGTAGCTAAAGGGCTCATTTCTAAAGGATTTTAGTTATTACCATTCAGCCCTTGAGTGCAAAACTCTTGTGACATACATGTAGCCTAAATACAGCACTAACACAATCAATTGCTCAGAAGAGTATCACTAGTCGCACACAATCCCAAGCAACTCTTATTACATTTGGCGTAAAGTTAATGTTGAAATATTGAAATTAGTTACAGTTTTCTAGCTTCTGGACACTGGCAAGCCTGAAATGTTTGCAGATTTATTATCAAATGAGCCTTTCTTTTGTTCACATGTTGAAAGCTTCCAGTAACATCACCAAGGTGTCTAACTCAGTCAAAATCTTCTCCGCATGTGTTCTCATCAAAAAGGTCTAAAATGATATTACTCACAAGGAAATAAAGCAGGCAGAATAAACTTAGCTCTTGTGTTTAATGTTGGGAGCTGTGTACACTCAATAAGTCAGATTTAAAGGCAGGGTTTGTCATTTTCTCCAGATATACTTTTTAAGATTTTGGTTGTGCTTGTCTTTAGGTCCGAAGAGAAAGTAATAATTCTTGTGCTCTAAAAAAAGAGCAAAGAAAATCTGTCATCTGTAGCAGTTGTAAGCCTGTAAAAACTTTGATAAATGTCTACTAAGAGGTACCAATCTGATGAACCAATCATGCTGCTGGTTCTGAACCCCATGCATGCCCACAGTCAAAGCATGTCACAGATGACAAAGTTTATACTGTGAGTTTGTTGTTTGCCTTTGTGAGAAGTAAAACAGTAAATTCCTTTTACGTGTATGATGATAAACTTTAGCGTTGACTTACCGCTGAATGAGACGTATAAGATGATATGTACAGTATGTAAGTAGCGGACATAGTCAAGGTGGCTTCACCCACTTGCTTGTGAACAGGTCTTTTGAAGCACTGAGTTCAACAAGTTATTCAAAAAGTGTTGTTTCGAGCCAACAACGCTGGCTTATCAATAAATCCTGATATTATCATGCTAAGAGCAGGTTTGCTCAAACGTCACTTATTAATAAATCCCTCAAACAGAAGCATCTTGGTCTGTGGATATATATATTTTTTTTTTCCCTCTTTTTATTTGTATTTTTGGGTACAGCGCCCACTCTTTTTTGATTTTTGAAGGAATCAGACCAGCAGTCAAGTTGAGTGGCTCATGCGAGGTGATGGCCTGGCTGACACAACAACGTAAGCATGGTCATATCCAATGTAAAGTTGGTAAACCCTTTATTGGAGGCTGATTCAGATTGAAGTTGCATTTTGAAACCGCAGACTTTCACTTAAAACTGAGCAATTTTCAAGAATGAAGTGATGAAATTCTTCAAATACTTTCCCCACCATCACGGCCATCATCTTTGCTCAAAGCAATAGATATCAATGAGAGGCCATTTGCAAAGGAGATGGTAGACTTCGGCCAAGTGTCAAGTATGATATTTTGCTCCTGTCATGCTATTTAACCCAAGTCTCTGCTTGCTGTGATGGCTCGCCTTTGCTTTTCCAGCCTTAAATGTGCATGTAATGATGCTATGGAGGGTCAGTTTCATTGAGAGAAACGACATAGGTTCCACTATGCACTTTGAATCTGTAGGCCGCTTCACTGAGGCCGACCATGTAATGTCCCTCCCCGCTGCTGTGTACAGTCAGGGAGCTGCACCGAATGGCTGCTCAATCTTCTGAGGGTGGCTGGGCTGCTTATGAGAGGAACATAAACTACCACGCAATATCCCATTGTCGCTGGCCACTTAGTTCCTCTCATTGTTAGAGGTTATTTTGCCCTTATGAGGGGCAGAAGGTTTTCGGTGTCAGCGGCTTGTGATTAATGACTCAATGTGCATCCCTGCTGCTGAAAAGTGCACACTCAGTCTAGACTCAGATTTCCCCAACCTACCGCCACCTTACCTAAAAAGACATCCATACCAGTTATTGAGGACTTTAAATCCACGTGAAACATTTATCGACCTTCAACATCCCGTCTTTGACTGACATAAAAATGCTGTGTAATTGATTTTAAAGTGTAAAGTCAGATTTAGATATCTCTCTCTCCTTATTAGATGGACACATCTAATGAGAAAAACTATGTGTTTAGAATCACACATTTTCCAGTAAATTAAATCTCCAGTGTGTATTTCTCTGTGTTGACGTCAAGAAATACAGTTGCGGGGCGCCGATAGCTCAGCGGCAGCGACAGCGCGCGTACCATGTTGCGAGGCCTCGCTCCTCGCGCGGGCGGCCCGGGTTCGCGTCCGGCCTGTGGCCACTTTCCCGCATGTCTCTCCCCACTCTCTCCCCCTTTCCGACTCTATCCACTGTCCTCTATCAATAAAGGCAAAAGGCCAAAAACAAATCTTTAAAAAAAAAAAGAAATACAGTTGCAACATTGAGAGCGCTGCATTGTGAGAAATGAAGAGAAATTATGAACAAAGGCCTCTTAGATAAAATTCCAAAACCCCAAGGAAAGGAACTGGAAGTACTATTCCTCTCATATGAGGCACAAATCAAAAAAGGAAGAAACTGATGAATATATTTTGCAGTAAGGGGGTGTTTTTCATGAACACCGTGTCTTTATACTGCGCAGGAAACCCACCTTTGTTTCCTGACCTTTACTATCAAACACTATTCTTGTTCCCAAATCCCTCAGAGTGCAAGAAACAACATGACTCTGCTGGGGCCTATATGACTCAAATTATATCATTTGTCCAATTTGCTATTGTTTCATCCATGTCAGGATAATTTGCTTTGGGTTTCTCTGTAATGTCTTGGGTTTTGTCTGCGCCCCTTGAGAGATGTGCTATACCGTGAGTGGCCTAGATAGACTGTTTATCAAGTGCCCCTTGTTCTGTCAAGTTGACTTTCCAACCATGATGCACAGACAAAACGTACAGCTCCATTTCACCGCTTCTCTCCGGAGAGCAAAATGCTCGTGACCACGGTGGGAATCTGTTTACCTGCAGCATTAATTGGGTCAGAGTTAAAAGCGTGGCGGAGACAGACTTCCCGAGGATAAAGACGAGGCAGTCATCATTACTCAACACCTACTGTATAATGACAGCTTCATCTCTCCCTCAGTAGCCATCCCACTCCTAATTAATCTCATCATGACTGCTAACAGTTGGACAGTCAGCAGCTAAATAGACTTCACGTATGTTAGCAGCACCACGACAACTCTGAAACCATATCTCATGCAAAGTGGATACAGTATCTGTCTTCTTTTTTTGTTGCGCCTCAGGATCAGAGGATGCAAGATCCTTGATGTATTTGATTTTCTTTTGAGTCAAGGCTGCACACACGTGCTTAAATGTGTGTTCGCAACCACTCTGTATGAATCAGTTCAATTTCAGCACGAAATTGATTCATCAAAGGATATTTCTTCAAGCGCCACAATCAGTGTCATATTTTGACAACTGGTGGCAGCGCGCTCATTAATCAACTCGTGAACTCGGTCATTTCCGGCCTCCTGGGTTCAGCAGGCACAGACAGCATTTACAGACAGCGACCACCAAGCGCAGTGGACTCCCTGACAGCTCCCTCTGCCTCCTCCGAATCACGGAGACAGCCTTCGATGTGATGATCAGAGAGAGAAATCAGGACTCTTTGCCATTAATAATGTGGAAGTGTTGAAGCATCATCCTCAGCAGGCAGGGTGTCATGCTTCTCCAATTAATTGCTTGCTCGCCAAATGTATCTTTGCACATTATCTTGTTCTATCTTTTGATTGCATGTGCTTAATCCTTATCATAATTGGAATTGCAACACTGCCACTGGGCCAGTCATGTCTCATACCAAATTAGGCTTAAAATTGTTTACCCACGTTTGGATTCTGCTTATTTTAGCTATGAGTTTATTTTCCAGAAACCAATTATCCTTTTACATAAAAGATTAAGGAGTCAAAAAATAAAGGAGATATATTGACATTTATTGTGGATATTATTTTTTTTTTCTGTTTGGTTTTGACAGAAGATGATATGATTCAAGTCCAAACAGTCCAGACTTTATGTGTATTTTATTTGTTCACGTTAACACATGAACAATTAATCAGGGGAAACAAATCAGTCCACTCAGCGCTCACTTCGCTGGAGATTCAGTGAAGCCTCTGGAAGTGTGTTTATCACACGAAGAGTATCAAAAGAAATAATGATGATAACCATGAAATGGCTACGTCGCTAATAGAGCAGTGCTACTGTATGGCTGTGTGGCATGTGAAGGTGTTGTTCTCACACAAGTTGAGCGATGTTAGCACATTGTAAAGGAAGCGCAAAAAAGTCGAGACAGCGCCAAGAGTCATTAGCAAAGCTCAAAGGTGATGAGTTAATTTAATCTAACAGCCTTGTTCCGTACATACACCTGACTCATTGTGTCCCCCCTTCACTTTAAAGGTAAATGTAACGTGAAATTAGCCAAACAGACATCTTTTTTTTTTTAAATCGGTTCCTGAGGTTCAGTATAGCAGTATATCTTTGTAATTAAAGGTTCAAGCCCCATTTCTGATCATAGGCTATAGATTTAATATAAAATATCTCATAAGAAGCATTAAAAGCAATAACCTGTGCTTATATGTGTCATTTTACATTTGAACTCCTGTATTTGTGTTCTACCTGAAATGTTCATAATTCTGAGCAGACGGTGCTCAGATGTGAATAGTTCTTGTTTGAACCAATCAGAATGCAGCAGCCTTTTAATTAGTGATCTGCTAAACTGCTCGATCTTCAACAATTAAATTTGACCAAACCACCCATTTAATTCTCTTTAACATTTACTCTGTAAATGAAACCACAATGAATACTGAATCTTTTCTTGCTTTTTTGTTAATGAGTCATAAATTGTCAAATATTTAAGATTTAAAGTGAAGTTTAAGGTTAAATAAAATCCTGTCAATCAATTATAGCATGGCACCATAGCTTTGTTCTATACTGGCTCTTAAACGTTAACCTGTACATGTGTATGCGTTGCAAATTCACATAGTGGATTTCAGCAACCCAAGTAATTCCTTTTCAAGTGTAGATAAAGCCTTTTTATTTAGGTTTGGCCACGAGATGAACTACAATTGATTAAAAAATACACACACAGCTCCTTTGAGGATTTTCACTTTTCTTTAGCACAAGAGGAGCAGCCAAGAAGAACAGCAGTAAGTGAGCAGTTCTGCAAGTTAAAATAAAAAGCCATGAGAACATTTGTGATGATTTTGGAGTTTTAACTCATCTAATGGTGCACAGGAGGACACTTTTGGTTCTTTCTAGCTAATCTCCTAAATCTTATTTCATGCAGCTTTCATGACCTTTTGTGCATTGTTTATGTTTTGTAAAGTGGACCCTTTCAATTATCTCTCTTCAATTTTTTTTTTTTACAGCTGTAAATGAAAAGACAGAGGGTTTGTATCATGAGTCCAACTGTTGGTCCAGTCTCAAAACAGTATTGCAGGTTCTTGTGAAAGGTATTTCTTATCCTCTGCAGTCTCTGCGGAGGCATATTGGCAGACGCTGTTTGCTCTGTTAATTAAATTTCCTCTTTGCAGCAAATGAGGTCATATTCCACCAGCAGTGTAATGTCTCTCTTATGTACAACAAAGGGAATGCGTAGAGTCCAGGAATCTTTACTGAAACAATCAAGTCTTTCTGTCTTTTTTTTTATTTTTTTATCTAAGGATCTATATTTTTGAGAAGTATCGCCATGGCGAAATTTGATGCCACTGCTTGTGGTTTTATTGCTTCAATTTTACAGACAGTTGGGATTAATGTCAGTGTCTATAGCTTCCAGGAAAAAATGGGCAATAATGTAGGAGCCACTTCCATTATTCTGAGGCTATATACGGGATGAAATCATTTGTTCTTAACCCAGCTTGAAATATTGTTAAGATTGTAACGGTGTTTCATTTAAAATGTCTTTCATCAGGATGCATGTCATATTGACTTACTTAGAGATGATCTCGAGGGTGGCTGTTTGGGCCTAAATCATTCTTCTGAGCAATAAATAAGAACATGTTTTATGCTATTTAAGATTGTTATGATACAGGCGTGATTTTGAATGATGTATGTGTTTTATTAACCTGCAAGCATGAGTTTGTGTGTACTTCAGAGCTCATTTAACAGTCAATAGGGTTAAAAGAGGACGATGTCTGATTTGTTTACACTCGCACATACCAGTATAACTACATACCCAAGCAGAAGAATTGCTTTTGAATTGGGCCCAAAATTGTTATTTACTGTAATTGGAAAAGCTCCCATCCACTGAATGAGTTGGGCTGCAAAAGATAAGTTAAGTGAAGTAGCCATCCAATTAAACAGCCAGAACAATTTCCATTTTGATATCAGTTTTCTTTCTTTAGCCATGTCGCTTTTGTCAAGAAAACACTCAGAGGGTAATGAAATCAAAAGGTTTTATTTACCTGCTCTTACCAATTCACACAAATCCATTCTATTATGCAGATATGACAACGCCATTCTGTTTAAAACCATTCTGTGTGAGTTTAATTACTTCAGAATTTAGCATGACCAAAACTATTTGAGGCTTTCTGAAAAGCTTTCAAAAACATTTGGAAGCAAAACAATTGCATTTTATATTGTTCTGAGTAGATGTATTTTGCCAATTTAAATGTTCACTCATTTATTAAATTGATTTTATCAAGTTGGATTAATGTGTCTCACTGTTCTTCAGAGTTCAGCAGGACTATAATATTTCATGGAGCATCTAGTTGAACCCTGTCTTCTTTTTCTTTTTTAACCTCTCATTGTATCAGTGCAGCAGTCAAAGAAAGGGACATCGCGTCTTCTGCTGCCTTTATAAGTGAACAAACAGCACAAAAACTAGTGGCAGGCGAGTTCATTAATATTCATTTACATAACAATGCTCCCACTGGAGAGCACTGATGCATATGTGACTGCTGTAAAGCATCCTGCATTATGAGCCAACAAAGAGCCTGACATGAGCAGAGCGAATAATAAAGACAGGAACCTGGCAAGGCAATGGCTAGAGACTGAACAAAAGCAAAAAAAAAGAACATACTCCTTCAGAGTCATCTTCCACGCCAACACCATCAACTATTCTACATTCCACCTAAACCTACAAATAAATTAAATAAAAGATGTTAAAGTGGATAAATTAATGAATGAAAATCTTTTGCTATGCATCGATAAAAAAGGGATGCATTTGAGCGTCAACGGAAAGAGAGAGAAACATTTTATTTCACAGATGACGTCCAAGAACCAATTAAATCCCCCTGACTGAACTATCTTTGCAAAGCTCAGATCTTTCGCCAGTGCTTATAAGTTTGATTAAATAAAATAAAGAGTGAGAAAAATCTACACACAATGTTAATTAGCCATTTATGTGTTGTAAAGCTACACATACTGTATATACATTTTTAAGGGAATAGATACTCATCGAGAGCTTTTTCTGTAGATCATCTGCTGCTGTCTTTCCATGGAAAATTGTAGGCGTACTAAAAGTTAATGCAATTTACATAAAGCTTCAGCCGAATGAATCTTACAAATCAAGTGGATCTCTTCTAAAATGTATATTTTCTCTTCAACATTTTGCAGTTCTTCATATGAAAGGATGAGCTTAGAATTCACATTGTTTGTATTTGAGCAAGACTCGCTGATAAAGCAACATATGTAAGCAAACTCAAATCTTGTTTCGAGGTTACTATGAATAAAAAAGCTCAGCCTCTGGGAACACTGGCCAGCATATGTTGCTGAAAAAAATGCTCTCCATGTTAACTGATATTAAGTTGTTCGAAAATAGAATTTCACCTGTTAATTTTTTGTAACAGGTTCTTCAGGACAGCTAAATTAACTTAATGCCGTAATACATACGATGTTTACTTTAAGTCATTTATTTGAGTCCTGGTTTGGTACGGTAGAAGTAAAAAAGGTACAAAGATCATTAAAATTAGCAATACACACAAGAAAAAAAAAAGGATGATTCATATTATTAACTCCAGTACATTACAAGAATCCGATCCACTATGAAACTGGAGTGTTGTTTTACACACTTTGTGATGTGTATGTCACAGTGACGTGTCCTTCCGCTGGAAATGGATCGGAACAAAAGGAAAAAGGTCACACACAGAGTGCCAGGGTAACTGTGGTGAGGTGATCAGACAATATTTTACAGCTTTGGAGAAGAAAATCTCTTCTACAACAGAACTGCTCCCCATTCAATGAGCCACCCTCAGGCTTCATAGCTTTGATGTGTTTTCTGTCCAAGAGCTGTTCCAGGTCTTGAAGTTCTGGAGTCGGGAATGGACTTTCAATCCAGGGTTTTAGAACTTGTGTGATTTTATAAGACTGACCAGTTTTTATTTTCAAAATGTGCACGATGACATGCTTTTGAGTCACGTGGAGTTATGATGGCATGATTCTACAAAGAAACCTTTGACCTGATCCTTTGCCTTCTGAGGAACGTACAGCAAGCGTAAAAGTGAGCTAACATTTTGCATCATTCAGGATATTTTAGGAATTGGAAGCTCTGGCACTTGTATTAAGTTTTCATTAATTATGTTTTATTATTATGCTCATAATCAAAATGCACAATATTTCCCTAATTGAAATTAATGATTGTATCTGGGAAAAAGCCAATCCAAATGAAGTTGGATGAAAGGTGGGGGTAATATTAGGGCCCCACAGCTGTGGAGGGACCATAAAAATCTTGGTATGGTGTATGAATTAATTAAGCAGGGCCCAGAGCAATATTCTTTCAAGGATCCCTGAATTCTTAGCTATGGTCCTGTATGATGTGTTTCTCTTTAATGAATAGAGGGAATAGATTTATTTTTTTGTAAACCACAGTAGAAGTTACTGCTCAGGGTTCTCACAGCAGAGCTCCACTGGAATCCTTGGCCTGGGTTTTTTAATGCAGTCATTAACAACGCTCTATTAAAGTGTAATTCATTAGACAAAGATATTTTAGACTGTATGAGACTGTAAGGATTTTAGAAACCCTTGACTTCGGTTGCTGGAGCAGGTGCAGTGTTGCTTGTGAAAGGCCCAAATAGTTGATATTGTAACAAAGCAAATTCTGCTGCACTTCTGCAAGGCTCTCAGGGCACTGCAAGAACCCTTAGTGTGAGTCGCTATCAGTAAACATAAGGTATCATGTTTATCTTCCATATGTAGGAGGATTAAACACATGTGAAATGCTTAGGATTCTAATGTTAGTGCATGGACAGATTTCAGTCATGAGCCAAAAACAATTGTACTCAATAAAACCCCATGCACTAATATCTGTGTTAAAAGATCATTTATGCTGGTCCTTACATCAACAGTTTAAACCACCGTTAAAAATCAGTTCTTAAAAGAAACTTAAATATGGCAACAGCAAATCAGAATCACCTTTAAGGAATTTGGCTTTGGTGAACTGGCCAAAAGTATAACATTAAATATAAACATAAATAAGTTAAGGCTAATATCAGGCTAAATAGTGCAGTGGGGAGCAGAGCAACAATGCTGAGATGAGCTTGATAGTAAATATTGCAGCTATTTGGCCTTTGCAGGTCGTCACAAAAAAAAAGAATAAATGAATGACTTTCAAATCAATATGCCTTTTTCGTCATTTATTCTTCCCAAAAAACAGAAGACACTATGACTGCAGTTACGTAAAAATCAACTTGTGACCGCAGTGCAGTAGATGGCAGTCAATAGAAATGTTCCACTTCTGCGCTTACCCTCTTTCTCCATCTAAGACAAAAACCAGGTGAACAGGTGAGTGCAGCCCATATAAACCCGGTATTCACCACGAGGACTTCCAGTCAACACACCCACCACCAGAAACAATAAGATCGCAAACAAGAAACAAATCAGTAAACAAACCATTAAACCAAATGCAGGATCAACTTACATTTATTTATGGCTCCTACAGTACATATGCGATTATGTAACATAGATACTCATAGAATCTTACAAAATGTGCGTGAGGATGATAATATTTTAGTATTTACATGATTAAGTTATTGAACATAACAAAGTCTTTTAAATAGTCTATGTACATTCACAGTGGATGATGGCTTAAGGGTTAACTAAACACTGTTAGTTTGTGGAGATTTAAGTTAGACTTTGCTTTTGCCACTTCCGGTTTTACTTGAAATGTTTGTACTGCAAGTCCACACACACAAAAAAAGTATGAAATCTGGAGCAAAAAAAAACAAAACTGGAGTGGCAGACACTAAATATGTAGTCTGTGTGAGATGAGCAGGTTTTCCTCATGTACTGCAGGTTTTTGGTGACACTGGGAGCACATGGAAGATTAAAGTGGCCGATAGGAAGTCTCTATTAAATTTGCATTAACACATTGTGTAAATCTGCTGATGATTGCCTCACAGAGACCCTGTGGTTCAGCGTTCCAGCCCCAGCTCTTGTACACTGGCCAGATGGCCACTTCAGAATGAGATTGACACAGTGTTTTAAACTGATTTCATGCTAACTCTCAGGAGAGGCAGACAGACCATCCGCTCTGTGGGGAATTGGGATTACAAAATAGCCAATTAAAAACGAAAGTGGTGAAATCTTGGCCTGATAAGGTGGAGATTAAATCGGTTATAGTTTATTAGGCAAAATTACTTATTAGCAACTATTCCTCTCCAAACAGATTTCCATTACCAGCTGAAGTCCTTTTTATCTGCACTCCTTTATCTGATGGCTGCACTCTGTAATTATGAATCCTCCAAATAGCAATTATGACACCGATTGGACAGCATTTCCTCATACGTTTCATTTCTCCTCCATAATGGCTTTGAAATACCAAACATCTTGAAAATTCTCTTTAGACAGGAAGACGTACGCCTGACCTCACGTTTACATTCAAAACATCATTTAAATGATGGCGAAAATAAAAAGAAGCTTGCTTAATTTGCTTCCACTGAACCTTAAAGGAAAAAACATGTCAGATTTCTGTCCTTGTTTCCCAGCATCCATCATGTGCCCACCCGGTGCCATGTGTAATTACTGCTAGAGAATGGTTGAGCAGATGCGAGGGCTGTGGGTGAGACGGAATCAGGAGACTCCGGCGGGTCCCGGCGTCCCTGGATAACTGTAGCTCGCTCTGCTTCAGAGGCATCTGTGCAGCACCTGTGGACAGAGCAGCACCCCACCTGCTACCAAACATCAGCTGTCTATTTTTCCAACCAAAGCCCCAGTCCTCCCCTTCAGCCTCTCCCCCCGGGTCGGCCAGGTTCATGAGAAAGCCCCGTCTAAGCTTTTCTCACCTTCCACCATAGTTCCTGAACATTACAGAGCTCCTCGACGCTTCTGGGGTTGATCTGCTACCTGGGACATCTTCTGACCCTGATGCTGCTCGGCCTGCCTCCTTAAACATTGTCAATCTCACACCATACCTGAGAGCTCAGCAGCTATTGGCCGACTGCACAAACACACAGGCAGTTTATTATACTTTCCCTCTTCGCCTTAACCAAACACTGAGCTCATATCTGAAGGCTGCCGCTGGATCCCTTCATTCTCCTCAAAGGGCCGGGGAATAGTCGCTGAATCAGATTGATATAGATTGAATTCTTACCCTGCCTTTTGTGAGCAACCATTTGTATTCATGAAATCAAAGTATTTACCTCCGAGATGAGCATCTACAATGTATCAGTACATATACTGGAAGCTGAAGTGTTGATAACATGCAGCAATAATACCTGATCGCATTTCCATCTCACCTTTCATCTGAGGATCCTAAAGCCCTCTACTTTGTGCCGAGATAACCAATCCTCTGCCAGCACAATGCACACTGGGGAGTAATTGCAGCATGGAGATGAGCATTCATTTAAAAAAAATAAAAAAATAAAAATGAAACCAATCTGGTTCTGATAGTGAATTTAATACATGTAAATGCACATTGCCTCATATATTTTTTAGCTGCATTTAGTGGTTTCTTTCAGCACACAGAAGAGTCTTATTTTTAAATTACTGGGATCAGAAATGCTTGAATTTCTCTTTGGCTTTAGTAAACATCCTTTCATTCTTATTATATGCAGTAAAATGTTGGAGTAAACGTTTGGCTGACAGAGTGTCTTCATTTTCTCTTACGGAGGTTAACAATTTTGCGTCGCCCCTTTTTAAAATGGTTGGAATTTCAAGTAGCAACATTTGACATGAACGGTAAATTCTGTGCAAAAAAAAACAAAAACTTGAAATCCCAATATTGTTGACAAGCAGACCTGACATGCTTTTGGAGCCCTGACTTGTGATTGTTGGCAGGTCTTAAAAGTCACTGTGTTTGCAGTCCATCAGGCTGTTGGCATATTCAAGAAGAAAAAAGATGCTTCAGCTGTTCTATCAATACACCAAAATGGCTTAATGAAAAACTGGCATGTTTCATTGTGCCATCTTTGGCATAATAGCATATGCGATGCTGCTGCCTCTGGTAATTTTCATATGCATGTTCATATGTTACTCAGTACAGAGAAAATAAAGAGGAGGGGACTTCAGCTGTCGGAGCAGAGGCTCTCAGTGCACACAGCATTGTGATGAGGGATATTGGGAGACCCTATTTGATTTCATTAGACGGGAAAAATTAGATGAAAGTCCTGATCTCAGAGGACACTCAGCATCGCCTCTGGCAAATTGACAGACCTAACGCTGTTTGATTTGCAACCAAAACCAAACAGCTGCCTGGCAATTCCTGTGATTCACAAACAGGGAGTCTGGTTAAACAAATGATGTTACGCTTATTGATAAAGAATAAAAGATGAATATCACCTAATAGAAAAAAGCCAAGGCCAAGTATTTGAAGTGCTTCTGTGCTTTCAGGTGACTTTTACATTATGTCAAAGGTAACACATGAAAGTCATTGATTTTTACACTTGCTGCTGTGATGTCATGAAAGTTTCCTTAATCAGAGCATACTTGTATTGTTACCTTATTCATTTGTCCCAGTTTTTCTAAACTGTCTTATATTAAATATGATTTTTTTTCTAACCTTTAAATTCAAACATAAAAAGATTGAACATTTCTCGATGGATAATAACAGTTCAAAAAGAAATCTCTATTTACCCTTGCACTGAAACAATTGTTGCAGCTCTCCCAGTTCTCTGTATCACTTTGAAGCGCTACATTTTTAAACTAATGACCCATTCTATGCACAGTGGCCTTTTGATAAAGACAATTGTGCCTTTTTGCACAATTACAGGTCACATTTGCCAGCCCCTGGCCTACACACACATTTGTTTTCACATGGTGTTCTGGTCTGAGTGGCTGTCAGGGTCTTCTTTATTCATCCGTGGCTGACAATCATACTTTATTGAGAATGGAAAAGTGACGGCTAATTGATTTTACAGTGATACCGATGGAGAGACAATGAATGTGCCATCAATTCAATCCGCTATTTAATGGTTCCAATTTAGTCTGTAAATGCTCACTAAACTAATTTCACCGGGTGCAGCAATCTGAAAAGCTATCATATCTCTAATCTCCTCCTATATATTCATAAGGAAAAGGGAATTTACCCAATTCCAAGGTGTGGAGATGATCTGTTAGTGCAGTGTAAATGTTTAGAACGCGGCAATTGAGTTCATTTATAAGGATATGAAAAGTTTTATTGGCAGGGTCAGTGGAGTGGAACTGTTGGATAATAGGCAGTTACCGAGAAGTGTTTGAAGGCTATGAAGCATAGAGATGTAGGGAATAAAATGCCGGGACATACCGTAATCGGAAGCTAAACTGAAATTCTGAAACGGCACGGCTGTTAGATTCCCACTGATAAAAGGTTCAGTGGCAGAGGCCATTGCTATTCAACCGTCTATTTATTTTCCTCTGTGCAAGCCCTTCAATTTTGGCCAAAAGTGGGACGCACTGAGCCGCATATGCCAATGTGGTGTGAGATGGTGATGTGGAAGCAATGGGCTCTATTTTTTCCATCAGAGCGTTACCCAAACCCAATCATCACCGGATATGGCTCTGTTTCGCAAAGAGAACAGGATGTTAATATGGCTATTTTCTCAATAAAGGGGGGAATACACAGTAGTCTTTTAAAGATGAGTTCATTCAATTCACGACACAATTCACTGCCCATCAGTGTGACCCCAATACTTCCTAGCTTTCAGCTGTCATTTCCCTTCTTTGTAGCCCCATCTCCCCATTTATTCCTTCCTCTTGGCCTCATATTGGACATATATACAGCACACATATTTTATCCCTCTCTCTTCGCCTCCTTTTTTTCCCTCTTTATCCTTTTCTTTTTTTGTTAGTTACATTCACACTAGAATATTTTTTTGTTTGTTTTCTAGAATACATGCATTGGAGGTCAACAGCAGCAAAAGGGTTTTTTTTAAATATTCAGCCTCCTTTGCTGTGCGTAACCTGGATAGTTTTCAGTAGGGACGTCCCCGATCACATCCTGTCACTATGGAGAGATTCCATCCACAACCCCCCAGAGTGGCAATACCATTCCCACCACACTAGATGTTTGTTTACAAGCTGGTGCTTAAACCTTCATTTGGGCCATTAGCTGTGATGAATGTAAGTTAAATAGATGGAATCATTGTAGCAGAATTGGTGTTTTGCTTGTTATCCAAATCAAGGCCTAAGGTGAGATCTCCTGTAGATTTTACAAGATGAGTCTGCAAAAAAATTTTGATTCTTTTTTTAATTCTATAAAATTGCAGAAATATGTTAAGTGATGTCTCAGTGGATGTGTACAACATTTGACAATTAGTCTGAAGTAGAGTACCCCACAAACATGAGAGATGCTGGTGTCAGAGCTTCATGAATAGTTTACTGAGGTCCCTTTTGACGATGGCAGCCACAGATGCATGTTCCCAAGAGGAAGGGAGTAAATATACAGAATACATTGCAGGAGAAAGCCTGAACTTGAAGTCAACCTTATGTTGTCCCTCGACTTACATGGAATATTGATGGAAATGTTATCGGGAACACGTTTTTTCATTGTTTAACAGACTTCCTATTTGCAACACTGCATGTGATGGCAGACGATGGATGAAAAAAAAAAAAACAGTACTGTAAACATTTAAAAAACGTAGTCTGCAATTACAGTGTAATCTGAGTTCGATTTTAATCCTGCACACCATCTTGCAGCTTGCCTTGAATTTCCCTAAAATCATTTCTTTACTCATAAATTAAAATTGGAACTTGATAGGTTTCTTTTTTAGGGACTTGATTAAAATGTCCATTATGAGATCAGCTCTTTAGTTTCTGTGATATGGTTTACCTTAAAGTACGTCACTATTCTCTTTGAGGTAATTGCATAAAAAAATGTTCCTCATCCTATTCTTTTTAGTCAATTCCCTGGAACAATCTCGTTCCATTTTCTCATGACTTCAACAGCATCATGGCAGAAAATCTACTGTTAAACTTTTATTTTCCATTTCTATTGTTTTATTGTCTCTCTGGGGCAGTTGGCTGCTCGGATGTTTGTCCAGCATGATTTGCACAGGTTTGTGTGAGCCAGTGTAACTTGGAAAGTTGCCTGCAGTTTGTTGGTGATACCAATGGCACTGTGACCTGAATTAGAGGGCTGCTGTTGCCAAAATAAGGATGCAGCAACAGAAGCAGGGAAAATACCTTTAATCCCTGACAAACAAGCATCCTTGGCTGGGAGTGTTTTTTTGTGTTTGGCTGTGAAGGGCCAGGGTTAAACGGAGGCCTCTGAGTAGCCAGGGGAGCCCAGCTCAGCACAGATAAGGGTGATCATGCCGAAAATGACTCATAGGTAAGACCCCTATCTCTGGATACCCAGCTAGAACAAGCTTTATCAAGCCTCCGCCTGATTTGGATCTTGAAGACCAAACTGTGTGAATTCTCCCAGCAGAGGCGTTATATACTGGAGCAATGGATGCTTGCTGTTTTTCAGTGGCTAACCCTTTGTCACATGGACCCTAGATTTGAAAGGAGAGGTCTCCCTAAATCTTATGATCAAACTCATTGATCTATTTATTTATGTCTTAATACATTTGACAATAGAAGGATTTAGCACAGAAACCCATTTACTGGCCAGTAACTTTGATTTAGCGTTTTTACCAATCTGGCACACATCATAAGGTTTTAGCAAGATGTTAATGGCTTTGTTTAGCTTGTTGTTTGTTTAGCCAAAAAAAATTGCATATTAAATATATATATATATATATTTGATCGCTGTTAAGGGTTAGTTTAATTACACTTTTCCTGTAAATTCATTACCATAAAAAAGAAGGCAGGTGCCGATTAAGGGCTTTTACTTTCTATTATATGCTCCTACTTTACTTGGAATACATTGTGCGCCAAAGCACCCGGCTCAAGCCGTCTGAGTGTGTGGTGCTTAAGTGCACAAACCTCATTTTCAAATTTATTTCAATAGTGTGGAAGAGATAACAGTGTTTCAGCGAATCAAGAGTATTCCCTTTCAAATCACATCATCCGAGTCCCAACACACTTGACTCTGGATTAGAGGAACCAGATTAAAAACCTCAATTTAATTAGAGTGAATGGATAGATCTAGCACTTGAAAGAGCAATAAGTAAGGTCCCACTTATAGAGAGATATCTGCTGGCCTACTGAGGTCTATACACCCCAGGTAAAATTGAAGATGTAATCTTTCCAGTGCAAGAATAAACTCCTCTGGCAGCCAGCCGGGGATACACAGAGCCTCATGATGTGCCCCGCTTTCCAATCACAGGCTGTAGCCTTGTAGCCTTAATGTAGATCAATTATAGGGCAGAAGAGTCACTGTCACATATGATTCACAATATCAATTTCATGCTCTTGGAAACTGTTTGGCAAGTGTTCCCTCTTTTTACATCTGCTAACCAATCGGAAGGCAACATGTCAACGCGAAAGTCAATTTAATGGTGTGACAGTTAACCAGTGAGTGCAATGTAGAGGAGATTTTCCAAGCAGTCTCTGTCTGTCATGGCCTGATATTTATTTATTTGCTGCATAGCCCCGCACAAATAAAATGTCACATCTCATTTACACATCCCACCCTTTTGTGATGCAAAGACTCGCTTTAAATGCTAACTGTGGGGACCGCTCGGCCTGATTAAAGACCCCTTGAAGCGTGCTCAAATAATACAGTGGGGTTGTTTAGAGAGGGACGGAGGAGATGTTGCAGCCGCGAACATCCCCAAATCTCCTGTTCTGAATGAATTTCAATACATAAATAAATAAATCACCAATCACTCACGGTCCAGTCTACCTTGATGCAGGTTTTTAAGGGAAGGAATGGTAAGGTTCCTACTTTTAGGAATAGGTCAACTTCTAGAAATAGTTAAAAGATTAGCAGATTGATACCATTCTTATGTATTCTAGCAGTATTTTACCACTGGGCTAGTGGTTCTCAACTGGTGGGTCGTGGAGCCTTTTTAAATGGGTCGCAAACCTGTAACTGAAAAAACAAATGTCAATAAAAGTCTATGAAACCATGCTTGCTTTGTTCTTTCTCGCAGTCACGTGTTTTGTACCATCTGAGGTCCAATCTGGTCTTTTTTTTTTCATTCAATAAATCTGATTGGTTACAAAAAAATTAGAAATTTGGGTCAAGATTGTCATGAAGGAGTTGGTGGTGGATCAAGAGGCTAGACCAGATGAGAACCACTGATTTAGCCTATCGTAGTGTTAAGACTGGGGAAATAGCACAAGCAAGTGTAAAGCATAATTAACCTGTTTTATCTGGGATCCTTTATTCTGAACACACAAGTGTGAAACCAATAATCTGTCATTATTTATGGGGGTTATTTCTTGGGGAAATATGACTGAAACACATGATCGCCAGCAATGATATTCTGAATAACAAAACACTTATGATTTACAAATGTTTATTGCATTTATTCAATAAATAAGATACGTATACAAAACCAGATCATAAAGTTTCCATATTTATGCTAAGCTAAGCTAAGCTGCTAGCTTTAGCTTCATATAGAAACAAAAAAAGTATAAACATATAGAATTAAATAGTTTAGAATATAATGAGTATTGTCAAAAAAAACAAAAATCCCGAAAAGAAATGTTGACCTATTCTTTTTACAAAAGGTTTGAGCATGTTTTGTTCTTTGGTGGTATATTGAAGTGTTTAACCCAGCATATATAATACAAACATAAACCCTGCTTATTCCACTTAAAAACATCTCAAATGAAAACACTTTGCTCGGCAAACATATCATGTATTATCTCAGGATGCCCAGGGAGCAACAAGGGGATGTAACAGTATTCCTGGGTGTTCACCGTCCTCACAGATACACATAGACAACAGAAGCTGCTGATTTCTATGTGCTCACATGAGGCCAAGCAGCGGTGCTCTCAAGAAAAGGACAAGAGGCTCTCCTCATCCTTGGAGGCACAGGTTTTTGAAAATAAACATGCAGCAGTGCCAAAGCCATTTCACATTTTGAAAAGGCGACAGTCCACTAATCTATGAATAGGGCGCCCAGGAACCCCGGTGACAAATGTTATCTCAGTGTGGCATAGAGGGTTCAAACCCATTCAGCCCCCGACTCACAGGCCACTGTTAAGATTATGTCACCATAATCCCCAAGCAGGCTTTTTGTTGCCTAGATGGGCAGGTGATTGTATGTGTGAGCAAAACAGCAGTGCAAGGGCAGCACAGAGAAATTATTATTTATTCTTGGCATGACAATAGAGGTTTGGACAGTCAGAGTGTTGTCATATTGTGTGTACACATTTGAGGTTTGGGGAGATGTAATTCCAAAGGTATGAAAATACAGTATAGGAGATAGATTATGTTTTCATATCAGGCCTCACATTTTACCATTATCTGTAAGGGGGTCTCTAGGAAGTGGAATCAACTGTTTTTTTAAGTTGACTGATAACATCTGTGTCTCGGTTTTTCCACCAACACTTTTTGTACTGGAGTGTTGAGCATGTCTGAACGTAATAAACAAGCAAATGGAGACACAGGAGAGGGGGAATAGGTCAGTTTAAAAGGCACATATACTGCTTTCAGATCCCATAGGGAACATCACTTTCTCTGTGAAGGCTGTTATAATTGATTGCTCGAGAATTATTGATAACCCAAAAAGAGCTAGTTTCATTATAGATTTTCTTCTTCTTCTCAGGAGACACAAAGGAAATGTGTTTGTTACCTCTTTTATGGAATATACAAAACATATTTTCACATTCACCTACTCCTGGTTTCACCAACCTTATATGATTTAATTGGGTTTGTATTGCCTTTAATTTAAATGATGATGCAGCCTTGGATGAGGTCACTCACAGGGTTGTGATTCAGTGCAAAGTAATTGAAGTTTCTTCATTGGACGAGGTTTTGGGAATTAATCGCTGGACGCTCAAGGACACCGAACAAAGATGTCCAGAAATAAGACAGGATTAATTGAAAATCTTAATTACTTTCTAAGGGCATAAACATCTCAATATCAATTAAAATGTGTTTCCAGCGCACTTAGAGGATATGAGGTGCAGCAGTTAATTAGATGTAGAGACTGACGGGTGAGCTCACCGGTTTTCAATATAAGCCCTTCAATTGAACTGCTATGATTTAAGGGCATAAATAATGCATGTGCGGCTTTACTTTTTGAGCATTTTTACCTGTTATGTGAAAATGTTCAGTCACTAATTCAAAGTTGAACAAAGTTGAAGGTTAGATAGATAATATATAGCAAGGCGTATTCGGGTTATAATTCCAGTTTCTTAAATTATAGAGTGCATATTAAGCAGAGTTATATGACTGGGGCCAACAGGGAAATAATATCCTCCAGCCGCTTCGCTAGTGCTGTGCGGTTGACTGAGCAGATAAAAGCTCGGGTAAAAATGGCTAGTGGAAGAGGAAATGTTTTGGAGGTGTAACAGTAATTGTTATTCAAGGGACAGCCTTCTACCACAGCTGCCAGTGTGGCCTTGAGGCCTGTCTGTCATCTCCCTGAATTTCACACTTCCTATTTTCTCCTAGTATTTATTCATTTATCCGTCATTTTTCTTAATTCCAGTTATCTTTTGGGAATTGTTCAAGGCCTTTTGTTTCACTGTATGTTATCCCCGCCCTCCTCCTCCTCTTCCTCCTCCAGCAGCCACTGCGTTTCCGCTTCAGCCGAGAAAAAGGACCAGTCATGAGCCATTTAACCATGGGAAAGCAGGAGGGCCCCTCTAAACTGGTATTTCTGAACCAATCTAGGTAGTGTATTCGAATTGCAGAGTAACAAATGGACAGTGGAAGGGGTTTGTAATGGTGATTAGAGTCTGAAATTGGTTCAGATTTACAGTGTCAGTCAGAGATGGAGGGAGAGGAATAAGCAGTCTAAGCGGTCTAATGGATCCATCAGCTTGCTTCGGCTGCTCAGTGGGCCGAGTGGGGTCACCAGCCATCCGCAGGCACCACAAAAGCACTTCAATTTTGTTAGGAAATGTATCAATTTAACTGACTCGAGCGGCACACTGAAAACCTAATGAATCTGGACTCAATTTTCCAGCACACTGCCTCTATGAACTGGAGGAAACAATGTTGGTGGTGAGGGGTGAAGCCAGGCCACGGTGATTGGCTGGCTCTGACTTCCCGGCCCCCGGCGCGACCAGTCAGGAAAACAGGGGCAGGCCTCCGTTTATCTAGTGATAGTGGCAGCACCGACTGCTGTCACTCATCTAACAATCACGTCATTAAAGGTAAATTGGCTTCTATTTCAGCGGGATGATAATGCTAATTGAGTGGCAAAACATAATACCAGGAACTGTTGTGTGCCGTTAAGGGGAGGAGGGGGACAGATTAAATGGCCATACAATGGTGGGCGTCAGGGATGGCAGATGTTGCTTTGTGCTGAGGACTGCATTGACATATCTCTTGCTTGTCAGGCCGGGGCTTTAGGAGAGACTTACAGGACAGGGGTCCAGATGGTCTCAAACAGGGGCTGAATAAAGCAGTTAAACAGCCGCACAGTTTAAAGTCAACTCAGTTACAAGAAATGTGCCGCTTGGTAAATAAATAAAAAAGAGTGGCACGGCCTTATCGATCGAACAAACCTGACAGCCAGCTAATGAAGGGACTCTGATTCATGCTTAGGTGCTTATTTAGCAGCCAGGCACTGATCACCACTCAGCCACCTTTTAGTAGAGCTGTCAGCCAGCTCCTTTCTATTGGCTGTCGAAATCAGGGGCTAGCTCATAGCCGAGGTCAAGGAATACTGTTAAATGCCTTGTATTCTATTCACGGGAGTTTAGTCCTGTGATAGATATAATCTAATGTTGCATAAGTAGATTAACTAATTCAGCTGACACCCATTTGCAGGATTACGTTGACATTTTTTTAATGATACGGCACACCTTGGATGTACGTCAAGTGCATCTGTAGTTTTTAATGTGTAGGACCTGCATATGTCTACGTGCGCCGTGCTTACAGAGCAGAATATAATGCTGGCTGTCAGGCTGTTATGGAGTTGAGAGGCTGCCCCTCCACTTGACCTCACCATTATGGTGAGCACTGATCTCATTTGACAAGGCTGGCTGGAGCAGCCCTCAATGTCTGACAAGTCTTTGGAGAAAATCCTCCTCTATGCAGTATTAATATTAAATGGAAGGAGAGTGGCGGTCCAGTTGTAATCAGTCAGCATCAGATCAAAGATGCTGAGGTAAGGGAATAAATGTATTGGTGGTTGTTATAATCAACTTCTATGTTTAGAATTTCCTGATAAAATTAAATGAAAAAAAATGTGCCATGTAAATCATGACATGTACATGGAAGTGTTTTATTTTGAAGTTGTCTATGACAGTACACCATTCAGCCAATGTTTTCTATACCTGCCACCACTTTGAGATTTCTACAAATACATGATGGTATTGTCTCTTCAATCTGTTTCGATAAAGCAGACAAAGAGATTACTCATGATCATACCAAACCTGAACGGGATATATATGGAATATCTGGACACTTCACTGTCTTTTCTGCTTTTCCTCAATGACAGAAAAACAGGTTTATAGCTTTGTTTATTTCAGAAGGCACAAACAAACAAGCAGATAGATTTGTGCTGAAGCCCCACGGAAAAGAGAAGTTAGAGATGCTATTTTACAGGTTCGAAGCGACTATTTTATTTTTTCTCTCCTGTCCATCCCCTAGGTGTTTGACTGTGAGACATTTAATCGAGGGACTAGCAGTTTCATATCAGTAACAAAAATCAAATAATGCAAGATGATTTACTCCCCCTAGCAACTAGGGAGCGTACTCTTAGCAACCAGCCAAGCCCAGGGCTTTGGTGTAATCAGCTTGAAAATATTTCAATTATTGTGTTGATTTTAGTGGATTTGAGAGGCGGCTGTTGTGCGCCTTAGTACATTCAGCCCATGACCTGCAGAGGAAGGCATTGATTTAAACAGGTGTCAGAGAGGAAACGTAGAGGCAATTTAAATGGGAATAGGACAGCAAAGTCATTGAGCATTGTTCAGTGCATGTGTGACATCCAGCCGATGCTGCCAAATCAATGCAGCTCAGCTCAAGTTAAAAAAAAAAAAACCTACCTGGAGGAATCATCCATCTGTCATGGATCACTGGAGCAAAAGGATTGCTTTTTCTTTCCCTGCGTCGCTTTGTCTCTTCTATTGTTTGTACTAAATAAAATGGGACTCTTTAGCACATTAAACTGATTGAAGGCTACTTGATTCTGTCACTAAAAAAGGTTTGGTAGATATCACACTGAGTGGAAAGCCTTGTTATCCCTGTTATAATCATTTGGATCATTTGGTTCAACTTGTCAACTCGGTTAGATGATGTTCACACGTCAGTCTTTTCAGCATGCAAGTAAAGGACGAGTTATCTTTTTGAGTTAGAATTTACTATAAAAGGACTAACACATGTTGAATCTATATTTTTATTTTTAGCTCCAAAAGTTTAATCTCTGCTTTTATTGATGTATTTTGATTTTTGAATTCAATAATTTAAAAGTAAAGCCAATTATAATCTTTGAAATTTATAACTTGATTTTATGTAGTCTTCAAGAATATTTTAAGGCACACGTATTTGGAAAAAGGTTGTGATTAAAAGTCTCCATATACATTTAATAAAATGCTGTATCTTGGTATAAAATGGTACTTTATTAAGTACATAGAGAGGCTATAATGGTGAACAGCAGATAAAGCACTTTTCTGTTTTCCATTGTTACCGACGTCAGTATTCTGTTTCTGATCTATTGTGTAGATGAGTGTTTTTCCATTGTATTTATTCTCTATATCAGCAGTGATATTTTCATCTTTGAGGGGGCTTTTGTTAAGTCGCATGAATTGTTGTTGTTTTTTTTATAGTGACACAAACGCTTACAGCAATTAAATGTGTTGGACTTGTGTTATGTTGTCTCTGAATCTCTTGGAGTTGGAGTTGCTTCCTCGTGTTAATAACAAAGCGCCCGCTGTTATAATGTGGACATAATGTGTAGGTGTTGTGTTATGTGAGCGTGTGTTCTTTTGAAGTGCTCCAATATCATTTCTGTTCATTAAAAAAAGGGGTTGCTACTGTAGCTCAAAGTTCAGGAATTTAATAAAATTGTTGAAATGTAACGTTTTTAATTTAATGATATTATGGTCCGCAGCTGTAAACATTTATTAAGCTACTTTTTAATGTATATAAATAAATAAATCAAAATGTAAAGGTTAATAGAAGAATGCTTCTCTCATCCTTATGTTTAGCTGTACCTGAGTCTTGAGTTTCACTGAAATTAACTAAAGACTAAAGTTTATTTACATCTACCTCTACTGGCAGGACAAGAATGTAGCAGCTTAAAAGTACCTTCCTTTTGGATATTATGAGTTTGTTAAGTCTCCGTATTCAGAACTTCCTTCCTTCCTGTTAAAAAAAAAAACTTAATTCAGTGTCTACTTTAATAGTTCACTAGTTAGTCTGGTTACTTAGAGATTAATGTCTGTGTAGGGATTAATGCTCGCTCACAGCTGCAACCAGTGTTTCACCATATCAAAGCTAATAAAGCAAACTCACTTTCTTATAGACTCATTGGCATAACATGATAAAAAAAAAAAAAAGCAAAATGATTGCAACTAGGTTGTTTTAAGGATGCAACTCTCATTTTTCTAAATGTTAATTAATCAGTATTTCAAAACAAGGTGAACTGAAAAGCCTGATGAGTTAAGAATCTGAGCTGCAAAAGTCCACAGCTGCGGTCACTGTCCTTTGTGTGAGACAAAACGTACCCCACCTTCTATGAAGAGAAGCTGTGCAGTCATCACACAAGATAATACATTTACAATTTATGAACCAGAGGTCAATCAGACATTTTCTCTAAAATAAAATCAGGGCGCCATGTGAATATATAGTTCAGCCTGTGCAACAGAAGCATGTGAATCCAATCAATCCACCTGAAGTCCCATTAAGTTAAAAAAAATAATGTATGTATATATACATATACATATCTATACCCATCTACCCACATATTATCATCTTGTGTGCACAAGTACCATTTTTTGTTTACTTTCTGGGACTTCACAGGATCAACATTGAACTAAATAGTCTGTGAATTTGATTCCTTTTTTTTTTACAGCAAAATGAAATTGAAATGTCTGATCCTTTTTTCAACATTTATTTCCCCCTGTAAAAACAAGAGCTTAATGCTAATAAAGATATTTAATTATATGCCTAATAACTTTTAAGAGAGTTTCTAATGGCAGTAGAAAATAATAAATTAAGAAAAAATTAAGACCTGCTAGTGTAGCCAACTTGGTTAGCAAGTGAAGGGTAGGCCCTTATAAAGCAATTGGTTGTACATTAACATACACAGTATGCGTGTCACCACCCCCTCTCAGTGGGTAGGTGCTGCTCGAGGCAGATTTTCTCTCTGGAGTTGAAAGTCATTTAATTTGGCACACAGGTAGTGGGCCCCATGAAAATACACAATACTTAAGAGGAGCTAAAGTTGGAGGTTACCACTGAGGTGATACTCAACCGTTATATGATGACTGGGTCTATAGTGGCACAGCTCGAGAAGGTAGAATTTCTAGGAGGACCCCTGCTTTTAAAGCATCTTAGATTTCTCTTCATATAATCATATTAAATAAAACTATTAACATCCACAGCATGTTTGAGGACACAATCTCAGAGGAGTTATTCTCTGAATGGTGACCATTTATTGCTCAAACTATAGGGCAGTCTACACAGAATATGTTTCATGATCTATGGTTAATCAAACATGGCTGGCTCATGAAAGGTGCTATAAAATCATCTGTCTCAACAGCATTGACACCAAGATGAAGGTACTATACTTCCAACCACCATCAATCCATCCATTAGCTACACCCCTGAGGGTGCAGACATTGGACAAGAGGCGTCAACAGGCCGCCAATCAATCACATGGATGACACACAAAGACAGACAACCATTTAGTCACATTCACACACACGTGGATTTCAGAGCTAGTTTACCTTGATTGTAGAATAACTCAACATTTCAAAATTCTGAAAAACTGTGTTAAAAATTAGACCTTAGTTCTTGGATGCTGTTTCTCTGAGACTTATTAAAGGTACGTGGGGTCTGAAAACACAATGACTGTTGCAGAAACAGAGAGATGTTGTTCTTGTTCTGAGACGATAAATTAAAAGATAGCACTTGGAGGACATAGCCCAATGTGATAACGTATTTATTATAATTCTTTTTCAAGATCAGGCTATATAGTATATGGATTTCTTGTTCTTTATCGAACCTGGAAGAAGATTTCAAAAAGTGTCGTGTTGGAAAGGTGCTAATGTGTGTGATCACATTAATCGTCTGACAGGATCTCACTTTCAGCGGTTAGTCCATTATGATTCACACTGATGTGAGGTCTAGGTGTCAGGTGTCATAATTTAATTGTGTTGTTTTCTATTTCTCAGGGAGACTTCGGGGAGCAGAAAGCAGAGTAATGTAGCAGAGTCCACCTCTGCTCGCTCTCATTCCCTCTCTCTTGCTCGCTCGCTCTTCTTAATTGGAGACACTGGGGGTTCACATCACTTTTCACTTTAATCTTGACCTTAGAAGATAAACCACTGATAAAGATGAGAATCATTATCTATCCAGAGAATTCAAGGAATAATTTCCTGGGCTCATGTTCTATTCATTAATGGGAAAGCACTTTTGTAGTGGAGGATATCTTGGATTTGCAGACATGCTATAAGATCTCTGACAGAGCCTGCCTTTGTCAGAAACTCTGTGTTGTCTGGGTGAGTATTTAAAAGAAGGGTGCTCTTGATAAGGCTTTTGAAATTACATTTTACCAGATGATTCAACTTCTAAACAGCTGTTTAGAACAGACTCAGCACGTGTCTCAACTTAAAACATAATGAAAATCTGAAAATAGCTTGAAATGGTATAAAATAGTATTATAAGACTTCTTAAAGAACTCAAATGGATTGATTGATAAATTGAACTGAACCCTTCTATGAGATATACATGACTGTCAATGACTGAAAACCTGGCAAAGGTGTTACTGAAAAACAATGAAATCATCTTTATCAAACTACTTTTTAAGTAGCCAGCCTGTTTAATATGCCACAGCGGTACCACTGGTCTGAAATACACACTTGATGATTATCATGCTAAAATTCTGAAAATGAATATTTCAGGCTCAAAGAAAACATCATCAGCTTTATTATACAACCTCCCTAGTTGATAAAAGTGTACCAGCATCAGACTCATGTTTAATTTGTGTTTTTTTTAAGACATGCTATTACACTTAAGATTACTAGAGACAAGGATTCAAATGAAGAATGACAGGATCATCTGGGGAACATGTATCTTGCTACAATTGGGTTGGGTGAGAGCATCAAATCCTACAAATACAAAGCCCCTAATCTGTAAGTCTACAGTCAGAAAACCATTAACCACACAAGATAATGGAGTTTTGACCTTTCTATGACTGTGGCTATTAAACTATATAGCCAGTGAATATTGAACAGTTTTAGTGTATTTTTATTTTAAAACACTGAAAAACAGAAAACAATACATAATATGTTCATATTTAAAGTTAGGTGGAAAACAATGCTCTCTGCTAATTGCTAAGGCTAGCTCTTAACTTAGTAAAATGTCAAATAGAGCATAAAGGAATTCAGCCAGTCTCACAGATGACTGCAGATCCTTAAGTAAATAATAGACTTTGAATCCATGGATCCATGAATCCGGAATCGAGTTGATTCGAAAATCAACTCTGAGTCAAATCCTGACCTCAAAAATTGAAATCGAATCGTATTGTGAGACACCCAAAGACTCCCAGCCCTATTCAGAGGATAAGTTTTACCTAAGCCATTATGCCAATTTATATGGGGCGAAATCTGGAGCTTGACAGACCTGCTTGGCATGGTTATAGCTTACACCAACATTTAGCTTTTACTGCTACATGATTCTTGAAATAACCCTGAAAGAAGCCTAATTTTAAATTTTTGAATTGGCATCATACATGTCTGTGAGAAGGAAAAACTTGTTGTGCTGAGAGGCCACTGAATGACTTCCATCAAGGACACAGTCACCTTTCTCTGAGGAGAATCGAGTCCTCTGAGACTCACTGTGGCTTGTGAATCTAACTGCTAGAACTAGGTCAGCTCACCTCTTTGCTGCAAGTTATACTTTTATTTCCTTAATGTCTTCTCTCGCCCAGTGTGTGACTTTCCTGGTGATTGACTTGTTTGGTGTATTCTCCAGCCACTGCCGACGATCAAACCAACAACACCCATCTGAGGCATTGTTAGGAAAGTGAAACGACAGATACAAGTGCTGCTGTAACAGACAAATGACGTTTGTTTTTGAACACATCTTACAAGTCCGTGTACGTAACCAATCATTCTTTAGCGAGTTTTTAAAACTTGCATTCAATTAATGTGGATAATCTCAACAATTCTATTGAATTGTAGATATATATAAAGGTCAGTTAATCTTGTTTAATGATCAACCGTAACATCATGAGCACTTACAAGTGGAGAAAATTATAATGTCTTTAGAAATGCAACTGTTAATGGGTATGTTAGGCCACAAGGGAAAATTTGTCTGCAAAAGTGATGTGTTGGAAGTAGGAAAAATGGGCAAGAGTAAAGATGAGATCAACTTTAACAAGGGCAAAATTGCAATGGCTGGTCAGAGACACCCAAAAACTGCAGCTGTTGTAGAGTGGATCCAGTCTACAGTGATTAGTATCTACCAAAAATATTCCAAAGAAAGAAACCCAGTAAACATGTGACAGGGTCATGGGCAGCCAACGCTTAATGAAGCGGTCAATGAGTGTTCGGATCCAACAGATGAGCTACTGGAGCTTAGATTACTAAAAGATTAAAGCTGGTTCTGACAGAAAAGTGTCAGAACACATTGTGCATCAGACTTTTTTGTTTATGGATCTCCATAGCTGCATAATGGTCAAGATCCCCATGCTAGAGGAATACAACAAAGGTGGCTTGCCTCCAGATTCCCCTGATCTCAAATTAATCAAGCATGCTGTAGGATGTGCTGAAAAAACACAACTAACAAGACTTACAGGATCTGCTGCTTCTATCAAGTACTGACATTCACTATCTAAAGATCTAAAAAAGTTGACTAAAGACTATTCACAGAAATCATACTTTTCTGACAAGGATGTTTTGAATAACCTTCATGAGTCTCAGATTCAGATTTTCTTCAATGGTCACTAAGTAAGTCAAACCTGACTTACTTGTTGTGTATACAGTAGAGTTGTGGTAGATAATACGATTTGCCCTTCAAGAAAGGGAGACGCTGAAGGTATATCTTTCTCTAAACTGCCTATATCTCCTGCTGAAGAAGCTGCAGGCATTGCTTTAATTAGTTTAGCCCTCTTTTAATCACTTATTTTACAAGTCCTGTCTACCCATCAATAGTAGAGAAATGAATGTTATGTCTTAAAATGCTCCTTCCTCAGGTCCTCCTCAAACTGTCAATAAAGAGTGAGAAGAAGGGATCCTCGGCTATCCTCACTGCTGCTGATGGATAAGCTCACACCTCTGAGAGGTAAACAGCATTGATTCGATCCCACTATCACCTCTAATTTGCTTCCAGCCTCTGCACAATAAGCTCCTTTATGCCTAATCACACCCGTTTACAGGACTGATACAAGGCATTTTATATTTTCAGAAGTGTGCCTGAAGCTCTCAGACACATTGTGTCAGTATTGAAATGTTTCTGGGCTGTCACATCTTGCCACTTTCTTAGCCCTAATGTGATCGATTGAGCTGACTACAGAGCCATAACACACTCGTCTACAGAGCACTTTAATGGTAACATTTCAGGCCCAGTTGAACCTTTCCCCCCTTTGGGCCAATAAATGAAAAACTGGACCTGAAGTGGATCTCTGAGTCTGGTCCCTCCCTGAGCTTACAGGCACGTTAATGACAGAAATTGTACATGTCAGTACTACCAGAGAGCCCAAGGATTAAATAATGTGCATGTAATAGTGAAATCTGAGGTCTTGGCCTTGATGTGCTAAGAACATTTGCAATACCACTTTAATGACGAAAGGAAAGAGCCAGGTCTGAGACTCGCCTTAGAGGACATGTCAGACCTTTCATGGGAACGCTTTTAATTGCAAGCAAAAATGTCTATTAGAGAAGCTTCCCTTAGGCACATATTGTATCCATAAAGAGGTCATACAGATGGCTGAAATATATCATTTCAAAGATTGTATCAGTATTCTTTCTAGTATAATAATTGTTTCTGTAATTTGTCTTTGTTGCTTCTTAAGTATTTTCTGTAGCATTATTAGTGTTATTGTGAAAAGAAAGTTTCTGTTGTCATATTGCTGTTGTTAGTAAGCTTTGTTTTGTTGTTTAAAACCAGTGTTCTTGTTGTTATAGGCTTTTTGTTTTAGTGTTCTCGTTGTTATAGGCTGCGTGTTATCTGCTTGTTGTTATCAGTGTGCTTATTGTTATAAGCGTTCCTTTGGTAGCCATTATGTCAGGTAGTTGTTGTGTTAAATGCCTTTTTATTTCTTTAAGAATTTTCAACCCCAAAATCCAATATAAAGTAAGATGGTGTCACCTTTGCATGTGATAGGCCTATTTAAATACAATATTATACATATTAAATGGATAAGTACATTGTGGTAAATGCCATGAATTTAATCCCAATTCTTACTCATAAAAGGGAATAATAAGAAGATCTGTGGACTGACTGGAACACATGAGCTGGCATTAGCCCCAACAGTGTTAGCAGATGTCCTATGGGGCATGTTTGCCACATTTTTTAGACTCATAAAGAACTGACATGCACAAACAAATTTGAACAGTGTTGCTTTAACATCTGAAAACACTATTTAACTCATCCCATCTCAGGAAGTTTTCACACTTCACACTTCATTAACCTCTAGGGTACGGACTCCCTGGGAAGTCTAGGGAGGAAAATGCCTGTCTTTTTCATATAAATCAACACCAAGCGGTAAACCCCCAATGTCGACATTAACATGCACACACAATTCCAGATAATAGCTGATATTCCGGTTCAGTTGGATTGGAATAAATGTGGTTTATATGCATCTTTGGATCTCATTCATAAATGTCCATGTACATGTGAATAAGCAGAATATTACAAACACTTTTATGAAAGATATCTATAAGATAAGGTCTACTTGTCTTATTGACTGAGATTATATTGATATATGCAAGCTATCAATACAGCTTTTTACATACAGAGTGCCATAACACTTGAATGAAAACTGATCAATTTGTGTTTTTAATAGATGTGTATAAAGAGAGTTATAAATGTGGTCATTAAGAAAAAGTTTAAAGACCACAAAATTAAACAACAAATGTCATGTACAGCATTATTTTACCAACCTGATTAACAGAATATCCTAAACCTTATCGCAAATTGTGCTAGTTTTTAATAATATAATAAAGACATACTAATAAAATACTATGTCTGTTCTATTAGCGTTATATTCTAAATTAATTTCTGCATCATAGATTTATTGTTGTTGTTCAAATTAATCTTACAAGTAGATATTTGAGAGTTGGTTATTTCCCATGTGTCGTAAAAATCAGGTTTAATGGCTTTTTTATGAGCATATAATTAAACATGGGATAAGAGATCAAGCCATGGAAGGTTATGATAATTAATAAAGACAAATAACAAGAGGTTATAGTGTTAATTGCTGGGGTTTTTTGTCATGTTGATGTATTGTTAGTCAAATTGAAATTATGAACAAAGAAAGATAAATAAAAACACAATATTTGATCCATAAAAAAATACTACAAAGAAAATCCTGCCTCAGTTTTATAAAATGACTTTTTCTTGCAATGAAGATCCATTTTTTATTTGTAAATTTGGTTTTATCATTTTGTATACTTGTTGATATTAGGGACAGGCTTGCTCCAACAGTATTTCATTGTACTTGTACACTGACAATAAAGATATTTTATCTTGGGACAGGTCAAATCGCAAGCAGAATATTAAGTCATATATAATGCACTGAATTCCCCTTTTTGTTTTGTTTACATATTGTCCTGGAAGCTCCTGAGCTTTCTTGCCACAAAGGTTCCTGGATCGTTTCTTGTGCCTGTCACACTGCAGACTGGACTATACAATCTGGTTGATACAACAGATACTTTGTTGTATTTCCTTTGTGGTCCATCTGGACTTAAATAATTGTAGGTGGCTCAATTAGGAAATTATGTATGTTGTAAACTATAGTGAGATTGATTGGTCAACTACATGCAACTTTCTGAGTAACAACTTGCTATACTTAGACCAACTCTGTTCATACTTCAAATGGCATAAAATAATAAATTTTCTGCCCAACTACAGTAAATGTGATTGTCATTAAGCTAGTGCACATCCACCTTAATTCAACCATCCCCTGCCATTCTTGTGCTACTATTAAAAAGTATGTCTTGGATCACAGCAATGTCCTGTCTTGGCATGCTTCTGTGGGTAAGATAGTTCAGCCCTCCCAAGACTTTCAGGGTATAGCTGAGGATGTCCCTTTGGGTTCTTCTTCTGAGTGACAAACATCCTGTTAGTGATTCATATTGATTTAGTAAGAAGACATTCAAGACATTTGTAGGCTTATTGAACCATGAAATCATATACTGGGACCTCAGGCCCTGAGGTTACCTGGCTGCACTAATTTGCTCAATGCTACCTACTTGTACCTATAGTTCCTATATTTTGGACTCATGGATCCCACAAACACGAGACAACCTCAACCTCTCTCTCTCTCTGCTTCTCTGATTTTTCTTGGAGAAAAGACAATTACAGTCGAATCTCAAATGTTATCACTGGTATTCCATCTACTGTATCTTTTATTTGTACTTCACTTTTTTGTGGTTAGTTATATTTAAACAAAAGATTGCTGTACTCAAATTATGGACTTTGGAAGCTGGAGCATCAACAGGAAACAAGCTTTATCTAATAATTTTTTGAATGCCTCGAAACAGTTCATCAGTCACTGTGTCAAATATATCTTCTAGAGCAGGTCTGCTAGGAATTCTAAACACAATGTACAGTAAACTTTGAATGATGTAACCTATCTATAACCCGCTGGTGAAACGTAACCGTTTCCTGGTCTTGGATGGAATGTTTCTTCTCATCAGGAAATGAGGTCTTGTACGTTTCCCTTTAGCTACAGCCTCAACTAGCTAATCATAGCCACTGGTCATCATGCCCTACCAAATTCTTTCAGAAGCATGGCTGAATGCTGGTATTGCTTCAAGTTTTCTGCCAGTGTTAGACTACCATTCCTGCTTGTATCAAGGATGTATTGTACATACTTGTTAAACCAAAGCCACTTTAAAATGATAGCCTAACCCTGCCTACATCTTGTTCTCTGATTTGGCATAGCCAGCAGTTTAGTGAGGGTCTAATGGCTTATGATCTGGAAGGTCTTAGATCCCAAGATTGAGCTGGTTTAGTGCGACTCCTCCAGAAGTATTTTCACCAAACATTTCAGGAAGCTTATTGCCAATGACAAGGCTTATTGTCTTCAGATCAAACGTCCTGTCACATAGATGTTTATTTATCTGCAAGAAAGAGCATCTTCTTCACTTTAACTAAAAGCTGTACTTGATCAACATTTTGGCCAAACCTTAATCTTGCTTGAGCTCATGTGGCACATCAAAAACTGAAAAGGATGGATATTTTTTGAAGGGATTTTACTATTATAATAACATACTGCCAACATAGTGTTTAATAGGTTGGGTTACAGGTTTTGATGTGAAACCCTGTGAAAACAGATGTAGCTAATATAGAATAATTACATTAGAGCAATTTACAGAATGGTTGCTTTAATGAACCACTGGCGGTGCTGTTAAAATAGCTCAGACCATACATACCTGTGACAGTTTTAATGCGTTTTGACATTTTAATGTCTAGAAAAAGCATGTGTGTACCATGTTATTAAAGGATTGTTTGTATCCTTTGCACCAAAATATATTAAATCGGTCACACAAAAGATATTGAAGGCTTAATACTTTATGCATTGCCAATAGTCTGCCTATTATCTCAAACATGTAGAATAGTGCTAAATGAAGGATTTTAATGTAAATTATCTTTACTATATTTTTTTCCACAAATAGAGAAGTGTTGGTCGTCGTATAGTTTGTATTGATATTTCCATAAGCTCATAAGATGTATTTTGGAACTGTTTTGACTGATATAACCTTGAATAGTGCGAAGCTTAACAGTAATACCTTTTCATTGTTAATCAACATCACCTGAGCCATGCCAAGCATCACTCTGTGTTCCATGTAACATGTAGGCTTGGCTAATATCTCAGCATTAAAACATACCCGCACCACTAAAATAGAAAAAAGTGTTAGCCAGAGCCTTTGTCTCTTTATTACGCATCAAGCAGTTGATGGTTGCTTTAAACTCACCAGTGAAACAAGTCCGTACGCAAGTCTAATCAATAGAAATGGAAGAAGATTTGAAAGCTATGAAAATCAAGGACAAGAGGCACCAAAGTGTTCCTCAAAAATAGTGATTACCAGAATACATTTCTTTTGAGGATTAATGATTCGCTGTCATTTCTGATATTGTGTTAGAATGTCAGAGAGGAAGTTGCCAAAGATTTTAATACATGATGACTTCGACATGGGTTTTTGGAAGGAGAAAACTGTCAAGCCTAAGCACTGAGGACAATGAGGTATCAGAAAGCCGTTGTTAATAATTTAAAATGAAGTATGTCCATGCATGTCCTACAGTTGCCTCAAAAGAAGACCCTCTTTTAACTACCAAGACACTTTTTGACACATTATCAGCTTTTTCTAATGTGTTCTTTGTCCTATGAATTGTTAGGCAGTGTAATCCAAAAGCATGGCTCACTTGAGATAATGAGGGCCAGACAGATAGGAACCGGTGTGACCATACTGAAAAGACTCCTGTCACCTTTCACATCATCACACAAGGATGCAAGTGCTCTTATTGTGAAGGAGTCTAATATCTAATCCTCCCTTCAGCTAGTCTGACACAATATGGAGCCAGCATAATGTGCAAAAATGTGCAATATTTAATGAGGAAGACATGTTTTAATGGGAAAGAAGAAATGCTCTGATATAGAACTGGTATTTTTTGCACTAAAGAAAAGTGGCTTTCACCAGTTAGGTGCTGTGAAACTTCAAGGTAAAATGACATTAATGTGTGAGACTTACAGAAATGTATGAATTCATTACTCAAACTTTTCCAATGAAATCTTTTGTTTCACATGGCCCTTCCTGAAACAAGAAGGAGGGGAAATATTTTTAGAGCAGTACAAATAAAACACCCTTTTATTACCCACAAAGACATGTTTTTACAACTTCACAGAATCTAAACTGGTTCTGCTAATACAGTATGCCCTTGTTACTATTTTCTGGTCTTTGGGTCATTTCATCCTTCCTTTGGTGGATTTTAAAATAACCTGTTTAATATGCAAAGTGATATTTAGGTAATTTCTGGAGATTTTGGAGGGTAAATTGATAAATACATTATTCATTAGAAAGTTTACAGTAAAATAAAATTAGATTTAAATTGTCATAATTTGTAACTATTTGGACAAAGTGAAGCTCAATGCAAACAAACCATTATGTGCTATAAAAGTACAATCCTACTTTACTTTCCTATTGTTCTTATTCATTGTATGCCTTGTATTTTAAGTAATATGTGGAACTGATCTTTTGAGAGTTGAGAATATGATGAGCACATGGAATTTGTTAAAGACAACGAGTGATAAGCTCTAGCTTTGCTACAACATGATGGCCCATTTATATCTTACATATCATTATTCTAAGAACCTTTTCCACTTGGACACTAACTTTGGCATGAAATGCAGTCTTTGAATGCAGTTTTTATGAGTTTTAGCGGTAGTGTAAAAATCATCAACTTTAAAAAGGTTAGAGGTTTTTTTGGGGGGGGTTTCACAGCCTATAGCCTAGCTCGTCAAATTGCTCCTTTGGTCATTAATCACTTTCGACATGAGAAGAAATAAATCTTGTTTAGCCCATATTTGAGTCGTGTTTTAACAGCAAACTTAAATCTAAGAGAAAATGTTAAAGTATTATTAAAATAAATGATTTGATTTTTTTTCGTTAAATACTCAGAGATAATTAAAAATATTTGAAGGATCGTCCAGAAATCAATGCAGATGGTAATTTCAGGCTTATCCTAGGTATGCAAGGGGACGATAAGAAAGATTAAATCCAGCGGCACATTAATGAGTATGTAGATGTAAAATAATCCTAAAAGGCATGGCAGAGTTGCTGCAGGAGAAGCCAAATGTCAAGTGCCATTTTATTTTATGGAGGATCCCTTTTAAGTGACACGCTTCTTTTTCATCCAAGCCGCTCAGATCTCATACAGTAGCACAAAAAAAGGAGCCTGTATAAAATCACGACGTTGTGGTGAGAACACAGGATGGACAGTTTGATTTCAGCATGAAACTTGAAAAACTTTAGAAAAAAAAAGACTAGATGCGTGGATCAAGCAGCAAGGAAAAAGTCAGTATAGCTATATCCAATACGAGACTTCTATTGAAACTATTAGAAGAAAAAAAAAAGAACACAAGTGAACATTCAAACGCCCCTTAGTTCTGTTTCGATAGGTGCATTAAAAAAAAGTTATTATTATTTACGCGGTTTCTGGCATTCTGTGCAGTAATATAGATTAATTGACGTTTAATCTGACTTATTTTTCTTGGATAGAATACCGAAAAATAATTACAATATAAAATATGTGATGGAAACCGATATAAACCTTTGGCTTGAAAATGGCTTATTTCTGCAGACGATGATTTCGGCTTCAGCCCGCATGCTGCAAATGAGAGCCCTAATATCATGGCCATAATTAATTGTGCAAATTTGTTTCTATTAAATAAAACTAACACATACTGAGAAAACTCTATTAGCCTTAATTAAGCTTGATATCCTAATTTAGGAATCGTGCGGATGAAAACAAGCCGTTTTGGTAGATTTTTTTCTCTGTCTTTCTCCGATAGTAAAAGCCTCCCAGCCTCTTTCCGCCTTTGGGCTGCTTCTCCTCCTCTGAGAGTTGGAAATGAGGAATGGAAATGGAAATACCAGGAGGTGCTAAATTAGCTGCCTGATCTGCACTTATTGCCGCATACAGGCCCCTATTACTTTGCCAATCTGTGCCTCTCTTTTAGCATTCCGGGCATGGAGAAGCTTCGAGATAGCAGATTTATCAAATGGGAAAATGAATGCATGATGATCAGTTAAATTGAAAATCAGCGTCTGCATGACAGCCCGACCTGACACCTCCGTAATTAGAAAGAAAAATGATGGCGTCCGATGCATAATAGAGCAAAAACAATTTACACTCTCCCATAATGATCCGGCGTTCAAATTGAAAATTTCTGCGGGTATAAATTGAATTCATAAAGTATGATTCATGGACGACACAGCTCCTGGAGGCTGCCTGGGCATATCGATTGATAGTTTGTCTTGAATCATGCAGCGTGCAGCTCTCAGGCAAGAAAAGCTTAACTACTTAAGCAAATCGCTAATTTCACCTTAAGGCCACCAATGTGCAGCCAGCGATACTCCCATTCAGGGTGCTAATGAATTATGGATGAACTGGGCATACGTCCCAAATAGCCTAAGAGTAGCATGAAAAAACACACACCGAAGAATCTTGGAGGTTATTACACAATGTATAGGTGGACAATTACCTATGTTTTTGGTTTAAAAAACAAAACAAAAAAAACCCTCATAAATTGACACTTTTCCATTGTGGTTTTAAATTATGTCTCATCCTATCAATTTGGGGTTATTGAGTTACTATTTCACAATAAGATGTTGGAATGCCTTACAAGTGCCTTTTACGTATTGATGGCTATAATTAAACCCATTGTCACATCGAGCTCATTAAAAACCAAATACATGAAATAAGATAAATAGCATGAAGGTGCCTACAATCTCAGCACTATATCAGCATGCAGACACAGAGGTTAACCCACTAAAGCACAGCCTATGCAGGCCTAATCTTCAGCATGTTCCCTGTGTGTGCCATGTTGGCTGTGTCCGCCCCCTGCTCCCCCTCAAACCTAATAAGACGTTGCTTCCTAGAGCAAACAGCTGCATGGCTGGAAATTTATGTAAATATTTTGAAAGGGACACTGGCTCAGAAATTCATTTGCACCGGCTCAGACATAAAGCTCACCCCTCTGATTATTTTCAATTTATTTGCAAATCAAGACCCAAGGAGAACAATAAAGGGTTTGTGGGTTTTAACAAGGGTCTGAGGAGAACGAGCTGGTGGATTTTTTTGTCTCCTTTTTTTTCCCCTCATAGCCTATATTTTTTTATTTGCTATTAAACGCCACGCAGCAGCCTCGACATTTCCTCCCCGGGTCGACGTGATATTGTGGTCAACGCTGCTAATATTGCAAAAGGGGAGCAGATGTCCCAGATCCCGCGTGGCTTCCCTGGGGACCCGCAGCCCTATTAGAACAAATGTGTTCTGCTATTGTAAATAGGCACGTTTTCCTCAGCCCGTCCTATTACAGCAGACGCGTGATCAATAGGCTGATAACACCGAAACATCAATGTAAAGCGACAGAACAATGAGGGATATCATCGAACATCTATCTTAATATAGCCCTGCTACAAGGGGGCCCCGACAAAGTGGAGAGAGAGGGAGAAGAAGAGGGAGAGGGGGAAAAAAACTCATGAAAATGCCTCCCCACGAATCCCCATCTCCTATCCAATATGCACAAACACACACACTCCCAGCTGCCGGGGCTATTATTTTCCTATTTCAATTTGACACCCAGGCCTTTTCATGCTAATTCTATTATTCTTGGAAGTTTATGTGATTTCATATCACTAGAAATCGGTAATGTATTATAACCCCCTTTGAGCTAAAATAAACTGAATCCCCCTGCAGTAGCCACCGGGAAAATAATTACTTTCATATCAAAACTCTGCAGGAGTCGAGCGGGTCCTTTTCGCCTCAGGCTCGTAACCTCATTTCAGTGGGGGCTTATAGATGAATAAATTTGTTAAGGCAATATACAAAGTACAACATGAGATTTCTTAAGAAAAGCCCTTCCTACTGTACACTAGTCCTGCACTGGATGTGCAGCTATTTAAGGTCTCACACGGTTTCAGGTGCTTGTATACAATAGATTTATTTAAGAAAAAACTTACATATATAAATAGTATAATACCTTTTTTTACAGCTCTTGAGGATTTTTGTTGGTCTCGTGGTCTTGTGTTGTTGTTTTTCTGACAAGTTATCACACATTAAAAGGACAGAGACTCCTGACTCACACACACGCAGAGAGAGAAGAGAGAGTGTGTGTGTGTGTGTGAGAGAGAGAGAGAGAGAGAGAGAGAGAGAGAGAGAGAGAGAGAGAAAGAGAGAGAGAGAGAGAGAGAGAAAGAGAGAGAGAGCACACCATTGTCAACAAATCAGCAGAGAGGGGAAACCTAGATTTTAGAGTTTAAGATGTGGGCTAGTTTGAGGTGAAGCTTTGGCCTAATGTCAGGTGTTATTTAGAGGCTTTATCAGTATGTTTCTCCTTTTGCTTTACCCCCAATGATTTATTCCAAGTCTTCTTTAGAGTCTGTCTTTGATTCTGCCGGACTGTCACCGAGGACACTGCACTCGGGGTCCACAGATTGGTGGTCCTGGTTCTCTAAATGCTCTTTTCTGTCTGCATCGACAGGCGTAACGAGTTGTGGACTGTGTTCGTGGGCGAAAGTCGAATCGCTGCAAATAACAGACGTGTGAGTACTTTTGCAATTGGGAAAGGCGGGGGTAGAGGGGCTGGTGTGTGGTGATGATGATGATGATGATGAACGGGTCTTGTCCTCTGAGCCCACCTGTCCCCTTTGCGCTGCGTCTGCAGACTCCGGCGAGCTGCTCCTACATCCCGCAGAGACACTGCAGCGCGCACTGGACTGGTTTCTCTCTGCTGGGGGTTCACTGTCACTGTGTGTTGTTGTAGTTGTTGTCTTCAGAGCAGTTTGGGGAACAATGAATCCAAGCGGCTGCGTGATGGGATAAAGAAGGAAGTGTCCCTTCCCTATCAAAGGCCGCGAGGAGGGTAAGGCCGCGGGGTTGCGTCTCGGTCTTGCGTCCGAAAGGAGGCTCTCCACGCTAAAGGGGTTAAGTTTCGGCACCCCGGAGGACCTGCTGTTGTTGGAGCACAGGCTGGACCGGTGGCTGGCTTCGGCCGAGTCCAGCTCGGATCCGCCAGCATCCTGTTCCAAATGTCTTTGGTTGTGGTTCTGGAGAGAGTGAGGTGTTAGGTCGCAGCTCGAATGCGTTTGGTTTCCCCCCACAGAGTCATAAGGCGTGCCCGTGTTGTGGTCACTGTCGGTCACGTGCGACACCCCGCTGTCGCTGTCAGACCCCGGGGTGTGAAATAAATCCCCGGACAGCAGCTTGTTCTGGGACTTGAGCAGACGGCGCTCCTGCTTGCGTTTCTTCTTCTCCATTCGGTCCAGCTCCCTCCGCGCGATCTCCTCCGGGTCCATGGGCTCCCCGCTGCACGTGGTCGGGTGGGCGTTATGGGCAGGTCGACCCGGACCTTTCTTTGTGTTTTCCTTCTTCCTCCACTTGGCTCTGCGATTCTGAAACCACACCTGCAAAGAAATGACGAGAAAGTGGGGAGAAATTATTTGACCATACAGCAAATAATCAAAACAAATGATGAGGCGAGACATCCTTCATTTCTATGTCATTTATAGGCCTCCAATAAGCCTCTAATTATAATCCAATCTTTGCAAAGCTGCAAAAAAGTTCTTCTGAAGCCTAACAAAAAACATTTACATTTAAAGAACAGTTTAGCACAAGGCAAGATTAAGGTCGATTTTTTTTATGTCCAATGTAAACTTTGTAATTTAGGGGTAAATCATTGGTCTTCTCAGCAAAAAAAAAAAAAAAAAAGCAATAAAAAGCCTTACTGGTAGTTTATTTATAAATAAAAAAATATGTTAAATATTGTGAAATATATTGAACACATTACAGCAATATTTCTCACTATATTATACAGTTATTTATTTTTAATATGAAAAATATGAACCAAATGTGTTTTAAAAAAATAGATTAAAAAAATCAATATGAGATCAGAATGTTTTTCGTTGTTTTTTTTACACTGACACAAACCAAGACAGGTCACTGCTGTTATTTTTTATTATCTTAAATGTAGGACTATTTTGATATTTAAAGACATGTATGCTGAACAAAAATTAACAACCTTAAGATTTATTTTTTTTGCCATTTTCATTTTCAGTTTGGACCGTATTAAAAAAAAAAAAGTAAGTCGGTTGCATCAATGGATGGAATAAACAAAGGGTGAAAGATACACATCCGTGTATATAAATCACACGTGCACATTTTTAGATGCAAAATAAATATTTACCTGAACCCTTGATTCTATCAAGTCCAGCCGCAGAGCCAGAGCCTCCCTCATGAACACGTCGGGATAGTGGCTCTCATTAAAAGCCTTTTCTAATTCCTCCAGCTGCCAACCAGTGAAATTAGTGCGAGTTCTCCGTCTCTTGCAACCAGGACTATCTTTGTCTGGGTCCCCCGAGTCTGGCAGCAGAAGGAGAAGACATGTAAACAATGTATACATATACGTTTCTTAACAACCTAGATCCAAACATAACACTACCAATACTGGTTTCGTTTATGTGCAGAAAAATGTGCAAACTTCAGAGCTGAGGAAGGGGAGAGGATTTGAAACGTTGCAGTGGCACACATGAACGCAGCCTGCAGATTCTATGAAATTGGCTATTTGGTTTATAAAGGAGAAACCATTCAGATGTAAACAGAAGCATTTCTTGCTCTAGTATTTACTGACTGACAGGAACATTGTTATTGCTTGGACGCATCATCCTGAATGAAGTGGGAGGTGAAGAATACTCCTCTGTCAGCCTGCGTGTGTGCTTGTTTTCCTAAACAGACAACTTGTATCGCAATATCCTGTCTTTGTTTCTTTCTGTTTCTGCCTTTGTACATAGACGAGATGTTGTTGTGCGTCTTACCTGACAGTTTGTAGTGCTGATTATCTCCATTCATGCCGCAACCCGAAGACAAGAGGGGGTTGGAATTTCCCACCGACGCCGTGCAGGAACCATTAAGTAATCCGTCTATCGAGAAAGGGACCGCGGACGCAGATTGAAGTTGATGCCCGGCTAATTCGTAAACGTGATGGTGGCTCAAATGGTACGGGAAGCCCACCATCCCGCCGAGAGAGCCTCCGAACTGGGCGTGAGGTGGATCCAGTATCCTGCTGTCCATCATCCCGCAGGCAGAAGGAAACGACGTCTGGAGGCCGGTGATGGCAATTTAAAAAGCATGCAGCGAGTGTGGCCAACGAGCAGGGGACATGATGTGAAGGGAGGGATGAGCTCTACTTTATCCACATGAACCTCCCAATAATTAGCCCAGGCTCGGGGAATATGAGGCCCAATGAAAAGCGGTAATGGGCTCTGACGTCAGAGGCGCGCTCTGCAAACGCTCCCCGTATCGATTGCTAATTAAAGCTGACATCCACCTCAATAAACAATATCAGAGCTGTCACAACAAGACAGGAGGGCTTTGATAAGAACTACATCGCAGCTACACGGGGGACCCACCGGGAGGAAGGGCTCACTGAAGCCCGGAAAGAAAAGGCTGCGCGCGGATAGGTTGGGCCAAAGGCTCCGCGACTTTTTGTTCAGCTGAGGACCCGCAATTACACGAATTTAGAGCAGATTAGAGAACATAAAAGACTGGTCTTTTTTTAAATTTAAATAACATTTGTTTGTTTGTATGCATATGACAATATTAGTATTTTCTTTCGGCAGATTTCCTGCAGGAAAAAAAACAAAAACAGGACTATGATCCAGAAAACGAAAAAACAACAATTAGACAACATTTTGGCAAATTTAAATGTGACTTTTCTTTTCTTTAGAGCAACATACATAACACATATTTCTCTTTCCCAGTCTAACTTCAAGAACCTCTAAGTTAAGCTAAACCCCATGTTAGTTATAGATCATCGTTAAAATGCATTAAACCTTTACAATCCTGCAAGTTCACGCGCAGGGCGTAAAACAAATAGGGTGATTGCTGAAATATTGGTGTATTTAAAGGGGAGCTGAGCTTTTGCTGCAGGCACAAAGCGAAAGTGATACTATAATATTTTACTGTTACAAGGCGAAAGGTTCAGTTACGACCCAAAAGCTGTGTTTGGAATAAAATATATGACCAAATAAAGAAAGGGACAATAGAATTCAATATTAGGGAATAAAATCCTATATTGCAGGCAACATTTCCTGTCAGGACACAACACTGGAAAGCTGCACCACTTATGTAACCCCTGCACTCAATATGTGCCCAGCCTAAATCCTGTCTGCTCATTAGGTTTTCAAATAATTAATTCGACTTTATTTATCCCGAGTCTGGCGCTGTCATAATGTTAATCAGAGTTGAAATTTCGCACCCCACTCATTCCCTGACCCTTGGCACTCGGATTGGCATGTTGTAATAACCTGAATCTCTCAACAGAAGCTGCGATAATTGTTACCCTATTAGCATGCAAATTGTTTAATTAATATTATTATGGGCAAGTATATAATCCGCTCGTCACTTGACCCCCAAGCCCAAATAACAACCCTGTGTATTTCAACGTGTAGCCCTACATGTTAATGAACTCCTTAGAAATTATCTCCTCTTTCTATCCGTCCTCTTTTTTTCAGCAGCTTTGAAGCCTTCCCCTCTTTGTATTTTAACTTTAATTTTAACGCACACGGACAAGATCTTATGAATAATTCCTCCCCATTCATTTCTTTTTGAACATCTAAAAATTCAATAATTGCTTTTCGTCATTTTCAAGCATATAGACTGGCTGTCCCCCCCCCAAACTCGGGTGTACGCGGGAGCTCAGAAGAAGGAAGGCAGCCCCTTGACACAGTCTCCAGAGACACTGCATTTAAATCCGTTTTTCTAAAATCGAGTGACATTGTCAGATTCAAGCTTTAATTAACCCGATAATAAGGCGAACAAGGCCAGCATTCAGGCCTGCCTTGTTACCTTTTTTTTTTTTTTTTTTTTTTTTTTTTTAACAACGAGCTGCTCTTTGCACGTGTGGGGGAAAAACCCACAATACAAATATGTCTTTCTTTCTTGCTTGGAGTTCTGAGTGTGTTGTTGCAGCTGGACACATAATGTCATTATTGCAGTTATGTTGGATCAATAAGAGCACATGGCCTATAGACTAATTGATTAACTTTCAATCCAAGAAGATGCATGTGTTGGAGAAAAACCATGAAACATTCATACAGCTAAGGGGTTGTCTCCTGTTGTATGTTTAATGCCAAGACAGTTGCACATAACATCTTTTTTAGAAATAAAATGATTTAAAACCTTCAAAAAGAAATTATCTATTGGTTAAGTGTGTATAAAAGCCACCTGCATTAAAAAAGAACATTGAATTCCCTGCTATTAAACATACTTTGTGGCTATTTTTCCATACTGGAACAACCATAACCCTTCACTTTGACCCTTGAGTGAACTTTATTTATATCTTTTTTAACAACAGATAGTCTCAATATGCTTTAGAGGCAAAAAACACACATAATGATGATCATCCAAAAAGCATGCACTATGAAAAGAGAGCATTACAACGTTCAAACCTGGGATAACAGATTGTGCTAGAAAAGTTTGACCAATTAATCACATACTTCAAATACCGCTTTACGGTTTTAAAATAGCCCATTAAACTGCAAAAGATGCCTTTTTAAGTATTATTAGGAACAATGTAAGCACACAGTCACACACAAGACGAAACAGTGCACAATATCTTCATAAGCGATGATGCGTCTGACTTATGGCCCAATTGATCTGTGGGGTTATTGCTTTATGTTAAGTGTATTTTTTGTATCATTTAAGAGGGTTGAAGGTTGATGCTATCACTGAGGGATGGATTGGTAGGTGGAATCGTATATGCAGAACATCAGGAAGTCAACTTAACAAACAAACTCCGACCTTTCAGTTATACTTAAACTACAGCAGATGTCCAACCATGTCAGGTCTCTTTCTTGATTCATTAGACTTTGAATGGGCCCAAACAAACAAAACAAAAAAACAAAAAAGACAACTTGAACTTTTACATGTATAAAACTCTTTAATGCCAACTTTTGGGGTTGTTTTGTGAGTTTGGCTGAGGCTCCTGAAAGAGGATTTTGGAGCAGTATCCTCTCACCTGCCTCAAGATAAGCAGATAAGTGAAATTCATATAGTTGCCAAGTTAATAAAAGGTGTTCTGATGATCCCAGTCCCAAAATAAGACACAGGCCTTATCAGGACGCCCATCCAGCACTGATGCTTCCTTTAGCAGCACAGAATCAAATTCAGTTTTAATTAGGGAGGCAAATTAATAGGCAGCAGTTTAGGAGTTTAATTACTCAATTAACTTCACGCACGTTAATTTTTAACTATCTAAATTAGGTTGCACATTATTTGATTTAATGATAATTATAGAATTAAATCTAAATTAATTGTTTTGAATGATTTGGATGAACTAGATGCAATTCCAATTAAACAGTAAGGGGAAAAAAAGCTGGTTGCCATTTTAAGCTCGCAAATCCTTTGATTCGATTTTAAGCAAGAAACTCTGGCTGGAAATTTCCCTCTGATCCGACAAATTCTCTCTCCCTCTAATCCCACAATTAAAAGTTTCCTCCCATCTAATTATCTGTAATTGTGCCGCTGTCAAAGTAGAATGGAGAAGTGAAAGCGATTGATTTGGACTTTTAATTCAGTTCATTTCTGATAGAAGAGAAAGTAATTCCCTTCAAATTACCTCATTCAATCCTGACACCCTAATGCCCTTCAAAATCTTTTTTTTTTCTTCCTCCTCACTCCCCAGCATTTATATATTAAAAATGAAGCCAGAATGACTAGTGCCTCCTAATAATAATAACCAAACTTCCATTAGAATAATAATTTCATTTCAATTAAAACTGACTTATCACCTTTGCTAAAACGTGCTTAATATGCCGAAAATTATCAATGCTTGAAGGAGCCCAAACTGGGGAGTCTAATTGTAATCAGCAAATCAGAGGTGCTTGTCGCTGCCGAGCCTTTGCAGAGAGGCAGCCTCGGAAATAGAACTAATTTACTCAACTCCCCCGGGAAATCCGCTCAACAGATTAACATTTTCAAAATATAGTAATGATATAATTTGAGAAATGGTGACGCCAATTTGTGAGGAGCCTTTGTGCAGAATAATTTGCATTTTTTTTTTTCTTCCTTCACCATCGCCTGCATTTTGCCCCCGTTAATTACAGCTCTGCAGATGAAGGCTGTGCTGTTTGACTCGCTGCTTATTATTCAACTTCAATCTAATAATTCGACTCTACAGGAATATAGGAGAGAGAAGAAGAAGAAAAAAAAAAAAGAGTGTAGCCTATCCACATTTTTAAGCCATCCTCCATATAATCCCAAATGGTTTTGGATGTGTGGAAGTATGAAAAGGTGCATATATAGTGTGTGCCTGTCACTTTGGGAGTGTGTGATGACAGCTCAGATTCTCTGTGCTTGAATACACGTGTGTTTGTTCACAACAAAGACTTTCAAAATGTGGGGTTGCTTCATTTTTAAGAAACCTGGACAGCCCCAAAAGACTCTGCAACAACATCCCAGTTGCCGGAGATGTGAAATAAATAATCTAGAGTCACATTTGTAAACTTTAAAGAAACATGTAAGAACTAAATCTAGGGATTTAGTTGAGAAATATCTATCTGTTAAAGTTGCTGTGAGGTTTATCTGTTTGTTGCCAAATTGGAAGAAGTGAAAGCAGGATAGCGAGCGGTCCCTCGCTGTTTCCTCACATTACAAAGATCTGTGACTGTACTCTTCAGTCTGGCCATCTGCTGCTGCACAACTGAAAACCCCCAGAGGTATTTACTGTAGGACGACACTGCAGCACGACAAGACATCGTGTTCTGACACAAATAGACAAACTGTGCCTTTGAAAAAACACATTTGACAGACTTGAGGCCAACGTTTTTAGCGCTAGTTTTGGAATCCAATCGAGATTAGCGTCTCATTCTGCAGGGACACAAATCCCTTTGCATCCTTGTGTGTTTTAAATTCAACATTAAAACCTGAAGAACGCAACCAGGCTGGTTCACTTACAGACCTTTAGGCCTCTTTGACCTCCAGCATCTCTAAGAGCTGCTTCAGGCTGGATAAAAAGACCTGTGGTGCCCTCTAGTGGTTGTTTTCTTCTCTTCTTTCCTCTCTTTCGTGTGTCACTAAGCATCGCTAGTGACAGACACAAACATTTTGATCAATTGGGCCAGCATTAAGTGTGAGGATCACTTTTGTGCATCAGGCAGGGGCGGGGCAAACAAAATATGTGTGCGATTGTGTCTAAAAAAAGCCAATTTGAGAAAAAAAAAAATCTTAAAACAGGTCCTTATTTGATAGTTTTGATCACACTACTGAACAGCTTAAAGAGGTTGTTACTTTCATTATGACTGATTATCTGACAGGGGGTGGGGGGGGGGGGGGGTGTAGTGCAGGTGTGTTTAGAGTATTGTGCCATCTGGCCGCAGCTTTATGAAGCAGGTGTTGCATAACAGGACAGGAATGAATGTTCTCTTTAAGAGCCTCTGTTCGTGTCCGTTGATGTAATCTGAAATTATAGTTAACTTCTCTATAGAGTCGTATGTTCCACCGTCATTTCAATCATTGACTTTACTGATCCCTTTATAAAGGTTTCATTTAGGGGTCAAAATTGATTTTTTTTAATTTTTTTTTTAAGTTATGGCATTCCCCTCTTCATTTTCTTGTAATACATTGAAGTTTATTCAGGTGTTAAATCAGTTAATATGCAATGAATAGCAATACATTTTAAGGCCATTTTTCAACAATGTATAGTCAGACACAAGTTGCATCATTGCACTCAGTGAACAGAGGCTTGTAGAAGACTCCTGCTGCCATCAGCTGGTAAAACCTGCAAGCACACCCCTAAGCCTGGCGACATGAAGCCAACAACAAGTCGTCGATATCGTCTGATGAACTCTCACTGAAGCCTTCAGTGGGAGAGAGGTTTAACCTGGATGCCATCTAAAAGTACTTTGGCTTTAAATTCCCTCCATTAAACCCACTCCTCTTAGAGAGAACATCATTTCAGATCCATTCAGGGTAAATTGTCAAAAGATTGCACGATTGGACTTCAGTTTAAATTATTGATGTCAAAAAGTAATATTGGAATAATACGGCTCTATTTCACTTTTTAATAACGGCAACTTTATGCACATCTTCATGAATGCTGAATATGACTGCGGGCTTTTCAAAGAGCCTTTTGGGGTTCAATGTTTCAGCGGATAGAAAGCACGTAACAGGGCTTCTCTCTTCAGTGATCACTCGATCAGAGCCGCTGAGAACTAGAGATTTGCCAAGATTGCAAGAGTGTCATTATTATCAGTCTTATTAAGACTAAAGCCACCCTCAACTTGGAAAATACTGAAAAAGGAGATACTGGAGTGCACTTTTTCTTTTACTTCAGGTTAAGAGACGATAAGTGATGAAGGTAAAGTTATTATGCGAAGACAATACTCAGTTCTCATGTTATCAGGGCTGCATGACACATTGTTGGTAAAAAGAAAAAAACATATTGTGAGATTTATGTTATATAAAAATATGTAGAAGTGTTTTAGGAACATTCTCCTACATGGTTGTACATATTAAATGTGTGATTACATTATTCAATAATTTCACCACTGAAATTAAGAGTGGCATATAAACTCATTTTAAAGAGTTTACAAAGATCATATTCACGTTTAACAAAATCAAAATCTAAATTAGACCTGAAATCAAAATCACGATTATCTAACATTTTACCTCCATTACTATTAATGAAAAATTACTTTTTTTTTTCTTCTTTTTTTTTTGCCCTCATAGTTCCCTGACATGGTATCAACTGTAAATATGTTCAACTAAAGCTGGGATATTTGTTCTATAATGAAAGAGTGCATATGTTATTAACTGTTTTCTGGTTATATTTTGAACTGAAATCAAAGCAGCGCTTGAAATAAAAAACACATTTTAGTTGTAAAGTAGAAAGTAACTTCTCTAAAACAGTAGAGAATAAATCAACTTTGGTTTCGTCTTCCCTAAAGACAAAATATGTCCAAACGACGGACATTGCTTCCATGTTGTAGATTGGACGTGTCGTCACGTGACTTTGCCCATGAACGTTCAAAATAATCAACATGGGCACGATTACGTCGGTTAGAGGTTCTGAATGTTGGTTTTCGATTAATTGTCCAGCCCTATCTAAAATAAATCGGAAAGTCTCTTTTCACCTGCATCAAATAATCTGAGAGCAGCTGATGGACACAAACTTCATCTGACTGCATCAACATGGTGGGACAGCATTTTCTTTATACCCATGTCTGCATCCAACAGTCATACAGTACACATGCTGAAAGAAAGAATTGTTTGTGTATGAGTGACATATTTTCTTCTTTCTTGCTCACACTGCAGAAATGACAGAAATTGGATATATGGTACAGCCCAGATATAAATAGTTAATGATGAAGACAGATTTATGAATAAATTAAATACAAATATGTAGTAGTATGAAGGCAGCACAGCTGATATATACAGTGTTTATTATGTATGTATATTGTAAAATATTGTGTTTAATTAAAACGCAGAAGGCAACACGTTGTAGCTTTCTATTCTGATCAAGATGAGTCAATTGTGTCTCCACTCAGACTTTTAGAGAAGGTAAAAGTGTAAGGTGAAGCATCAAAACAAGTTTTTAGAATTGATGCACTTTCGATAACAATTCTAAAATGTTGGGACAGAAATGTGCAGTCAAATTAATTCAGAGGACTCCTTCACAATGGTAGAATAAAAAAATAAAAAAGTACAGGAGCAAATAAATTGAATATTTAGGTATGTAAACACGTTTTTATGAATGAAAATGAACCCGTCACTCGGCGCAGGAAGTTAGGAGGAAGTTAGCATACTTCCCAGTTGAAGAAACAGCAAGTTTATTAAGGTGCAGAGGACAAACGTCTCTACTGACTGCGTCTTCCTCAGAGTCCGTATAAAGTTTATTTGAATATCTCAATGGTAGATTTGAAATTGCTATTACGAGCCGACCAGGGCGCCGCCATGTAAGTCTTAGTCTAAGATTTGAACCTTTGAAGGAATGTCCTAGATGCTTACAAGCACATGTACAGTATATCACACACTGCAGCTCTCCCACACTGCCAGCATTTAATAACAATGATGATGAGCTCAAGAATGAACACAGAGTTTACTGAGCAAATATTCCACCCAAACATCCGATGAAGAAAAGCGGCAGGAACTCACATGTAACCGTGGGCTGATATTTAGCAGCCGACTCAGCTGTCAGACTGCTTTACTGCTGCCCGCTCGACGGGCAACTCTTCTTCGCCACTTATGCATGTCAGCACTAAATACTGACATCATGAAAGAGTCATCGGTGACCCACTAAGGGTGAAGTCTGACCCCAGACATCCAGCAGTACGGAGAAAAAAAAACGAGCATTTTGGACACCTCATAGCGCCTGATAACACTTTTAAAATGTTTCATTTCAACAGATGAAAAAAGAAAAAACTTGTTCCAGCTATAATGTGCAATTCCGAACCGCTCCCTCCTTTTTCTGGAACAACAAATCTACATCTAGTCCTTCCTATAAAACATCTCATTACTGCTTCATAAATAATCCAGCACATACACGTCATGCCTTTAAACACTTGGACGCTGTCTGGGATCAATGTGACATTTTTTACTCTGCTTCTGTCTCTAACAACACTCCAGACTTATTACAGCCACTCGTAATCTTTCTCCAACATGGCTTACTTCATCTTTTGTGATCATGTCTCTTAAATTTTGTCGTACTTTGGAATGTTTAGAAAAATGGATAAGTGTGATACAAGTAAAATCTATTATTATTATAAAATTAACTGTCAGCTATTTGCTCATGGGCTCTCCTCCAACCCTCCCTCTTATGTTTGCAGTCCTTTACTTCCTCTGATGTCATTGAGGCCCTGCAAGCTATAGATTGCAAGAAATCCACTGGGGAGGATAATCTGGATCTATATTTCTTAAAGCTTGATGGCCCTTTGATTGCTGGACAAATTAAAGATCTATTTAATCTGTCCGTTTACTTATTCTTCAAGTCTGGAGTCACACTGCATTAGGGGTGGAGATGAAACAAATCTTAATAGCTATCGGCCCAAAATTTCCAAAATGCCCTGTCTGACTTAAGTCTCAGAATGATTCTTAAATAATCAGCTCAAGTCATTCGTCTTCAGTAATACAGTCTTGAGTCCACATCAACCTGCATGGTGTCAGAGCTGATCACACTTTCACTGTAATTATCTGTGTTACAAATGTTGACTAAAGGAGACACGAGGCTGTTGTTTGTTTGACACTGAGCACACTTTGCTCCTTCTGAGACTACGTGAGGTTGGCTATGATCCTGAGTCCTGTGGTTCCAGGTTAACTAAAAATCTGTCACAAAGACAGCAATGTGTGGTGTAACACAATAACCTTTCTGTGTTTTTTTTTTGTTTTTTTGTTTTTTTGCCATATTCAAAGGGGGTTCTGCAATGTTCAATACTGGGTCCTGTTGAATTCTTATCTACAATAAATTACAACACCCATCATTCAGCCAATGGCATCCTCCAGCAAGCTTTTGATCAATCAAAACACGCTCTATAATCTGAGACTGGTTCTAAACACAAACAAGAACAAATACATGTTGTTTACTCAAACCCAATACATAGCGGAAAATGTACATATCAGCACTTTGACAGGAAAATAGTATCGATAGAGTTGCTGAAAACAAATATTTGGCAGGCTACCTGGTTGAATGACAAACTCAAATTCCACATTGCCTGCAAGTTTAGACCAAGAAATTTTGAATTACTCTGCAGAAGAAAAGAAAAAAAAACTTCCTTAATGAAGCATCCTGACCCAAATTTCCAGTAACTTTCAACCATTTAACTGTAAGAAAAAGCATGCAGTTTGGACCCCAGAAGGAACAAAAAGTTTGACGAAACAAAGAGATCGAAGCATGTCCTTCAAAATAAAAGTACAGCTTTTACTTTTTGTCAGTTTTTTTCTTCAGGCACACATTTGTGATCCACTGAAATCGGATGTAGTGACCAATTTTAACAAATCCTATTATGTTAAGAAAGGCCACTTTGGTGTTGAATGTGGACGCTGTTTTCAAACGCGTGCTCAGCTCTTAAAAAACATAAGAAGGCTGTTGCTATGCTTTTGGATATATTAATCAATTTATTGTTCAACTTGTAAAAATGATCAAAACAAACAAAACAAAAAGGACAAACCACTACGTCAATTGGAATTAAATAAACCCACAGATCCACTTTCTCCTTCTCTTCTCAGGCTGACACGGTGGAAAAACTTTTTGCTCTCATTCACACACCTGTCCACCTCACCTGGAGCCCTCATTAAAAAAACACTTCTCCAGGCTCCCCCTAGTGCCCAGTAAAGGGACTGCATATATAAACAAAGAAAATATGCAACACATAGTTTGGCTCCAACAACAGATCTGCAGCCCACTCTTGGGTTCCAACCCACGAGTTGTCATCCACACTCAACACATTCTAGATAGAAGATGGCAGATGCTTCATTTACAGAACATTGAGGTAACTTCTTTGCAGGATTCATATGGAATACTTTGGACCAGATATTCAAACTTCACACATTTGGTAATATTCGTCATTTTAAAAGTATGATCTCAAACTACTCCTCCTAGCATTATTGTGTTGAGTGCTATTCTCTGTTTATTCTGTGTATTTATTTGTTTACTGTTGAACGATGGAGATGAATGAAAAAATAGGGCATGTCCTCAAAGACTGTTTGAGATTTAAATGAAGGTTGAACAAATAAATGAGTTATTTGTTGAAAGCACTTTTCTATGCTATATTTTCAAAACTAAATACACAAACTTTATCCAAAGACAAAATTGCTCCCTTGAAAACTGTTTGGAGCTAGAAAAGCGACCAGAGTTACAGAGTCACTGTTGCAAAAACCCCACCATAACTTCTGGCATAGCGTCTGTTGAAAATATATAATCCTCAGTAAACATATTACACTTAGATGCTTTATATATATTATCCTAAGATGTTTTGCTGATATTAGCATTAGATGCTTTAAAATGAGTGAACTTTAATCTAAAATAAAGAACATAATATTTTGTATATGGTGTGATTGCTGATTTGCTCTGTATTAGGATCTGAGACAGCAACATGTGTTTTGTTGTGACGATCTTGGCTCCACTGTTATGATAAACACGGTGGGGCTCTCCACCGACACGAGACAGGGGGGTAATGTAAACATCTGCCAGAAGAGGTGTTAGACTAAAAAGAAGACACTTCCTGGTTGAGTGGAAAAATACTAACTTGTACATTTTAAGTAAATAGTGTGCCATCAGAGATGGGGGGCTGAACCTGAACAGTGGGAAGAGAAATTAGGACAAAGGCTTTTGCTTTGCGGAAGGGAAATCAGAACGCTTACAAGGGTCTCTCGTTCTCTGTATTTGACTGTGTTCTCCAAAGATCTTTGTTTAATAATTCTTTGTTATTGAACTTCCTTCTTTCAGAGGTGTTTTCTTTTCTCGCATCCAACTAACTCAGGGAAGCCATTGTTTGGTTTCAACACATCTTGTTTTTTAAACAATTTCCCAGGGACCAATTTTTGGGGGGGGCAGCTTGTGCATAGAGTTATGAACATTTACCACACAATCTGCACATTTCTCCAGCTTTCTTATTTCTCTACCAAAACTACATAGTGCATCTTTAACATTAATCATATGTAAAAGAGAAAATGATCGAATTTAAAGCTATATAGACCCACAAGCGAGCCAAAAAAAAACACAAGATAATTCGTTTGCTTCTGGTCGTGCTTTTTTTCCCCGAATTCCGAGTTTTAACCGGAAATGTATCTTGTTTTGCATTACACCATTTAGTGGTGTTGCAGTTCCACGGCGTGGCCACTAGAGGGCACCAAACACAGAGACTGTTTATTCAACAAAAGTCCCAGTAGAAAAGAAAAAAACGGGTGTAGGCATACTATCGGAGCTATTATGACTTGGCATCAGTCACTCTTATCATATAACCATGGAGCTGATTTATAGCCCTTTTTTTACGAAGACATTGAAACAATTGTGTAATAATCTGCAGCAGAGCTCAAACATTAAGATAAGAAGCAAGTGTCTGAACAAAATTGTTTCAAAACACTTACCGTCTCCAAAAAGTAGTTCTTGAATCCTGAAATATGTTTGTCAATTTACTGACAGAGAGAACTTTCCAACCTGTTACCACTCCTACAGGTAGCGTCGCCATCTTTACGGCCAGCAATTTTTGATAGGGAAGGCCTGCCGGTCTGTCTGTACCCATCGCTTCATCGATCCAATCTCATTCTCACCATAAAAACGCTCACCTTGTGTTTTTTTGTCATAAATTGTTGCTAGTCGGGGAAGATTACACTGTTTCAACATGTCATAGTGTTTTTTTCACCCTCTATTAATAGGATGGGGACAAACATTGTGCTTATAACAAAATCATAGTTGTTGTCCACTGAAAGACAATAATATACAGGGATGTCTAAGTAGTTATAATTTCAGAAAGTCTGGATGGTTCGAGATTTCGCCTGTCATTTCCACAAGCCACACCTGCAGCAATTTATGACGTCAGATGACGTTAACGTCGTGGAGCAGCGTCAGCGTTCCTGACGCATCAGAAGTGGATGAAAACAGACAGCTCGGGCAGAGGCTAAACAGACGGCTGTGCTCTGTGGTTAAACATCTGTCTATGGTCTGAACGGGACGATTATACCTACTTGGACCTAGGAAATTCAAGACAATAGTGTTAAGTCCTACTGTTACATTACAGGCGGAGTTTGGTGAGTATTTATGATAAATAGGCTGTCAGATTCAATTAGCCAACTTAGCACTATCTGCTAACGTATTTTGAGACAGTAAACCTACTGTCAATTTAACGGTGTTTATTAGGGGAAATATGTGTAACGTAATATGCTGTATTCACCCACGTAAAGATATTTATCTACACTAATAACGGCATTTAATGTTTGTGTCTATTTAGCCTAAGATTAAAGACAATAGCTGCTAACATGTTTATGTTGAGTAAACAACTATTATTCACCACGGTTTAAAAAGGTACCTTTATGCAAGTTTGTTGTCATTGTCCTTAAACTCGTTTCTGTTGTTTTATTCCATCTCTGCTTTACGATCCTTAGACTTCGTAAGGTGAAGTTATGTAACCAACTATACTAGTACATGTTAGCTTAGCCGAGCTAACGGATGCTAGCAATTTAGCAATGTCTTCGGAAGGTCTATTATATCATCTAAATGTAAACTTTTACATTTTCAGGGCAGAGGAAACTTGTGAAAATTAAAGCCAGGTTTTAATTCAGTTAGATCGATAAAAATGTATATTAAAATTTAAAGACACGCTTTAACATCAAGCTGAAGTGTTTTTTAAAAAGTCATGATGACTTGACTTTTACTGCAGCTGTTAGCTTTACTAGCATTCAAATAACTGAGTCCACCCCTCCTGTGTGTTTACATAGTATGCAATGTCACAGTTTTGCTTCAAATACTAAACATTTTCTTTTCTTTTCATCAAGTTGTTGAAGGTTAAACACTGTCAGCTGTAGAGCTTAGTTTCCTGCCATGGAGTTTCCAGACTTAGGAGAGCACTGCTCTGAAAAGACCTGCAAACGTTTAGGTGAGTCCTGTCTGCTGAGGAGCAATAGACAGATGTATAGATATATAGATACTTTATTATTATAATGTCCTGTTTATTACTCCTCTAAGGTACGATGTGAACCAAACACTTAAAATCTTAATTGGCATTACAGATTTCCTTCCCATGAAATGCGATGCCTGTCAAGAGATTTTCTGCAAGGACCACATAAGTTATGCAAATCACAAGTGCATGTCCTCCTACCAAAAGGTAATTTCTCACTGTTTTAGTAACTTCTATATTTTAAAAAAATGTATTTTCATTTTTCATGGATCTGCAATGAAAAGTAAAATAGTAAATGAAAGATTGTTTTGTTTTTGTTTCTTTTTTAAAGAAGGCTGTGAGATTATAAGCGTTCAGTAGATTCTATGTTAGGATTAGCTGTCAACAAAAAATGAATGTGATTTACACTCAACAAAAATATAAACGCAACACTTTTGTTTTTGCTCCCATTTGTCATGAGATGGACTCAAAGATCTAAAATTCATTCCAGATACACAATATTACCATTTCTCTCAAACATTGTTCATAAATCTGTCTAAATGTGTGATAGTGAGCACTTTTGCTTTGCTGAGACAATCCATCCCACCTCACAGGTGTGCCACATCAAGATGCTCATCAGACACCATGATTAGTGCACAGGTGTACCTTAGACTGTCCACAATAAAAGGCCACTCTGAAATGTGCAGTTTTGTCTCACAGCAAAATGCCACAGATGGCGCAAGCATTGAGGGAGCGTGCAATTGGCATGCTGACAGCAGGAATGTCAACCAGATCTGTTGCTCGGGCATTGAATGTTCATTTCTCCACCATAAGCCGTCTCCAAAGGCGTTTCAGAGAATATGGCAGTACATCCAACCGGCCTCACAACCGCAGACCACGTGTAACCACACCAGCCCAGGACCTCCACATCCAGCAGGTTCACCTCCAAGATCGTCTGAGACCAGCTACTCAGACAGCTGCTGAAACAATTGGTTTGCATAACCAAAGAATTTCTGCACAAACTGTCAGAAACCGTCTCAGGGAAGCTCAACTGCATGCTCGTCGTCCTCATCGGGGTCTTAACCTGACTCCAGATCGTCGCCGTAACAGACTTGAGTGGGCAAATGCTCACATTCGATGGCGTCTGGCACGTTGGAGAGGTGTTCTCTTCACGGATGAATCTCGGTTTACATTGTTCAGGGCAGATGGCAGACAGCGTGTGTGGCGTCGTGTGGGTGAGCGCTTTGCTGATGTCAATGTTGTGGATCGAGTGGCCCATGGTGGTGGTGGGGTTATGGTATGGGCAGGCATCTGTTATGGACGAAGAACACAGGTGCATTTTATTGATGGCATTTTGAATGCACAGAGATACCGTGATGAGATCCTGAGGCCCATTGTTGTGCCATACATCCATGAACATCACCTCATGTTTCAGCAAGATAATGCACGGCCCCATGTTGCAAGGATCTGTACACAATTCTTGGAAGCTGAAAATGTCCCAGTTCTTGCATGGCCAGCATACTCACCGGACATGTCACCCATTGAGCATGTTTGGGATGTGCTTGACCGGCGTATACGACAGCGCGTACCAGTTCCCACTAATATCCAGCAACTTCGCACAGCCATTGAAGAGGAGTGGACCAACATTCCACAGGCCACAATTGACAATCTGATAAACTCTATGCGAAGAAGATGTGTTGCACTGCATGAGGCAAATGGTGGTCACACCAGATACTGACTGGTTCTGAGTCCCCAGACCCTCAATAAAGCAAAAACTGCAGATTTCAGGGTGGCCTTTTATTGTGGACAGTCTAAGGTACACCTATGCACTAATCATGGTGTCTGATGAGCATCTTGATGTGGCACACCTGTGAGGTGGGATGGATTGTCTCAGCAAAGCAAAAGTGCTCACTATCACACATTTAGACAGATTTATGAACAATGTTTGAGAGAAATGGTAATATTGTGTATCTGGAATGAATTTTAGATCTTTGAGTCCATCTCATGACAAATGGGAGCAAAAACAAAAGTGTTGCGTTTATATTTTTGTTGAGTATATGTAACTGACTTACATTTATTTTCTCTACTAGAAAAGTCTGAGTTGAAACCAGTGTAGAACTGTTAAATGTGTAGTAAAGACTTGATTATGTATATTTTCTTTGACGTTCCCCTGTAGGATGTCCAGGTTCCTGTCTGTCCTTTATGCAACATCCCCATTCCCATCAAGAGAGGAGAAATGCCCGACATTAAAGTCGGAGAACACATTGATAGTGATTGTAAATCGGACCCTGCGCAGAGAAAGAGAAAGGTACGTTTGAAACATACTCGTTATAACTTCTTAAAAAGAGTTTAATCATCTAATGTTTTTTTTTTCTTTCTCTCTGTTTCAGATTTTTACCAATAAATGTTCTAAAGGAGGCTGTAAGCAGAAGGAGATGATGCGCGTAACGTGTGATCAGTGTCATTTAAATTACTGTCTTAAACACCGGCACCCACTAGACCATGATTGTAATAAAGATGGGAAACCTCAGTCCAAATCAGGGTTAGTGCAGCCCCACTGTGCCTTTTTAAAGTCAAATGTATTTAATGTATGCCTTCAGATACTGCTCTGTCATCTAAAATGTCAGATGAAGAATGGTCTTATTTTCTTGTGTTAAGACATGCTGCTGTAATGAGAGCCCAAGGTTCTTCCTCCACCTCTGCCTCTGGTTCCAGTTCATCTGCTTCAGGACACTCTCGACCTATTTCTAATGGCATCAGTACAAGTAGCCGAAGCCACAGCAGTGGGCAAGTATTTCCTCTTGTTATTGATTTGGCTTAAATAAACGTTTTCAGAGACACTTCAAATACTAATTCCTGCCCTGTGTTTTTCCTATTTTTGTAGCTCCGCCCCGCGGATCCCTACTTCAGTATCTGCACAGAATGTAACTCCATCATCGGCATCTTTGCAGGCCGGCTTGGTACGTGTCCTTATTGACATGTGATCACGTGATTTAAAAAAAACAAAAAACAAGTCCTCAAATGTGAGGGAAATGTAAACATGGGTGTGGCGCTGTCATTGCAGACGGAGGAGCAGGCTTTACAAAGGGCTCTGGAGATGTCTCTGGCTGATTCCAGGCAGACCGTTCAGCCGGCTCTTAGGTAAGTAAACGTCATTGAAACCCATAATCCCAGAAATATCCTATTATCAGCTCGACATGACTGTGGATAGCACGCTTATGTCAGTGTTCTTCTGTCAGGACTGGAAGTGTTTGTTCCTGACACTGACGCTCATCATCAGCTTATTGCAGATGAGCAGAGGGGATGTTGAGTTGTGACTCATTCTTCGAAAAAGTCTTTCACTTTTTTAGTTCATTATTTTTCAATAATTATTCAGACAGGAAATCTTCAAAAGAATGATCGATTCTTTTTGTCTTTGACCGAATCACAAATGAAAAACGGCTTCCAGGGGATTAAGGAAACTTTCTTATTGGAGCGGAGACAAATGTTAGGAGAGGGGTTAAAGCTCTGTCTTGGTTTTTTACAAGATGCTTTTCTAGTCTCTGCACTCGCCTGTTGTGATAATGGAATCGCACATGGAAGATGTGTGAAGAGGGAGGCGATGATCTCAGCGAGGTCTTGACCTCGGTTGTTAAAAAGTAGTGGAGAGAAAGAGAAGTACAGTGGTTTATTGGTATGCATTGGTTTCCATTCTGTTCAGTGTGTAGCATGCAGCTGAGAGTGAGTAACCATGGTGACAATCATTTAACGATAACCCACCCCCCTCTGTAAATAAAAAAAAAAAGTTGTTTTTTTCTTTTTTTTCCCCTTCTTCCCTGTTAAAAAAAGAATACTAAAGTAAATCCAGTAATTTCTTGAAAAACAGTGTGTTGACAAAGGCTCCTCGTATGATGCTGCAGTAGAAGGGATTCTGCTAAAAGAGAACAGTGGTGCAGAAAGCACTCGCGTTGTGCAAAGAAACATTTATCAGAGAGACTTTTTTTTTTTTTTTTGTTATAAATGTTGTCGGGGAGACGTCCAGACCCGGGTTGTGCGTCCCAGGTTCTAACTGTGTTTGTTTGTGTGACTCTCAGTCCTCAGGAGCAGGAGGATCTGGCTCTGGCTCAGGCCCTCGCTGCAAGTGAAGAAGAGTACAGACGTCAGCAGCAGAGACAACAGGTACCCGGAAAGCTTAGCCGTCAGTAGCATGTGAACAGGAATGCATGTAGGTACACTGTTATCGTGGCAACGTATCCTCTTTATACTGTATCTATCGGCAACAGATGACAGACTCATTTTATTTTTTTCATGTAATACACTGCAACCTGTGTGTGAATCGGTCTTTGTTTCTTACTGTGGTTTTCTTCTGTTTAGGGGAGAGAGTCCAAACAGTCCAACTGCAGCCTTTCTTAAGCCCCGCCCACCTCCCAGACTGCCACGTTGTGCTAATAATCTACTAGAAACGGCACATCCGGGATCAATCTCTCCGGGATCAATGATTGTTCAATGAAGTTTAAATGAAATCTGTGAAGTTTGCTCAGATATTACCGCCTTCTACAATATAAGCACATACTCTCCCAGCAAGATCTGTCATTTTTACTAATGATACGCTCTGTACATATTTTATACGCTTACCATGATGACAGCATTATATTAACATGTATGAATATTGAATAAATTATTTCAAAGACGCACTCTGAAATCTGAGGCACTTCATTCGTTCACACACTGGGTCACGATGAACGCTGACACTCTGCAAGATGAAACGTGTTGTGTAGTCGGATCAGCAAGGCCACTAAAGCTAAAGTGGAAACATTGAATTCTACTGTATATTCAACGCTCAACACTGGATGACAGTTTGTAAAGAAACTGCACTAGTTTAAAAATCAAATATTCATGTGAGTGACGATCACATGAATGTGAAGTTGGAAACGGAATGTTTACATGTTTAGTCTGTAAATGAATGTCTATGTATTATCTTTATTTTGCCCCTTCATCATTAACGATGAAGAGCTCAGGACTAAAAGAACGAAACAAATGAGAAGGCACAACTTCCTTATTTTTATTCAACTTGATCAGGGAGTTTTTGTCAAAATGAGACGTGGAAGTGGATGATAGTGAAAATGTTTAAAAACAGTTTAATGTAGTGGACTCCACAGTGAATAGGGAGTGATTTCGGACACAGCCAATGGTAATGCACTTGTTGCCGTAAGAGTCATTCACGGTTCGAACAGCAGAGGGCAGTAAGACTTAACAGGTGATGGGGATTTTTCATGGTACGCTGTCAGGTGTTTGCAAGAAAAGACCTCCACTATTTCTTTGTGATCATTATTATTTAAAGTGTAATTGTACTTACGAAAAATAAAACAAAAAACAATTGTCACGTACAATCTGCTGCTTTTGTTCCAACATCGGCCATTCTTTACACGATGAGGTGAGGAAATGTCAGATCGACAATGCCGGCTGTGAAATTGTCTGTGGGGAAGCTGAGTGTTTTTGACAAATGAGTGTGACAAACATGGACCAAATCCATTTACATAATATTTAATGAGCTCAGATGGAGGGCAGGCTGCTGCTGACGGATCTCTTCAGCCTGCTGCAGGGTAAGCGTGAGTCACAAAATAATCTCATCTGATGCCAGTGATGCAGCTGTTTGCTTTTTAGAGTTGTCATCGCTGCAGAGTCACATTTTATTTTTTCCTTTTAGAAACAGAGCTCATTGAAAGTAATTAGAGCAAGCCTTACTACTGAACATAACGATGCATCATCCGATCTTCTGCTCAGTTGTGGCATCTTGCTGCATGAATTTGCATACCCATGTGGAAGTGAAGTAATTTTCTTCAAGTGCTAAAAGCTTTACAAAAAATGTGGACGTGATTGTGTGGCCTTTAAGAAGAAAATTGAATTAATGTAAATGATCACTTGTAATCATAAGATATTAGACAATACTGCACTGTGATTAATGTATTTAAAAAAAAGTGTTTTGTCTAAGTGTTTTGTCTAAGTATCTAAAATGGCTTTCAAAAATGAGAAACTTAAAAGGTAACAGATTATTTTGTAAGATATCTGACTGTTTTTATGATCAGTTGCATCTTTTTATTTACTAAAATCTAAGCATATAAACCAGGTATGTTCCCAATAACAAGTAGTGTCAGAAATGCAGGGCTAATTATAGACTATAATGCTATTGATCGTTTATTCAGGTAATGAAATGTGGGCACTAAATGTCATAAGTCTGTATAAGCACACTTGACTTTTAGCCTTCCTCTTCTTGTTTGACACAAACTGAAGGTGAAGAGGTTTTTCAAGATCACAATAAAGATGTCTATTTCAATTCACACATCTTATTTAAGGTCAAGAAAACATTCAGCCTCTGACACAATTGAAGCAGAACCTTGTCTCCTGCATGGCCTCTTGTCACTGAAGATTTTAGTCTAAGGTGGCGATGAAGCTTGTTCAGGCAGAAGCTCTGATGCACCTGAGTCCAGCGACACAGCAGCACCCACTCTTTGAGCCTATAGCAAGTGTCTTTTTTTATTCCCAGTGATCAATTGATGTCCTCTGTGCGAGTTTGTCTCGGCTTGCCTTGAGGCATTTTCACTGACTGCTGCTCCATTGAGGAGAAATTTAGTAATTTTGTAAATAAGCGGCAGTAATTGCTGGAGTGGAGAGAAAATGATCCAGTCCTGCTGACCATGTAGTTTGTCCATGAATTAAATCAATGTCAGTTATTATTTGAACAGGGGCTTCGAGCTTTTAACTGGAGACTGTATTTAATTAAAAATGTTTGTAGTGGTATATTAGAAGAACAACTATATTTGGATTACATAAACTTCTTATAGTGTAGAACAGTACATATTTGATACCACAATGTCACTGAGGACTTACCAAATTTAAGCTAGAAAATTGACAAAAATCGTATGATCTCTGTACATTATCAATGTTCAAAAGCCACTGTTATGTAGAATGTGAGCCTCTATAATAGTTGCATGTGTACTTCATTTTGTGCAACAGGTGCATGTGTTAAGTCAAAAGTGTAGATTGTTTTCCCAGCTGGTATTTTATGAGACGGAAGCCAAAGAGCATAACACAAAATACAGCAGCAATTTTCTGATATCACAGGTGTGATGCCACAGCATGATAACAGGAAAGTGGAGCACGATGTGCCTCACTCCAAAGGAAAAAAAAAAGAAAAAAGCTAGAAGCAGAAACCTGGTGTTAAGGTGTCTTCTTAACATCAAAATGCACTAGTTGTTAAGACGGGTTGAAAAATCAGGGAAGAAGACCCAGTTGCATGAACACAAAATGTGATTTTTTTAAACTGAAAAAGGCAGAACTTACTTTCCAAAACGAGAAAACACATGGAAAGACATTGGAAAAAAACTGCAAATACTGACACTGACCAGGAACAGCTGACATAAGACAGGTTACCAACCACATTACGAAACATTGAACCGGCACAGCAGACTAAATGGATATGCTGTAATCAGACACAGGTGAGACTAATGAGACAGGTTGATCGAGGCCAATCAGGGTAATCAAGACAGAGGAAACACAGAGAGGCAGGAAACAAGACAACACTGAGGACTAGAACTACAAAATAAAACAGTAAACACTAAAGACTGAACTAAAAAAAAACACACGAGAAAACAATCACAATGAAAACAGAACTCAAAACATTAAAATAAAACAGTTAAACAAAACCATGACACTAGTAGTCTCCATACTTTGCTAAAATGCATATTTTAGTGAGACGCTTACTATGCAAATGCAACACTGTATGTCAGCGAGAGGAACACATTCATGAAACAGTTGAGAGAATGTCGTAGCTCTGTTGCTCAAAATGCATCATTTAAGTTTGAAAAGTCATAAATGCGAGCAGACGCTAAACTACATTTTTTTCCCCTCAATATTACATCATGTGAGATGATTTGATTATTTATTATTATAATCCATGTCTATCACTGATGAGTTCCTTCCTTTAGTACTTTACAAAGAACAAGAAGGCACACAGTAAAAGCTTTTCACAGAACACTATGATTTAATGTAGCTCTGCCACACCAGATGCTCCTCTATAAAGTACATTTAGATATTTTCTGCTCCTGTTCAAAGAATTACAGTTCCATGTATGTCTTTGGATACAATTATGATTTAGCATAATTACATCCATTTCAAAAGTGGAAGCCAGAGGCTGTGTAAGAGCACTGCAGCTCAAAAGGTATGATTAAGGTTTAAGTATACTTGACACCCATGGGGAGATGGATGTAGGACAGACTAGTCAGGAAATCTCTCATGGAGTGCAATCTTTCTTAATTCTAGTGCTGTAGGTTGAGTCATCAACAGATAAATGGTGGACAATCAGAACAGATCCGACTCTGGTGCACAGTAAAATCTGCTTGTAGGATGGATAAAGCACACAGAAGAGCACAAAGTGCTAAAGTAAATTGACTTTACTTCAATGAGATGAAAATAATCCATTAATCTGATCTATTTACAGAGTGTATAAGGATGTGTTAAGGAGCTACGGTCATTATCATTGTCAGCAAACTTCAATAACTTGATGGTTGATTTACAAAGATTGAATGTAGAAAAGTTGTATGTCCTCGCTTGCATGGCCACCGACCAGAACAATCAGCAACCATTTGAAGCAAACAAGTCACAACCTTTTCTCTAAATTTGCTTAATTGTGAGTAATTACCACTTCAGTGAGCAAAGTCAGTGCTGTCACTGTTTTACTGTCGTTCTTCTCGGGACATATGAAGTCCGCAATTGGACAGATTTACAATTCAATTCAATTATAATTGTTTTTGGACAATTGATCCGTACTTCTAAATCAGACCTCTTCTAGCTGAACGACGCTAAATGTCGGTAGCAGCCTTAGCTGGCTGAACAAGCATAGCTTCTTTGTTTTTTGTCACAAACACAAACTACTTCTCTTTTTATTGTCAGCTGCTGACTTGTTTAAAACAAGAACTTTTAAAAGGGTCTTATAAATACAATATTGGCTACATGATCATTTAAGAGGATATTGGGCTGATGCTTATAGTAATACTACTAATCCACTACACATCACTTTTACAAGGGACCAAACTAATAAAATAGAATAAAGGAGAGATGTAGATGTGTCCTATTTGACCAAATGTGACAGAAAAAACATCTTTGGTCTCAACTAGAAAAACATAAAACATCTAAGAGATAAACATATCCAAATAACATTGATAGTGCTTTGTGTCTGTTCCATTCTCCTCTAAATATACGGTAGGTTGAGTACCGCTGTTTGTTTTTGTTTGGTTGCATCATGCACACAAATCACTGGTTTTATACTAACCACGTGTTCACAGTTAGACCTACTATTAATCAACAGTGGAAAGTAATGAATAAGAAATCCAAAATATAAAAGCAAGAGCAGCAAATTTATTTGTGAATGAACATCCACAGTTTTCTGTTTTATTGACGTGAGTAGCAGATGATGTCTCTCTTTTCATTAACCTAACTCAATTTATATAGCTGTATATATTCGTTGTATTGACATTAAGTAAAATAAGATAAAACACAAGATAAAGGAAATGTAAAAACAATGATGAAAGAAAAAAAAATAACATTAAAAAATCAATGAAATACAGGCAGTAAAAATCACTATCAATTTGCGTTTGCATGAAAAAACACACGGTGTGGGTCACATAAGAGACATTTAAAGGAAAGTATTCAAGGACCTGAGTGAGCGGGCAGGAATATAAAAGAAAATAAGACCTGTGATGTACAAAAACAAATACAAAAATACTCAGAGTGAAAATCATGCACAGGAAACACTGTACAGCATACAATAAGTCAAATGTTTGAGGTGGAGTTAATAATGTCAGAGGGTTTTTTTCTGTTTCCTGGTGTCTGTAAAGCTTTGGGAGTTGGAGGAATGTCACAATCAGACACATGATCAGTTAGGGCACTTATGACTAACACCTCTTTTTCCACTTCAGCTTGAATTATCTAAGTTGTCACTGTTTTATTCCTTGGCTTCGGGGTTGTGCTTGTAATTATCTCTGCTTTTCAGTTCAGCAGCAAGATTCATAGTCCAAGAGGCCCAAGGACACAGGAGAGCATCTGCCTCCCCCCTGCACCAAAATCCATTAGAAGACAGTTCAGTTGAGTCACACTCAGTCAGGAGGGAAACATTCCACCGAACACAATCAATATTTAAATCACAGGCTATGTAATTGTTCTTCAGAAATTTTCTTTAGCTTAACATAGCATGCTAAACAATCTATGTACACATTTCAGCAGTGGATTCATCTTAATGGTGTTACCATGGTGATGCTTCGACAACGAGAGTTGAGGTGTGATTTATTTTTCTTCACGCACAGAAGGTGCACCCAAGCATGACGACCCCTTGACCCTTTAAATCGATGCTGAGAGGCCAAATAAGGTGACCACAGGCAAGCTAACAAAAATGCAGGCACATAATATATATTTTAAGCTAAATTTTAGCATAACATGCCCACAATGATAATGCAAGCATGCAGGTATAATCTATACCAACATAAGTGTAGCATGCTAATGTTTGCTAACCAAATAACAGCTGAGGCTGAAGAGATTGTGGAACAAATGCGTCGTTATCCACTAGATGTTGAGACATTTCGCTCAGAAAGCTTCATATAGTGGTGCTAGATGAAGAGATAGAATCCCATGAATGTGTTTTACAAACTACATAGAACTGCATTCAATCATTTGTTGAGAGTTTGGTCAGACTTTGAAAATTATAAATTCGGAAAAATAGAGCCAATTTTTTAAATCCCATTTTTTAGAACCGCTAAAGCTGCAAAATAAAATTTGGTGATGCATCATGTTTGCTTACATTTTACAGGCTGTTTAAAGGCTTTTAGAGAAACGTAAAGTCAAATTGTTCTTAAGCAAATACTAAAAAAAAGTAAGGTTTAATTAATTGAATAAGGATAAGCACAATTTCAGTAGGATGTGTACATAGACTGGTTGTCCAACCAGATACATTTACAGTTTGAACTGAATTGAACTGGTAAATTCAGAATCATCAGAAATGTTTATATATGGGTAATTAACATTTAATGCCAAAAATGGGCCACATGAACTCTGTAAAGGATCACTAATAAAAAACAATGGTTAAGTGCATTTTTCATAGTTGGTGACATTTTAGCTGAAAAATAATAATCTTATATTTGGACTCTTGCGTTATATACCAGAAGTTCTTCAGACAAATGTTGCCACATTTAGAGATTAAATTAAGGTTATAGATGGTTTACAGTCGAGCAGTTTAGGCTGTGGGCTGTAAACATTATATAAAGATTTATAAAGTCAGTATTAGTTACAATCTGTTCCTCTGTCTAAAGCCAATGGCAGACATCAGTGTCCTTGGAAACACCTTCTGGTTCTTGATGTTCTCAACTGTTGCAGATGTCTGGAAAAGAACAAACTGAAGTAGCTCTGAGGCTGTGATGGTGACTCATACAGCAGGTATGGAAATGTTTGTAATAAGTTATATCAGTGAAATGATTTAATTGTTTATGATTCTCTTGCTGAGCTCTTAGTTTGGTCTTTTTTCTTCAAGCATGTTAATTATGCAGAAGCAATCATTGGTTCAGGGCATCATGAGGGCTCCCCATCTGTTGTTTTGATGATGTTTTGTTTGAAGTGGTGTGTGCTATTTGAGAGTAATGAATACTTCCTTTTCCTGCCGACTAATTATGCCAGTCAGCTAATTAAGTTGAAGAATTCCTCTGAAGCGGAGACTTCCTTTGTTTTGGATCTGTGTGATTATTTTGAATCGAATCTCGTTAATACTTGTAAACGACAAATTTGAAAAACTCACCGCATTGTGTTTTTTTTAATGGTGGTCTATATTATTATAGCTTCAATGTCATTACTTTGAGCTGAGCTTCAAAATGCTCCTAGTGGAAGTAGTAGATGCTGGAAATGTTGTTGTCTCACTTCACCACACAACTGAACACAAATGCACGGCTCAGGAGGCAGGAGGCAATTACTATGTCACTGTAGTGACAATCAAGGTCAGTTCACAGAAATCCAGAATCTCACATGTAATGTATCCAAAACGTGAGGCTATAGCCTGGTTTATGCTTCGGCATCGCGTCTGCCCCTCAATAGTCAGGAACATGAGACAGGTGATAATTTGGGTAGTCAGCGAGGACCTCGTTGCTCTTAACTCTGTTCGTGCAGTAGAAGCCTCACTCACATATTTCTGTACTGATGGCCATCACCAAGTCGATACGATGATCTCTCTGGAGATTGTCCGACAGAGTATCTCTGAGGGGTTTATTTGTCAGGTTTTGTCGAGCCTGTATTCTCCCATTACCCCATTGAATGTGATCCCTTCAGGCACTCGAGTGCTCTGGTAATTTTCCCACAGGGACTCAACATTTGTCCGTGCATTGATGACTATAGGCTTCGTGAAGGTCTGTGAATGACCCATCTTTGGTCACACATTATTATCAAAAACACTGTATTTCGCAAAAATGCTCTCAGTACAAAGCAGTTCTCCCACACGGCTCTCAATCATAGTTCTTCTCTGCCAGAGACAGCTCACGTAAGTCATGACAGGAAGGCATAGGGGATGTGGTTTACCGTCAGCTTTCTGGAAAAAAAACCCTGAAGCTAGTCTTTGACTTCTGGAAGGCTGACTTAGGCTGACACAAAAATATTCATTTAGATTATGCAAAGCAACAATGCAGATGATTGCAAAATGAGACAATCTTTAACACTTCAGCCTTCTCTGGATCCATCTTGACCTCTACCTATGCCAGCACAAACCCCTGGAGGGAACAGAGGGCTGGTGGAAGTCACACTTTTCTGCCATGATAGAAAGGTAGTGTCGGTGGAGACATTGTTGGACCTCACGTACGTGCTGCACATGGACTTTTCCATCAGAAAAAATAAAATCAAGATATTTTACCACTATACGAAAACAAACACGTTCAACATGTCACAACAAACGTCACTAACTAGAGTCTGGACGACTGCAGGGGTATAGTGAGTATAAGGCAACAAGACACTCATAATGTCCATAATAAGAGGGACGGGGTGACCTGTTTCAGATAGTGATGTGATTCATGTGCAATCATAGGGTTTGTGTAGAGAATGAGCTCTCCCAAGTGTGTTGAACCATATGAACCTTATGGCTGTTTTTATGGATGTAACAGGCAGTGTATGGACCCAACTGCAGCACGACAGGAAATTGGCATATAAAGTCACATACAATTAAGCCCAGAAAACAGGCAAATGGGAACGGGAAGGGGCTGAAGCCTTCTTCATCAAATCAGGGTGAGTAAAAAAGGCAAGCAGGGTCGGTACCGGGATATCAGCCTAAGGGGAAACGCTGCAAGACAAGCATGAATGTGATGATGATCTGGCGATGAAAATGTTTGGAGCAGCAGCTTATGTAGTGGCCTGATTACTGATCAGCTGCAGCTGATGAGGAGGGTGTGGTTGACAGGTTGAGTGAGAGCGAGGCAGTCTAAAAGGAAAAGTACTGAGAGGCAGAAGACCTCTTTTGGTGAATTGGATTTATGCAGTGGTTCTGTACTGTCAGAAGTTCTTCTAGAGGTCTTTTAAAAAATGACAATTATAACTCTGAAATCCAGGATAACATGTCTGACAGGATGATCAAACATCTTTGTTTTCTTTGATTGTATTTAAAAACTTCTGAAATAATTTGTGTGCATGATAGAAAAGCTCTCAGCACCCATACTTAACTCAGCATCATCTGTTGGCCTTTTGCAGTGTAATATGGGATTATTTTCTCTGGAGATAATTCTTATTGTTTATCTGATAAATACACTGATGAGGCTTTGTCAGTCTTTTTCATTTAATACTTCATCTGAGGCTCGTCTGATTCACAGCCCGGGAGCTCAAGGTAGGGCTAGCTTTAATAAAACAGATTGATGATACCTGTGCATATGTTCCAACTGTGTGTTGGCTTAATATTTACTGAAACCCCTAATTTGTGGTTCAGCTTTTACTTTTGGTGTGTTATTATGAAAAGACAAAAAGAGTAACGCAAGAGGTTTGTGCTTGAAGGAAAATGCTAATATGCTTACAGTGACTACATTAACTTTTAGCAAGTATAATGTTTATTCAAAGATGTAATATAAAGCACTTAACTTTGAAAACATCAGAGGCTGATAGAATTGTCAAGTGGAGTCAAAGACCAAAATAAATCTTAGCGACTACTTTGTCCTGATGATGACATCATCAGTGATGTGACCCATCCAGGCAAGTTTTATCTGAACCAACTCTAATCTCATTCAGGCCAATGGCGTCACTCTAAACACTAATTGGCAAATGTTGGAAATGTATCACCAAAATGTGATCCCCAAAACATGGGAAACATCCTCTGCTGATCATCAGTGTCTGAACAAAATGTTGTTCTATTGAACACATATATAAACAGAATCAGTTTAAAACTCTGTGCTGCTGTCGGCCCAATGAGAAAATGATTGCCATCCTCAGTGGAGAATCAAGGCCCACAAAGAATTTCACTGAAAGGCCTGTAGTTGTTGTTAAGATAGAGTAGATCGTCCACTATACATGGATGGAGCTTTGCGAGAACCAAAGAAGTAACGAACGTATGTACCATGTCATGAAATAAACCTTTGCTATGAATCTATGAATGTGTCTTGTCTTTATACCATAAGCCCACCTTAAAGGCTGCCCACACAGTTTGTGAGTATAACAGATTCATTTTTTCTTTTTTCATACAAACCTTGACTTATGCTCACTGTGCTTTTTATTTTCTAATACTAATTAAACGTGTTGTGTATTCAGTATCCTCTGCCTGTCCAGCAGGTAGAGGATGGCTAACATTCACTGTTGTTTGCAGAAAGGCACACTGCACTTTAAAGCAATATCGTATTGATTCAGAATGCTTAAAAATAACTCACAGTATGAGGTCCTCATATCTGAGCTGCTATAGCTGTGGATTAATTGGCCCATGCACTTTACCCCTGTAGTACAGACCCACACCCATGGAGCTCTCTGTGCCTTTAGCAAGTCAGCAAAGCCCTACCAGCTCAGCTGTGCTCGCTGCTGGCAGACACGCACACACACACACACTTTGACATCTCTCCATTAGTGCATATATCCTGTATGTGCACGTTTATTTCAGCCTGTGTGTGTGTGCGTGTGTGTGTAGCTGTTCAAAAACAGAGTGCAAAACTGAATTTTCCCTTGCAGCAATAATAAATTAAATATTTTGATAACTGATTTGTATTTTTCCTATTTGCTTATTTAGAATAGAAAATTATTAAAGGACCAATATGTCACTCTGACACCTAGCACTTGAAATTGTGCTGCAGTCAAATTCTATACATAACAGAGATCTGTGAAACGTTGCAGGATGTATAGAATCAGTCATATATCTCTACTAGTTCATTTGACCCCTTTCATCACTACAACACCTGCTGCTTTGACAAACAAAGGAGCAACGGCCACGTGGGCCTACTTCCCTAGTCAAAACATAAAACAAACCATACTGCACAAGAATTACAACACAGCATGTTTCCTTACGGCCATTTTATCATTTAATTCAGTAAATCTCTATTGGACCTTTAATGTAAAAACAAACACATCAAGACAATTTAAAGCCCATGTGAGGAGCTGTTTAAATGTTTGAAACTGATGTCTCTTATCAAACAAGACGATCTGTGAAAATATTACATATTTCTAGAGTTCTTATTAACAAACTGAAATGTCTTCAAACGAGCTTTAAAAATAATGTTGTAAATCACATTGTGGAGATTCTATTTCCTTTTCCTAAGAACTATATACTTCATACTATATACTGTACAAATTGTTTAGGTACTTTTGCTAAAATAGATTTTTTTTTAGACATTTTTCACCTTATCAACTTTTCTTCATGTGAACTTACTTCAGTCAATGAGTTTACATGTGAAGTACCATAAGAAATTGCAAACACTATATAGTCATATGATTGTCAGGGGATTGTCGAGTAAAAATTACAAAAGAGTTGAGCTGTCTTCTTTCCAAATGTTTTAACATCTGATCTGACATCTACCATTAGACTTCACCAACTGTTCCTTCAGCACAGTGTAGGCTAGTCTCTCTTCTTGCCCTCCAGTCTGTGCAGAGAAGGTGTCAGCTAAAGTAAATGCTCCACAGATTACAAGCCAAGGGTGTGTGTGCCAGGTTAACACTTCACCTCAGATACATTTCTCATTTCCCATGATACTGTTCCTGTGATTAATTTCACTCTTTGAGAGGGGACCAATAAAGCAAGATCACATGCTGCATATAAACCACCCAATCAGAGAGTAATTTGATTCTTACTGTAAAACATCAATACTAAGGGCTTGTTTTTTTTTCACACCACAGCAGAGGGAAGATTAATAAGAGGTAATTGAGGCGCTTCGGAAATGTGAAATTGTGTGGAGGTTAATTATTCTATCAGTATTTTTGTCATGCTTTATTTTAACAGGCTTTGTGTTTGCTTGTCCACTGAGGCTATGTGTAGAGGAGTTTGTATTCCTTGCCCCATCTCTCTATTTTCAGGATATTTTCTGAAGACAATAAAGGGATAAAATGAATCATGTTCCTGGTAATGGGTTGCTTAATGAAGATAAAGGATGCATATGAGCTCTAATTCACAGTCGGGGTTTGAATTAATCAGCAAGGTCTTGATCTATCAGTTTTATATGAGAACCTTGTTGCTTGGAAACATTAAATGAAAGGCTGATTTTCAGATACAAATCGACATGGTGAATACAGCGAAATCTCTGAGGTTTAAGTTTGCAGAAGCAAAGGTATGATTTTTTTACTGTTGTTGCTTGTAAACTACAGTCTAATATGTCATGATGCTCTCGGTGTTGGATGTGGAAATCAATCTGTGTTCTCACCACCCCTACAAAGTGATCCATCTGGGGTTGCCATGGAAACATGCACACGAAACAACACCCCAGAGGAACTTCTGAATGTTAATTTGCTGTACACCAGAATCTGTCTTTGTCCAGTCTCAGCTGTTTGCATTAGTGAAGTTTCTCATACACAGCATTTTCAACAAAAGGCGGTCTGGTTACTCAAGGAAATGGTGTAAAGATGGATTTCATCTCAACGTGTAACAATTTACTCATCTTTTTTATTTCAGGACAAATTGTCGGATAAAGTGTATGAATACATAAAGATAAAAGATACAATCGATCAACTTTATTGTGAATTGTGTATTTCTGTAAAAGTGGATAAGCATTTGAAAGAAGTGTTGGTCCAATGTTTGCTCACATATGAAGCAGAATAAATCATAATGTGAAGCAACTGATATAAAAAACAAACATGTTTTTCTTTTCCTTAAGTGGATTCTTGATTTCCGAATGACGCTCAGCCTAACCTCTCAGCCCTCTGTTCTGTCTGACCCAGCGTCATGCAGTCAGTTGATGAATGATAGCTGACAGCTTCTCAGACATCATGTCTTGTCTTGTGTTTGGAAGAGGAAGGGGCATGTCAGACTGGTCACAAGGTCGCACCTGCACATTACTTCATTCATGATTTACATAGAGAAAAAAACAAACATGCCTGGACTTTGTTCCACTTATATAGCCTACTGAGCGTGTATCTCCATGGATTTTTTTTTTTAATAGACTTCTTCTAGCTTTTTTCTTTTTCCCATGGTAGTTTCATTGAGTCAAAAAAAACACAGATGTAAAATATCAGTTAAAGTGTTTTAATGACAGCTGCAGATGGTAATTTGAATCAAAGAATTGGAAGTGGGCAGGTGGAGAGAGGCTGAATGATAATCTGGAGTCAAGAGAGCAGAAGCTGGCAGTTTGGTAATAAATGATCCATCAGAAAGAAAAAAAAAAAACAGTTTAGTTGGTAGAATGCAAGAAAATAAAATGTTTACAGCAATTTAAGCTGGCCTTCAGTTTGTACCAGATAAGTAGTCTGAACAATCTGGCGATGAACGGCTAAAGTATATTTGCACAGCAGGGTGACGACTTGATGAGAGACATGTGAGCTAGCTGAAGCAGTCAGGAGGTAGAGCAGGTGAGGAGGACTGAGGATGGCTACACCCAGCGACAAACACAGAGAGAGATAACAAGAACCACAAGGGAGGGGGGACACTGTAGAAACACAAAGAAACTTGTGGCTATAAGCTCTGGCCTTGACATTGCTGGAGTACGACATTTCTACTGCTGGAGTTGATACATGAAAATAAGAAGACAAAATGTACCAGGGATGAAAAAAGCAAAATGTCATTAGGTGTATTAAGTCTCTGTTAGGTGTCGCCTTTTAAACTTGACTCTTGACACATGTTTCATAAAGGCAGTACGCTCTATTCAAACGAGTAACTAAACTCCAATGGATCAAATTTTAACTGCCTTTTCCCCACATATTTTGGAAGCTGAAATTGTATTTTTATTTAGTAGCCTTGATATCAGGTCATTATTATTTCCCTGATAAAAGAATAAAGAATACTGAACTCTGCTAATAAAATTAAGCTAAGGGAGGGAGTCATGCATACATTCTTATGGTTAACGCTCATTATTATTTTTAATCTTAACCCGCCAATGTTGTGAACAAAATATAACCCAGAACTATCATTTATATATGAGGCATTTTTACCTCCATAAAGATGCTTTATTTGTCACGACTGAAGATGCACGACTCATCGCCTTAACAAGCTGTTTATAACTGCTGACGTCTTTTACTTTTATAAAAAAAAGAAAAACATACCTAATTCCTTAGTTGATCGTCTCAGTGTTAGTTTTGTGGATCTGAAATAAGAACATGGGGGGAGGGGGGGAACAACGTCAGTTGTTCAATAAAAATGTAATGATCATTTTCCAGACACCAAGGATGCTGAGCAAACAATCATATTGGAAGTCCCATATGCCCGCAGTGACATCACATACCTGCTCTCAGAACATGATGCTTAGCTTGCAGTAAGTAAGCCTTTAAAGCTTTAACATTTATGCATCACATCCTAAAGAGTGAGTGGCTAAATTACCCCCGCTCCCCTTTCCCCTCTAAGACAATGGTTGCACTGATGAGTACATAATAAGCATTGTTACAGACTGACAAATGTACAAGGCTAAGTGCTTCACGAGAGAGCCAGCTGATGTGGGTGTGTGTGCTGATTAGGAATTGGATCAATGTTGCTTACTGGTTTTATGTCAGGGAACCCCCCCCCCCTTATTGTTCGCTGCAGCCTCCTGCCCATACCTTCCTTGCTCTGCAATCCTTGTCTGCAGTGAAGTGTGAACATTAAAGTGAATGTGGAGGAGGAGTCCTCCCTGGGAGAGGAGTGAGCTGGAGGGGTAGGGGTAAGGGTAAGGGAGGCGGAGAGCGAGTAAGATAGCAGTAACATGGGCAGATAGCGATGTACCCTGGGAGAGTAGAGGTGTCAGTGTGAGGAGTACGAGCATCTTCACAGAGGAGGTCTGCTAGCATTTTTCTTCTTCATCTGAAGCTTGTGGATTTTGTCTATCAATCTTCTGCCTGGTAGGTTTTTTCACAATGCATCTGCATGCGTATCCTGGCATTTGATTTGCATAGAATTGCCCCATGTTACATTTGCAATTCAGATTTAGAATAAAAAATCAGCATTTTATTTGCAATCAATTGGCTAAATTATACAAAAATCTGCTCATCTGGTGTCTAAAGTTTTTTTTTTGTTTTATTTTGAAATCTTTATCGTACACCTTCCAGAGAGATTTAACATGATTTGTTATTCTAGCTCTGCTGCAAAATGCAGTGATGAAATCTGTTGCCATCCCTCTGCCTGCTCATCACTTCTTTTCATGTTGACCACTCTCTAAGAAAATAGGTATTTTCCCACAGCCTTTCGTCCATCTACACCACCACCACCCTCCTCCTCCTCTCTTCACTGGCTCTCATAACTCTTTGTTTAATTTCCCATAAAATTCTGAATTACATCCTCAAATCTGTGAGTCTGCGCTCAGCAAATGTCAGTAAATTCCATCACCATCCCCCGTCAGTTCCCGCTCACTTTTATTAAAGGCTCCTTTTGTGTCTGCTGCCGATTTCTCTGATCCCCCGGAGACACTTGCTCTTGTCTTGCGCTGGATTGAGACTTCCACCTGATATACCAGTGCAGAGGCAGAAATCTAACTTCACCATGTGGGGAGAGAAGAGAATCCGCCTTGCTGTGTGAAAGGTTGCTTGAGGAGAATTCCTCTGCAGTAGAAGCTGTAAGCATGCTGCTTTGTAAGGTTAATAACATTACTTTTCCCTTTATTGGCAGTTCAGAGTGTCATTTATGTGACTGTGATCAGAATACCTTCAGTCATATTTGAGAAATAGAAGTGCACCTATGAGACTTGAGTTAACAATGTATGATATGACATCTGAAGCTGAGATTTTAGGAGGAGGAATAAAACATGTGGCTTGTCTGTATGTACGGAACTGTGCTTCCCTCGATAATGCTTTACTGTTTTATAAAAACAACAGCTCTATGATTGATATTGTCATCATGTCTGTATATAATGTAAACGCCCAGCTATGTGATGCTTTATTTCAGTCAGAGCTTCTCAGTGCCTCCCTTTCATTTCAGCTCCATGTGTTTAATAAATAATCTTTTTTTTTTAGTAGCGTTCATGTTGGGCATGAACTAATCAGGACGCATGTTTTTCCATAACATATTTGGAGTATGTTCATTGAGGTAGGATCAAAGTTTATCCATGACACAATAGGTGCCTGATGGTGAAACCATGATCAATCAGTTTCACATCTTCTTTTGTAGTCTAAGGAGTGCGGCTGAGCTCGGCATAGCACGGCGTCAACAACTGTGTGGGTTGTTGCTGCTTCTTCTGTCACAGTCATGTCTTGATTTTTGTTTTTTTTAAGCACAACACAGATCTGTGGAGCTTATCAAGGAGGAAAACAAACTAGAAGAGAATCAAGGCTTTTGAGCTTCGTTTTTTACAAATGCCTTGCGTTCTCATTCTTGTTTTCAAAGGAAAAAGGCTTCGACAAAAAATCCACAAATGTCTTATTTCAGACCATTGTTGACGGCCGTATGACAAGGTTTCCTTTAGTAACTGGAGGAGTCAAAAGATGAAATGTCCTCATCACTTTCAACATGCAGAGCTGATTAGAAACACACTTGAACCTTATATAACATCTGTTTCCAGCTTTCATCTTCTGGATGCTGTTTTGCATTTTTATTTTCAGATGGTCAGAGGCTCTTCAAACCTCAAGATTAGATCTCTTTCTTTAATCATTCTTACCATCCTAACCAAATGAGTGCTATCTATGAGAAATAAGATCTGAACTAAATGCCCTTATCATGCACAGCTCTCTTTTAGATGTGGTTCAATCCCATAGACAGGAATCGATTCCAAACAATGCACTGATGCATTGAACAATGACTAAACCAAACCAAACACAGGGCTTCTCGCCTCGCAGCTTCCCAATAAATCCATAGTTATTCAACATGATCCGGAATTGAACTCTTTGTCAGATTAATTGGATTAAATGGAACATTTCAAACCATTCTGCTGTTGTGTGTTTGTGTGTCTTCACTTTGAGAGCACCTCTTTACTTCAAGCCCCAATTTTGCTCCCCTCCCCATTCAGCAAAACAACAATTTGACAACAACCGGGAGGAGAAAAAAAAGAAAAAAAACAGCAACCCAGAACGTACATGCTGACGTAAGCAGAGATGTTATTTGCACTGTCCCCTTCCTAAATAAACTGAACTTGAATTTCAGGAAAAATGCTATAACATGTAACAATTGCTCCCCATCAAAAGATCATCTGTTGCTGGCAAAAATCAAATTATGTCCTTGTGTGCTTTCCATTTTTTCAAGACTAGCGCACTCAGACAGAGGGAAGCACTTAGACAGCTCCAGCTTTAGGACACAACTTCTCCGATTAGAGCGGAGTGCAAGTGAATCTCCTGCTGTAAGTGGCTTTTCCCTCTCACCTGAAAAACCTTGTAGTTCGACATTAGAGGCGAACAAATGGCCTCGGTGTAAGTGAAAGCCATGCATAACATCTTCGATTACCCATATCTTGACTCTGTAAGTATGACACTCAGAAGACACAACTTCAACATTAAAATTGTACATCGACCGCACTCAACCACAACTGTGAGAAAATGCTGTTTATGCAAATGACAAAAAGGGATCTGCCAATTAAAATCAGCCTCTCGTTCTCGTCTTATTATGATGTGATTCAATTTAGGATTATCTTGTGTTGTATGTGAAAAGCTGCACAGTCTCACTAAACCCCCTCTGAGAGATACTGTTGTTATTGTGATAATTCAATTAAACTACACTCTGGTGTTCAGTTGTTTTGATTTTTTGGAGACTTGGTTGGATATTAAAAAGCTCTACGCTTGTTATTTAATTCCTCTCGCCTCATGCATCATCATCCCCATGTTTCAGATTTTTAAAAAAATGTCTGACTTTGAGGACTTCACAAAGCCAGGAGGGCAGGCCAACGTGTCGGAGAGCTACCAGCTGAACCCCACCAGCGTGATCGTGTCGGTGGTCTTCTCCCTCATCTTCCTCCTTGGCACCGTCGGTAACAGCCTGGTGCTGGCCGTGCTTCTGCGGAGCGGCCAGGTCGGATACAACACAACCAACCTGTTCATACTCAACCTGAGCATGGCTGACTTCTTCTTCATCATCTTCTGCGTTCCTTTCCAAGCCACCATCTACTCCCTGGAGGGCTGGGTGTTTGGCTCCTTCATGTGCAAAGTGGTCCACTTCTTCATCAACCTGACCATGTACGCTAGCAGCTTCACGCTCGCCGCTGTCTCTGTTGACCGGTATGTTCAACATCACCTCAAAAACATAAAGAAAGAGGGAAAAGCTTACTGTTCCATTTGATTAACATGTTTCATTATCACCAGGAATCACCATGACATTTGCAATGCCCATATACAATGTTGAACTGAATACTGGGACATTTTTCAGCATTGTCTTCTTTTTAAATTAATGGCTGCATTTTCTATTGCAAGAGGCTGTTGCTTGTAGTACACTACTATTTCAAATTAGAGACCATGTTTGGAGCACATCTCATCTCTAATGTCAAGCTGTTCCTGTTACAGGACAGTAGTGACTCAATGCTGCTTCAACATGTTTATCCAGGACAAGAGAAAGCAGCAAAGACTCCCAGCTGAGAAACAATAGAAACAGACAGCGTTCAAAATGTCTCCAGATAAAATAACACTCATTTATAATTCATAATCGTAGCTGTTTATTCTTAAGTGTTTTGTGGAAAGTTCATTTGATTAAGCAGCAGTTGTTGCCTTTTTTTTTTTTATCTCAGCTTGCCAACAGATAGGAACAGGATGCGGTCATGACTCCTCTCTGATAAATGAATTCCTGCTATGAATAATTCATGGCCCTGCTTGAATCAGTCTATGGTGCAATGTCCTAAAATGGAACAGTTTTATCCTGTTATTGCTCAAGTCTTTTAAATTCATTCTTAGTGATTTAAACCTTTTTTACTCAAACTTTGACTGAGGCAGTTCTCTATTCACATTCAAACCAAAATACAATGAACTATGACCTTGTTTCAGTCGTTCAAAAACTCATTGTGAAATTGCAGGGTTACGTTGCAGCGGTGCAGTTAAGGCAAGAATACATTGAAGACCTATTGTTGTTCCTGAAGGGTTCATATTATATACCATTAATCGAATGAGTTTATACTTGAGGGTACAAGTCAGCATATTAAGGGAGGAAAGTTACATTTCTAGGGCAGAAAAAAACATTGAAGTGCAGAGCCTATATAATGAAAAATGTCATTATTTGCAACACAATTGTTACATTGTACAAATTAAATTTACAAATGAAGTCAATTGTATTTTAAATCTTTGAATGTTCGTGATAAATTTAGGATAAATAGAAAAGCATATAGCACAAAATACAAAATGGATTTTGGAATTATATATATATTTATTAAGGGCTTTGAAATGTGTCTTACATAGATCTAAATTTCTAAAGAAACATGAAGATGTTTCTAAGTTACTATTTGACTAAAAGGGTTTTAATTGTACAAAAAAAGGTTTATGATGATAAACCTGCAACCAGGGTTACATACATGATCAGATGCATACTTTGTTTTCCGTTCCACTTGAATCCACGTGTTATAAGTGATAAAAGAGGAGGCACAGAAGGCCGAGTGGTTAGGTCACACCCTTTGTACACAGGTTATAGTCCTCCAAGCGGCTGGTAGGGGGTTTGAGTCCCACCTGTGGCTCTTTTACCTCATGTCATCACCCAGTTCCCTCGTCTGCTCTGTCCTGTCAAATAAAAGCAAAACAAATAAAAAATCGAAATCTTCAGTGAAACATCACACTTAGTAATCTCAGTTTGAAGTGTAAATATTGGCAGTGATGGTGTTTGTTAAAGGGACTCATAACAGATTGAACCGATTTTACGAGACAACAGAATATCAATGCTAAAAAAAAATCATTCAACACCTACACCTACCCATCAGCTGTGGTGACAAGCATACACAATTACTATTGAGAAATCATCAATCTTGTCACCAATGGTCTTGTTTGCCTTTTTAGGCCATATACAGGCATCAGTATTAATTCCAGTTGGTTTCATTACCAAATCAAAAAATCCTCACAGGAACTTTTGAAACAAGTTAAAATGAAACTTTTAGTCTCATCCACACTTTGACCATGAATGCTGTGAATTTTTTTTTTAATTTTCTGCTCCGCATAGGTAGGTACACATTATGACAATACTGTATCTTAAGACCCATCAGACCTGACTGTAAACTTCATGTTTTATTGAAAAGTTCATGAGAAAGTGATGGATTATCCCTGGCAGGATATGATATCCACAGAGTATAAACTCTAAGCCATCATTATCGTTGTTGTAACAACACAGTCAGCTCAGTCAATAAAGACTGAGTCGGTGTGCAGCTGCCCTCCGCTCACACTGTCTGTGTTTACACCTCTGAGGATTCAAATAGATTTCTCATCTTGCCATCTCGACGCTTCCTCCTCGGTCAGGAAAAGAGCAGCTACATCTGAGTGTAGAGGTTACTGAGTTTCGATTCAGTGTCTTTCTTCAGTTCCTGTGCAATAGCTGCTCAAAGTTAAACTTTAGACGAGCAAACCCCAGTAGGAAATTCAGGAACAGTTAAGCCAGATTGAATACCAGCGCAATAAAAACAAACCATTTCGCTTAATTGCGTTTTATTAGGCTGTTGTTTTTTTTTTTTTTTTTTCCATTTGTAATTTTACAGCATTGAAGACATTTGGGAAAAGAAAACTCGTTAAACAGCAACTCTTTTGAGTCAGTGCACTGTGAATTTTGTAATCTTGTCATGGCTCAAAGTTGCAGAAAATGGGATTTATTTTCTCATTTAAACCTGCTGTCATCTCGTCGGCTCTTCTACATGCCAATTGGCTCCTAATAAACATATTTTAGCCTCCTAAAAATAGAAGGAAAGCAGTGTGGTGTCAGATTAATAAAACTGATTGGTGTCATTGAAACATCAGGCTATTTCTTTTTCAAATGCTTGGTGGGATTTAATGTCTTTATTGAAGATCTGCTGAGAAACACTGCAGCACAGAAAGCCATCACATTGTCTACTTTAGTCACTAATTTACCCAGCGATGCATGCAAGACCATTTCCCTGAGGTTTTCTTTATTCAATAAATCCACAAACAGCATGAATTGTAAGACACAGTCTTCAGTATTGTGTGGCACAGTTAGTGTGGTGGTGGCAGCATCCTCTTCACTCTCTGGATTCCAATTTAAATCCAAGATTAACAATATGCAAGGACAAAAAAAAAAACATTTGTTTTAACCACACTGAATCTTTTTTTTTTTTAGACTTCTCTGAGCATGTCTGAAGGATATTTATCTATATTATCATGATTCTGATTTGGAAAGGGCCTGATATTTTCCCGAGAATCAAAGTTATAGTAAAACAAAATAAACTGTAAAAATCTAATTAAGTTCTGTGTTTCATCCTGAAATTACATATATATTACATATTGATTGTTTTATTCCAACTTTTTACAAAATTGTTGTTTTTCCAAACATGACACACATCATGGATTTAGGGGTACAAAGAATTTGAAGCCTGTTTTAAGGGGGAGCTTTCACTTTTCCATCAGACTGAAAGCATAGCACTGAGAAGAACTTAACTAATTGGCTCAGCATGTCCTCTAATCATCATGTCCATAGTGTTTGTATCACAAAGGTTATTCAATATTTTCCTTCTCTCTATAGATATCTGGCGATCCGTTACCCACTGCGCTCCAGGGAGCTACGAACACCGTGTAAGGCAATAGTCGCCATGGTGGTCATTTGGGGTCTCTCTCTGATCTTCGCGGGTCCTTATCTCAGTTACTACGATCTGATCGATTACGCCAACAGCACTGTGTGCATCCCTGGCTGGGAGGAGCAGAACCGGAAGGTCCTGGACACGTGCACCTTCCTCGTCGGCTACGTCATCCCCGTGCTGATCGTGAGCCTCTCATACACTCGAACCATCAAGTACCTGTGGACGGCTGTGGACCCTCTGGATGGCATGTCAGAGTCCAAGAGGGCCAAACGCAAAGTCACCAAAATGATCATTATAGTCACCGTGCTTTTCTGCATCTGCTGGCTACCGTACCACGTAGTGATCCTGTGCTATCTGTACGGAGACTTCCCATTCAATCAGACCACATACGCTTTCAGGCTGCTGTCTCACTGCATGGCCTACGCCAACTCTTGCGTCAACCCCATCGTCTACGCTCTGGTGTCCAAGCACTTTCGTAAAGGCTTCAAGAAAGTGTTCAGCTGCATCCTCAGTAAAAAAGGCAGAAATAAGGTTCACGTGGTTCATGTGGCCAACACTGTGCCAGGTTTTGAAGCCGGTTCCACAGAGGTGTCGCAGATGAATGAAGAGAATATACGACAGAATGAATGTGAGATGATTAACAGGCCTATCGCAGAGCCAAGAGAACCCACTGTGACTCTCAATTTGCCCTTTCAGCGGCAGACGTGACAAGTGATTCAGGCTAACAGCAGATTGCCTTATGTGAAAGACACATTGCAGCTGATGTGTTCTGTAAAACCTGCAAACTTGTCACCACAACATTCACACTTTTGGTAGCAAAGAAGAGAAGAGATACAAGCATTCATGCACACACGCACAGAGGTCTATAAGGTCTATACATTGAGCCAACAACCAAAAATCCCTCTATATCATTTATCCAAACCTTTTTCATCAGATACTTTCTAAGAACAGATAATCACTCATTCAGAAAAGTTTTATTATTTATGTATTTATTTATCTATGAAAGATAATTTATCTTTCACAAGAGTATTTTCTTGTGTCCACCATCCGCCTTAACCGTGGCTTGCACTGTGGTAAATTTTTTTTCTTTTTTTCTTGTTTAGTCAATGAGAGCAGTCCTAATTCCAGCACTTTTTGAAAGCAGCACAGAATGTATAATCTAATTTTACATGTTTCACCTTTTCAAGCAGTCCAAGAGGTGCTCCAGTGTTACTGAGTGGAGGAATGCACGTGCACCACTTGACTTCAAACAAAGTCTGGAGTAATAGTGTTCTGCAAATTTGCCTCCCATCCTGCGACAGGCATCACAACTCTACAGTATTTCTGCCACCATATGTTCCATAAGTTTGCACAACATGGCTGTTGTTGTTTTTCCACATTTAAGCTTAACTATAATCTGAACTAAGAAATTTGACTAGGTCTTCAAGTACTTCATTATTTCATTTATGATTTTTTCTAACTCGAGCGCAGCTTCTTTTTTTTTTTTTTTTTGGCTTCGTTTGTTTATATCTTGCATGCAGGCTATGTGCTGTATCAAGATTTGCTTGAATTATATTTGAGCTGTGTTAATGATGTAAGAATCTTAAAGAAAATTGTGTTCTGTTCTGTTTCGTTTCAATTTCAGGAGCATTTGAAATCACTGAATTTGTACTGAAATACTGAAAAGGTGCAAGAATCAGGGGTTGAAAGGGCAGACTTTTAGTATTGATCGATATAAAAAAAAAATGTTTTTTGGACTCTATTAGAATAAGAAGTTGCTTTACCTGTATTTTGCAAAGATTGTATTTATGGCATGTTACTCATTTGGTGTCAAATATATATATATATATTTGAATAACTTTATTGATCGATGAGTGCACTTAAGCGTTTAAGACTTGTGTATTATAAACTATGAGTATTTAAAAAAATGTGTATTTTGTTTAATTCTCCACATGAAAGCAGATCCTTAGTGTTTCTCTTTCCCTCTCCTTGTTGCCATGTGAGTTATGTCCTACCTCAACGCTGTATATAAAAAAAAAATCTATTGCCTCTTTGTTGTTTGGTTTATTATTGTATAAGATGCAATTTTCCTTTTCAGACAGTCATTACCTTACAGAACATTACTGCTTCAGTCTGACCAATTTTTCATCCTGTGTATTCGTGATCATTAGCTTATTAGCTCACAACCATATACGTGACTGACTTTGTTGTTTCATTATTATAATTTCACCAACAAAACACATGTATAACTCCAAATTACACATACATTTTAAGACATTTTATTAACGTCATCAAATACAAACTTCGATGACTAAATAAAATATTTTCTGCTGTGAGGTTGCTTTCATTCAATTCTAAATATGCATTGAGGGAAGAATGATGTCTGATCATATAAATGGAAAAGTAAGACTATCTCACACTGCTATGTATGCTACTCCTTTATTACCTGATCTAAGTTGAGAGGGAATAACCATGGATGTGTACTAAAAGTTATTTAAATGTATTCTCATTTCATAGCTCTTATGTCTAAAGTGTTTTATTAAATGTGATGGTTGGTAATTTTCTCCAGACATTTTTTTTAAAGATTTTGGTTGAAATTGTCTTGGAGTCCTGACAGAAATTAATAATTCATGTGCTCTGAAAAAGGAACAAAGGAAATCACAAAGACAATCAGGCCTCCCTGTCTCCCTGCTCATGCCTCTACCGCATGCATGCACAAGCCCACGGTCAAAGCATGAGCTGAGGTCAGCTTCTGGACCAATGGCACTTGTACATGTAAGTGAGGGCCATTGCTTTTGAGGGAGCACAGAGCGGAGGGGGTGGGTGCAGCCGAGTACTGAGGTAATGCTACTTTCACGATCATGCTAGTTTTAGACAGGGTGCATAAAATCAATGAAAAGAGCAGCTGTGGCTCAGTGGTAGTTGGTCGTCTGTCAACCAGAAGGGTAGGGGTTTCAATCCCCAGTTCCTGCAGCCGGATGTCCATATATATGATATATATATATATATATACACACACACACACACACACAGTATATACACATATATTCACAAAAGCTTCTCAGTGGAAGGAACAGAGCTGGAGGCATTTGAGGTTGTGCTGCACTAACAGTGAAGATTTGGGTCTTCTGTCAGCACAGAAAGGCAAAACAAAGGTGGACTATATTGAAAAAAACAAAAACATGCCATGTTGTGTCATGACATGTATGCACACATACACAGGTAAAATTTAGCCTTGTGTTCGAGGTTTTTCAAAATCTGTCAGGCTCATACTATCACGACCAGATAAAGAAACCCAAGCGCACGACTCGAGGCAGGGTTCAGTACGCAGAAGTCAAAAACAATTCAGGCAAAAGTATCCAAAAACAGAAGGCAAGAATCGAGGACAAAAACAAACTAGGTCAGATCAGAAAAGTTATACGAAAGACTGCTAGAACGTTGCTACAAAGAGACAAGGCAAACTGGCACGGAGCGAGGGAAACACAGACACTATATACTGAACAGGGAGGTGACACAGGTGAGACACATCAGGTAATCAGCAGAGCAGGACACACTGGGGGAAGGGCATGCAACCAACGGACCTGAAACGAGACACAGGGTAAGAATCAAAGTAAAACACAAACACAAGACACGATACATGAGGGTAAACAGAAATGAACGGAACACTTAACCGGCACATACATGATAAAAACAGTACATCAAAAAAAATATATCTATATCTGCTAAACAAACAGGCATATGTTTTTCGTACTGTGAAAAAGTGTAAAGGAGGTTTTCTTTCTGTCCCTCACAGGGGTAAAAAAATGTAAATCACAACATCTCACTTTACTGTTACGTGTTAGTCATGTGGCGTGTTAATCTGTGTCATCAGTGGAGAACGTGGAGATGTACTGTATGTGAGAGTGCACAAAATAACTAAAGAAACAACTTTGGTCAGGCTGAGTGTGAGTGAATGAGTGAAACCCGCAGTTTTCTTTGATATTGAGACAATTGTGAAAAAGAGTGAAAATAAAGAGTGAGAAGATCTATTCAAAAAAGAACCCCAAGATCGATCTGGTCTCAAGGAACATTTATTCGAAGGCAAAATCAACGTTCGAAGACCCCTCCCTCACACGGAGAGGAGAGAAAGAGGCCCCGAGAAAAGGCGATAATGAACACTTTCACATTTCCATCACATTACACAGGGCACTCCCCATCACCACATAGGGCCACTGCCCACCTGGCAGGGCACAATCTATCTCCTTGTGTGAGAAAAAGACCCTACGATTTACCATCTCCCAAGGCTGAGAAGGAGATGGAATCTAGTGAGAAAGAGACTGGGTGACTCTTCCCACATGTACAAACGGTGAGAAACAGAATAAAGGGTGATGATGGGAAACAAAACACCCGATAGGCTGTGCATGTAGTATTCTAAGACATTTCAGATACATTTTATATGACAGATTCTATGAGACCTTTGTACAACGCATATAGTACACATGGAGTAAAATTTTCCATAACACTATCTCTCCACTACATATTCCATATGTATGGAGCCAAAGAGATCTCTTCACTCAGAGAATCCTGGTTACACCTCGTAACTTTTGGTCTTTGTCGACGAGAACGCATGAAGCCCAGGTGCAGCTGATCCTGCTGATGAGCCTCCAGCCAGGACATGCCACCTGCAGCAATCACAAAGAAAGACAAGCAGCAAGCCTCCATGTGGCCTGTGTGTGTGTGTGTGTGTGTGTGTGTGTGTGTGTGTGTGTGTGTGTGTGTGTGTGTGTCTATCTATCTGTAGTTTTGTGTGTCTGTATGCTCCACACCGTGTATTTTTCCTTTGCATGGGTTGTGAACATTTTTCAACTAACAATTGAAGCACTCTATCAACAGATCTGACCTGGCCTGCTGGCATCATTTTGTCCACAAATCTGTGCCGCACCAATATTGTTTGTTGAGTTTTTGTTGTTGATCGTTTATTTTGTGTGTGATCTAGTCCGTTGAAGAACAAAATGTTCTTTTTCAGTTCCAGTCGTGAACATATTAGCAGGCATTTACCCTCAGTAGTTCCACTGTTAAATCTGGATGCAGGCACATGTGAATTCAATGTCGCTATGATGAAACCACAGAGGCAACAAAGCCTTTGCCATTAAACACACCAAACACTTGGAGGATGTCATGTGTATCTACAAATAAGGGGAAGAAATGAAGTCTGTTAGCTCAGAAGTGATTGTAACAACTATGCATGGAACATTTAGATGGAGTCGGTGTAAATTCTCTGCTTTATTTGGTTATCACACTGCGAATAATGTCCGAGACTCTATTATGATTATTTTTGTCACATCTCATAGAGACTTGTTTGTTTGGTTCTGAGGGGAAAAAAAATAGACGGCACATCCAGCTGTGCTCTGATTGGTCCAGTGTGAGAGTAGATTGACTCTTCAGCATGCAGCTCACAATGACTCGAGTGACGATGACTGTGTTTGTGAGATGAGCGCTTGACCGCATGAGCATCTCTTTTTCACAGAAGTACGACTCTTTCAAAGTAAAGTGGGCTAACAGGACAGACAGTTTGTTTTGACGTCACACGTTTTATGAAAAAGCTCTTGTTTAGTTAGCTCTGAACATGCCGCTCTAAAGTAGCATCTGCTAGACAGCAAAACATGACAGGTAAGGATCAGTGGTAACAAGAATTCATCACTTGCTTTACATGTATACAAATTTCAAAAACCTTTTCTCCAGTGGCATTTAAATATTATGAACATAATACAAATAATTCTTCTTTGTGTGAATCTTAAAGAAAGGCTGCTAGTAGGCTACAAATTAATTCATCATGATAAAAGAAATAGAAAGCTATGATAGGCTAAGACTGAAAGAACTCAATGCAAATAACAACCAACCCCCTCTACAAATGAGACCAACAGATGGAAATGACAGGCTTCATGATGAGAATATCAATAGAGCCGCCTCTGATTAAGTGCATGAAAGCAGTGCACTCGCTACAAACCTAAAGGATTATTTTCAGTCAACTAATACACTCATTGGATTGAGTTTTAAAACGTTGACTAAAAGAAGTGAAGTGCATGACATTATCGGCAGGTCAGCATGATAGCAGCAACCTCAACACATGGCAGATAACAGGATGAAGGCAAACAGTGGTGTCATTTTAACACCCCCAGGGCAGCAGTATGCTGCGGTGAGAAGATTTTATCGAACAAAAAATACAATCTGTGTTTCTTTCATTTAAATCCAAAGTGCTTAGAGGCATTGTATAATCAACTTGTTTACACCAACATGAGAGGTAATTGTTGTTTTCTAACATGAGCAGGCTAATGTTACCATTCGGATAAATAACGCAACATGTCAGCATGTGGCAGCAGAAGAGTTTTAATTTAATCCCCCTCATTCAACCCTCCCTCTGGAGTATGAAGTGGCGGTAATTAGTGTGCAGCCTTTCCTTTTTTGATAAAGCGTACAGTTAGAGCTGGCTCAGGATTGGACCAGCTCATTGTTTGGCCTCGATAGGCTTAGTCTGCCAGGGAACATAGCATCTCCCTCTCTCTCTCAGTCCATCTGTGTATTCGCATCATTATTAATACATGCTACTACCTATGAATCTTTTTGTACTGTGTAAGGTACTAACCACATATTCTCCTGAGCTCTCGTCTCGTAGGTTCCTCTGGACTATTGGCTGGGATGACTTGCTGCTGTGAAGCCCTCCTCCTGACTCAAGCTGCTGCTAAGATATCAGCTTTACATCTACTACATCATTAATATAGTTATATATTAAAGTGAATACAAAAGCTATTAATAACATCTGTTACGTCTATTATAATTTTTATAACTATTTTATCTTAAGGTTCCTGTCGGTTTTTTGACTTTCTAAATCCCTGAGGGAACTTCTGGTTTTACGCTGTTATTTAAAGACATGCTATTCATGCTGACACACACACACACACGCAAATAGGCCCTGTGGACATGCACTGGAAGAGAGATGTCAGAGTCTTCATAGTTGATATAGGAAAGAGTAAAGTCTTTAACCTGCTCTTTCAGTGTCTTGAGATAACGTTTCTTATAAATTATATATTGCTATACCAATTTTAAGATGCATTGATTGAAAGCTGAGGTAAATAGAAATTGTAGTAAGCTTTTCTCTGCAGGATATTGATTTATTTGGGTCTATTTAAGACTAATATGTGAAGAGCCAGAGAAAAGGAGGCGCAATGTTTGCTCTTGTTAAAAATGGTTTGAGCAGGTTGTTTGGGGGTTGAAATTAAGGATAAGGATAAACTTGATTGATCCCCCAGTGGGAGAAATTCAAACCCTTCAGTTTGAAATCCAGCATTCTTCCTTAAATTCATGAATGTTTGTCCTAGCAGAAGAACTTCTGCGAGATGTACAGTGAAAGAATATTACTGTAAATTTAGAGCGCCCTCTTCAGTATTTGGCCTAAAACTGCAGCTCTGCTGAGCTTGGTGCTGAATTCATCCGCTCAAAGGAGCCTTTATGGTGATGCACACAAATACAACGAGGTAATAAAGACTCCTCATTCCTCGTATCGTAATCTAATGAGGTCAATAAACACTCTGAACTCCAGGACTGGTTTATTGCATGTATTTATTGTCCGGGTACCTTAAAACGGTAACCATGCTAGAGAATATAAACAGGTCCAGGGTACTGAATGTGCTGCTGGCTGATGACACGTTAACTTGTACATATTTACATAGAAAAGGTGGAATAATGACAAACGAGTGACAAAGGACTGCAAATTATTTAAAAAAAAAAAAACTCCAGAAAAAAATTCTCAAAAAAAAAAGAAAAAGAAAAAGTGAAGAAACTCCCTGGTAATTAACCCCCCATGATAGTCTGAAAGTGAAACAGACTATTATTAGCTTAGTGATAAAGGCACTCTGATGTTGATTTGATACATTTAATTGATTTCAATAAGTTAAGGACGTTTCCTCTGGGGGCTTTCACAGTAGGAATCATAGCAGAGTTGATACCCTAAATTCAAAAGAAATAAACAATACAAATAAGTACAAATCTAGCATTTAACTAGACAATTAACAAAAAATATATAATTTAACATATATTTAACATATAACACAACATTTTAAGCGCTGGAGATTAACATACTTCATATATTAAACTGATTTAAGTTAGGATTCTAAATAAGGCAGCATCAAAAAACAGCATTCAAAATAAGGAGATATTCCTTCCACTTGGTTTCTATGCGACGACGTATATGATATAGCACTCTGGTTTCAAGGTTCGATCATCATACTGCCTTTGATTCCTTAACAAAAAGGCTTTCATTGTGGCACATTCCTCAATACAGACTCCTGTATAAAGAGGAGGTACGGGGAGAGAGGCCTTGAATCTTAATGTAATGTAGCATCTTCTGCTGATTGTGCCATGATTTTTTTTTTCTTCTTCATTTCAGTTTCTCCAGTGCAAAAGAGTCATTCACATTTTCCTAAGAGAGCAGCCTGACTGGAATACTAATTGGCCAAAACCTCTTAAATGCAATAAGAAAGAAAAGTCGTCTTTTTTCCCCCACTAAGATTCAATGTTTGAACAAAGAAAACCCATCAGATAATAAGAGAAGCCACTCAATAGGAGGAATATTAATGTGACAGGGTAGGTTAAGAGAGTGCCTCCAGTACCTTACTTCTACTCTTTGTCTTTGGTGTAACGTGACCTATTTAAAGTCGATCATTTGCTCTAAATAATTCTTTCCCGTCAGGCACACGATGTCGCTGTGATGAGCTAGAGAAGGCTACAGCGTACAGGCTTCATTAATATATGCAATCTGAACTCATTGATCAACTGAAGAGGGGTTTAGCAAGCGAGGAAACAAACAAACATAGGTAGCATAAACTCACCAACTCTCATGGATGAAGTGAACACGAAGACCTCCTCTTTCGGTCTTGCACTTACAATACGTTGAAATATGCCTTTGTGACATTCAGAGCATAAGCGTATGGACTTCACGTAGTATTCAGACAACATTCAGTAGCCTTCTCATTCAAGTGCTGCGATATGACCTCCTATATAAATTCTCTGTGAACTGCAGGCACGAAGCTGACAAACCTCTAACGGGAGAAATTAAACTTGGAAAATGAACTCAGAACATCGTCATGTAGAGTCAGACTGGAAATCACTGAAAGAAAATTGACATAATGGCACCCAAATAGTTGTTTTTCCATATTTCATATCTGCAAAAATACAAAATGGCCAAATTACTCATTTCTCAATTACTCTTAACTATCAAAATTGTAAAACATTTAGAGAAGCCCTGTTTTCTGGAAAAAAAACATACAACTGACGTTACTCAAGCAGGCTCTTTACAGCCTGATTTTGCACACTGCCTTTTTTTAGTTACTCATTACGGAGTAAATCCATATAAATGCACAGTTGATTTTGATAAGTCCATCACATCATCATTGACCAATTTGCATAGATATTCACCTTCAATTTAAAATGATTTCTTTGTACAGTTTTATGCTTCTACTGTGTTATTACAAGGCTTTTTTTTTTTTTTACTTTAACAGGAGTCATGAACAAATACAGTGAAGGGCCACTTCACATAAATATGGCCGTGACCTATATTCATATACAATACACAAGAAATGACCAGAAAAATGAAACAACCCGTACAACGCTCAGTATTGCACCAAATCCTCAAGTGAAGAACGGCGTTGTAAACGTCGTGTTCGATCAGTGATGAGAAAGTGTCAGACATGAAGAGAAGAAACTTGAAAAGTCCACTTTTTTTTTGTTTTGTTGCTGATTTCAAAGAGTGTCTTCGATGCTGATTTGGAGCAAATCCAGCTCATCTTAAACTTCAAATCTCTTTCAAGCGTTCCTTTTTTGCAGTTCTACAAAAAAAAAAGACATGAACCATGCTGCTGGCGACTGTACAGGAGTTTACCCTTTTTCTGGTCAGCTGTGTTTGTTGCTCTACATATTTATGCTGAATCGTACGATGAGACACAGTCAGTGGTATTAAATACAAAGAAAGTGCAGCCTGACTTTGAGCCACAGAATTCAGTAGTGGAAATGTTACTTTTTAAAAACATAAATAATGACACAAACATTAGAGTCTAAAGGACTCTGACAATTGATGAAAAAAAAAAAAAGACTAAATCAGCCCTATGAGGATTCTGATCGTCATGGACAGTCCTGCTTCAAAAGCATCCGTAATGAGCATTTTAAATACTTAAATAGATATAAAATTGTGTAACTTTAAGCACAAACTGTACACTCCTGGTACCAATACATAAAAAATGGTGGTGTTACTTAGAGAGGACACCCTCTGATACATCATATCAAAAATATGTAGCTTTAGTAGCACTTTTATTCTTCATTTATCTAATTCACTTTACAATGCTACATAACGCTCCACAGAAGTGAATGAGGTCTTTTTTTTTTCTCTCCTTCTAGTTCAAAAATCGCTGCAGCAGTGCTACCGAGCTCCACAGATCACACGTCCTCTGCTCCACTCTTCATTCCAGCTTTCCTACTAAATCACCTTCTTCAGTTTCCACCCTCATACACTTCCTCTTCACCGGCTAATCGCTCCTCAGCCTTTTTTTTTTTTTTCCCCCTCTTCCTCCATTCTCTGACCTTTTGACTCCTTCCAACAGGCTCACTTTAATCGATTCTTTCCACTTTCCCGATAATCTTCTCCTCAAAGATGGGCAAGATGGCGTCGTCTTCCCGGATCTCTTCAAACACCACCCCGCAGTCAAACTCGTCGCTTACCTTCTTGAAATAGTACCTGGGGGAAAAAAAGAAAAAGAACAAGGAGCAAAGTTAACGTCTTCAGTTTAGCTGTGACCTTTGCTTGTAGCTTTAAGAACTTTTTTAGCTGGTTTTAGCTGTGAAACATTCTCACGAATATATTTCACCTAACATGAAAAGGAGCAGAAGTTTCACCTGTAGTTTCCTTTCTTTGTCAGCAGTTCTTTGAACTGGCCCAGTGTGACGACCCTCCCTTTGACAGATGTCCTGTACGGTATCAGCTCCTCGCAGAAGTAATACGCCACAGTGATGTTCTCACACAGGAGCTTTTTAGTGGCTTTGTGTCTGCAAATAGAAAGGACAGACCTCTTGTAAGAAAAACATCAAAGTTTTATTTAATGTTTTTTTTGTCATGTAAGGACGCAGTGCTCTAAGAGGAATGAGAAAGGAGGAGTGTGTCTGCAATTAAAGAAAAAAAAAAAAGCAAAAGGCCTCTGATATGAACTACACGAGACATACAGATACGTAATGAATGTAACCATGGGAACAAAGCATTTGGTGCTCTAAGTGGCAGTTAGTTCCGCTGTTCATGTAAATGCTAAAGATGCTTCCTGAAGAGAGTGCCTCCATTTTTTCAATTTATCAAATCATTCAACAGCTGCATGCACCGAGGCTTTCTAATAACAGCGAGCACAAATAGAAAACAAGGAGCGCTGTTTGAGGAGGATGTACTTATATGATCTATTATCTGCTAATGGGAAAAGCAGAACAAGCTTGAAGTCCGAATAGCGAGGACTGTTTTTAAAAGACGCGTCAACCCCAGAAAATATTCCTTAACTCTGCCAGGTCTGCGAGGGGTCATTACTTAAAGAAATGTACTCGAAAAAAAGTAAATGGAAGAGGTTTATAAATTTTGCTAGCAGCTTCTGGGTTTGACATAATCCACAATGAGATCATTTGATCTTTAGAGTCTCCTATTTTCTATTCTTGAACCACAACGACCCAGAAGTAGCCGATGAAGCGACAGAGTCTGCTATACAATACGAAGATGAAAGTGTGTACTTCAGCTGTGTTATTTTTTTTTGTAAATATCAGGAGAGTTTTTGCCACATTCCAATCTCTATTTTTTTTTTTTTCCTTTAGACATTTTCAAGCTTGGACCTGAGAGGAACTGAAAGCTTCGGTCAGTGGAGATTCAGGCACGTCAAAGTCATGATCTCCAGCCCTCACAGCTCTGACCTGAGGGTCTACCTTCTGGCTGTGCAACGTGACCCGCCTTTCATACTCTACCCTTATTCCCCCTCCATCTGTTAAGGAGCCATGTGAGAGGGCAGTCGAGCATCAAACAGAAACATGGAACTAATGAAAAAAAAAAAAAAATCAAAAAGCTTCTCTTCAGCGCCTCTTGAGAAAAAAAAAACAAAAAACTACATTACACTGTCTCCAGCTAACAGTCTCACCACATTTCTTCGGTAAGCGTGCAGAATGTGTGTGATATGTGGATGTTAACAAACTAGACAAGATACCAAAGATACCAAAGTCAAGGATAGACTTTGATACGTGCTATGACATCACAAATACAGCAAAAAAAAAGGAAAGAAAGGGGAAAAAAGGGAAAGAAACCGATCATCAGTTTTGGGGAAACTAAACTCACATGAAAGAGAATGAGAAATGAGGTGGGTTGCTGTGGTCTATGCAGAGTCTTGGGTTTTTGAAGACACACACAAAAAAAAAATAGTAGGACACAGTGAACATACTCAAGCTCGGAAAGCTCGCTGTCAGAGACGGCGGGCACCACGCTGAGCGGAGGGAACAGTGGAGGCCTGACTGCTGTGCGACCCCTCTGGATCACCTCCATCACATACCTGAAGGACCCAACAAACCCAGCAGTTAGACAAAACGCTGCACCAAGGAGGAGAAAAAAAAAAAAAAAAAAAAGAGTGCGGAAAAAAAAGGGGTCAATTTATTTTCAGTACAGAAAGAAAAGGAGCGATCCATCCTCTTCTCCTTCAGCTGACGTTAAAAAAAAAAACAAGCTTTTTTTTGGACTCCTATCTTCAACAAACACAAACGTTACAACTAAGAAACTGTTCGGAATACTGAGTGCAGCAGCGAGGAAAGCAGTCACAAAGAAATGGCTTAAACCAAATACCCCATCTATTAAGGAATGGTATGACATTATATATGAAATATATTTAATCGAGAGAATTACTTTCTCTTTGAGGCTCCAGGACTGTAAATTTGAGGAAATTTGGAAGACATGGAAAATGTATATTTCCCCGAGATGCCCAACCTACATTTGAAGGGAAAGGGGAAACCTATTAAACTGTTTTTCTGGGGGGGTTTTTTCTGTTTTTCTTCCCTTTTTTGTAATTTTATATAACACCCCATGTTCTGTTCTGATTAATGTTGTAATACGATGTATACTGATAGGAAAAAATAAATAAAAATGAATAATGGATCAGACTGTAAAAGAATGCAACCCGCAATGACAGTATGTTGGACATGCAATGATCCTGAATAAAGAAAGAATAAAAAAAATAAAATAAAATAAAAAGTTTTGAAAGAAAAACTGATCAACAGGAAATACAACCTAAGCCCACAAACATCTCCCTCTTCTTACCTTTGCTTGGGTTGTAAGGTTCCAGACTTTATCTTCTCCTCCTCAAGCCGCCGGCGCACCTCCTCCAGCTGTATGAGCGGGCTGGGAGCTGGGTTGGGGGGCATCGTGGGATCCTGGATAAAAGGGTGAGAAGGCTGCACGTTGTTTCGTAGCTGGGTGCCACCGCAAGGGTGCACAGGTCCCGATCGCTCCGCAGAGCCAAGACGAGATCCCTCAAGTCCAGTGGTCCTCTTGGACCCTGTGGTACTCCTAAAAAAAAAAAAAACAGAGTTCTTTTTTTTTTTTTTAGACTAAACATTCAAACCAAATGAGGAAAGGATATGCAGTAGTATTTTTCTGTCTTCGTGGGGGTCATAAACGTGACTTCCATGCACGCCTCGGCACAACATTCTTTTTCGACTTGTAAAGGTTTAAGAGTTTGCTTGCGCTTATGTGACGTTAAACGGCATCACTGACCCAAATGGGCTCCTCTTATGTTGAACCATTTCCTTCTGTCCCTCCATCAGCCACAGGAGGATCTTCTGGTTTTTCTCAATTTCTTCTGCCGGTGCAGGCATGTCATACGGCCGCACCTCCTCGCCTTTCTTCATCGCTCTTTTGCACTGCGTGCCTCCTTTGCCGCTGTATTATGGAAGAGGACAAAAAAAAAAATCACAAGATTAAAAGGAAAAAGCAAACAAATATAGGGGTCATTGATGACCGTAACAAAGTAATTATTCGTACGTACATGTACCCCATCTGCTCTGTAGTGTTTGATCCCATGCCATCTGCATAGCTGCGTGACTTGGATCCCCAATGACTTGCATCCATGTTGCAGGGAAAGCTGCTGTGCACACGCCCGGCCGCCTCAGCCTCCACCTGCTCTTTGGACTTCCCGGCGCCTGCGTGATGGATGTGGTGAGCGTGTTTGTGATGGTGCAGGTGGCTGCTTTCTCCCTTGGTGCTGTGCCTGGATGGATGTTTAGCCTGGCCTGAGGACGGTCCCATCCCTCGACCTCCTGGGAAACCGTCGGGCGAGCGCGACACGGGAGAGTGACCTGCGCCTGGTGACTGGCACCCAGGGGTCTTCATCACCCGCTGGACGTGGTCGTCCAGGATGCTCTCAGGGTTCTCCTCATGCGAGTCTCCCATCAAAGGACCACTGTAGGTGTAGTCAGCATAGCGGGAGTTGTAGTTCTGGGGATAAGCACCAGGGGGAAACCTAGCCATGATGTCGTCACCCTCCTCTTCCTGTAGAGCAAAAAATAAACAAATTAATCATTAATACTAACAATGATAAAGTCAAAGTTAAAGAACTTGAAGTATTAAAATCTAAGGCATATTAAATCCAACACCTAAATAAAAAAAACCCATGTGCATTATTCTGATGTGGATTTTAAGATGTACAACTTGTCTCCTCAAACATTTGACACCACTGAGATTTATTCTGCTGGTGTGTGTGTGTGTATGATTTCCTCAGGCTAAACTGTAGGTGGCGTAGTTTCTCCACGTGTTTTTTCCTCTTCATTCTGCTTAATTTTTTATTTTTTTTTAGACTACACCAAGAGTGCACGCCTATCTTTTAGGTTAATGACAGGTAGTGCTGATAGAGGTTCTGATCTAAGACCGGGGTTCTCAAACTTTTTTAGACCATGTATCCTTTTCAAAGGACCCCCTCATTATAATATTATTGATAAACAAACATTAAAACCATTTATTAATGTACTATGAAGTACTTTAAGAAGACAGAATAAAGCTACATTTATGCTTTCCAAGTACAGGTAATTAATTTTATAAACTGAGAAAATGTTGGCTGAAGGGTATTTTTTTATTTTGAGTTGTTTGTTTATATCGTTGCGCTCTATAAAGTGACAGATAATTCACGATCATATCAGAGTTGGATATTTTGGCACCAAACTAAAGGGGGCGGGGGTATTGGACAAAATGGCTGATTTTATTGGTGTAAGAGGTCCCAGTTTGTAGATATGTTTTTTTTTTTAATGATACACCCAAGCTATAGTACGCAGACACTTTGAGAATCCCTGATCTAAGAGAGCAACAGAGGAATCACGGTTCATAAGAGCTCATGGATGGACGATTTGCAGAAATGAAATCAAAGAGTGGAAGGAGAAGTTCAGTCATGTCGAGCTAGTTATAGTCAAGTGACAGTTTTTAAGGTTCAAGCAGAGGCCTGAGACAATTTTTACTTTTGTATTTACTTTTGAATTTAGAGACCGTTTTTTTTAAAGCAACTCGTGTCGTGTGTCCTGCATAAAGTTAGCAACACTTTGTGCTCTCTCGCCTCCTTTCTCTCTGCCTGAGAAGCAGTGGAAAGACAACAGTAGGTAGGGGTTTTCACTTTTTATCTTTCAGCCAGCTCATGCCCACACTTTTTTTTTTATGTCAGTTGTTTAAATGATGAAATAAATCTTCAATAATCCTTGAAGAGGCCATACAAACTGGAGTCGCCCTGTGCTCGCCATCCGTTTGCTATAAAAGCATCAAAGAAGAGAGAAGAGAGTTTCTGATCCCGCTGTGCCCACTGCTTTCTTAAACGTATCGATTCTGTAAAGGGTTGCAATATGCAGCCAAATATTTCTTGGCATGGTTTTAATCATTTCTAATTCTCTGTATCTTTGCAAAAGATTCCAAACTCTGCGTTAGGTGAGCCCACTGGAAGTTATTCGTGGAACCATGACAGCTTCATTTCACCACATCTTTACACTGACTCCATCTTTTCACATGAAAACTAAGTATGGTAATGTATGACATTCTGTGAGTGAGCCCGTGTGGTGAGCAGGAGATCTTCTGATATGTTTTCTTTGTAAGAAGTGATACTCTGAATAGTGATAGTCGAAATAGTTGCATGCTTTGTTTTTTTTTTGTAAGCACCCCAAAAACGTCAAATTCAGCGCAGCGACCAGAGGCTGCATTAGACTCTCTGGCAGTCTGTCATTTTGACAGACAGAATCTGTTCCAATGATGTTGAAACATGGCCTATTTTATAGCATTTGGCTTTTGAAAAAAAACAAACAACAACAACCTTTCTAACAAATGAACTGGCCTTATATTGAACATCTCAAAAACTCTAAAACACCGACCCTATGCTCACTTTTCGTGTTTGTTTTCTCGCAGTGACAGCAGAGCGCACTGACACGTAGCCATTGTCCCCGACAAGCAATAAATAAATAAATGATGATGCAATGTTCCTTAATCATACAAATTCACTATGAATAAACCTTTTAATAGACATTCACTGAAGTGAACTCAATCGACCGGTTGCTTCTATGAACCGCTGTCTCAAACCAACTTTTGGTCATCTTTGTAAAAGGCAAAGAGCTGGAGGGGAAGCGGGTTACCACACGGCCGCCTGTCAGTCAGATCAGCCTCACCCCTTCCTATGAATAACTTTTATGCTTCATAAAATCAAAGCAGAGGTGTGCTGTTCCTCTTCTGCTGTAAAAGAGGACTTTTTTTGTCATTTACTTTTTTTATTGACTTTTAATTTCACATATAAACGAACAAAAAATTAAGAAGAACACCTTAAGTAAAGTGCTAAAACATCAGGAGTGGAGGGATTACCCACATACATAAGCACACTGGTAAACACCTCCAGTTATAAAGATAAGCCAGAAAGGCAAAAAGAATAAAGAAGAGGGTAAATAAATTAAAGTCATACCAACAGTCCAGAAAAAGATTGCCTGAAGTCTGTTCTGATGGTAGAGACATGTGTAGCCATTGTTGCCCATTTTCAATAAAAAAATAGGATTTTTTAATATTCGATGTGAATGTGAGCTCTGGGTCTGAAAGGGATACTTCACCCATTTACATAAAGCTTTGTATCATTAGAAACATGGTAGTAATGTTGAATGGTCATGAATCCAGCCCTCATTTTGCCCTGAGACGAGAAAAATGTGTTTTTCTTTGCTTGAAAGTTTTCTTCATGTGATGCAAAAAGCGTCATATTGCATCACATGAAGAAAACTTCCAAGCAAAGAAAAACATATTTTTCTTGTCTCAGGGCAAAATGAGGGCTGGATTCACGACCATTCAACACTACTACCATGTTTCTAATGATACACAGCTTCATGCAAATGGGTGAAGTATCCCTTTAAGGAGCCGGCTTCAAGCAGACACTTGAGGAACTTACGTTTTTGCTGTTAGGGCATCTGCTGCATTTTGCAAACCCTGGAGGTTAACGTTTGTTGGATATCCCTCAGTATTCAGTCATACTGACGGACAGATATTAAACTGTTTTATTCATTGCTCAAAAAAATAAAAAAAAAAGATATCAAAGATGGAAAACAGTCCAGTAATGCAACCTCTGCATGCGATGCTCACATGTCCCTTTCAGAATTGATTTCCTCTCACCAACAGCTGCTCGTCTCTATAGATCTATAGATCAGCTGCATAGCTCCACTGTTCTGAAATATGACACGAAATGAAACTGATTTGATTCTGAGAATACTAGGAATAAACTGGAGCATTATGGTCAATTATAAGTCTTTTTGAATCTGATTTTGATCTGATTGCATTTTATTTTAAACATCTTTAAACACGAGCGCACAGTTCCTTTTCTAAATGCACTGAGTATCACTAGATGAAGGAAGTCATTTCATGGTTGCCTCCAGGTTTAATAAAGCAAACCACAAGCCGTGTGACGGCAGCTTCTCTCCTTCCAGGTCCAAACCACGTAAATTGTCTGTCTTGAGACTTAATATTTGGCTCCGTGTACAGAGGGAGATTCTGTTTGTGGTGGCAGGGACTATTTCATCATCGTTCAAGTGACATCAAACAGGCGGCACGCTGTTCCAGGCTTACAAGTGGCCGAGTGTGCAGGTGCTTCATCCGATTCATCCACAAAGCCAGATCGCTGACAGGCCAACGGTGGAATTCTCCAAATGATTCATGATGCTTTTTTCTTCCCCTTTCAAATGGCTAGCCTCATTAATTTTATTAAGGCCAGACGGATTTAAGTGTCCTTTGTTTTCGGGGGGGAAACTTTAAACTCACTGGCCGGACACACATCTCGCCTTCAGGCTTTAGAAGCGGGCTGTGGTGGCATCTCACACACCATTATGATACTGCCCAGTATAGCCTACTGTTGGTTTCTGTGTATACCATCTATAGTGATGATTGAATTCAGACTCTTTAAAGTGGAACATCCAATCAGGTGATAAAAGCTTTCAGTGAGAAAAAAAACACTTGATGTTTTTACAACATTGTTGATAAAAAAAAGTATGGAATTGTTCCTCTGTTATTTAACTGGTGAAGGATATGTGTTCAATAATTGGCAGATTAAACTAATGATGAAAATCAATGATAGCTGCAGACTTAAACTTGCCCCTACTTTAGGGACAAGTACTTCAATTTTATCCCCCCCCGCCCCCAGCCACTAATATTATTCACTTACTCAGTAAAAGCTGTTCCTGTCCTCTCCCTGAACTCCCTCAAGAACTCATTTAGTCGACAGACAGCGCTCTGCAATGTGAACCTCTGCATTCGCTCCTAAAAAGAACGCCGCTTATTCACCAGAATTAACTCAAACAGTGGATGCGCCTGTGCTTTTCAACAGTGGACACAGGGCTCAGGAAACACAATGAACATACCAGCCGGACCCTCCTCAGCCGCTCCTCCAGCTTCTCCTGAGCCTCCCTCTCCCTCAGCACGCTCTCCAGCCTGCAGATCAGCTCTGCAGCGAACCTTTCCGGCTCCACGTGGATATCCTTCGGAATCCGGTTTGTTCGCTGGGGGAAGACATGTCAAACTGTGAGCGCGCTCTCCGTGAATTTCTGCTACTGACACCCAACACGATACGGGCCGTTTAAACCCCCGACCCCTTCATGTCCTCTCAGTGACCACGTAAAGGCAGGAAGAGTTGAAGGAAGTGTCGACAGTAAATAGACATGAGGCAACTGAAGACTGATTGTGGTGGTTATATGCTCCCACTCCTTTAGGTTTTTAATGAATTATTTAAAGCCCTCTGAATGGCCTTCATATATGAAATGTCATATGTAGGACATTTCTGTTTGAATGTACCTTCTTAAGGACATGAGTGATATTTATTTCATCTTCTACAAGCTGCTAATGCTTGACTTAGAAAAACATAGATGAGAAACATCACCTTGTTACATTAAAAAAAAAAAAATGGAAGCCATATTAATCCAGTTGTTGTCAACTAGATTGATGGAGGTGGAGCCACGGTTATTCTTTTTGAGCAGGAACAGTGAGAGTAAGGAGAGTACAGTTCCACAGTCCTAATGGGATGCCGCCTGTAGACTTTTAATTCGACTCTTTACTCAGAGGCCTAATTAGGTCCAGGTTTTCCAACCAGGAGACAGGAGAAGCTGCAGAGGGAGGCATCAGGCTGTCAGAGGGGAGGAATCATGTCTGCAAGGCTTCAGCGCACACAGCTTAGGGAAGCATCAAGCTGCATTTAGACAGCCAGTCGCTTTTCGCAGTCAGCTATTCTTATACTCCATCACAGGGCCCCCGCGACACAGCCGAGCTTAAATATGCACATCTCAAATGTAGGAGAGCAGAGGAAAAATACGGCAGGGACAGGCAGTTAGAGGAAGGGTGTCGAGGCAGAAAGTCAGAGGAAAAAGGGAAATAAGCCATGAATAACTCACTGGAATATGATGTAGTGTCACTCGCCCATTTGCTTTGGCACTGTCGTGCATCTCCCGGTGTTTCTGTTTGCGGTTTCTGCAGGGTGGTACCCCATCTCTGGAATGAACAAAGACATTTTCATAGAACATCCTCATGAATAAACAACACAGGCAGCTTTGAAGTGGGAGGCTTTCCGCTGCGTTTTCACCCAAATGAGTAAGTCTTGATTAATCAGTACAGGCATTCTCACAGGTTTATTGTGTCTCTTCTGTAACCACAAGTGGTCTGGCAGATTACGGTTACATGTTAACACACCCGTGAGTCTGTAATTCCGCGCGGTATTGGTCATGCTGGGCTTTAAACTCTCCTGTACTGAAAGCTCTGGACCAACTCGCTGAAATAAGCCTCTCATGCATTCAGCTTCAAACACATTTGTGTCCAGTTGTGAACGCTTTGAAGTTTCTGTGGGATAATACTCCTGGTGCCATCTTTTCAACTAAAAAAAAAAAAAAAAATGTTTTGAAAATCCTATTTTACCAGCACACTCAAATGAAACTGTGCATGTCATCCCAGATGGTAGACACGGTGCGGTTGGTCTTATCCCTGTGCCAAACAAGAAGACAAACTCGGCTTCGTTCAACACAAATAAAGAGCTGCGACTACAGAGAATTATTTTGGAGACATTAAGAAATCTTTTTCATCACAACTGCAAAGGTAATCAAGTGTGAGTCTATTTATAGTTGAGTGCATTCAAACATACAGAACATGATTTTATATCAGGGAAAAAGTCCAGTTTTAGGAACCTCAAAAAGTTTAGTATAGTGTCCTTTCATTTGGGGCTTCAGCCAAAAAATACAGCAGCCTTCATGCACTTAATAATACGTGTGTGTGTGTGTGTGTAGGTGTGTGGGTGTGTGTGTGTGTGTGTGAGTGGTGAGGCAATACTTACACACTACCGTCTGTGAGGGAAATTGTGTCTGTTGTGTCACTGGACATACTCTGCTGCTCACTGGTCAAGGCACTGGATGCAGGAGCCCGATCAAATGGATATGAGACAGGATGCTGGTTGAAGGGCTCCAGACATGTTGCATGCCTTAAAAAAGAAAAAAAGAAATCAAGAAATATATGAAACACTGAGAAAAACAATAAAGGTCCGACATATAGCACGATGACATCACTGACAAGAAGTGGTGAAACTGACTGCACTTCAGCGTCTTAGGAGTATGTTGTATTCTTTTTTTTTTAAAATCAGATACCGAGACGTATTATTACATTACTGTCTTGCTGTGTATCGATCATCACAGGACACTGAGAGGACCATGTGTTGTGAGCTAACCTGCATTCCACCACTTATAGCTGAGCACAATGAGCTTACATAAAGTAAAAGGGGCTTTTCAAAGATGTTTACAAAGATGGACTTTTTGGAAGTACTTCTAAATAACTTCTACAGACAGTTAACAAGAAGAGTTGGCTGTTTGGTGGTTAGTAAGTTCGATTTTGGTTTGAGTTCAAGTCTAAATAGAGTTCATGCTCAGCGTATGTTCAGTCAAGAAGCATCGATGAATAAATCGACCACACTCTAACTGTGCGGGAAATGAATCACAGGATGTGATAGGATACCAGGACACATCACAACGTGGCCCGTGATATCATGATACAGCAATTCTGCAACAATTGATAAATGTTGCTAGAAATGAACAAATTATACACCACAATCCTGATTAACTGAGGAATGTAAAATAACCCTAAAAGGTTCAGTTAAAGATGAACTAATCACTGCACAATGGTTTCAGTATCAGCTCTTAAAACGTGTTTTTTGAAATTATTATTTATTTATTCTATTCACTTAAAACAAACAAACAAAACAAAATAGAAAAAACAGACAGTATGAGTAGTTAATTCTTTTGAAAGAAACGTGCTTGTCGAGTGTCTCTCCTAACAGGTAACACAGAGACAAGATATCAAAGTAGTCCAAGCAAATACAAGAATAGCTAACCAGACATACTTCAACTTCTTTTGACCCTCGTTGTCTTCTCCCTTTATCCCACCGTCCACTTTTTTGTCCGAAAAAACTTCAAATTCAAACGTCCCTCCTACTCGTCACAAGCACCACTGTGAGGTTTGTTTTTATGAACCAGTGACGTAGAGAGGGGAATCTGTTTACGGTGCATATTATTTTGTAAAAGTCTGATATTGAGCACCAGCGCTTCGATCACTTTATCAAACGAGTCAGCCTCATAGACTTTCCTGAAAGCAATACCATGTTTGTTAAACTTGGATATAAAGATTCTTTTGATGGGCGTGCAAAAAATTTGAATACCGTTTAGCTTGGCTCATTTGAGTGTGTGTGTGCAATGACCAAAGGGATCTGTACTAAAAGGTTATTTGTCAAACAAATGTTTTTAGCATTTTTTTTTTAACAAAAGGTATCAGAAAGGTGAAGCACAGGTAGCATGCTAGCTGTCTAAGTATACGCACTAATTGTAAAACTCCATTTCCTGCAATTTGTCAACCTTCCCAAACACAAACACCGGAGTGCATCCCGATACAATCCCGGAGTGCTGAACTGCGGGGGTTTAACTGCTGCTCTTAATCTGACGCACACAGATATATTAGTAGGCTTCATTCCCGGTCACTGACTTCGCTGAGCACACTTCTTACCCATGAATTAAAGATGTTGGGCATCATCTCTTTTTATTCAAATTGGAATTCCCTGAAGCACAAATCCGAAGCGTGATCTCTCCCTGTTTGGAATGCAGAAGAACCCAGCCACAGTTCAAAATGAAACCTTTGTGACCAGGCCTGGTTTTCATTAGCATCTACATTAAACAACAGTGAATAATTCAAGCTCCAGGTTGGGGAAGGATTGGGACAAATAAAGTGTAGTCTAGAAAAAAAAAAAAAAAGGAATTTCAGGCTGTCGGTGAAGTGAAAGAAACCAACATTGGAAAAGACACTCATCACCTGACGCCTTTTAGTGAAATAACCTCAATAAGACCGTTTGAAAACAGAAATGATCTCTTGTCCCTCCCTGTGACACAGCTTGTCTTTAAGGTACACAGCTAACGACTTAAAAACAAAAAAAGCTGCTCAAATTCCAAAAATCTCACAGAGCATTCGTGAGTGTGTAGGTTCTCCTCTTTCAAGTCATCTTTTCCTCTTTTAGAGCCGATCTGAAAGACTTGTTAATGTCCTTTGTTGCCTGTCTTTGCAGAAATCTGATTCAATTGATGTAAAATTTAGTTTCACAAAAAAAAAACCCAGCGGGTAATGCTAAAAGGCTATTTAAAAATGAAGCACGTCTGTTTGTGAATCCAGCCAAATGCTTGATTGCTGAAATAATGATGTGAAAATAAACTCCACACTGTGTTTCACTCACTTATTTAAGCGCCAGTATTTTGATGCTTTAAGATACTCTCCACATCTTTCCATGGAATGCCTGAGGATATTCTTTCCATCAACTTTTTTTTTTCTTTTTCTTTTGGTCATTTTAGATTCCTTTCCTGCAAACACTGAACAAAAAAAACAAAAAAAAGAAAAAGAAAGAAAACTGTCTTTGAATATGTTTTGCAAAGAAATGCTTGGTTCATCTTAGGTTGTGCTGATATCAAGGAGAGAAGCTGAATGTGATCAGGATGCAGAGAGAAGCCCAGGACGAGTCCACAGAGTCATGCTGACCCATCCTGCAGCCACAGATGAAGGCATCGCAAAGAGATCTCATCCTTACTGTGACTGAACACTGGCAGAGACTGTTCCTGTCAAATATGCTGCCACAGTCACAACCCACGACCACGCTGGAATAGCTTCTCATCCTTGACTCTTACGCTTCCTTTTGCAAAGATGGTTTAAGCCAAAGCATGAAACTAGTGTTAATTCACTTTCATTCTGTTTTATATGATTACATATCATCCTTATATCAGGTGGATCACAAGCGTGTAAACAAGCATCCACATAGTCTGATCACTCTGAGCCGTTGAGAGCAGACATCAGATGGATTAAACACAATTTCAGCCCCAAACTGGTCAACCCCGACTCCCTTCCCCTTCTCTGAATTTGTGTCAGATAAGTCATTATTTGAAGCGTATTCTGATGCTGCTTGACGTGGGATTTTCCTACTAACGTTGATTAAATGCAACTTTAAAATTCAGACAGGTCTAAAGGTCTGATTTCTACTCCAAATGTGACAAAAACACTCCAAAAAAATATTAAAGTATTCAGCCAAGAGACAATGTCAAATTGGTTTACTGTTTACCAAGTGTCGCTAAATTAGCAGTGTTAGCACCAGCAGCCGTTGGTCCTAGGTGGGCAGTAAACCAGTATCAATACCATCCATCACTAATATCTACTGGTTTTCATGCAACTTGGGTTGTAGTGCACAAACAAGGCCAAACTGATGCGGCGATAACACAACCAACCACAGACAGAGGCAGGTTCATTAAAGTGTTTATCTGTGTCTGTCTGTCTGGACCTTTAGCACATTGCCTAGGTGCTTAAATACAGCCACTTGGTTTGCCTTGAGCTCACCCACTTGTATGTCCGTTACGACTGCTTCAAAGGTGTGTTTCAACTCAATTCAATGCTAAACATGTTAGTTGTAACAAGTAATTCACAATGAAAGGCCCCAGTTATTATGTTGTTCGAATGCTTTTTTTATGAAACAGCTAACTGACATAAGATGGGTATTTTCAGAAGCAGCTTAACACAACCCAGTACAGGGGAAACAGTAAAACCACAGATTCAGTGAGCCTCAAAGATATCAGTCCTGAGAGCTGAGCAGACTGAGACTTCTAGAAGCATCTTTCTTTGGTCTAATGCACTAACATGGGTTGGGTATAGCATCACAAGCTAGCTCTGACGGGGGAGGAGGGCTTTTACACTTTTACATGCAAGATTCCTTTTAATTTTGTAACACTGATTTGTCAAATTCTGAACGCAAAAAGGACGAGGACAGAGGTATTTATTTCATGTCATCTTGCCCAGCTTCACTTCCAGGAGAAGAACATGCCTATGCTAATTGTTACCACCTAGCCACACACTTACTGACATTTTGGGAAAGCCTAAATTAAAAACAATAATCATTTGTTAATTCCTAGTTTTAGGATACAATATCACACAGACTGCATTTATGATTGATGAAGCCGCTGTGACGTTGTCCGTTAGCTTGTCCAGTCCACTGCCTTTTTAAATACTTGAGTTCTGCACTTTAGCGCTTTCTGTGTTACTTTTCGGAGTCAGAATTAACAGTGACTGGACAAGAGGAAGAAAGCATGAGAGGAGGTTTCGCAAACCGCAAGCACTAAAACTCGGTCTTTGCCTGCGGCTTATAAATAAAGAAATGAGTTATTATTAAACAGTCAAAATTGGAAGAATATCAGTGTCAGGAAACAGACAGGCGTGTGTGATCAATGCTGTTCATTCAGAAGAGCAGCTGCAATTAACTTCTTTGGTAAATAAATCAATGTTTTTCATCATCAATCAGCAGACTTGGCGTCGCACTGTTACCATCGCAGACATTCAAATATCTGGGCTAATCCACTTAGACATATCATGTGTGGATAAGAACATCTTTTCAAAGCTGACAGGAAATTATTCAAATGCTGCTGATACCGCATGCGCGCGTGCACGCATGGTATGAAACCACCGAATTAACCGACTTTAAAGGCTACTTACTTGTTATGACCTTAACCTTGTTGTCAAGTTCAGCACTACTTCGATTCAGGAATTAATAAAACATTGTTTTTTTAATTTGATTCAGAAAGACAAAGATAGATTCCTTTGTGAATGAACACAACCTCTACTGTACCAGGAAAAAAACCTAACTCCACATTTAAACACAAGTAAAATTCAGGGTTGGCAATTATCTTCAGATACACTTTTTAAGATTTTGGTTGAAATTATCTTTAGGTCCTGACAGAAATTAAAAACTCACATGCTCTGAAAAACAAACACAGACAATCGGTCATGCGTAGCAGCTGTAAACTTGTACAAATTTTGACCATGAATGTCTGCACTCGGTACGAGTTTTATGAACCACTCACGACTCCCTGTCTCCCTGCTTTTTCTCTACTCCATGCACGAGCCCACACTCAAATCATGAGCTGAAATCCGCTTCTGGACCAATGGTGCTAGTGTGTGTAAGTGAGGGGCGTGGCTTATCAGGGAGCACAGAGGGGAAGGGGTGGGTGAAGATGGAGCATGGAGGGAATGCTACTTTCACAATCATGCTAGTTCTTTGGAAAAATGACCAACCCCACCTTGAACAGCCTCTGAAAAGTGTCCTACACCTCCCTCCTCTTATCTCAGCTTTCTCTTGTGCTATACTCTTGTTCTCTCTTCAAACCTGCAGCATTGATTTTGTTGGTCGTCATTAGCGTTTTTAATTCGGCTGTTTGCAGAGAAAAGGTGTTACGTTTAAGAGAAGAAGGGAAGCTTTTGCAGATGACTGAGAGGATTTACCTGTACTCGGGACTGTCCTGGTATCTGGGGCTGTTGGAAACATGTGGTGGTAGCGTCTCCGTTAGCAGCTTCTGGGTAAGCAGGTTGCTCATCGTGGGGATGCACTCGGGCTGCTCCTCTGGCTTGTCCTCACTTCTTAATTTTGTTTTTTCATCTGAAGGTTGTAAATAACCCCAGAGGCCTTTTGCGTTCCCAGAGACGGGGCTCTGATTGCTGTACAGCTTGGGGCTCTCTCCTCCTGTCCGTGTATATTTCAAATATATGTCAGACTTAAGAAATAAAGGATAGGTGTTTTCCTCCAGCATAGTCTGTATCTCCGTCTGAGCCTGGTCGAACATTGCAGGATCAATTTGGAGCTTCAGGACGCAGTCTTTAATGAAGGACTTTGTAGCTGGTTTGATCTGCTTGGAAACAATCCCGTTGTTGTCCACAACGTATTTCCGGTATATAGCTTTCGCCAGTTTAATTTTCCTCTCCTCGTACTCCTCGTTTGCCTCGAGTTTGCGGAAGCCGCTGCAGGCAAACCAGAAGTCTAACATATCCGCACACTCCTCCTGTTCTAGGAAGGTCTTAAACAGAAGGATGCCATCTGTGTCATCCAGGAGAGAGTGAAGAGATTCGGCCCACTTTAGGTAGGGTGGTGTAGGAGACGCGCTTCCCTCTGGCTCATAACCAAGGTCTAAGTCGGGTCGCCTCGGTGTAGCCACAGAAGCCTCACATTTGAGGCCCTCCGTCTTTGAGGCGAAGCCAGGGTTGCAGTACAGGCGTCCATCACTGCACACCAGCTCACCTTCTTCCCCTGGCACTGGAGGCCTGGGAGCATCCTCAGTAAAGCTGCCTCCTTCTACTAAGTAGTCCCTTTTGTCGCTTATGCTCATAGTCCCAGCATCCACAAACCACGTCCCCGTAGAGGCCGCGCTGCAACACTATTAGATCCAGATCTCTACTTACACCGCTGCACAAAAACTCCTGCAAGGAGGGGAAAAAAATACAACAATGAGACGCAGCCTCATCACATCTCTGAGTAGTGCTAGCTTGTAATGATGACTGTTTTTACTACGTGTTGTCAGATAATCTGGAAAATATGCAGGGATTAATTGACAAAAGGAGGTGAAATCACATAACATATTATTGCTGACAAAATAAAATTGATAAAGTGCCATATTCACCATAAACTCAGTTACTAGAGGATTGGAGCCTCCTTGGAGATGATCAGACTTTTGCACAGCTTGCTCAGAATTTTTACGAAAAAATTAGTGCCTGTGCCAATTTACAGCTGAGCTTGAAATTAATTCCATTTTTTGTGGGAATCCAGACACTGTGGCTCGCTATAATGAAGCTTTTGAAAGAAAAAAGTAGCCTCAGGTTCACCCTCATACGCAACACGTTCTGCTCGGTAGGCGAGCTTCGTGGCTTTTCATACTTCGATATGAAATATGCAATTACACTCTTTGTAAACTGTCGTATACAAAAGCTGGTAGAACGTATGGTGGGATTAGGGGATCAATGCAATAGAAGAATTGAGGAGAAAACCACCAAGAAATCTGTACTGCAGAAACATGCTGAAATAAATGACGTGGACTTGACCTCACGTGACTGCATATTCCGCAAGACACCAACAAAAGGCACTCACAAATTGAAAACAGGGGTCATTGGGCATGTGACGAGGTTTTATAGGCTATTATTGTGACATTCAGAGATATGTGGGCGTGTTGTGGTAATCCAGGCCAAGAGTCGTGGCTTCAATGCAGTCGGGCTGTGAATCCGCTCTCCATCATGCAGCAAACATGAATATGATGAAGCGATAATGTATCCTCTCATTTGTATGCAACAGTATATCATTACTTTACACAGCTACTCAGGATTCATCTGAGGGAGTACGAGTGTTTCATCACATTGGTGAATTCACTTGAGGTTTACAATGTGAACTCATTTACAATGCAGCCTTAGTTGTTGTGTTTTTTTTCCTTTTTCAAATATAAGCCAATATATGCGTTGAATTTTGTCTTGTATTCTCTCTTTGCTCCATCCAGATGCTGTCACAGTGCATGGTCAGCTGCAGATCAGTGGGTGGAATCATTTTAGGATTTGGATGTCTGGTTCAAGGACACATCCTGGTCCTCTATATTGTCACTGAGCAGTTCTGCTGAGGAAAGACACAGTAGTGTCAATACTGCACATACAGCTCATGATTAATCTCCCAGATGGATTGTCCGTAAACAATGAAGAGCTGCATGCTGTCCTGATGAAACCAAAGCAAGAGAACCAGCTTTTCTTAGACTATAACAGTCACATATTTCTGATTACTAATTTCATATCTCTGTGAAATTGTGAATACTTGTTTGGGATTTGTATCGCATTTATAACTACCCTTTCTCGAGCTGCGATTATAACTATTCTGTAAAGGTTGCCTTCACGTTCCCTTTAGGGCACACCCACTCTCTGTCTTATCCAATACAGAAACAAAATATTCTGTGATTGAACAAAAACCAGGGCAAGGTTGGCAACACTGCAATTCTCTCTGCCCAATCCTAAAGTGTGGGCAGCACGTGCACTTTGCATGAGGGCAAGGTGTGCTAAACTAACTGACAATAAAAAAAAAAAAAACACACACACACAATGTGTGATATTTGGAATACAAGATTATTTCCCGGCTGGTGTGTCAACCGTTCATAAAGATGCTGAGGTGTGTATCTCATGTTGCTCCAGTGTCGGCACGAGCGACGCTCGGTTAGCGCGTGCAAATGAACGGTTTTGCCGTCACAGGTGTGTGCTTTGACAAGCATTTTTTAAAGGCTCGGGCGCTATTTTTTGCCAGTCAGAGACAGGTTTAGGAAAGGTCCCTTCAACCTGAAACTGTATCCATTTGTTCCTCTGAAGTGAGCCTCTCATCACATTCATGTCTTGGCCTCTCCAGAATGAGCAGAACAGCAGCGGCGAGTGGGGGAGGGGAGCCAGAAACAAACTCCGTCTATACACACACATGCACACACGCGCACGCGCGCACACACATACACACAGTCAGCCAGGCCTTTCAGTAGCCAACAGACAAGTGCACAACTTTGTCACAGTACTTAGCCTATCTATACACATCTATAATCTCCAAGAAACAGTCGTTCAAAATGAAGCCACAACATAACGACCGCAAACATTCCCCCCCCCCCCTCCCCGTCAGAGGACACAGAGGGAATCCCACATCAATATCCGAGCAGATTTACAACCAGCAAAGCGATGGCACATATCCCCGACTACCGCAATCCCAATCAAAACTGGGAGAGGAGAAAAGTGACATATACTTTACCGGTGGAAATCGTCTCCCTGCTCTCGGCTGCATCGTTCAGTTGGACCGGGACATGTCCCCGTAAACATTGTCATAGTTGCAAAATGACAAGACTTCAAAAATAACAAAGAAAACAGTCCGCTCTCCACCTCTCCATGGCTGTCTCTCACTGTCTGTGCGGAGCCAGCCGAGGCTACACAGACAGCAATGATGCACAGCGCCTCGCCCGTTCACTACACACATTACCAGAGTTTAATGTTGGTACATGTGATACACTGACGGGTTTTTTTCTCTCTACCTCACTATCAAGAAATAGAATAAAAATATTTCAAAAAAGGTTCTTGTATGTTATAAATACAACCCGCGTTACTGAAACGTCCCTGTTGTCCACAAGAGGAAAATGAGAAATCCTTCCTGCATCGTATCCCATCTCCCCTATCCAATTTTTCTTTTGTAAAACATCTTGAGATAACATTTATGAATTGCCACAATACATGATTAAGTGATTGAAAGATTACATATTATGAAAAATGCACGTTACCATGTTTTTCAAACACTATGTGTACCTATCTGTCTATAAATCACCCAATTATTCAAAAACTCCACCTCCTTTCCTTCTTCTCTGCCCCTCTTTTCTGAAAATATGTTCTTAAGCTGGCCGTTGAGTTATTTTCCCTTTATGACATCACAAAGAGCAGGGTCATACTCGGTCATACTCCCACATCTATGTGTTTGTTCTGCCCTCTGAGTCCACCTTCCAACTGTAAACTATATGGCATGGTGCGAGAAAGCCGAGCCACATCCCCTTCTACAGAGGGGCTCATGGTCAAACAGCGAACAGCATTTAAAGCTGCAGATACATAAACAGCCTGTTCCAAGCAGGGCTGAAACAGAGGGTTTATAGGTATGTAAATGCAGGATCAGAGTGTATATTTATGTTCTTGGTATTAATCTAGGTGTAGCCTATAAATCAAGTTAAAGTTCATCCGAATAAGTGTTTTAATTTCAAATCTTCTTAGTTGATGGGAAAGTACACGACAATGGATAGACCGATAATAAATCCAGTAGATGTCGTCCTTGAGCACAAGCATGAAACCAAAAGAAGCTGCTGTTTGGGACACTTCCTCAACACTAAATCCTCCACTCTCCTTCAGCGACACACCTCCAACCCCTTTCTCCCCTCGTGTCTGCTCACAGTTATCAAACTGAGTTATCAAATTCGAATGCACCATAATTACGCACTGAGCGCTAAGCAAAAGCGACGAACAAACTTGTCCCTTGTCTCAAGCTGCATCATTGTTTTAGCAGGCCTCTTGTGTTTCAGGGCAGAAAAGCACTGGCTGAAAACAATAGAGAAGAGACTCTGGCGCTCAGAAAAAAAATGGTAAGTTGACATGGGGCCCTATGTGAAAATAACAGTGGAGGCTGAAGAGAGATCTGCATAGAATATTACGTTGAAAGCTGGAAATAGATTCAGCAGTAGTCAAATGATTATACTAAATAAACGCTTGAATAGAATAGATGAACGCATTTTCTTTAATATCCTGGATTCTAAAAAACATAAATGTTAAAGTGGCTGATGGTTAACATTAGCGGTACCAAGTTAAGTCATGTTATTTTTATCTCAAGATAAGGTCAGTTATGTCTCATTTTCAGTACCCATTTTTGTGTGCTTTCTCATCAATCTGGATGCCCTTGCATTTCAATAAAAACGTGTGTAGAAGTTACTAAAAAAACGTGCTGTATATGAAATGATGTGCAATACATAAAGAACCCCTGTGTTTAATTAAAAAAAAAAACCACTATAAGCATTTCCATGTCACCTCCTGGGCTCCGCACCCTCATACAGGGGCTAGTGTAGAACAATTCTGGTAGTGGTACTGACTCAGACATGACTGGCTCATTCAAATTACGTATGCCACCTTTTATCATAACTGCTTTTTAAACACAATTTATTTCTTCAGAGAACATGGAATGGACCATTTCCACACCAACTGCATATGAGACTTAAGTGTAGATCTTAAGGTAGGTTTTGCAGTAAATAACATAATAAATACGTTTAAAAGTGAAATATGAAAACTCAAAACAAAACACAACATTAAATCTTACCCTAAATTCAGATAAATTAGAATTATTTTGGAGGTCTGCGCTAGCTCTGTGCTAGCTGTGCGCCAGCCCCGCGCAAATTCACTCGCTAAATTGATTGCTCTAGACTGTAGACCACGATTAGAGGTAGAAGATTATGGGTCAGAAAATGTGCTACAGATAATTTTGCGATCCATCTTTCAAGCTGCTGTGCAGAAAAACTATTTCAAACAAGATCCAACATCTTTATCAAACTAAAAAATAAAGTAAAATTGGATGCATTGCATTCATTCATCCACCAAAATCCAATAAGATTGAGTGTTGCTTTTTAGGGCAAATATTGGGATGCACTTAAAATGTGATTAATTGATTTTGATTAATTAATTAGAAAGCCCTGAGTTAATTAGATAATTTTTTTTTTAAATCAAGTCCCACTCTTAGTTTTAACCTTTTCTCTTAGTCAGAATGTGTTCAGCATTCCAGTGTTCTATCACTTACAAAATAATCACTAATCATATCCAATCATAATCATATCCAATCATAATCCAAACACCAAAATCTTATTAAAATAAACTTGAGGCGCTTCTGCTCGTCTTCATAACTTTATGAGCATTTCTTTTTGATGGCACATCAATAGTACAGTACGGGGATTCTTCACCGTAGAAAAAGTGGATCTGCATCAGGTGCACACAACTACAGCAGAGTAGACCGCTAATGCTGCAATAAAAAATAAACCTAATTCACCTTTATCAGAGCATTGTACAAGTCTACATAATGACAACACTGACTCGAGATGTTCAATTTGTCAAAGCTTCTAGTGCACAGACGTTCAACATATCAACTCTATATTTTAGGCCCCATTTTTACAAATAGAACACAGTTTCAAACGGGCATATCTAACTGGTTAGACAGCGTCGTGCTTGGGAGGCAGAAAGTCTACCGCCTTTGATTCCATCCAGAGATTGCACCAGATGACTGGCTATGGTTATGCAGGTACAAGCTCAAAGTGCTTTTATCAGTGAAATCAGCATACCATGGCACAAGTTTTATCTTTCCTTTTGATGTTTTCACCAGCAGGAAGTTTCACTCAAATAGCTGACAAGGTGTTGAATTCTGGTGTTCATCTCAGGGAAAACTCTGACGGTGTAGCTATCATTCACAGCGGCTGCAAACATGCTCTCCTTGAATGACATGTTTCCAAGTTCCTCAGGTTGCCTAACATTGTGCTATAGCCTGGAAGACATATTAGCTATTGTGTGTGTGTGTGTGTGTGTGTGTGTGTGTGTGTTGGGCACAATATAACAAATACTTAAGCGATAACTAAACTTAACAGCAATGTATCTGTTCTGTACAAACTTTACATTGGTTTAAACAGCCATTAGCGTTCAACTTTGAGAATTATACCGAATTTAAACTACATTTTTGGCCAGAGAAGATGTCCCGAAGCAGGTATGTAGAGCTGCAATAATTAGCGCTAATATAACAAACTCCAAATGTTTTTTTCTCAACTGAGAATACTAAACTATCAATTTCAGTCCCCTGTTACTCAACAGTAAAAACACTGCAGGACAGATCACACACAAGTTTGTTGTCAGGTTTAAAGCTTTCATTTTTAGAAACCATGAGGTATTTGTATGGGTATGAGAAGGGTTACCAAGTCTCATACAATAAAAGACCATCTGAACCACTAAAATACAAGCTCAGATGTTTTATCTGATCCTCAAACATATCCGCTCCATCAAGTCCAAAAATATTTTGGGCAGAAACAGTTCTCATACCAGCATTCTCATACCAATTTCTTCTCAAACTCCTGTATGCATTATTGGTTTAATGATTTCAAAGTGTTATCAATCCAACGTATGTCAAAGGTCAGGATCAACTGAAAAACATCAGTTGTGCTTTAGAAGCTCAGATCAGAGATGTGCAGAACTTACAAAAGATATCACATCAAACATGTCAGCCGAACAACTTAGTCAGCTTTTTTCTACACCCATCGATATATCGTATATCGAAGAAACAAATTGTGAACTTTGCTGATTCAATCGGGAATTGGTGGAAAAAATAAACATACAGCCAACTCAACTTTCAAGAAAAACACAAATGATGATGATGAAGATGAGGGACAAAAAGCAGATCTGCATGCACATCAACATGTGTTACCTTGAGTTGGATTGTCTTCCTCACACATCCTCCTTCAGTATATCCATCTGTTGCAGAGTCCATTGCATGGTTATTTAACACAGCGTGCTGCAGTAAAGGAAACATCCTCCTCATCCCACTGACCCAGGCTGGCTTGGCTAAAGCAGAATGTCGCCATGATGGTTTGTCTTTGCCATCCATTTGATCCTGATGGAAAGGAAAACGCATTAAGTCTGGGTAATCATCAGAGAAAAAAAAAACAGAACATATAGAGGAAGTGTCTTTGTCCGAGTGTCTGTCTGTCTGTTTTATAGTATATAGTTTTGTAATAATATTCATCATTATTAATAAGAAAGTCTTCTTTCTAAAGCTTTAACAGAGATTTCAAACGTTTTTTTAGTCTGTATTTTAATACTGTTTTTGTCTGTGTGGAATTGTTTTACTTGCTACATACTTGTTCCTATACAAATCAAAGTTCAACAACCAAGCAGAAGATAAAAACAGCACTTTAGGAATCATGTTACTGCCAGGACAACGTACCCGATGAGAAACAACAGCAGCCAAACTTAAAATGTGTAAGTTAAGGAGCTGAATTAATCAGAATCAGAATCAGCTATTGGTCAGGGATGTTTATCACACAGTGAATTTAACTTCGGTAGACTGTGCTCTCTTTGTGCAGATGTAAACATTAAATAATCAATTAAAAATAAACAAGTAATTTAAGACTAATATGTTCAAGACTAATAATCATCTATGTGAGAAATGAAATCAGGAGTTCATCACTCAGAAATGGTGTCTCATGTTCATAAATGACTCACACCTGGATGTTCATGGATACATCCTAAAACAGTAAGGCAATTTGGGGGTAAAGTGTCTCGCCCAAGGACACATTATAAAAGTTGTTACAGGACCGAGGGACTGAATCCCCAACCTTTCGTTAAAGAGACAATCCAGGAATGAGTTTGGGTTTTTTTGTGCATCAAACTTAATTTTTGATTTGGCACAAAAAATGAATTAAACAATAGACAACCAAACAACAAATTATCAAATAGATGATTGACATTAATTCGAGACAAACAGTCTTCTCTTCCTCTGTAAATACAAACAGGAAGTCCTCAAATGAGATGCTAAGAAGAGCTGCTCCAAAGATGTTCCACTGCTCAAAGGTGTGATTGTAGTATTCAGACCTGGGTATTTAGGAAACCAGCTCAGAACAAGTAAAAGTAAGATATTGTGCTATACACTCCTTAAGATATGCTTAGTCATTAAAACCCAAACAATAAAATATATTATGAGATTATTTTTACTTTTTTGACGACTGAACAGTGGTATCATTTCTTCTTATAAAATTTCTTTAGTTTGATATTTTAACAATGACTTCTAAAGTAGGATTCCATATTGCAAATGACTATGCTAGATGTTTTAAAATATAGTCAAGCTCTTAATCATCCACTTGAAGTTTAGTGTTACCAGTGAACAACTCCATGTTTTTCAAGGCAGTCCTTTCACTTGTCTTTTGTTCCATCTGTCAGTGTGGATTTAGACGCCCTCGTAGGCCTTGGCTGAAATAGGCTTATCTCTGTTGAAGATTTACTGATGAACAAAAGCCCATTAAGGCGTTGAAATGAACACTCCCATTCTCAGTCTAACAATAAAAGGCTTCTCTTTTCTAAATTGGCTGTTTTCAAAGAATTCAATCAAAGGTAGGCGAACAAAAGATGCAACAACATTTTCAAAACTCTTTGAACTAAAACTGTTCAAACCTACATTAAGCTTTTTTGGACCTAACATTTGAGTATTAAGCACATTATTTATAGAGGACAGTTTGGATACAAGTGCGTCTGACACATTAACGTTATTCAATGACAATGATTCAAAGGGAACATCAAAAGACTGTCAGAAAATGTATTCTGGAGTCCTGCTGATTTTCTTTGTCCTGGCTGAATATGTCATGGCTAACAAGCCTTGGAGTGGATTAGGCAAAGAGGATTGAGCAATTTGCAGACTTGAGTTTATTTTTGCTGGATATTCAAGCTCTCAGAACATCATATTCTCAGACAGGGAAAATCTTATTAAAAAAAGCCCACATTTCATATGTTGATATAATACCAAAGGCATACACCCGTAACCATGTAGCAAATGGCCAAGTCCATTGCCAAACATCTGCTGGCTTGAACAAAAAAAAAAAGAAAGAAATGAATTTAGGCACTGTGTCTGTCGGGGTGCTCAGTTGTCTGGTCATGGGATGCACATTCACTGGTCAAATCAAATGATGTGCTTTGGTTTTGATGAGAGGGAGAACACAACAAAGCCAGTATGGCACTCTCATGAAAACGATAACAGACATAATAGACCGATAAACAACACAATGGAAAGTTACAGGTAATCATAGTTTTCATCCTCAGAGATTGAAAAGCTGACATCATACCTGCTGATTTACCTTTCTGTGTTCCTCTTGGTTTTGTTGTGTTGAATCGCAGACTACTCCCAAAGCTTTTCTATGGATCGAGTATAGTCCTTCGTAGTCTGCAGTGAAGACTGCCGCCATCTTTAATCACAACAGAGTCCATCTGTCGATGGTTCTTCCCTTTCTACCCTCTCTTTCTCTGTTCCAGTCTCTCTGTTCCAGCCCTCTCTGTTTGTTGTGGGGGGTTCTTATTTTCCATCCAACATCAAACCACCATATCGACAGGCTCATGGGCCGCCCAGTAGGGGAGCAGCTTGAACAAGCTGCATTGGCTGTTGTCCTTTTCAAAGCCGCAGATTATCTGAGCACAGTTAGTTTCTAAAAATGATACAAACAGCCCACAAAAATTTAATTTGAGCTCCCAGGCCTTTGATTTTTTTTTAACAAGCCTGGCTTCAAAGATTCTCCATCATTTTTCCTGAACTTACCTTTTTCTCACATGTACTGTCTGATTGGTTTTTGAGCTCTCTTTGATTGAGCCCACATCTGTAGAAGTACTTGCAAATGTGTCAACAAATCATTTCTATCATCTAAACCAAACACTGTTTTTTTATATATATATATTTAAATATCATTTCTTGCTGTTCCATCATTAAAGAGTACAAAAGGTATCTTCTTTTAAGCCACAATAATCCATTTAATTTACTGATTTCATTTAAAGTGACACTTCTTTGTTCTCAGCATTCTTTTGACATCCAGAGCTTGAAGGCTACAGCGTAGCTTGTTTATAGCCACTGTTTTGTTCTGCGAAACTCTTCCAGTGAACAATAAGAGGAGTTGAATTTCAAAATGGTAGATGCTCTCACCTTCCTCTCCTGCTTTGTGACTCGTCCAATCTTGTTTCTGTGGTCCGCCATGACTGGGTGCAGTCCCCTGCCTGCCACTGTACAATACTTTGTCACACTCATAAACCTGTTTCTGATTCTTATTAGTGTGTTGGTGAAAGATGAGCATCTTTACTTATTGCAGCTTCAGTCGTGTGACCCTATTGGAGGAAAGAAGGACCAGATGACTGTCTGCACATCCTTATTGTAGCTATGGTAACAGACCCAACAGGCATGACTGATTTGCCCCTGATTACTTTAAACACGTTAGGGAACCAATACAGAAAAACATTTTTTATTTTATATTTTTACAAATTAAGATAGTTGTTTTTTTTTTTTTAAGAGACGTAGTATTTCAGCACTAAATGATTGAACACAAATTGATCATTTAATTCAAGTTAGATCCATCTGCGACATGAAGTTGTGGAAGAAGCCCAATGAAAGAGGAGATATTATAATTAGAGGAGAACGATGGATGAAAAGACATTTTGGAGAAAGCGGGAGAGATGATATTGCCTTTGTTGTGCAGCTTTATCAGCTGCTTACCCTTCGACTGGATTTCACACTTGCATGTCTGCTTGTGGCGCAGGGTCAGATCCAGCACACCCCTCTCACAATGGCCAATTCTCTCGTCACACTGCAACCAGCAGAGAGCCACTGAGCTGCTGCCATGTGCTTTCGCCTGGACTGTATAAACATATAAACAATCTTTGTGTCCAGGTTTTACCGCTCAAGTTATTATAACAAACATGTATTTCAGTTCATAAAAATGCATGTTTAGGAACAGAAGGAAATCATATGACATTAGAGCAAAATGCTCCTCCAGGTCCGTACTGTATGCTATGCAGCAAAGATAGCTTTATAGAAATGATGCTTTGGTAAAGAGAATGGATGAACGAAATAAATCAACTGAAACACCTTTACACTAATAATTCAATCTCACTTTTAAAAAAGTTACGTCATTGGGGCGCCAGATAGTTTAGCAGTGTACCCTCCCCACGTATGGAGGCTACACTGTTGTTCTCATTACCGTTGGTTGTGAGTTTGACTCTGACCTCGGCCCTCATCTGCTCCACTCTCTCTCTCTCTCTCTCTCTCTCTCTCTCTGCCTCCGACACTTCCTCTCTCTCTCTCTCTCTTCAGCCGTCCTGTCAAATAAAGCAGAAAAGCCCCTAAAAAATACAAAAAAACAAAAAAAAAGCTAGCAAAACCAACAGTCTAGTCATGCAGCGATAGCAAAAGTAAAAAACAGTTCAATGACTACGGAGAATTAAAACTAAATAATATAATACACAAATGGTTGAAATAGTTCCGAAAAGTATAGAAGTATTAATTTAGTTCTTAAATTCTTTACTTCCATTTATCAATTGACAGTTAGATCGTCTAAAATGGCTAAAATAGTAAGGTAACAGTTCTTGTTTAAATAGAAGAAATACTTAAATAACCGTAGAAAAGATTAGCAATGGTTGAAATATTAAGCTAACAGTTTGTCTTTAGTTGTACAACACCGTCTATTTATTCTCAAAAATGTTCAATGAAATCTGGTTCTGAGTTTGCCTCAATGTTGTTTGTTTTTCACTTTGTTTAATAGTGTTCTTATAATTCAGACGTGTAGAGAAAAGCGTTTCTTGTCCAAATAAGTAAAATGAGTCCTCTGGCCATAAGAGCACAAGCAATGCAACTTGACTGTAGGACAGAGGGTCCCAAACTTTGTCATACCACGTGTAGCTTCTGGCTTTTCTTCTTTACTTTTGCATGCAATATACTCTTACTAATGTCCTGTAGTGGGGGTGGGAATACATTATCAATACAGTAATATATTGTTGTCCTTACTCATTTGATACAGTTATCCAATAGCTGGAGACAAATGTTGATATTTTATTGTTTCTTGCCAGATTAAAGACGCTAAACAAAGCGACAGACAGCGAAGCCTCAGGGAAGCCTTTCATTACTTTTCAGCCGGGCCACTGACAGGTAGAACCTTTGTTTCCAATCAAGACTGATTTACCTCGATCTTTAACATTCGGATCAGTTCAACTTTACAACCCTATATAAAACAGTGAATAAATAAATACATGAATCCTGCTCGTGTTTTAAAAAACAGTTCTTGACATCATTTCATTTTGTCGACATAATATGCAGTTAATAATGTTAAATCGGAATCAATCACAATATATTGTATCACAAGTCTCAGCAGGTGGCAAGATGTTTAGAATGGCAGTAACATTGTTTCATGACTGAAGTATTGTGATAATGTCGAATCATGAGGCCTCTGGTGATTGCCACCCCTACTTTTGATTAAAGCTGACCATTACTCACTAAAAATACCTGCTTGTGTATGAAACCAACTGTGTTATACACAAAAAAAAACATTTTTTGTACGTTTGCACAGAAGACATAGGACACAAAATCCTTGTGACCTCAGCTTTACCTCACAATGTGACACACATCTCGGCCTGAAGAAGGCTTCTTGAATGCGTTGAAGTACTTTGAGATTAAATTCGAAGCTGCCAAAGATAAAGAGCCCAAAGAAATCCTTCCAGACTGCTGCGTTATATCACTTGATGATTAGTTATCGGAAGGCTAAAAAAGACAATGTGCTGCAGATGTCAGATTCTTCTTTGCATAACAAAAGGATGAGCTGTGTACTGAAAAAAAAAAAAAAATCATATCTGTTACACAGAAAAAATGTTCTCACAGAATCAGGACACAGGAGTATTATTTCACAAGCAGAGCAAAAATAAGATGATTTTTCAAAGCAACACACCAATAAATTATTAAATAGATTGGTGCAGTGATACTTGTTATTCTCTAAGGGAGCGCTGCTTGTTTTCTTTTTCACATGAACAAAACCCCATGCCCGCAGTGCTCCAGATCCATGTGATCTCTGACTGCCTACGTATTATATATATCAGGTTGCAGGAGTAAATGAAAGAAAAGCAGACTTAATATAAAATAAAACATAAACCCTTTCCCTATCGCTCAGATTCACACTAGGATAAATGCTTTGCTTGTCTTTAATCTGTGTTGAAACTTTTAGTGCCGGAGCGTTTCTTTCTTCTTAAGGTCAAGGAGAGCATATCTTGAACCATAGAGTGTCGGGGTTGTTCTGAAAATGTTCATCCCTGCCTTGAAGGTCTTTTAATTATCTTCTTGGTTAAAACAAAAAGATGCACAAAAACAAAGCATGCTGGTGTATTAAGCTCGGAATTAAATGTATTCAATGTGGTGTATTCAAGCAAGCCACTCTTTTGGTCTGTGTGCTACTTTAAGCTTTAAGCAGATCGAGGTGAATACTCCACATCTTAGATTTTCCCTGCTAAGTAATTCCCAATGGAAATGGGTCTTATTCATATTTTAAACAGCCTCTAGGATATCTGATACAGAAAAGGGGGGGGGGCATCCTGCAGGAGAGCATTCATCTTTGATGTTTTGAAAAAGACAGACAAAGCTTGGAGTCAAGCCTCATACATATAGTATTGTTTCGTAGAGACATAACAAGAAGCCATTACGAGTTCTCCTTTGTCAACGTGTGTTAAATAGCTAATTTAGACCATCATTTTCAGCTTACACAATAGCAGTAAGGGTCAGACTCTGGTAGATACTTTATCACAGTTTGACCATGTGTCCTTTTTTATACAGGAAGAAAGAACCATTTACCTGAAAAAGAAAAGTATTTTTTGTCTCTCTTTGTTCAAAAAAGTATGATGGAATGACTCCAGTTGTTAAATATTTGTGTTTATAAATTCATATTATGCTATTAAGATAGTAGGCCTAATATAAATTCATGAGCCCGAGAAGATATAGAATTCCTTTTCCAATATAGACAAACTTGATATTGTCATCTAAGTACATTTTAGTGAAATTTGCTAAACCTCTCACATAACGTAGGCTACACACTTTTAATTCACCAAATAGGACAAAGTAATTCTGTGCATGTAAATGGACACCACCCAGTCCTACACACTTCTTAACCTATTTGAACTGATGTAGCTTAAATTGCTGTCCTTTGCTTAGTCTACACCACAGGAATACTAAAATCACAACAGCAAGGTGAACAGTTCATGTCAAAAAGGAAAAGACCATGATCACAAGCTCTCACCTGGTCTGTGCCTTTTAGCAGCAAACATTGGTGCAGAAAACAAAAGCAGATACCTCTGCTTGTCAAAAGAAGAAGACATTTTTTTCCAGAAATGACAGCACCCCCTTGTGGCCAAATTGCAACAATACATGACTAGTCCAAGACGCTCATACGGTTAATGTGTATGTGGAGGAGCAGGCTGTCGATAGCAGTCAAACAACGGTAAATAGTTAATAAATGGCCGCACTATAAATATGGCGCGGACATGTTCAGCGTACAAAGATTAAATTGTACAAAACTGCCGTGAACAGCGCAGGCGCGGTGGCCAAGTGGTAAGGCGTCGGTCTCGTAAACCGAAGATCGCGGGTTCGAACCCCGTCCGTGCCTTTTAGAAACATGACCTTAATACCTTAATACCTGTTAGAGGTTCAAATCTAATCAACAATCTCACATTGCTTTGGAGAACGTGTTTGTATGTCTCAATAATATCTCATTGTACTGACAGAAATAAAGGCAATTATTACTCTGTTTTCTTGTTCCATTCAGCTTTCAGTATTTTTTTTTTTTAAGGTTGTGTGGGCTACATTTCTATATTTGACATTATTTGACAAATGCAAATGCATCCCTTGTTTGGTTGCTGATTCTCGACTACTCTATCTATAACCAGTTAAATATGGGAACATTAAAAAAATGCTTATATAGCTAAGAAATACTGCAGGTGCTGTGTGTCTTACCCAAAGCTTTTGACAACAACACAGAGTATTCACTGTTTGTTTTTTTCTGCAATCAAAATTTCAAGAATCAGTAGTTGTACAAACGTCTAACTATAACTATCAAACATAGCCAAATAGCAACCTGGTATCAATGGGTTGAAACGAGACAGTTTTGAAATCACATCTTTGTTTATAGATACAGGACAGTTGTTTCATGGCCCTCTGTAACTTTTGTATTTGTTTCTGTTTCATCCTGCAACTTCATTGCACTGTGTTTGAAAATGACTTTTGCTCCAGTATGTATCTTAATTTTCCACAGTTTCATTGCACATTAATAATTTTTGTCACAACATTCATATAAACTCCTGAAAAAGGATGTTTTAACATTTCAAATTGTGAAAATGGAACTATAATTATTCACACAGAGCTGACACTGATCCAGCAGATAGGCAGTTTCCTCGGTAACACTACATGGTGCAGCAATAATGTTTCATATCTCGTTCATGCTGCAACAGCATATCATGAGTTCCATCTGTTGAAGTGGCCCTTATTCAAATGTAGCATGTAAGAAGGGACACAACAATGTAGCTGCTGTAGTGAGACACATCACCAGTAGTCACTGAGGAATTCCCTCAGTCTACCATCACTGTTTTGTACATTCAGTTGATAAGTCAGTACCTTGTTTTTTTGAGACGGCAAATGTTCTTGTCTGCTTGATCATGATGTTGCGAATGATATTTGTGAAACCACATGATAGCCTTACTACAAACACACAGTACAGTGACATTGGATGTAAATGCAGAGCTCCCTTTGATGCCTAAATTGATTATGTGAGCAGCTTAACACACGTGTGTACATTGTTTAGTGAAGGCTACAGTGATTGACATCTTTTAGTAAGCTCATGCTGCAGTTGCAGCACCTTGTTTCCATGGCAACCTGTATGATTCTTTGAGAAAACAGTGTTCCCCTGTTTCATGAAGCAATAAGAAAAATTCTCTTGTTTTTCATCGTCTATTTATTGTCCTCTGATAATGTTTTAGTACATAATGACATTCATTATTTATGGTTAACAGGACCGTTTAAAGCTGGCTGGAATACCTTGTGAAAGCAATGTGTTCATTATTCAGGTGAATGTAGCACATTGACACTTGACATATCTTCAGTTTTTCTCCCTCACAGCTAAATACACATGGCAACAGAAAAAGATTTCTGGATTGCTTTTGCTTTAAAACTTTTACTTGCTTTTCTCAGCATTTCTGCAGGGGAGGGGGGGGGGGGGGGGGGGGGGGGGGGGGGTCGGTGTTCATGTATCCCTATGTGTCAAAGCTGCCCTTCCAATTAGGGAACACCACAACGCAGTAAATGTGCAGTCATAAGCAAAAAAAAAAGAAGAGTTAATTGGCCGAATGCCAAGCTTCAAGCTTCAAGCTAAAGTTAGAACTTGTGTGTGTATGTAGATATATATATATACACACACACACACACACACACACACACACACACATAGACATACACATATATGTATATTTCCCGCTCAGTTTCCAAACCCTTCAGGGCATTTTATGAATGTCTTCTATTTGGAAAAAAAAAAAAAAAACTTCAGATACTGTTTCTGTTACTAGTGGAAGTGGATAGCTTGTTATATTTAACTTTATTCAGAATCTTTATATCTAAGCACTAAATGATTGTACAAATCAGGAACATAAGGAGGTTGATGATCCTGTAAAAGGAATGTGTGCAGATTTCCTTGCAGCAAATCAATTAGAGTTTCCTTCACTTTTTTATTAACATTATATTACACTCATTTATAAGAACAGCACAAATCATGTTATCATTTATTTTTTATCATGGTCTAAATGAATCCTAATGAGTAAGACTCACACATGTTGATCCTGTTTTCCTTGTTATTCATTCACCTTTGGTATTGAGCAGCACAACATCTCCTTTTTTACTTCCTCTTCAAATCAAATATATCAATATTGGGATAAAAAAAACAACAACAACAAAGAATATAAAAAACAGTAGGGGGAGGAGGATCATGAAGTATATTGGAACAGGCTGAGATCCGCCTTTGGTACACATTGATTTCCTTGTTAATGTGGGCAGATTGTATTTTAATCCCAAGAGAGATTTTACACAAGGGGTTGGAGCCCATTCACTGTGAGGTGGTGTAGTTTACGGTACAGATATTGGAACTAATGTTCCAATAGTTTTGTAAAGCTTTGAAACAAATACAAAGAAAGCCCTCAGTGTGTGACCAACCACACACAATGGGCCTGAGCGCAGCAGATCGCTTACTGGTAAGAAGTCACTTTGTTCCACACATGGTTGTTATTGTTTATTATTTCTGCAGTTTAAGCCAAGACTTCAACATGCACCATCTGGCTCTTGACTGGAGAGCCAAACAGTTCATTAAAGAACCAAATTAGTGTGCGGAACAGGTTCTGTCAGGTCAGTCGGCTAAGATAAAAGAATGTGCTGTTGTCGTGACACACGCGCTGTCATGCATATAGCATTTCCTCAATGACAGGAATTCTTCAAAAGTACCCCACAGCTACAGAAATGTTTAGGAGGTCAGCTGAGTTTTTGGAGCTGGGATAGTGTAGTACAATATGTGAGTCTTTTTTTGGCATCTTCTTTGAGCCCCTTAAAAATTAAGCATTCTCTTTCAGAGTAGTTTGTTTGTATGCACTTATTTAAAGAATAACGTCTGATTCATTTGATCAGTGTGAACACACCTTGCACAAACAAGGAAGTGGACCACTAAGTGACATAATTCTAAAGGGCTCCTGTCGCTTTAAAAAACCGTCGTATCTGCAGAGCAGGGGCCTGTTTCATCCTCTGAGCTGCAGGCTAGATGTGGACGTAGAAAGAGGGCCGTTGTGGGTGTCTCGGAAATACCAAAAACACCCACAGTTAGCTGGAAGGACTCAGTCCGTGAGAGGTTGCCATGGTTGCTTCTTCTTCTTTATGCGTCTTGGGGGATTTGCAGGCCAATTATGTGCATATTGCCACCTGCAGTGTCGGACTCTGTACGTACCCAAGAGTACTCAGGCACTGAACAATGTTACTAATGTGAACAGGAACCAACTTACTCATACTCTGGCACGGCATAAAACAATCTTGCCAGATGGGAAAACGCCCTTAATTATTGTGTATACGTCATCAATTCATGTGGCTCACCATCCAGCAAATTACGTTGCCAGCGCAAAACATCATCACCAATATTCTGGCTTCAAATGCAGTAAATTAGAAGGAGACCAAGAATTGATGTCCATTTTAATATAGTCAATCACACAGACATGTATTAGGATAAGATGCTCGTACAAGTGAAAGATCATCAAACGCCTGAGGAAAGATAGTGATTCTGTATACATCATGAGGAAGCAGGAATTGAAGCCACACAGTTGTTATTGGATGAAGCATAACTTCTATACCATAGGAACATGTGCCCGCTGAGCGCTGGATACAACTGAGTGTGTGTGGGCTTTGACCCAGTTTCTTATTTCTAGTGCTGGACTTTGGACACTGCACAGCGGCATCATCTCCCATTTCAGTCCACCCTCATGAGCCATGCACTTGTTCAACAAAGAAACTGTGTTCCATTTGTAAACTTGCAGACAACGCTCATAAAGGGAGTGGAAGAGCTAGTTTGTCAGATAGCATCTGGAAGGACTTCATATACTGTGACGCTGTTTACTGGGTGTGTGGGGGTGGAGTTGTGTGGTTGAGGGCAGTGGATGAATTTCCTTGAAAATGGCACTTTAAACCAACACCATCCGAGGGAGGTTCCGAGAGAAACCCAAAACAAATTGTGGTCGACTATTAGTAGAGTTGTTTACTGCTAAAAAAAAACAACCCAAAACATCCAAAGTCAATAACATCAACGATCAAACTGAAAGCCAGCTCTCTATTTGTTTGATCCTGCAACAATAAATGTCTGAGACATTTGTGTGCAAGTGTGCTTTAAAGTCATGATCAGGAAAGAAGGTGGCACAGGCAAAATATTGGCACTCTCTGAAATTCCTACCGGGTGAAGTTTAACTGGTCTGATCACATTATTCTGAAGGAGTTCCATGCAAACTGTTCGTCTTGTTTGTGTTCTGTGAGGCGAGAGCATAATGTCATACTAAATTAGGATTAATGACATAAGCCTAATGACAATCAATGTTGGCTGTAGCCCTCATGGAAAAGTTGGTTTAAACAGTTATCTATCACCATAGTGTGAATCAGTCCAAACCATAAAAGGAAAATTGACTTTTTTCAAATATATGTTACAAAAATATTTCAGTCCTAAAAAAGATTTAAGTCAGGCAGTAAAAAAAAGCTGAAAGGCAGACTTGTCACACCAGCTTAAAAGTAAAGTAACCTCAGTTTATATTTACTTAATACATTTCCTCATGACCTTATGAATGAAGCATATAGTCACACTTATACTTATTCCAAAATCAACAACAGTGTTTTTAATGGCAGTCAATCCCCTGTTGGGTGTTTGAACCAAAATGCTCAGAAGGCCTTTTAAATATGTGAAGATACAGAGGCTGAAATCCCTTTTTAAACATCATGTGATATCTATATTATCACAACACTGTTCTACTGCTATAGTACTTATCAAAAGAGTATTAAGGCACAATAAATGATTGTCTTTGATTGTATAGCAATGACATTACCATTGGTCCATTGCTATTGTTAAATGTAATATTTGAAATTGCAGCAAAAATCTGGCTGATGCACTTTTCACATCAGCTGTTGCACATCGGTGGTTTTTTGATACAGAGAAAATCCGGCCACATAGAATAATTCATTCTGTAAGGTGCTTTCCTCAAACATTTGGCAATGTCTCTATCACACTTGCACAGCATCTCCTGACATTTGTCCTCCAGATCTTCTGAAAAAGCAAAAATTTAATTTGTCAGTAATAAGCTTGTCCAGGGTTTCTCAGTAAATCAGCATACTTTTGATACGTTTTTGTGTTCCATTTTGGTACATTGGTACATTTCTCTGAAAACCAGTCTGACGACTGACAAGGACCTGAGAGTAACTGCGGAACAAAGAATAACAACACACTATTGACACTATACACTATATAAACACTATAGGTGTTTAATACCTGGATGTTTCAACTTCAGAAAAGTTAATGCTATTCACGAGCAAAAAACAAACAAACCAGTGGTTTATGGGGGCTTAAAAACCATAAATATGTACTATACAAATCCTGTCTTCCAATCACACATTGCCTTACTTTCAGTTTTCCATCAAAAGAGTTGTATTTTAGATGCACCACATTTGGAAATGATCTCATGCATCCTTTCAAAAATATAGAAGCCCTGAATTTAATGCATCCAGCAAAAAAAAAAGGCATACCGCACTCAGGTGTTTCGTCGTCACACTTCCAGTCATACTTGACTGTTTTGGAATGGCAACCTTGTTCTTCTGCCTTCCCATAACAGCAATCATGCTTGAAGCAACACCTATAGACAAAAGATTGAGAATCATTAGAAGGCTGAGCTAGACAACAATGAGCAAGTAAAGAAGCGGATGAATAGTGAGCATGGTTCGAACCCCACCAAGGCTATTTTAAAGGTAGATCAGGATCACTGAATGACCTCCAACAACTGATAGTTAACAGTGGTTTCAGGGGGGTTCTTCGTCCCGCGGTTAGGAAGGAAAAGCAGGAAACGCCAATTAAGACTTGGGTGTGGAATGTTTTGGTTACTATTTTGGAGTACCCATTGGACTGTGTGAATGTGTTAAATTTGGACATGATTCCCTCCTTCCATCCCATCACACACTTTGTGGTTGAGGCTAAACGGACACAGTGTGTACTCCAGCTGGATGGAGAATGACTGAGACTGGGTGGAAGCAAAGACATCAAGGAGGCTGGAATCATGTGCATGCTGGGCATGAAGTAGGTTCTAATCATCACCATTGCATAGTGAATTATACATCCCAAGATTTAAATATATATGTGGGAGATATATAGAGTGCAAAGTAAGAGTTTACTTTCTGGTACATACTATCACACATTTTCAGGGTAAGATTGTCATTATTATTATGTTGGGTTTTTTTTGTCTTTGTATTTTCTGTAGGTCTCACCAGTCTGCTTTGTCTTTGGGCCAGCCTTGACCTCCCAGGCCACAGTAACATCCGTACGCAACGTAATTTATTGCATTTTTCCTTGTGCTGCACTTGATGAGTCCAGCCAGCTCCTCTATACCTCTTTTTGTCCGCATGGACTTGTGTGTTGCCACAGAGGCCACGAAAGCCACTGCAGAGAGACAACAACAACAACAAAAAACAACATAAGAGGAGGGAAGCAAATGAACAAGTCACTGTTTATTTGAAACCCATGATATTTTTTTTTGTTTCTGTTCTCCAGCGCTTGTATTCAGTTTTCAGACATTGTATTCAGTATATACTGTATGTCTACTTTGTATCATATACAGTGTTTGATGAAGACTGATCGTGTTGTTTTCACCTGCTCTACAATCTTTTGCACACTCCCATAATGAGACGTCATTAAAAACTGTTGAGGCAGGGAATCTTTTCACACTTCATGTTAAAAGTCAGATTTTGTTTGACCTGTAAAAGGAGATGAGTCTCTGCTGTTGTACAATTCACTAAAAGGAACAGGAACAAAAAGGACACCTATCTGTGCAGACCAAAAACACCTATATGTATCATGTTACACCATTTATAGTTGAATCCATGCCTCTCTTAAAGTGTTTAAACGGTAAGTTTACTTTACTGTCGTCGTACTTCTTCATTAAACACGATCATAAAGCCAAACTTTAGTGAAATCTTGAGTCTGTTCCCACTTGCTCCGTGCTAATAACACCTCCACTTTGCACAAGTAAACACAAGCAATTACAGCAGTTAACTAACTTGACTCCTTCTTTATCCTCACCTTTTCCAATTCATTAAAATGTACTGTTCTACTCCATAGTAAACAATCAACTCACCTGATAACAACAGAAGTATCCAGTAAGACGCTGCCATGGTTCACAGCAGGCAGCTGAGCTCCACACACAGTGCTGCACACTTTCACTCTAAGTGTGTAGCTGTGAGTGCACAGCTTATTTTAGCGGCTGCTTGAGTAATCTTCTGAGCATCACCATTGGCCAGTGGTTAAATGAGTGTTTGTAAAACGGTACGCCCCCTGGAGGACAAGTGGTGCTTCTGCTCTAAAGAACTATAACGTTTGCATGTTCCGGTTTAATGCTGCAGGAATGTGTTTACGGATATATTTTAGCTTTTCAAAAGACGCAACCAAAGTTGTAGCGTTGAAAAAAATCAAATATTTAATAAGGAAAATAATATATTCAAACATATTTCATCGAAATAAGAAAAGATCACCTTTTCTATGAATGTGTGTCTTCACATTTGAAGTCCTCAGACAGGGAGCATTAATCCTGCATCACAAAATAATGACAAAATAAACATTTCTAACCTTGACAAAATGAAGCACTTTTCATCATAACGACAAGAGTGAAGAGAGAAATTTTTTATTATAATTTCAATTTCACAGAGCAGTGTTTCAATGGATAGTAGTTTACATCATTGGCGATTCTAGAGTCGGTTTAGACGAAAAAATTCATTGAGGGCCCCTCCAACCACTTTTATATAATGCTCTTCCTCTTTCTTTTTTCACTCCCAGGCAGATACCTTCAGTGATTTAGATTGACAGACTTTGGTTTTCACAGTTATAATGAGAGATGAGTTGTTCAGCAGGGCAATGAGAGTGCTTTCAGAAGTTTTTCAGCACTCGGGGGCCCTTAAGTGGCCTGTAGCCCCAAGCTATTTCCTCCCTTGCTTGATGACAAGCAGCGCCCCTGTTTTATGTCCATGAATGGTCAACATGTAGATACCTTAAAAATGTTTTTCCAGTGTATTCATGTTTCAGATGTATATACTTTATAAATATTTATTAACATCAAGGAAATTCCACCTTAATGGAGAGATAATAGTGAGGGCGCTCGTCAGCAGAAGTCAGGAAGTGAACTGCCCCTTTAGCTTTACCTTCATACAATATTTGTGGAGGCTAAATATAAAAAGAATAACACTGTGAGTGAACTTTAGCTAGTTTCTATAGATTTCAATAAGCTTCGGAGCTAAAATAAAATAATCCTTTATTAACCTCGCAAGCAGAGAAATTTACAGTGTTACAGCAGCAAAGCAGGACAGCAGAGGAAAATCACACGGTGCAAACAAATTGAAATAGATACAAATAAAAGTGGAGAAAAAAATATGCATCAAAACAATAAATAAAGAGCTAGTAAAAGATGCATCAAAAACGATAATTATAAACTATGCTACCCAAGCCTTTTTTATGTTATGAAACACGTTATGGCTCCGCCTCCTAACAAAAAAATGCACCCAGACTTGTAGATGATGGTAATTACACACTAATGATGTGCTTTTCCCAGCAGACTCAAGGTTCTTTTTCACTTCTTCCTTCTTGAATAAACATGTCAGTGGGGGTAACAGGACAGACCCTGCCTCGTCACAGTGATTTACTAAAATGGGATATATCTGTCTCAGTAGAGATTGTTTATTTGACAAATTGTCGAGCAGATTTAAAAGTGGCATGCATGGTGCCATATCACTGCATTGCATCTTTGTGTTGTTTCCTGGTTGAGCAATTTTTTTTTGTAACTCTGTGGCACTGGACACTATTGTCATTCATAATGTGGTAATGTCAGGGCCGCTTCATCATAAACAACACTCGCTGTGAGTCCAGATAACAGAGGACATATTCTGTGTTTTGTTTTTTTTTTCTGTGTGATTTAGCTCCTCAGTGAAGCTCCTGCACAGAGAGAGATAAGCGCCTCCTCCTGGCAGTAATAAGAGCTGCCACTCTATGAGAGGAAACACGTCCCTTCTTGTCTGTGTATCTGATTATTTTCTGCTCGACCTGTTCATCGTCACAAAATATACAGGCAAAATTCAGATCATATCAAGCTGAAAACACCGGACTGAAAGATTCTGGGTCAATGTGAAGCCATTTCTTTCTGTTGTTTTATTCCTGAAATGAACCTACTACTATGTAGGTTCTACGTGCTTGTATGTGCTTGGAAATAAGATTCTACAACAAGAACAGTAGAGTTAAATGAGGAAAAACATCAGAATAAATAAGGGAACTCTCTGTTTAAGTTTACCAGAGGACAAACAGAGAGTTCTCAGGAGCAACATTTTGCAAAGAGACTTTTAAAGAGGGACATATTATGAAAAATCCCCTTTGACTATAATGTTGAACATTTATTTTGGTAATCTGAGTGTCTATCAATTCACAAAATATAAAATTAACCTATTGAGTCCTTTGTTTTTAGTCTGCACAAGTCTTACAACACAGAGAAATGTTCCATTTCAAATTTTCTCAACAACTTTCTCAAACACAAATTTGATTCTGGTTTTAAAAAAACAACAACAACAACAAAAAAACCTTGTTTTCTCCACCCTCAGCACAGAGTCATGACAGAACTGTTTGTCACTCCATGGGTGAGGTTTGATAAATTATACCTATGACAATGTACAAAATATATAGAATGCAAATAAGCCCCCAAAATAGTAAGTACTGTGTGTCTGCTTTGTCACAGAGGTCTGTAATGTTACTGTTTAGAGAAATACTGAAGAGAACAATCCGAGAAAAAGATATGTGCACTCCACAATATCTAAATAGGCGTGTCAGGTTCAGTTACATGGTACGAATTTCCCCACTAATACCATCAAAACATTTTTATCATCTGCTGTAGTCAAGACAGTGTAACTCCTACAGCTTAAAAAGACATATATATATATATATATATATATATATATATATATAATTGAACATGTCTTTGATTAGAACCAAAGTGATCTGATGCATCACTTGTGATATACATACAACTTAAATGTAAGCAGTACGTTTTTAATGTGTACAGCTAACAATCTCTAATGATTACTGCAACTGCAACAATTTTATTTTTATTATTAGGAAATATGCTGGTTCATTGGTCGCAGATTTCTTACAAAAACATTTGATCTTACCACCAGAGGGCGACACTGTTGTGGAGCCGACGTTTGCTCTACCGCATGCACAGTAGAAGAAGAAGTAAAGGGCGGCCTTCAGCGGATACGGCACACATCTTGTCAAGTTGTTTTAGCTACAAGGAAAAATCAGTTTCCCTCCTTTTCGATAACCGACATAAGGTTTGTTTGGATTACAGATCCATTCATGTAAGTAAAACAGCAGCCACTGTGTAACGATTGTGGGATATAAAGTGTGTCTGGGCATTGAGCTGAACATCTATTCCTCTCTATTGTTTGCGTTGGAGAACTAGTTCAACTTGGACATGCCTATGCTTTGTTAGGTTCAGGCTACTTCCTAGAAACTTAGTTGGGCAACGTCACACAGATGGTTAGATCGGTGGGACTCCGGCACCGGAAGAAACTGTTGAGCCTCATCATTTTGTATGATTCGTGTTCTGGTAGTGGTTAAAGTGTGTCACATACACATTGCTAACCTTTGCTAGCGAATAATGATCGCTAACGAGAAGTGTACACTCGAGCCGCGGGTAATGCACACGTGCGCTAAATGCCCTGTGTCCATTATCGGACACGTCGTTTTTTACGACGGGCATATTACCGAAAACTTTATTGATACAAAGTCTTCCTTTGGAGTCAGCCTTTCGTCGTTAAATACGCATTTCTGGCAAATAAAGCTTTTATACATACCAGTGTATGGATTATGTAAAGTTTGTGCTTTGCTGGCAAAACTAGGAGAGTCGTACCCGACTCAAGCTAACACTGTTGTCATCTTCCTGATTCTTATATATAATGTTTAGTGTGATGAAAACCGGCTTCACGATATGTTAAGAGATTGTTTTAAACAAGTCAAACAGTCACAACATTGATGTGCTTTGAACGTTAGCGGTGGCGACGTTTAAAAGTCGATGTAGTCGATAATATGGGCAACCTCTCTGATAAAGTATTATAACACATGAACAAAACTGCATATACTCCAACACAAAGTGTTTTACACATAGTCGCGAGTGGGGGTTTTGTTCAGATGGTGATGTACAACTTGTATTTTTCAACAACATAGGACTGTTTAATTATAGTGCCCTGTCCGATAATGGACCCCTGCTGTAGATGATGCGTATAAAGAGTTTGCCGGGCCTCTTAGTTAAACACTTCTCGTCTGCAGCTTGTCATAATTACATGTTCAATTGTTGATAACAGTAGAGGTCCAACAATTGTTCAGGTGGCCTTATCAGCGGAGAAAAACTCACAAACGTTTAGTCCTTATTTCCGGAACTACATGTGTCGTCATAGCTTAATGCGGAAGCTTTGTGCACAGACGAGGAAAGGTTTTGAATACTTTCTGTAATGTAACTCCTGGTAACACCTCGCGCGTCATCTGTCATTCAACCAGTTTGACAACTTGTGGATGGTGATAAATGATACAGCAAGGAGTGTGTTTAATGTGTCTCAATCTTTGTGTCGTCCGCTTTGGATTTCATTATTCCACTGTTTGTCATCATTTCAGGTTCTGACCACGGAGTGGACAATAAAACGCACAAAACATGTCTGGAGCGTGTCAGGACAGAAAGAGTCGCTGGCAGGAGATTCAGAAAGGCCTACAGTTCATCCAGTAAGTGACACTATTTTTTGCCAGTGGTTGATAAAAGTAGAGCGTGCCCGAGCGCTGGGTTTCTTCTTGATTTATATTTGAACCTGTAAAAAGTGATGTCCCCAAATCATCAATTACCATTACATTTTAGGAGTACTGCAGGGGGAACTGAAACATCAGCTAGATTTTTTTTAGACGCTTTTTGATGACAAATCTTTCCTTTCCTTTATCGACTGAATTAAACAAAATGCTTTAAAATCACTGCATCTTATTTCGTCGTCCAGTACAGTTTACTTGACAGCTAGAACGCTGACTTCTTCTGCTTTTAATATGGGACACTTTACCTATCTGAATTCTTTATTCATACATCACAAAGACTTGTTGTTTTAGTGAAGTTGTGTGCGACGTCACATCTAATTGTCGTCCTGTTGTGTATTTTTTGAAACAAAAGTGAAACTTAAAATACTAATCTGCATATTATTGATTTGCTGTAAAAAGGAAACCACACTGTCACATTGTATGTGTGTGTGTGTGAGAATGATAATCCAAAGGTTATGTCACAATAAAGAGCTGCAGCTGAGGTTATTACCATCGCTTCATTCAACGTACTGACTCTGATGTAGACCTGCACAGCCAGGTGAATTTGAATAGCCGTCACCATTTTTGTCGTCCCCCACGATCAAAGAAACGATCTGCTCAGCTCGCCGGACGTTCAGCGTCTCCCAGCCTGCCTCGGCGTTCCTCCTCCTCCTCCCCTCTTTGCGCCTCTTTTGCCAGCCGTGCTTTTTCTTATCATCCAAATAAGACAACTCGCCTTTAAAAGTGTCATTTCTGACGACGGGTCATCTGCCTGACATCAAACATTCCCCCCTGTGTTTGTTTCTTTCGCCTTAATTCTGTTATTGTCATCACTTTCGATACACCGGATGTTTATTTTTCTCTTTCAAAATAAAAGCTTTTTTAAAAAAAAAATCGAAACAGAAAATATTACTTTTGTCCCGATCCACAGCTGGCATTAGGCGAGGAGTTAAAGTTGAGCTCTTCTTCTTCTGTGTTATTTGTGTGCTCTCAGCAGCTTTCATAATGAATACCTTCACATAGAAGCTAATGTACACAACTTCCTGTCTCGACTTCCCATGTGGAAATCTTTTGAAACAATGCAAACAAACAAAACAAACTTCTTATTAGCCAAAGTTCTAAGGGAGAGTAAACGGAATGTAACGATGTCCACTGAATGACGAGCACAGTCTGAGTTTCATGTTATGAACACTAACTCATCATTTCACTTGTGTTGTGTTGAATCATCAGTTTAATCATGACCTTTTTTTTGGCCTCTAGATCTACCCTTCCATTTCCTGGAAGTCAAGATAATTATGAGGTAAGCTATGTTAAAAATAACTCAACATCTTCTGGCAGAGCTTGTATTGGCTTTTTTGGGGGGGGGGGGGGGGGGGGGTCTGGGTGTCCAAATGAAGAGAAAGGAAAACAAAATCCGCCACACAATGATTTTTTTTATTTATTTTATTAACTTGTCCCGTTAAACTTTCAGGTGTTCATCAAGGATCTCGTGTGGAATCTTTTCGGCGAGGGAAACGACGTGTTCAGAGAAGGCGACTGGACAAAATCCATCGAGATGTACACTGAAGCGTTGAGTATAGCAGACTACGCCGACTCCGAAGACATCTGTGTTCCAATAGGTTTACTAGAGAAGCTGTATGCAAATCGAGCTGCCGCCTACCTTAACATTATTCCGGTGAGTATGAGAGACCTTCACACTCTGACGTCCACCTGCTTTGAATGCCCACTCCATTGGAACTCACCCCATAGTTTACATGTCGTGTTCAGAGTGCACCAGGGTGCTGAAGGCTTTGATTGATGGATATTTAAAGTATCATTTAAAAAATATATATATATGGGAAATATACTCAGGGATGTGATTCTTTTGGATTCATCCAGTTTTGTTTTTTTTCTCGTTAAGTTAATAAACGTTGGAAAGTGGTGTTCTGAGTTCACAAGTTTTTGGTGTTAAATCTGCTGCCCAAGTTACGTCATCTTTTGTTTTCCTATCGCTTCCCCGGCTGCTTTTTTTTCTTTTTTTCTTATGCATAATGATACTCACATCAGAGATAGTTTAGGAGGCGAGATGGCTCACTCCACTCGGCAACTCATCTCTTGACAACGATGTCGTACCCCCTCCACTCACCGTGAAGAACATTCACGACGATGTCAGCGACGAACGAGGGGAATCGTTGCAGCCCTCATCAGGAGCAAACAGTCGGTTATTAAACTGATGCGACAGCTCCAGTAAAAAACCTGCACGTGTCTGAATGTACTAAAACTTCAAGGATTAAAAAAAGGACACTAAAGTGGAGACAAGAGTAGATGACAATCATCATTAGAAAGCAGGAAGTTTAGACCCCCAGATTCCCGTCTTACTAACGACTAAAAGACGCAAGATGGAATTACTTGTCTGTTATTTTTTCTTTTTGTCCTTTGTTACTAACACCCCTGATTATTGAAATCATTTGAGCTTTTCAAACATGAGTTGATTTTACATGACATGTATGGATAATGACTAAATATCGACTTTTTCTTTTTTGTCATCTTCACTTGGTCGACTTTCCGGCGCCTCCGTCGTCACTTTGTACTCTTCCCCCCCCCCCCCACCCCACCCTCGCCTGATGCTCGGATTAGATCGGCCTATCACGACAGAGCCATCGCGCTCCGTTCAAAAACGCTCGTTGACCTTTCCCGTAGCAGAAATCGTGCCCGGTCTCTGTGAGGACGTTTCTGTCATTCTCAATCATGACGGCTGACTGTTGATTATACGTTCTGTCTCAGCGGCACACCGAAGAGGACAAACAGTCCTCTTTTTTTTTTTTGGACAGAAAGGTCCATCGAGTCCTGTGAATGAATGTGAAGCATTACTGAGGAAAAAAAAGACTCAATAATAATGTCAGAGCGCGAAATGTCAAAGCGATGTTTTTTAAATCAAAATTTGTCGGAGGAAAAAAAAAACCCACAAGAATGCCAGAACATCTCCTGATATCTGAGGACATGAAGGGCTGTGATGTCACTGGGAGGGGGGGGCGGAGCTTTTCGATGTGAAGAGTTAAAGTTTAAGAGTCTACATTTTATCATCCACCAGGTTTTTTTTAACTTTTTTTCCCACTTGACGATTAAATTAAATCAGGAACCCCAGACGAGTCGAAACCTTTGGAAAACAGCCGTAATCGAGCACGGATGATTCCAGACATCTGGATGTTAACATCTGCCCCGTTGCTGCTAACACGTTGCACCACTTGAGTAGTCCTGTCAGTTTAACACGACCGAGCCTGCGTGCAACTCTTTCTCAATTTTTTTTCTCGTCAAATTGACCGATCCACTCCGAGCTGATTCCGTCCGCCGAGCCTGTTTTCGAGGACCGTTAGCAATCGGACTGTGTCGCAGCTCACGTACAACAACGGGACTTCTAAAGGACGATGCCACAGACTCAGCATTCGATGCTAGAGGGAGAGTTTGTCGTTTGACAGAATCACAGTGTCAACAAAAGAGCCGTCGAACCTGCTGGCCGACAGAAAGCACAATGCAGCACTTTGATTATGTGCACGCGGTCCGTGGTGGTGCGAAGCCATCGCAGGGGAATAAACGTTCTCACCACCATTCTCACCGTTCCCTAGTCGATCCTACGTCTGGTCTACCGAAACAAAACACTGTATTACGCTGTCTCTGCGTGTGTTTCGAGCGAGCGGCTGGTTTTTTTCCCGACGCGTTGGAAACTTTTTTTGAACTCCGGAAGAAAGTTGCCACGCAAATCAATCCAGAGAGAGATAGATAGATAGATAGATACTTTATTGATCCCGAGGGAAATTCAAGAGCGAGAGAGAGAGAGAGAAAAGGTTCCATCATGCGGTTCAAACGGACACTTTCAAGAGGAACACTCTGTCCCTCTTCCCCTCCTCCGTCTGTCCCGCTTCAAATCACGTTAACACGACGTGGAAAACCACTCAGCTCCGTCTCCAGAGAGACCACGCCCCCTCCCCTTCCTCCTCTTCCTCAACTCGCCCAACACGTCAAGTCAATTACTGATCAATGAAGACGGGTCTTTTATTCTTTGTCGCAGCACTGTGCTCAAGCTTTCCCTGTTTTTTTTTTCTCTCCTAGGGACTGTACGACCAAGCGTTGGAAGACTGTGAAAAGGCTCTCCGGCTGAACGAGGGGAACTATAAAGCTCTGTACAGGAAAGCCAAGTCCTTAAAGGAGATGGGGAGACACCAAGAAGCCTATGAGGCTGTTGCCAAATGCTCTCTAGCAGTGCCTCAGGTAATGTCACCTGACTCGGATTCTAATGGAATTCTGAAATTTCAGGTAAAAGTGACGAGTGTGCACATTTGATTCTCTTTGCTTTGACTCCATACGTCTGTACAGAATGTTGCTCTGAGGGTGTTCGCCATCACTACGGGCTGAAATGAATTCAGAAGGACCGCATAAGTCCAGACTTTAAAACATGTTCCTGCAAAATATATATTTTTAAAGGTGTCTTGGGGAATAGTTTGTTTCATCCTGTCGGATTTTATTTTATTTTTTATTTAAAAGAATCCATTTACAAATAAGGAGAATTTAAACAAACATCATACACAGATGTAACACTGGATATTTTTGAATAAAATGTTCATGTCATATTTCACACAGGATGCCAGTGTCACACAGCTGACCCAGGACCTTGCCAAAATTTTGGGATTAAAAATCCGTAAAGCCTATGTTAGGAGTAAGGTACGTGTTTCTACATTTACCCAGGATGCTTCATGTTTTACCAGGGTGCTGCCTTTTTTTTTTTTTTTAAACCAATCACATCCCTGATTCATTGAACATATTCCTCTCATGTTTAATGTTACTGAGGAGTTGGTGAAATAATGGAATTAGAATGTGTCCTCTTGTATCATGAACGTCTGTGGTTCTGTGTTAACAGCCCGCCTTGAATGTTTTGAGAGGGTCAAATTATCAAGATGCATCATGTGACAAGGTCAGCACAAGCACCTGTTCCACTGCTCTCATCATGCATCTGTACTGTCAAAAAAACAAAAAAAAACATCACTTTTTGTTTCTTTTTCCAGTTTACCCACGGCTCGTCTTCAGTTGAAGACATAGAAATCGGTAACTTTACCACTTTCTAGAATCTCGGTTGGATCATTTAGTTGCGGCAGGACAAACGTCACTCATCCTGTGTTATTATTATTTTTTTTTTTTAAGAAGTGCCTCAGCTGACGGAGGAGAGCAACGCCGTCGCCCCAGTCCCGAGTCCAATTCAAGCTCCGGCTGCGGTTCACCCGTCTCTGAACGACGCGGCGGTGGACGAACTCCCCGCCATCAGCAGCATCTCATCCGCGCCGCCCTCGTCTATATCTGAGCCCCCGGGCTTCGAGAAGCTGCCCGTGTCCGTGCCCTCGTCCGTTTCTCTCCCTGTGCCCACATTTGTTAACGGGTGCAGGGCGAGCAGTTCTTGCGCCATGCTGGAAAGCAGTCAGGACTTCGACGCGGACACTATCGGGGACGACTTGGACGATCTGCTGGACCAAGCTGACCCTGACTCAGCCATGGTGAGTTTCTCCCCGACCCGGGGCGCGTTGTGGGGGGGGGGGGGGGGGGTAAATTTGCGAGGAGGCGTTTTGACATGGGAGCAGGCTGTCACTCATGTCCGTTTCTTCTTCCTTCAGGTTATACCCACGGTGAAGGGACCGCTTCCTTTACCTACCAGTATCTCCTCGGGCAGCAACATGTCCAGCCCGTTCCTGATGCCATCTCACATTAACCCTTTCCCTTACAGCAGCGCGCAGCAGTGCACTGTCACTCTGCCTCCACTCTATCACAAATCAGGGAATAGTACTTATTTTGGCATGGACACTTTTGACGCCCTCACGCCACCACTCGACTCTCTGGATAGTCTCAGCATTTCTGACTTTAAAACAGGTAGGCCGCTTCGTATCCTGTAATGCTTCTTTTTTTTTTCTTTCTTTCTTTTTTTTAATCGCTCTGATCAGATGAGTATCATCCTCTCATTTATTTACTCTGTGCTCTTTTTTTTTTTTTTTTTTTCCATCTCTCTCTCAGATTATGCTGCAAATCCATTCCTACCACATCTCAATAATATTGCCACCCCTATGGGAATGGCTGTGGGGATGCCCGAAGTGAAGGGTCTACCTCCCGCTGTGGATTTAGCCAAAAACCCCTTAGCTGACACTCACGAATTCCGACAAGCATGCTCGATGTGCTACGTCAAAACTGGTGAGGATTTTTTATTTTTTTTCCTCTCGCTCTCTCTCTTTCTTTTCATGTGCACCTTGTGTCCCATGCATCTAATGTTTGGTTTAATATAATGTGTTTGTACCCACAGGGCCCGGTGTGTTGGATTATGCGCTTCATACTGAAGAGCATAAATGTAAAAAGGATGCTTTGCTCGGCAGAATCAAACATTCAGTAGACAAATCATGGAGGCTCATCCGGCCCAGACCGACAAAAACCCAATATGTTGGACCTTATTACATTTGTAAAGGTATCGTTTCTTCTTCTGTATCTTAAAGCTGCATCGACTTTGGTATTAATCATTTTCATTTCATGCGCTAATCATGTTCTGTAACGGAAAGAGACCGGATGTGATTTTTAAAGAAATGTTTTTTTTTTTCTTTTTTTCTTTTAAATATTATGCGCCCGTTTTTGATGCCGACTGCCTTTTTCTTTTTTTTTCTTTTTTCATAAATGTTGGGACACGAGTCACCCAAGGCTTTGAACAGCTTAAAACCATCTCAATGAACGCCTACTGTTCCAGTTAGTGAGGGGTAAAAGGCAACAGGTTTTAGTCGCATGATTCGGAATAAAACCAAAGTTACAAATGTAACCACGGTTCTATGAATCCCAAATGACCGCCAGAGTGCTCTGTCCTTCAGAATCCTCGTGATCCCGCGGGACCTTTCTCTCGTCGGGTCATCCAGAGGTCACAAGTGACATTGTCGGTTTATCTACTCAAACTGATAAAATAGAGCCGAGCTAATCAGTGTAAATGCCTGCATGTGGAAAAACTCATCTGGTAAACAGTGCGACACCTCCAGATAGTTTTTAACAGAGGATTGAAAAGAATCGATGGATTGAATTTTCTCTTCAATACGAGTTTCGGAAAGCTTCTCAAAAAACATGTGAATTCAGTACATCGCGAACTTGACTCTACCATCCAAAAGTGATCACTTTATATAAAGCAGATCCAGATACTATCCATGTGCACACGGCATGTACAAGCTGCTCATTTGTGCTGGAACGCGTGTAGAGCTTCCGGAACAAGATATGCTGCCAAAACGATTTTCTCGGAAGGTACTTTAAAGGTTTAAATCAGAGTGGGCTCCAGGGTACCAGAGGCGTGCTGATGAACTGAGCCCGAAGAGCTGAAGTCCAAACATTAAGCAAAACATTCCACTTTCAAAGTAAGAGAAATGTGTCTCAGTGCAACAGCGTTCTAAACACCAACTCATCCACACTTTTTTTTTTTTTTTTCCCCAAATGTGTCGCTGGCATCAAACTCAAAGTGGGAATGTAATTTTACCAAAGTGTTGACATTTCTGGTTGCGTTTTGATATGTCGTCGTTTTAACATCATCCCAACTTCTTAGGAACTGATGAATAAATCGTTGCTGCACGCGCCTCGTTGAACGATCCTGTGTGTGTGTGTGTGTGTGTGTGTGTGTGTGTGTGTGTGTGTGTGTGTGTGTGTGTGTGTGTGTGTGTGTGTGTGTGTGTGTGTGTGTGTGTGTGTGTGTGTGTGTGTGTGTGTGTGTGTGTGTGTGTGTGTGTGTGTGTGTGTGTGTGTGTGTGTGTGTGTGTGTGTGTGTGTGTGTGTGTGTGTGTGTGTGTGTGTGTGTGTGTGTGTGTGTGTGTGTGTGTGTCTCTCTCATTTTCAGAGGTGGCTGTTGGAAAAGAATGCCTGTATCCTGGACACTGCACGTTTGCATACTGCCAGGAAGAGATCGATGTGTGGACTCTGGAGCGGAAAGGCTTCATCTCCCGAGAACTCCTCTTCGATCCTTACGGGCCCAACTCGCACATCAGACTGACTGTCCCCAAGATCTTACTGGAGCATCATGGGATATTCATGTTTCTCTGTGGAGTGAGTCTCAGCTTGTCTGGTGCCATAGCACGGGGAAACGTATGAGTGATCTTTGCTTAATTTCTGAAGGTGTTTAACCGACGTGCACGTTGTGACATGTTTAGGTGTGCTTTGACCACAAACCCAGAATAATCAGCAAAACCAATAAAGATGACCCCTCACTTTGCTCTCATCCAGTGACGAAGCACGACTTTGAGGATCACAAGTAAGTCTCCGCACACCGCTCGGGAGTTGTTCCTTTCACCAGCTTCGAGTTTCGTACTGAGGGGAAGGGCTGTTTTTTTTTTTTTTTTTTTTTTTTTTGCCTCTCAGGTGCCTGGTCCACATTTTGAAAGAGAACACAGTTCGTTATTCCAAAATCCGACCGCTGAGTCCTCACTGCCAGCTGGATCTCTGTCGCCATGAAGTCCGCTACGGCTGCGTGCGAGAAGACGACTGCTTCTACGCCCACAGCCTCATCGAGCTGAAGGTGTGGATGATGCAGCACGAGCTCGGTAAGGCTGCTTTGTCAAATTCCCCCCCCCCCCCCCCCAAAAAAAAAGAAGGAAAAAAAAAAAGGGTGGAATACAGAAGAAATATTTTCTCTGCTTAAATTCAGAATCATCTTTCCACTCGTTCTGTTTTTTTCATTCTGCGTCATAAAAGGAATCACCCATGAAGGTATTGTCCAAGAGGCAAATGCAACAGCTTCGTTCCAGGGAGCCCAGGTAATACCAACCAAGATGATTCCTCACCTCCCTGACAGATAAACATTCAGCCAACCATTTCCTGCCCCACACAAACATGTTGGAGTTTCAACGTTTCACACACACACACACCTAAATGTCTCGTATTTTCTGCTTCATTCAGTAAGATCTAGTCTTGCTCTGTTTAAGCACAGAGATTGTAAGCAGCTCTTCCGTTTCTTAGCAGCTTACGTGTACCCAAAGACGGTTCGGGCCTCCAACGCTGAAGATGATGTTCGTCTGCGGTCAGTGCTGGAGGAACGGCCAACTCAGCGAAGCCGACAAAAACAAGAAGTATTGCTCAGCTAAGGCTCGACACACGTGAGTACAGAGCAGCCTCAGACAAGAAACGTGAAGTCGGTGGATTGATGAGTTATATAAAAAAAATACTAATAATGCACCACTAATTTGGCTTTTTTTTTTTTTTTTATTTCTCAGATGGGCCAAAGACCGGCGGGTGGTGCTTGTAAGTTCCCATGAAAGGAAAAAGTGGACAACAGTTCGACCACTTCCAACCAAAAAACCCATCCCATCTCAGTTCGAGGTATGAGCTCCGTTCCATCGGTACGCCGTGGGCCCGGTTTTGTCGCGAACAAAGTCTCAACATGTTTTTGCTCTTCCTTAGATTTGCATGCACGTGACGGCTGGCAAGAAGTGCCAGTACATCGGGAATTGCACGTTCGCTCACAGCGTGGAAGAAAGAGACCTTTGGACCTACATGAAGGAAAACAACAGTGAGTTTGTGTTTGTGTTTCCGCTTCGACTTCCACGAGTCGGAACAGAATTTCAAACCCATCATTTCCCTTCCTCATCTAGTTCCAGATATGCATCAGCTTTATGAGCAGTGGCTGCAGTCTCAAAAGCCTGGCTGGGGTGACGAGGCGTCCAATAACTCCGTGAGGGAGAACGGCAAACAGATCCACATGCCCACCGACTACGCTGAGGAAGTGGTGAGTTTCAAAGATCAGCACAGCTTTTCCTCTGGTGATAAAAAAAAAAAAAACGTGGAGATGCATCCATATAAAACGATATGAATGTTTTTTTTTTGTTTTTTTTTATCCAAAGACAAAGTTCATTAATAGATAAAGAAACACGGTTGTGCGTCATCTGTTTGATAAGGATTTCTGTGTGTGTGTTCACAGGCGGGCAATCACTGTTGGCTGTGTGGTAAAAACTGCAACAGTGAGAAACAGTGGCAGCAGCATATCACTTCAGAAAAACACAAAGACCGAGTGTTTAACTCTGAGGACGATCACAACTGCTGGCAGTATCGATTTCCCACGGGCACTTTCAAAGTTTGTGAGAGGTAAGATCCTGAGCGGAGGAAGAAAAAAAGAAAAAAAAAACCTGCCACATCTCGGCACAGCGGGTTCCAGACGTTTCTGACGGTTTTGCACACTTTGTTGTTCCGACAGGTTCGACAAAGACACGTGCACGGAGGACGAGTTGTGTAAACTGGCACACGGGGAGCCGGAACTAAAAGAGTGGATGGAGCGCAGGGAATTCCTTTTGATGAAACTCGCCAAAGCCAGAAAAGACCATCTTATAGCACCGAATGACAATGACTTTGGAAAATACAGTTTTCTCCTTAAACCCATTTCATAAATCACGTGACGTCAGTTTTCATGTTCACTTGCAAATGATGCAGTATTCAAACAAGCGTTGAGTCGGGTGATCCTTGAAGGGCCTCTAAGGTGTGCACAGGAAATTAACCTGATCCTTGTATGGTTTTAGAGAGGGGGTTCAAGACCTGCCCTCTGATTGGTGGTTGGTTTACTTTGATCCGACTGCAGGAGTGTTAATGCTAACGGCAAAAAGTGTGAGAGTGTGAGACACTTGAAGCTTTTGCTTTGCACCATTCAGTAGACTATCTGAGAATGGGGGTGGAAACAGCATGTTGTAGGCCACGTTCAGAGACACAGGTGACCTAAGAAAAAAAAAAAAAAGTAATTTCTTTTCACAAGCAGTTTGTATGTTAATTACCCTTCAACAAGTTTTAAATATGGATTACTTAAATTGAAAGTTCAGTTGGCATTCTCACTTTTCCATTTATCTAACAGTGTTACCTGTGTAATGGGCTCCTCGCCAAATAAAGCCTCGTTTTTTTTAAATCTGGGTTCAAACTTCTGTGTTCTATTCATTTAACATCTGGGATCACAGTGGGGAGGAAGGGTTGTCATCTTTTGACGTTATTATGACTTTACATTGGCATCATTTGAGGATCATAATGGAGCCATACTGTGACCTGGAATCAAGCCATTGATCAAGATTTGACAGCCGATCTATTATTGATATTTCCCTCAGAACTGTGTTATGAAGTCAGAAGAACAATGACGTGGAGATGCTTTGGTGATTCTTGAATTTATTGTATCTTGGATTTCCCTCAGGTTCAATAAAGTGAATATTTTATGCTTGCAGTATCTGAGAAGATCATTCACCTGGTTCACAGTTTTTTTCTAATTTAACCCTTTAAAAAGTTCCCATCTCAAACTGCCAGTTGTGAACTGGTTAACAAGTGAAGAAAAGAAGTCACATCTTGTATCATCTCTAGTTTGATTTCTACATTTTTAACTGATAATCTAATGAGTCACTTTTACAAGATTCCCCTCTGTGTAACTTTTCTCCCCGTGCTTGCGTAAGTCAATACTGGGAATTGTTAAAGGAAATGGTTCCCCCAACTGGACAACCATTGGTCAGCCACTTTTAGAGGAAGTTCTGTGCGTAAACCTTCACAACTACGAATCCAGCATTGAAGCCTACAGCTCCTCTTTTTACATCTAAATGAGTCTTTATGGTCGGAGCCGAGACGGAAACATCTGGTTCTCAAACACGGCGCATCATAGTATAAATACTCTTTTTAATATCAAAGTGTCTCGGCGGACCTCCTGTTCAGTCCTGAGACGTTTTCTGTAGCTTCACTCTGCGCACACAATCCACAGCAGCATGTTGTTTTCCCCCCCTCTGCATTCAGGCCTGCAGCAGCCGCTGGAGCTCCTCCACCTCCAGCTTCCACATCCGTCTGTGAAGCGCGGAGAGCTCCGAGAGGTCTGCCATCTTCACGGCACGGATGACTGGCTCCGGGGAGACGGCCACGATGACACCCATCACCATGACGTATTTGCCTGTAAAGAAAAAAAGAAAAGAAAAGGGAAGCAGCAGATGGTTGATTGTTCAGTGACAATAGATTGGAGGAAACGAGGATGGTGATGGGAGCGTATTGAGGCTGTGAACATTTTTACAGCGTTATGTTCTGGCTTTAGAGACATTCACTGACGATTTTAGGTCCACTAATTTGTCTCTTTAATTCTTTTATATCCATAATGAAAGAAGGTAGACTGCACCAAACAATCTAGTTTCTAGTTAGAGCCTTAGACGCATTCTTTACATGTTTAACTAGTGTGAGAACAGCTTTCATGAATCAAAAGTTAAATCTGATTTTATGTGGATTTAAAGCGCTCCTTCTCTTCACTTAAACACAGGTCTTTAGAGATAGATAGATAGATACTTTATTGATCCCGAGGGAAATTCAAGATTTGACAACACTGCGGCATGCATCAGCTTGAGGGCCCTTAGGCATGAACATCTGGTCACCCCAAGTCTCAGACAAAGACCATCTACTCATGTAAGACACACTGGCATGTGTGTTTCGCATCAGAGCTGTGATTATAAATTCATTCATGACTGAGTTGATAGACAGAGAACCAATCAGGGATGGCCTTGAAGAAAACAACCTTGAAATGATTAAGGCCACATATCCACGTGGTCCCAGCCTCTCAGGAGATATTTATTTATATATAAAACTTTCACCATTTTGGACATTTTCTGTTTATTTTATTTAATGCTTTTGAAATACAAATACTGATGTAGCCTTCCAGTGCAGATTTAAAACAAAAAGAAATCAAATCACCAAAAAACCATTTGACAAACACTTGCCTGCGTGTCTGGACCTTATAGGTGCAGTCTGCAGAGGTAAAGTAAGATTAAAGATAGTTCGGCCTCGTTTCAAGCAAACAACCTCTCAGTCTGCTCTGTCAAAACCTGCATTATTTACCTTGGGACAGACATGGTTTTCCTTTTGGGATGTTGTTAACGCCTTGCACACCAAAAGTCCCCGTCTCATCCATCAGCAGGACCGTGTTTCTGTCTACCTGGACCTCCAGCACCGTCCCCTGCATCCACACCAGTGAGACCGCGAGAGAGCGACCCTTTGCCGGCTTGATACTCCATCCATCCCCGCTGTCTGCTTTCCCCCGGTTCTCCGCCGTCCTCAGCTGAGCGGACAACACTTTGACAGGAGGCGGACGTTTCCTCTCTCCGGCTGTTCTGTTCATAACTAACTTCTGCAGACAGCTGACCAAATGTTTGTATTACACACACGTCGCGCCAAACAACCGGCGAAGGCTTAAAGATGTTGACATCATTTCCAGCTCCGGTCTGGAAACCTTCAAAGTAAAAGCATCCAATCTCGCTGTTGAATTTGAAAGTCCTTTTTTAGAAAAGTTTTTAAGTTTGAAATGTTGTGAAAATAAAATCCGACTATCATTGAGCCCTTTTTCTTGTGTATTGAGTGAAACTGTACACAAACCTCTAAAACACAAATCACAGCTCTGCCATCTGCATTACTATAAAACCTTTCCAATTACCAAAATAAGACTTAGATTAAATAAAAATAATCAAGAGAAAGTCTGGGCAATTATTGTATTTATATATAAGAATCGTTGTAAAGATGGATGTAAGATTGAAAAACATCATCTCATCTAGCGCAAGAGTTTTCTTGGTGAGCCATAGAAATGCAAAAACAATTTTTTTCCAGTGTTATTACCCATAACTCTGTTTGAGTCACAATGGTGATGTGAACTACAAATGACAGACAACCAACAGCAGAACTATTGGTAGGAAGCACAACAATCATTTTTACCTTGTCAAGTATAACTTTGGAAAAATGTGCTTGTAAACAAACCCCTCCATTTAAAGTACATAAATTGTATAATGTGATACATTCGTTTCAAATGTTAAATGTGAAAACCCAACAGGACCTTTTGCTTTGGGAGACTTGTCAGTGATGAAAACCCTTTATATCATGTTCAATCTCCTGATGTCGCCCATTTAATAATAATCCTCAATATGAATCAGGACCTTCATAGAGTCCACTCTCTGCTTCTGCTACTCAAATATAGTGTCGACAAATGTGGAGAAAACAAACGACAGGGCCTCAATGTGTAGGTTTCATTAAATAAGTTTTATTTCTTTAAGAATAACTGAACAAAAGTGTTAGCAATTTCTGTACAATTGTTTCATCAATTTCCCTTGGATTTGCAGAAAACCTTGAATGCTCAACAGTGCTGAGAAATGTTACGCTGCCACATGGTGCACCTTAAACCTAAAAACAATATGATTAGTCCGTAGGCATCCGTAGGTTCCTTCCAAAATATTCCAAGAAGCTCGTTGAGCTTCGCCGCCGACTCCAGTTTCTTTTTTTTTTTTTTTCCCTCCCCGTAGGCTCGTCCTCTCGATCCCAGTTCATCGTCAAAAAAAGAGGCACATTTAGAAATACTGCCATTTTCCAAGTACTGTGTCTTTGATTGCATCGACAAACTGTACAGGCACCCAGTAGACCCAATATTGAGACGCTTCTGTCGGACCCAACTGAAAAGCCTACAAAAGTGGAAAACAATGAGTCAGTCTTATTGAACAGCATCAGAAATGGAAATACAAACAACCCCACATGAAATCTGAATCTCAAATATGTACGTTTGGACTTTAATTGGATAATGCTATTTAAATAAATAACATTCATAGAGACGATAGGTAGACGTACTGAGCTGGACATACTTTGCCTGACATTCTTTTTTTTTTTTGGAAGTTAATAAATAAAAGGTGTAGAAGTTCTCCATTATCACTGTTTTAAATGTCTAGCTCCCTGCCATCTCAAATCAACTTGATCTCCTCTTCAGGTGTACCAGCACACTGACCTCGAGTGAAGGCGTCATAAAAGCTTGTCCGTGCGTACAGAAGCGTTCATCCTAAGGTTTACTAAAGCTCAACAACAAATAAAACAATAACTCCCTCAAATATTCATTAATAAAGTAGCTTGAACATTTCAACTGTATGACTGGGAGGCTGTCAAGCGTGGTCCTGTCTACACCCCGTCCAGTTGGCTGGAATGTTTGCCAACTGCTATTAAACAACAAACAGAAGAAGAAGAAGACACGGCGGAGTTTGAAGACCCGATGCGTGAGGAAACTTCAGCTTCTCCGTCTGAAGAAACGGTCATGGGAAACGCGTTGAGCGTGCTGATGAATATTAGACCCCTCGAGGTGTCAATAAAGAAAACGGGTGAAACAACTCATCCCTACCTTTTTTTTTTTAATCCTCTCTTTTTGTGTTGGATGTTTATGACCCTACAAGCTGTGGCGACGACTTCCCAAACGACACGAGCTGGAGCGCAGCGTAACTAATGAAAGTTCAAACTGAATTAAAAGAAACCGACAACTGTGCTTTTGGGACTTTTTGTTGTTTCCAAACAAGTGAGCCCGACACCATGGCGTCTGTGTACAGTCACACCTCTACTGCATGGTCCGCAGCTTTGCTTAAATACACTTTAACCCAGCTTAATCGTTTCCATGTCATCACTTTTCTCCGTCATGTAAAACCTAAATCATAAATGATGTCATGGATAAAAGTTGCTTTTAAATTGCAATTATTGGAGCTCTCCGAGTCCGACATCCTGTTGAAAAAAGGGGCTCAGCATATAGAGCCATCACCTGAGCTGTAATACATTATCCTGAACTTTGTATTTGCTAAATCAATGCTGCTGTGACACGTCATTTGTTCCTGTAATAAAAAAAATAATAAAAAAAGAAAGAAAGCAAAACTTGAACTCCTCAAGACAAGCCGATTCAATTAAGATACTTATTCGGGGACTTCTGTTTTTCTCTGACAATGAAAAAGAGAAGTGCCTTCAGACAGAAAGGTTAATGTAGAGAAAGCAGTGACATTTACCCGCTCCACTGCAGAGCCCCAAAACAGCAAATGATGGCCCCATCAATCTGAAGCACACAAACTACAGTGACTGCAGCTCAACACCCAAACCTTCACTTCTACAGAGGAGCCCTCAGCTGAAGCGAAGACATTCAGTCGAGCTTTAAGCAACTATTCATAACACGTCTCAGGCTGTGTCACCCTCGGAGCATTCGGCCTTTAGTCAGACATGCAGGCAGATGTCAAAACAGTTACCATCATGTGATAGTCCTCATGGCCTTCAATGGGTTCAGACAGTACGTTTTTAATGGAGCCCATCGGGACTTTCTCCGTCCTCTCTGTGGAGATGAGAGATGGACAAACGTCATCGTCAGTGCGTTTGTCTCGCTGTGATTTGGCCACATGAAGAAAAAAACCCCAAAACAAAACAAAAGAAAAACAAGCTGTGACCTCACCCTTTGTTCCGATCCATAACTGATCCTGCTCCAGTTTGAAGGTGAGTCTAACTTTTCCCCCGGACTTGTTAAACATCCCGGATAAAGGCACTGTTGGTAACCGTTCCTGTTGGTGGGGGGAAAAAAAAAAAATCACAGTTTACTCAGATGTTAAATGTATAAAGTCAACAACAACAAAAAAAAACATCTGGAATTGGACTTTAAATTCAGACAATGCAAAACCTAACAATTGATCTCCGTTTCATCCTGTCTCACCTTTGTTCCTTTAACAGATGGCATGATGTCCTCTGGTTTACCTTTGTCCAAAACTTTCCTGTGTTGCTGTAATAACAGGGATCGTAAAATCTGAAAAAGTCATGAATATTCCCCTCCTATGATTCTGATGAGATTTTATCTATCTTACCTTTTGCCTGCATAAAGGCTCCTTCTTGTTTTCCTCTGCTTTGACTTCCTGCTGAATGACCTCTTTGGGTGTGTTCACAGCTAATACGTCATTCATTGTTGATCCTACCACCATTATTTTTGCACCATTTGTCACTTTTATTTCTCGTAGCGTTTTGTCCTCTGGAACCAATCCTTTGTACATCACTTTCTGCATAGCCGGTGGAAGACCTGGGAGGATGGAGAGGAACACGTGTTACAACGCTTTGTTGTCATCACCTAAAACAGCCAACATCGAATTAAGTCGTACCAGTAAGTGAATGGATGCTCTCTTTTAGTTTGGCTCCGGTGTCATCAAGTGGAATTTTCAGATCATATTTCTTTTTGTTCCAGATAATCTTCACGTCCACCATCTCTCGCTGGTCGTCGTCGTCAGCGTCGTCCCCATTGCTAATACTAGATTCCTGAGTTGTGGCATTTCCTGCATCTGTGTGGGACGTAGTTTCTGTGTCACCTTTTTCAGCGCCTTCACATAGTGGTTCAGCTTCCTGTGGCTTTGCCTCAGTTTCCATTCGGACTTCTTCACCTGCTGGGAGATCACGAAAACACGGATTGAGATGCTTCAAATTCAATTCCACCGAAAGGTTGAGCGCGACCTTGTTGTTTCTCAGAGTAGAAATGTCACATTTTCCTTTTTAGATGAAAATAATCAGAAAAAAACAAAAACCAAACATCTGGTATGTCCCACGAGTAGCACACTAGAGTGTCTGCATTCAAATATTAGTTAAAAAACTATAAAGTACATGTAGCTCAGACAATCCAGACATGTTTCCAGAAACACTCAGTGTTCTTATTGTTTCATAACCGTTTAAAAAAAAACAGCCAAATGAAGTTTCAGATCAGCTTAAATGCAAAACCAGAATTGAATGTGGCCTGTTATTCTTCAGTTATTAAAACAGCACAAAGTGCGTCACTGATGTGAGGACATCTTTCAATTACATCATTTTAAAATTCTCTACATCTGAGAATAATAAATAAGACAAGAAACAGTTTTCTAATTGTAAATGCCACATGGTAAAACCGTCTTTTTCACCCCCTGCCTTTTACAAAAAACAATTTAAAATGTACCCAGCATCTTAATTTAAGAAAATATTTTGTAAAATCTAGACATAGTTAATTGTTAGTTTGTAGGAGTTTTCCAAGACTTAACCTGTTAAAAAGACATAATAACGGATAATAACGTCACGCATTACACTGCTCTTAATTCAAAGCTGACATACGAAGTGGCAGTGAGTCACCAGTTTTAAAGGAAGTGACTAAAATAAAAAAAATAAAAAAAATGTCTGCTTTCGGTTTTTCTTCTCCCCCTGTCCTCTCTCGTGCTCTTTCTAGCACTTTCCGTCGCTGTTTTTTTTTGGGGGGGGGGGGGGGGGGGTTGAAATGAGAGACCACTTTCTTTCTACGTGTAGCCCTTTTCGGTGGAGGTATAAATCCGACACAAGCAGCCCTGCACTTCATCCCACTGTGTTACTGAAACCAAATATGTGTGTAAATCAACACGGCTGGCCTTAATGCTTAACAAACACATTGGTGAGGTCCACGTAACATACTGCTGCTCGCTAATTCGCCGTTACCATTGACAACAACACCACCTTTCTATTTCTATAAAAGTTGCAGTAAATCAATTCTAACAAAACAAACTGCCGACATCTTTTAATACTTGATTTAGCCGTCTAGAAAAAGGAGCTACATTTGACAAATGTTAGCACACGTCTACGTTAGCTGGCTACAACACTGGGGACTCTGTCAAGTATAATAACGTGACGGAGAAACGTAAATCTACACAATAATGCACGAATAGCGTGATATACGGACATGTCGGTCCCTGACATGTCTTTGTTATTTATCGCGTTTTAGCTCAATCTAAAGAGCTGAAGAAAAACTGCTGTATGTTCTGTATACCCACCATCCTGGGTCGCCATGATGATTGTGTACAATCTGTTGTAGGTTGAGGCAAAGAGATAACAGAGAGCAGGATGAGACCTGATATCCAGGAAGCAATAAAGAGGGCTACAACAAAACACGCGTTTTAGCTTAAATTATGCGTGACAGCGTTACACACAGACAAAGACACGCCAATCGTTTTGTAAAACGGCACTGACTAGTGTCGCGGTGCTCAATGCTACAACATTAAGGACATTTACAGTTTCAGTTAGCAGTTTGGGCAGCGATGGGACAACATTTGAGTGCGCATGCGACATAGAAAGAAAAAAAAGACGTACGGTCAAATAACTTTTCTTTTCACAAGTCAGAATACTGTGGCGATATAAAATGCAGACACAAAATAAACCATAAGACAAACATTTTTTAACAAAATCCGTAAAACACAAAACTATGTAGTGCAATTTTGGCGAAACAGGAAATGAGTAGCAGTGAACTCTCTTTGGCTTTTTACGCAATGACTATTGGTTGAGTTTTTCTTCTTCTTTCATTTAATATGACGTGTTGGGGTACACATTTAGCCCTATCGCCACCTATTGGATTCTATAAAACATCTTCAACCCATGGCACATGAAATATTTTACACCCGTTCGCTTCACTATCAATGAAGCATTAACCCAATATTAGCATTTATTTACATCTAATTAAAAGAAAATTAAAAAAAAATGGCTGGATGAAACTGAAAATCCTTTCTTGTTTCACTCTAAGAGGGATTTTTTTTAAACTCTCCTTTGTAGATGTGATCTCTCTCCCTTTGTTTTCCCACTTATCACACAAAACCTTTGCAAAACTGTTTGAGTAGGCTACTTTTCATGTTTTATACTTATAGCAATAACAATATTTTTGGGGAAAAAACTCACTTTTATAGCGTCTATCTATCTATCTATCTATCTATCTATCTATCTATCTATCTATCTATCTATCTATCTGATAGTCTATTAACACGAGACACAAATCGACGTCAAAATGACATCGATCTTGTTAGAGGGTAGAATAATCCTCCTGGTTGCCTCTGGAAGGCAGCAAAGCTAAATGACAACAAAGTGCAGGAGAAGAAGAAGCTGCTGGAGAGGATGAAAAAAAAACAAAAAAAAAAAAACCATGACGAAGAAGAAGGGAAAAGGAAGACCGCAAAAATTGGTTTTAATAAAAGTCACAAGTTGTCATGCGTACTTCGTATGATAGGAGGGAAGTGCTCTCATTACACTGCTGTACTGCCACTATCTGTGTCCTCCTTTTCTCCACTAAACCTCTGAGTGCAGTTTGTTCATCAAACTGCAGCAAACTTGTCAACTTTAGTGCCGTGACTTTTGTTCCAATGAATTTGTTCCGGTCATTAATGCATCCGATTGGGAGTATTTTCCAGATGTGAAGTTCAAAAAGAAGCGACAGAACAGCATAAGTGAAGTCAGCGGTTACACTTATGACATGCATTTTTAAGGAAGAGTCGAGGAAAACGTCATGGCAGACTTCAGGACTTTTAACGTTGTTATTTTGGGTTTGGGATTTTTGTTTATTTTTACCGCCTTTACCACCACAGGGAACATTGAAGTAAGTCAGCAAACTTTATTAATGATTCTGTGCACACCCATGTTGACTGTACTTTAATTGTTCTGTGAGCTTTAAAAATATGTTTACTAACAAAGTAGTAGACTACATGTATGGCTGTATGTAATGGATTATTCATTGAAACATAGTATAATGCTTCTTTACAAACATCGGCGTTCTTCACTATAAGACATAGTTAACTCTGCAGATGAATGATGTTTCATGTAGGTTTTGCAGCGTTAGTTAAAACATTATGGAAATAACAATAAGCCATAAAGCCATTTGCAAACTGGAAGTTGGGGATTTTTGGACGCGAATTTTGTTCTCAGAAAATGTCCTTTCGGAATAAACTTCTAGCAGACGTCTGGACAAAAGAGTTGAAGTTATGTCTGGGCATCTCGTGTTTCTAATTTTCTTCAATGGCCATAGTTTTCAAACCGGATGACTGCCCTGAGGATTTTTTTTTTTTGACTCCCCTGAGGAAAGAATTATAGCCAATTTAGTTTCCTCTATGCTAGTCTGAATATCTCTCCCCTCTCTTTTTTTTCAGCAAACGGTGGTGAAGAGCCTTAAAAATGATACTTTCAGTGGAAGTGGGTACCACAGGTAGGTCATGCAGGTTCAAAAGCTTAACTCAGGCTGAAGAGAAAAGACAAACCCTGAATGATAGTCACATTTCAAGGTCAAACTGGATATCTGATCGTTATTATCTTTACTCTTTCACAGTCTTGGGATCATCTATGGGGTCTTCTCTTTCTCCAATTTACTCGCACCAACAGTTGTTGCTGTAATTGGACCGAAAATGACAATGTTTCTGAGTGGCCTTCTTTACAGGTAAAAACTGTTTTGATAACTTAAATACTGGACGTTGAAAGAAAGAAGTTGAAACCTAATGCAATCACTGTTATTATTGTTATTCTAGTGGATACATCGCTGTGTTCATCATCCCTCTGACGTGGGCCTTTTACTTCACATCTCTTCTGATTGGCATAGGAGCAGCATGTAAGTTCGCCTCCATGGACTCCAGCAAACTTTAGATGCCCTCAGAGGAAGACAAAGAAGATCAACTCTTATCAAATCTTCCAGTTTGTTGCAGAATTCCTTTTTTTAAAATTTACTGCAATTTCAAATGATGTCTTTCATGTTGCTTATTTTTTAGTATAAAGTATAGCAACTTCAGCATGTATCAACTTTTATCAAAAGCGTATTCACCCACTTCTTACTGTTTTGTGTTTGTGTTTAGGTATGATATCCACTTTGTGTGAATGTTTTTAGCAACATTTTAAGGGATAAGATAATCCTTCATTTATCTTGCAAACAGAGAAAGAAATGACTTTTTTTTAGTGGCGTAAAAGGTACATCTATCTTGATGGATACTATTGGTGCGACATGAATGTTTCATTATCATCTTACAAAGTTCAAGCCTTTCACTCTTCATGCACCTTGGTAGTTGTTGGAGACGTGCCAGAAAATCCCACTCTGCTTCTTCAGAGTTGAAACCAGGAAATGTCAATCTATTTTGCTCAGCATGTTTATTCCTTTTCTTATTTAAAGATATTTTGGGGGGGGCTTTTTGGCTTTGTTAGATAGAGAGGACAGCTGAAGAGAGCATGTTTGAAGGAGATAGAGAGGGGTGACATGCAGCAAATGGCTGAGGTTCGATTTGCACCCACAGTCCCTGCAAAGAGGGCTACAGTGGGGCGCGACAAAACCACAAGGCCAACTGCATCCTTCAGTTGGGAATACCATGACTCAGCTGGCTTCTATATACCAGTTTTACTTTAGTCTCATTAGTTTTTTTTCTTGTGTTTTGTAATTAGCATTTAAGCAGTGAAGGTGTGTCAAACAAGGGCCAAATTAGTGGAGCATTAAAGCATGTCCAATTTGTTTTTTTGCAGCCTCCAATCCTAAAACTGTTCAATCCTGCAGATAACCATGGCTGGGATGTGTTGATGTGCACATAGTGCATTCCAGTTAGGAGCTATGTCTATGAGCTTCTTTGTTGTCATCGTAGGGAAGCAGCCCTCCATTGAGCTTTTACTGGAGAGAAATGATGAAGTAAAACGATTTAGGGCATCTTTTAATTCAGCCTCGAATCACTGCAGCGTGAGGAATTCTTATCATGTCCCGGGGCTTCTGTGTGGTTCGATGCATTACTAACCATCACAGAAGGATAATTTCTCACTTTATGCGGCTAATTAACTGACTGGTTCATTCTTTTTTTTTTTTTTTTTCTTTTTTTTTTTTCCCTTAAATGACCTCTTTATTTCTTGCAGTGCTCTGGACGGCTCAAGGACAGTTCCTGGTCGAAAACTCGGAGGCATCCACCATCAACAGGAACACAGGGATGTTCTGGGCTCTCTTACAGTGCAGGTACGCAGCAGTAAAGTAACGCCATTCTCTCAGTGCATTCAGTGTAATCGATTCAGCCCCTGATAGCATTACCTCCATGTATTCATTTAGAATTTCAAGGTTCATTTCAACCACACTACATTTGCACATTTACACAATAATGGTGTGATAATCTCTGGCCTTGAGTGAATTAAATATAGATAAACAGTAAATATTTTGTTCGGAACTTTAAAAATCCTCCTAAATTGCTTTTACTCACTCAGAGGTTGCTTTTATTTTGCCTGCCATTATACTTACTCCTTATCCTTGTATTAAGTGAATAAATCCAGTTTTGTTTGATCCATCTCTTCCTGCTGATCAAATATATTATTACACTGCAACAGCAAGAACACCTGTTTACATATTTTTCACCTGAAATGATTAAACTGTGTGCTTTATTGTAACACATATATACATAAGTAATCATTCAGCAAATGGCATAGCTTCATATCTCTTATATATATGCTATATATATAAAAATACACACTCACACGTCGGGAAGAAAAAAAGGAGATCTGATGCTGAGAGTTTTTGGCCTTTACATCTCTTGTTCTTGGCTCCCTACTCGTGCACACTGGTTTGGACAACTCATTTGTATTTGTTAAAATATGCAAATTGTTTTAGTATAATAATTACATTGGCTGTCACCTGCGCCAAAGCTCACAATAGGGCAATGCTAATCTGACTCCGCAGCGATGATCCGTGCCGCAATAAACTTAGGAATCAGTTCTTCACAGCCTAAAGACACACACACACACACACACACACACACACACACACACACACACACACACACACACTCACACATACGCAAGCAGGATGCAGTTGCTGTTGTCCCACACTGAGGATTTTGAACAGACTAATTGCTCATCTGCATTTTGAGTCGAGGTGATATTTAATTAAAAGCCAGAAAAAAGACTTTATAGGCACTTTATAGGACTGCAGTGTATGAAAGAAAATCAAACAGTTCACATTGGAGTTTTTACACTGCATGTGCCAATGCGAAAGTTAAAGTTGGAATATTTTTTTACCTTTAAAACTTGAGTCGTACTCCAGAGGTTTGGGTCCCAAAACTATACAGGCAGCAGATTACCACAGATTGTATACAACATGGACGTAGTCTCAGTGACGTTACCCATCGTATTCTCATGAGGTGTTTGAAGCCAATCAATGATGATCACTGTGTTGGAAATCTCAACCTATAGTTGGAACAATCTAGAAACAGGTAAAACAGATGGGGCAGGCTTCAAGCCCTCTAGCAAACAGCTATAGCACCCGCAAATCTGTCAGTGAACTCAGCCACACCCCACTCACTCAAATGTATGCTAACTCTCAGCCTGTCATCACAACACATGAGTTATAGACTTGCTTCAGCCCAATACAGTGTGTACTAACAAATACATTAGCTTTAGGGAACATACTGTTTCATACTGTTTCAGGCTGTAAGCCTGTTTATTCCTGCTGTTAACATGCACACAGGAACAGAGCAACTTTCAGTAGCAGCTCCCGCTAGCTTATGCAGTGTCTGTCATGGCGGCTGCCAACAAGACACTGTCTGTTACAACTATAAAATGACTGATTTCTCTGGCTTTGATAACTGTTTGAGGTAATGTAAGTAATCAACAATAAACTATTCATAACATGGGTTTGGTCAATTTTTAATTAATCTACATATTTTAATGTAGATATCAGCCACCAGATTCTACATATTATACCTTTTAATGATCACACTTGTGAGATGCAATCCTAATATGTGTTTGTGCAGCTGTTGCAGTCAATTATATAGACAGGGCAAATAGAACACATCAGTGATGTTGCAAGTTTAAAGATATGTTCCAGATATTAAGAATAGTTCAAACCGAAACATGTTTTGTGTGCCAAAATGATCATTATCAACATCAAGAAGATCAGCCCTTCATATTCCAATAAAATCTACAGCGTGAGTTTAAACCCAGATTCACAGTTGTACAGTTAGTTCTTAATCGTACATGTTGTAAAAGGATACAAACCATGATAATTGGGCCATACATGTTAAGAGAAAGCATGTTAAAATGTCTGTTTTTTTAACTCACCTGATTGACCTTTCTATTTTATTCACAGCATGTTGTTTGGCAATCTTTACATTTACTTTGACTGGAATGGAAGAACAGAGATACCAGGTAGGATTAAGACCGAGTCAGCACTTTCTGAATTATACCACCCAGAGAATTTAACGAGTGATTATCCATTCTGAATGTGCTCGAGCTTAATGTGGTTAATATATCTCGTGTTTATTAATTAAGGGGTTTAATTTAATCTTCCTCCCTCAGACAGCAGCAGGAAAAACATTTTCCTGTCCCTGTTGGTCGCCTCCGTACTTGGTACACTCAGCTTCCTGGCGTTGAGGAAGAGTCATCATGAAGAAGAGTTGCTCTCTGAAGAGGAAGGGCAGACGCTGCTCTCACCACGCATGATGTAAATGAATGCCTCCAAGATCATTGCACATTTTTTTCTCTGCAGACACACAAAATCAATCAAAGTGTATTGGCTGATAGTGGTTGTCATAAATCAAAGAAGAGAAGTGGACTGTTTTATGACTTCTACTCAAACGTGCGAGTGGATGTGACGTCATATAATAAATGAAGCATTCATTGCAGATAGCGGTGCAAATCTACTACAAAAGCACCGTCTCTTTTTGAAGGATGTTTGAATATTTTCAACATTGCCGTTCTGCATGAACATTTCAGCTTTTCCTTAACAAAAAATGATGACAACAGATTACTGCCTTTTTTTTTTCTTTTTTTTTCAAAAGTCAAGCCTTATGGTGGCTAATTACACAAGTAGGGAACAGGAAGATTTAGGGGCTTGGAAGGAGACTTCCTTTGAGAGTAGAGAAAAAGGCCCAAAGTCCAGTCTTGACTTTCGAAACTGTTTTACACAAATTACACTTTTTATGTCAGAAAAAGTTTGTTTCGAGTCATACAATAAGTTGGAAGAATTTAAAAAATAAAGCTAACTACAAGGAGCACAGAAAGACCCAGAGAGGGTACGTATACAGTGGACAATATTACATCCTTGTGAAAAACATGACACGACTGAAATAATCATGTAGACAGTTTGTTTTAGACAGAAACGGCTCCCTCAGTCTCGTCTGACTGTATGGTGGCAGCAGGTTGTGTTTACAGACTGTCTTGGGCATCTCTTTAGTGGAGTTATTTGATTCCTTTCTTTTTGTCTCAGTTTGAGTTTTTCAACAGCATAACAATGAATCCTACATGGAGCCATTATTAACTTTGGAAGCAATGTTTGTAAGGAGCATGTCTGCATATTGTTGTTTGATGTAAACGATGTCAGGTCGTGCATACCCGTCTCCTTTCTAGACGTTGAAACGCTTCTTTTTTTTTTTTTTGTTGTTTAGGTATAAACACAGAGCAAACACCGCTATGCAGGACGCCAAGTCAGAACTGAGTAAGTTTCCTCCATGCTTTTGAATAAACACAGATTACAGTAGGTTAGAACTACTGTAATCACTTTTGTACATGTGGGATTATGCATGTAAAACGCTGGGTGCACAAAAAAAAATGGATAGAACGAATGAAGGGATTAATCATGGCTGCAACATTCATACTTCGTTCTCAGCAGGCTTTTAGTGTGTTACTAATCAAATTATACTCAAATAAATGTTAGAGTGCTGCGGCGGAACCTCCTCCCAGAATGCAAAGCACAAAGAAAATCAAAGAGCTTCTCACAGATTGGAAACAATGTAGATGGAAAACAACCAGAGAAAACACGGAAAAGTGTAAAATCCTAGAAAAACATTTTTTTTTTTTTACGTGAAGTTGAATTTGCTGTGACATTCACAGCTCTATCTTTTTTTTTTTAGCCGAATGTATTGTATTCTTTCCTTTTGTCTTTTATGTATTCTATGTTGATGTCCATTCACTTAAATGATTAGAGTGTTGCAATCCAAAATCAGATATTTCTGGCTGATTATCGATCTTAGCTCCATTTATCTGAGTAAGGTAGAGTGAAAATCTTTCCCACTTTCCTGCACAAGCACTAATAATCTGATGTGGCCCTGAAGAATGAAAGATTATTATAGTTATTATACTGTTCTGGGGACCAAAAATCATGGGCCAATCATCTCAAAGATTAATTTACAGGATAATGAAATACTTAAAACACTGTTGGTACTACTAATTCAAAAGTCAGGGGCTCCACAAAGCCATTAAAAGTTCCCCTCAAGACCCCATAAATATCTCTATAAAGATATAGACTCAATAAATCTATCACTGTTAAGAGACTGCACTTTAGACTGGACCAACGCTGACCTCAGCATCCATTAAGAAAAGACTTGAGCTTCGCTTAAAAAATACTACATCAGTGGAGTTCTGACCTTGCAGTGTGAATATGAGTTATTAGGACTTATTTGATTTAGCAGCGAAGACCTCAACTCACTTTGGTGTTCCTTCTCAGGAACCTTGCAAAAGTGCAGGTAATCTCTAGTTCTCTGCATTTCATTGCATTTGGTTTGTATCTTGAGGGAAGTGTTGTCATTTCATCTGGATAAAAATCTATCACAGAGCAGGCGGGGAAAAAAAAAAAAAAAAAAAAAGCTGCCTTCGTAAGACTTTTATTTGAGATCACATCTTGTTTGTCATCTGGGAAACATGGCTGTCAGTGCAGCCTGAAGTAGTTCGGATGATCAGATTACTCTTTGTCTTGCGCGTATCTGCACAACTGCCCGAGAAGTATCAGGCTTATCGGAGATGCGCACTGATTTGAAGTCAAGAAGGGGAACTCGAGCATGTTTAAACAAACCTGGTGCACTTTCTTTTTTTAAACTCTGAAACTTTGAAACTCTTCTTTTAAACTCCTTCCCCCTCCACACACACACACACACACACACACACACACCTACTTTGAAATGTCTTAATGTCTTAAAGAGACAGACTATGTTTCTATCCTTTATGTGCATTCAACGTCAGTTTCATGATTTTTTGCATCTTTATCTGATCTTAGTCCAAAAGCAGGGGGGAAAAAAAAGTTGAGTGTTTGGAATACAATTTGTGTTTATTATCAATTTAAATGTGTTTCTCCTCTCTGTTCAGAAACCATTGTGCAGCTCGTGAAGGCTAAAACCATACTGCTGCTGAGTCCCTGCATGGCATATAGCGGTAAGTCCCACAATGAATGCATTAATGTAATCAGCCTCCAGTGGCAGCTCACAGCTTCAGCGTGAACTCCTTGTTCTCCAGGCCTGGAGCTATCCTTCTACAGCGGCGTGTACGGCACGTGCATCGGAGCGACTGCACACTTTGGAGAAGCAGCTAAAGGCCTGATCGGGATCTCTGGGATTATGGTGGGAATTGGAGAAATTGTGGGTAAGTTGATGTTCTTCTATCAGAGCAACACTGGGCGATTTAAGGACACCAAAACTCATTGGTTTTTCTATATTTTTCTCATCAGGTGGGGGCTTGTTTGGACTGGTGTGTAAGAACAATCGCTTCAGACGGACCTCTGTGGTGTTTCTGGGAATGGTTGTCCATTTTGTAGCTTTCTATTTGATTTTCCTCAACATCCCGAGTGATGCTCCTGTCGTCTTGAAAACCGCCACCCAGAGGAGCCCTTATCTAACGCCAAGGTAGAACCATTTCTCCACTCCAGAATAAACAAGAGGGAATACTTGGAAGGCAAATAACTATTCCCTTTTTCTTTTTCTTTTCTTTTTTTTTTTCTTACTACCTCTCTCTGTCAGTGTATCCATCGCCCTCCTGTGCAGCTTCTTGCTCGGACTCGGCGACAGTTGTTTCAACACGCAGCTGTACAGTATTTTAGGCTGCGTTTATGCTGAACAGAGCACGCCTGCTTTCGCCATCTTCAAATTCATCCAGGTAATCCCCCAGTTGTGAATTCTCCGACGTTGTTAGCAAAAACGAACAAAGCTGGGTTTGAAGTGTTGTCTTGCCGAGCATGAAATAAATTCACCTGAAGCCTCATTAAAAAGGAGAAGAACAAAACGCACACACGCCTTTTAATCTCTGCCTTTGCTCCCTGAAAAATTGGCCTCTAAGAACTAAACCTCAGATATTGTGTTCTCTTCTCTTCGACTGAAATTGAATAGCCTTTTTTTTTCTCAGCTACTTCATACATGTGTGGATTGTCTGATTTTCTCGCTACCTATAAAAAACATCAGAAACCTGTACACAAGCCCTTCACTCATACATAATGCCTTGGATTCCTGCTTTACTGTTTGTTTCATAAATTGCCTCCCTCCCCTCTGTCAGTCTGTTTTTGCAGCAGTGGCGTTCTTCTACAGCGGTTACCTCCTGCTCATGTGGCAGCTCCTCCTGATGGTCGTCCTGGGCTTCACTGGAACACTCTGCTTCTTTGTCGTGGAGAGGATGCAAAACTTTTCTGCAGACTTACAAGAAGATTAGGAAGGAAATGTCTCCACGCCAACTTAGCATGTTTTACAGGACAGACCCAAGGTGGTATACACTGAGATCATTAGGAAATAAAATAATCTCTCTTCAGTAATACACACTGAAGGTCATATTCTAGGGCTGTAAGCGTTAACTAGTCACGTTTAATCAAAGTCTGAGATGAATGCATTAATTTCTTCACGATTAATCACATGCTATAAGGCACCAAGTGGATTAGCTTCCACAGTGTCTCCCTGTCGTCACGGTGATGAAGAAACGACATCCTTTGAACGTCTCATGTCCCCCTTAAAAACAGAAGAAACTCTCAGGCCCCGTGTCCACCAAGCCTTTTTAATGCACACCTGCATCATTTTTCACTTGTTTCATAGGAAAAAGCGTTTGCAGCATCAGGCGGCCGCTCGGAGAAAAGGCAGACTCTGAGCGCTCAAGCTGAAAATCGTTCAACTTTTCAGAAAGGCGCTGTTGATGTCACAGGCAGTCTTTTTCAAATGCATAATATTCCCTGTCGTTTTGCCGCCTATATACCATGTCTGTTCTGCAAATTCCCTTTTTTTATCCCTTACTTTATTTCAAAATAAACTAAACCGAATTACATAACATAACAGGAAGTATAGTGTTCCCAGCTTAAGACAGTATACGCATTTTAAATAAAAGCCTCATCATTTCTATTTTGGAATCAGAAAATAATAGAATTTCAAACATGCGATTAATTGCTGTTAACTATGGAAATGATCGCGATTAAAATGTCTTAATCTTTTGTCAGACCTCTCATATTCTCAAAAGTTAATACTAAATAAACAAAACAAAAGAGATAAGAATATCTATTTGTGTAACATGGTTACCAGTCAGATTGAACCTTTTACATATACTGTCCTAGTTTCATGATAATAAACAGCATCTTTGTTAATAATTAACTTCATCTCCATGTTGCACCTTTGCACTGTTGGTCTTACTGTAGGATGTTAAAGAAAAATAACCATGAATATTAACTTATACTTTGCTTCAGCTCAGGTTTCTTACGAAAGAAAGTGATATTGTTAAAGGATTGTATCTTTCTGTAACGGTTACTTTGTTACTTTTAAAGCTGTTCATAGTTTGTCGAATGAGAGAAGAGGAAACATGAAATAGTGTTTGTCGTGTTCTACTAAAAATTGCTTGACAATCGTTGTTTTCACTTTTTTTTTTTTTTATTAAAATGTGCATGTTTTAAATGTCTTTGTTTGCGTTTGTGAATCTTAAACGATGAAAGAAGAATGCATTTGACATTTAAAGTTATGTTTTTTAAATTTGTCGTAAATTGTTCTTTAAATTTGTCGTAAATTGTGGCAGGCAGTGGCTTAGCGGGCAGCCAGGTTGGAATCTGACCTGTGGCTCCCTTCTTGCATGTCGTTTCTGACTCTAAAGGGCCCAAAAAAGAAACTTGTAGTATTCAGAAGTACTGTATACCTTATTATTAAGCTGTTAATTAGAGGTTTTATCATAACATGCAGTTAACATGACATACATATAAAACACAGTTAAGGCCTGATATTAAAGGTTCAATTAATGGTGAAATGTGTTTTACAGAGGAGTATAAGGTGGGGTTTATTGATCAAGCTGCCAATGACCTGCACATGAGATCAATTTAACCATGTGATCCTTGACTGAACTGAGCTGCACAGCCACTCCCCTCAGCACCCTGACACTGACCTGTTGTGCAAAAAATAAATTCCCAGAGCTGAGCCCAATATGAGTCTATGTTTTAGATCCGAGTGGATTTTGTACAACCAAGAGTCACTTCAGTGTCTCACAAAACAAGATGAAAAATGCTGATTTGAATCTTGAGTCATTTAAAAAATCAATGCAGCCATTAATCAAAAGAGGAGCAGGAGGAGAGGGTCGAGGTGGAAGAGATGGGTTATAGGCTCAGAGGTCTAACATGACTTCACTGGTAATTAAGTATCGATTACTTTATAATGTGTGTAAGCAGTTTTGTGTGATCTTAAGTCAATTATGCCACTTACTTGACAACAACAAAGTCCTGACGGGCTCGGTGAACGATAACACTTTAAATCAGAGTCTAATTCAGAAAGGGTTTATATGATTGTTTAAAGAAGACCTGTAGGGAATGTTAAACATTTGATATTTATAAAATGACCATCAAGTTGAAGGCATCACTTTGACTTAGTAAAGAATGTTTCTCAATAGAAAACCGTAGCTTATTGTAAGACATCAAACTCGGAAAGCAGATGTGTAAATCCAAGAAGTTGAATTTCATTTATTTATCACATTTCTGACAACTTAAAGAACGCTATTTCCAATTTATACCAGTTACTCATAAAGGTATCTTCTGTTTAAACTAATTAAAACTAAAATATTAATGAAAGGACCAGGCTTTGTTTACTTCCGTCTATAAAATGACCCTGCTTTTAATTGGGATGGGCATCAATACGAGATGGACCTTTAATTATTTTCAATTAACTCTTGCAAAGCAAAGATGGTAAAAGATTATAAAATTGTTCATTTACACAAGAAAGCAAATGTTAACGAGTACAAACCTAGGATATCAATAAACAAATGTAATTTAAAATAATGTAGGATTTGAAGACACCCTTATATGTTTGATCCACAAGGCAGAGAGGCATGAGACCTGCCTTTATTTTTCAAAACGTGCTGCAACACCAGACTAGGAAAAGGGACTGGGCCTAATATTAGGATGGGATTTAATGTCCTATGAGGACATGTGCCCATTCATTTAATTATTGAAATTTTCCTTTGAAAATGAGTTATTTCCTGTTGATTTTGCCTCACTTTACCCTGGTTACAAAAAGCATGAGAAGATTAGATTGAGCAATGGCAGCATTGCATGTGACCGTCTGGCCCATCTTAGTGAGCAGCCGAGTGTTTGGTTTTCTAGATTGCTTGGTAATGATCCTCTTATGATGAGAAAACAAACTCTACTAGCTTGAAAAAAATCCAATAAATTAATGTTATAAAAGAAAAACAAGCGAAACACCAAGATAAGAAAAAACATCAAGGATACAACCAAGTTTACTTTTTATCAGAGGTTAAATTAAATGTACAGATGCTTTTGTACCTTTTGCATGTTTTGGAATATAACTGTTGTTTTATACATTGTTTTATGTCTTTAATTTAGAGAACTGTTTAGCGGCAGTCAGAAACCAGGTAGAGAGTAAGTGGGGAACATCAAGCGGGAGAGGAGCCACAGGCTGGATTTGAACCTGGGCCACCTGCCCTTGAGGGCTAATGCCTCAGTACTGGGGGTGTGTGTCTTTATAAGATCAGTAAGACAACTTCTACATTTCTTGAGTCACTTTTCACCCTGCCTTTAAAATGACTCTTCTCCGATTTCCCCGAACACTTCTTAAAGCTAAATGTTATTCTGGTTAAAAATCGAATTAAATGTCGACATCATGCTCCTAATTAAAGTGCTTGAGGGAAGCAGACCTATGGGAGACTGGTCTGGGGTCTCATGTTATACATTTCAAACCTGACATGCAGGCCTCCTGTCTGTCTTTAGGTTCAGGGATTCTGCTGTAAAATCACGAGTCGTGCTGTCATGGTATCTAAGCAGCGAGACTGTTTGGATTTCAAAGTCGCTCTGTGCCCGGGAGATTCATCCATTTATTAATTCATTGTCTCACACTGTCACTCTAACCAGAAACCCATGTTTATTAGTTCATTTCTGTACCTGTAGCTCCCTCGGTTATTAAATCTGAAGACTCGCCTCATTTCCATGAATTATGGAAATCACACGTACGACGATGTTTGTAGGTATGAGGTTGAGAATACAATTAAATAAGCCAATTAGAAAAGAGATGCACATCCTATCAAATTAAAGGGCTAACAACCCTCCGTTAATGATATGCAGGATGAAATGAGCACACACAGTTGGAACTGCTCATTTGTTTGTTCTTTCTCCTGCGGGTAGCTTTCCACACAATAGATTTTGCTGCACTCATCAGCGGCACAATTAAACTAATCATTCAGCACTGTGTGTTCATTGTTCATGGATCAAAAGGTTTGTGTGATCACTGGTTGTCACAAGATTTATGAAAATTAGCCTTGCATTGGTTATAGAACTCCAAATTAAACTCCCTCCATAGCAGCAGAAAACAAGCAACAGTTTTTTTTTTTTTTATTACAGTCCCACTGTCACGACCACCAGAAGCTGACAGAAAAGCTGAGCTCTAAAGAGCGGACGTAATGCCAATGTTTCACTGGGATGAAGAGCACCTCTCCGGGCTGTAACACACATTCCTGATACGGAGCTTTGGCAAAGTCAGGAAACTGCTCCGCGTCGGGATTTTCCACCTCCACCTGCACGAGAGGAAGGAGTCAGAAATCAGAAACACTGCATATATTTGCAGGCTAAACACACACTTCCTGTCAATCCTACCTGACTGGTGTTGTGGAGGAGTTCGGATTGATGAGGGTACAGCTTGTCTGAGTCCTCTGGGGAATATAGGCGAATGTATTTGCTCCCCACCACCTGATGTATATATACGAGTGTGGTAAATAAATAAAATCTGACCATGTGACAGGTCTTATTCATAAAAGGTGTGTTGTTGTTGTCGTCACCTGAGCCAAGAAGTTCTGCTGGGGATCTTGGTGAAGAGGAGACACCGTTCCTCCGGGACCAAACCAGGCGTTCACCGTAATATCGTCTTCTTCTCCTTCACCGAGGCAGCAATAATCAGGGAGGCGAATATCGTCCTTTAGTTCTGGAATCTAAAGCAACACGAACAGAATGACATGACATCCGTAAGGCATTTTAGTCGATTAAATAATAATAATAATAATAAATGAGGATAAGTTTTGAAAAATAATGATGAGTGATGAGTCGCAGTCATTCTGATTCATCGAACGACCAATATTTATCCAGCAAAACTATTTAAAGGGGACATATTACGAAAAATTCACTTTTACAGCGTTATTGAACATTTTATTTGGGTAACCTAAGTGTCTACTGACCTACAAAATCTGAAATAAATCCATCCAGTGCTTTGTTTGTGGTCTGCTAAAGTCTGACAACACTGAGAAAAATGCTCAGTTTCAAGTTTTCTCCGTTTGTGACATCACAAGGTTGATAAAATAATACCCTGACCTCCCCCGTTTCCTCCACCCATGGATTCCCCCCACACCCTAGAGCAAAACTTTTGCACAGGTCCGCCATTTTTATCGTCTCTACAGAGGAGTGATGTTGACTGGTAAAACTCAGGCGGGGGGGGTTCATTAAATTTAAAGAGACACACACGAAAACAGAGCGTTCATAGAGAGCTGGTTAAACCTCCTCTGGTGCTTGATTCATGTTAGATTTGGACCAAAGCACAGCACAGATGTTTTCATCTAGAGCACAGGGGACTGTTTGAAAAGGTAGAAAAAGGGTAATATGTCATCGTTAAGCAATATGACGTGAGAATGAAAACTAACAAGAAGGAGATTGGATTCTGCATCCTGATTGAGAAACGCAAAATTCAATTAGGAAACTTGTGAACATGTACAGCAGTAAACTTTAAAGGTCAACCAAACAGCAGCGTACCTGATCAAAAAGCTGGTGTTGAGCGAGGTATCCCAAAGCGCTGCCTCCATCCTGGGTGATAAATAATAAGAGTGTTGGAAATCCCACATTGATGTTAAAACGTTCTCCGTTCATGCTAATAAAGCACAAGCAACACACTTACTTTATTTTCAATGTACCGATCGATGAATTCATTGACGGTCAGCAGTGTTTGGGACCATTCCTCGTCCGTGTACCTCGATCCCACCTCGACTGGAACCGTCCGACAACCAGCCACGGACCTCAAGTATTCTATGCTTCGCAGGAGTGAGAAAAATCAATAAAGTAAACATAACAGCAAGTTCAACGAGAACAAATATAATCCATCTCATTTGGGATTCAAGCGCAGATCCCGAAATATGTCAAGTATGCAGTTGTGGATGTCCTCCTCCTCAACCTGAGTGAGATGCCAGGAGCCGCGTGTCAGATGTCAGAGTGAATAGTCAGCTGTCGGGAGTCGGCGGAGAGAGGGAGGACAGTGAAGGAGATTCTTAAATGGAGAGGCGGTTGCATCAGCGTCTGGTGTCAGACATTAGAGGCAGGGATGTTGTGACAAGTAAACAAAGATTAAACTCATGGTGCTCATACTTAACCTGAATCTCACTGCATTTAAGGGCGAAACTTTCACTTTTCATCACACTGCGTGGTTTCAAACTGATGTGAACCGTATGCTTTATCCCGTTTGGCTGTATGAGTTTAATGTACTGTTGACGATAAAGGGGTTTCTGAGTTGCAGAAAGCCAACCGGGGGGGTCAGGTTTGCGCCCCATGTGCCGAGGCCAAAGTCCTCCAAGTGTCCCCACCTGTGACTCCTTTCTGAAAGTATTTTCCACTCTCTCTTCCCAATTTCTCATCCTGTCCAAACCAAAAATAAAGCTTTAAAAATAGGATTAAGCGGGACTCTGTTTCCTAATGGTTAGTGTGTGTGTGTCCTATGTATGGAGGCTGCAGTTCTCCAGATGGGCGGCCCGAGTTTGAATCTGACCTGTTGCTCCTTTCCTGCAAGTCATCCCCCCAACCCCCTTCTCTGTTCTCGGATTTCTGACTCTATACACCGTCGCTGTATCTCTAAAATAAAGTCAGAAAAAGCCCAAAAATGAAGCTTTTAAAAAAGGATTAAGGGATCATTTAAGAGAACTGACGTTTTTTAGTTAGCGTTGAATGATCTAAGGTTGAAACAAACCTCCAGGGTCGCTGGTTGAGGGCAGGCCAGTGGTCAATAACGCCCTCTAAAACCACTGGTTTGAGTGGGAGAAGGTAGTTGTTGTTGAAGCTCTCCAGTGAAGGACTCCTGATCCTGGGAACAGCCAGCTCTTCTTTGATCACTGGAACACGTCGGCTCTCCAGTTTTAGTCTCTGTTCAAGACGATCAAAAACAACAACAAGAGTGTGTCTGGTTTGTAATACGGCTCTTAAATAAGGCGCCCTAAGGGGAGAGGGATGAGATTAAAATAGCTGTCTTTGTTGATAATATGTGTCTACAGTAGAGCCACAAAGAATAGCTGAAGAACAGTGGAACTGGCTCTGTACTATGCAAAAATGGAAAAGGCCAATCGTTAGCTAAATGTTAGCTAAAGCCTCACTCATGAACATGGACTGTTTAAAGGACAGCAAGACACCTCACCTGAAGCCACAATATATATTTTTTAAACTCGACCTCCTCGTGATAGATGGGAAATGGGTCAAACATGTCTGTCACAATGGCGAGATATGATCAGGCCGAAGTGCTCTTTTTTTTTTTTTTTTATCTCAAATGTTTCTTTGTAATTAACTGGCCGACATTCTTGTGGGGTTTTTTTTATCAGTGAGTTGAATCTTTGTTTTTTGTTTGCCAACGCAGCGTGACGTGACTTTGAGATTTCTGCACAGACTTTGGGAACCAGCACAGACACTCGTCCAAATGTGCAATATGCCAGGGTGGGCGTATTTTGGCTTCGTCTATGTTCAACGAGATGAGGTTCAGATGTGTTGTCTTTTTTAATACTGTCAAAGCACACGAGAAAAAAAAAAAAACCCAAGATGAATAGTTGTGTTTGAAATGTTTTTTTATAGCAAAGACATGTCCATCCAGACAATAACGCCACAAACACAACTCCAAAATCTTAATTTTGATTGCATCCAAACAAAGTGATCTTTTATGTTGCAATATCTCTTCAGAATAAAAGCATCAAAGGAAATATTATATAGCAATACAACTGCTGCTGTGAAACTATGTGGCAACTAAATTTCTATGTAGGTTTCTGTAGCGAGAAGAGTGTGCGTTATTGTAAGGAAAGGCTTAACTTTTTAATCACCAAATCAAAGCAGCAGTATGTATTAAACATGACAACTTAAACCCTAAGAATTGTTTAAAGAGTGTTAAAAAGTTGCAAAGACATTGAGATGTTGAAAAACTGACCTTGACCTGAGGATGCTCCTTTTTCTCTTCCTCTGTCGTCGATTTCCCGACTTCCCCCTGTAGTGTCCGAACAATCACCTGCAGTATATCATCCATGATGGCTGCGCCCATAAGTAATCCCATATCACACGTCTTCACAGCCTGCAGGACCTCTTCTGGTGACGGATCTTCCCGACACAGAGCTGCCGCCTTGAAGAGGCAGCCGTAAGAATAAACTCGCCTCCACTCTTTGTCCACGTCGCGCCACGTGCCCGTGTTGAGTTTCTCCCACGAGACGTCCAGAATAATCTGTGCACCGAGCAGTCGCGCAGTTCTTGCGGCGTCGCAGTACAGCTGCTGAGTGCACCGCTTCATCATGTCCACCACACTGGAGTCCACCTTGCCACTGAACTGGAGTGGAAACTGCTCTGCATTTGGAGGCAGGAGAGCGGAGATCTTTGACCAAAGTGCAGCCATTGATGGGATGATCTTTGAGCTGTGGGAAAGACAGCGACGGCGAGATAGAAAGCATTTGTTATCACTGTTCAAGCAAAGAAAATCAAAGCTTGGATTCTGATTGAAAGAAAATACTCATGAACAGCGGAACTTGTCACTGTTTGTAGTCCTGGATTGTAGTCATTGCTGTAGAAAAAAAAGATGCCTACTGTACATGTACAACATTTGCAACCACAATGAGCAGATGAGGACACATGAAATGTTTGATTTCTGGAACTCTACCTCGATGTGCCTACATGCATTTTGTGTACCAGAGTACAGAGCAGCCATCTGATATGTCGGCATGCAAACAGGCAGCCTTTTTAACTTTGAGGCAAACTCAACAGAACCAAATTGAATGCTGCTCTCAAATTAGCCTCATGCCTGAGTTATTAACCGGTGTCAGGGAACGATTTGTGCTGCCCTTAACAAAACCAAACATGATCACGTCAGGTTTCTGACTGAAGTGAGGAAGTTAAAGGAACAGTTCTCTTCAAATGACTCTGGTAGAATAGTTTTAGTTTACCAAATCAAGTTTAGCTCCTCCAGGATACAAAAGGGGTGCTTTTATCCAGCTTTAATTATGAGACATGTTAGAACAACATTAAATAGGCTTTAGGCTATAGATACAGGGTGCATGGCAGTCGGGGTCCGGGAGGCAGACACACTGTGTCCTTACAAGAATAGACTAAAAACTTTTCTTTTTGATAAATGTTATAGTTATGCTGCTACAGGCTGGGACTACTTGAGGAACTGGCACCTTGAACCCTTATCTTTCTCTCTGCTTTCATATCGTATTACTGGATGTCACTATCTTTAATTTCAGTAACTAATCTCTCTTTTTTCTGAGAGCTCCTGAGCTCTCTTAGGTTCCTCGGTACTGTTGGTGATGATGGCCTGCCCAAATAATCTTTTTCCTATCCTATCCTTCTTTCTGTATCTTATCCCATCCCCCCCATCCCATTTTCAAACCCAGCACAGTTTAGCAGACGACTGTTCCGTCATGAGCCCGGGTCTGTTGAAGAGTTCTGCCTGTTAAAGGGTTTTTTTTCCTTGCCACGCTATGACGCATTAAGCTGGGCTCTTGTAATATAGCAATAAAGTAAGGTCTTAAAGTAAGGTTTATAAACATAACGATGAGATTTTTACCAGCTTTTTTTTTTTTTTTTTTTACTGTTAACAGACAAAGAGTAAGGTCCTCTCCCTGCTTTTTGTTAAGTGTCTCGAGATAACACCTGTTATGAATTGACGCTGTACAAATAAAAGATTGATGGATTTGACGCAGCATCTCTGAGCAAATAGTCTCAAATAAACAGTGACGTGATGTTTGAAGACGTATGCACAAAACGATTGAAGCACATTTCATGTCAATCCTGTCGTTGTTGACGGAGTATAAATAAACATCCCCAAACTTCGTCCCTGTGTAAAATAAACGTTTAAATGAAGAAGAAAATAAAACACTTGTGCAATGGAAGATGTGTATTTATTTAAATAGATAAATAAAATAAAAGATAAATGTATTGCATGGTTATTGCACATCTGGTAAAGAGAGGTAACAATAGGTAATATTGCAGTTTGGGCTGATTTTTTTAAAGGGTTGATTGCATACAACACATGCAGGAAAGCGATCCGTGTGGAAACAAAGCTGAATGAAAGCATTGAATGTAATATTTACCTATAACCACGACATTGTCGCCTTTAATCCGATTTTTTTTATATATGTATGAAATAGCAGACAGAATCCAGCATCGAGGCGACATCTAACAACTCCAACTCCAACTCCAACTTTACTGCCTGTGTGACAATAAAAATATACCGGAGGGGAACTTAGACATAGGAAAACATAGTTCCGTGTTACATTCAAGGTGTCGCAACGGATATATTAAACAAATCTTCAATAACGGTAACGGTTTTCTCACTGTTCGTGCATTTGAAGCAACGTTGACACATTTGTATTTATGTTTTAATAAGCCATTATTAAATCTGCATTCACGTCGTGCCCCAGTAGAGGGTGATGATAACAGCTGCACAATACGCTACAAACACACCTGTTTGTAATATGTTGCCCGTGTCATGCTGTGAGTACACACTCCCACACTCTGCCCTACAATAACCCCTCTGTTCACAACCTTGTAGCGGCCGTAAATTGTCAGAATCACATGACTACACACCTTTCCATTAAAACACACCTCCATTCATGGCTTTCCCCGTCATCCACTCACATTCATTTCATTATCCAATGGAAATAATCAACCGTTCCCCGCGTAATTGGAATCCGTCCTCCAGGAAGGGCATGTGTATGAGTGCCAGTCCTCATTGAGGAGTGTGAGAAAAACAGTCCAGAAGGAGAAGGTGACTGCTAGATAATAGAGCGTTTTTTTGAAGTCCGCGAATAGCCATCTCAGGTTACCACTTTGTGGCTGGAAGTCCGTCGGCTCAATCAGCTGGCTCCGGAGTCTGGAGATACCGTGTCCAGTGGAGAAGAGGCCAACCAACTAACTGACAGACTGTTTACTTCGGCACCGTGAGTACCCGTTGTTTTTTTGCTTTGCTCTGTGTGTTATTTTCCACCGTGACGAGAGACGCTGGTTATTTTGAGTTTATTTCCTTATTTTGTATCGAGGCCCGCGGTAAAACCCGGAGCGGTTTTTTGTTGTTGTGTTGTGAGTACCTGGTTGGGAAACCGTGAAGACTTCTTTTCCTGAGTGGATTTAACTTTCAGAGACTGAGTTACACGAACGCTGCTGCACACTTTCATTTCTTTTGTTTTGGAACTATGAATCATTATTCAATATAAACTGTTGCTTATAAACATGGCATTGTTGAGTTGTTTGTGTTGGTGGCTGATGTGTTGTTTAATTAATTATTCCTGGCTCTTGCTTAATTATTTTGTGCAAGTTGACTATTTTTTGTTTAAATTTATTTTTACTTTGTCAGACTTGACTCTGACTGGCACCCCAACATTAAAACCGTTCAATCCCGCTACAAAAAGTGGCACCCCAGATATCTGGATTCACTAAAGCCCTGGATTGGTGGAAAAAGATTGCCACCCTCTTCAAATTAACGGAATGGATTTATTTTCCCCAACACCTGTTGAAATGGCCTCATTAACACAAGACTGCAGTCAAACTCAGCCATCTGCAGAGAAAAGGACCATATATTCCTTGTTGGATATGGTTTATAGGTAACATAGAACCCGAATCTGTCTCAACCTCTCATTCCTCTGGCAGTGGCATCTCAGGAGGAAGTTGGAAATGAGGATGGTTGTTCATCTTAATGGACAACTGAATTTTTGGAGGAACCAGTTGACACTGATAAAACAATAAAAACAACTTTGGAGGAAAAAATTCAAATTCTAATGGAAAAACAAAGACAACACAAGAAGGACCTTGAAAAAAACAGTTACAACTTTATTTAAAAATGTCACAGCAACATATGAATAACACTTTCAATACTTACATGAACCTCTGGACAAACAGTCAACATTCTTGAGGAATCAGTTTGCATCAAACCTTAACTGGCACTTAACACTATCATACAGAGATTTTGAAGGACATCAAAGAGTTCATCACCCCAGTCACACAATCAGTTGTTCACCTACAATATGTGTGGAAATTGTCCCAAACTATGGACGCTGTGTCCCAAGAATTGGGTACAATGAGACAAACACTGAATGTATCTGCACTTGCAACAGTCCCTGTTCAAGCAGCACCAGAAAATGTTCGACTGGAGGAGGCTCAGAGTCAGCGCCTCCAATCAACTGTACTGACTGATAAGAGAGGTGTAATTCAGTCTCCAAGAGATTCTCCTGTGCTGTCTGAAGCCAGGGCACGGTTAACAGGAAAATGTCCTGTGAAATTGCAGTTTCCATCATTTGGAAAGATGGAGGTTGAATCAGATCCACCTTGTACCTGGAAAAATGTGATGATTTTCTTGCTTTAAATCCACTGACAGATGAGGAGTTGATGGCAACTTTGAGAACGTTGTTCTCCACGGAACAGCGAGAGACTGGTGGGATGTGGTACGTTTAAACACGCATACCTGGTCAGATTTTCAAGAAAAGTCTTTCTGTCAGAAGATTATGAAGATGAACTGGCAGAGAGAATGAGGACAAGAGTTCAAGGTGAAGGTGAAAGCATTAGAGAGTGTGCTTTCAGATACCGCTCCTTGTGCCAAAGGTGGACGCCTGAAATTCAGGAAGATGCAGGCTTGCTAGCTACAGTGGATGAACTGGTGAGGCTTGGACAACAACTGGAAAAGGACAGGGCGAGTCAAACTCACTATGAACAAAGGAAGAGACAAATTGTGAAAAAAAAGAGTGGAAATGTTTGCTGTTAATGACCAACAACTGCAGAAAGACAACATTTCCCCTTTAATTTACTGCTGCAGATGTAAAGGCAGTCATGCTCCATATTCATGCCCAAATTATAATCAGTACAAGAAATCAAAGCCCCCTGGACAATCCTACCCTCAACAGTCCCACCCTCAGCTGTCCCACCCTCAACTATCTCACCTTCAACAACCCCACCCACAACCATCATATCCTCAACAATCTCATCCACAGCAACAACACCCTCAACCACATCAATCTCAGCGACCCCACCATCGCCCAAACCACTCTAATCAAACCTACCTACAGCCATTTCACTCTTCAGATCCCCAGAACCATTCTTCAGTGAACACTGTGAGACATTCAGCACAATCACCATCATGTGTCACCTCACATCTCTTTGTACAGGGCCTGAAAAAGTTCAGCATCCCCGGAGGAAGCACTGATACTGCCCTTCCGAGACAGCTGAAAGTGTCCTTGACTGTAAAGAACTGGACAGGAAAAGATGTTGTTGATAAAGGTTCCACATATACACTGTTAAATGAACTGGAACAACATCAAAACTTAAGATGATACACTTGCCCCATGGATTGGTGACCCTTTTTACCTTGCTCATGGTCAACCCAGGAAACCCATTGGGTGGGTGGAGCTTGAGCCTGCAGGATAAGACCTGGTTGGTAACTGGTAGTCCTAGACTCCAGGACTCTGGCTTTTCCTGCCCTGCTTGGTTTGGACTTTGTATTTTTTACTGGTATGCAGATTGACGTTTCAGGTGGTGTGTATTGGTTCCGGGATAATGTAGAAAAGAAATTCCACTGTTGTGCCAAGTCCTCTCTTTCCGGGGAGGGGGAGATGGGCAACTCAATTGCGTTCTTTTCTGTGGAAGCTCCATCAGCCACTGCACTGTTCCCTACACAGACCCCTTTGGAAGACTAAGACTTAATGCTGAGAGCAGTTCAGGAGTCTCATCTAGAGGAGCATGTAAAACCCAACCCAACCCAAACCCAATGTTGTACAACCAAAGTAGGACGAACCGAGATATTGAAACGTCAAATCTTTCTCACCAATCCTGTACTCATTCGACAGAAACCCTATTGAGTCTTCTCCCTTAACAAAAGGTGATGATGGAACTCATCGAGTACATGCTAAAAGATGACCTCATTGAACCTTCTTGTTCTGCATGGGCCTCGTCTGTGGTCCTGATTCCGAAAAAAAGTAGGGAAACCAAGGTCTTGTGTTGATTACCAAAAAGTGATTGACAACACAGTCACGGATGCTTATCCCATTCCCACAATCCAGGAGATATTGGATAGCCTCTCAGGTGCTGTTGTTTTCTCTTCACCAGACCTAAATAGTGGCTACTGGCAAGTGGAGATGGATCCAGACATGAGGGAAATCACAGTCTTTATATGCCCCCGTGGACTGTTCCAATTTAAAGTTATGCCATTTTGACTTAAGGATGCCCTAGCCACCTTCCAGAGGCTCATGGAGAGAGCACTGGGAGAGCTGAAGGGAAGTATCTGTTTCGTCTACTTAGATGACATTATCATCTTATCTTCATCCTGGGAACAACATCCCTACAATGTCCAAGCTGTCTTAGACAAACTCCAAACAGCAGGCTTCTCTGTGAACATGAAAAAAAGTAAACTGTTCAGAACCTCTTTGAAATTCCTGGGCCATATCGTCTCTGTTACAGGAGTTCATGTTGACCCAGACAAGACTGAGGCTGTGCAGAACTTCCCTGCCCCCACCAACCTGAAAGCCCTACAAAGGTTCCTGGGCATGGGTTGGTGGTATCGGAGATTTCTCCCCAACTTTTCCCAAATTGTTGAACCACTCAATGCCCTTTAGAAAAAAGGAGCAAAATTCAGCTGGTCATCTGCATGCCAAACAGTGTTTATTACACTGAAACATCACCTGGTTAAACCACCTGTCCTTGGGCACCCAAACTTCAATGCTCCCTTTGTGGTATACATCGACGCCAGCGAGATTGGACTTGGGGTGGTGCTTGTCCAGAAATCCAACTATGGAACCGAGGAAGTCCTCGTCTTTGCCAGCCGCAGTCTAAACCCTGCAGAGAAAAACTATGCTTCCACTGAGCTGGAGTGTTTGGCAGTGGTGTGGGCAGTTGAGAAGTGGAGAACTTCCCTTGAAGGTAGACTGTTCACAGTAGTTACTGATCATGCTTCTCTTCTTTGGGTCTTCAAAACCACCAAACCCAGTAGACGACTCATAAGGTGGGCACTCCGGCTTCAAGAATTCACATTCACTGTAGAATATAGAAAGGGAAAGTACAACACTGTACCGGATGCCCTCTCCCGAGCTCCAACAGAAATCATCCATACAACCTTACCTGTGTGTGCTACCATCACATTTGCAAGCAAAATGTGTACCTCCTTGTGTTTGTGGATTATTTCTCCTGGTGGGTTGGACTGTTCCCCATCAGAAATGCCACTGCTGAAACCATCTCTCAGGTCATGGTTAAAGACATTTTGGCGAAATGGGGCATGACTACATTCTGTCCGATCAGGGAACACAGTTTGTTTCATCAGTTTTCCAAACTGTATGCAGGACCTGGAATGTGGGACACAAGTTAAGATGTGTACCATCCACAAACTAAGCTTATAGAGAGAGTGAACCGTACTCTAAAATCAATGACAGCTTCCTATGTTGGTGATAATCATAAACATTGGGACAAACACCTGTCTGAGTTCCGGTTCACGATTAACTCTGCAGGCCAGGAGTCAACAGGAGTTTCTCCTGCAGAGCTTAATCTTGGTCGCTCTCTGAGAGGACCTCTTGATGTAATGTTGCAACCTTGGGAAACTGCGCCGGACACTCCTCCATACCCTAAAATCACACAGCTAATAGATCTCTCTTCCTTTAAAAAAAAAATAAAAAAAATCTGGACTCTGCACGTCAATGGCAGAAAAGAAACAAAATGGTTAATGGACTTGAGCTTGTATAGCGCTTTTCTAGTCTTCTGACTACTCAAAGCGCTTTTACACCGCAGATCACACCTACCCATTCACACACATTCACACTGATGGCTGGTTATGTGGCCCATCCATTCCATTCACACACATTTATACGCAGCATGGGGTTAAGTGTCAAGGACACATCGGACATGTTGCTCGCAGGAGCAGGAGGGACGATGACTCTACCAACTGAGACACGCGCAATGACAAACACCAACGTGACTTTGAGTTTCAAGAACAAGACAGAGTCTGGTTGAGAGCCCATCCTCTCTCCAAGGCTGAAGAATCATTTGCCGCCAAATTAGCCCCAAAACGGCAAGGGCCATATCGGGTCTTGGAACAAGTTGGGCCTGTGAATTACAAAATGTTCAAGAAGATTCCGGCATAGACTTAAAAGTTGTCCACATTTCCTGTCTCAAACCTTGTTAACCAACTGCTCAGGACCTACAGGAACAGGAGAAAAAAACATCTTCTTGAAATCTTGAATGAGGAGTCTGATGAAGAGGACTTCCTTGGGTTTGCAGACAGCGACTGTTCTACTTCTAATGGAGGATGGAGGAAAGGATCTGCAGAGAAACTATAAAATTACTCTTCTGACAGCACCTCTGACTCCGACAATGAATATTGTTACAAACCCCACCTACATTAAACAATAACTTAGAATGTGATTCAATGTAAAGACCCACACTAAGATAATTACTGCGCCTTACCTTTGGTCGGCTTCTGCTAAGGGGGAGGAGTATAGCGGCCGTAAATTGTCAGAATCACAATACTACACACCTTTCCATTAAAACACACCTCAATTCATGGATTTCCTCGTCATCCACCCACATTCATTTCATTATCCAATGGAAAAATCCACCGTTCCCTGCGTAATTGGAATCCGTCCTCCAGGAAGGGCATTTGTATGAGTGCCAGTCCTCACTGAGGAGTGTGAGAAAAACATTCGAGAAGGAGAAGGTGACTGCTAGATAATAGAGCGTTTTTTGAAGTCCGAGATTAGCCATCTCAGTTTACCACTTTGTGGCTGGAAGTCTGTCGGCGCAATCGCTGCTTGGATTTGTGTATTTACATGTATTGGATCAGCTGGCTGATGATCAGTATATAGATGCCAGGTCCAGTGGAGAAATGGCCGACTAACTAACTGACAGACTGTTTACTTCAGTACCATGAGTACACGTTGTTTTTTTTTTTTTTGCTTTTGCTCTGTGAGTTATTTGCCGCACCGCGACGAGAAACGCTGGTTATTTTGAGTTTATTTCCTTATTTTGTGTTGAAGCCCGCTGTAAAACCTGGAGTGGATTTTTGTTGTTGGGAAAACGTGAACAGACTTCTTTTCCCGAGTGGATTGAACTTTGATTAACAGAGACTGAGTTACATGCACGCTGCTGCGCACTTTCATTTCTTTTGTTTTGGAACTATGAATTATTATTCAATATAAACTGTTGCTTATAAACATGGCATTGTTGAGTTGTTTGCGTAGGTGGCTGTTGTGTTTAATTATTCCTGGCTCTTGCTTATTTATTTTGTACAGGTTGACTATTTTTTGTTTAAATTTGTTTTACTTTGTCAGACTTGACTCTGACTGGCACCCCAACATTAAAACTGTTCATTCCCGCTACAACCTCTCTCACTTAGAACTGCACAGCAATCTTTGTAAAGCCCAGTCATTTAAACATAAAACACTGCTCCTGTGACATCTTCGGCCTATCATCGAAACAGTTGAGCAACATCCAGTCATTATGCTGTATTGACACAACAATAATCCCACAATAATCAATTATGGGGGAACGGTTAGACAAATTTGTTTTTCTTCAACTTTCATTGCACCTGCTTCTCAACTTTATGTTAATACAGCTTTCCTCAAAAGGCTGATTGATATGTATCTGCTCAGGCAAAGCTAAGACAATAATTGGGTTTGTCATTTTGATGTCACACAGAGATATTTGAGTTTTTTTGTATTCAATTGCTTTCTTGGGGGAGGGAGCCTGAACAAACATGATAGGAAACCGGCAGCAGGGAAGTCTCGAATCTATAAACACAGAGCACTATTATCAAATGTCAAACACTCTATGAAATTCAAATAATCTCAGTGCAAACTGCGGAGCTGTTCCTGTATGTAAAGCAGATGGAAACAAGAGAGAGACAGCCTGCCTTTCCAGGGAATCACAGGGGATTTTAAAATGTTTCATGCATCTGTTCATTCTCGCTGTGCAAAGAGCACAATACTCGTGGCTCGATCTGTCATTCCCTTTCTTGCATGTAAGAAGAGAAATTATTGTAGCCAGAACTTCAGTGAGTTTTATTTCTTCTTTTAAGCAATGTTGTTCTAGCTTTGGAAAAAAGGGAGTGAAAGAAAAATAATTCAAACTTGTAATTTGCCTCTCAAAAAAAGCAATCGGATTATCTTTATATAAAGAAATATGTAAGAAAAATGGACCTGTCGCCACTGTGCTTACACACAGTGTTCATTATTCCATAGAATGCTGTTGGGGACAGACGTCACATGTGAACGCTATGTTTGTGTATCTCTGCATGTGTGAGCTGTGGTCCCAGCAGGGGAGGCCCATGTATTATTCACATGCGTCTGACTCAGTGGTTGTAAGACAGTGAGGGGCTACGCTGAAGGTCAGAGGCCCAGCGACGTTATTCCTCCCAATGCTGTCAGCGCCAACTTTAAGCCCAGGTCCTCCTCCCAAATCTCCAACGGCAGGGGTCGGTGACCTTTCTGCAATTTACGTGGATGGGGAGGGCGATTGGCCTATGTGTGTCCTCCCAGGGCCTTGTTAGCGGGTGTCACTCTGAAAACATTGAAAGATTTCTTTGAAAAATGGTGTGCGTGCTATTTTTCTTTTTTAAAAATATGCATGACCCCTTTTTATAATTCTGTTCATTTTGTAACTTCTAATATCCACATTTTTGGCATTTAAATGGTCTTTAGAAAGCACAGAACACACTTTAAATCCACTATGATAAAATAATGTACTTTATTTAGAAGAATAAAAATGTTTTAAAAATTTCATATTGTGTTAATAATGGAATTTTACGAGACTACGCATACCTACTTTCTTGCTCAGAGTTTATCAAGAAGATGAATACCTTTGCCAGGGGTTTAATATCCTAAATATCAAACTGAAACCAGCACAACATTAGCTTAGCGTACTGTAGAAATTGAAAGAGTTGAAAAGTCCTTTAGTCCGCTTTCTTTGGTTCGAACCAAATACAATGTTTCTTTTTCTGGTTTGGTGCGGTTTGTTTTCACATTGCACTTTTCGCAAGAGGACCAGAATTCATAAACAAAACCACACGTGTGCGAAGATCGTTCAATCATTGGATAAAAAGGTTTAGGGTGGGGTAAAGCGATAATCGCAAGATGAAAGTAAACAATCATAGAGAACTTGCATACTGCACTCGCTGTCCTGGTATTAAACATTTTAGCAACAATTTCATCCATTTAGTACAGGTACAAAAATATTTAATTGTGTAAAAAATGTAGATTATGTGTGGGCAATCAACCGATGTTATGATGAATGTGGCCGAGGTTATAAATGAAGTATGTGGCGCAGGGGAAAGGAGGAGGATCAGACTGCCGCTGTTCTGTTCATAGTCTGTGTGATTTAAAAGTATTGGATAATAAAGGAACAGAGCGATGAAACACCAGTGAAAGTGTCTGAAAGATAGACTGAGGATTACCTCTGCGTCTTATATCAAAGAAGTAGGCAATAGAAACAAACAAGAACACTGTGCTGCTAACCAAACAATTATTTCCCTTAATGCGAGGCTACGGGAGCCTGTTATGTCCAAAAAGCCGTACGATTTTTAGAGCTGGGTCGGACTGAGGTCTGTTTGCTTTCACACCTCAAACGAACCGTACCAGGGTTCGTTTGGAAGCGAACCGAGACCACCTCTTCGGCTGGGTCTCGGTCCGGCTGTTTGGTGCGCACCTGAGTTCGATGGTTTGTATTCACACCTACTCAAAAGGTCCGCACCAGGGTTTTAGTTCGTTTCAAGCAAACCAAACAAGTTAGGTGTGAATACACCCTTAGTCTATAAGTATCCAAAGGCTCCCTACATGTAACCAGTGTGACATTGGCAGGAAACTTCTTAAAGCAGCTGCCACAAGTAGAAAATAAATAAACAAGCTAAAAAAAAAAAAGAAGGTTGTTATGGTGATAGTTCTTCATTCTGTTATGGTGATTATACTGGCCAGGCTTTATTATTATTTATTGTACACGTGACTGCTACATGCACAGTTTGTTCTGATCAAAAGTGAATTGCTTTCAAGGAAACGGCTTTAATGAAACGTTTTCTACAATTAGGAGTCCTTTGCTGATACATTGTTCGGAATCTCCTCTCCGTCTTTTGCAGTTTTGCATTTAGTTTTGCAGTAAACAATTAATTTGCTTTGCATTATCACCATTCCCTTTAAACCTTGCCATGTCTCAGCAGTGCTGTAACAAAAACTCAGCATCAGCAGCAGCCCAGGGTTTGCCAGTAGCCAAAGCAGGGCAACGGGGCAGCATGGACCGTGACTGTCAGCAGCATTTTCCCAGGGGCCTTTGAGGGCTGAACCATCGGGACACCACAGGAGGGGATGTAATCACCGCCATTATGCTCCAGGTGCTGCTGAAATAAAAGATGGAAACAAGCCTCTGGCGGTGTTGCCATGGATTGGAATCCAATTAAACACTGTTTAGCTCGACACGAGCTGCCAGTCGTAGCCTGTTGACTCATGAAATTAATGCATTGTTGTGGTACAAAAAAACGGTTGCAACATAGAGTGCAGCATGACCCGAGGCACGACCCATTTAAACATCTGCAGCTTCATTGCAGCTGTTAAATTCATTTGAAAAGGACAACACGTTGCATCTGTAATACAACAATTTGTGGCATATTTTCAGTGCTCACTTTTGAAGGTCATCTGTTTGCTTAAGCTTGCACATACGCATCATGTTGCTACCTCAAAATGCACTGTCACATTTATCCCCAAGGCAATTTATGCAATGCATAAAAGCCAGTGGAGGTTAAGGGTTACTACATTCCTTTGCAACCAGTAATGGTTATTTGGAAATACCCCGAGGAGGTAACAAATGAGAGGTGTAAAGTTAAATGTCCTGTGAAATCATCAGGAGATCTGAAACAAGCCGCCTTTACTGCCTGTTGGGGGCTTCCACAGACAATTATCTTGGGCACGCCCGGCCCTCAGCTCAGTCTGACTACAGGTCAGTGTCGCAGGTCCGCTCGCTTACAGATGTTTGCCACTGAGTCTAAAGCTGGGATGACTGAGCCGACTCCCATGAGTCACTGCTAAGACACGGGAGGGCCGGCTTGGCGAATAGCTCCACAAAGCAGGGCGAGTTCTCGCTGCGAGCAGGTGCTCAGTTCCAGTGGTTTAATGTGGGACGCCTGAGTGCGGGCAGCCCGTCAAAACCACTTTGGATCAAATTAATGCAGCCAGGTGTGCCCCTGCAGTCGGGGCTCAGGTGACACCTGCTACTTCCCTTTAATTAGAGCTCAAACAGCTGTTTCAGGATAGACTGTGAGAGAGGGTCCCCGGGTTAGCTTGCTGGATCACTGCTTGATACTGGTCACATTTCATTATTGCTGCATGTTTTGGGAAATGTAATGCATAAATCATTATCTGGCCAAACGCACAATTTCTCGTCAAAGTGTCAAATGAAAAAGCAAGTAGAACAGTGAATGCGTTCTCACTGGAATATTCTAGCTCTCCCTGTCTGTGTTTTTGAAGAAGAGCATGTCACTTGTGGCCAAAAAGACCTACTTCTGACAAATATGACTCACTTGCTTAGTAAGGTGAAGATAAAAGTGGAGGCAGTGTTCACCTCGTTATTCTCGTACTGTGAAGAATCTGTATTTTGGGGGGGTGATGGGGGGGGGGGGGGGAGCTTTGAGGGTACTTAAGGTAGCTTTGATCTTTCTTGGATGCAGTAATAAGCATAGTGCAGATGAAGAGAGAAGGTATCCATCTTAAAATGTGATTTCCCATTGGTTCCTTAACAAGGCTGAAAAGAGGTGGGTGGTCAGCTCTAGGGGCTCAGTTGGAAATCCTAAGCTGGAGCATCGTGCGGCAGTTGAGCTCATACATACGTCTGTAGGACATGAACATGATATTACTCTGAATGTAAGATGACCCCCGCAGCTGGAAAGCCTGTGAATTATTACTAAAAAAAAACGTGCAACCTCCCCTAACAAACTGCAAAGCAAGGCACACAATGGTGGATCTGAGCATTTCTGTCTCCCATTTCTCGACAGAGCATGCCTGACGCAGAGCACTTCTGAGATGCAAGAAATAAAAATAATTAATGACTTGGCTTGATGATAAATCTCTGCTCATACATATGGAGATATAGTATATGCATTTTTTATAGGAGCTGTTTAAACTTGTGGAATTAAAATAAATCTATCGGATTTTTAGCGGCAAAAAAAATAAGATGCCTTTTGAAAAATAAAAAACCTATCAGATTATTTCTCTCTCAGCTCTGCTCAGTTCAAAGGTCAGTCTGATAGAGGAGATTTGCCAGCAGAGAGCAGTATTGTGGCAGCAAAGTCCTCCCCCATCATGGCTTCATCATTTGGTATGCAAAGGAGGATACAGAGATAGTAGGGCATCTCATGCTCTCTTTGTTGACAGTGTTCTGACACCAAAGGCTTTTCTTCAGGTCACATGTATGAATGGCATGCTCAACATTATACAGAAGGAGGCTGGGAAACGGAGATTAAGACTTCAGCTCCTGTCAACACAGGGACAACTTTAATTGGGTATGCACAAAGGCTAACTCGCAGAGCTTATTGTTCGCTGTGAAAGAGAACAAAGTTATTGCTACAGTTTAATAGCTGAGTCTGACCAAGATACAAACAGAAAACGACCTTTGGAGATCTTCCTTTTTGAAAAAATTAAAAGTATCCCAATCCTATTTAAACATTTATTTGACATAGATGTTTAACTTAGTTTGTCCTTTTTAAAATATTTGTCAAATTCATAATAAGAACAAAAAAGATATGTCAAGGATACATACTTTTGAACCTATAACGGGTATCCTTTTATGCTTTTTTTCATTGTAGCACAGACTCTTAAAGGTGACCGAAAAACATCCAGATTTTAAAAATAACACACATAAAAACCAGGCATATACACCTGAGTCAAGAATGCCTTTTGGCGGTGTGCAAACAAATAAAAAGCTGTGGGTGTCTGACCTTGGCACACACGCTACCAGCTTCAAACTGGGTCAGCAGTCACCTCCACTTGTGAAAAGCGACCAATTCTTTATTTCTTGGAATCTAATAAAAGCGGCTGAATGCTTCCACAGAGTGCTGTGTTGGTATAGGGAAGAGTATGTGTTCCCACTTGTTTGCAGTGGAAGGAAAAAGATGGTTAATTTTGGTGGCACCTGTGACCTGCCGTCGTTTCTGTCACAAACAACTGTCCGGTTAAATAAAGTAAAAAGGGAAGAAGAGAGGTTTTCGCATCTTTTTTTTTTTTTTCTTTCTTCTATCTGTTTGCAGAGCATTGCCAAAATGTCTTCACATGGTATTGAAGTCGGAAACGTCAGGAGCTCACTGATCATTCTGACCCTTTCATTATCCACTTGTTTGGCTCTGCGTGTGTGAAATGGGAAAGAAAGTTAAGTCTTCCGTTGTTGTTTTCTAAAGATCCCAACTTATTTATCTCACGTCACAGGATACATACACACCCTCCAATTAAGGGATTCATTTGTCTCATCCCAAGATAAAATCATTTTTGCTGTAATAAAGGGAACATTTTCTGGCAATCTGGAGAAGAAAACAACACAGAGATCACTGCGATTGTCCAGACCATGACTTACATTGCTGGCATCACCCACACTGCGCCTATTTCTGTTCGTTCAGAAGTCCACTAAGGGTTGTTTTTAATTGTCATACCAAACCCTTTTCAAAATGCGCACACACACACACGGCTATAACTTTTCTTGAATTTTATCCAAAATTCTCTGAAGGAGTTGGAGTTTGAATTTGACAAAAGCCGAACAAAGTATTCTGTCCTTCCACCACCTGCCCCTGTGAGGAACAAACACAGACGCATCCCTGAAAATGCCCAAAGGCTCTTATCACATCCAGCTGTCAAACGGGTGCTGATGCACCCGCCATGCTCCGTGTTCACATTCTGACACTTTGACCTCTCGGAATAAATCTTTAATATTTCTGAATGAGTAAGTGTTCATGATTTTTGTGCATTTTCTTTACAAGACATGTTCTCTTTTCTCTTTCATTCGGATGACATGGTTGGTGGGATCCACTGTGTGTTCTTTTATAAGTTGTTTATCCTCCTCCTGAGGGACAATTCAACCAGGACGGAAACAATGTGGCAAGTCTTCCCTGCTCTCACTCTTGTCACCCAACAAGGCAACCTTTAACAGATTTTTCTCATAACAGTTTCATTTCAGCCCCTTTTGTTTCTCACCTAAAACAAAAACATGCTACGTTCAATGAAGACAAAAGGCAGCTTTACCGGTAACCTTGGAAACTGTAATCTTGTTTGAAAGCGAGCGCCACTGGTCCTTCAAAATAAATGACTATTCAACCTTCCACCACTTTATTTATTTATTTTATTTTTTTTAATGACATCTGAGTTAAAAAGTGGGAAATCAATGTTGGATGCTCTACCAGGACACAGAAGAAGTTTATACGTTATGTTCCTTGTATATCAGTTGTGCTCTTTCAAAAGTGTTAAAAAGGCCAACAATAAAAGGGTAATTTTCCTTGTTAAAGACATACAGTACATCTGAACTGGCTAAAGAACCTCCATTTTCCATATATTTACGATTTTTTCTCTTTAATCAAAACCCAATGAATTTATAAGTTTCCTTGAGTTTTAACGATCTGAGTTAGGGAGATTTACTTACAAGTGGGGCAAACGGTTTCATTTTACACAAATTCCCTCATTACACACAGTTTATTCTCTTTTAATAATTGCCAACTGGAAAAAAACAAACAAAAACAAAACAACAACTTATTTTGCATTTTGACCGCATTGGTTTCAAATCCAAGAATCATTTTCTCAGTGTTGGTTTTGATCAACAAAACTGCCAAATCACTTGTGTTTTGGTCAAATAAATATATATTATTTAGCAGTTTCTGCAGCAATCAATAACATACTTTGTGAACCATATCCATCAAAAACTGTGAAAATGTGAGTGGGAAGAGTCTTTGATTCTCTGTCTGGCCACAGAAAACAAAATCCAGTTGCCTTATTTTCCGCTGTTGAAACCCTCAGATGAATCCTTCACTTGTAGGATGTGGAAGATTTGGCAGTTCACTGACTCCAGGCAAACTTGGCAGGCCTCACTAGTTTGTATTTTAGAGTCAGATAGACTTGGAGTCTATCGAGTATAACAAAGTCAAGCTTCTCCCCTGATATGCCCTGCTAATCTTGATGCTAATGCTAAGTTAAACACAGAAATACTGTGATGCATTATGGTAATGTTGCAGCAGAGGGATGCCTGTGTGAAACCATGAGAATAATTCAAGCTGTTCACTTCAAGTCGTTTTGCAGTGCAGAGTGAAGATTCTTCTTCCAGAACTGAGAGAGAAAAAAATAAAACTTTTTTCTGAAGACACATTATGACATCAAACTCCTTGGTTCTCAGACAATTCACTCTCAAGCTCCATTTGGACAATATCGAGTGTGATTTTTTCAATTTTATTATTATCAATATCTTCATCATCATCATCATCATCATCATCAATATATTTTTCAATAGCATTATCTCTGGAGGCCTACACAACAGTTTTAGAGCAATAAATACACCAACAACCAATCAGAGCACTGCACAGATACAGACCACTAAAAACAACCACAACAACAACATTGTGTGAAGACAAAACAATAGCTACAATAAAAATATATAAGCTTCATTATGAATAACTAACAGACTAAACAAAAAAAGACTGCACATGTGTATTCCGATAACATACCATACATGTTTTTCTTATTTGAGTTCCCCTGAGACCCTGACAAAATTAAATATGAGTTCCTCCAACTCTGCCTGATTTCTGCAGGAAGTGATGAGTCCACCTCTGGGAGTAAAGATAAATAGTACAAGCAACTGCTGAGAGAACGAGGAGTGATGCAACCTTGCATCGACGAGATTATATATTAAATTAAAGATCACTTATTTCTGAATGTCTTCACCTTAAATGTGAAGGACAGTCTCCATAGATACAGTCCACAGCAGAAAAGATCCTTGATCGGTTTGACACATACGTACACGGTTAAAGACGTTGAATGACTCTTGTGTTAGTGTTTGTTACACTTACTTGCTCGTTATGCTCGCTGCTCCTCTTCTCCTCTGCTAATCATGTGCACACAGCACCGCAGGAGCCGCAATTATCAATAGAACTGTCAATCATCGCATTTCACTCCTTCTTTCTTGCATCAAACAACTAATTAAAGCTTAACTTCTCCTAAAAGTGAACACTGGGACATAAATCAGCATGATAAGATAAATTACGAAGACAGAAACCTTGTTTAAGAAGAACAAAAAAAAAAAAAAAAGATCAAGAGATCACAATTTGGAGTCAGTGTTTTCATTTTGATGCATGGAAAGGATCATTAACTTTGTCTTTGGTATTGTTACGATGTCAAAAAACTCTCCGTACCTCTGTGCTTCCCTAACCCCCCCATGTGCACATCGGATAGATGCTATACAGCAAATACTTGCTGGAAGGATAGTTTCTGTGCCGGGCTTGTTGTGTTTTCTATTGACAATAAGACAAATAAAAATATATCATCTCCCTTATTCTTTTATGTTTTCTGAATTATGTAAAGGAAAGACACAAACTTCAGTTGTTATTTCCATCAAAAACTCCCTCCACATGTCTGATTGCAGGTATTTCAGCCTCTCCTTCAATTTATAAGCTTTGCATTGTTCCCTCACATTTCATTTTTTCCCTCCTAGAGTACAGTACACCGGGGCATGATTACCTCTCCACCTGTGTGATGGAGACATTTCCTCCATGACTTGGGGTCCCCTTCATGCTTTCATTACAACACTACCATACATCATCCCAGTATCGTGATGGTGCTTTGGGAGTTACAGTTACCATCAGGGGGAGAGCTTACAGACATACAACACTGTATCATTTATGGCAACCCATCAACACCACCCTCACCTTTTTAATTCTGATTTAGAGGGAGAGGCGAGCACCCGGGCGGAGGTGCTGATGATACAATCCCCTTCACATCAGGGCCCACGGAACAAAAGAGACCGCAGAGACCGACTCGCTTCCAGGAGACACATGAATCATCCCTGACAAGACTCCTCCCCCCGCCGCTGTTACTGCCATGAATTATCTACCTCTGGAAAGGCCTTGATCAATTAGTCAATCTCTCAACTGCGGCCCTCAATTAACAAGGTGATTCCCAATGCTGCTGCCTCCTAACATGTTGTGCATTACTTGACGCTGCCAATTAAAGCCATGCTCTGCTAGGAATCCCAGAGCTGATACAGGTAAGTGTACTCAGGGATCCATCTATCACCACTCTGTGCCTGTGAAGCTGAAAATGAGGGAGCAGAAAGCATCTCTCTTAGATTGATGTGCTCAGGGATGCTGTTAGAGAATTGATTTTGTTATAAATTCAGAAAGAAGGTGCCAATCACCTGTGTTGGCAACCCAAAACACCCAGTCGGAGCAGAATTCCAAACGAAAGCAGGGGTAAAAGGAGATATCTGTGGGTTCAAACAGAATACAGATTGGCAGAGGGATGTGAGGGCCCCCATGGCTTCGGAGAAACATACCACTACCACTAAGTCCACTCCAATAGAGCGTTGCATGTGTCAGGGGGACTCCGGTACGTGAGCCTGGCTGTAATTGGAGCAATCTGTTCCCTCGGCCTGGAGCTGCCGAGGCTGTTACTTGTTTGAAGTCATAACCCCGGCAACATGTCCTACGCTTCCAACTGTGGGCGAGCAGCTCCAACCTCGGCGCTCCCTTCACTGCACCTAAACGCCCTTTGACACTTGCACTCGTGGCTCGCCTCGCTGCCGCCATCACGTTTGAATGCTCTGTCTATCTCCGCTTCTGTTTCTGTCTATGAATTTGACAGATTATTTCGAGACGGGATGAATCCACATGTGTTTTTGCTGCCTCAAAGTGTTTTGTTTTTCGAAGACCAAATCCTAATGTGAGGCTCTCTTGAAGGACGTTCTCATTGAAATGACTTTTTTCTCAGCCTACGGTCCCACAACTCCAACGCTACAAATGTAAACTCAAGTTTACTTTTAACAGTCTATTTAACGCCCTGCCGTCTTCAGGTGTGCTCCTTTTTTCTGACATGTACATCTCATATGTATAACAGCTTGTTGGAGCCCGATATGTAACAACGACCCAAAATGAAATGAAGAGAAAAATATTTTGCCTGCCCTTTAATGTGATCGTCAAAAGTTACTACGTTTTGGGTTCAGCAATTTGTTACATTATCAACCAGTTATTACATTTTGGGTTTTGTTACATTTTTTTATAACAATTTTGTGTAGTTGTTACAGTTCAGGCTCTTACATGGCTGTTAACCAATGTGAGGCTGCATCAGGTGGCCCATGACAAAAAAAATAGAACAATATATTGGCTCAGTGGACATCAAAGAATTAAATGCTAATAGTTTTGTTGAAACTACTGGTTAGGACTGCCATCATTGGACATACAGTACAACCTGTTTATTTGTTCCATTTTCCCTCAGATAACAACTCATTTCTGTTTCTTTCCTTGAGTTCCCGACTGCTGTCTTGTCTCCACAGAGTTTCAAAAGCACACAACATACATACAAATAGGCTTACACCCCTAAGCAATAGTGGCATGATATGGCTTGGTCTGGCCTATCACATTGGTCATCCTATTGTTTCCCTATGTTTTCTTTTACAGTGGATGGATGCATGTCGATGGAAGTACTGCTTGCTGCACCCTTGCAAAATGACTAATTCTTATCAATTCCAACAACCTATTGGAATCGGGTTGGTATGGCCCTTGGAATAGTTACTTAGATGTTTGGCTTGGCCACCCAGTTTCAACTTTAACCCCCTATTGGCACTGCCCCTGCTAATTAGAGAGCTCATCAATTTTTAGTGGCAGCTTTTTTCCCCCCCACTTTCTTGAGTTTAGGAGGAGGTAGATTGTTTGACTTGCATGACAATGATCAATCACTCAATCTTCTGTTGTGGTATTCAATAAATATACATTGATTCCAGACAAACGTTTCACAAAAAAGGGTCAAACATAGGATTTTTTAATATTTTACATATTAAAAACATTTAATCTGCTTGACTTTATTGTGCTATTGTGATCCAGACTACACCTTAAATCAACCTGTATGATGTTACAATGTCTACAAATGAGGCTACTCACTGGCTGTGAAAGAGCTCCATAATTTGCCTCTTGGTAACACCATAAAAACTCAAAGTGAATTATAACAACAAATAGAAAAAAGTCTTTTTCCGGCTCGTCTAATCTGAATTCTGTAGGTGTTGCATGTTTGACTGCACTTCACTCAGCACCGCAGGCCACAGTGTTGGAGAGGACGGTAGAGGGAACATGTCCAGGAAGGTCTCAGGTGATCGCTATAGAAGTGTAAAGCCATGTAATAGAACAACTGTGCTCCCTCTCAGCTGGAGAGCCTGAGACACATGAATGGCCACTCAAATCCTTGCATTAATAGTGGAGTTGATAGACTCCCATCAAAGCTGCTGGGCCAGATGCGTTACATTTCTTGGCTCATTGAAAATACTCTCCCCCAACCCTCCCCTTCCTTCTTTTTCAAATTAGACATGCTTTGTTGGAGGTGTGTGTTCCTGCAGGAGAGAGATGAGAGATTCTTGCACTTACACTGAAATACTTCTGCTTTTATTGTAAGTAGATGTGATTCTTTACAAGATGTGAAGGTAATTTGAGGTAAAATGGGCTCCTCATTCTGCTCTTTCAAATACAAAAAAGAGGAATCATTTGGACATGTTTGTTTTTTTATTTCCCAGTGATATGATAATGATACAATGTCTGAACATGTCGATTACACTTTACAGTTGCAGTAAAATAATTGGTTATTAATATGTCAAAATAGGTTTTCATGCTGTGGCATTTTACATGCATATACAGTATTTCACACTTTCTTTTCCAACATTGTACATTAATATTCACTGCAGTTTTCATCAGCATATGACTCCATGTGAGGCTATCTCAATCATTTATTGTACATGTACTCCTATGTGGCCTGAATTGAACCTGTCAGTCTGTATAATTGCAGGACTCCCGTGGGCCTAACAGTTCCTGATAAAAGATGCTGGGAAATGTTTTCTTTTTTTCTCAGTAGCTGCAGGTATTAAAAAAACATAATTAAATGCAATAAGTACACTGCTGCTTCCAGCAATACACTGTGTAATGTCTTTTGGTTTAGAGTCCATAAAATGTCAAATGAAGACACCACTGGTGCTGTGCCTGTCATTCATCTGGTCTCCAGCCTGTCACATGAACATCAAGATGTGAAACAGCGTTCTTTAGACTTGGATGTTACTTGATCACACGATACGAGAGCCTAAAAAAATCAACAAAGTTCTACATCAACTACAAAGAAGATCAATCTGTTTTTGCCATTCGTGTAACTACAGAAGTAAAAAAACGACATATGTGGGTCATTTCATCCCTCACTGATGATTTAAAGGGGTATATAGTATATACTACAGGCAAGTATAAAGGAGGTCGTTCAGACATTTTGTGATGCATTTTAAATCGTACTTTTTATCTGCAGCTTCAAAAACATGCAATGTGTTTGGTCCAGTCTCTGGCAAAACAAACTATCATCTAAAGCTAGAGACCAAAGCTGGAGCGAAAAGAGAGGAAACACTGCAGTTACATTTGCCAGGTAACATACTGTATCAGCACTTGCTCTTCTCTAAAACAATTGCTTGTTTAAATGTAACTTCACACTATTTCATATACTGCAAAATAAAAAAAAGGGAAAATACCCCATCTGTAATTAGGATATAACTTGTTCCTATTTTTCTGACTTATTCACATGTTTGTTATATTAGGACTGTGGCTCAGTTGGTAGAGTCTGTTGTCTTCCAACCGGAAGATCGGGTGCTCCTGCGCCCAAATTTCCGACGTGTCCTTGGACAAGACACTTTACTCCAAGTTGCTCCAGCTGCTTTGTCTTTGGTGTATGAATAAATCAGTTATTTCAGATGGCCAGCCTCTGTAATCAATGTGTGTGTATGGCTAGGTGTTACGCGTCGTGTAAAAGTGCTCAGTCAGAAGACCAGTAAATATAACGAAAGTCAATTTAACATGTTCAATGACAACTACCACTGATAACAAGATGCCAAACAAATTTGTGCAAAAATGATAAACGTTTGTCACTGACATGATGCTGCATTATAACTATTACAAGCAAAATGTTTTTATTCAGGCACATTTCAATCTTTTAAAATGACATTTCCAAATACAACCTGTAATCCTTCGTTCATGATAAGTGTTAGGAACAGTATATTTTAGATTTTAAATATTTTCTGAATCATGAAGACCTGAAGATTCTTTTGGAAGGAAAAGATAAAGATCATGTGAAAAAATGTTGTTATATCACATTTAAACACTCATCGCACTATTTGTATTTACAGTACACTTCTATCAACTGATTTCAGCTTTGGTTATTTTTCTGAACTATGACTCATATTTGTAGCTCACAAAAGAAGTGGAATCTTTCACTGCGTTCTTCTGAGGTTTCTTCTCTCTTCTTCTTCTTCTTCTCCTCTTTTTACAGTTTCTCCTTTTCTTTTCAGAGACCTCGGACCGGGAAAGGAACAGTTGCCTTTGTAAGCCTGTTAAGTCCGTTGAGACATTTTATGTGATATTGGGGCTGTAAAAATAAACTTGACTCGACTTGACTTCACAAAGCTTTTCCTCTGGGCTCTCCGGTTCCCTCCCGCTAAGGCTTACAGGTCAGGCTGACTTTTCCAGGTGTGAATAAGAGTGTGAAAGAGTGTTAGCCTGCGATAGGCTGTTGACCTGTCTAGGGTGTTCCTCTGCCTTTCGTTCAGTGGATAAAAGAAAAAGCACGTATAGACAGTAGTGGGATTAATAGTGACAGTGCAGGTATCATAACCCTGATCATTGCGGTTGCTCTGAACCTGGAGATTGAAATCCAAGATGTTTCATGTAACAGATGGTCAGACATAATGAACCAAAAAAATCTGTGAGCTGCATAGCAAACAGATTCATTTGGTTAACAATGAAACGACTGAACAAATCTAACAAAACAACTCTCTGGTTTGGTCCTTCGCCCCTTTATAGTTTTCAACTAATGCACCTCAGTGTTGTTGTGCCTGCCGTCTCAGGAGGTTTGTCAGAGTTCATGCAGCAGCCAGCCTGAACACAGAGCATCGCTTTTGTTTAGTTTAATTCACAAGTCAAACTCATTCACTGCGTCTATCCTGCAGAAGGAGGTTCTTTGAGTTCGCCACACAAAAGCGCTGTCTCCCTTTTTTGTCATTTTGTGAAAATGCAACTGAATTTCAACAGGCAATATTTTTGATGTGAAAAAACAAGAACCGTTGAATGGATAACGTTTCTATCAACCACAATGAGGGGATATTGTCCTTGAGTGTATTTAACAAGTTTCAAAGTTTTTGATTCTAAACCTTTCAACAAATGGTAACTTTGCAATGACAGTATAATACAGGACCTACTTGGTAAGTACAGGGTATCTTGAAACCCATCCCCTATCATCTAATGATTGTGTCTAACTCTGGAAGTGATGACTAACTTTAAGGGGCTTCTTGTGCAGCCACTGGTTAGAGATAGAGACTTCTTTTTCTGTGTATTGCCTCTGTTTACAGCCAGCCTAGCGATGAATTAATAAAATAGTTGTTAAGGTTTCAGTAAGTTGAACCCCACAATACAGAAGCTGACACAAGACTAAAAGCTTTAACACTTGTTTAATGTTCAAGAATAAACAAGCAGGCAGTGAAGGCAGGGAGCTGGCTGGCTGATTGGAGAGAGTGGAGAGCGACACACGGCAAAGGAGACATGATGGATCTGAACCCGGGAAGTCCTCTCTGTACATGGGTGGCGTGTGAATCAACAGCCAGGCCCCCGACGCCCTGACCATAGTTTTAAAAAAAAAAAAAATCTTTTCAGAGACATAACATAATTCCACCAAGACAAAGCATAGCTACAGAAAAAAACAGAAACAAACACTTGCTTTATAAAAGGCCTGGTGAAATTACTTTTTCACAACCATTTGAGTTTATTAAAATGGGGTAAGCCTACTTACAAGACCGTGGGACAGCTCAGAATCATTTATACAGCTGCACAATATAAGTATATTACTGGATGGCCATTGGCATAGTAAAAATGGCAAAGCCCGAAGAAAATGTGAAGTGAGGATATGTACATGATCTAACTTATGTTTGGTGAAATACTCAACTCAGACTTTTGGTTTCACACAAAACATAATAATAATACTTTTTATTTGTAAAGCACTTTACATTTTTCAATCTCAAAGTGCTACAGAGTTTAAAACCCCATTTCCTGGGTCGAAGTCAGTTTGTTTCATCATTTCTACATAATGATTATTTATATGTCTTGATTTTAGATCAGAACACGTATGTCCTTGAGAGCAAACCTGCAACTCCTCCCACAACTCTTAAAGCCCTTTTCAGACTCTACTGCACTCCTAATAAAACCCACAATTGTCCGGTGGGCTGCATGTGTTTGTACAACAGCAGAAATGTTCACCCTTAATGTTTCATAACAGCAATCTTGTCAAAGGTCCACACTGACTGAGCCAATGTGTGAATACAGCAGGAAATATTCAGGGAAATTCAAATTTCAATTTGAGTGGGCCGGTGAAAACATTTTGTATCCTGTGACCAATGTGAAACCAGTGGGAGAGCGTACAAAAAGTACAGGGAGGTCTGCAAAATCTTCACCATAAAAGATTTGTATTTTTACTTGAAGAATCATTTCTTTCGTTGTAGATTTATAAACCAGTCTCACTTGTTCTAATCACAATGCTCTGATGTTGTGTAAAACAATATGAACAACCAGTAAAAGTTACATTAGTCAAAGCCAGCATGGAGAGGGTTGGTCTTTAGACAATAGGGTTTAGTATAAAGGATGCTGAAAGTGGATGTACGTATATCTTCAAATATTACACCCTTTACATAAATGAATGTGATGAAAGGAAGAGTCATTCCGCTGGTAACAGAGGCCGGCCCTGAGCTCAGGATCAGTCAGGATCAGGAGCTCTCTGTCTGATTCCTCAGTTTTAAAGCCTGCATAACTACGCCGGCATACTAAAGACTTGTATTCATCTAAATGAGTGTGCACAGAAATCCAATTGCTGCAATCTGCAATGACATACTTACAAAAACTCCGACCCTGCAAAGCAAAACAGAGTTATCGGTTATCAACACAACAAACTGGACATGTTTCATGATAAATGACCAGACAGCGCTCACGCTAAGCATTTATCTTCTTCACAAAAGTCCAAATATGGAGACCTAGTCTATTCTTTATAAGTTGGCATTCATATGGGAGCCTCTAACATTTAACATGTCTCTTTTTTCTATTAGGCAAATAAAGGAAAGCCCAGGAGTTAAGTTGTTACACAGTTAAAAGACCTTCTGAATCAAGCAGAATCATCTGTTAAATACTACTTATTATAATTATACAATAATAGCAAACGGGAACCTTTTGCAACTATTTTTTTTTTGTTATATAACTAATGTTATAGTTGATGGATTTTTATTTTTTACATGGCCAAGTTTGGAATAATGAGGGCAATGTTTGTGAAAGTGGTAGCGGCTGACAAATGCAAATATGCTGCACGACCAAAACTACTCTCCACTTAGGAAGAAACATGGTGCACATTCAGCAACGATGCAAATGCAAAAACAAAGATGCATAAGGCCAAATCAAATTACACTCCAAGAAGGAGCTGGAAATGTGATACAAATGCGATGCCAGCAAAGGCCGTCTCTCAACCCAAGGTCAACGGTTTGATCCCCTGCTCTTGCCACTACATGTGTGATGTGTCCCTGGGTAAGACATTTAACCCCAAGTTACTACTGCTGCATTGTTGTGTATGAATGTTTGTATATGGGATAAGTTACTACTGATTTACATTACAGAGTGACCTCTGCCGTCACTGTTTAAAGGGGCAAGTTTACACTGGAGTAAAAACACTTTGAATAGTCAGAAGACAAGAAAAGCGCTTTACAAGTCAATTCCATTTACCATTTGTACTTACTGGAAAAATATGGGTAACAGCATAAAATAGAAAAAAAACACAAACATGTATTATGATAAAGTTACACTAACTTCTTTCATTATGTTTTTTTATTTAATTTGGATTCAATCTATTTGGGGGGGTTTTGGGGTCTATTTTGAGATATTTTATGTTGTCTAAGCAATTCTGTTGTGTCCTGCAGCTTGAAATGTTTGTTTACAGATGTGTTCATTAAGAGCTCAGTTAATTCATATGAAAGAGCAAACTTGTCACCCAGTTACATGCAGTTTTGTTGAACATTAATGTTAGCAAACAAAAATGGCCATGGTTAGTTTCTGTTGTTTCATCACAAGCCCATTCTTAAATAAATGTAATGTGTTGACTTTACTGTAAAGGGTTTAGGGGCTTACTGGGCTATTTTAAAATTAATATAGGCTATAGCCTAAATGTTTTTTAAGTTTAGACTTCTGATGATCCAGCAAAGGTTCATTAAACTCAAGTCATTCCTGAGATCGAATATAAACATTCTACCCCCTGCATTTGTTTAAAAAAAAAGATGCATGTACAGAAGGCTAATGTGTGGCAGTGTTTAAAAAAAAAAAAAAAAAACCTCAATGAAACAGACACCTGGGAATATCAAAAGCGGGTCTCCCATATGTTTTTTCAGCCTTGAAAACAACACAGTTTAGAGTGTTATTTACAGGTCATGAAGCCTGAACACTGAGCATGAATAATAACTACCAACACCATCTGAGGAACTTCAAAATTTCACATTAGCGAGTAATGAACATTAGTGTTATGAAGAGGGTCACTGAGCACATCTAACTCACACAGAGTGTTCCCTCATTCGACGCACCCTTCGAAAAAAAAAAAAAAAAACACCCTGGAAAATTCTGCAATAAACCAGAGAGTGAGTCTCAGCTTTATAGCATGGGGGTGAAACCACATCCATTATAAACAGTAGCTGCAGCTCCCTTCCCTGAACCTAAACTGCTGTGACTTTAAATCCAGACAAATGTTTAAATACTCCGCACAACACAAGCTTGTAAATCTGTTCTACCACAAAACAAACAACAACAACCAAGTCAATAGTATATATATTGACACAACCTTCTTTTTTTTTAGTATTTTTTTGACCATATAAGGTAATAAAGTAATGAGATGCTTCAGAGGAATGATACTGTTTAGGTTTAGGATATTTCATCCCTAAAAAGTGTCGTTGGGCTTGAAGTAAATAAGTCATGCATCAGTTCTATGTTAGTAAACCAGCTGATGTTGAAATGTCATTAGTGCTAGTGTCATCATAAACAGATGGGCGACAAGGGCAAGGACTGTACCCCCTGGAATTTAATGGACAAACCCAGTTGCAAAGCTGACAGTACTTCGACGTGATGTGAGGCGTGATTGGTTTGTTGGTATTCTGACCCTTAATGAATGTTTGAAAGAAAAAAAAAAAAGAGCAGTGAGGCATAAATAAACGGAGAAACCGAAGAAGACAAAACATTATTAAAAGTAAAATGAATACCAACCAGAGGTCAACAAATGATAAATCTAAGAGAACAGGGTGTTTACTAAAACAACAGAGCTGACACAGTGACACAAAAGGGAACACTGCTTGTAAGTCAAAATATCTCACAAGGGGTGTGTCGCAATGAGCTGCTTCCTGGATTTGAGAGTCCTAAGCCTCCAACACAACACTTGCTCGCTCAAGATTTGACCTCTCAATAACCAATGCACGATCAACACTTAGGTAAGCTTCTTTGTTTGTAGTAAAAGCAGCCCACAACGTGAGGTGAAACCCACGGCAGAACAAAGATTTCTGTGACGGTAACGAAATCTGTTTCTTGCCACAACTACCTGACTTTGACACAGGTGGCAGTATGAGCATAGCTGGCACATCCGCCAAGAAGCAAAAAAAAAAGAGGAAGCAACCATTTGGAACATCTAGCGGACCATCCTGCTAACTGTAAATGTTTTTGTTTGTTGTCGACCTTCTCCCTACGTCCACATGGGCTCATCAGCTCAGAGGATGAAATGTGCCCGTGCTTCGCAGATACAACGGTTTTTAAAGCGACAGTAGCTGGAAAGACGGTGTCGATCCACTTCTTTTGGAGAACAGTTGCGTTCATATCTCCCGCAGACGTACTCAAGCACACATGAATCATACCAGACACCACCTCTTTAAGCAGACGCCGGCAAAGTTACCTGTGTACAGTACAATTACGGCACGTTTATGTTTACACTGATCAAATGAACCAGACTTTAGGGTCATGCTTGTAGTTTGAAACCACCCTTAGATAGCTCTGTGTGCTTTTATTTGGCTATAGTACAAGGAAACATCACCAACAACATGTGCAAACAATGTGAAGGCGTCATGTCCTGGCATCGACGGCAGCACCAGACCTAAATTATACCCTCAAAAAGTCAAGTCAGTTCCTCCCTCATTGTTTATGACAAAGCTGATATTATTGGAAGTCCCACCCCTTCTTGGTTCTGATTGGACGGTGAGGGAGAAGCGACATTGACAAGCGCTTATCCTAAAGTTGAACAGTTTTTAACTGAGTGTGCCAAAAGCACTACACTTGATTTGAATACAAGCACTGCCAGTGCAAAAATCACAGTCTTTAGACCTGTGTACACGGCAGAGTTTAATTCATGCCGTTCATTTGTTTTGATACATAATGTGACTTAGTGATGTGATGCATGTAGCTCTATTTCAAAGTATGTAGCTCTCAGAGAAAAGAAATTTGTGAGACCTCTGCTTTAGGGCTTCTGTTCTGAAGATGGGCATTTTTCTGTCTTGTGTTATTTATGGCCACATGCTGATTCTTTGTATTGATTTGATAAGGAAAGGGTGAGAAACATGAGTAGAGTGTATGCTTGGTGAATACGGAGCAGCACATTTGGACATGAATCCTAATACTGTCTCTCAGAACAGTTTCGCTTGGACTTGTTTGGTATCATAACTCTGACAGAAGCCTCTTGTGCAGCAGCAGCTGCGCGGAAATAGTCTCTATGTCGAGAGAGCCGAGCAAGAAAAAGAACAAACTGTAATGTTTCTAATATGTCGCCTTTGCTTTTCTCTGCTCTCGCTGAGTGCTCCGCAACATCTCCAAACAATGCATAATTTATGTGTATGTGATTTTTCTCTCCTGTCTCTTGATGAAGAAAGATGACTTTATGTACAAACGCTTGAGGGTATAGTGTCGTGTCTGTTAACACTTCCCTTTCACACATGCCAAGGGTTTGCAAATTAAACAACAGCCTAAGAATTTTTTTTTGATAAATGCAACACAAAAACATATTTTTTTACTAATTTACACTTTTGCCTCACAGCCATTTTCCAGCAATGGCGTCATGTCTATACATTAAATTGTATTTTAGAGTTTCTTGGTCTATTGAAAAAACATTCAATAGGAAATATTTTTTTCACTTGAAGCAGCTAAAAAAACCTAACCTTTTCTAACCTTTTCAAATAACATGAAGAGCTTTCATTATCTGCTGCAGCATTGATTTAATATCTTTCCTTACACAGTGTTGGTCAACTGAGGGAATGTGTTGTAAACAACTGTTGTTACCTGCTCATAAAAAAGTCATTTTCATGTGATTGTTTTCCGAGAAAAAAGTGGGGATCCATGGCCTTAAGATTCATATCATCATGTGGGTGTGGAAGACCTTCGGTAAACAAGCTCTCTGCTTGTGAAAATGCCAAGCGTTTCCACCGATTTCACCCGTCATTCGACAGAAAACTGAAAGACATGGTGTCCATTGTGATCGTCCGGGTGATGTCAGAGCTTCAATGAGAAGCAGGGGAGAAAGCAGGCTGCTGTGTGAGTTCACTATGGGGAAGACTGGACACGAGGAGAAGGACAAGATTAACTTTAATTTTGTTTTAATTTGTGAAACAAGCTGATAGTCCATGCCCAGGGTCTGGTCTGGGATGACAACAGTGGGTCACTGGCTTATGAATTCAGGGGGAGAGGTGTGTGTGTGCGTGTCTGCACACCAAATGGCAACCTCCAGATTGACAAACAAAGCCCATATAAAAATGCAAAAAGCTGCAGTGCGTCCAGTGGCCACTTGTAAAAGCCAATGTTAAGTGCCATGTCTATGCACTTTTTTTTATAGTAGAAATAAAAATGTTTAAAGCCTGTTTCATGAAAAGGGTTTTGCCTCTACAGCTCATATTTATATTTGTAAAAACGGGGGCTAAATAGTTTGAATTTGCATAAACAGGGGCATAGTTGAGTTGTCTGTGTGTGCCAGCAACTATACACAGGCCACTTCCTGGACATGCCCATAACCCAGTCATGCTGCTGGGAAGAATTTTTTTCAAGTATCATTTTTGCTTTTTTTTTTTTTTTTTTTTATGTTGCTAAAAGCAACATTTCCTCTGACAACAGGTCCAGGAGGAAGTGCTGTATAGCATTACAAGTGTTACACAACAACAATATGGCAGGAAGAAAACAACAAGGTGCACAGACAGGATGGGAGCAGGCGCTGGACCATAACATCTCCTGTTCTTAGCACTGCCAGGCCTCATTGTGCCAAGTTCATGACTCAGTCGGTTTATATTGTCTTCCTCTGCCTCTCCAGCTACTTCTGCTGAGCGACTATTATGCCCTCAATGCTGCAAAAGGGAGAAAAAAAAAAACTGTAAGACATTTTAAGCTCAAAGCGCTGGGAGGAGAGAGAGTCATCACAGGTGTGACAGCAAGGTGCTGTGGGCGAGTTACCCCAACCAGCATAGCACGGCTCCACTTTTTATCAGCGCAGGGGAGAAGCTAAAGCAGAGAGGGTCAACTGAGCAGTTTAAGACAGACAGTTGAAAGTGTAGCCGCTCAAATTCACATGACTGTGACCATGCTAAGTCCAAACAATGTGCAGCTGTCTAAAACATCAGCGCAGGTACTTAAAGTGAGCTGCGCTGTGTCTGGAAAGAGGCTGCCAGAGGAGAGTGGATGATGAGAAGATGACAGAGTATCAGGGCTTGACAGCACAGCTAGGAGTGATGTACACAGTATGTAGTCATCAAGGAAGGTCACACAGTCGTCTCACCACAAACCCTGGAGTGTCCTGGCAGGCCTGGATTAAATGAGCAGGCATACAGGACACCTCTCCCAGGGGAGGTGAACCTCCAAAAGGAGAGGTGGGTGCACAGGGCAGCACCTCGGGGATCTGCAGCAGGATCATTTGTGAATCTCCTCCTGGGCGTCACAGATGTGCACAAACGGCAGCGCAGGCTGTCGGCCGGGTATTAAGGGAAATTCATCCATAGATAAAACGTGTTGGACTGGATAGTTTCCAAGGATCAGTCTGCGTCTTCTGGCTGAGAGTGGCTGATTTAGAAAGAGCTGATAAGACCCTGATTCCCAGATAACAGACAACACTGATTATGTTCTTAACCAGAGAAGTTGAAGCTTTTAAAAAGAACATTTTAGTAAAAAATGAAGCAAACACATGATTGAGCTTTAGAAACAAATGATAGTTGTTTTTTTTTTCCTCAAATGCAGGAAGACACATTATGATATTGGACAAACATTCAGTGGTAAAATATGACTGTACAGTTTGAACAGAAGTACACTTTTAAGGTACTTTACTGAAGGTCCCCATGAAATAAGGATAAGGAGAGGTTCACAATGTTTCCCAGTTTGTTATTTAAGACAATATTTGTATTTCTCACACATCTGCCATTATCTGCCACATATATTGTTTCAATCTTAGCAATATCTAAGTATGTTTATACGTCTCATTATTTTAATTTCCTGTAAAATGTTTTCCCATGTAAAATGACTCATCTTGCAGGCAAGGTTCTTTATTATTTATTCCGACCAATCAAATTCATTCTGTTATGTCCTGTCTTCTATCTTTTGAATGGGTTAAAAAAAATTACTTAAAAATATGCCACGACAAGACAGACACAGTTACTCTTGAAGTTCCACTTATGGGGACGTTTTAGAGATTCAATGACGTGTGCCCTGACACAGTGACTGAGCTGTTCAGAGTTCACATTGTCAGCTTTTAACACTCAAGAGTGTTTTAATATAACAAAAATCCAGAGAGCCACAAAGTCTTTTGTACATCTGTCAAAATCTATTTTGAGGTTAAAATGTATTCTTTTTTGATCACTTCCTGTCACTACTTACTTTTCAATTGTCGTTTCAAGCTGTTAATTTGGGGAATGGAAAAATGCTATATAACAATTTCACAAGAAACATTCAGTGCATGCACATAATAATGTCACTTTGCAATGCAGACCAATTTGACCCTTTGTTGGCTCTCTGATTTGTCTATTTAACCACCAATCAGAGAGCCCCCTTTCATAGCAACTGTTCCTGGGCTGCTTCCAGTTCGACAAACTTTTGCCTTGCCCAAGTCTTTTCAGTGTGCTGTGATGTAATTGTGACCTTAATTATGTGACTACAAAATGGTTAAAAGCTGCTTGGGGTGTCCCGAAGAGTGACACAAGATATCCACATCATTATCCGGTTGTTTTTGTGCATGGCAATTGTGCTACAAATGTATCTTTTTAAAAACTGAGACATGTTTGAAGCTAACCTGAATTCATTTTAGTGGGATCATAATACTGTTCAAACAATTCTGCTGACATCGCGTCTTTCTTGGATGAGGAATGAGTTAATTGATCTCGGTTTATAAGCGTTACGGGCAGAGTCAGGCATCTTTTTCAAATCCTGCACACAGTGTTCTTTAATGCATTCAGTTCTGAAGAACCAACTTGGGGTTACGCAATCGCGCATTGTTTTGGAAATGTCTCTGAGACACAACGGCATATATTTCAAGACAAATTAAAAAACTGAAACAGTTCTCAAAAGAAAAAAAAAGTGTATCAAATAATTCTGAAAGTTAAGTTGTACAATGTCTTACGGTGTTTGAGAACTGCACTAATTGGCCTACTAGGGTTGAATTATTCATTATTTATTTACATTTACTGTTTGATAACATTTCAGCACTTACAGATTTATTTACAATATCAAGTGCATTAAAAATAATGCAGTAATTATTTTGTCCTATGTCTCCACATTTGGACTTTCTTTACAGTGGGTGGAGTCGCCCCTTTCGGCCATGAGAAGGAAGCTTTAAGGGCCTTCTGCATTCGCTTCACTTCATAGACCCAAAGGCAATACAGCAACTTCTTTCTCAAAGTCTATGAACCCTCGGATTTAATTAAAAAAAAATGTACAAGCATCTTTACTTTAAAAGATTTTTCCCATTCCGTGGCTCACCCTGAATACACGAGGCAGATAAAGCCTCAACCAATCACAGGGTTTGGCATTGGCCTGTAATGCCTGTATACAAATCCACCTAAAAACAAAGAAATACCTGTTTTTGTTCTTGAGCATTGCCCATTTCTTTCACTTTTACATTTTCATTGCTGTACACATGTTCATTTTGTGAACACTTCTACATTTATATTTTACTAACATTGATTCATCCTAACACACTGTCAGAGGCACACTTTCATAAAAATTGAAACAGTTTGTACTAAGATATAACGAAGTAAACCACTTTGCACGCAGACAGAGGCAATAGTTTCTTTCAAACTCGAATATATTTTTAACTTTCTGTTGTTCAGACTCAATTTAAATCACAGGGTTACTGTGTTGTTTCTGTTGCTGGAATGTCTTCTGCAGCTTTTAGCAAAAAAACAGGAAGAAAGGAGTGTCACTTATCGGGCATCAGGTGTGTTGAAAGCTTGTGCTGAAGTTGATGGACTCAAAGTGATGGATATGGCAGACAGTTTCATTTTGTTTCACCTGAACTTAATGTGAAAGGTTTGACTGCAGTTCGTACACTGACTCAGATTCCAATCCATTAGAGAGAAATCAGGATGCATTAGACCTTTCGATGGAGTGTATGCCCCACTCAGTTTTAAATTGCTTTTCTTTTTTTTTCATCATGCATGCTGTTTGGAACAATCAAAATTCAGGAACATATCTGACACGTGCGTAGATGTAATGCTAATGTGGAGGCAGATATGGCCAATGACTGCTAAGTTGTTTTTAAAATAAGAGCTAAAGCCACTGTTAAAGAGATGAAAAAGGGATGTCAGGATACATTGTTAGAGTCAGAAGTGTCTCGAGCTCCAGTTGCAAGTGCTTTTAATTTATTTATCCGCTGAGACGTACTGACAGGCAAACCAAGAGTCATCTAAAAATGCAGTAAAGGCCGTTGAATTAATAAAAGGCTATGAGCTTTTACCAGAGTTGTGAGAGGAGAAGACTGGGGTTATTTTAGCTGCTTCGCATTCGGCTCACTGCCGCTCTGACAGAACAAGAAGAGCCAGTACAGTCCCAGAGCAGCTGCAGTGCATTTTACAGTACATATGTACCTTGACTTGACTTGTTTGTTTTTCTGAGATGTAGCCTATACATTTTATACCATTTGTTGTTGTCAGTAAAAGGTTTGCTGTTGCAAAAGTAAAACACTGAATTATAGAACATATTCGATGCATGTGTGTACATTTAGTTGTCCTCTTTTAAGTCTGCCATATTGACATCTCTTTAATCCTCCTTCAGTCACAAACGATGTATAAATATGACATGTACAGATGTTTGAATCCTTGGACTAAGAGTGTGGAGATTTTTTCATACAGGTCACTTTTTTTTGTTGAAAAACCTCAAGAAAACTTTGATTCTGGATTGTCTCATTAACAAGCACTAGAAGCTACGAAAAGGTGCAATGCATTTTTTTTTTTTGAGGAGGAGGTAAACGGCAGGAGTCAGGGATTTGGAGCATCGAAACATCTGATTGAAATACCACCAGATTTACATGTGAGCCTCAGCAGCACAATAAACAACTTAATCTGATGTCAGGCGTGAGAATGGATACTAAACTACTAAAAGTGAATGAACTGATGTGCACGAACAATTTTTTTTGTTTGTTTGTTTGATTTGTTTGAATGCATGTAAGTACGGGATTTAAATGTTAACTGTGGTTCTTTTAAAAGTATTGAAATGCATTTTAAGTTACATTTTACAACTTTAGTTTGATAGAGTTGAAGCAAAAAATAGTATTTACATGCTGAAAGTCACATAGATATTGACTTGTAATCAACCTTATGAAGAATAAAAATGTCTCATCTAAAAAATACATTCAACAAGATAAGAAGTCAGATGGAGGGAGTCTGTGTTTCAACCAATCAAATCCCAAACCCTTACAATCAAAATCTTACTGAGACACTGGCAGACCTTTGAAGTCATTAAGGTCCTCACTTTGCTGAGGACAGTCTTTCTGTCTCTGAGTCATCCCTCTCCGCCTCCCGCGGCTTTATGTCTTCATGCCCTGACAAAGACGGCTCACGGGTATCTCCGACAGTCAGACCCGCAATTGCCTGGCTTACAATGACAGAGAACTGCACAAAATCATTTTGATGTTGGCGGAGAATAATGCAAACTTAATTACCCTGAGCTAATAACGTCAGGCAATTGAGCCAAACTTGACTCAGTGTCTTCTTCTAATTGTTCAGAGGGCTAAAACCTTTTTTTTTCTGTTTCATTTCGGGAGGCCGCTCAGCAGAGGTCCCCACTCGCGATAAGGACGGCTGCGATGGCGACCGCATGTCAACTTTATTTCCTGGTTGGTCTCTTCAATGTGGATAATTACACAGAATTTTAGCAGACCACAGATAATGTAAGCATGACTAATCCGATCATTTCTATATGAGTGTAGAACTGAAGGTTGTTAGACAAAACCAAAACAAGTGTGCAGTGCAGAGAGTTCTGAACATTTGAAGAGAATCGTCCTTCTCTTCTGTTTGACTGTGATGTTAACCTTGGCTGAAATAATTGTGGTTGCAAACGTGTTTCAACAAGACATTTTGGTCAAACAAACCGATTACTCTATTGTTTTGTATTGGACAAAAGCAGTGTGTGGATACCAAACACAGAATATTCCCTGCATTTTTTGCTTCTTGATTAGTAGGATTGCATCTCAAAGGCTGCAAATCAGTTCCTTTGTTTGCTTCTCAAAGAGACTGAAGGAAGGGGATTAGAGCCGTTTTTGCATCCTGAGGCCAAATCTTACACAAGGTTCAGAGAATTAATCAGTGTAGTGCCAAGACAAGGTTGAAACATTTTGAGAAAAAGAGACTATCAAAACAAAAAAAATGGTATTGTTCATTAAATAATGTTTGTTTGATAGCATTTATTAAAATCTCATTAACGACTGAGCTAACTACAGATGAAGGATAAACCAAAAGGAAAGATAATCCTTATTAGCGTTTCAGCTTTTTGTAATTTAAATAAATACTAAAGCAGTGACACAACTTTCATATTTTCAGGTGCTCTTGTAAGAAATGTGATAATTTGACAGTCTGACAGGCGATCACTGACTGAAGGGAGCCACAGAAGTCAAAAATAAAAGCCATTAAATAATTTTAAAAAAAGCCGATAGCCTGAAGTCATCAGCAGCATTGTTTGAAGTCTCTCCCAGCAGATCTAATGCAAGTACAAGCAGAACATTTCAACTGGTCAAAGTGTCAACCATTTGTCTTTCAAAGCTTTCACATGTGTGTCAGACTCTCCTCAGTTCCTTCACAGTACAGTTAAAGACTGAGGTACGGGCCATGTCCCCTTATCGGCAGATGACAAGAGATGTTGGTGTAAATCAAGCTGATGTTCTACATGAGTTCTTTTTGTCTTAAAATAGACGGCATGTGACGAGAGATGCAAAGAGTGACATCTGCAGCTATAGGTTTGATCAAACTCGTGTCACTGCTAAACACACTGTTTGAAATGTGTGTTCCCACACAATGGATGAACCTCACACCTGAATTACAGCAGCAGTGTTGCAGTGTTACAGCAGCAGTGTTGCTTTGAACCTGTTTGCACATGTGAAGTGGTACTGAAGGTTCAAGAACAATAGCATATACAGATATATATTTGAACAACTCTTGGGTTTGTAAGAGGCTCTCTTTGTTTTTTTTTCTATTCACAATACGCTCAGGCAGTCTCTCATTGACTTTGACCCTGACTCCTCGTTTATGTATCTGTCACAGTCTGTGTTTATGTGTGAGTGTTTATGTGAGTGACGCAAACTTTGGTTATATAGGTACATTTTGTTGGTCATTTTGTTAGCCTAGCTTGGCGTAAAGGATGAAAACCACTCATTTCAAGCTCCTTCTAAATCCTCTGATTTAAATGAACACTTTCTGTAATATTTGGTTGACCTCTACAAAGAACTGCCAACATGATGAGACTGTTAATCAAGTCAGTCTCATCATTTCATTTTATGCCCTCTTGCGTCCATTTTCCATGGCAACAGTGTTCAAATAACCCTGAAAACAACCCACAACTGCTTCATGGGTGCGTTACTTTCACACACATGAATACACTTATTTAATAAATTTTAGAGACAACATGTAGTATGACAAGCTGCAAGAATTTATTCTGACTGTGGTCAAAGCTTTACTTCCAATGTCTTGCTTTTTGCTTTTCTAATATCGTCTCACTGTTGGTGGGTTCCTATTTACTGTACCGACACCCATAATTTAACCAATCCTCTAATCTCTCAGCACAGAGAGATGAAGGATTGTTGGCAAAGGTGCCCTATACTACTGTCTATTGCTTAATTTCTCAGGGGTTTGATCTTTTAAAATGTGCATTTTGTTTTTGCTTCTTATTTTGACATGAGTGTAAATGAGGGAACTCTCAATTAAGGTTTGGAATTGAATTAAAAGAGCTGTTGTTCTTTTAGCCCCGGTTTCTAAGGGCCAGGGTAAAGTAATATAGAAGAGAAAGATAGTATCAATCAATCAATCTTTATTTGTACAGCGTCAATTCATAACAGGTGTTATCTCGAGACACTTTACAAAAAGCAGGTAAAGGACCTTACTGTTTGTCTGTTAACATTAACAAAAGAGATGGTAACAGGACCATGCTCATTGTTATGTTTACAAAAAGCAGGTAAATGACCTTACTTATGGTTAGTAAAGGCATGTGTCGTAGCACTGCACAGACACTTAAAGGTCAAACACCGTTAACACAAAATAACAACCTCCACCACAAGGAATAAACCGAAAGTGTTCTTCAGCCCTTCACTTTATTCCAACTTTATCCAACGAGGTCACGTTAAAAACTCTTATAATGCTAAACGTAATAATTTCATTTATGAGCAGTATGGTTCAAATCTGGAAGGACCCGACCATATTTAATGTTTTGCATATCCTATTTGGTAATCTTCATACTATTGAACATGTTAGCATTCAGTAACGTACTACCCAAAATGAAGTTAGAGAGGATGTGAATTCCATGTTAAGATTAAGTTAGTAAGCAATTTTCGCTTGTCTTATTGTACAGGTAAAACCACCTACTGATAATATGATCTTTCAGCCACTTACTAGCTCACCGTTACATTACCTAAAATAGGCTGAATGCTAAGTTAGCTGTTGTCTGATTGCACTTCATGGGATTTTAAATATGGCAGAGGGAAATAGAAGGCATATAAATATGGTCAAATGAAATGGTCTCAATCCATTGATAATTATTCTCTGAATTACAGCTCACATTTAAACTGCTATAAAACAGCAAAAGAAGCACCTGTATTTAACCCTCCTGAGGCAAAACAGTGTCAAACTCTTAACAATCTCCTGATCTGACCCACCGCTACTTAATGCTCAGCATGATCTAGAGATGGCTCTGATTAATGTCACTGTAGTGTAATTTGTGTGTAAATTTATAGAGGACACAGGTTGCAAATTTGCGGAAACACAATAAAGAGAATGGGAACACAACAAAGATTTGAATCATGTTTTTTTTTTTAATGGAGCCGTGCCGGTCCCTCCTGTGCAGATGGACACTGGGATGTGATAGTGGAGTCTGGATTGGTTCAGGGCAGTTAAGTTACATGGATGATTTTTACACAGAGAGAAAATGATGCGTATATCGAGACTGTCAGAGAGGAATAACTGCTGCTGTTAGGGCTAGAATAAGCATGAATTATGATATGAATGTTCAGCCTGAGGTCTCAGTCACAGATCAGATATCCGATTAGATTCACATATGAAAGTGTCTGCAATCATTATTTAAAAGTGTCAGATTTATTGGAATTTTGCTTTTTTGGGGTGGATTTGAATGAAGATGAAAGGATTTGTTCCACTTTGTAACAATAGATATCCCTGTTGGATAAGACATCCTGTTTTAGATAAAACAACATCAACACACTTTTTTTTGATAATGTATTGTTCTTGACATGAATATGACATTTCAGTGTCAAGTACTCTTTTTAAATCCTGTACCCAAAGGCTAAAACCTGGTCCAGGCTGAGATTTTAAAAATCTTAACAGATGTCGAAAATGTGAGAGACCCCACAAATGACGACGTATGTATCAGTCTACCACATGGTTACAATTGAACAAATGTTAATATTTAGCTGTGGATGTTTTTATGTGTTTTCTGGCCTGCAATTGGGCGCAGTTGCCCCTGTCTTAAGTTTACGTATTTATAACAACTCATAACTGGCCATTTAATGCTCAGATAATACCTGAAGTGTGGCCACATTTAAACAGGAAAAAATTATAGGCTATTTGTCCAATACAAGAAGAGTCTGCCCCTTGCTGGTCACAGTTGGCTGACTTAATCTAATATAATATATGACTTCCCAATATCTTACTGATGCAGTACTAATGCAAAAATACTCTCTCAACTTGCCTTTCTCTCTATCTGTGTTACCTGTTGCCCCCCCTCCTTCTCCACCGCTAACACCTCCAGACTCTGTCAGAATGAACAAAATCAAAACAAAGCATGATTCACTGTGGCAGTTTGGCAGCACTGAACAAGAACAGAGTCTGGCGGGCAGGTTAGGAAAAACAGTATTTAAATGTGCTGTAAGACAGTGAGTGTACCAACACAGAGTCAGCTTTGAGATGATGATAAATTGTACACGCCCTGCAGGAATTTCTATGGATCCAAATTGCTTGTTCGATACCATCCTGAAGGAGTGTTTTCAGAATTTACTGTTATGTATTGACCGAACAAACAAATCCAAGAGATGCTGTTCAAAGAGCTGCCTCCAGATCCTTTGTCATTTTGTAACAGACATTTATATCTCTAATGCATATCTGTATGATGTGTATCAGACAAATACTAAACATAGATTACATATTTGCATAACATCCGTATCAGTGCATCAATACAGATTTGAATAACTAGATTTTTTAGACTGCTGCTTGTAAGTAAACCTGAGCTTCCTTATTCATGGTCGTCAGCTTGATTAATGACGTGCTACCGATTCAATTCTAAGTAATTTAAGGTTGCTGGTAATTATCCTCTAACTTCATTTTACACACACTGCAAAAAGAGTAAATGAATCAATATGGAAATAAATCTTGAATTAACAGAATCCTATTAACAAGATTCTGTTAATTTACAATTAAGTAAATCCCATTATCAATTCCCCCCATTCACTCTCGTCTGTGTGCCGGGCAGAAAACGATTTCACCTCTTTGATGGCAAGCCCTTACACTCAGTGTTATTGCACTCAGGAGGACTCGAACAGCACAGGAAAAAATATATAGTGCGGCCATTAATTTGCCATCTCCAGAAAAGGGCATCAGTGGTCTGTGAAATCACTTTGTTCGTTGGAGATGGTTGCACTTTCTGTTCATTTACGTCTGATAATGACTTAGATTATGTGAAGCTCCTCGTCCGCCTGTCTCTTCTTTGGCATCCGCAGTGTGTCAGCCTGGAACGTCCCCGTGCCCTCACTGTCTGTCTGATTTTACTCCTGACAAAGGCTTAAACAGCTTCAGCTTTAAAGTGATCAAAAGAACACATTGGTTGAATGAGAGCCGAGACACTCCCTCTGTTGAATGAGCCACAGTTTTGTTTGCTCTGATCCATGAAATAATCTGTCAATGGGATGGGAAGACGTGAAACATTCCCATCGATTCTATTTTTTATTGTCAGTGTTCAGTTCTGCTCATGTGGTTTTATTGCACCATGGGAAGTCTCTGGTGCGCCTCTGCCATCTATTGTTTCTCAACTTCTGCTGTGTGTGGGAAGCCGTAGATTCTGTGCACTTATTACTCTCTGACTGCAGGATTCTGGTTAGAGAGTAACAAACCTTTTTGGCAATACTAATCATTCTCTACAGATGCTACCTAGGCTTGAAATTATAATCAGCAAAGTTTAATTACACTTTACACAATTACACACCAAAATTCTACCCATGCACTCATAAATGATCCTCGTTAACTGTTTGAAACCACAAGAAATATTGTGCCATAAGTTCATGAATAAAAACGTTGCTATGTTTGTGTGTTGATCATGTTCTTGGCTTTTGACTTCCACTTTTGTTCAGTCTTCACTTGTGATTGGAACTCCAGCTCTTTAGTGATTCCAGTACATTTGGCTCAGTGAAGATATAAGAGCCACCTCTTATGGCCACTCTTATGGCTCCCGAACAGCTCTTTATTTTGTACCATTTTAACAAAAAACAGCCTAAACGAGCAATGTTTTGACCTATGCTTGATGTGTGTATCTTGTATGTATTTTACTTAAAATGATGCATTGTTTGGGGCATTTGTAGCCTAGTGGTTAGTGCATGTGGCTCGTGTTTGGAAGCTGTAGTCTTCCAAGCAGAGTACCCAGGTTCAAATCCGACCCTTGGCTCCTTTCCCACCTGTCATTCCCCACTCTTTCTCTTTTCCAGGTTTTGATTCTAACCGTTGTCCTATTTCTAAATAAAGGCAAAAAGACGTCATATAAACCTCTATAAAATATATCTATACTAAAAAAAATAATTCCAAAAATAACAATTTTCTAAAGGACGGGGTACCTGCTGAGTTGATGCAGTTTTGTCAGTGCTTCTGATTATTAAAACGGCGCACCCATTAACATAGCATTCAATTGGTGCTTGGTGTGCTTTTGGCCGAGAACACCCTTTATTCAGTTATTACAGTGTATAAGGGTGTTTTCACACCTACCTTGATTAGTTCACTTGAAAATAAACTAGAACTCTGGTGCGGACCTTTTGAGTAGGTGTGAATACAAACCGTCAAACTAGGGTGCGCACCAAACAGCTGGACCGAGACCCAATCAAAGAGGTGGTCTCAGCTTTGTTTTGATGTGTGAATGCAACCTGACCTCAGTCCGACCCAGTTCTAAAAATCATAGGCCTTTTCGGACACAACAGGCTCCCCGTTGCCATGCGCATTAAGGGAAATAATTGTTTGGTTAGCAACACAGTTTTGTTGTTTGCTTCTATCGCCTACTTCTTTGATATAAGACACAGAAGTAATCTTCGGTCTATCTTTCAGACACTTTCACTGGTGTTTCATCGCTCTGTTCTTTTATTATCTAATACTTTTAAATCACACAGACCACAAACATAACAGCAGCTGCAGCATTGGTTTCTTGGCGCTTCACATCTTTTCCTCCGCGGCAGTCTGATCCTCCGTCTTTCCCCTGCGCCACTTACTGCATTAACCTCGGCCATATTTATTATAACACCAGTTGATTGACCACACATAGGTTGACATTTGTTTACGCAATATTTTCGTACCTAAACTAAAATTACTTTCATTTTGTGATTACCGCCTTATTCCGCCCCAGACCTTTTTGTCCGATGATTGAACGATCTTTGCACACATGGTTTTCTTTAGGACTTCTGGGCCTCTTTGGAAAAGTGTATTGTGAAAACGAACCCCACCAAACCAAAAAAAGAAACGTTGTAAAAGGTCCTGACTAAATACAGCGAACTAAAGGACTTTCCTGGTGTGAATACACAATACGATAACAACAACAAGGGGAAAAGAAGAAAATCAGCTCTCAGATGGGACTGGCTCCACCTGTTCATATGGGAGCGAATTGAACCAACTTGTTTTGCAAATCACGTGTATCATTGACATTTTTATTTTCAACTAATCCAGATTTTGTCCTTCAGATGCTGTAACCAATATTACTGGTTTAATTAATATGAAGGGGGAACAATGACATAAATGGAGATAGCAAAGCTAATATTGCTTACCTAAACATTTAAACAACTTCAATGACCCATGATCTAAATATTTTACAGTAATACTAAGTCCTGGCTGAAAAATAAATTTACGATACAAAAACACGCTACACAACAGTACTAAAATGTAACTCAGCAATATCCATATTTTTGGTAAATGTTTAGACAAGAAAAATATCCCACAAACAACCACTGCCAAGAAGGGAAGTTCATGACTAAATTTCATGAATTCTAATAAGGCAGAAAGCCAGCAGAATCCACAAATCACTTAAATTGACCAAATACTATACGACTTAACATTGAAAAAAACAAAGAAAAAAACATTTGAGTCATTAATATGCCTGTTTTTACTGTCTAATTTCCAATTTTGCTCCATGTTTTTGTATTCCTGTTTGTTGCATCTGTTTTTGAGTAAGTCCAATTTTGTTGAAGCCCTTTTCTCTACATAAATTGCTTCGTTGTTACTCCTACTATTGTGAAATCTTTACAACAGGACAAAAAAGTCTTGTTGTGTCCGCGGCATGCCCTTCTGCATTCAAGTGAAGTGGTCTGCTGCTTTTAAAGTAAAATTAAAATCTAAAAACAAAAAAAGAAAACCTAAATAAAATCTTCGCAGATGAAGGACCAACACATAAAGTCTTGAGATTCTGTGTGAAATTTAACAGCGTTTAGTGGATTCCCTGGAAGACATTAGCAGTGAGAGCAGCACTTTTAATAAAGGTAAAAGATTCGTACTTCCTCTATCAGCTCTCCCGCCTTAATGTCAGTAGTAGTTCCACTTCACTGCACATTTGCAGCAAATACGTTTTATCTTCTTTCAGCTAACTCAAACAAATAAAAATCAATTAATTCTGTTGATTCTAAACATCAATGCGCTCCTGGCGGGTAGAATAGCTAAGCCGCAAATAGTCAGAAAGCTTTTTCTGGCACGGTGGCAGGTTGTTTTTTTTTCTGCAACACATTCAACACTAAAAGCATATTTTTACCCTTAAGCACATGTGTGATTTAGGAGCTGTGTGGCCTGCTTTCATGTTGTAAGTGCCATATACGAGGTCACACCTGTGGCACAGTGCTTTACCATCCTGCTTAGATGTCTTTCATATTTTTTCCTCCTCTCTCACAGCTTCTCAAGGAGAGGTACTGTATATGATAAGAGACATATGACAAATAAGAGGCCATATCAAGGCCATTTTATTTGCTTGTACGATGGTCGTTGATACTAAAATGTATCCACCATAGATTAACTTTAACTTAATTGACAGTTCTTTTACTAATTCCTGACTACAACTTCATCTTAACTGCGACTAAATGATACTTCTTTTAATTGTTATAGCCCTGCTTCTCACTTGATGACTGCTGGGATGAACTGCAGACCCCCTGTGACCCAAACGGGAAAATCAGTATGGATAATGGAATGGAATAACAAAGACAAATGTTAATATATTTATAAGATGAAGTGAAATTGAAAACCCAGTTTTTAATGGCAAACTTTATAGCAAAAAATATGAATGGATTCATTTTTGTACGTGTCCTTCAAAGTTTTCTCCTTATAACTTGATTTATTGCAGAAGGGTAATTCTTTGCCAAGCTTCTAAAGTTCTGTCAGAAAATCAAACCAAACGAGTTAGCAATAACTGACAATGTCTTGTGAAACTGGTAACTGGTGATTTTGTTTGGATGTAAATAAAGTGCAATAATGTTACTCTAAAAGACAACAAACCCTCAAGAGTTTTCTGGAAAAAAAAGTTAAATAAATTCATGGGTGGTCACTTCCAAAATACCACACTTGAAGCTCTGTATGTGTGGATCAGAAGAATTACTTCAAAATGGACACTTGGATAAGACCTGCAGCTCACACCCCCCTCTTGGAGAAAAAAAAAAAAAAAAAAGGAAAGAACTGTTGTTGGCTGGAGCTAAAAGAAACCCAATTAACCCGAGTTAGAGACAGAGCACACTTCCAGTAGAACCCTTCGACAACACTCAGGAGATCATTCGCTGCCCTTAAAGTGAATGCACTCAGATGCACTGCACTTTTCTAATTGAAACCTTTGGGACTGACTGTTGAGATTCAGAAAAAGTGGATAAATGTTAGAGAACAGACAAAGACCTCGAAGGATCAGGGCCCTCTGAGCTGAAAAACAATGTGTACTAGGGGGGAAAAAATGTGTCAGACACCTCCTTCATGTTGCGGACTAACAAACGTATTTCCACAGTTGACAGAGTTTAAGAAAAATCCTTTGATAGAGACTAAAAAAAGGATCCTTTTGTCAGAATATGGTTCCATCAAAAACAATGCTAAAGTGTCTAAACTTTACGCAAATAACTCAATTTAGATACTTTGATCTCCACATCACTGCTCACACACACGCAGACTCATTCTTCCTCACACCGCATCAAGGGATAAAACAAAAGAACATCTGTCAAATTAAGTGAAACCTGTGCTATCGATTTATTCTTACTAAGGTAAATGAAAGAGAATTAATTATCGAGGATTAAAGGATAAATGAGAACGAGGCAGACACATTTCCTGGGGAGGTACTAATGACTCCCAGGGCAGAGGAGAGTCCCCGTTCCTTTTGTCACCAAAAGTGATTGTCTGCAACTCCTGGTCGTTAACAGAAGGCTGTTGTCCATTGTTGAATTGGATTTAATGCATCTCACAAACTTGAAATTGTATCAAACCTTCTCAATGTTACACAGGTAGAGTTCAACAAGGCTCCTGATTATAAAATGAAGTTACTTAATTATTATCTTCAATTAATTCTACCTTTTCCGCCAACCCTGACGTCGTCTGAACATGACAGATGTAACTTATCCAGTCAAATTAGATAAAAAATAAATAAATACAAAAAGATTAGAACGTTTGGGAAATTTAAGGGGAGAAAAAAAAGAGCAAAGTCTCAGGTCAGCTGCTTGGCAAAAGTTTAAAAAACATACATCCACTTCTTTTTGGCCGGTGACCCTCAACCAGGAAATATACAGTATGTAATCATACAGAAATGAACCACTACAACTTGGGAGCCATTTTTAATGGTTGCTGATGGGCGCTGACATAAAACCGTGCACATTGTACTCTATCTTGTTAATTTATTGTCAACATATTTCAGGAGACTTTCTTCTCTCTATGTTTTGAAGGAGGCAGCATCCATCATTAACAAACCACCACTGCATGTGAAGGTTTTCTTGAACTGAAGAACAACTCAGAGAACAACCAAAAATGTAAACATGAGCCCTAAGTATAGACACAGCCTTTTTGTTGTGTGTCTACAGGGCGAAGCCTAAGTTTCCCTTAATTTTTCTTTGTAAGAAATAAGGTGATAGAGACTGTCTTTGTAAAGACCTCTGACACACTGTAAACTTCCCTTCAAGGGCCAGACAAATTGACAAGCACTGATTTAACCCGAAATTAACCATCAATCTTTTTAATGTTAAATTGAAATCTGTGAGAGTTCAAGTAAGAAAAGTACATTATCTCTAAATTGTGTGTGTAATGTACACAGTCAGTTCCTTCTTAAACAGACCATTTGGGTGTTATTAACCCTTTTAATGTTTAAAGTTTTGCATCAATATAACCTTTTCTGCCTTTACACTGGCGTAGAAGGCTATATTTATGTATTATTAAATTGAAACAAACCATGCTAATATTAGTTAACGTATTATGACAGGAACAATTTATAGAAGGTGCAAGTATACAAGTGCACAGACAGAAAGTCCTTGTCAAGAAGGGGTTGTGGTGAATTGGGTCAAATAAACAGGTCGTCTCCAAGGCAACACAAGTTCATGTCCTCTATGAAAATTCCATGTCAAAGTATTCCGACAGCAATCAGTTATATTACATTAAGACAGTTACAGTATGTAAATGACCTTATGGAATGTAAGTTTAAGTAACAAAGTGTTTTGTAACATTACATGATAATGTAACATAACTTAAAGTAATATAATGTTACGTAATGTAACGAAACATAGCGCAACATAATAGGTAACATAACATTTAATGTAGCATCATGCAATGGCTTGCAATACAGTTTTCTCACAGAACTATGTCATCCCTGATACAACTATCTTTTTCAACTTTAGCTAACTGTAAAAATATTTCTTTTAAATAATAAAAAAAAATCATGTATGAAAACTCAAATAAAACAAGAGACTCAGTGAAAAATGTAAGATTTGCTCAAAGCAATTTAATGATAAATCAGATAGAAGAATAGGAAACTGTAAATATTTTATCCAGTGTGGCCAGGCACATTGTGTTAATAGCATATCATCTCAGCTCTCTAAATTCAAGGTTCATCCTCAAAGGCAGGTATTCACTACTCTGTAGGATTAATTTGACTAACACCTTTGACGCCCTTGAACCAAAGAGAAAGCCTTCATGCTTGTGTATAGACAATGAAAATGTGTTCAAAACACTACTCTAATATAGCATGCATTTTTCATTCAACTTTGAAGCTATCAAATAACACTTCAGTAAAGTCAAACTTATTAATGAAGGGGCACAAAACCTTGTTAACTTTCTGTGAGTCAAAAATCCAGCCAGATTTTCTCCAGAATACAAAAGCGTTTGATTGGCCCTTGTTAGTGGTCCCATCCAGCACATAGATCAATGTTTATTGTCGAAGCAGCTTTAAAGCAGAGCATGTTATGTCCAAACAAGGACAAGAAAAAGAAATCCCTGGATCACTAAATAAAGCCCTCAATCCTTAAATTTGTCACAGATATGCTTTGAAATATAATAAGATGAGTTAAAAAATTGTAGGGCATTGTAAAAAGAGATAGATATCAGCACAAGTACTGTGCTCATTTTAACCCCACCACAGCCCTTCATAGTGAACTAATTAGAGGAATTAAAAAACTTCAGCTCCTGCTTTATGTTTTGCTGTCACTAAACTGGATTTTTTTTTTTTTTTTTAATATATATATACTTTATTAATCCCACGAGGGGAAATTCGGTTTTCACTCTGCATTAACGGAGAGGTCTCAGAGTGAGAGGGCTGCCCACAGCGAGCGCTCCAGGGCAGTTTTTGGGGTTCTGTGCCTTGCTCAGGGGCACCTCAGCAGTGCTCAGGAAATGGACTGGCACCTCTCCAGCTACCAGACCAGTTTCCGGACTTGGTCCGTGCTGGGACTTGAACCGGCGACCCTCCGGCTCCCAACCCAAGTCCCTACAGACTGAGCTACTGCCGCCCAAATGAAATGTAAAGGGTTTTTTTTTTTCGTTCCCAAAGCTGTTTTTTTAATCAAAGTTTCTGAGATGTCGAGGGTTTTTACTTTTTTGAATGAGAGCACTGTGTGCCACATCTCAGTTCATTTCAGGGGCCCCAGGACAGTGTAGAGATTAACTGTCTTACTTTGCACTCAGGCAAACGGGTCCTGTGTTCCTTAGCTTTTAATTTGTCACGGAAAATGCAAGAGGCTCCTCTCACACTTGTAGAGTTTCCATAAATTTACAATTCATTTGTGCATGCCGATATTAACTGGTCATTATTTATTTGCTCTTATTGGTGTGATTTAAAGGTTGAACCAGAGGGTCATTAGGCTGAGTCAGCTTCTCAGTCATGTCAATATTGAGAGGGCTTATTGATTTACAGTAGATAACCCTCTTTAAGAGAGGAGAGGGAGTTGTGTGGTCTCTCACTCTTCTCATGCTGTTAGCCAAGTGAAATTTATCTTTACATGTTGCAGTACTAAAGTGGATGGTCATTCTTCTTTATTGCCATCAAATGTTAACATGTCAACTCATGTTTGATATAATTTGAAATAGTGTGTGATGGCGACAGTAAGCAATCCAAACGAAGAGGAGTCATGTGTTGGGTACAGATTAAATTCGACAACACAAAATTCTTCTCATCAGGAGACAGGTGTCTGCTGGATATAGAGACAAACAGATATACTGGTATTGTTCTGTTAACTTTCTCTCACATGGACTTTGAATTTTAACTTTTGAGCCTTAATAGCCTGACAATCAGAAGTTATAGATTTGTTTAAAAAAAAAAAACATTTGAAATTCTCCAAGGGGCTCCAATTGAGCAGATCCACCCTTAGAGGATTTGCCCCCTTGTGCATTATCTGAAGTTGTGGCAGAACGACTTTAATCAAAGTAAAAAAATAGAAAAATAAAAAAAAACATATGGGCCTTTAACATGTTCTTCTGGAAAACCTGAAACATTTCTTAGGTGGCAAACACCAGCGATACTTTGACTCACCATGCTGTTTATAGCATATTTCTGATAGCTTATCAGACTGATCAATGTCAAGATACTGTAAGAAGTTGAGATTGTTTTTTTTCACAGGATAAAAGCGTGATTTGATCTTCATATGGGAGTACTAAAAGGTTTTTTGCTTGTTTCATCTTGACTTTAGAGACTCGCAGAGTACTTGCTTTAAAACCTTCATCTCCAATCTGCACCAGTAAAATAGTTTCAATCATGTTTTAACATTACCTCTGTACTATTTCCACATCCACACTGTACTGATTGTCAATATCAGCTCTCCACTCAATGAACACTACAAGTCCTACTTTATCTACTCCATTGTTTCAATATGGGATCCATCCAAGAAACACTCATCCCCACTCACCGACTGTTGAGAGTTGAAAGCACAGTAGGAAGTGAGAATACAACAAGGATGGCTAAAAATACATATATGTATTGTATGTGTGCGTTCATGTGTGTTTAGAAGAACGTGGGTGTGGGAATTCAACACTTGCTGCTGATTGCATTCAGGCAACGCTTAACTTTGTAATCATGGAGCTCCAGGAGGGACAATTATTGTTTAAAGTAATGTTTTAAGATTAGAAGTTTTAATAAAGTGACGTCAAAATGTAGCACACCCATTGTGACTGTTATTTTTCTCATGAGGGGCGAAGGGGGTTGTAAAAAAAAAATAAAAAAATTAAAAATTGGCAGTACAACCATGGATTGTGAGCCCAGTTTTCATTGAATGGGCTGCTCCTTCTCTGCTATTAGTAGAATGATCATTTTAAAATCAGCTAATTTTCAATATGGTCAACATATTTTTGGGTGGGGTGGCCCAACCAAAGCACTGACTGGAGCAGCGGTTGCATGACTTACGAGTGCACACACATGAATGAATAATATTTATTTACCAATTGTTTCTGCACAGATTATATCAATTTAAATATCTGATATTTGCTCCACTACCCAGTGATGTTCTGGGCTTTAATGGAATGACACGTTGATAGAGAGTGGTCCCCGGCGGAAGACCCAGCAGCTGTGACAATGAAAGGAACGCTTCAAGCAGCGATGCCAATCAAGTAGCCTTTTAGTCGTTAGTATTCTGAATTTATAGCATATCTTTAATGCTTAATCCTTTTATGACTTCAAGAGGAAGGATCGCTCAATATCCCAGAGTAAGACAAAAGGAAAACTTACTACATTAAATAACCTGAAAAGTTACAGCAAAGAGCTTGAATCTGACTTAGGCAAACTTAGTTGAGGTTTGTAGGATGGTGTCTGGGTTTCCTAATCGGATTTCAAGGGTTGAAGGGGAATCAAACCTCAGGCCATCCCCTTGACACGCTGCCAAAAAGACGTCCTGTCAGTGAACATGTATGAGTTTCCCATTGATACCATTTTCAGGTTGTAAGTGCAGATTATTGCACAAAGACTGTTGAGGAAATCAGCTGTTGAGCTTTGGTATTGATGTCCTGCCCTTTCTGCTAACCAAAAAAGGCATTTAATGTACTGTTAAAACAGCCGAAATCCCTCAGGTGGATACATTCCACACAGATTCTTGTGTTGGTTTGAAGCAGACACTCTCTGGGCTATTGAAAGTTCAATGACTCTAGTGTAGTTGGCACAAAGACACTCAAAAGGATTCCAATGCAAGACTCGACAGGGCAGAGTACAAAAAGGCAGGTTTATTAACAGTCCAGTTCCGTACACATAGGAGCAGGCAAAAGGCAGGGTCGAAAAACAAGCAAAGTCATACACCAGAAAGTCACTGGTAAAACACACTAGGACGATGAAACATTGGGGAATACACAGTGAACTGGCAACAACAGGGAGGAAACATCGGGGGTTAAGTATAAAGACAATCAGGGGCTAACGAGACGCAGGTTTGTCCAATCATTGCAGGCTGACGCATAAGGCGGTAAATACAAGGAACAGGATCTTGAAGGCAGACGCTGGGTAACAAAATAAAGCTGGAAATGAAAACAAATGAAAAAAATAACAACAACAACAAGAACAACTTAACCTTGTAGAGCAGGGGTGTCAAACTGATATTGGGTCAGGGCCGGATTTGTTACAATGAGACCTCCAGTGGTCCGGACTAATTTTGTCAAATTTTGCCACTGCATGATTAAAAACAAATCAAAAAAAATAAGCTACTGTTACTGATCACTTTATGTTAACAGTAACACATCAGGTCAGGCATAAATTAATGCTATCCTGGGCAAGAGCAGGCTACTCTATTTAGTAGTGATGTCATGCTGAAACTAAAAAGTGATCATCAGCACATGTTCCCCTCACAATGAACTAAAAATCAACCTTCTGTTAATAAAATCAGTTAATATTCATTTTAAACAAATGAGTTTTACCCTATTCAGAGGTAAAATAAGTCGGGAGATGCATCAAGCTCAACGCCGGTGTTGACAGCTTATAGATGTGTTGAGACGGTCTGGCCGCTTATCAGAGGTCACGTAGCTCTAATATTATGACAACTTCTGAGCAAATAAAACCAAAGATATGTCTTCTTTAATCTGAATTCAGTAATTCTGACGTAATGCAGCAGCCGCTCGAGCGCTCGGCCAACTTGTCTTTTTTATGTTACTCCCTGCTGAGAAGATAGTTCAAATTGTCATGTTTAATTCATTTTTTGTATCTTCATATTACCTTTTACGTTGCTAAATATAGCGTTTTTTACTATGTGGTGAAATATGCATTAAATATGTTGAATTACAAAAAAATTCTTAGCAATACACGTTTGACACGTGTTGTAGAGTTATGTATTCCCTCGCTCTTCTACCTCTGCTGTACTCATCAGGTGCCCACAGCGCTACATCAGCTGCATTCGTCAACAGAGCTGGCAATCATGACATTACACACATTTTCGTTAAGTCAAATAAGATATTAAAAATTAACTTCTCTAAAAAAGAACATGAATACGAGGAATAACGATAAAGTCAAAAAGAAAATTGAATACGACAAGTATTTTTTATTGCAAACAATTTCCCATCTCTTTACATAAAGGAGGCAGGCTTTAAGATTTTTACAGCAGCCAGTCACGTCTTGGCCTCACTTTTGGAGAGCTGTCATGTTGTTCATCTTTTTTATACCATTTATGGTGCAGCTGGTATGCAGGAAAAAGGCAGCGCAGAGAGATGTATGCCAATGTTAGTTTAAAAGGGGTTGTGTTGTGCAAGTCACTGCAGATTAAAATAATGTGTAATGAGCATCCCAAAAGAGAGCACACAGTACATAATTATATGCATGCAGTGATTTGTAAGAAAGCAGGCTCTCTGGGATTTTAGCTAGGTGTATAAATTGGCCCACTGGACTATCTATTACCCATTTGCAAGGACAGAAATTGAATCATGGTGACCGGGCTGGTGCCTCAGGCCTCAAGCTGTATGGTTTTCAAATTAATACACCGACAGTGTGTGGTTGACTCCTGCTGAGAAACCCTCGTCCCCAAAGAAGGAATCAATGAGACTGTGCAAGTAATGGCAACCACTGCACCCTAATTAGCTCCTCATTTTCTCTAATCCAGTGAGTTTTAAAGCTCACACTGGCCAGTCACAAATTGTGTGTGATAGTGCTTGTTTTCCAAATTAGGTAACGTATAAATATTTAACTAACAACTCGGTAGGACTTAAGAGTGTCCCAGACCATTTTCTGTCTTAAATATACAGGCTAAAAAGGTGAGGGGAAACAAAAAACAGCTATTAGTACTATACAGTAGATAGGTTGTTGTTTTTGTGTAAGCGGCAGTACTGGGGGCAACATGTTGCACAGTAATTTATTGAAGTCCTTTGATATAGATTTTTTTGTTGTAAAGAGAAACAGGTAGTTCTGTAGTTTCAGTAATTTGCAATATATTTACTTTTTCATGAAAATAATCTGTTACAAAAAAAAACTTTGTGATGTCACCGAATGTAAAGGAAGGTGAACCTGCACATGTCAGTATGCATGCATGCATAGCTTGCTAATTCAATAAGTGAGATGGCAGAGTAGACATCTTAACTTTGTGTTACGATCACTGAAAGTAGAAGTTTTGGACGAAAGGAACAAGATGTTTGTTAGAGCCTGTGTTTTATTGGTTTTATTGATACAGCTGGGCATTTTACTGTATGCCTCTGTACATGTTGCTGTGATATTGTTTGCAAAATCAAGATCTGAAAGGTTTTTGCATCTGTTATTTTTATATTTTTATCTAATGTAGAGTTACAGATTATGGGCTGTAAACTAGGCTCTGTAAGGATGGTAGATTCAGTACATTCAATGGTAGACTATAAACCAACTGGAAAATAAAAACCTGAAACAAGTCGCAAATGGTTTACATGTACATAGGGCAACACTGAAATGAGTTTCAGTTTTAAGTTTTAATGGGAGGAATCCCTTCAAAGTAAAAACGTTACTTTTAGAAGTATAGTTACCCACACAAGTAATAGTTTGTAATGATGTTATCATAATGTGTATGATCTTTACTATATAGACTGAGTGGTCTTTAGTGAAAACTGATACTTAATATAATTTAAGTTTTTCAAAAGATGATTTGCAACAAAAATATATTTTGTTGTTTCTTTTTGTAGGACTGCAAGTGGTGTTTACTTTCATTTTGTAGTCCACTTAACCCTTTAACCATATAGAAAATAAAACTCTTGCTAAATTGGAATTAATGGAGTCTAAGGCTGAAGTCAAGTCTTGCTTTAAACATTAGCACCTAGCTAGAGGGCTTGTAAAATAAAACTAATGTATAAATCATCAGGTCCAGATTTTTTCATTGTTGGATGCTACTGAGGGTTTCTTTCATCCTTTATACTGGCAGGCACGATGTTTTCATACCTTGAGGTTCGAAATACATAGAACATGAGTTTTACTTTGAAAAATGGTTGCAGCCCAGTTATGTCAGGCAACAGACTGATTTGGTGCGTTTTAGAAAGAAGACTGTGGTTTGACTCATCTGATGTTGTGTTATGTTACTATTTGTGTTCAATGAATTGCATACAATACAAACTTACAATAAATAACTATGTATGGCAGTTTAATGTAATACATTAAAACTCCTTCTGCATTATAATGTTTTCATGAACAGTTCTAAAGCCCTTATATATCAGCCATCTTTAGCAGCATCTGCGACACGTCACGTTACCAGGATGTCCTTTTTTTTCTTCTTCTCCTAGACACATTTTCTTCCTTTAGATTTCTAAAAGCGGCCCAAAAAATCATCATAATGAGACTCAAATGTTGCAGTGTGCTATCCTTATTTTGACACGGCAGGATTTGTATTGCCAGCATCCCACTGAGAGAGCCGAGCAGTTTTGCCAAAACACAGCAATGACTGACGAGCTTACAATGGGAGCTTGATTTGTGTCCCCCGAAGAATGGGACATGCCAGGACACCATCCTGCAGTAAACGCTTGTACAATATCATCACACAGCTCATGAATATACATCTCTCACAACCGCTCATCAATCCAGCAGATGAAAAACAACTGTTAAACACACTTCAAAAAAGAGACATGAGAGTGAAATGACTGAAAATACCTTTTAAAAATATTCACCACTTTAAGTTGAGATAATTACATATTTGACAATTTCTCTTTGTTTATTGGCTGAAGTACGTAGAAAATGTTCATTTTCCATTTAGTTTTACAATCAGTGTTTCAATTGTTACACTCTCCTTTTTAAAGGTCAACAAAACAAAAGTTCTGAATTATTTATCACATCCCAATGACCACCTATCGGTACTTGATTACTTAAACATGATTTTATCCTCTGTTCTGTAATGCACCATTTTGTTTCATAGTTTTGGTTTTGTTTATTTTAGAATAGCAAGTTTAACCAAAAACAACAATTGTAACAGCAATACTGCCCTACAAAGCAAAAAGGCAGTAACTACGCGGAGTGCAGAACTGAGAAAAATGACTCTAAAGTTATCACCTCGTCCAGCCTAAGTAGTTGTAGGTATATTATTGGACATGTGGCATTTTTGTTACTTTATATGAGCTTATTCTTTGTACATATCAATCATCATATTTTATTTGATATTTTACCCCATTTTACAGTTACTGTGTTCTTGCTTTGTATTGCTTACCAAAAATGTGCCACAATACCAATACAATACCAAGGGAAAAGGCAGTAACTACATATTCTTCAAAAAACATTTAATCACAGCTTGTGTTAGATACGCTGCATTTAGAATAATTGGAATCCTTTGTTTTCCTGAACATGGATATACTATGCCCAAAGCCATTTGACCATTTTTGGTCAGTGTTTTGGTGCTGACATGGCTGCTTAAAAAGTATTTCACATTTCAAGTTCCATGAAGGCCCAAATGGGGACAGTTCATTTGGAATAGACCACAGCATTGTGTGACTCAATTAAAGTTGTGACATCACTGTGCAGTAACATGGTTGAGATGTAGGCTAGTAATAAAAAGCATGAGTAACTGGTATGAAACAAAGCAAGAAAACAGTAATGGCTTTTACTGTGTTTTTGCTTTGTTTCACTCGGGCTTTTTGCAGTTACTGTTAAAAAAAAAAATGTTTTTCTCCAAAACGATACACATTTAAGACAAGATATTTTGTTACATAATAAAGGATGCAATGAATGTCACGAAAATGATAATAACTCATTTTTGACCAAAATTGCAGTTACTGCCTTTTTGCTTTGTAGGGCAGAATAGGTATCAAGAACAACACAAAGAGGTAATTACAACGAAATTTAATTTGTCATACAAAAATCCTAAACATGGTCCTTTGTAGTATGGGCTGTGTGGTGATTACAAGAAGCTTATGCAACATTGTGCAGAGAATATAGTATTAATCTTAAAAACAAAACAAACAAACAAAATACCTATAGTTGATTGATACTATTCAGGGAAAACAGATGAATTTGAAATCTGGTCCAAATATAAATGTCACCTTCTTCAAGTAGTCTGTGGAACAGCTCAGCTTTTTTTTATACCTTTCCAAAAGTGGCCACAATCATCTTCTGACCATCTCCCCCCCCCCCCCCCCCCCCCCCCCAAAAAAAAACAAACAAAACAACAACAACAACAAAAAAACACCTACTGCAATGTTTTTCCCACCTATGGCTAAAATAACATTTGATCAGAAATTCTACAATTATCTTTAAATGATGTTCTTGTTGCTCTCGTACTAATAGCACTCCAGATGTTACCAGAGGGAACGCAAGAGATGCCTCAGCTTATCTTCCCCCACTTCATTTACACAATGTTAAATACCTCACTCTCCTTGCTTGAGCCTTTGCGATATAACCACACACATATTCCACATGTTATGTGCATGTGCAGAGTTTATCTCTCAAATGCATTGTGTGATAAACAGTTTACCATTTGGATAGCTCATTAGATTGTAAATTGTGTTGGGGAGTGATTAATTATGCCAGACTGTACGACTTCTGTTTGTGTCAAGTTGATGTATATTCTGTTTTTCTTTTATACTAATGAACAGAGGAATTTTGAGTTGTGTCCTCAGAAACTGTATTTCTGCCTCATTTGAAGGCTGGCATCATTTCTGTGAAGTGCAGATCTTTTCTGAGGCCGTGTGCCGTCACTCAGCAGAGTATCTTTCATTTACAACCTTCAACCTCCTATATAATGAACAATGTGGACTATTTGTGTCATTTGAGATTTTAAGGAATAGTTGGACATTTTGTGACTGATACGTCATTCATGGCTAATTTAAAACCTGAGTCAACTGTTAGCTTAGCATAGTAGTACACATTCGGTTCATTTGATGGACAGCCCCTTGAGATGATTCATCTCGTTTTAGAAGGGGGGCCAAAAGCATTGCCACAACTTCAAATAGACACAAGACTAGTTGTGTCACTAAAATAAACCAAACAGCATCTCCAAAGGCTAGATCAATAATATGTTTTAAATGCATGTTAAAAAATTAGGAAGAGAAAATGTCAACCATGCATTTTTTACAGGGGTTACAACCAGTAACTGTTTCTTAGTACCTCTTATTGTCTGTTGTTTTATGTTTTTCAGTTAATTTAGAATTTCTAACGAATTTTGTTCTAGAAAGAGAGTTCCTAAATTGTAATCCCCAAAACAATAATCTGAAATATGGAGTTGTCTGAAGCCAATGATGTAAGGCTTAGCTTTGTATACTTTATTTAATTAAATATTGTACATACTATGATGTTATATAGGTCAACAGAGATCTATTATACTCACTTTACCAGTAATTATGTCAGTCAGGTATACCTGGAGTAGCATTGCAGGATTTGTGGTTTAAAACCTCCTTCGTATGTTGCAGTGGCATCAGTAAAATCCCTCATTTCAGCCCCTGCCTGAACTGGCTTACTTAAACTGCTCGTCGTTTAAGGCCCCACTCCCCATGTACCTACTTTCCTCTGATTGGCCAGCTCTGTTTGCAGTTGCAGGGACATGTGAGTGAGTTTCCAGGTGATTGCTTCCTAAAACTTTGCTCCATGCTCTACTGTAAAATGTAAGTAGAACCGGACGTCAGGCACTGGCCAAGTTTCACGTAGGTCTCGCAATGTCTTGTTCAGAACAGCGAGACACCACGTCCGAGGATTAAGCGTGCACATCAGCTTAATAGATAGATTTAAATATAGAACATAACATACTGCCTCAAATAATTACAGTTATTCACCTTGTTTGTAGTTTTGTCATTTGAAACTTTAAAATGTGAAGTCAGAGTTATGCTGATAGTGATCAAGCAAAAACATAAACCACAAGTGGGGCATTTGCTGTAATATTAATTATCTGACTATGTTGCTCTTCTCTTTCTTTCCTGATAGAAGGGATGTGGAACACCACACTGACTTTTCACAGTCATTAGTGAAAGGATGTGCTCATTAAGAATTTAATTTGTTACAGTTTTTTTTACAGTCTGTGCCAGTAAACCAAGTAATTGATGAAGGATTGTCAGGTTGATCTCTGAGGAGAGAGAGGTAGAGCGGTGCCCAGTGTTATTAAAGAAACAATGAAATATGCAAACAAAAGAAAAGTAATACTAATGTTCCTAACACTACCATGAATTTCCCTCGGGATCAATAAAGTATCTATCTATCTATCTATCTATCTATCTATCTATCTATCTATCTATCTCTCTATCTCTCTATCTCTCTCTCTCTCTCTCTCTCTCTCTCTATACTATCTATGACTGAGGATCAACTTTTTAGGGTTAATAATACGATAAAGATAAAAAAAAAATATGAGAAAGACATAATTACATTTTAGTGATTTTAATATGTACATAAAGTCAATATTTTAAATGCAAAAATGTATGCTCAATATGAGAACTGTTAAATCGGTTACATAATTATCAGTATGACGTGAGTCGGGGAATCCATTTGTTGCACAATCAAACGTGGACTAGTTAAAAAGAAAATGGAGACATTGCAGAAAGGGTGCTCTCGTTGTTCGCTTGTAGATTTTCTTTTCTTCTTAAAAGTTTTTTTTTTATCCAGGATAACTTCATCTTTGACTTTATGTTTCCATAAATACAGTATATGGTATCAGCAATATTAAGTTTGAAGGGAGTTTGGAGAAATGGATTCATAAAGAGAAAACCATTAAAAAGAACTTTAAATGACAACATTTTGGGATTCTGATGCCGTTCCATGATTCATGCAATGCATTTAATATATCGCACATTAAGACGACATTACACAGTGTACCTTAAAAACTACACCATCCTCTGGGAATTTTACAAGTCACTGAATTAAACAGGTATGAACTTTTTAAACTAATGTGGCACTAAAATATGAATCTGCAATATCGGATACCATGACTATAGTGAAAAGAACATCGTCGCTGACTAATATGAAACAATACCATTTATTTGGAGACAAATGTTTAATTTAAATTAATAATCAGGTATAGTTTAATTTATTTCAGCCCTCTCTGTCACTGAGGATTGTATTGGCAAGAAAAGAAATGAGGGTGTGACCATGGATAAGGAGCATCATTTAACAGAGCCCGGGGAGCCATTTTCTCTCCTCTTCCAGTAAGATGCCTCTTCTGCAACTCTGACTGCTCGCTGTTTCATTATGATGAGCCTATGGGCTAAACGTAGCCAAGCAAATCAAATATCCAGGAAGCACATACTAAATAAATCATTTTATTCATTCCATTAGTGGTGGATGTGCTTCCCTTGTAAACCATCTTGTGACCAAGCTGGCAAAACAAAAAGCTGTTGTGCCTCTGCCTGCCGCCACCACAGCTGACATTAAGACAAAGACACACTCAGCTTTGCTTCCGCAATTCTCAACTGTTCAATCCATTTAGGTTTCATGCTTTTCTTGGCATGCGATGCCCATGGTCTGTATGTTCCCTGTGCATCTCTCTAATTTGTCACGACTCTTTTTTTTTGCTTGAGCCAAGATGAAGCAAGGTAAACTGTCCTAAACGCACATGGGATGAAGTCTAAACATTGTGTGTCGTGTCTTTTAATCCTCACTGGCTCAAAAATACAACATGTTGTATTTTTTATTTTTTTTGTTTCCTGACAATAACTCAGAGAGTGAAGTAAGCTTGTGAAAGCTTTGGTAGAGTGAAAGGGTCAAACACCGAGATGAGGTTTAATCCTGCGGAAGGTCGAGGTGACCCAACCGCTGAGCGACCTGTTAGTGCTTGTCCAGGTCCAACACAGCAGTGGAACTTTGCCAAGCAGGGGTGGCACACTCTTTAGCTGAGGGTCACCTACAAAGGGGTTCCGCCGCAGATGTTTGAGGTGCTGCGCCAAGACTGGAAGCAGATGGTGGCACTGTTGCTGTTGCCCCTGAAACTAAGCACACTGGAGGGTGACTGCAAGAGGTGCAGGGAGAGAGCTGTTGGAGCTACAATGTAATGTTTTTTTTTTTTTTTTACTTCTTCGTTTGTCCAAAAGTAATGAAAACAATGTGATCTGATGTAAAAAAGTGTCATTTTTAGACCTTTAACAAAACCAGAGGCAAGCGCCTTTTACCTATAAGAACTCGGGATATTAAGGGTCTGACGTTGCCCTCTACCCTGTACCCCGCAGCTGTGTGAAAATGGTTCTTAAAATACTCTGTATGATTGAGGTGGAGGTCTGTGTGTGTGAGTGTTTGGGGTTTTCAATTCAGAAAAAGGAGGTGGTGTTCCATAACAGTGACGGTTAATATCATTCAAAGTGTAAAACAATACACAAAGTATACGTATTTAGTAGGGTTGGAAAACAATTCAAATATTTATTTATTATTTGGTAAATTTCAATAGTGAATTATCATAGTTAATCACATTTTTAAACAGTTGTTTGGAATTCCATAATTTTGAATTAAAAAAAAAAAAGTTAAATATTAAACTTTTATTCTAGTCTAACTAAGAGGACTTGCTGTTTGAATTTATCCCTGCCTTTATTTTGAAGTGAAGCAATGACTCTGGTAGATCAAAGGTTAAGCCGTTAATTTAACCACTGAAAAAGGAACTTGTTACGGATCTAAAACTAAATGAAAACAGCTCAAAGGCATGGTAAAGAAAAATAAGTGAAATCCTTGATGTCATGGGGGAAATTACTTTCGACTGGCTGTGTAGGAGTTTTTACTGTAAACTGATACATCAAAAGATTAAGCAGTGTTTATTTCCATTTCTGTGGTTACAGGGAGACACTGTGGATTCTTAAGGCTCTGACACACCAAGCATATGGCAAAGAACTGGTGGCGACCAAGGCAGGTTTTGTCTAGGCCAAAAAGTTGCAGTAGAACACACTAAAAGGCTACAGCCGATGGCTAACATCCATGTACGTTCTGTAATAAGTCATTTTCCTCCTCCTCCTTCTCTCCACAACATCATATGGCTGGTGAAGTACTTTAAACACATTTTTAAAAGATCCTGCTATTATTTTATTGTCAGATATAAACTCAATCAGGACATATTCAGGCATTGGATTGCACCCTATATAAGTTTATAGCAAATAAAAATAAACCAAAGAAGCATTAGTGAGACATCCCTCCTATTAACCACAGGTAAACTCTCTTAATTGCACTTTTATTTGGGGTTGCAAAAAAATCTGGTGTATATTGGTAAAACACCTAATTTAATTATCCTGTGTACAGCTGTGTGTATTTATTTGGGTCTGTCTGAGCGTGTTTAGCTGTTATACTTGCCATCGATCAGATGAGTGAATAAATGTCAAATATCAACATTTGCATTTTAGAAGCTGGAAGATCTTTCATCTCAGTGGAGGGGGACCATTTCTGGGTCAGTCAAGGCAAGAGGACGCAAAGAATTACAAATGAATGTAATGAGAAGCACTGACTGAATAATCATGCGGGTTGATCAGCCACCATTCTTGCTTCTTTTGTCAGTGCAACAACCAAAGGCTGGTGAAAACAATCAACACAAGGCAGATGCTAAAAACCCATAACTATTCCTATTATATGGGATTATTATTTCATGCATACAGTTTGATGTTATCGTGCACTGTAACAAGAGGAGAGTCTCCTTTAATCCATTTAGTCGTTATTAGTTCATACACAAAAATGTATCTGGTTTTAATAATTAATAAGACTTCAACATCATTGATGTGGAATGAAATTGGGGCTGTATTCAATGCAGCCTTGTCTACTGTATTATCAGATGTCAGTTCTTTTTAAAATGTGGACATTTCATCAGGAGGATAAATGTGTTTCCTGTCAGCATTTTTTCAGCAATCTTCCCTGTCCTCAAGTAAATGTTGGCTGATACGTCATTGTGTAAAAACTCTGTTTCTGTTGTGTAACTGATGTTATTAATGAGCTTTTTTGAAAAAAGAAAAAAAAAGAAAAGGAAACCTCACATCACAGCCCTGGTTAGACGTGTTGTGTGCCCCCCTCCTCCATCCCCGAGTGTTGTAATGATACAATGGGTCACCGTGGCTCTATTAGGGTCATGTAAGACAATCTCACCTTTTTTTCCCCCCTATTTGAATTTTAATTAGATTTAGTTAACAGCACCATTTTGCAGTAATTATTTATCACAGATTTAATTACACAGTCCATCACATTATTCACTATCCATCTTGAATAATGGACTTAGAAAAAAAAAAAGTTCAAGGACATCAACTCAAGACAAGAATCACGGAGCAGCTTTTTCTTTCTTTCCTTTTATATTTTAATGAGTTTGGGGTTCAGAGATCACAGCACAACATGAACGATAAATGTGAGTCTGGAAAAAAAACACTGGAATTACAGTATCTGCTTCTTCATATGAAATAATGTGAGAATTGTTTTTTTTCTCTTTATATTAACCCTGCAAATTGAGATAATTGCATGCTTCCAGATACCAATTTCTGCACTTCAGTGCCTACGTGGTAAGGGCAGTAACAGTGTCTCACTAAATAGTCTATTGTGTGAATGAAGTAACATAAAAGGGATGTTTTAATTAAATTACAGCTTTTTTCCAGTCATCTTTTACACAATAAGACGCAATGGACTGCTTAAAAAAGTGTTAATGGATCTTTAAACGTGTGTAACATACATCTTTAAAAAATCAAAAAGGTTAAAGAAGGGGATAATAAACATATCAGATAACTTCAAATGAATGATCTTGTTTGTTTGCTTTAGAAAATTCTAATAGATTACAAAATGTTCTTTAGTGCTTTACAATCAGAAAACATTTTTTTTAACGATTTTTAACTATGTTTCCATGGTGATGCATGGGGCTCAGACTAATACCCCAAAACAGTCTTACCCCTACAGTACTTTGTGAAAACATTAGTTGACTGTGCCATTTAATAGAACAAATCTTAGCTATGATATTAGCTCATGGAGTCCTTTGGCACAGTCAGAAAACCGACATTACGCCAGATTTACTTCAACACACGGTTTACTTAAGGTAGGCTAAGCTAAACAGCAATGACCACTCAAACATGTCAAAAAAATTATCTGTCAGATTTATAGTCAGAGGTAAATAGAAACCAAGTCAGTGTGAGATCTGGGTTGTGTACTTCTTGAAGATTTGTGTGCTAAAGACACCATCTTGTGAAGTAGAGAGGATGAGTCACTATAAAGAATACACTCAGTGTTGTGATTAACAAAGTTGGGCCCTCCACTTCTCTTTTTCTCTCTCTTCTCAGTCAAAGTTGTCTAGGATTGTTATAGATGTTGGTTCATCTACATACAACGGCGGAACTTCCTTCTATTTCAGTTCAAAGGAAAATTCTTTAAACAGCTACTTAAAACACAGTGTTGTAAGTGAAAGAGTTATGTTACAGTGGATTAAACTATTAATTGTTCATTATCTTCTTGTACTATTATGTTACACCCTCATGTTCTCACCTAACTGAATCCTGGGTAAAATGATTATATTTATATCAAGGTTTGAAAGAACACTCAATTTTTGATTCACTAAAACAATGTGTAACTAAGGTTAAAAAAGACAGAAATAGACATCTCATACACAATGCACTGATTTAATCTGAAACCTCTGAGGGCTTGTACTGTATAAAGGCACACACCTATCATTGAAAATTAAAGTATCTGCCAAGTATGATCACAAAATACAAGCAGACTTAGCTGTTCATTGCAAGTCTAACAGCTGCAAGGGAAGTTATTACTTACATGAAATGCTTCATGAATTACTTGTAGAATCAGCTTATTGAAGCATGTTTTCTGATTGAATTGATGTGGGATCACTGCTAGAGTCACAACATGCCAGTTTCCAACAATTCACTAGATTTAAACACCTGTATATTTTTATGTCTAAATATGTTGCAATATATTAATAGGATTCAAACGCCAATGGATGGAAACATCAGCAGGGCATTGTCTCTGGTTGTGTGTGTGTGTGTGAGAGATATGGAGATACTGTAGCATAACAGTCCTTGGAAACGGTTCCTCCCTAGTGTGTTTTCATATCCTGCAGATTGGGTAGGTTTTTTTTTTTTATGCAGGTGTTGAATAGGCCGAAGCTTGCACAGGTATTTGTCGACTCTGGCAGGGCCAAGGGATTACAGAGACAAGCACTGTGTTGCCATGGTTTCCAGTTCAGCTCTGCCTGCCTCTAACACTGAGGATAGTTGTTCTTTGTTGGCCTTCAGTATCACACCAATCGTAAGTGGGAGAGCTGAAGATAAACAAAAAGATTCTTATACAATAGGAAGGCAGGTTGTGAGTGGTTATATACTGTAAATCTGGCTCTATGGCCGTCTGTACACTGATATTCCTTACTAAAGATTACCCAAAGTGTGATTAGAACATTTGGGTTATTCTTGGTTTTTCTTTAGAAGATGCCATCTGTGCTCTTCACTGGGACCTAATGTAACAGCAAGAGCACAGATACCTCTAAATCTTAACATTTTATATAACACTTGCATGACGAGTTCTCTCAATTTAATTCTGAAAGTTTTAATTCTGCATTTTACCAACAGTAGTTGACTTCAGACAAAGCATCAGAATCAGTGCACATTTACCATACAGGGGTTCATGTACTTTGCTGTTCATACAGTACAGTTAAGTCTTACAGTTTAATGTTAATGTTTACATAATATTTAGATACATTAAAGGACCAATATGTAAGATATCTACAGAATGAAACCAAATTGACCTTATCATATTATTAGGCTTCTCCGTTCTCAGTGCAGCAGCCAGTATGTCCTCCTCCTAGGTTTTGATTCCGGTGCACAATGGTTTATTTTGAACAGAGAAAGAGGAGGTTTTAAGCCACCCCCACATGGCCGTTTTGGACGACCCCAGCTTTCGTGTCCGGGACATGGCAACCTGTGTGCACTTCAACTTTAGGGACTAGGGAAGAGGGGGCGAGGGGGGCAGCTCCCTCCAATGTTTTGAATTTGCAATGTAGCTCCCTTTTTTAATGCTACAGTTCCGATTTTTATATTGCCCGTTTCAGCAGGGGGAAATGTACAGAAACACAGAAAAAATAATGTAACAATAAGCTTAACCTCTTTATGATTCATATTGTGATAATCCAAACATTTCTCATATTCTGTGAGGAAATGCTTTCTTTCCCTTTTTAGTAGATTGTCAGCCATAATAAGAATCACAACGCATTATACAGCTCACACTTTAATCATTCAGAGAGAAAACATCTACATGATAACCTGCTCTATCTGCTGAGCCATGGCCAAACCTATTCCAAGCATAGTCACTTTTGTATTAAACCATAGAATGCTATTAAGTCATCAATTTATTTAAAGGAAAGAAAAAAATGACTTTTCTTTTGTAAGATCTTTTTTCCTCCTCTCTCCCCTGGTGCTGCTCTTCTGCCAATGACCTGGGCCAGAGTTTCCTTTGAAGGCTAAAGTTTGGCATTGTGAAATACTTGTCTGCCATGCAATTATAAACGCAATACTATATTCAAATAAGCTCCACAAGTTCACTGATCTGCATAACAACAACCTCAGCTGCATCAATTCAACTTTCAATATGGCGAAAGGTGTCTATGGAGCTATAAAGTAACTGAATGAGTGCAAACCCCCAGAAAATGGAAGATGGCACCTTAACGTGTACATGGGGACTGTGTCAATATGAATCAAATGAACAGGTTTAGAATTCATAACACAAAAGGAAATGTCTGAAATGGAACAATATGTAAACCTTGATGTTTATGTCTTTTAATATCTGGATGTATTTTTGTTTCTTTGAGTTGCGGAGATTAAACCCGCATGACAGATGTAACAAGATATCAGTGTCATGTAGAGATACTTGGCGATTATTATCAAGCACTCAAGGGGCTGATTGTCGTGAACCACTAGTGCGTGTGCAAAATCAAGAGCCCACAGAGAGCGAAGAGTATCTTTGTGATTTTAACACCTAAGCAGCTCTCTGGGTGAAGAGTTTGGATATTTAGAGGTGTTCTTAATGTTTCTTATCGGAAATAAGCTGCCAAGATCCAATGGCATTCTTTCGTGAAGTTGATTCCACGTTTCAGAGATTTGGGACAAAAACCTGATTAAAGGCTTTAGCAAACATTGTGTCTTTCATCCCCAAACACACACTGACACTCAGGACAGGCGCCTGATTTAGCTGAAGATAAGGCTTTGTTTTTTGTTACTCCAATATAAGTTCCTGTTTAAAGCTATTTTGCTGTATGATCAAAGTTCACTTATTTTGCCAGCACCTCTCCGTATGGGTCATCAGACTTTAACTGAGGTGACTGCACTCATTACAGAGCAGACAAACCTGGAAGAGATGGCATGGGCTGAAGGTGAAACTGAAACTGAGCTGCTGTCAAGTTTGAAACCCACTGTGTTACTGTGTTGCCAAGGATGAAGAAACAGGCAACAAGACAACTGACAAGAAAATTGCATGGACTGTAAGGGAGAAGTGTCTTTGGGGAGACTCTCTCAACTCTCCTTTATAACGCAGAGAAAGAAATGTAGCTGTGGATATGTCTGTAGTTTCATATTGTACACTCATGCAGGTCTACTTCATTTCATAAATAAGAAATGTCAAGAACCTAATGCTGAATAGGAAACAATATCTTTTTTGTCTTGACAAAATTACCTTGAGAAGATTGATACTCCTTCCATGTTTGTTTTGCTAAATGATAGCTGCAGCCATCGCAGTGTTAGCTTAGCACAAAGCTTTAAACAAAGCATTAAAGCCGGAATGGCTCTGTCAAAAGGCAGCAACATATGTTCAGCAGTACAGAGCTAATATAGCAGAATCTATACCTCAAAATGTTCCACTGTTTCCACTGAGAATAGGTGTTTCAGTGCCGTCTTCTAAAACTACACTGGATAATACAACACAGTGAAGAAGAACTCTGGATATTTTATGCTAGCCAAAATTACTCAGTTATCTCATAAAAATTACAGGCTGTAAAAAACTGACTAAAACTGCATTCTCTCATCTTTGAACATGATTTCTGTCTTAATAACTATGATTGTTTAATCCACATAGGTGGCGTAATAATAATAATAATAATAATAATGAAAAGACAATAATTTGTTATAGTTCTGATTGAGAGACCCCAGAAAAAGAAACATACTGCGACTTAAAATGTGTATCCTCCATCAACCACAAAACAATGTATGAGTTATATTTTCCAAGGAATGATTTACTGTTTGTTAAATAACAATTAAGGAAACTGTAAAGTGTTGCTGCGGAAATAAACACATTGAACAACAATATTTTCTGAGATTATAAGATTGAGGACAGAAAAAAAACAAAAACAAAAAAAAAAACAATCCAGGCAGAAGCTAAACCCAACACATCTTGACTTTAATTAAAGCTGTGGATCAAGACTGCTTATCAAGGAAAGAAAAGGAAAAAGGAGATGAAAAATAATCAATTAACAGTAATGTTGCTGCTCATAAATGCTCCCCCTTTAATCCCTAAATCAATTTACATTCAGCAAAAAAGAAATCAAACTGTGAGCTGGTGAGAGCTGTAATGCGTGGTCAATCACGCTGCTATTACAGTGCCAGGATACAATGATTTAACTGTTGGGCAGCTCAATTAAAGGAACAGTACACCATTTTTCAAATCCATTTTGCTAAATCTATTTAGCATTACTCTCCCATACTGCTGTCGCTGCACTGCGAGAGTCTGTATTCAAAAGGCATGGTGGGGGCTCAGAGCGCCTGTTCTGCTGCCAGGGAAATTAACTCAGAGCCCGACATTGTATAGAAAACATCCCAACTACATCTTCAAGGACAAATTTTAATTTACAGCAGGCAGCAAAAGAAATCCAAAGAGTGCATTCACCAACCATTGCTGTGCGAAGTAAACACAATGATAAGTAAGTGTAAGACTCCTGGGAAATATGAACATTTTGTTTGTGTGAAAAAATACCACAGTCAGAAAGCAGGAGGATGGTGTCAAAACAAAAGATCTTATATTATTGTTGTGTTACATTCATCATGTACGTACAAACAGCTACTTGATGTGATCCCCTCAGAGTTACAAAAGTTCAAATGTTAATGTACATGTTGGTGCTTTCACAGGGAAAAAAACAAAAATCTGGGTAAAGTTCAGTAACCTGGTGGTGGCTGGGGAAGTTCAAGTGGACTATATTTTTAGGAGCGTTCCTAAAATTTAAATACCCCTCTTGACAGGAACAGAATGTTTATTACATTCATTGATACATTCCATATCTTTAAACATGTCTTCAAATTAGGCAAAAAAGCTATCACCACACATGCTCATATTGTTGTCACTGACTTTTAACTTCTGTTTGGTGCAAGACAGAAGCACAAGGGCATGTCCAGATGTTTGTTTTGGATTGGGGGAATCAGTTTGCCCAACTGTGGCACTGATTTCTGTGGGCTCGACACAAGGGTTGTGTCCAAACACAAATTTGAGTGATTAACAATGGTTTATCATATGTTAAATGTCTCAATCTTTCACTTTTTTAAGCATCAGATAGCCCAACAAGACCAACATTTTACTTGTTGGACCTGTTGTTAAATAAGTTCATGCACATACACATGTACAGACCAAATGGACGTACACAGTGTGACACAAACATTTTTTTGTCTATTCTGTTCAAAGCTCAAGTGTAGAGTGTATCAAGTAGTATCCCTTTGTCTTTGCTGATCTTGTACTGAAAATGTTTTAGCTGCTGCTGACCCTCAATTCACACATACTCTGTGCGTGCTGTGGCCTGTCAGCGTTGCGCACTACGCTGTAGTTAGCTGCCACTCTGGTCAATCGTTGTGTTCACACAGTGGGCGCTGCGGTCTGTCTCCAAAGCGTGCCACCAGTACCACTACGCTCATGCACCATTCCAATACGCTGCAAGTTTATTTTTGACAGAGTATGCTGCAAAGATCTGTCAAGCTGAACAGAAGATGAAAACCCTAACAGGAAGCACTTCAATTGCCACAGCAACGGCTTCATTTTTGTCAACTAAATCTTTCCAAATGTTTCCTCAGTACCTACAATCGATTGCACATCAGCAAAATTATATTTCTAACAGTAATCATGTAATCCAAAACTCTACACCAAACCCACAGTAAAGGGTTTCAACTCAGTGAGAATTCACTGTATCTTTCAGTGGGAACTCAGGCAAGGTAAATAAATAGAAAGTAAAGAAGTTCAGGACAGAAACTTAATTTGTTCAGTAAAATTTATTGCACTGCTGCTGTTTGGAGAACTCTCTACTCCCTCAGGTCACACAGAACGTGAATGACAGACCAAGCGCTCAACAAATACTGCGACCAGGAAGCCTAAATCAGTCACACTGATTCACCTGTGTATATTTCTGTGTGAGAGACAAAAAAGAATGGCTCCCCATGTTGTCAGTGTGTAGAGCTAAAAAAATTGTAAGGTTTAAAACAAAACACAGCTCAAAGTATTTTTAGTGTCACTAAAACCACTCTGTTGGTTTGAGATTTCTTGACAAGGTTCCTCTAAAACGACTCGAATGTAGCCCTCATTTAGTGCAAGTAGCTCATTAGTGGTGAAACTACTGACGCAAGCCATGAACTTGGAATGGTCGGTTCGATTTTAATGTTTGGAAGAAGCGCAGCAGATCAATAAAGGTTCACCTAATAGACACACAAATTCAAGAAGCCTCAGTGATGCATTCCATAAGAAGCAACCAAATATGATCAAGTAAAAGAGAAAATCGTGAAATGGTGATCCAATTTTAAAATACAACATTTGTCCTTGTAAACGAATAAAACAAGGTGAATAAAATAATATAACAAGCTTAGATGTGTTTTTTCTTCCATTCTTTTAAATGTAAATTAAGCCAACAGATTGCAAAGAAACTAAGAGACAAAAAAAGTTTAGATGATGCCCATGCCCACAAGTGTATTTTGGCTTCATATTTGTATAATGGCATGAGGTGTGAGGCAGCGTACATAGTGTTGATGATTCAAATGTTTAATAGTAATGATGGGAATATGTTTTATGTCACAGAAGCAAAACATCAGCTAAAATAAACATTTAATGTAACAAATAAAACAGTTTCTTTGATGAGCTGTCTGTTGGTAAGAATGGAGCGCACCCAAGAGATGGATGAACAGGAGAAGAGCTTTGTGCTAAATTTATGGACAGTCTTGGGTCATATGAAAAAAAAAAATACAACACATATATCAATCGGTTTCATGCATTTATTGCATTTTATTGGAGGTCACTGAAGTGGATCCACAGTGAATTATAAGGAGCCCTTTCCTTCCATATCTCACTCTTCAGATTGAAACATTCATTAGAGGTGTGCTAATATGTCATTATCTATATCTGTATTTTAATGTTCAACTAAAAAAATGATCTGGATCTGTAATTCTTTTTTTTTTTTCTCAAATGAAGTGGGTGTTCATATCAGAAGTGTTTTTTTTTTAACTCTTTCTTAAAGCAATTATTATATAGGCAGAGAACATATGTATGTATCAAATTACAAATCAACCTTTAAAGGGAATTATGTGTATTCTGGCAATGTAGCTGTGCCTTAAAGGCATTAACATTGATTCACTACTGGCATATAAATAATTATGAAACATATTTATACCTCTTGGTACAGTGATTTTGTCTGTTTCAGTCTTTGCTCATAAAATGTGTCTGGATGTAACGTCAAACTTGTTCAATGAAACATATGATGCATATTTAATGGATGAACATTGACTTATAAACGAGGTACAACTATGGACTTTATAAAACATAATATTATTAGGGGTGGGACTTGATTAAAAAAATAATCTAATTAACTCAGGGCTTTCTAATTAATTCATCGAAATTAATCACGTTTTAAGTGCGTCATAATATTATCCCTAAAAGCACATCCCTAAAAACACTTCTCAATCTCAGTGGATTTTGGTGGACGAATGAATGCAATGCATTCAGTTGTACTTGATTTTTAGTTTCATAAAGCGGTTGGATCTTGTTTGAAATAGTTTTTTTCTGCACAACAGAAGCTAGGTCCTAAAGCCAGCTGTTTATGAGGCCAACTGTGATCAAATACCTTAAAAAATAAATAGTTTTTCTAGTTATTAATTCATTGAAATTAAAGTCCCACCCCTAATTATTATTTACAGTCTATATGTATGACCAGTCAACATATACCAGGCTTTCATCTGCCAGAGGAAATAAAAGTCTTTCTGGTGTAGATGTTCCATAGGCTGAAGGATAACACGTGTTGTTCATCTCCTATAAATGGCGCACTTCTATACGAAAATATACCTCATTAATTCAATGAGAGCACTGAGAACAATCATATTGTACTTTTCAACAAAAAAGCACACAGATCATTGTAAAACACAGCAAATGTCTCAACCCATAGATACAAACACTGTATTACTTCATTTGAAGCTTGATCCAAAGGCAACTGGACTTGTTTGAAGTTAATTACTTCACTTTCAAATTAATTTGAATCTTGCATTACAAACAGGGAACAATCTTTCACAGATGGACCAGTGATATATGTCTGAATTTCTTTGTCTGGTGTGTGGTAAAATATGTTTACTTAACATTCCATCAGTCTTGTTAGCATTAATTTGTCATCTGAACTACTTTTGTACAACTCAGGGAAACTTGTACATGATGTTTTAATATCTATATTGTTCTGTGTTCGTCTTCTGTCTTCTATCTGAGTTTCTGTGTGTTTGTGTGTGTGTATGTACGTGCATTACTGGTTGAACTGTATTTTACTGCCGCCATTATTTGCCCAGGGACAGCAGATGGGAAGCCAGCTAGCAATATCTGTCACAAAGCATGCGTGTTTTCCTTTATGGGACTGAAGATTTTTCTACACAGTCCCTGATTTAAATAAACTCAGAACCTAAATTTAACAAACAACCCTTATGCAGGGCTGCTGTAGTTTCGTGCCCAGTCTACTGTAAACGCAAAAACATACAGTAACTTTAGACATGTTTTATGTTTCAAATTTTACTAGTAATACCTTGCTCTTTTAAATTGTACATGTATAGCCTTTATAGAAAACTAATTTTGAATCATGTTAATCAGTAAATATCTGTTATTCTCCTTGTGGTGAGTATACGTAGGTGGTTTTATTGACCTGTTGCCACTGTATGTCCAATTAAAAATCCAAGGGAACTGCTACCCACAAGCACAATGAATAATCAAAATAAGTACCCTTTTATATGTCACAAAGAAAAACAATTTGTTTCTTAGAAGGAAACATCTGTGAAGGACAAAATCATGTCCATAAAGAAATCACATTGAAGATAAAACAAGAATCCATTGTGAAGACATCATTTTGAGAAAACATGTCACTGTGACATCCTTTTGTCAAATCTGACCTTTGAGTGTTACGATGCTTCCGCTCAAACATTTTTCAATCTCTTCTCTTATCCATCATCCAAGTTAAAACTCAAAGCATCACAAGTACAGTATATGTCAACAAATCATAGATCACGTTTTCACAACTGTTCAGTTTTTCTATATTAGGCTCAAGGCAACATGTGTGAGTAGCTGTAATTATATTAAAGTTCCTAAATTAAGAGATTTACACATCTGCATAATACATAACACAGAAGCAGACACACACATCAGGACACTCTCTTAGAGCATTCAATTTTGCTTTTTAGTCAAATTAAATTAAAGTAGATGTGAAATTTTTCCTGTGATTTGCATTTTTGGCCAAAGTTGACACTATCAAGCAAACGGTGCATCATTTTGCCCCCCCAAATCTGTTCAAGTCCCAGCACTGGGCTCCACAAACTGAAGATAAATGGAGAGATGGTTAATCTAAATGATAAAGCCTAACTGTCTGTGCATGGGAAACACACAAAAAAAAGATTTGTTGGATTAATGTTTCTGTCTTGTTAGAGTTTTGTCCAATGGTAAATAAATGGGAAACTGTCTGACTTTAATTAGCAAGCTGTTAAATAACATTATCTTGACATGAAGAGCAGATCCTGTGAAAAACAGTGTGCAAGCAACAGCAAATCATCTGTCAAAACATGCTCAACAACAAGGCAGTGGTGTGACAGTTGATCTGGGTGTTTGGTGCTAATCAGTAATTGATGCTCTGTAGAAAGTGTTGATAGAGTACGCGTTTTTTTTCTTCCTGTATTCTAGTATTCTTAGACACAGACCAAAACACAAAGAAAAGCCTGAAAATATCTCCCTCATTGACAGCCGGTTCTGTGTTCTTGATAACTATTGCTTACAAAGTGCAATTCACAATAAATAACAGATTATACTCAAGCTTATACTTTTTCAAACAAAGGCTTCAGACAAGCATTAAAATTTATCCATTATCTGTACCGCTTTTCTTGTTCAGGGTAGCAGGTATGGAGCTAATCCCAGCCGTCATTGTGCGAGAAGCGAGATACAACCCAGACTGGTCTCCAGTCAACCACAAGGCTGACATATAGAGACAGAAAACAAGCATGCCTTTGGATTGTGGGAAGAATAGCTGGAGTACCACACCTGCACAGGGAGAATATGCTAATATGGGAGGATTGGAGCCAGGAACCTTTCTGCTGTCAGGCAACAGCGCTAACCACTACTACTATAAAGCCAGCCATAAAGATTTTTTGTCAGCTGAAATGACTACCTCCGCTAGAAGTTTTCACTTGATTGTTCAGATTTGTTTATTCTCTGAACTTCAAGGGGACTCATAGTTAAATCAAATGCATTCATGATATAAAAACAGCCCATAAGTTTTACATTATTTATTATGCTAAAAGACTATATTTACTGTATTGGTTACAACATTGACATTTGCTTCTGGAATTCAATCCTCCCCAAATCAAACGAGCATAGTAATCACAGAAAGAAATAACAGAGTATCTTAAGTTTGGCCATATAATTATACAGCCTGTGTCTCCTTCCACTGTACAAACAAGTGAAGATAAAAGGAGCAAGTGACATCCTTACAGAGTTGTAAAAGTTTAAAAACTTCTGTGTATGTATAAGTTAATGCTTTTTAAAAATATAGAAATATTCAAAAAAGAATGAGAAAATTGGACTTAACACTGGTTAACTGCAGGTAGCAAGCTCAGCAAAGCATTGATGTTTAATAACAGTGGTCAGGGTAGAGGTTTAGCTTACATTAATTCTGCTTCTGAAAGTTTTGACTTTTATTTGTTTTATTGTACATTTAATGTTAGGCCGACAAATAAAGTAGTGGAAGTGCTTCTTTAACACAATAGGCAGTATATCCAGGAGCTGGCAGGTGAGCTGCACCTACAGTCTGATTTATTCAATGTACTTTTTCCTTCACAGCTTTCTCCTGCTGACTTTCTTATTTTCCAAAGTTTCCCCTTTCACCTACTAACCCTGTTTTTCCTGAGACACTGCTTTAGCACACCTGGCTGCCTGCTCCTGTGGACATGTTTGATTCACCACCATTTTTCTTCTCCTTGATGACAACGCTGCCTTACTCTGCCTTGCCGCCCTATTTCCAGGCCTAAGCCCCCTCGCCCTTGTTGCACCTGTACTGTTATATTTGTCTCTGTGCTGACAGTGCCAGAGCTTAATGCTTTCTCACACATTTCTCTGCAAGTAAACATATTAATCACGACTTGTAAACCACCTCCACTTCCTCTACAATAATATCTGTGTCCTTAGTTACACTTACTGCATAATAAGCTTCCGTTAATGAGCTATAAAATTCAGTTTGATTCAGGTTAATGGCAAAAGATTAACAGCATTTAAATTGAAACGATAGCGTGCTTTGGTTTTAAACATGTAGGTAATATCTTGTCTGATCTCAATTTCAAATGATCACATCCTATGATTAAAAAAGAAGCTAAATATTGAGGTCTTCCATCGGTTACTTGGCGGAAAAACTATAAGTGCAGAAATGATGCCTCGAAGCGCAATACTAAAAACCTGAACCTCACAAGTTGTTCCAAGCTGTCTCTGTTGTTATGTATGACAAATATATTTAAGAAATCCCCTTTTCTTGGCTTAACCCCAGATCCAACCATAACACAAACATGCAGTGCGTGTGGCCGCTGTTAGGTAGTCTGTGCTTAGCCATCTGGTCCATTCTTGCCAAGGTCATCCACTACATCAACCGTGTCGTGCGACTTTACCTGTAATCCCTGAGCCAGTTCCCAAGGATGCTAATGATGTTTTTATGTTCACCATGTGGAGGTTCCTGGGGTGACATTTCCCCTGCTAATGAGCTGATGGGAGAAAACCATGTTGTGTGTGCTTCGAAAGGCCCTTTATTTAAACAAGAGTGACCACATAAGAACAAGACCAATGTGCAATTAACAGATTTTACTTGAGACATATAGTCCTTTAAATTTAAAGGGAAAACAATTTAGAAAACTGATAGACTACCACAAATAGTTGACAGAAACCATCTTCCTTTGCTCTTTTTCAATTTAAACTAAAGAGATAGATCTTTCTTCGGGAATAAGGTCCAGCGAACAGAAAGCTTTTCAGGTTCTAAAACGCTCAATTACTGTATGTCCACCAGCAGGTCGGCTGTTTTGTGAAGACCAATGGATTTGTTGAGCTATTTATACCTTAACAACAGCCGCATATGGCATCCTTAAATGACACAATGAGAGTGAAGTAAGCTACAAGAACAACAAAGTTGCAGCCAAACTACCTAAGAATAAACATAAAGTCATAGACAGACGAACCATACCCGTAAAAGAACAATTGTGTTTACTTGAACTCGTCAAATTAACAGTCGCTCTTTTTGTAAGGCAACGATAAGTGGCCCATTTCTGAGGAAGCTGACTTGTTGACAGACTGCTGTTGCTATTTGCCATTTCTCCAGGATCATCAGTAAGAATATCAGCCGACATCTTTCACCTCAGATGCTCTGATGCACTCAGCTCCTTTTACCGTCTTACTCACTTGTCATGCACTCTCTCAGCTGCTGTGATACATATTTCATCTACAAAAATATCAGCTCAGACAGGTTAACCAAAAAAAAAACCGAAACTTCAAATATTTCCGGACCAGAAGTGAAAACACACCCACTCATCGCCATCACTGTCATCTAAAGCTCTACTAAGTGGGTTGGTAAAAAAAAAAAACTGTCTACAAGGAGGGCAAAAGCGAAGTGAAGCAGAGTGTCATGAGGCCCCTTAATGACAGATGTGAAATAACAGGTGCATTTATAACATCTCACAGTGTAAGTGCTGGAGGAGCAAAAGTGAACAAATATATTTCAGGTTTACTTTCAGTGTACATGCAGATTGCTGTAGTTTCTTAGCGCAAGTTATCTTTGTAGATGTGTCTGTTTAGGGCTTACTGTAACGCTTACCTGGTGCAAACACATTTTTCAATTACACCATGACCGACAGATTGTCATCATAAAAACAAAAACACATGCCATTCTGAGATATGCAACCTAAAAAAAGTAAAGACGGTTGGATAGGTTGGATAAGACAGAGAAGTGCATAATTGATGTCCTGCTTAATCCGACCATAAACTGCACAAATATAACATCCAAAGACTCCAGTGGCAACGCTATTTTGTTTTATTTTAATTGAAATGGTTGTTTGTGGCCTTACACCATCTTTTACTGCAGTTTATTTTGGGTTTGACAATTTTTTCTTTTCTCCCCCCTGAACTGCTACCAAACGCCAATATGACTCGGAAGCAAACAAAATAATAATAATAAAAAAAACAGTCAAAGCAAGAGGAGGCTTGTGCTTCACTTGAAGGAGGGTATGTTGTTGAAATAAAAGAAAGTTTGTGGCATAAACAACCCAGCTGCTCGCCTGCTAATCATAGGACAGAAGAGAGGATCATTCTGACGAGATAAGGACTGGAGATTACATTTTCCAGCTGCCCTGATTATCATTTATTGACTAAAAAATAAAATTATGCTTAGGGCCCCAATTTTGCCAGAGGCGTCTCTGCTGACTTTTTTCAAGGCAATGTAAGGTTTATTGCTAGTGAAGGTCTATTTGAATTCTTCATTTTTATTACCAATCTATAAATAAATTTTACTGTTCACCATGAACCTTATTCTTCTTTAATTTGAACCAACCCAACCCTAACTCATGTATAGTTTGGTATTGACATTACAGGCCCAATAGAGTACATCACACAATGAAATTGAAATACATACTGTAGTGTGTTACACCGAGTTTTCATGGCCAATTACTGATCTTTTAACCAGTCAGTAAAGACAGGGAGATACTGTATATCAACTATAATATGAAGTAGAAGAGCAGTGGTGAATGCCATTGACATTTTACATCAAACCCATCATAGGCCTGCAATGAACCATGAAGTGAACTGATGAGTGTTAAATGATGCACATGAATTATAGCCTTCAGTTATTAATCAACTGTAAATACTTACTCTGATACTGTGCTTTAAGTAAACACAATTAAGGGCTGCATCATTGACATCTCCAGTCACATGACATGTTGGTCCATGGAAAAATGTACTAGTGACAAAGTGAAAAAATACAGTGGACAGAAATAAGTTTAGGAACACAGTTTAAAATCTATTTTATCTCTCAGGCCTGGAAAAACCATGACTTTTGTCAACAACATCCCTATCACTGGGTGATACCCAATATCCCCGATCACCAGCTTCCTGTTTGTTGCCCGCCAGGCCGCTCCAATTGGTTGTTGTCAACGGTCAACATTGAACAACACCATTTGCATATAAAAGATAAAAGACAAGTGATAATATCAAACGTATTTGATTATACGATTATGCTAGCACTCCCAGGATAGGATTTTAGTTGGACTATAGAAATGTACCTGCACCTCTAAAATCACTTGAAAAGTCAGTAGGCGTAAGGCCAGCATGAGAGATCACTCTACTACTGCTTAGAGGAAAGCTAGTATGTTGTTAGCTTTTTCCTAAATTGGATGACTGTTGGAAAACATTTTGTAGAAATAATCTGCAGGTTGCATGATGCAGAATGTCCCTGAATGCTGTTTGTAAGCAGTATGGTAAATATGACTGATACCAACAGAAGCCAGCAACTTTTTCATATTGATTCCCTTGATGGCTTTTGGGTGACTTTTTCTTTTTCTTCTTCTTCTTGGCCTTTGAACCATTGTGTATTTCTTTACAATTACAAGGGAGCTCATCTGGGGGTTAGATTCAAGTGTATTGCTATTTTAATAATGCTCTAGTTTATTGGGTTCTTTGTTAAAACCTTGAGATTGTAGACGATGATCACATGGTGAAAATGTATTGTAAGCCATGTATAAAATGGAGCATTGTTGTAATTCATATTATAATACATCACTGACTTAAAGATGGATGATGCAGCCCGACCACTTCCTGTTGTACAATAACAAAGCTTTAGTATACTGAGATGGGGATGTTGGTATAAAGCAAGAGTCTGGACATCAGTGATCAGCTGGTGGATCTATGGTATTGACATCTTGTCTCTTCTGCTACCAAAACATACATTTGACTAACTGTTAAAATGGCAAAGATCCATCAGGGGGTACAGTCAAAAGCAGAACAAATTAAATTCTCAGTCTGAAGCAGACACTGCATGGATATGGAGAGTTCAACGACTCTTTGTGTTTTTCTCATTTCCTCCCACTTTTCCTCTTCCACTCTGTTAATTTTTTTACACACAGTGTCGTAGTAGCCACATTTCTCAACAAGAATTAAACATCAAGGCACTGAGCACCTTGTCAAAAAAATTAAACACTTGAGCATCAATGGCTTATCATGTTATGATGGATTAAAGGCCCTGATTCTCCAAGGTTGTTGTCTCGCTTTGACGGTGTGTCCGACTCTGTAGCTACCGGTCGGCCTTTTTTTGGCTGATTCAACATAGGCATTTTATCGGGGTCAGCAGTATGTAAGAGGAACCTCTCTGATTGGTTGTTCAGAGGTTTCATTTATCTCCAGCTCTCGACACAGGTTCCCGAAAGCCCCTTGAGAATGTTGCTGTAGTATTCATGCTTTCACCCATTAGTGTGGTTTCTCCTTATTTAGCGTCTCCGCCTCTTTGTTTCTTTTTCCACAAAAAGGTCAAGAGCTGACAATGCCAGTGTCATTTGCAACTTAATATTCAGAATTATCAGACTACCTGTACGAGCAATGCGACAGCACTGTCAAAATGGTCTTCTTGCAGAACATATGTGGTGGTTGGTTGTCAGCTTTAGTCTTTGCGATGTGTTCTTGTGCAACTTTTTGGCCAAGACATGAGGCAATGTTTGGCGACGCCATTTCTTTGTCGTCTGCTTGGTGTGTTTATAGTTTGACTCATGCCCCATCTTTTGAAAGAGGTGGGCTTTGTGACAGTCAGTAAGTGGGGGGGAGGGGGTTTAACTTCGCTCTTGGGGAGTTTTCATGTCATCCATTTTCTTATGGCCTCATGTCTTGGGACTACATCAGCTAAACATTTACCAGTGAGTCTGGATCTACTCAAGGTTCCTGCCTGTTAAAAGTGTTTTCGTTGTTGCAAAGTTATCGCTTATGCTGAATTAATCTTAAATCTCTGTAAATAATTACAAGCAGATCTCATTCTAGACCTGCTCTGTTTGTACATTTGTGATGAAGCAACACTTTTTTTTATCCAATTGCTTTAAGCTTGTTTAAATTAAAAGGGACAATATAAGAAAAGGTAAATGGTTTATGCCACTACAAAGTTTATGCAGCACAGAGATAACGCAAACACAGACCACATGGGGGAAGGAAATTGCACATCTGCTAAAAAAAGTGCTGGTGTGTTCTTATTATCTCATTATCATTCTCATTATCAGCTCAACAGGAAGCCAGACCAATGATGATGGTGTTAAAACAGGACACTTTTCTGTTAGATTCCCTTCACTTTCCTTTGTTTTTTTCTTGTTCACTAACTTAAATGGGAAACCATATATTTATGAAACGTGGTGGTTCATTTAACAACTGCAGACATATACATTGGAATTCATATGAGTCCTGTAAGCAGAGTGGTAGCCCTAGGCATTAAGAGTCTCTGATAGTCAGCATGTTCGGCATTTTGTTTCAAGCTGGCCGAGTCGGGGGGCCAGTGGGGCAGGAAGCTCGGTACAGTCTGAAGTCTGATGGCAGTCGGCACAAAAAGAGCGCATGAAGTGCTCTGAGCAGCAGCCGGGGAAGGAGGTGCTTTGTAGCTGGATCAGCAGTCACAGCGGGGGGTGGCAGGTTTGTTATGTGGTGTCAAACAAGTGGTCCTGGATTCAGCAGTGATGACACACACTCCCCTCTGTGCCCCTCTTGGCAGACTCTAAAGACCACACAGATAAATACACTGGCACATCTGACATCAGCATATTGGTCTGGCCAGAGAGAGAGAGAGAGAGAGAGAGAGAGAGAGAGAGAATGGGTCTTACTGAAGAATGGACTCTACAAACAAATGTATTTGTTTTTTGTTTTTTTTTTCACTAGAAGATGCTTAGTGACTCCTTATGCAGCTCAATATTTTCTCACACACCGTGTGTGTTGGTTTTCCGTTGCTTAGCTAAGAGTAAAGATAAGAACAAAGATCTTTGTTTTTAACATGCATTAAACGTCAGCAACCATCATAAGACAGTAAAGATTTTTTTAATTTGTTTTTATTTTTTACTTAACATGAATTGAAATTTATTTTCAAATGGATGGACATACAAATCAATTTAGAGACACACACAGTGTGACCTCCCTCAGTAAATTGAAGGTCTTTTATCTTTCCATGGTTACAGATGCATCTATTGTATGAAAAGAGGCCTTTGCCCCTCATCTGTTTGAAACAGCACAAAGGAAATGTGTGACAACTCCATTCAAACGACATGTCACATTTCAGTAGAAGCTCTTAATGGAAAACTGCTGTTGTTATAATGAAATTTCATGCCCTGTTTTGGTGTGTCATTTCATAGAGATTCAAAACCGCTTCTCACCTCTAAATGCTTTCATGAAGAGATGTGGTTTTTCCAGGATATCTTTTATTGGAGTATACCAGTGATGCAGCTATGGAAACATTAAAACCTATTATGAAGTGAGCTGAACTAATGCTTTGAAGCAAAAAGGAGCGACAGAAAGTCTGACTGGTCAGTGATGGGAGACTGAGTCAATCATTTCGAGTAAATGTGCCCCTACATACTGTATGTGTGTGAATACATGTGCATAATAAATAGGGTGAAGACATGTGAGAAAGGAACAAGAAAATTAAGGAAGCAGTCATCTATAGGAAACTCTCACATTTGAAGTTAAACAATTTGTTAATTGTATGTCGGCTTTAACGTCACATTAGCGTTATGGATAATGAGACTATTTCAAAGCACTACTGCACAACATTGCATTCTTGATTCTGATGAAAGAAACTGGAACTGGTGCAGCTGCAGATCATGTATGATACTTTAGTGATCACACTTGTCAATGTTTTTCTCTAAGTCCAAGCTCTGGAAGACATTTTTTTTCCGCGATTTTCTGATTTTTTTTTTTAAAAGGAGGCAGTATTGAATTGAGATAAAAAAATATTTCACATGTATATCAGACTTCCTATACTTCTGTCGCTGGAGGAAATCTATAGTAATCACTCTTATTTTACTTTTATTGAAATGATTCCCCACAAAGTGCAGACTGTATTTCAAGCTGTGCCTTTTTATCAGAAGACACACAAACAGTGAAAGAATGAATTTCTCAAAACAAACATCAAGTCATTAAGGCTCTTTTTAGCATTGCAGCAGTATACATGGATGGTGCTGGAGCACCAATCAATCAGACAGTCTGAGCTTGGGGATGATATTTTAATGCTCATGTTTAATGATTTGGCAGCAACTCCAGTCTTCAATATTGAGTGTTTTGTTTTAATAAAATATGTCTTTTTTAAAATCAATATCTGAAGCAGTATAACCCTAACCTTTACCCCAGTGCACATTAGTCTTTGCTGATGTATTTATTTTTGTGTATATCATTATATTTAATGTTATACCTTTGTACAATGAGAGCACAGCTTACCAATGGTAAATTCCTTGTGTGTTAAGCATACCTGGCCAAAAAAGCTGATTCTGAATCCCGGTTTGTTTCTTGTCTTCAGACAGACTTCCAGATATTACATTTCTGTACTTTTTCATCTTCTCATTTGCAAGTTTGCTGTCTTTTTATTTTACATATAGCCTGCACCTGGATCATGTCCAAAATTGGGAACATATCATTTTCACATTTATTTATTTTATTATTTCTTATTACTAGACTTGGAGGCTGTTGGTAAAACCACCAATGCCATCCAAAGTCAACTCTATAACCTCTTAAGGTGAGAGCAGTAAAACAGCTTCAAGATAATTGATCTATTAATGAATGACTTTGAATGTACCGCATAGTATATCATCTTTAGGGAAATTACAACTACAAGTTTTAATTACCCTGTCATTTTCATTTATTCTAAGAGGGAAACCAATTAATACATGTAATGTTCTTGTAAAGCCTCTTATTAGAAAAAGCCTTTGAACAGCGTCCTTCTGTGAACAGTGTAAGAGAGCCCCTCATATGTGTTGCAATTATCGATGTAATTTGTCAAAATACAGCATCGGTTCATGGAGAATTTCCAAAATCCAAATATTTTAAAACTCACAGAGCAGACAAACAGTTTGAGTAAAGTAACACAACCAAATGACTTCAACCAATATCAAGATGATATTTATGGGATAACAGGAAAAACATTTTTTAATTGGATTTTTTTTTACTCACAACTTCATCGTCTTTTATGCTGTGAAATTCTTCCTTAATCAATTACATTACATATCATACCTACAACAGTACATGTGAAGTGTAATAAATATATCTATGATTCTGCCAAGCAGTGCTGGATATGTGCTACTGTCACAAAGTAGAAAAGAAACAAGATTGTTCACTGCTTGAATAGAACAGTCCAATTATAAAACACTAAAAATGAACACACATATGTTCATATACATAAATGACATAGCCTGTATGAAATCACACATCTCCAAAAGACTTTTTTTTTTTTTTTTTTAATGAAAAACGTTCATTTTATTGGAACATCTGGATATCTTCACACGTCTGTTGCTCTTTCGCATCAGTGTAACCAATGGGTGCTAAAACAAAGCTCCTTCAACCTTTATAGGTTTGTTTCCCTTTTTATTCAACCACTTTCACATCTGATCAAACTGATTTGTATGCTGAAGTTTAACTCTTAAACCATTCCCGATAAACCTCTTTTTTTCCCCTCATATGTCCACCCCACACTGAGTGTATTATTATATTTTCCATTACAATCTGTCACATTAAGTTTTCCCCCAACATCATGGAATGAGTCCAGAAATCATTTTCAGTTGATTGATGAGCTGATCTGTTGTTTGGTTGGAAGTTACTTTTTAGCGGGCCTGGATTCAGGAAATACATACAGCTTAAAACACTAGTTCAGCTAAACTGAAGCTTAGTAAAGACACTGATTAATCTTATTTTGGTCACAATTGCTACAAAACAGCATTTTACAGATATGTAAGATTTTTCTAAACATTTACTTAAAAAACCCCTCTTACAATTACAAAAATATTGTTCACACTTCATTGAGTTCAAGCCGCCCGCTTGAGGACTGTGGCCTCGACACATGGGAGCACGTGCACTGCCACTGCGCCACCAGTGCCCCTAATTTTCGAGAATGTCAAACATTGACTTAACATAAGCTCTTTCAATTTGACAACCATCATAAGAAATTGATGAGGTTTTTTTTTTTCATTTAACATAAATTAAAATTCCTTTTCAACTGATACATTTAAGAGTTCTCTCATAAGGACATAAGAATCAATTCACTATAAAAACATACAAAACAGTTTACTTGTTGACATACAGTGTATACTGTATATATATAAAACTATTTTTAAAAAACTGAAAATAAAATTGGCATAATTGGTGGCCAAGCAAAAATAGGGTGTGCTTTTTCAAAATGGGCCATATGCCGCACTTAACACCTTTCTTGATCCTGCTTGAGTTTCAAGTTAAATTAAATTCTCCTCTCTTTATAATTACTGTATAATCCGAGGCTCCTTATCTTCACAAAGTCACAGATTAAATAACCACAGTAATCTGCATAACCTGTCTCTGAATACAAAAATTGACCATGCAGAACACAAGCCCCGCTGCCATAACCCAGACTGTCCTTGTGAAAGTGCGTACTAAAGGTAAGAAACTAGAGGTAAGAAACGCTGACAGCCATTAAGTGCAGGGAAAATACAAAACATAAAAAAGTCCTGCCAACTCTTTCAAAAAATAATGGACCTATCAGCTGTAATGACATGGCCTCTGCAGCGGGAGACTCGCGGAATATTCAATCTGAAGGCTGTAAAAGAGCATTGTCAACCCTGTTAACAGCCGACCCCTAAAAGCAATGTCTGGTTACATGTGAGGACTTAACCGGTGGAAGCACTTCCTCTGTGCACTCCATCTACCCCAAGGAGATTGAGTGTGAAGATAATGCACTAAGAAAGATGTCATAGCCACAGCTTAGACCTCCCCTCCCATACCCATGTAGTCGTACTCTGGAGGCATCAACAAGGTGTAGGGACTAGAAAGTGATAAATCTAATACATGCTGACTGAAAGCTTGCACAGTCAGATGCTGTTAGGGCATTTTTCTTCTTTTTCTCTTTTTTTTGTACCAGTTGAATATTTTTTTTACCCTGAGACTGAAAAAGAAAGTTATTTTCTTATTCCACCTTGAAACCGTGCTCACAGTCAATGATTATTGACATTGTTCTAAACTGCACCAAAGATCGCATTTGCGTCCCTACGCAGATGACCTTGTTTGACTGAAAGGAGTCAAATGTCATGCGTATGGGTTATAACGTTTGACTGTTTTTTTTTTCTTTCTTGCAGTCACATGGGAAATGAAGATGTCAGCACATTGTTGTCAAGCTATAATGTAAAAAAAGATATTTTACATGCCTGTCAGACTCCATCTAATATCAGGAGACTTCCAGGGAGCAGTCGCCTCAGGATCACATCTCCAATATTAGATTTTTAACTACCTTCATGTTTTATACCAATAACAGCTGGAAAATATAATAGTAGGACAAAATATGTAGTCTGGGAGAAAATACAGTTAAGTGCTCGGTTTAAGAAAAACCTTGTGTAATAAAACACTATATTTTTAGTAGTAGTAGTATAGTTTAGTTGAGTTGTGTTGCAGGATATTTGCCTACCCATTTGTTCTTGCTTGGGGATAGTGTCCTCACATTAGCAATCAGGGCTATGTACTTTAAGGTTGACAGTAATGAATTACTTGCTCTTTATGGACAGCAGGGCACCCAAGATAAGTGATGCCTCTCCCTACAAATTATTCTGTTTTAAGCCGTGCACTCTCACATCACAACCCGCCTGCTGATCAGCCATCGGTTACGGCGAGCTGTGATGGTGTTTCTAGATAATTATGAGTTGAGTCTGTTTTGGTAAAAATGCTACATGGGGTCTTTGTTGTGAGGTTTTAAGTGTTCTTAGAGCGACATTGTGGCATCTTGGTTTTCACATGGAACAATCAGAGCAGGGTTTCTTCACACTGCTTGAAAACGGCCACCTTTACTTTTTCTTAAAAAACTAAACAAATGTAAAAGGACAAAAGCGATTTCTTGTGTTGGGCCTCCAACAAGAACACCTCATTGAACTGTATGAAGAGCAAATCTTAAGTTAAAGTTACCTTCATTAGTATCGAGAAATGATGTGTCAAAAGGTTTGGGAATAATAATGATCTTCTATAACGTGTTGTTAATTCACAGACGCTACATAGAGAGTGTTGTGATTTACATTTGTAGTCTAAGCTCCGATGATCAATAACATGTCAGCAAGCTTTGGTGTATGCATGAGAAGAAACCCAAGAGGACAGCGAAAAACAGGGTTTATCATCACATCAGCAGCATTCTAATATGATTTATGAGTCTTTAAACAGATACCTGCATAAAAGTGCAGCTCACATTAACTAATAAAAAAAAACTCTTCAACTTTAGTCACAAATGTGCTTGATGCTGCACCTCGAGAGAAAATCAGTGTTCAGACTCCCTGACATCCTGAGGAGCATCAGAAATGATTGATCAACCTCCATGCAACAAACAAGCATTTTAAACACTGTTTTCTTCTCTTTAGGATAGACCTGACAGAGCTTTTCTTTGTACAAACTTTCATCATGATTTTGTTTTTTCAGCAAACGTACGGGCCCTTTAACTGCAAGTCAATAACACCAATTGGTTTCACTTTCAGGCTCATACTGCTGCAATGTGCCTCAGTATGGCTGCTGTAAAACTTCTCCAAAGCCTCCATTGGGCACGCAACATAAATGCCAGGCTATCTGGTGCACCTTGCCTATCATGCTAACCGCTGGAATTAATGAAAAACACACCTGCCTGTTCCCAAACGCATATACTATAATATCTAACAGATGAGGATATTTGATTGTTAATGGGTTCTGAGATAAGTTACAAACAAGTCAAATAGATGAAACTGGATGTTTTGTTGACTTCTTGACTTCTTGTTATGTGGCCAACGACCTATCCTATCACTGCTTTCTGTAGTCTAGTTTTAAAACATGTTTTTTTTTTGTTTCACTGTGCACAAAATTATTTCCATGCATTTTGTTGTTGTGCCATCTTAGATCAAATGTCACAAGGCTGTACATTTGAAATAAACCGAAGGGTCCTTGCCCCCCTTCCTTGAACATTTAAATCATGTTTTGGTGCACTTTTTGAATTATCTTTACTGCAGTATTGACTATTGACTGTTTGCTAATGGGAGTGCAGTAGATCAACCTGCGATCATTATGATAGACTTTTATTATCAACATGTGCTTTTTAACACGTTAGTGACAACTTCTCAATTTAAATGTCGCTAAAAATTTCTCTTTTTTTCTCTCAATGTGTTACATAAAACATTTTCAAAAAAGCTTCACTACTCATGGGGTTGGAAGTGTGATGCTTTTAAGGGCTTTTATTTTGGGTTGTAAACTTTTGCTGGCTGTCACATGGTATTGATAAAAGTAGTGAATCAAAACAGCCGAAATAAGTAATCATACAAAAAGTAAAAGATACAAACTAATACACAAACAAAACAATGGGCTAAAATGTGTTAAAATCCTTCTGAGATCTCAGGGGACCATATGATTAAAGGGATTATATTTGTGGGTCAACACATTCCAATTTGATACATAGTAAAATAATTTTGATTAGTGCAGCGATATGATTGTAAAAGGTTGACGTACTTTGGAAATGAAAAAAATTCCATACACATTTTAGGGCGTATCTATACAGCCAGCGTTAGTGGTAACGACTTGTGGGCAAGACTGTTGTCCATGCACTGTGGTCAGTGTTTACGGTTCAGTTAGCATCTTGAAAGGTGACCGTGTGTTCAGAAATCTGTTATAGCGTTTACTTTTGATCCAAAATATTTTTATTTATTTCTGAAAATGTTACAGCTTCAAGTGCCTAGAGTGGAAGAAAAAATCAAAGTTCAGCAGATATAAATACAACAATCAAGAACAAGTGGGAGAAATAAAGCTTTTATAGCCAATAGCGACTGTAACAACACCCTCAGCTCTTCCATCACCTCTGAAACTACACATAAGAGCCACTCTGAGTACACACCCCATCACACTTCCTCCAACCTCGGACTCACACTCGGGAATATGCAGCCTCCTGCAAGATTCAAACTGGAGGTCATGAATATGGAAATTTTGGCCACCTTCACATTTTATGATGCGGACTCAGCCTTAAACTTTTAAATTGTGACACTATTCACTCAAAACCCTGCAACATCTGATTTTACCTGATGTTGTTTCCTGATTTCACACTGCATGCTTAGAAATTCAGTTGAAACTTTTGTTTAAAAAAAATGAGCAATGCAATCCTCCAGTGTTTGACTAGAAGCATTTAGCCTGAACCACAGTCTTTCCTGCCTTTCATTTTCACTGTTGTATGCACTATTTTAATCATGTACTGGACAATAAAGTTTTCTCCCCTATGAATCCACACATCCTTTTTCTGCACACAGAGGTTAGGTGAATTTTACGCATCATCAAAAGGAACTGCACTATCAGAGCACACAGGCAGCCAAGTAATTATTTTATCATGCTGCATTTAACATTCAGTGCATCTGTGATACATGGATAGGGCTGCAAACAGCGGCGTGAGCAGCCATGTTTCCTCTAAACTGCTGGTGTCTGGACCTGTGACCTGGAAGATATGCATGTTAAGATTCCAGCCAAATTCAACAGCAGCTGATTAGTCAGTCTCTGTCTGGTTGAAGGCGTGCTGATTAGTAAAATTAGTGGGTGAGGTTTGATTGGATTGAAAATCTGCACACACTCCACAACTGGCAGGGCACTTTTTTTGTGTGAATGATGTCATGTAGAGTCAATCCTCACAGCAGACACCATGCCATCCTCCGAGTGCAGTGAATGTTGGACATGAGTAAAATGTTACAATGCAGGGCTAATTACTATTTATATTTCCACCAATTAAATCTGTTTTGACAAAATGCTACGTAAAATAGAAAATTACCTGTTTGGACTGTCAACTGAATATAAACGTGGACATCGTTTTGATGATTTCATACATGGGTTTCTGAGTCTTGAAAACCATATGTGGCAGTTGCAACATACGGGTATAATCCTCAACGAAGGTGGCCAAGGGTTCGACTCCAGCCTGTGGCTCCTTTCCCACATATCAATCCCCACTCTCTCTCCCTGATTTCCATCTCTCTCCACTATCCTATCATTCCAATAAAGGTACAAAAAGCCCCAAAATAAAGCTTTAAAAAAAACAAAACAAAAAAAACAACAACTTTTGGCCAACTTATTATCAGGCAAAGAGCTTGGGCTGTGGTGGGACTTGAACCCCCTGACAAACTCCAACACCTCTGCCCATTAGTCAGAACAGCCACACCCCTTATCATAAGTAAATATTTGCTTTAATATGACAAAAACAGATGAGGTATAAAAATATTTCCTGAATAAGAAATTGGCTATTCAGACGATATTCATTTCTGACCTAGGCTGTAAACATGTTCATTTCTGTTATAAAAATGGGCGTCCACTTCAGGGGCTTTTACACTCATGCAGCCTCAAGTGGACACAAGTTTTTCTACTCTCGCATTGACTTCATTTTTTCAGCACAGGAGGTTAATGCCTGGTGAGGACCAGCGTTACAAAATACAGAAGAGTTCATATAAAACTTTCAGACAACTTATTAGGACACGTTGTTAACAGCAACCGTTAGACATTTGTTAACACTCTGTAGAACCCAGTCCATGAAAATTGCAGGCTGAATAATTCAGTGTTATTTGGACTGAGGGAACTGTCTGGGTCTGCGCTAGTGTGGTAGCATTTAAGAACAGACAAAATACAATCCGCTTAAAACTTTCTCCATGTGCTCATTAGCTCAACCGAATGACCCAGAAATGACAAGTGCCTCACTTAATCAGACTCTTTGAATCACAGAAAACTTCTTATAAAAAGATTTTTTTTGAAGTGACTTTGGTTCAGATCCCCCTTTTCATGTACTTCATAGCAAGGTCAATTCTTGTTTGAAAATGGGTTTATGAGTTCTTGTTTTTTTTTGTCTTCTCTTTGTAGCTGCTGTCTGTGCTGTTGTAGCCTTGGCCATTGGTCATCATCTTCTTTCTGGCATATTTTCTTGTTAAGTCTTCTCCTTATACATCTCTTGGCTCGAAGCACCAGGTCAGTATTACGTACACTGCAGAGAAGGCAGCGCACAATATTGTCTACATGTGGCACATGGCAAAAGGTTAACAAATGTGTCATGTTGGCACTAAATCATGATCACAATTCAAGGAAAAAAAACATACCGAAGAATGTACCCAAACACCCAAGGCTTATGGACAAGGCACAATGTGTTGGACTGGTGATGTTCATGAAAAAATAAATGTAATATTATGTTTTGTGTTATTCAGTAAAGGACATTTCCCTTCCTCATGCATTAGGACAAAACATATTCAGAAAAAGTTTTTTTCAGAAAATTAAATCAATGGCTCATTTTCTGCTCATTTCTAAGTGGAAGCTCATATGAAGAGTTCTATTATTAATTGTGTTTATTTTGACCCCGTCCGTTTGCATTCATGGTGTATTGTTGCTGTGACACGAGGAGCAAAAGATAATGAAAAACTTGCAGCGTTGCTCCTGCCCAGATCCTTGGAGTTATTATTTCAATTGCTATGCACAACTTGATGTTCAAGGTCTGGAGTCTTCTTGAATGAATGCTTGGGATCTGGCTCTGGGGGTTAACAAGGAGGCTCCGTACCCTGTTTAACAATTCAGCCCATGCTCGCCCCACGTGACGGTGCATGCAATAGGGCCTGCACTTGTTTATATCTCTGGATAAAGCATCCCACTGGCCGCAAATTAAGCATTCAGGATCGGCAGCCTTGTTGTGCTCCAGTATGACGTGTTTGGAGTACTAAAATCGAACTCTGCGCCCTAGGTACACCACAATCTTGTTTGGGGGGCTTCATAACTTCTGAAGCTGTTATGTCCTTTGAAAAGACTTCAATACACGATTTGCACTTGATATAGAAAGAAATTCATCGTTTTATTTTAATGGAATTACTGGCGGAGTTTATTTCTCAGGAGTGGTCTGAAATTAGAAGTAGAGGTTTTTGCATAATAGAAAGCGATAAGGAGACATACAGAGAATCATCCACTTTTCACAGATGGAGAATGCTATTAAAGGTCAAATTAATCAGATAACAAATGTTTAAAGAAAAGTGAAAACTAAACGTCATCACTTTTATCCAAAAATGCCCTATGAGAAGACAACAGTTATTAGGCAGAATGTCATTTTCAGCATCTTGTGATCTTTCAGCTGCTCTGACATTGACTGGCATTTGTAATCTGATACCGTTTCTAATACAAATTTCCCCTCTGAGATTTACAGTCACCTGACAGATTTCAGATATTCAATTGAAACTAAGTTAAATGTGTAGCTGAAATAAATCCACTTATTTTTTACTGAGCTTTCAGATTGCTTGGACAGAAATGTCAGGGGAGAAATGCAGATCAATGAAAAGAAGATGATCTCAAATGTGTCTATGTAGTTTAATGCGCCTATCGCTCTCAACACAACAGAGAACAATAATTTGCCTAATTTTAGTGTTTTAATGTTTCAAAATGTTACCTGTAAAAGCCAATTTAGTCCTCGCATCAGTTTTTAAAACATTTTTAAAAACTGATGAAACACTGAAACACTACAGTTTTAAGAAGATACTGACATTGACTGAAGTCTTATCAGGTCTCAGGTTTGTGTTGTGTAAGGACATAATTAACCAAACACTCACTTTTTATACCATATTCTGAACCATATAGTGTTATAAGACATGATTTTTAGGTAGGCTATACATTAGTTGGTGACATTTTTTAGTCTGAACTGCAAACACAAATCAAATCCAAGTATAAACTTAGCACCAAGTTGTTGGGAAAGCTGTGGTAGAGAGCACACCACCGTAATAATTTGCCTTCACACAGGGGGATTTAAATGACATAAATGTGTCAGAGTTACAATTTCATTTATTTCATGTGACATTGCTTTAAGAAATGTACAGTGTAATCACATTTATTCTCATCAATTATCAGTTAGTCTCATTTTATTTTTTGAGCATGATTGTTATCCTCAGATTGGATATGAAACTAATGTATTTCAGTTAATGTGGCATGTAACCAGTAAACAGCTCCCTCCCTTTTTCCTTTTTTTTTTTTTTTTTTTTTTTACATTTGGGGTCCAATGAACAATTGTTTCTCGATTTTAATTTGAGAACTCTAGATTTCTGTTTTGAGTCCTCAGTAATTTCTGTTCCTCAGACAAGGCAACTTAGTTATTGCTCTCTGCATGCCTAAGTCAAGCATCAAGTTTTTTGGCAGCCATGTTGGTTTTCTAGAGACATTAATGACCATATTTGGAGGAGAAGGTGACCCTTCATACATTGCAAGCAACCGAACTGAATAAGAATTCTCCCTCATTTACACGCGTCGGCTGAGTGTTTGGTTAGCACACACCATGTACAGAGGCTGCAGTCATTAAAGCAGATGGCCCTTGTATGAATCAGACCTGTGGTCCGAATATCTCTCTCCTCCATTTAAGACTCTAAGCACTGCCCTGTGTCTCCAATAAAAGGCCTGAAAGCCCAACAATGTGTATATATTTAAAAAAAAGAATGAAATTTGCCCCCAATCATTGTGTATTGCCAAACCAGCCTGGCAGTGCCACATTATAACATCTTTTTCCCCTCAGTAGGTCAAACAAACAAAAAAAAACAAACGTTGGAACGAAATTGGAGTATATTGTTCAGTAAATTTATCTTGTTGGGACGGTTGATAATTTTCTCCAGACAGCCTTTTCAAAATTTTGGTGGACATTGTCTTCAGGGCCTGAGAGAAAATAACTGACGTGCTCTGAAAAGGAAACAAAGAAAATCCTTCATGTGTAACGGTGATAAGCATGTAAAAACTTCGACCAAATGTCAGCACTCTGTACGAGTTTTATGAACCAGTCATGCCTCCCTGTCTCCATACCCCATGAATGCACGAGCCCACACTCAAAGCATGAGCTGAAATTCGCTTCTGGACCAATGACGTTACATGTAAGACAGGGGCGTAGCTTATGAGGGATCGCAGAGGGGCAAGGTGGGGGAAGACAAAAGGAATGCTACTTTCAAAATAATGCTAGTTTTTCGTAAATTACCAACTGTGCCTATAAGTGCTCTTTTAATAAAAAGACCCCTCAGTTAAAGTCAACCAGTGACCAGTAGAGGTGGATAGTGCGACTCATGGGCTGTGGGTCTGTGCTTCACGACTTTCACCGTAGCTCAACTGTCGCTAGTTGAGTGCACACTCCACAAAGTGAAAACAGAAATGAATTATCGAGGTGAGTAAGGCCCAATGCTTCTTCTTCGTACACACTCAAATCTTCAGAGACTTCATTACGCATTCAATTCAGCCTGGTAAAGAGTTCCCTTCAACCCAGCCTTTATATAAAATAGTCCAACACATATGTCACAGAGACGAGAGAAGTTCTCAGAGCAATTAACAGATCTAATCTTGCACAGGCGAACGGGGAGAAGCTGGATCACACACTTTCGACACAATTCCTCTGACAACATATTAGACACATCATTAAGCACGAGATCTCAGTTTAGCGCTGAGAGGTAAGTCTCCGAGGATGACACATACAAGTGGAGACACATGTCCTTACGTATTTTTAGCTCTTTGCTCTGATTTCTAAGTATTTGGCTTTGCGGGGCAACACGGATGGATCCATAGTGTGAGCTGCCTTTCCTTTTTATTATGACCTTCTTCAATTAAAACTCCCCACATTCTTACACAGATCAATACAGAAGAGTCTATAAAAAACGTCAATAACTGAAGCATAGACTGCCGCTCCAGAGAAGATAATAAAGCAGACCCCATGTGTGTTTGGCTAACAAGTTCTCCTCTTTGAACTTAATGCAGGCTTCCTTTGTGAAATACCAAAGCATTGATTAATCCATCTGTACTGATCTGAATTTTCTCCGGCTTGTGTTGCATCCCTTTGAAATATTCAAAGCAGGGCTCTTGGAATAACTATTATATGGACCTCTGCTCTCCTAGGGGCAAGCAATGGAAGTGGCTGCATACAAATGAAGTATCAGCAAAGCAAAGACAGCTCAGTGATTGAAGCCACACTTGCATAATCATGCCTTCAGAAGAAGAAATAGCAAGTCACTCATTACAGAGTGGTTGCAGGCAGAATTGATTGCTTAATTAACAGGCACACATGTGTTGGAGTAGCAGGTACATATGATCTAAATGTGTAGGCATCTAGAAGGGAATAATATTGTAACGTGAAAAGGCATCCAACAAATGTAGTGCTAACTTTTTTTCTCCATAAACCTTAATACACTGAATATTTGCTTTAAAATGTTGTATCTGAACTTTTTGCCTCTGATTTAACAATTCAACATTACGACATCTAATTTTAACCTTCATCTTTCAATGTTCACAAATTCAGAATCAAAAATGCCCGCTCAAATAAATTAAATTACTGAATTAATATGCCCCCTCGCTCACTGGGGGCGGGGGTCCTGAATAATTACCTTTTGGGTTGAAACATCAGCTCACTTCCACTTTTTGGGCGACGGCAGGAAAACTGCTGAATAAAGTGGGGTTGGACAAATTTGACTGTTCTGCATTGCAGTTCATGTGAATAGGTCTCAAAGGTTCTATGCTCTACTGAGCACTGAAAACGCACAGACTTTACTGATGTTTTTTGTAGAGTGCACAAGTCTGTCAGGGCTTGAGATGGTAAACAAATAAGGAATGCATTTATATGAGATGACTGTAAACAATTTGGACTGTTAAAAATGACAAAAAAACAAGCTGACCTACAGTATGTTCATGTGTGCCTTGCATTTCAGTGTTTAGCAAACTACCAACAGACAAAAGTAGTTCCTGTTAATCCTTTGCCAATATTTGCCTGAGAAACCCAAACAACTCTACATCATAGAACAAATATCAATTAGTAGACTAACTACACTTACATTTTTAGATAATTAGATGATTTCATGCTTGCTGTATTCATATTAAATAGCTTGTTTTTATACTGGGCATACTATTGTTGATACATTGAATGATATTTTAATTCACTACAATCTGTTTACATTTAATGAAGTGCTTGACAATTGCTTTTCAATGGACCGACTTCACAAAGGAATCTAAGCCAGTTTCAGTAAACTCACAGAAATGTTGAGTCTGTCTGCGTCAGAACTCTCAATGCTCTTAATAATTTAACATTAAAACAACAATTCACGAGCCTCATATTCAACCTACTGTCTGCATTTTCACCCTTGCGTAAAGCTATATGTTGGTATAAATGCTCATGTGTTCATATAATCAGCCCTTTTAAACTGTGTGTGTGGTGTTTTCCTTATTTTATGATGCACGTTTCTTTATTAACTTCACTAACAATGAACATCTTTTAATGAGACCTCTCTGGAAAGGAAAGTTGGAGAAGTATTTATGTTCATTAGCTGTTATTTGATTGATCCAAGGTGACACAAATCATAGATCTCCTCTCTGTTTGGCCCACCACAGCAGGAAATAGGGTATAAAGGTCTCAGAAAACAGCATCTTGATTAGCCTGTGTTTGGTGTGGGCAGAGCCAGATCTTTCTAGGCCGTGATTAATTCTGCTGAAACTGTCTGCAGAGAACCTCGGTCAATAAACCTTATGAAGAGGTTTACATCTTCTTCCGTTCTAAATAAGTTATCTCCATCTGAAGAAATCAAACATTTTGCATGTCTGTTCAGTGTTGGATAAAAGTTGATTGTTTTATCCTTTTCCTAAATGTTGTAAATAGAAATCTGACTCCTTTAAATAATTACCTTGAATCTCTCTGTGCATTCTTTTGATGGGATGAGAGGAATGACTGGAGGCGTCTCTTTCAGGTTAACAGTGTTTATTAACCTGATGAATCAAGAATACAAGTTACAGAGTCTCTGGGTGTCCCTGACGACAGACAGATGCTGGATCAGTTCGCGAAGTCTGAGCCCCGACTATCTTTCCCTGAACCCTTTTATACACTAGAAAGAGAATATCTAACCAAATTATGCATTCGAAAATGTGCGGTTTCCTTCCTTCGATTGGGGCAACTTTCCAAATTATGCGTCTCCTGATGTGTGGTTCCCATTCTCTCATTGGTGCATCATACTCCCGAATCCTTTCTTCAATCTGTAGGGGAAGACACTTCCTACCTGTTTCTTATCATAACCTGACATATTGTCAAGTAACCAATTCCTTTTAAGCAGAATACCATTTAAGTGATTCATTATCAAGGCTCACTGGACCTATATACAGTGGGTGAGTGGTTAACTGTTCAGGGCTTTAAACTAAACCCTATGTTTGAATTGGTGAGTGATTGGCGGTGAAGGGCCATATCAAACACGTTGGAATGTGCAATCACTCCTACAAGCCCTCTTTCACCCAAACACCTTTATGTACTGAAAAGTCAGACAATTAGATTAAAACACACAAACCTAGAATAAAACTGGTATGATGTTATCGTCAGCAAAAAACATTCATACTGTGGATATCAAACCATTTCTTTGGACCGGGTGATGAAACCTTATCTGATTTATTCAACAACACTTTATTGCAGTGAACACATTGAGTATAAGCAGAAAGAGGCCTATTATTCTATCATCAGCTATCCAAAAGTGCAGCATTTTCACCATTTTAGTATCTTTAACTTGTACACAACAATGAAACTTTTAGTAAAGTTAAGGACTTTAAAGTGTTTAAATTGGTGCTATGGAGACAGAAAATGGAAACTTTTTTCTCTGGCTTTTTTCACATAATGCACTTTAGATAATTTCAGGACGGCTGCTGGGTCTCCTGTCCTGGCTGTTTACATACAGTATACTCCTCACAGTAGGTGACCGTCTCTATTAGATGGGGGGGGGGGGAGTCTCCTGAGGCAATATTTGACTTAAAAAGAACCATGCGGAAGAAATGGACGAAGCAACAGAGTTGGCTATATGATGATAAATTGAGAATCACACTTTCAACATAAGAGCGGAGAATGTAATGCAACCTTTTAATTACATGCGCGGGGATCGCTTTATGTACAGACTCCAGTCACAGGATATAAACATCGCTCTCCCCTCCCATTGGCTCGAGGTGAATTCTCCTGGTTATATCCTGCTGTTCTCACAACAGCTCACATGGGCTTGATGCAGACAAAAAAGGGGGGCTGGCTGGAGAAACTACGTGTGAAGTCTGTGTAAAACATGTGGCTGTTTGCATTCAGACGCACAGCTCCTCCTGGAAATATCAGTTTTCTGCAAGTGCAAAAGCCCTATTTCAGAAATCAGATTTCCTCTTTGATGAATTTGGCCAAACTAATGAACAACATTGAATAGTCATCTAACACACAACATCACTTCCAGCTGTGTCTGTCTATTTGGAAAACAATGCTGTGGGCCAAAAAACCATCATGAGTGGGTTTCATTTTCGCACAAAGCAACAACTCATGCACCTTAGCTGGATCATCTGTAGCCCTCGGGGTAAAGCCACCTGTCCTGGATGGACCTGAAGTATAGGCCCTGTTCTGACACCCCTGGGCGTTGACATCCTCAGCTTCTCCAGTCTTCAGTTTTTTTCTCTTTAAATATGCAGCAGCATTAAACTCTGGGCTGTTATCAGTATTCCTGGCTCTTTTGCACAGAATTGCGGGGTGTGTTTGACTTCTCTTAAGAGATTCAGCAACAGGGGTAAGCGTCTCAGCTGGCCCCACACTGTTATCTCTGGCACACTGCCAGGGTGATACAGTGCTCTGCACTCGGCTGGTTTCATCACATTAGAGGCCGACACACTTGTGGCACAATAGGGGAAATTAGTGGTTACAGCCAGCCGCTGACTGTCACACAGAAGACTACACTCATGTTAGCAGTGGACACAATGCTGCTCACTGTGTCTTCTGATAAACTTCCACGACCATCTCCATTCAAAATACCTCTGGATTCTTTGGTGTGTGTGTGTGTGTGTGTGTGTGTGTGTGTGTGTGTGTGTGTGTGTGTGTGTGTGTGTGTGTGTGTGTGTGTGTGTGTGTGTGTGTGTGTGTGTGTGTGTGTGTGTGTGTGTGTGTGTGTGCGTGTGCGTGTGCGGTGTTGGTGGGGGGATCAGAAACAGTGGGGATTGACATGCTGGATTTAAACCCTGGCCTCCCGCATTGAGGACTATAGCCTACATAGGTTACACATCCTGAGAATGTCTTAATAAAAAAGGTACCGTAATAATAAATAAGGCTAATCTGCAGTATAGTTAGGGGAATAGTGTTACTGTTAAAGTTAAGACATCTAAATCTGGTTTGCTTAAACGTTTAATAGGATTCCTGCTTAAAAGATTTCACCTCATATTGAAACTTTGTAACCAATGGCTTTTTGTTTAAAGCATAGGATAACAGCAGTTATGACGTCTTCCTGAAGAGCTTCGCTATACCTAAATCATTGAAGAAAATTTCCACAGGGAGGACTTAAAATGCTAACAAACAACAGGCAATATTGTGGAAAGCTGAAGGTCTGCTTGCAGAGATTAGCCTCAATAAGTAATGCATTTTTTTTTTATCACTATCATAGTTTATCTCTGTTCCTTATGGCAAGGGCATAGAAAACACACACTGACACAATCTCTCCAAATTAACACACACACTCACACTCACAACAGCAATTTCATTAACACGTACACAAAGCAAGTTGTCACTATTTTCTGTCTTTTCTGAGTTAATGAATCTCTTCTTCCTTGTTTTTTTTTTTTCATCTCATTATCTCTTGACACTGTGACACAACGTCTCCGTCACAATCATGTCGACAAAGCACATTGAATTTAATAGCTGGCAGAGGTTAGAGAGCAATGCTCAAATGAGCTGTTGCTAATTGGCTGGATTTGTGTTTGTTTGATTGACATTTACAGACCGGGACTGTGGACAAACATGTTTTTTTTTTTTGTTTTTTTTAACTATTATTATTATTATACACAAAGTCACAGTTGCAGCATAACTGTTGGTCAAATTAACAGATGTATGGTGGGGTGAATAGATTGTTGCCATTAATACTTAGGTGTTGGTTTTGGTGTTGGGTTAAGTGTTCATTGTTCGAGGACAAGTCTGTGTTCATTTTTTTAACAACTTTTTTATCTATTGATATAGGAAACATGCTGCCTTTAGATGCTTTTTTTTTTTTTTTTAATCAAACAACGTTGGTGGATTACATGTGTAGCAGACTTTAAAATGACAAAAGGTTAGACAGTGTCATAAGTGATTTTGATTATTATATTGATAATGCATAACTATAATCCAAGGATTGTAATTAAAATCTCTAATTAGGTTTTTTAATGAAGTCTCAGTTGACAAAGAGCAAATAATGAGTTTGTGTACAGCAGCACCTTACGAGCCTCAAGGGGCAGCACTGGTTGCAGTATGAAATGCTAATGAACAGACTCATACAAAGTCATTCAAATGAGAGAGAATAAAAAAAGCATTCAAGTCCAGTTTTTTCAGGCTATTTAGGACAAAATAAAGCTAAAAATAAAAGTATCCTCTGAAGACCTGTATCTTTTTTTTTAATCAAAAACAAAGTGCTAGGCTTTTGAAAAGGTAACACAATCGTCATCATGTGACAAAAAAAAGTCTTTTGTCTGTAGAAACAGCTCAACACTAAACCCCATCAATGTACTTAAATCATGCTATTTATCAGATTTACATTTAAAAATCTTTCACTCAACATTATTTGATCAGGGTCGCCAGATAGCCAAGCAGTTTAAAGAAAGCAAATGCATGAGGTTCTGCATGAGTGTTAAAAGTAAGGTTAGTTATTAAAAAAGACTTTAAATTCATCAGGGCTGCAGACTCTGCAAACGTGCCTACAAATTTCAGTGACACAGACCTACACAAGTGCAGGCGTCTGCCGTTATATAATGTGCCATGTGCACACAAGCTTAAGAAGAAGAAGAAGAAAAGAGCCTTCTACTGGATGACTGCATTAACTTCCTGTTAGATGACCACTTCTTTAATAAGCAAAGTGTCTTGCTTCATGTGCAAACATGTGTATGTCCAGGTCTTGGTTTCCATGTCATGTTCAGTGTTTGTTTGCTCAGCAGTATTAGCCATGAAGCTAATCATGATACTGAACGGTTTATTTCTTGCCTGATTGCAGAAAGGTAGAGTGAGCTAGCTGTTACTTTCTGCTCTTATGCTACAGGCTATGCTCGCTGCTCCTTTCTGCTTCATGCAACTTTTGACTAATATGCAAACTGATAAATGCTACTATCAGCTGTGCTGCATCCTAGCTGCTACTTTCAGCTCTTAAACCGTATGTGTGTTATCTGGCCCTCTGCTGTGTTCTCACTAGTACTTTCTGCTATGCTACATGCTGCCTGCTACTTTGTACCCATATTCTATAACTATCTTCTGTATTCAGTGTGTTTGATGGTTACAGGCCTACTCTGTGAAAACACTCATGTTCCAGTGTAATGAGTGTTTTGAGCTGGATTGCATTAGTCTTTGTTTAATTAGGTTCCTACTTTCAAGGTGCAGTTCTTTCTGTTGGCTTCAAGAATAGAAAAGATAATTTCTTGAAACACACATCCCTCAACATCGGAAACTCCACTCTGCTTTTGTCATACAATATGGGGTTTACATTTCCCCCTGCTACCTCTTTCAAAAGTCAAGTGATTGCAAAAGATTGATTGTATTATGCGCTGACTCATGGCCTAGCTGTTGACAAAGTTTTGACACTTTTGTACTGGCTCCTTGAATTATCTCTCCATTTGTTTTTTTCATTAGAAAAGAATATTATTATACAAATCCATGCACATCCAACATTCAATTATTGAGACACTGTTCTTCAGCTTTTAGGGTAGGATACAAATGGTAAAAGATCTTAAACCATCTTGCAATAATTTGTGCATCTGCAAGTGAACATACAGTATTTATTCATCTTTATTCCTTTTTTTTTTCTTTTTTTCTTTCACTTTTTCTATTCAAGCCTTCCTAAAGCTATGATGCATTTAAATGTCACATTACCCAGCAACCTTATTATGGTCTAAATTTATATGTTTATACAGTAGGCTTTCTACAAACTTATTTTAGTCTATTAGAATGATTATTCCCCTTTTGGAATACCCAAACATTCACAACATTCAGCTGTCATAATAAGCAAAGTGGCAATGAGAACCATTCCCCCCTTCGTTCTCATTATAAGACCTTTTTCCTGCAGACAAATGTGCTGGATGACAGCCTGAAGCCCTGGGACTACATTTCTGTGAAACAAGTCAAAGTAAAATATTTAATTGAACACACTTGCCTGCTTCACTGATCACAAATCAAATTTTACTTGTCCTGATCATGCCTCTCTTACCACACTGAACAATCTGACACGGTGTGGGACCTGGGATTTTAAAAGCTGCCTCTTTTAGAATCATTCAGACTTTAATGTGGACTGAAATGGGAATAGAAAAGTAGCCTCAGGACCACTCGGCATTTCAACTATTGTTAGCTTAACATTACTGCGTTTGACTATTTCAAATGAATGTTCATAATTCAGGATAATAATGAGACTGAATCAAATATTTGGCATGAACGTCCCCTTATATTACTCAAACACAAGAACTAAACGAAGGAGAAGCTGTCATGCGCTAATTTGCTGATTCAAATAAAGATTTTTGAAGGAAATTCTTCTTAAATCTTTTGTGAAGACATGGCTTCTTTGGGTCATGTTGTCTTACACATTCTTGTGTGTCTTGTCTCCAGTATTCATGTCAATGTGTTGAACATGGCCTCTGACAATTCTCAGTTCTAATTTTGAAAGGAAGGATGCAATTCAATTTCAGGAAAGGGGAAATGGGGGCTTTAATGTGCTTTTACACCGCAGGTCACTTCAACAAACTTACACCCATTCACACACTGATGACAGAGGCTGCTTCTGTATGTAAAGTGACCAACAGATGACTAACACTATTCATACAGATTCATAAGCTACTGACGAAGCAGCTGACGCAACGTGGGGTTAAGTGTCTTGCCCAAGGACACGTCGGACATTCAGCTGCACGAACTGAGCCACAGCCGTCCCTGTCCATTTATTTTTGCTGTAGTCGGAAGGGGATGCTGCTTCCTTACTCCCTTCTTTTTTTTATTTTTTATTTTTTTTAATGTTTTTGTTGTATTTTTGTTATCATCATTGTGTCTGTCAGACTTTACTAAACACATTGATGGACTTCTAAACAATGGAAATATATTAAAAAACATCTCAATAAAAAAGGTAACATAATGAAAAAGTTTTGCAGCGAATGAACACATTATATTTATCGTAACTATATCTATCGTATGGTAACTAAATGGTTATTAGCAAACAAAAGTATCAACTTTGTTCAATGTGTTTAAAACTGTAAATGTTATGTTGAAATGGGAAATTTTAAATGGATGGGGACATTTGGAGTTGTCACTGAAAGGTAATCTTTAAACTCTAAAGAATCTGACTGAATAAAATGGCAGCCTGTCTCTGAGGATTGATCACACTAATCAACCAATCTTCACAGCTAGTTATTTTCGATTGTTATGGAAACTTCAGTCAGAGAGATCATTGGATATTGCCGTCAATGAGTCCTTCAGCAGCTGCATTTTACTTGTCAGACAACATGTGTGAAACCTTTGAAATACACAAAGGAATAAGACAATGAGTCATACAAGGTTTCTTTAAACCAGCTATCCATTATGGCTCTCTTTAACACCATGAATCCTTTTTTTCTTAATTCCTTCCAAACTTTCAGCACATTTGATTCCTTAAAATTTCACAGATACTGTAAACTGTGTATGTTTCCAAAATAAACTCATGCAACACCTTTATATTTCCTCTGCATCATCATCAGCTGCCATTGGTCGGTAAGAGTGGCTGTCCGTGCAACAAACAGGGACGACTGATCTATTTGGAGAGAGCTAAAGAGGAAGTAATAATTGTAACAGAGGGATATAGAATATTTCTAACATGCCTATTTGCATGCTGCTAATTTAATATTTAGTATAAATAGTATTTCATAATTAGTGCCAAGGATGTCTTGATTATTTGTTAAGCATTTGGCCACCTGACAGGAGCATGAAACAGTTGGTTACTGGCATTAAATCAACACCGGTGCCAGCAGACTTTTTGGATTTGGAAAATTCCTAGTGGAAGTATTCAGTTGTTTACTTGGCTGTGTTGATATATGCCTGTTTTTTCTACAAACAACAACCATTAGGTTATAATCTGTGACAAACACTATATACTAGCATGAATTCAAATTTAACAACATGCATGCATTTATGCATATCTGGGCTTCTTAAAAAAAGGAAATCGCTGCGGTCCTCTCACAAGGGTCTGCCTGTCCTCAGGACGAGGGCATAACTCAAAGAGATGTGTATTCACCATCTGTGCTCAAAAACTTTGGAACAGCCTATCCCTTGGTATTAAACAGGCTATGCAAATGTGTCTTTCTTTTCACTGTTTTTTTTGGATGGCATTTTGTAAGCTTAGCGATGAAACATGCAGAGATTTATTCACGTAAAAGGACATATGTTAATCGTAGAGCTGTTCTCCAAAAAAAAAAAAAATTGCAATATATTCTCATGTGCTCCATCCATGTGTCGATGCAGACGCCACAGAATTGATATGCCTGCAAAGAAGAAAGTTTTGTAAGACAATCAACCTATGGTGCAGTTAATAATAACTCCATAACTATAGCTCTGTGATTCAAATATTTGAATGTATTTCTAGGATCTCAACAATGAAGAACAGCTGTGAATCCTGTGTTGGAGATGGTCATTATTTAAAATCAATTTATATCACAAAATAAATGGTGGCCTCTGTATTGGTCTACGCATCATATTGTGGGGTAGTAGAAAATACCCAGCTCTAATTGTCTGTTGAAAATACTGCACAAAATAAACACAGACTTAAAGGACACTCTCTGTTTGCAAAACACAGTTTGTGATTGTCTCATAATAGCTGACCTGAAATATGTCTGCTGTTTTGAGGGCTAATGATGCTAATAGCATGTTTTTTGTGCTTTTACATGTAATAAATAGAAGTATTTTTACTTGGTGCATTGGTGCAACATAATCAGCAAATAAAGTAAAGCATTCTTATCACTACCGAATATCTCAGCTGAGGCAGTATTGAAGGTCGTATCAGAAAAAAAACCTCATCTGGAGGTTGGTCAAAGAAGTTCAAATCAACACACATTTCAATGCTTTATGAAAGTGAAACACTTTCAGTCAAGGTTTCATTCGAAGGCTTTCATTTTTACACTTTTGTGTGACAAACTTTTGACAATCTATTTTTTTTTTTTTTTCAAGGTCCTCTGACTAGTGGCTAGCTTGTGTTGTACTCTTGGACACATAAGGGGAGTTGCAGGCTGGAATGTTATTTTTTTTCCAGCTTTATTTTTTTTTGTTCTTGAAATACACAAACACAAGCAAATTAGTTCAGCATGATTGAATACTTCTGGACACCTGGATCTACTGAATAAAACGTGTGCATCCCAAAAGACCACTGAGCTTACCCCAAAGTCATCATGGGTGGCTGTGGCTCAGTTGGTAGAGTCGACGCCTCTCAAATGGAAGGTTGGGTTTGATCCCCAGTTCCTGCAACATATCTGACACAAGACACTTAATCTCAAGTTGCTCCCTATGAAAATATATGAATGAGATTAGTCACTTCTGATGATCTCACTACATAGAAACAACTGCCATCAGTGTGTAAATGGGTACAGTAGATGTGACGTAGTGCACAAAAACCCTTTGAGTAGTTAGAAGACTAGAAAAGCGCTAAACAAGCTGTAGTCCATTTACCATTTGAACAACAAATAAGCCTGCACAAATATGAAAGGATACAACAATATACCCACTTAACATAATGTCAAAGTATCAATGTTAAATAATAAAACATGAAACAGGGGGCGTGGCCAGTGTCCATAAATATGCTTCACATTACTTTGAAACCTCACATAAGCTTACTTGTGGTGATTCTATTGGCTCTTTGTTCTGCAAGTATGCTGCATTTTATGTTTTATTAGTATAGGAAAATTATATTCCAGTTAAAAAATAACATGAATTGGTGGCGCCGATAGCGCAGCGGCAGCGCGCGCACCATGTTGCGAGGCTTTGCTCCTCGCGCGGGCGGCCCGGGTTCGCGTCCGGCCTGTGGCCACTTTCCCGCATGTCTCTCCCCACTCTCTCCCTGTTTCGGACTCTATCCACTGTCCTATCAATAAAGGCAAAAAATAAACCTTTAAAAAAAAATTAAAAAATAACATGAATTGACTTCCTGTATGTCAGAGTCAACAGTCCATCTCTACTGTTTGATTTGCTTGGTGGCAAGTGTTCATTTGCAGCCCTGTATGCTGAAGTGCTGCTCTCTAAGTCAGCCAAAGAGACCAACAGCAAAGAACTTCCTGTTCTGTAGTCAGTGACAAGGTCCAGACTTATTTGGTTGCATTAATAGACAAGCAGTAAATGTGCGTAATCTTGGAATAGATCTATAAGGGAATTAACAAGACATCTTTAGAAATATATATTTAAAAAAAAGTAGAACTAGTTTTTAAACATTAATTAGGGTTTATGGATTTAGATGTATTGCATTTTGTACTGCATTTCAGCAACTCAGACAATTATTTACTACCCTTACTTGCAAGCGTCTTTCTCTCTAAAAAATTCCAACAGTTGAAAGTTAAGACAACGTTTGTTCATGTTTATAACTCAGATTTTACTAGAGTATTTAATTACTCTAATGGGTTGACAGATTTATTAAGCATCGCTTTTTAATGTCCAATCATGAGAAAGCTGCTGCAGTGATTTACCTTTTATTTATCTATTTATATGCCAATGTTTTTTTGAGCGATCCATCAAGACAGAAAGTCCATGAGCAGCTCTAACTTTATTCAGAGAACTAAGGTTACAATGTGTAACCCTTTTTTCCCTCATGTTCCTACAGTCTATAAAATGAAACATAAAACCAGGCCATAATCTCTGCTCAGTCCAGATTTTAGGGTAACTACAGTATCACCCCGCAACCTTCTGTGCACACCAAAACTTTCTACATTTCTGTCTATTCCGATGAGTTATGCATTTTGTTCTAGTGAACTTTGCCTGTTGTTGCAAGTCATTTAAATCTAATTTTACAAAGAAATGTCCCTTCCTTTTTTTTTCTTTTCAAATAAGTAAAATGCAAATCTGCCTATTTTCCCTTTCAACAGATTTGAACATTTCGTGACAAATAACAGCCATTCTTGATCTTCAGAGAAGAACTCAGAGGTTTTCAAACTCCTTCCTGTCACAAATAAATTCTATTTAAATGTATGTGTCATACTTTGTGTTGGAGTGTCTGTTTTCCAGATAATTGTGCATGACATTATTATTTGCATTAACCCGCTGTACACTTACTGGTGTGGATTTAAAGCAAACATTATTTCTGTGTGCACAGAAAAAGGTTAGGTCAGCGCTCTACTGATGTCTGCATGGTATTCAACTTAAGCTGTTAAAGCCTGACACACTTCATTAAAAATAATTCAAAGTTGGCCCAAAAAACAACACATTTTGTGATTCTCCTGAGGTCAATGAGGCTGCTAATATTAGCCAAAGTGAATTTTGAATCTTTAAAAGCCAAACAACACTTGCAACAAGAGGAGTATATTATTGTTTCCTCTAAATCATACTTGAAATCTGTTTTTTCTCCATCATGGGCCTTCTTATGCGTGTGCACCTTTTCTCCAAGTTATTTACCTCCATCATTGTTTGCAGAGCAAGCAGATCAAACCAGCTTGAAATACCATCAAAGCCAAAGTGCTCTGACTGAATAGAGATACAGCAAAGCTCCTCCATCTCTCACAGCTCCAAGTGGCTTGCTCACCATATCTATTCTATTGTTGGGAATACATTCTTTAAAAATTGGTGCAAATAAGAGGTTGCAATTTACAGCCATGTGACAAGATGAATGGAAAATGATGAATCCAGATGTTGCACAGCTCGAGGGTAATTGCAACTTTTGATGATTAAACATCTGTGAATCATTTGCAATGACTCACTTAGGTATATATTTCCTTCATGACTAAAAGCAGTAATGTGGGAAGAACCCCAAAGAGTAGAAAACTAAGTTGTTCCGCAAAACATTAATCCTTGCTTGATTTGCAAAGTTAACTCAAGCTATACTTTTGAGTGGTTTTGTGTTGTGCAGCTTATGATCAACAAAACTGTCTAATGTCCCTTGAATGCATCATTAATGGTCGATACAAACTTCTTTAAAACATTACTTTTAAAAGTTGTTTCTTCAACGGACCTGAAATAGAAACTACTGTTTAGCTAGATTTAGTTATGTGAAATTCCACACACCAGAGAAAGACGTTCACTGAACGCTGACTATTGACTTCCTTTCATGAAATCCTACTGCTGAGCTTGACCAAATCTAACCTGGACGGGTCTTTAGAGTTTGGACTATTCAAATTTCCCTTAGGAATCTACCTACCTACCTGCCTACCTGCCCACCCGTCCATCCATCCAGAGCGAGAAGTACGCTTCCCTTTTGTACTGAACAAATCCTTTGAAAACATTCCTTTCTTTAAGACATCTTGTAGTCTACGGGGGCCAATCAGAGCTAAAAAATCAATCAATTAACAAAAGTGTTTAGGTTGTTAGTTAGGAGGTCATTGGTGTACATAACAGTTAGCATGCAGAGGAGACATCCACCTGAAATAAGCAGTCATCGATGTCCTGAGTGACTCAGACTAGTTATTTTTAATTTCAAGGAAATGGAAAAATGTAAGCTCAGCCACTTCTCCTTATCAGGAAAAGGGCAAAAACTTCTGTCTGGAAACAAAAATCTTAGAAATGAGAAGTCCATCAACATGTATTTATATTTAAGTTTTTTTTTTCCAAAGTATATCCAAACCCTTCAAGCAAACCTGTTTTCATTTAACCTTTAACTAATTGTTGTTGCATATTCCAGTTTAAATAATTAAAACCTAAATATATATATTTTTTTCCCTTCCTGAAAGGAATGATTTTTATCTCTGGCTCCAGTCCCTCTGTTCTACAACCTCAAGTTTTATTTAATAAAGATTAATAGTGCCCAGAAATGTGGAAAACAACATTCTGGCTGTACTGGAGAATGTCAGGAGAGAAAGTCTTCAGCCCTCCTGTCATCTGGGCAGTGGAGCGACCCACAGGGTGCTGGCAAACTGAAAGCCGGCCCCAGACATACGAAAGTTAAGATCAAAACAGAAGAATATTCAACATAAAGAACAGGAGCACCTTTCTTCTGTCACACAGCCCAGGCAGACTGAATGGCAACACAAACAATTCTGTTTTATTGTTTGGTGATTGTTTTTTGTGGAACACATTTCTACCTCGGCCACAGGTAGGTGAGTAAATACTAAATAATACTGGCAATAAAAGTCAGTAAAGTCAAAACATGACCATTTGTTTGTATATTTTCTGTACGTAACAAAATATATTGGTCAGTGATGGTTATACCAAAATATTTGTCTTTACCATTGACCTTTTACTTCAGTTGTTAGCTTGTTATACATTGTAACAGACATTTTTTCCCTCATAAAATATTACAAAATATGAATAAAACCTACTTACGTCAAGTTGAGTTTCATTTGTAAAGCACTGAGAGAAGACATTACGAATAACGAACCAGTAAAAAATGACTAATTTATCTCTGCTCCAGAGTTATTCTTGACTTGCGCTAGTTAGAACACTGGCTATTTTTAGTGCTTAACAATACAATCCTCCCAAATATAAGAACTACACATTTTCTAAAATGCAGCGAGATGCCGTTTAGAGTACATGGGGAGGAAGATTTCAATTTTTCACTTCCTTAATGTATATGTGATGAAAGCTTGGGGATTTCTTAGTTCCTCGGGGCGTCAAAGCGGCTGGTTGTGTGGTCCTCCACACATCATATAGGGTCTTCTCATTTGTTTGCTCATTTCCAGGTGATAAAAAAAGAAGCCAGAGGCACACATCCGAACTGCTCTCCCCATCTTACTCTAAATTCCTTTTTATTGCTTTACAGTTTATTTTTAAAAAAGTAAAGCAGCAGGTTTCTCTTCCAGCCCCTTTACCAATTTCATGTGAAAAGAAATGTACAAATAATGAGTCATGAATCCTGAACACGTTTAAACCGCATTCTCGGCTCTTACCTCCGCCCACTTGCAAATAATAAGCGCCATCCTGTTGGCAATACAGAGGAATCATGAGTGCTGTAAACAATGAGCTCGAAAGGCCAACATACTGATGACAGGCATCATGTCCTTGTTTTAACTCCACATCACCAATAATGCCAGGGTAAACGGTTTGTAACTCTGATTGCTTTCTCTGACAGTCTGTCAGCTGTCTGTCGACACAAAAAATACCTGAATTGAGTCATTAAAGGTATTTGGTTGTGAGTTTTGGAGCCTGAATGAGAGATTTCTTTCTTGTGCAGCTTAAAGGCCTGATGAAAGACTGAAAGTGATGTGCCAGGATGTCCGCCCCGGCCCCTGCAGGAATGAGTTCATTCTTTTCAAGGAGGTCAATATGAAGACAATTTTAGCCAGTGATGTATCCTCCACACTGCAGCCGAGCATTTCTCAACTGTCATAATCAGCCCGGCTCGATAACTTTGAAAGATCGTCCTGGACAAGGTCAATCCTCAGTCACTGTGTCCCAGTAGTTTCCAGCTGAGCTAATGTAATCACAGGAAGCTAAAAGAAGCTAAGGGGGCTAAAATGATCAAATACGTTCTTCAGTGTTGTTACATGGAGAAAACCTGATTAGGATAAATAAAGTAGGTCCCGTAATTTCACTCAGGAGGAGAATATGTGGAAAACAACACAAGATGGGCAATAAGAACGTAATCCTGAACCACAAAAGATTGAATGCTCTTTAGTCGAACCAGAGCCACTGCAGCTCAAGCACCTCATGTTCCAGGTAGCGAAAACATATTAGAAGACTGAAGGGTTACTCAGTACAAATGTCTTGGTGTCTGTAGGATTACAAATGTATAGATTTAAATCTCACAGTGGCACACTAATAACAACTACAGGACGAAATAACTGAGATTATTTCCCTCCAGTATGTAGGAAATGATATTTTATCCTGTCTTTCCTGGGTTAGAATATGTCGGTGCAACTCTTAAACCACACTCAGATTACACATATTTTATATATATATATATATATATATATATATATATATTACACATATTACCAGTGACAGCTTTAGGTCATCAGAACACTGTGTACAGAAAAGCTGGTTGGCAATCATTAGATCTCAGATCTGCCAAGTATTGGTTTTCATGACTTCTTAATGAAAAGACAAGTCACACATGTAATGAGATCTAATTCTCCAAGACGTTGAACAAACAATAAATCCACAAATCATTCTTTACTTTTGAGGGCTGCAATAAAAAATAAATTCAACACTTTTCCCCCCTTTTAATTAAAAAAGATTAACAACTGATGAACAAACTTTCTTGCGTTTTTTTTTGTGGTTGTTTCAGTATAAAATTAATTTTGTTATTTTGGTAATATTGAATTGTAATTGATTTTATTGAAGTCAGACTGTTCGGGCTGCCCACAGTCAGGGCTACTGAGTTAGGGAGGGGCAGTGCTCAGGAAGTGAACTTGTCCCTCTCCAACTACCAGACCAGTATCCAGACTTGGTCTGTGCTGGAACTTGAACCATTTCCAACCCAAGTCCCTTCAGATTTAGCTACTGCCTCCCTATGTATTAATTCAAAAATGTACATTGACATAAAACATGATTATTAAATGTTTTATTGTTGGTGTTTTGATCATTTTTGTTGGGCAACAACAGTTATTAACATTCATTTCATTAAAGCATCTTAAACGTGAATGTATTTATTCTGTTATACTTGTATTCCACAAGTCATTAAAGGGATACTTCACCCATTTGCATGAAGGTGTGTATCATTAGAAACATGGTAGTAGTGTTGAATGGTCGTGAATCCAATCCATTTTTCTCGTCTCAGGGCAAAATGAGGGCTGGATTCACGACCATTGAACACGACAACAAAGCTTCATGCAAATGGGTGAAGTATCCCTTTAAATTAAGTTCCTCAAGATTAAAAAATAGGTTGAATAGATTTATAATCAGATATATTTTAACGTTTAACTGTAGCTGTATTGCTAAGGAAACATTAACATAAAGGTCTAAATACTATAATATGCTGTTATAACATTGGCTGGATTTTTATGAAATGGATTTGTATGAGGTATTTGTTAACAGTAAGTGTATTGCCTTCAGGAGATGCTGGTCAGCATACTGTTGTCAGTACAGGTAACAACTTCAACACCTTTCTGAAACAGAAGATATCAGCAGCTGACATGTGCCTGCAGTCTGCACTACTCACCATCCAGAGTTCCCTCACTTACTAACTGTGTTTTGTTTGGGGGTTTTTTTTTAGACAGAATTTAAGTTGACTCTTAGATCAGTGTGCCGCAGGATCAGTGACACGTATGTGTTGCGTACAAAAAACTGTGTTAAATAATTTGACTATCTGACAGCCAAAACAAAAAAAGATAAAATATTCTTTATCGCAGGAAAGGTCTTCACTAACTAAATAATGTTGTACCAATAAACCTGTCTGCAGCGATGTGTAGCCGAGCCTACATGTTGAAGCTCTAGCAGGGGCCATGCTGACATCTTCTGTTGGTAATACACAAACTGTTAACCAGTACCTCACACAACTCCAGTTAAAACAACAACAACTGTCTTTGTAATGGTCACAGTCAGGGGTATGATCATACATTGATACTATGAGCTTGTCTCAAAAAAAGGTTGCAGCAAACACTGGCTAAATTGAGTGCTGGGATTTATTAAATGCACTGACAGTTTTCAACGGAGAGTAAAAGTGCAGCAGCAGAGTTTATTAAAAAAAAGTACATGGGAGGATGGTGTGTATTACATACACATTTTCCATGTGTGTGTGCTGATTCTGGTCAAATATAAAACTCTAAATACATGGATTATATTTTGGTATTTAGCATGTCTCTGCTTATTTAAAGCCCTTATGTGTTTTCCTATAATCCCACAACGACACAAAAAACAGGCCTCTCTGATTCTAACAAACATGGATTAGCCTCGGTATATCAGACAATAAGATGAAGATGGCAAAGCGAGGACCGTGTGGATTGAAAAAAAAAATCATTTCTTATTGACTGGGATTAAATCATTGGGAGTGTAAACATGAATAGCACACTGTGCCTCCAGTTCAGAGTGAACACTCAATTTCCCAGCAGTAGCTTGATGTGGCCAGAGAGTAGCAGGGACTGTACTCAGGAGTAATGATGCTAACTCTCCCTCTATTAGACGGATCCAAAGAAACAAAGGTCGCATACAGTGACTTTATTCTATATGATCTATATGTTTGCAGCAAATTATGCTGTGAAATGTTCACAGGAGGCCACAAAAGGTCCATATCTCACCACCTCACCCGTCCCATGATGGCGAATGCGACTGCAGTGTCTGCACTAAAATAAAATATGCATCGATTGGAGAAGCCACAGGGGTTTTGCTCTTTTGTTGAACTTATGCACTGGTACTTGAATGGCTGCTATTGGTTCATTAACAGTTTTCATGCTGTGCACACAAACATAGTGTTAAAAATAGTGGAAGCAAATGTACATATTGTGATTTTGTATTCTTGTCTTTAAGCTAGCATTACAGCAGCTGCCTGACAATTATTTCTTTAATTGCAAAAAGACAAATTCAGGAAAGACAATCAACAGCATGTGGCAAAAAAATACTTTAGCTTCCTCCGTGTCCATATACAGTGAGAAAAACACAATAAAATGAAACATGTGCAGTAGCTTCTTCTTGATTCAGTATTGAAAGCGTGGTTTGCTACCATTGTAATTCTTCATCGACCCGAGAGATGTTTAAATTCCAGCCCTTGCTGTTTGTGATTACTAGTTAAACCTGGGAGTCTGTTTATGTTGGACATTAGCGCTGTGACATGTGGATTGAGGACCTTCTATTAAGTCCAGTGACCTGAACACCCAGAGGACAGAGCCCTTAAATAAAACTAAATATCTTTGTCAATATAGTTTGACTGTATTGTTTCTGCTTGTATTGCTGCAGGTTCTAGTCAGCCTTTTAACAACCTATTCATCAATACTTAAAGGTCGCAATATAAAGATGGATTTTCTAAAGCTGCAGAATGTTTACAAGACCAATACATCATTTTAAATAACATTGGCGTCAAACTGAAAAATGCTGTTTTAAACAACCGCCTGGTTGAAGGTATTCAAACACAAACCAGCCACTCTCTATAAAGCGCAAACGTCTATTGTGTCTATTGCAAGTTTTTTTTTTTTTTTTTTTTTCCCTGACATTGTGGGCAAATTGCAGGTGCATTCATTATCCAGTAATTACCCCACAGTTAGTCTTCTGGTATATTACCGTAAATTCCGTACTATTGAGCGCACCTGGATATAAGCCGCACCGGCTAAAAATAAGTAAATAAATGTATTTGTACATATATAAGCCGCACTTGATTATAAGCCGCAGGTGTCCACGCTATAACAAGAGCTATTTACACAGACGTAGGCTACCGGTAACATCCGCTAATACTGTAGCGTCCGTACGGACGTTAAAGGACGACGAGAGCGTTCAAATAATAACTTTTAATAACCCGATCACTGTCGGCCGTGACCACGCCGTTTACAGCAGAGAACAACACATAACTTGCCGTAACAATCCAACTCTCTCCCCCAGCGTTCTCTCATACAGCCACTCAACACGTTCTCGCTGGTGCATTCACTGACTCTCCACATAATCGGAATTATGAACACATTATCAACTACTGACTTACAACATGAACCGTTACAATACGAAGCCTAGCCGACGGTGTCTGTAACACGGCTGATGAAAAAGATGACCGTAATATATTTCACAAGAAAAAGTCCATCCATTCACTGCCTCAGAATGACTTCATTACTCACTTCCTCAGTCTCTGTTGTCGCTGTCAGTGTCATCTTAACGTGCAGCAGCTCTGTTAGCTTCTTTGACAGCCAGGTCGATCGCCTTTAACTTGAAAGCTGCATCATATGTATTTCTCCGTGTGTCTTCCATCATGAGGGTGCGTGCATGAAGCGCAAAATGACTGATATTAAGATCCGACGTGACGAAGTCAAATGTTTTTGCGGCAGAAGCTCATTGTCCCCCATAAAAAATCCATGCATTAGCCGCACCGGAGTAGAAGCCGCAGTGCTCGAAGTGTGAGAAAAAAGTAGCGGCTTATAGTCCGGAATTTACGGTATTCATTACATACAGACTCTGCACAGCGCTGTGACAGGAGAGGTAAAATGAATGAGCCCCATAGATAGGATCAACCTGAACTTGCATCATTAATACTAAGCTACAGCTTGGACGTTGCCTGCTCTCAAGGCCACTTCTAAGTGACCGCTCACACACAAACACACAGACAAAAAAAGACTCACTAAACCTTGGCCGTCTAATAATGAGAGTGCATGGTGGCTCCTCCAAAGTCAGTGGAAAAAAACTATGCTCTAAAATCTTTTCCTCACATCATGCTGCAAAGATAAAATTCTGGTCCATTATTGCGGGTACAGGTGGCACTTCATTCTTGGAAGTTTTTCATTTCTCTGCCGGAAAAGCGCCAACAGCTGGAAAATGTAATGTCTCCGTAAATGATGCTTCGCGCTTGATGGTGAACAGGATGCTTGCAGACTGATAATGTTTCAGGGAGGGGGTTGAAAGCAGGCCAACAAAGAGGGATTTGGGAGGATGTAGCAGTGAGATGGGACAGTGAATCACACTGTAGGGATCACTGCACAAGAGGAGCAGCTCACCTAAATGCAAGCAAAGCTGAGGGGGAAAGATCCTTGTGAATGAGGCGAGAATGCATCCACATTGTATTGATCCACAAGTGATCCCCGCAGTGAATAAAGCGCACAGCACCAAGAACAGATGTAACAAATCTTTAAAGAAAAGAGAAGCCAATGGCAAAATATAAAGAAACAGAGACAATGTTAGTGGTACAATTGTTTAATATTCAAATAAAATAAGATATGTTCAATCTTTTCATAGATATAATCGCAAGGCTTTGGTCAACATGATTGTTGTTTCACATTCTGTTTATTCTACCATTCTGTACAGCAGAACATTGTGGTGGCTGCTCTTCTGGTCATAGTTTCTGAACTTCGGCCTTCAAATCCAAATCCAAAGATGACATGTTGATATAAAAGCCTTCTTTTTTTTTTTAACAATAACTGAAAGGTAAGCAAAAAGAGAAGAGTAAAACTAAATAACCAAGTGAGAAAAGACAATAAATAAAAATTGACAAAAATGTTCATGGACAAAACAGTGATTGGCAGAATATTCCCTTTACCATTGTCACAGTAAAGTGTACATATATTAATGGCAATTAATTCAGGAAAATAAGTATTTGAACACCCTGCGGTTTTGCAAGTTCTCCCCACTTAGAAATTATGGAGGGGTCTGAAATTTACATTGTAGATGCAGTTCCACTGTGAGAGACTTAATTAAAACAAATAAAATCAGGATATCACATTCTATGGTTTTTAAATAATTTATCTGTATTTTATTGCTGCACATAAGTATTTGAACACATAAGAAAATCAGTGTTAACATTTGGTACTCAAGCCTTTGTTTGCAATTACAGCGGTAAAATATGTCCTGAAGTTCCTGACAAGGTTTGCACACACTGCCTCAGGGATTTTGGCCAGTGTGCTTTGGCTCATTGTCATGTTAGAAGACCCAGCCACCACCCATCTCCAATGCTCTGACTGAGGGAAGGATGTTGTTGCTCAAAATCTCATAATAAATGGCCCCATTCATCCTCTCCAGTACAGTGGTCCTGTCCCCTTTGCAGAAAAGCACCCCCAAAGCATGATGTTTCCACCCCTGTGCTTCACAGTAGGGATGGTATTCTTGGGATGGTACTCATTCTTCCTTTTCCTCCAAACAGAGTGAGTGAAGTTTAGACCAAAAAGTTCTATCTTGATTTAATCTGACGTCATGACTTTCTCCCATGCCTCCTGTGGATCATAGAGATGGTCATTGGCAAACTTCAGACGGGCCTGGACATGTTATGACTTAAGCAGGGGAACCTTCGATGCAGTGCATGATTTTAAACCATTTACCAAGAGTATCCTTTGAAACTGTGGTCCCAACTCTCTTCACCAACTCATTGACCATCTCCTCCCGTGTAGTTCTGGGCTGATTCCTCACCTTTCTTATCATGTGATATTCCACAAGGTGAGATCTTGCATGAAGCCCCAGTCTGAGGGAGACTGACTGTCATCTTTAGCCTCTTCCATTTTCTAACAATTGATCCAACAATTGATCTATTTTCACCAAGCTGCTTGGCAATTGCCCTGTAGCCCTTTCCAGCCTTGTGGACGTCTACAGTGTTGTCTCTGGTGTCTTTTGACAGCTCTTTGGCCTTGCCCATGGTAGTAGTTGGAGTCTGACTGACTTTGGGGTGGACGGGTGTCTTCAACAAGCTCAAACAGGTTCTACAAATTTAGATTGATAAGTGGAGTACAGGTGGGCTTTTTAAAGGCATAACATACCTTTGAGAGCCAGAATCCTTGCTGATTGCCAGGTGTTCAAATACTTTTGTCCATCAATAAAATACTAATATCTTTAAAAATCATGCAGTGTGATTTCCTGATTTGTTTTTCTTTTGAAATTCTTTCTCTCACAGTGATAATGCACTTACGATGTACATTTCAAACCCCACCATAATTTACAAATGGGAGAACTTGCCAAATCGCAGGGTGTTCAAACACTTACGTTCCTCACTCTAATTTTAACTGTGAATACCCCCCTTTATGCAGTAAGTGCAATCATTTTAGCAGATAATTATTTATCTTTATTTATTTATTATGGCAAGTAAAGACTTTTTATAAACAGCCAAATAAACCAATTTCAGCATTCAAGTACATTAATTTCAGCAGCCAAGTACACTAAATGTGAAGTACACTCAGTATAGCAAAGTATGCTATCTTAACAGTTGTTCAAGAGTTCTAAGAGCCCAATACTCTTATTTTAACAGCCAAGTATATTCAATTAACAGCCAAGATATCTAACTTAACACTAAATACACACATTTACCAGCTAAGTACACTAATTGCAGAAGTCAAGTACACTCATTTTACCCAGATAAGTACAAGTACTGTGTTATGTGAGTGGGAGGGGGTGGGGACAGCAATGCACCAATGCACCACATTGGATCAATGTACCACTCATTACGATCTCTAGCAAGAGCCTCCAAAAGCTCAAGTACTTTGGAATCAGTGCCGCAAGGATCCTGATGAGTGTGTGAAAATATGACCACACCATACCCATCCTTCACTCACTACACTGGCTTCCCATCCATCTCAGAATTCAATACGAATTTCCCTTCTCACTCATCAGTGCATCCACAGCAATGGCCCTGCCTACCTCAATAAACTCCTCGCGCCCTGGACATCTGCAAAAAAGTCTGCTTTGGCAGGTTACTTAGGTTATGTAGTTTACCATCCAATGTTTGCATTTCCAGTCGTAAGATACAACAGACCATTAAATGATTTATAAATCAGTAAAATCCTTTTTGTAGAACAATTCACATTTGTTGTTTGTTTTTCATTAAGGGATAAAGTTATAGCAGAATATTACTGCTTGCATGTTATTGTAAATATTCCCTTACATAACCCACTTTCTTTGGGTATAAAACACATGTTGATTTTTCACAGTGTCTAGCATTCAGTTTAAAGAAGCTGTTGGAGACTTCCTTTTCTGATCTGCAACTAAAATACATTTTTATTTAACTGTAAGCACTGTAAAAAGAACCCCCCCCCCAAAAAAAACTTAACCAAGACGTTAAGGGCTTTCTATAAAACTTTCAGGACACATTTTAGACCGTAACAATGCAGGTTTCTGTAAGACAGAGACAGCGCAGACAAGTGCTTAAAAAAACAAGATTCTAGGACCATCATTAAGTAAGTAAGTAAGTCTAAGTACATCATTAAAAGTAATGATGTTCATCTAGACGTTGATTGGATCTTTCCTTCTGTCTGGAGCTCCTTCAGTTGCAAAGACACTCCATTGTTATGTAGAAAGAAACAGCTTCACTGAGTGGTCGGGGCTCTCTCTTCCACTGTGGTGGCAGGACCAACGGTTGGACAGGAACAAGTTCAGTGGAGACTGTAAACACAAGTAATATGTTTTTGACTTTGTGATACATTGACAAGCTGAAGAAAGAGCTGTCCCTTCAATGTGAACCCAGAGCAGCGATCACTATCTCCAAAGGGAGTTTAACTTAAATCTCTTACAAAGTAATCACTCCTGATATATCAACATACAGTATTTGATTCATAATGTTGCATATTATACTTTCAACTTGCATTATTTATTTTGGGTACCATAGGGAGCAATGCAGCACACTGCAAATACAGCAGGGACATATAATAATTTTATAAATCCCGATTTACAAGCCAATACTCGCCTTTTTCATATACAGGAGACACAGCGGCACATCAGCATTCATTTGAAATCATGCTCATTCATTTACAGTCCAATTTCCATTCTCCTTTCAGACCTGGCTGGCTTTCCACTAACTCCTGAGAGAATGATGTGCCTTTGTAGCTGCTAAAAGCTCCACTGTGTTCACTAGCCAGTCCCCGACTTTGTCCGTCTGCTGTTTGCTGATGGACAGTTTTTTTTTTTTTATAAAGACAAAAAAGCATCTTCTGTCTCATTCTGAAATGATACTGATGAAAGCAATGAGACTTAACTAAAACAGTTAAGTTGCAGATTATGACACTAAAACGAGCCCAGAGACAGCTCTCAGGTGTTGGGCTTTAAGAAAACAACAAAAGCAGTCCACTGAGCAGAGAGGATCTGCCTCCTCGTGTGAGGATTACATCTGCCTTTGAAACTACACACACTTTTTTCTTTTTATTAATATTCCTTTTACACAGTATATGAAACTTGTTTTTAAAGCAGCTTTCATAACTCTAGCCAATAATGTGCCTGAAAGAACTGAGCAAATGGTTCCTAAACTTTTTTCCAAGCCCCAAACTGATTTTTCAAACCAGCTCTCTGAAGACAAACAACTCTCCTAAAATGTATAATGTCTTTTTTTTTTTTTTTTTTTTAATAGATTAATACTTTTTGCCCTGCAATAAGCTGTGTGACTAGTTCGGCTCTTTGTTGTCTCATCATGTCTTAAGATCACTAAGTCTGAGATACAGCTCTTAGTTGGTTTTGAATGTCCAGCTTTGATCTGCATTTTGTCTTGATTGAGGCAACTGCAGAAAGAAATATTGTACACAAATAGGAGGTGGCAAAAAAAAAAGGAGTGTGACTCTCAGCGCCAGCTGAAGCCAAGGGGTGAGACATGACAAGACAGATGTTCACGTCTATGTTAGTTGTAAAGTCTGGTGCAGATTCATTGTTAGCCGTTTGTTTACCTGGCAGTCTTTGTATAAGCCATTCTTTGCTGGCACTTCGGAATAGTGTGCTTTACTTTTATTTAGCCTTTTGGGCCACTCCCTGGGCCCAACTTTAGGAATCACTGTGCTGAACTTTCATTGAAGGGGCTTGGATTTTCATTAAATGGTGAACTGAACAAATACTTTTGAAAGCCATTAGCATGAATGTTAGCCTTGTTCACGAGATTTGAGACTTTCTTTATTGTCATTCCTATTTCAACTTCACAGTGCAGCTAAGAACAAAATGTTGTTGCATTGGCTCGTTGTCGTGCAGGATAAAAAAGCAGCATCAAGTATTTACATGAGGAATGTAGTATGACTACATGTGTTTTTCAAATGTGTACTAGAATGTTGTTTAGTGAATGAAAGCTCTTTTCTTAGGACAAAATGTCTTGAAAAAAAAAATGTATGCGTTAGGTTATGTTATGTTAATAACATATGAACATCAGGTTACAGGCCACAATAATTCTAGTGCGATATCCCTCTAGAGCTCTGCCTAACCTATCTGACTCTCCTTCTCAGCCGCCTTGGCAATGTGTTTAGTTTTTTTTTTTTTTTCTCGCCTTTATGTTAATGAAGCATCTGTTTTTAATGTAAATGTTGTTTTCTTGAAGCCCAACACCTGAGAGCTGTTTAACAACTGAAACCACCTCTGGGCAGGTGTGTCAAACAGCCTGCAACATGAAAAATGATTATGATGTATATTTTGTTGATCCATATTCTAATTTACAATGCACATATCTTCCATCTTTCCTGTATATAATCCATCCTTAAAGGATGTTAACCCAATGGATTTAAATATCATATAGTTAATGGTTAATGGCATTGAGCTTTTACGTCCAAGGATTTATTAAACGACAAAGGCAAAACAAACTTAATATCAAAAAGACAAAGTCCAGCAGTTTAATCGGAAGCCACAAGGAAACACGCAAAACATCGAACACTGACAATCCACAATGAACTAACACAGAGGGAGGGAAACAGGGAGTTTTTTTTTATACCGCAGGTCAAAGGTCACATACCCATTCAAACACTGAATGGGTATGGCAGAGGTTGCTATAAATTGACTCAGAGGTAATTATTCATTAATGTAATTCATACATGCATGCAGAGATGGTGATAAATGTGTTTCTCTCTTCACACACTTTACTTTAATATTGCCTCTGCTAAGGTCAGGGGTAACATCTTTCATGCTTAGGCATCTTATGCTGCAATCATTTTTGCCCAACTTTGTCTGTCTTTGGTCTGACAAAATAGATTTATTTTCCTTGTTTTAAACTTTCCGAACATCCATAGTCATGTTTCCTCTTATTATACAAGACAGGTATGAAAGAAATGAATCCTAAGTTTAGTTGCAGAAGCCTGTTTTTCATCCTCCCTGTCCCTGCCAAGAGAAGATAACTCTTCCACTGTGAATTTCATATCATACTTACATGAAGTCCTGACAGCACAATCTGAGTAAAAAAAAAATAAAAAAAGTTTCGCACAACCACCAATTAAAATCTGTCTTTGTTTATCTGTGCCCGCTGTGTCTCAGGAAGACACTGAAAATAGATTTTTGCTTCAGGTGATTCAGAACTGTCCAAACCAGTCCTCACCCGCAGATTATTTTTTTTTTCCCTTCTGCCTGAAATCCCACTCGAGGTTTGGTCCTGTGCCTCGGCCTGGCAGAGTTTCTTGCAACACAGCAACATTCATATTTTAACGGCTGAATATGAATTATGCACAATAAGCAGTGAGAAGGAATTTAATGATGCCTCCCTTGTACAGTCTGCCTCAACAAACGAAGAGTGATTCCCCCTGTCTTAGCTGCGGGGCTGCAGGTGCTGATTTGAACAAATCTTTGACCTCAGCCTGCTTTCTGCTTCAGGTTTGCAGTCAGCGCACAGGTTTCTGAGGAGGGAGAGGAGAATGAGGCTACCTCACCCTGTCAGAATATTGATCCACTCTGACATCTAATGTAATGATTCTTTGTCACTAAAGAAATGACCGGACAGTCTGAATTTGGGTCCTATCACCAGTGACTTTTAATTAAGACTCCTCTGTCGTCCCCTCCTGACCTCGTCATCTATATCACACGGCAGCCAATGAGAGACGATCTTACTGTCAGCCCGAGAGCGAACACTTCTCGCACAGAAATTGGATGAGTTATCCTCTGTCGCTCAGTATAACCTTGATTTGTGTGGCAGATAAAAACCCTCTGCCTCGAGATCAAATATTATTTTGTAACAGCAGTATAAACAGATTCTTGTATTCACAGAGCGGTTCCTTGAAAAGCAGCTCTGCAATCACGTCTCTCAGCCTCACAAACAACAGACGGACTGTTTTGGGCTTCCTTCACAAACATTTGATTTTAGCTCCTGGACAAATTTCAACATTTAAACATTCATGTTCACTCAAACATGTTTGGGGTGCTTATCAGAGACACAGGAACGGTGTGCTGGAACAGGAAAGATGCTTCATTAGACACTCTTTTGACAATTCCCTCTTCTTGTGTGACTTAAACTGTTTCTATTCCATTTACACTTATTAACATCAAACCGTTATATTTAGTAGCAGCTGAATAATTGAGAGATGTGTGTTCTCATTGTGAGACGGATGAACATTTATATTTAATGTTACATTGAACGCAACAACCACGCAGCCTTTATGCCGTCTTTCTATCCTTCTTAAAATGTTTTCCTTCTATCATGGTATGCCCCATCTTTTGCCGTTGTTAGTTTGGACGGCTGAATTGAAACAGGATCCAAGGGGAAAATAATGAGAGGTTTCCATGCACCAATAAGTCACAGGAATGAGTTGTATTGGTAACCAGTGCGATTTGGCCTCTATTGGGCGCAACTTTAATAAGTCCCACACTTCATCATTTCCACTTTAATCAGAGACAACTTTAATTATCACCAAAGAGCCAGTACATAAACAATGACTCAACCCACAAAACAACATTTTATTAGGATTTAAATAAAAAGTTAATAGGCATACGTTGGGGTAAACAATCTTCTTCTTTTCCCTGTCTCCTTCTTTTCCTTCATCTCCTCCTTCATCTTCCTGTCCTTCATCTGTCCTCCTCCTCCTTGTCCTCCCCCTCCTTCTCCACCTCCTCCTCATGTCCAAATGCATTTCTTTTTTTATTTGTTTCAACTTTAACAAGAACTGATGTGTTTCCTGCAATAGGCAATGGAGAAATAGGATTTTTTTTTTTTTTTTTTAAAGTATTCCCTCCTTTTCACCCATCAGTTTTTCATTCTGAGGTTAATATGTAATGAGAACATGTCTCTGGGACATCAACAGGTGGCACACACCTTGCCATGATGATATTTTTGCACAAGCCGTTATGAATGTAGAACAAGCATTTTGATGACTTAAACGGAAATCGCCAACAGCAAGCAGCAGGAAATGGGCGTCTGAAGGAGAAGTCATTCGTTTGATTCTTGGCCAAATTGAATTAATGTAAAATTAGAAGCTTCTGTCTTTGAGTCAGTCCTTAGAATAGAACGGTGAAACACCTGCTGACCTGTTTGTGTACCTGTGGTGACCATTAATTACTGGATCGTGACTCAGAGAGATAATATTGTGATTATTAATCATACCCAAAACTGTGAAAACGACATCAAATCCTTCATGTTGCATTTTATCTTTGAATTTTGTGGACGAAGACGTGATGTCAGGCTGAGGACACTGTTGTCCTCAGGCAGCCTTGGCCTTAATGCTTTTTTTCTTGGCCATTTAAAAAAACAAACAAACAAAAAAAACAGGTCAGAAATAAAAGACATTTTAGGTGTAATGTTGAAGTCTTCTTCATTTTTCAGTAGCTGAAATGGTTTTCAAAGTGTCTTAGGTTGTCCGTGCATGGCCCCCGGGCTTCCATTTGATTCAAGTCACAACATTGTGAATGCCTTTGGACGTTCAGTCATAGTGCTGAGCTATATTCAGTTCACTGCAGGCTGACTTTCTCTAAATGAATTTAGGTTCAATTTAGGAGCACACTGGGCTTGCTGTGCGTCTGGTTTGCATATCAGTGAAACAACAAGAAAGGTTTTTTTTTTTTTTACGCTCTGAATGAGGATTTTTTTAGCCGGCTAGCCTGCACATAACAAATCCCCTCCTTCTGCAACAGATCAATGGCTCAGACTCTGAAAGCTATGCATCTAAATTATAATTGGGAGGTACACACATACTGTAGTTTTACTGTGCAAAACAGCCCAGCCACATATTTCTGTAGCAAATGAATCTTCCTCAGTAGAGTTTCTACCAGTTATGCATCACAAAAACTCAAACTCATTCCTCCACGATGAATCCCATTTTGCTGTGTCTATTTAGACCCTTACGGGATGCAGTTATTTCACTTCTTCTGCACAGTGTTTCTCATACTACTATCTGCTGTCAATTCCCTATTCAATTATATGATAAGCCTTTTATATTACTGTTCAATTGAAAGAAAAAAAGTTATTTTTTTTGTGCAATTTTTATTTCCTCATGAAAGGTAGAATCAATATTTTTTTGGTGCAACATCTCGGTGGAAAAATGGATCCTCTTTTTCGTTTTTCATTTATAATATGAGTCTCTGAGAGCTGGCTTCTCCGATAAAATACACAAATTGGCTCTTCCAGCTAACAGGAGACGGTCTTCTTATTTGTTCGAGACATTAACATATCGCTTGTTGTTTGACAGCCTGGACAGCAGGCTGGGAATTCCTGCACACAGCGGTGTAATCCCAGGAAGGTTCATTACACTAAACCTGCTCAAACCTCACATTCTCAAGGGGATAGGTCTTAGAAATCCACATAAACGCACGCAAACACACAACAGCTCGACATTCTGTATTTCTTTTTGCATCTTTTTTTCCCTTCTTTCTCTCATTGTCATGACATTAACATCATCATGCATTTACTAATATAACCCAACATGTGACTAATGATGTTTTCATGCACAGACCCTATATTGCTCTGCAGCTTTGGTCAGCACTGTTTTGCTCAGGAGTTGGATCGCTTGAGGCCAGAACCTGACATAACTTTTGAGTCCTGCATCATTTATGCATTGTCAACATCAGGATGCATCGGTTGCAGCAGACTCAGTCCACTGAACAAACATATTGACGTTTCAACCCATTGAAAGATTCATTCTAAGCGATTGTTTGCTTCACATCGTTCCGATGAGAACAGATTTCTATTTAAAGTTCAGGTTGAAATCAACATCAGCTGACACTGAAAGCAAAGGAATTAACTCAAGAGGGTAAAGTAATGTTTGCCACAGGAAGGGAAGAAAAATATGTCCAAGAACCCAAAATAACACGGCGCATTGTGCACATAAACACATCTCTGCATGGTCAAGTAAGAACAGCATGTTGTGCTGACACAAGAAGATTTCAGCTTTTGTGCTTGTGTTTTTATGTTTTAAAGCAACACTTGTGAAAAACATTTTTTGTATAAAAGGTCATTTTTAACAGTTCTTTACTTCAACAGGCTCTTCTACTGTAGATTCAAAGTGCAGACAAGAATTTGAGTTTGTCACGCAAAGTCCTCTTACATTCCGTATTACTGAGATGCAGCTTAAACGTTGTGTACGGAATGAAATCAGGGAAAATTAACATCAACACACTGAACAGCTTGTGCACAATGTAATGTACTTGTCATTTCTCACAGGACACTGTGCACTACGTAGTTCCTTTAAAAATATCAAATGGTGAATAACATCCTATGTAGTAGTGTATTTAAGGAAAGGGGAAGAAGTTATGCAGGATAACTGACATATGTAAAGGCTGTGTCAAGTTAAACTGGCATGCAACCACTAATTAAAATGCAAGGACTGAAGGCTGGCAGTGTTAGCATTGCTAACATTAGCCTAACTCGGCAAACCCATTTGACAGCGTATACCCGCAGGCGATGTGACACAGTGCTTAGCCCTGTTAAATAAATTTAGCTAAAGTCTAAATCTAAAAGAGGTTTTATGAGTTAAATCTTGCGACTTTTGGAAATGATAGTTTGATATGCCTTCAAGAATAAAGCACTGAGGTTTTTTTGTTGTGTTATTTTTTTTCCATGTTAACCATGTTACCTTGATGTTAGTCTAGAAAGTAGATATTAGACATAGATTTTGGGGGTATGATTTGTGTTCAAATGCTACACTCAGACATGTGTGCACACACTACTTATTGGCCCCCACCCTTAAGCCAAAAAATATTGGACACACCCCTGTCTTTCATTTTTATGTCAATCATGACCAAGTTTTCTATTGTAGATTTGGAAAACGTAAGGGTCAATATAAAATAAAAAGGTGAGGAAGATAAAAAAAAAAAGACAGCAGTCCTTTTGCAGAGATGATCAGGTTTGTCATTTTGAAAGACCCAATTTAATAAGCTGGTCTTCAAATCTTTGACTTAAATGAATGCAATTATTGCACAAATTATGACGCATAACAAGTCCCAGAGTAAGGAGGAGAGATACTTTAATTGAAAGTTATTGCTGCAGCCGTCTGATCTAAAAAATGCACGTTTCAGAAAAACGCTGTCTGCATCCCTCGCAGCAAAATATCATGAATTTGCTCTTATTTGCATTCAGGCGTGTGATGCTGTTCATCTTCCTAAGATTTATGCCTGCCACATGCAGGGTCAAGCGTACTCCTTCAAACTTTATCTGCAGGCTGACAGAGGCAGTATGGTTGCAGGAGCGGATAGGAAATCATTTGCTAACATTTAGAGGGGGGGAAATTTATGTTGACAAGAAACGTAAACCTTTGTCATAACTGAGTAGACAAGTGAACAATCAAACATGATGAAAAGGTGCAGCGTCCCTGAGCATCCTCTCTTGTTAGGCTTGGAACAAGAGCTTAAATCCGGAAAAGACCAAATATATCAACAGCCATTATATGATTAAAGCATTGCATTATTACATAAAGGATAACAAATTTAAAGTTGAAACATGGTGTTAAATTCATATTGTATCATAAGTGTTTGTTAAGAAGCTGAATGCTGTATAGGTTGGGTTGCTTTCCTTAGTCTGCATCATGGGCTTCTGTACCTGCATCCTGAAGTAAAAAGTTCAGGTTTAGGGTGCATTGGGTGTGTTATGACCTTGTTAGCTAAATTCAGAGAGAGGTCTGTCATGAAAAGTTGTTTTGCTTTCTTGCTGGTTATCAAGTTTTTTCTTGTTTTGCAGGCCTAGACTAGACTCTTCTCCTCTGTTAGCCCCGGTGGTCGAACAGACTACCTAACTCAATTAGATTTGCAGAGTCCCTTTCCACCTTTAAAAAAAAAAAAAAAAAAGCTAAAGAACCAGCTCTTTAATGAAGACCCACTCACTTAAAGATAGACTGATTGACAGTGATGATTTGGATTTTGACGTCGATGGTTTTGTTGCTAAAGACAACTCTCAAGAACAGCTTGAAAGACGTTGTGCTTTGCCCCTGTGAGTGACCTGTCAGCACCTGTGTGTCCGATCAGAATTAAATCTGTTTGTTTAAACTTGTTGACATTGTTTTCTGATTTTCTTGCTTGTGTGGTAGCCTACTTACTCCCTGATGTACGACACATTGGATCAAAGCCAAATGAAGAGTTGTCCTACAGACAATGCACTCAACCCGTGAAGAACGGTTGCACAAGGTCAAACATAATCTATATGGCGTTCTTTTAAAAAGACATTTCAACAAAGAACCATCGCCATTAATGTTACTAAAGCCTAGTTCACACGGCAGGATAATTACGCCGATTTTAGCCCAGATTCTCCCCTTCCGATAATCTTAAGGACGCCCCGATCATCATAAAATAATCTTATAAGATCATCCTGCCGTGTGTGGTGTGTTCAGACTGCTCTCGTCTGGTCGGAAGAACGTCGGGACCGCTCCGATCTCAAATCGGGGATATTCAACATGTTGGATTGTTTTGGCCCGATCTCTCATCATGTGTGGTGTCCCCCGAGGGGAAAACGAGCATGAGCCTGTTGAATGTGACGCGTAGCCAATCAGAAAGCGAGGTGACGTAGTAGCGAAAATACCGGGAGCAAAACAACTACTCACCTCCATGTCAACATGTAGCAAGTACAGCTCATGCTCCCGTAGTCTCCGCTCCTTTGACCGACGCCTCTTTTTAAAACGTTTTTAACACGTTTTTTGTTTTTCAGTTAAAAACACAGTAAAACGATCCCTATTACATCCTCTTCGTCCGTTTGTTGACTCTGGAAACACGTTTAATCTCGAGAGGTTTTGCGAGATTTCCCGTCTGATCGGGGGACGTTCGCGAGTGAAATCGGTTCGTGTGTGGTGTGTTGATGTTGCCGTGTGGCCGCACACCACACACTGTACGACCGAAACTGTAAAACCTCCGATTATTTATCGCCATGTGTGTGGTCTCTACAGTTTGGGAAATCGGCCGACAATTTTAAAATCCTGCCGTGTGAACCGGCCTTAAGGGTGAATATAAATTAGAACGTATGGAACTCTGGGACTAACTTTGGCAACATTCAAACACCACCTCAATGATTCGATCCATCTCCTTTACAACACTCCAATCTAAAAACTGAATCATGCCTGAATCCTGTATCAATGACAACATTTAAATTGAAAAACGTTTTGTATTTTTGCAATACTGCAAAGACACTCGGAAAATGAATGCACACACTTGTGACACTACTCCCTTGCATGAAATAGCCTCATTAGTGGCAGACAATGGGCCACTGGGTGTTGATTCCCTGAAGTGTGAAAGTTTCTGCCTCTCTTTAGTCTCGCTGTAAAACTACATACTCACTACCTTTTCTTCTACCTACGCAGAGTTTTTCTTCCTCCACACAAACACTGTTTGAACAGTTCACTTCATTTGGATTCTAACGGAGAAATACAGTATTTTTCTTCTCAAAAAAGTACACATTTAACAGGTTTTTTGTGTGCACCATATTAGCCTCACCATTCTGAGGACTTCAATTTTATGCATCTTTTTCCCCAGTAAAACTCTGTTTGCTGCAGGATTTACTGGACTTCTGTTGTCGCTGTCTTTCAGAGCAGTCAGTAAAAAAAAAGAATGAGTGCTATATTCTGCTGTGGAAGCACATAAACTAAGCTGAGGCTCTTGTGAGGAGTACAGAGAGCAAAAAAAAAACAAAAAACTGTAAAAATAAAGAACCCCTTCACTCAACAAAGAGCCCAACGTAAATGTAGGTTTCTTTTTTTATAGTGTGTGGTGTGTTGTCAGGGACAGACACAAGCGATGGTAGTCGACAGGATAAAAGTTATACTTTAGTGACTCTTGCAACTGTAATTACAGTCACTTTAAAAATCACTCAAAAGCCATGCTGTTTTCTTCTAGAGAAGGGGTGTCAACAAATGTCAGTTATAGTTCAGTTTGACAGAACTTAAATGTCATTTTAAGACTGAACAAACCTTTATTGGATTACTACAGATATGGTCAAAAGGAGGTTTGTTGAAGAATCTTTTTAAAACAGAAATAAGGTCCATCTTAACTGGTAGAGCAGGTGCAAACTTATGAAAAAATACATTATTCTGGTCTTTTAAGAGGCTCATGGCTGAAGTCAGCTGCTCCTCCTCTTCATTCCCAGTCATCCTGACTTTCAATACCATGACAATCATACTTTACAGAGAAGCTGTAAGTTCTGCCCACGTTGGAACTATCTTAGCTGGTGCAACACCTTAAATATGAGTCTGTCAACATGGTCCTAAAATTGGAAATTACTTTAAATCTAGGCTGCGTTTGGCTAAGTGTAATCCAATTTAATGATGGTTAAAGTATCCTGGTTGTCCAAAATATTTATCAGAGATAATAATTATTGTGATTCTGGAGTACACTTTTATTGTTGTCAAGGATCTTGAAACCATTTTTTATTTTTTATTTGACAGGCTCAACTCCAGGCTGCATGGTGGTGCAGTGGTTAGTGCTGTTTCCTCACAGTGAAAAGCTTCCTAGTTTGAATCTAGTTAGATGGTTTGGACATGGCTAAGGAGCCATCCAAAGACATGCTTGCATGTAAGTGCACGTGAGTGTGTCTGATTGTCTGCCCTATGATTGACTGTCGACCAGTCCATGGCTTCTTGCACAATGACAACTGGAATCAGCTTCAACCCCCTTTGACCCTGAACAGGAAAAGTGGTATAAACAATGTATGGATGGATAGATAAAACTTCATCATATCTTAAAGGATGAAAATATTATCACAATTCTGCATTTTACAGTGCAGTGATTCAGCAGTTTATGTGCAAAATATTTTTTTAAAAATTTAATTTTTTTGGCCTACTCAGAACATTTTGGTCCTGTATTTGACCATGAATCCTGATCCAGATCCTCTGCTCAGGATATTCAAAATTGAGCGAATTATATTCCAAAGTTTTCAGCACTTTGGAGGAAGTAGTCAATCCTACCTTCTCAGCCCATCCGGTCGAGGCAGATGGCTGTTTTTCAACACGTCTGTTTCTGCCTTTTCAAAGAAACTTCTATTCTTGGCAAGTTTGTGAAGTGGTTGCTTATTGGTTGATTTTTGAAGACTGTTCCCCAAGGCCAATCGTTCTAATTGTTTTCAGTGAGGAAAGAACATTTGCTGGAGATAAAGCGCTGCTCCAGCATCTTTTTCCTCAACACTCAGTATTTTTTTGTAAGGCCACTCCGAACACTTCAAGTTTATAATCTTTCAACCTTAAAGAAAGGCTGTTCTCCAACGGTATAATACTCCCTGCTACCTATGGAGCACACAACCAGTGCTTTTAAACGCTAGCTGGACATGGGCCTTAAACCATAGTCTACCCATATCCGGTATTCAGAGCATTTAAATATAAATGAACATTTTCAAAAGAACTAAACTCAGATTTCAAAGTTTTTTCAAACCCTAACTGATCACAAGTCATGCCCGTTGTGTCGGTGCATTCAGTCTGAGGTGGACTGGAAACAGTGACCATGTGCTGTACAGTTTCCCTTGATTGCCCGATGCATAATTAAGTATTCAGAGCATGATAATTGTCCTCAAAAAACATGCATGACTACACAAAACAACACAAATAATCCCCTTGTCACTTCTGGGATGAAAACAAACTGTGCATGTGTGTGTGTGTGGTGAGAGATTAGAGCAGCTCTGGTGGTGGTTGTATTAATCGATCATTTGGGTGTAAGATGTCAGACGGACATCATGAAGGACCTCTAACGTCGGGCGCCTATTAATTGTTTTGTTTATGTGGCTCCAATCACAACATACCACACCTCTCCCCACAGAAAATTAATGATTACTGGCAAAAGGTTAATATCCACTCAGCTGAAAATGCATCAACAGTGAATTAATGAGATCATTACCTGCATGGATTGATCACAAAATTAGTCTTCTGTCAGAGCAGGACTTTCTGGGATGTGGAGGTATTGATTTGAAAAATAATGTGTTGGTGAAGTCCTTGACCAGATGGCCTGTGCGAAAGGAATACCCTCTATTTGAGGACTTTCCAATGAAAAAAAAGAGAAAAAAAACAAAATACTTATATATAATGTGAAATAGTAAGTTGGAAAACAGGAGCTTTACTTAAAAGTATTTAGATGATCCCAAAATTAGAAATGTCTCATTTTCACAAATCAGAAAAGAAACGTCTTTTATTCAACAATCTAAAAGTTGTATCATTAGCTCATGTTTTTTTTTTTTTTTTTTTTTTTTAAATTCTTGCACTGGCCTGTTTTCGCAGTCTTGAGGAGCAAAACTACCAGCAGGTCCCCACGGTAATTTCAGGAATGATTCATGCGCATGAAATATGTCTCTGCAGAAAATCGGACCGGGTTATTAATTGGCAGGGAGTCAGACGGTACTTACGGAGGACTCCAGAGATAAGCTGATTCATGTATCAATTCGTCATTTGAACAGCACTTCTAAGTTAACCAGTCAATCTGAATGTGCATCAGAAATGAAATGTGTTATTAGAGCCAGACTTTGGCTCGATTGTGCCTTAGACTTTTTCAGATTTTTTTTTTAAATGTAAAACCGAATGCATGCAAGAGCGGCAGCTGGTCAGATTCATTTTTCTATCATGAGACTAATCAGCATCCATAAAACTCTCAAACAGATCACTTGTGTCTGACTGTTCAAACCTACAAGCAGGGCTTCTTTTTCTTTCAGTTAATTTTTAATTTTTATATTTGCAACATTACAGAGTTTGTTTTTCATTTTGACAACTTTCTTTTTTCAGTGAAATATGAAGTTTTTAGTATTAGCGACAGAGGTATCAGACCAGCACATACAGAGCCTAAGTATAGGTCCAGTATTAAAGCCCCCCCCCCCAAAAAAAAAAAAAGAAAAAAGAAAATGGTTAAGCGAAAAACAGCAATGGTTACACTCAGAAATAGGGCACAGTTGTTTCTGTTCGCATAATAAATGGTTATTAATAGTGGGTCTTTGAAGGTTACTGGGTTGTTGTGTGTATTATAAGCAACACATTTGGGTTGTGTGTACAAATGGGTTGGTTGGAGTTCATTCCCAGCAGAACAACTGGTCGAGTTATTTTCACCCAAATGGTGGTTCATTCCTGTAACTTCTGTATCTGCATCCTGTATCTTTTGTTGACTAACTGGTTTCTGGAACCTTCTCTTACTGCTAGCGGATAGCACAAGACATGTGGGGCAGAATCATACAATGAGTTAATATTGATATCTTATTGTCATGCATAATCTAAAGCTCATTGCAATGGGGGGTTTTAGAGAGGCCCCGCTTTTGAGAGTATACTGTCTGTTCCCAGCAGCACAGTGAAGGCCAATTAACATTAATAGGACATTGATGTGGGGAAATTAAATTCTCAACTATAATTATTGTATTAGTATCCAACAAATATCTATGTATTTTAGTGCAGCAGTAATTTTAAATAAATCTTTAATATAGCTAAACTGTGTGAATCACAAGACAACTAGTGCATTGAATCAAATTCCAATTCAAAATCATAAATACATAATATAAATTGACAAATAAAAGTTACTTTGTAAACCCCGTTATCAACCTTTTATTAAACTGTGTTATTACTAATAGTCTGTGTGTGGTCACTGCTTCAATATTTTGTTACGTCTTTTAAATATTTAAATGTACCTTCATTGTAGTTCAAGCAGAGATCTAGAGATGTCGGTTCCCCTGCCTGCTGCAGCTCATCCTATTGTGAGTATTTATGTAAATGATGTAACAGAGCACAGACGCTCTGGCAGAGTAGCAGCTGAGCTGTGGCAGTAGCACTCTGTGATGGGGAGCAGGTCTGCTCCTCACTATCCAGAATAAAGAGCTGTTAAGAAAAGGAAGTCTGATGTGTCAAAAGGTGAATTAATTTTTTAAGGGTTTAAAATTTAAAAGCTAAAAAACCCCCAGAAAAGGTCAGACAGGTCGTGTTAAAGTTTCAGTGTGCATATCGGACTCTGTCTTTTAGTGAAATTGAGCTGGCATGTTGAAACTCGATGTTCCTTCTCACAGTCGGGAAAGGAAACTAAAGAGACACCAGTTTCTCTCCTGGTACTTTTTTTTTTAAATTCTTAAAATTGACTGGCTGCATCTCGGTGCATCTTTGAAAAAAATGAAACATGGCATTTTGTTTTTCGATGTTTATTTTGTTTGTTTCACCACTCTGGTTTTGGCCGTATGCCTGTAATACTGCATTCTGCTTCTGTCTCTTGTAGATTTCATTTCTACTTTTGTTTTTATGCTTCAAAATCTCTCATCTTTGTCTGACACCTCATTCTAATATTACATCTGGTTTATCCGAGGATTTGTTTCGTTTATCTTTACAACTATGAATGAGTCACTTATGCAAATGTTTCCCTTTTTTTCCAGTATTCACCAAATGTCTGCCGAGATCCTCATTTCTGAGATGAAATGTCATTTATTTCTTGACAGTTTTTTTTTCCCCCCCACAAACAACACAGCTCATCGTAAAACCACTGATCACAGTCCGTTTGTTTATGCACACATGCGTCACACTGTTAATGCTGCATTTGGTGTCAGTCTTAGTAGCAGCTTCAGAATGGACTATTTTGCGACATTGCTGTTTACTTGTTTGTCCTCTGGCTTGGATTTTCCAACAGCACAGCTCATAAATATAACTCACTGTCCTTCAGCCAACTCAGAAGTCTCTGACTATGTTCATTAACACCGAGGCTTGGCTTCTGGATAAGAATCCAAATGCATCCAAGTATGACGTAAGCTTCTGCTGGCCTGCTTATAAAGGCTGCAGAGGGTTCATCATTATCCGAATTAACCAAAATATGTATATGTTTCGAAAAAAGTTCCCAGTGTTTCTTTTCCTTCAGTGTCTTCACACAAGACCTTGACAAATTAGACACCACTGCCCTTGTTCTTCCACTCTGATATGACGGCTCTTGATTCAAGGTGACACAGGACCACTTCATAGAGCTTTCCAGCCAGCGGAGAGGGGAGCTGGGCGTCATGACAAACCCCTGTTCTGGCCTGCAGCCGAAAACACTCAACTCTGCTCCTCAAGGCCTGGTGTCCTTCAGGTCTCTGATCCTCCCTCTGATTCTCCTTGATAGTTAATGCGCCTCACAAGGAGCCAATGAGATGCAGAACAGGTGTTGCCGGGTAACTATTAGGGGAGGGATCAAACGTCTGCAGGACACTGGAGAACCAACCTGATATGCACAGGGGGCTGGAGAAAAAGACATGTTTAATGTTTCCCTACAAAGATCGGGGGGGGGGGGATGAAATATAACTTGTCTTTTTTCAGGTCTCCCAGTTTTTACATTCTGACATATTGATCACTATTGAGTAGTGTAGGCTGTGCTTGACATGGTGAACAAAGGTTTGGACAGCAGTTTGAAAATTCAGCTGGCTCATCTTGCTACTCAGTGTGGAGAAAGCTTTAAAGAAGGAGCAAACTAAAATCCATCAGAAGAACTAGATATCAAAGAACAAATAATGCTCCTTTCCTTTAATGTTTCTTGCTGTATGATTGTTTGTATGGTTGAAGTTTAAGGGTATTCCTTGTGTGTGTCCTCTTTTTTGAATAAATGTCCGGCCAGCTTTACTCTGCCAAGTGGGACGCTGCCTCCCAAAGAAAAGGTGATTATCACATAGCTCCTTGATGTCTTTGTCTTGATGTCAGTAAATAAGTGTAAATTAAAGGCTTCGCCGATCCCATGTGAATGTGCCGCACCAAACACTTACGTTGAGGGTTGATTCCCAAATTTCAACAGTCTCCAGTCATACTGGAACTGGGTTTATGATAGCTAAATATAAAGTATGTTGTGTGATAAGTTGGGGACAGCAGAAGCTCAATCCACAAGGACTTGATCTGGGAACCAGAGAGTTGCAGGCTTAAAGTCCTGGTTCAAAATAACACATGGAAGTAGTTCTGGGAGCTGAAGAGGTGCCAGGGCACTTTCTGGTGAGGTGCCCTTGAGCAAAGCACCAAACCCCCAGCTGCTCTGAAGCGCTTCCTGCTTAGCTTTGTTTAGCAGCCCCACTCTGACATCTCCTCACTAATGCATGTCCACAGGTCCCGTTTGTGAATGTGTGGGATTCGGGCCTATGTGTGTGAGAAGCATGTCACTAAATGTCAGAGTGTAAAACCAGAATTTCCCTCAGGGATTGATAAAGTATATGAAACAAAAAAAATCAAGTTGGACTCCTTAGAGCTGACAAAAAGTCATTAGAACAGTCATTTGACAGTCCTACTTTGTCCAACCACTATTCTGCCTAGCCACCCTCTGAGCTATCCTGGGATGCAACCTTATCTAGCACAACATACTTAGCAAAGCAGCTTAGTAAAAAAACAAAAAAACAAAACATAACTCCAAGGACACCCAGGTTGACATAACTTGTGCTGATAACTTGGCAAATTATTCATACTTTTTTCTCTGCCTTGATTCTCTTCTAAATCCATTACCATAAAAAAGTTTCATGTGCCCCTAACCAAGAACTTGAGGTTGAAGTAATCACTGTATTGGTTGAGGAGAGTAATGTTTGTAATGTAATTGACACATAGGACAGTTGTACGTGATGTAATTGTTCCTTTTTGCCAAAGTGAAAAGAAAGTAAAGGTTTCCTAAGATAATGACAACTCTATCATGCATGAACATTTTCTACAAATTCACATTTTGCGTTATTACCTCTGTTTGTTTGTGTGTGTGTGTGTGTGTGTGTGTGTGTGTGTGTGTGGTTGAACGAGTTGTTGTTGTTTTGAGCATTATAAAACATGAGGGGTAAGGGGATAGACTTCTGGGTTAATACTATTCAGCTGCGACTGGATTACTGCAAATTATCACAGCACAGTGTGAGCGGCCGATGTGATTTCCATGCTGATTTCATTAAACATACATTAATTATGAATGCCTCATTTATTGGTCTACATTATCAACAGGTTTATCTTTCACTGATTACTGTTTAATTGGTGATTAGATGATGACTTGACTGTGAGCGCAGATGCTGGCTTCTTCTTTTTCATTTTTGTTTTGAAATTATCTTTGCTCGAGCGGACCTTTAAACACAGTGAATGCAGAGCAGCTCATTAATTAACACAACACAGAAAAGTGGATTCATAATAAACAACACAAGAAAGTAAAAAAAAAAAAGGAAGTGCTAATAATAAGTGTGCTAGACTTGGTTTTGTTTCATTTGTATTAATGAGCTGACCTGTACTTTTGGCTGTCAAATTTTCATTTTAACCTTCTTTTTCAGCAGTTTCTCTTCAAGTTTTTAACTGACACTGTTTTGTGTACTCAGATTTTGGAGCTGGAGTTTTAAAAGATGATATTGCACACAAGATTTTAGTTTATGTAAAGGACTCCACTCAGGTTTGTAAACCACCCCAACACGAGAGAGATGAGAAATGGTTTGGCGGATAGATTCATGAAATTGTGCTTTTTCCTCTCCTGAGGTGGTTGGTGAGGAAGTTCCTGATTCAGGAAGCTGCAGCAGATGAAAGGATTTTGCCATGTGTCAGCCCTGGTCTTTGAGGCATTAACTGTTGATAGGAGGAAGCAGGACACGTTTTGGGTTCAAGACAACACCTGGATGTTTTTGAGATAGAGAACATTTTGCCATATATGGGAACAAAGAACGTCTTTCAGAACAAACAGAGCAGATACATGTTATTATGTTTGGGTCATGAACCTTAATATGTTCAGTCACCGATGTACAGATTTTCCATTTAGACTACTGGATGCATTGTCCTAATTTTCTGTCACTGCTTTCATCCTTTCTTAAACCTGAAAACAAAGAAATCCAGAAGCCAAATGTGAGTGTATGGAAAAAAGATGTTGGTGCATGGAGCAGCTTTTCAATAAGTGACTGAACGATTTTGAGAACATTTCCACGCAGAACAGTTTCAATACAGTAAGATGAGTGATTTATTTTGGGATTAAAAAGATTAGAGTGATGGGAGATTTGTCAGTTTCATTTTATATTCAGATTCCTTATTTTTTTTGTTTTACAGAAATTGCTGTTGAAGGAAAAAAAAACAACTGAATATCAATGACCCCTAAAAGAAGTGTACTCTATTAATTGATTACTTACTTCTTTTTATGATATAATTTTAAGACATATATATTAAGTATTGTTGAAATACATTGTTTCTTTTATACACACACACACACACACACACACACACACACACACACACACACACACACACACACACATACACATACACATACACACACACACATATATATATATATATAAGTCCCAAAAAGTAAAGTAAGATATGAAGTAAGATTTTTTTTTTACTTTGTTGGGACTTCAGGGGCTCTGTCCTGTTACTTTAAGTCAATAAGCTTGCTTTGTGCAAGCCTTCCTTTGTAAATGCTTATGGTTACTCTTAAATCTATTTGTCTTCGTCAGACGTTTTATTTATTCCCCTTTATATTGCACATCTCTGTACTATTATACTGTACAGACTCTATTCAGGCACTTCCATGACTCCATAGTCAGGAGATATAAAGAGGACATTTAGAGACTCTTTCAGAGTACATTTCTATATAAAGTTGACACCGTATGTGCACTTTTTTTGTGATCCTTCAGTGAAAAACCAGTTAACCGGTCTTAATGGAGACTTAACTCCCTCTGCAATCATTTATGTTTCTATAGTCCTAGCTTTCACTTTTCAAACTGAGTTGGATGTTTGCTGTATCTTTTGAGCGGTGTTAATTATAGATCATATAAGAGACGACTGAATGCAACACTTTGAACTCCCTCTCAAAAATCAGATTATAGTCCTTTACCAACTGCTACTCTGACTGCAGCTCACTTTGAGGTACATCCAGGAAGCTTTATTTTCACGCCGTGTATTACTGTTTCAACTCCTTGCCAAATTGTCATTAATGACTGACAAATATGGATTTATTTTTTTATTTTGAAGCGGTGGTTCTTCAGCAGTGACAGCTTGATGAGGCGGCGATGCTCGTTCATCATCTTCTTTACTTGATGCGAAAACCACACGACGAAACGTGACCCACAGTGGGAGTAACACATGAAGGACAGCTTAGCATGTCTTTCATGCATCGTAAGTCTCAGGAGAAATATCACAGACACAACCCTGCCTGTACCAAAACAAGCAAGAGAACGGTGCAGTATGTTTCTGTTAATGAGAGGTTGGATCCATGTTTTGACACCGGAGAGGAATTCCCTCACGTGTGTGATCCTGGATATGTAAATGACATCAGGTTGCATATTATAGACGGGAAACCAAGTCCTCATGTGCCTAAGAACTCTGTCGGTTGCCTTTTCAGGATTTCTTTGAGCAGCTCTACGCTGAGTAGGAGGGACTGTCTGGTTTGAAGGCCGGCTTATACGTGTTCTTATACTTGAGCCTAACAAATATGAATTAAAAAAAGATGAGAAACATCGCTTAAACTTGTGATTAGCAAGTCTTCGTGCATCTTTTGTTAAACAGCCTCTCACTGGAGAATAGCAGAGGCGCTTTCAGACAAGACAGGAAGCTGAAAGGTAAAAGTGTAGAGAGATTGTCAGGAAAACCCCAACCGATGACTGCACAGAAAACGCCTCAGCAGTGAAAGTAGTGACGGGGAGAGTGAGACTCTGAGGTAAGTGTTGAGGCTTGGCGCTACAAAGGGCAGTATAGTGCTTACTTTGATTGAATCAATGGCTCTGTGTAAGTAGCTGCTGGTGCCGGGCCTCCCCAGGGTGACAGAGAGGTCTGCAGAGAGTGGAACAATCCAGCCATCCATGGCCAGAGAACAGGGAGGATTAACAGAGCAATGCATCATAGCTGTAGCAAGCAGTGATGTGGAGCAGACTGTATTTATTGACTCATTGACTGTATTGATTGTCTCAATTGATGAAAAAGTCCAGAGACAACAGACAGACGCACAGCGAGTTATGCAGAATGAAAAATAATAGAGAAAATATGATGTTGTAAAGGAGCATTGCACAGCAAAACAAAACAACCCTGTTGTTTTCCACAAAAGCACCCACCAGTTAAACCAAAAGTGTGTGTTTGTAAACCTCTGGTTACAGAACATTTCCCTGGCAAAAAAACAAACAAAAAGTCATCTCATTCAAGTTAAGTACATACAGTAATGGCTTTGTAATTTACCTGGGCATGTATGTAGCTTTTTTTCCTTCACAGTAAATTCTCTCTGACATTGACGTTGCTTCAGCAGCAGCGGTTTATTTAACACGCCATTAATCTCCAACGACAGAAGACCGCGTGGCAGCAGATGTTGGTTAACAAACTTCTGCTCAGTCCTGCATTGTTGTTCTTCACCCTCATTGACATGTATTACTGCAAGGAGGGGGGGAGGAGGGGTTGCCAGGCAAACAGTCAAGGACTGGAAGAGCCAACAGATTTTTTTTTTTTTTTTTTTTTTCAGGAGGCCACAGGAAATTGTTTTTGTCAAGATGCAGGATTGTTTTGATCCACAACTAACCCTTGATATTTGTAGAACACGGATTCATTTGTCAAATTATGCCAAAACCACTGATACTGCAGCACATCTGAGTGCATGGTCATCAGTATGCTAATGTGCAGCTATGCAGCGAAACAATCCAATTATTGACTGATGGCCACTGTACATCAGCTCCCTTATTGAATATGTGTGCAATTAATGAGTGCAGAGCAACCAGAACACTGACACTGAGGAAATTAACACTTTGGTAAACTCAGACTGACAAAACAGAAAAGGATTGTCTCCACTCACAAACGGAAGGATGAGCACATGTCAAAGGATTACTGGACTGTGTGTCTATGATTTTCTCTCTCTTCTAAAGCAGCAGGACAGTGTGAAATGATATAATACAGAGCTCTTCATGGCCTCAGCCATTGAAATAGAATATCTTTTTTGTTCTGGGTGCTGGTAAGTGGGCGTGAGGGCAACAAACTGCAGGAAAGTAAAGGGAGAAGAAACAGGCAGAGTTTGCCCTTAGGGCTCATGAGGTAAGGACACTTAACTCATCGCATGCATTGCCATAGTCGACAGGATTTTTATATCAGCTCTATGCTTTAAAAACAAAATGAATAAATCATCTCCTTTTCACAAATATAAATATATTTTATGTTTGGTATGTACAATATGATTTGCCATCGTCAACCACATTAGTATTGAAGGGAGAGAAAAAGCATGTCAGTAAACTCTTGCTAATGGATACAGACACTGCAAAGACGGCCATGATTGATTGGCGTGCTCGAGCACTCCCTCTGTAGAAGGGGCGAGACAATAGTTTTATTTTGAAGGCTGGTGGTGTGGCTAAAGCCGTTGCCATGCCGCAGTCTGCTTAGTCCTGAGCGCTGCGAGATTCACTGTCCTCCTCCAGCTCCCATTCAAAGTTCTGGCCGGTCATTTGGTAGAACATCATGTTAAAGGGTTTGTAGAACTTGTGCAGCCGCCGAATCACGTCTGGGTCGATTTTAGGGTGAGTTCTCCCTTTTGATTTACCGAGGCACCTGGGAGTGCTGCTGTCCTCCGGCTTCTTCAAACACGGAAATCCTTTAGTCTTATTGAAGTAAAAGTGTTTGTCTGTGACAATCCTTTTAAGGCCCAAGAAGTCCTGGACTTTGGCCATCTCGCCCGCCGGGTCCACGATGAGCCTCTCGCCACTGACAAAGTGCATTTGGGAAAGAGGGAAATACTGCATCCAGCTCTCTAAGTGGAGCGCATATATTCCAATACGTAACGCGCTCCATGAGGCGTCAATAAGACCCAGCGTCCGGTTCTTGAAAGCCAGAATCTCAAAGGTGGGGATCTCGGGCTTCTTAGACAAAGTCTGTGTGTAGTCTGAAATGGCTCTGGTGACAGGATTACGCACCACAATAATAAGCTTGATGTCCCTGGCCATGGTGTGGATGCGCTTTGGGGCATGGTTAGTCACAAAGTAGCTGGGTGTCTTCTCCATGGTGATCTGCCCCTCCAGCGTTGAAGGCATCAGGTCTCTGGGAACACAAACAGGAAAAGAGGGAGAGGGGGGGAAAAAAAAATCAGCTCAGCATGGTTTTATCCTGCACACCTCTTGCAGTGCAAATGAAATACCCAAGGACACAGTGCAAGCAAATTTGGTACATTTATTAAGCAGTACATTATTTGAAATTACAAGTGAAAATAGCTGTTATTATCACCGGACATTATGTTGCAAGGAGAAACATACAGCTAATTACACCCGCGGAGTAATATTCAAGAGATAAAAGAAAGGAGATGAAACGGCAGGCAAAGCAAGTATGCTCATTGCTTAATTGACTCCATCTGTGTTACTCCAGGAGCTGTTTTGGAACTTTAATAATGAGTGCGCTGCATATCATTAATACCGGGGTGCCTGGGGTATTGTTTTGTCATACATTTATTATGCATGCATGGCTCACACTCGGTGCAGGCGGTTTTATTTCTTATGCACACACACTTCCAATGCAATGGCAGCTCTTTTCTTCTTCTTCTTGTCCCTGAACAATGTGTAAGGTTAGGGGCTGTCCATTGAAGGCAGCCATAATTCATTATAAGATTTAATGTGATAATTTGTAGTACAATAGAAATTCCCCACCCCACCCCACCTGAGAAATGTATTAGCCAGCTATTTGCCATTACCACAAATATGCTTGTGAGAATGAGTTGTCGGATGTGACAGTGCAGAGGCAACTATATCACACGCACAGAGACGGGGCTGGTTTTTACAGTTTCTATTTTCATATCAATAATAAAGCATAGCATTGCGCCTTGAGCAAATCCTTATCAAATGTTTACACTGATGCTCTTTCCAATCCATGCTGTTTTCTTTGTTTGTAGGCTATGTGATTCAGTGCTAAATTGGTACATTAAATCCTCTCTGAGACACACCGTGTATTTAACTACTTACGAATAGCTGCACAATATAATGTAAAGTGAAACGGAATCCAAGCTCACGCACTGTTTTTTTTATTTATTTATTTTTTTCCTGTTAACTCTGGAATTAACGTATAAACAGCTGGCCAAAATCCAAATTATTCCCATGTAGGGACTCCCAGATTTAGTGCACAAGCTTTCTCCATTATTCTGATTTAAAACCTATTTCCTTCCTTCCTCCCTTCCCTGCTATATTTTTTTTTCCATCAGGCTGCTCCCCAAACCTACAGTTGTAACGATATAGTCACATCAATCATTTGCATCTTGGACATATTCTAAATTAACTGTTCTCTGGCTAAGAATCCAATTTACTCTGCAAAACATAAGAGCTGTTATGCACATATCGACCACCCTCACACACAGCCATGCACCCATGGATACCAGGCCTGAAAGTCTCACAAGTGGCCTGGTAATTGCATCTCAGTAACAGTATTGCCTTCCTGATGGGTAATTTCCCTCTGGATTATGTTTTTCTCTTGACAGAATAGAACTGTGGTTACTTCTGGGCCTGTAATAGGATATTAAACATATCTACAGATAACACAGTGAGTACAAAGAGTATTAGTTTCCATTGCACATCATCTTTTTGAACTCTTCTTCTATTTGAGTAATAAACCACTAAAAAAGGTTTTCTTAAGTCAAGTCAACTCCAAAGAAAAGTTGCTGGTTTGACGGTCTGAAACAATCATGTATGTAAAAAAAACCCCCAAAAAAACCCCAACTCAAATACACCACAGCAAATCACCTTGGAACATCCTGTTTGGACATGAGCTGCAGCTTCTCTTGTAATGTGCTGTGCATCTTTGGAGCATATCCAATTGACAGGACAGATGCACGATGTTCAAGGTAACCTTAACATAAGAAGCCATTGTCCCAATTTGGCTCAATGCTAATCATCCTACACTTAATTGGAAAAACAATGGAAACTGCACAAGCCAACTGCTTTGTTATGTTTCAGAGGCTTCGCTCTCATCGGAAATCAGTCATGGATCATGTACGTCTAAAGTGTCAGCGGGACGGAAATCAAAATACTGATAAACAAGCTAATTTCACTGTCCGTGGCGAACGACTCTTCTGGCCTTGCAGTGTTGTGGAACTGGAGTAAACAAGAGCAAACTGTTAACTTAAGCTTTTTTTTTTTTTTGGTCTCTGCATCAGCTGCACAGCTCCACACAGGTCATTCAGGTGGGTAGCTAAATGAAATCCATAGTGCTAAAGAGGCCCTGCGAACCATCTGCTGTTTACTGCCTCACACTGAGGACATTCAACTTGACATTCACTTTCTTGCATTGCAACACATGTCCAAAGCTTTATTTGAGTAGAAAACATACGTAAGGAGAAAATATGCCTTGTTCAGGAGAGTTCTCTTTTCAGAAGTAGTCGACAGAATGTCTGCAAAAGTATTTCCTTTGTTGCAGTGAGAGCTAAATGCAAACAAGCAATACAAGAAAGACTTAAGCTGCAGAGTGCCAATACTTAACTTTACCTGAACCATCAAAATTCTTAAAGGTGCGCACAAAATCAGTCCATTAAATGTAGCAAAACTATTATCCGAGTCAGACAGATGAAAAGAAAAGGAGAAAATCAACCTTTAAAACGACATTCCTCCAGTTGTACTGAAGTCATGTACCTTACTTAGGAAGGAAATTTCATTTCACACCCACTCCACATAAAAATTCTCATCCACACCATGTCCAGTGCTCTCTTAAAAGGTGGATGCATCATTCAGAACGTGCAGCGCACCAAATCACGGCGAATCTTTGTGTTTGTTAAGACAGAAGCTAATCTCCGTGGATAATCACAACTCTTCATGCTTAAACGCCCACTGTTAAAGTGCTCTGGAACATGCCCAGCCTCCATGTTGCATTATGCCCCCTCAAAGCAGAAGAGAAGATATTTTGAGATATGATGAGGAGAGGGATCATCCTAATTTACATTGCAGATACTAATAGGTCCAAGTTCTCCCTAATAAAGTCTGGCAGAGAAAATAAAAGCCCCCCCAGAAGTCGCTCATTTGAATTGATCCCTGCACTGCTGCGGAGTATCAATCCGCCTGAGCTTCCTCCATGTCATGTCAAATACAATCAATTATTCTAAAAGGAGTTCACTCATAATAAGCTTCGGAATCCTTGGAGAGAGCATGTTGGAGATGGTGTCAGGGGTGCTGTGATTCTGTTAACGGTTCCTAATACAATGCGATATATTGACATATGAAGGTGTGAATAAGAAAAATATGCCTTTTTTTTTTTGTCAACATTGTCCTTGTGAGTCATTGTCTTTTGCAGAAGAAACATACATTCACTCAGGTTTCATAAAATTAGTAACAAAAGATTAACGCTGCAGTCATTCTTATATACAAGCATTCTCCCGTAAAGCTGTTAGGACATATTTCCAGCGCCTTCACTGTCACAGTGCACTGATAATGGAATGGATGACAAAAGGTAATTGTATTGAGTTGTTTCTCTGAGTGTCACTGCAAATATCAATCGAGGGTGTAAGCGGCTATTCATCAACAACAGTCAGTCAAGACCTTTGGAAGTGAGAGATACTGTGGTCAGTTTGCAATGAATAATCCTGGGATTTCACTCTGAGTGACATGTTTGTGATCACAGCAGCACAAAGAACAAAGAAGAAATGGTTTACTAAGAAATGGAGAAAGATATACAAAAAAGAATGGTCAAATGAGTCATTCTTCACTCAACAAATGGATGCGTACATGTTTGGCACACATAAACAACAAGCCCACAGGCCACAGCAAAGGGTCTTGCAGGGTCTGTTTTGGAGTGGGAGGCATTGTGTTTCCACGGTTAAGGTGCAAAACAAATACAGAGTATACTGACATTCTCAGCGATCGGATCAGGCTCCAGTAAAGGTAGAAGGTTTGTTTTTCTGTTTTCTCTCACTGAATCTGACCTTCAGACCTGAGTCCAGGGAGGGATCCTATGGGTCAGTATTCCCTGACACTAAACTGTGTCTCCATATGCGTTATGGCAACATGTCCGCATTCTAAACTTGTCCATTAAAGCACCTCTTTATGGCCTGCGCTTCATTTTATGTCTACCTGGCTACGACTGTAGCTTGGCATATGCAGAGATTGCTGTCTTCTAGCTTCAAGACATATTAAATGTCCATTAAGACAAAGTGAAATATACCATTGAGTTGTGGTTTTAAGTAGACAATAGCTGGTTACATTTTTCAAGTCAATTGTGCTGACAAACATCAACTCAACATGAATATAACATAACAGCTGTCTCAGTTTTGTTATGTTGAGCTAGGGGTTGAATAATTACTGATGCATTGAGACTGGTTACCAATAGATGTTGGGTAATTAATGCAGTGAGTATCCAATGTGGGTTTTTTTTATTCTTATTTCTATCTAATTGGGTTAGACCATGTTGATCATACAATATACAATATACATTATACAATACAATATAAAAACATTGAATAGTTAGCATCAATACTAATTCAAATCCATAGTGCCAAGAAAACAGAACATTAAAAAGTAAAACATATCAAGCTTAAGTAGAAAAGGCTTCTACTTCAGGCAACCTTTGCATTGAAAATAATGATATTTGAAGTCTAAACAACTGATCATCCTAACCTCACATTTATTTGCTCGGATCTGTTGAGTTTTCGTGATAACTTAAAATGTGATGGCAGAAAGAATAATGAGTAAAGACGGACCTTCTGCTTCACATTTGACTCAGTGGGTCTTAGACCAAGCAGCTGTTTTCAGTCACTTGGGCCTATGCTGTGTCTAAATATTCATCCACCTTCTGTGGTTTGTGATATCTTTCATGAAGATATTCTGATGTTTTTAACTTGTTTTATTTATTTTTTCATTTAGAGAATTATGAAAAACTGATGGTCTTTGACTAAATGCTTAAACACTAAAACTGTAAGAGAATGGCACTGATTAGTCTTATGAAGTGGCCTGGAGCAGAAAAAACTATTTAAATAGATATATTGGTCCATATATGGAGTTGCATTTGAGAAATGGCCACCGAGGCCAACTTGCCCTTTTTGCCAACTACTCAAACTACACTAAATATAATTGTACGCTTATTATCTCTTCTGTTTGCTACATACTGTTGTCTGCTCTCTACCAACTCCAGTTCATCAAGGTATCACAAAGTTCATCCTCACACCTACACACCTACCCTGTTCAGATTTCTCCTTAATTAAATTAACAGCAGGATTTAAGCCACATGATATATTATCATTGTTTGTCTCTCGTGGGACAAGTTCTACTGTCAAGCAAACCCTGCCAGCAGAATGGAGACAGAAAGACTAATTTGAACACAACTCAGCCTAGCCACTCTTAAAAAAAAAAACTCTTTATACTCGTATTCATGCAGGAATGTGGGTTTCAGCAGAATATTTGAGGACAGAAGTGACAGCTGGTCCTGATCAAAACCTTATTCCCCACTCTCTTCCCGAGATCCCCTAAAGACCGTCCCACTTCCAACAGTGGGCGAGCCAGGTACCTCTTCTCCCCACATCACCAGACTGCAGCGCTAAGATCTGAAGCTGTGTTCAGACGCCCTTTGGACATAAAACATCATGAAATAAAAAAGCACCGCGATGAGGGGGAAACTGTGGGGATGTTTGGAGTGCTATACCACCCGGCATCATTAGTCCATAACAGTGAATATGAGCTGGAGAGTTTGTCTATTTTTAACTGATTTAAAGTCAAGGGAGAAAATGGAAGCAATCTCATCTTAAAATCAAAGCCTCAAAGGAGGATATTGCTTCTTTTTTTTTTTTTTCAGCTTCAGATGAGTTAAGGCCTTACATTTAAACAAAATGTGGTTTTCTCTTCACAAACCTAGAAATAAATATAAAGTGTTACATTAAACCCAAAATAAAATCCTTACATAATGTCTCATCTGTTCTCTTATAAAACAACAGCAGTCAGAAACTCTTCTAAAAGAAGATTTTTGTTCTTTTCTTGTTTTGTTTTTTTCCTCCTTTGGATGAGCTGATGAGAGCACTTGAGGCTACGCTCGTTCAATTTGATCACAATTGCCCTCAATATTCCAGTATTGATGTTGCCACTGCAAACAACAAGCAGTCTAAACACACACACAGGAGAAAATGGGCCTCTGTCAGTGTCATTTATGCACAAAGTTGGAGTGCATTGAAAGAAACAGAGCAAACCGTTGTGGAGTTTAGCTAATACATCAGAGATATTGAAGACTAATAAACACACTTCTTTTTTAGCTAACTTAAATGACCTGTCTTAATTGCATAAGTGAAAACCGTAGGACTAAAAGGGTTGACTTTGACATTAATGAAACGTCACATGTTCCTTTTATCTGTGCATCTCTCATAAGTGTTCTCTTACAGCCGGCTGAATAAAAGGCTTTAGCAGAAAAAGTCCAAAAACGGCCGTCTGTAATTGGAAGTCACACCTGAGTACATCAGAGTCAAAGGCTAAAATTTACATCCTAGAAATGTTGCAGATCCAGCTCAGTTAAGCAGAACCAATTAATATGACAGTTTGAACATGATAGATTTCTGCACCTCATAAAGAAGAGGGAAAAAATCCTATCATTCCAGTGAAGTTTAAGGCAGATAAAAGTCTGCACTGTCTGACCGCTGCATGTGAAGCAAATACTGCTCATTCAAGCTTATTCACTAAACATCACATATTCACGAGATTTGATAAGGTGTACTTGTCTTAAACGGGCTTGTCTGAGGTTACTAAAAGCCTGACAGAATGTGTAGCATTATTTATTTATTTTTTTCCCAATGAGAGCAATTCAGACATTTTACATTATTTAATTTTCAATCACACATGGTGTATGGAGCCTGCAGAACTGAGAAGATGACATGATTGAGGGACATCAATTCCCATGTACATAAACACATTGCTATGGAAGATACAAACTGTATTCTTTTAGAGCAAAGCCACGTGGCAGAAGTTTATATCAGAACCAAACAGATTAAAAAGGTCATTAGTGACACCAAATTAAGAACTCTTCTGTCCTTGAGTTTATCGTTCTTGATGGAGCACACAAACCATTGTTCTTTAATACTAAATGTGATTTATTAATGCCTGATTCTTCCACTGTGTAACTCGGTGTAAAAAGGAGGCGTTGTAAGAGAGAAAGTCTGTCTTTTCTTCCCCTGTTTTATACCCAAGAGGTTATTTTTTGGCAGCACTATCAGTTAAGTACCTAAGCATGAACCTTTTGGAGGAAATTACCTATCACAGCCACTTTTTTTTTTTTTTTCTTTCATTTTTTCCCAATTCATTACGGAGCTGTAGGTCAGTGTGACACAAGAAAGAAGGGGACGTGCACAAACTCTTCCCACCCTATATGAAGCATTAGTGCACATCTCCAGCAACACCGACAGAACATGAATGAGAGAAACCAGCAGTTTTCTTCTTCGGAGGTTTAAGGTTACTAACAAAATGTCAGGTTGAACATCACAGCAAAATGACGGCAGGCCAATGTGTTACGTCTGCCATTTCTCATAGCCCATAAATTGGCGATGTGTGCCATGAAACTGCTGGAAAATGTCAGTGACAAGCTCTCCCAGAGAACTGCAGTGTATTACAGCTAAGTCTACGTATTGTATTGCACCATGTGTGAAATGCAGATATTGCTATTTGTTTCTATTGCTTTTGTAATTCGGACTGCAATCCTCAGTCATACAAGGTACTGAGCAAGTGTACCTCCAATAGAGAACATGTCTCCTCCCAGGATTATCTCCAAAAATAAAAACTAATACTGGACCATTGGAAAGACAAATACATCAGCCCAGCTGGACCACTCTCACACTAACCAGAGAGATTGTGTAGAAATCTTAAAAGCACTCAAGACACTAAACTTAACTCATCATGATGGAGAATAGGGACCAAGAAAGAAGGAACAACTTAAACAGTGAAGGCTACGAAATTCAGCTAAAGTCCCAAGTTACACTATTACTGTAACTCAGCTCATGGATATTCGTTTCCAAACGACCCCTCATTTGTTACCACCCACCATAAGGCAGATTTATATGGGGATAACAACCACACACTGACCCAATAAAAAAAGCATCATACTAAAGTCAAAACAAAGGGGTTTTGTTATCAACAGACAGACTTAAATTAAATCATTGAAGGATGAACTAAATCAGTGAAACGCAACATCACAAAACCCAACTGAGAGGTACAGCAGCCCCAACTCCAAAAGCCTTTCTCCATCTCAACACTGGGCTTTTAAACACTGAGGCCAGGTGTGCCTCGTTGTACAATCAATAGCTTCCCCTGGGCTGAAGACAACGGAAGGGGAGGAGGGACAAACAGCACAGGGAAAATACAGCCGTAATGTTTCTGAAATGTATTTGCTAAGAATCATTTCAACCTAGCTTAAGTTTGACTTACATCCATTCTTTTACACTCCAATAAGGCAGAAAATGATTACTCATCACATTTTTTGTTGTTCATGTATTAGTTACACTTGGCTGGATTCGCTTTGCAAGAAAAAAAAAAAAAAGATTTGTAGATCTCCTAATTCATCGACTTTCTTTCTGCTAAAACATTGCACATCAACCTTTTACGATGAATCTAAACTGGGTTATTCATTCACTGCGCTTTGATTTTGATGCAAAAAAAAGTCAAATTAAAGCAAGCAAGATGATATACTTTAATGGGACTTTTTTTTATCAGGCTTATTACCAAAAACTGCCCCCTTAAAAAGAATTATAGTATTATTAATAATATTGATGGAGAAGTTAATAAAAAATAACTTTGAAGCATTTTTCTTTGCAGGGTATTATCAAGCTCAGTTGGATATTCCAAGGGAGATAAACATGTGGGAGTCATACTTTAAACTGAATTAGAAGATGATGAAGATCCATTTTTTTATTTACAGCCCTTAAATATCAGCAATGTCACAATCAGCAAACAATAGTTGATAATAACTCATACTGGACTTCATTATCTTCAACCATGAATTAAAACGTATACACAACCCCGCCTGCCTTCAGCTTTATGTCAGAGTCCCTCACCGTTCAACCTCAGATTTATTAAATATCTAGTCTTAACATGGATGTGCATTAGAACTCCTTTATTCCTCTGCGAGAGAATTGTGTAAAGTTCTTCTCTGGCAGAGGAAGAAAAAAAGTCTTGCATGATCCAGTAATGATGTGTGTTAGCTCGTTGTCATGCATCCATTAAGGCTGTTAATACGAAAAGGCTGAATCTACCTGCTCAGAAATTGGCTATTTTAACGTCTTTGTGCTAAATTGAATGATTGGATTGATTAACTGATGCAGCAGTGGAGTAATAGCCGAATAAAAATCTCCTCCGCGGTAGCGCCACTGATGCTTTGTGACCCCTGTTTGACCCTTTGGTTATAACGGTCACACACGCAGCAGCACGCTGACGTGGAGTATCAGTACGGATGGGTATTGATCCTGCTATTTAAACAGTAGCACAACTTGAAGGGATTTAAAATGAGTCCTGAAAAGCAAAACGTGCTTAAAGTGTTTGGTCAGCATTTACAGCTGCGACTGGCGAGCAAATAAATGTGACAAACAGAAATGATGTTCTCTCTTTTTCTAGTGGGTTATAGTGAAAGCCTGCTGGTGTGTGTGACTTAGATCGTTTCAGACGATCCCACGTAGTATTGATGAGCCTGAGCAAACAGCGTATTTCAATTTAAACATGATGTGAATCACATAGGAGAAGCTACAGTACAGCACACTGATACTGTCAGAAAGCTGTCAGACTTTTCCTGGGCACTGAAGGCATGTATTAATCTTTTAAAATATCATAGCTCCCAGGGTTATTATATATTTATTTAAATGTATCTCCCACATACAGTATGGAGATGTGTCATACTTTGGTCTTGCATTTCGAGAGCCACATACTTGCTTCAAAAAGACAAAAACAGAAAAAAGGGCGGGGAGAAAGTGTGCCTTTGTGTGCGTGATTTACGGTTACCTTTCTCTGCCTTTGCACGGAAAAATCTTTGACACGTGTCTTCCACAAAATGCAGCGTGTTGTTTGCCGCAGAGGTAAATACCCATCAAACCCTGTAGCATGAGTAAAATCATTTTCGGCTGCTGTAGCAGGTCATCTGGGCAGTATGCACTGTAAAATATTGATGTTGACTGTAGCCATGAAAAGAGATATATAGATAGATGTGAGGTACAGGAACTCGAAAAATGGGGAAAGCAAAACATGACGGACATTCAGGGGGGGGGGGGGGGGGGGGAGCTTGGTTACCAGTGTTGATTTAGAATTAAGGAGCATCTTTAATTCAGCATCAGATAATGTTTCTGGACACCAACAGATATCTTTCTTTCTTTCTTTCTTTTTTTTTTGGCTCGTTCTGATAAATTAGCAAAGAGCAAATGACATAATGATGGGCAGTCAGCATCCTTCTGCAGAAATACCCCTTAATTTCAACATGGAGCATCCAGATGAATAATATTTATCTCCCTGCCTTTTGGATGTTGTGCATTCATAAAGCTGTGAGCTGTCCTGAAGCCATCCGATGGGAGTAAGTTGCTTCCTGCATGCGATGCTCATAAACTCTCCCTTCAATGTTTCAATTCTGCAAGCCAAAAACATCTGTTTGACACAGGAAATACACCTGAACACAAAACATGCATGGAGTTATTCGTTAAGTTCAGTACTTTAAGTACTTGTAGAAGTGTGTGCACTGGATATTTACATCAGCGGGGTGTTACCAGACTGCATTTTTTTTAAATCTCTAAACTTTCACCCACATGTTCACACAAACATCTGGAGTGTCATTTGCAGAAAAAAAGGGATTGATTTTTTTCTGGTAATCTCCTTTCCAACTAGTTTCCATCATTGACAAAAGCACTTATGAACCGTTAAAACCTTTAACCTCATCTTGGCTTGTTGGAGCTGTTCATTGATTGTGCAGAGATTGGTGCTGAAAAACACTAAGTGCTATTATCAACTACACACACTTGAACACACAAGCAAAACAGTCTGGAAATGCTAAATGTGTCTCAAAATAATCCTTCTCATGTCTGCGTTTCTCACATTTGAAATACTTAATAACAGTTAACATGTTAATGTTGTAAAAGCTGACATAAGGATGCAAACAGATGAGAGGCAAACTCACGTCCAAGATAATAACTTCATCAATTAGAGCTCTGTGTGTAGGTGTGTGTGGCAAACCCTGCGAAAAGAGAATGTCTGGCGCTGTTGTACGGCTACAAAAGAACATTTAGACTTAAATTAAGATTGAAACGTAAACATCAGTAAATAGGCTTGTTGTCAAATACATCACAAATACAGAGATGTTTCAAAAGCATGTTCCTTTACGTGCCTGTGATCTAAAAAAACGTGTTGAGATTAAAGGCAGGCAGCAATGTTTGTGCCGTAACATCTGGATGCATGGGAAAAAAATGCTGCTAAGAATGTTATAATCATGCAGACAAGGCCTAAGCTGCTCCATTACGGGCTAAGCTGACCTATCAGTGGGGATTTTTGCTTAATCCAAATTGTGCTTTAGCTGGCGGAGATTGCTCAATTCAGACAGTTGGTGTGAGAGGAAAAAGGAAGTGTTCACCTGCCATGCAAGTTGCTTTCATGTAGAAGATATTTATCTAATGTATGTGCATTACAGCTGAGCCTTTTCTGAAGTATTTCCATGCACGGTATTCCATTTGCTCAACATATAAATGCCAGCTATGACCAGTTCACTGTGCCTTAAGCGTACCTTGGCACAAGCTTAATAACCCCAGCTGCCTCACTTGCATCATACTCAAATGTGCTGAGTGACAGTTATATTTACAGCTGCAGACAGGGGAACAAACTGAAAAGGTTCTTTAATGTAAGATTGACTGAGTTCAATTGTAGATGACTGTTGTCTCTTGGCTGGCATAAGGCTCCTTTTAAGGTGATTAGGGTGTCATTTAGGGGAATGCACAAGCTGTTTTTTGGGCATCCTTAGAATCTTGTTTGTCTTCGGGGAGTTTTATTTTTTAATGTTACTTCTTCGCAAAGGGGGCAGCCACTAGGTTAGAGCTGTTTTATTTCCAAAAGCTGGTGTGACTGCAACTAATATCAGCAGCTCATACTGTGTAAGGCAGGCTGACACCACACTGGGGAAATTAATTTGCCACAGTCATATAATGGTTGGTTATTTAATCACTGTTAGATTTAATCTCACACCTTAATCTCATTGGGTTGCTTCTTCTCCTGGAGTTTCATACCTGAAAGGATTAGACACAAAGTTTGCTATGAAGAGGATGAAATCCTGTGTTATGAGTGAGCTGTTGGTTAGGAATCATAAAAATGGCGACTACAAAACCCCACCCTTAAAAGTCTCCCTTTTATCATGTATATTTCATACTAGCAGTATCAAAGCAAAGCAGGCCCTTTCCGGCTTTCACAGAGTCAAGACTTAAAGCAACCACACGTGACGAAATCATGATTTGATCTGGATCAGTCATATCGAGTTTATCATCTAATCCAGGCGCCTCATTTACCCTTATTTTTCCTTTTTTTTTTACTTTAACTCTTGTGTTTGTTAAAGAGAAATGTTTAACCTCAGACTTGTTGGCCTTGGCTTATTCTCTGTGAAGAATTTATAAAAGAACATGTTTCATTGGCAGTACACTGATCAACCCCCAACACCTTTATCTCCTAACTGTGTGAGTGTATGTGTGTTAATGTTTGTATAGTGTGCATGCGTGCGTGAATTTGTCTTTCTGCACCTGCTTTTCCCGCACAAGGTTGCATCATTGTTTCATTTCAAGCACCTATACACCTCTCTGTTCCCACATTCCCACACATTTTACACTCTGTCTTGCACGAAGCACTCTAACCCATGTGCAAATTGGAGACGGGGCATAAAAAAATAAATACTGTAGCATTGCCTGTATGATTACAATATATGAAGTTGGTGTAACGATTCGTAGCGCAGGGGGCCTGAGAAAATTATTTTTGAAGAGAGAGAAGCTTTGGAAGAACATGAAGAGGAAGAGATTTCAGAATATCACATTTCTGACAATTGGTTTTGAAGAATAGGATGAGACCGACCATCAGCGAGCGCCCAAAAATCCAGTGAGCTGCGAGCCACTGGACCAAACTGTGAGCAGCCATCTTCAGGATTTTCGCCGTAGAAGCCATCCACAGCACCATGCCGTCCACAGTCAGTCTTTTGTTTGTTTTTTTTAGTTTTTTTTACAAGCTCCAGTACCATGAATGTAGTAAAACTAGGATAAATATCGAAGATATTTGCTTCAAAAATGGAGCCAGCTTAGAACATAGGTTTTAAGGCTGATGAAGTGCTGGCCAAGTACTGAAGCTTCCTTGTCTCCCATAAGGGGACCCACAAGCGGATCGACTAGAGAGGAGGTGGTAGCGGGAGATAGCTCACTCCAATGTTTGAATTTGAACAGCTATACCAATTTTAACTATGTCAGAGAAGCATGTTTTCCCTTTAATGAAACCAATCCTTTGTCTGTTTTTGTAAACGGTTAAAGGGGACTTGAGTCTGTAATGCAGTTCATAAATTAAACTAATAGCTTACATAACTTCAATGGAGACAAGTGTAGAGGCGTCATGACCAAACAAAGTAAAATCAAGTCGGTGATTACAGGAAACATTTGGTGAGATGGGCACAGGTCTCCATTTCTCTCCTTAGTCTGACTCACAGCTAGTTATCATGGAAGATAATTAAGGTGAATGAGGCCCCACATTAGTTTGAGTATGACGGGGTAAAGTCATATATTCATTTCTTTTGAACAAATAACAAACGTGTTTGGGTCTCCGGATTAAAAACATGCATCAACGTGTAAAGGTTTAAAGCACAGAAGATTGTACAACACAACCCTGCATTTATCCACCAATAAGAAATCACTTGACAACAGTGGCAAGGAAAACAATCCTTTAAACTAGCAGAAACCTTGAGAGAGCCACTTGCTTGACAGAAAGCCGCTTGCTGTGATTGGATAGGCTGACAAAGTTGGATAGAAAGAGAGATATAAAAAAGAAAACACCCAGGAACAACAACAACTTTGAGTGAACTCTGTAGAACCTCTAACCTGCTTATTGGGGCTGTTCCGCATTATTTCTGCCGCTTACAGCCCCCGAACAAACACAATGATATTATTTATCGTGGAGAAGATGGACAGACAACACCTCGGCTGTGAAATGGCTGTTGCAAGTCATTGAACGTTTCGCTGGTTTTTAATACTCAAGATGGGAGGAGATAGGAGGATGTAATACTTGAATGGATCTGGGTATAGCCCTCAGCCTTTTGAGCAGCTTGTTTGAGCACTTCCTGTAAAGCCCCCGTACACACCCTTAATCTCCCCAGCAGAGGTAGCTTGACACAGCAAGTGAATCTGCCATAAACACACAGATCACAAATGCGGGATAATGTCTCCGAGATAACATGTATAATCCAAGCTGCCAAAGGGAGAGATTAAAGAGAAATGTGTCAAATGTTTAAAGATAGAATACAACCAAATATTAAACTGTAATCTCTAAAGCTCATTCCCCCCCCCCTTTTGTTAATTCATTTCCTGGACTATACTCGGAGCGTAGGGAAGATCAATAGAAGTCATTTGAAAAGTAAGGATGTCAGAACCGTATAGAAACGTTTTCAATAAACCACTTTTTAAAAATAATCCCCCTGAAACCTACATTTAAGAGCTACATTTCGATTTCCCATTTTAGTCTACATTGCAGAACAAACCACTTTATAAATGTGTTCGATGAAAACTATTAATCAGTTCGAAGGATACATTTCTTGTTGCATGAATGTGAAAATAAACTTTTTCATTTAAGGGGACATATTGTAAAAATTTCACTTTTACAAGGTTTTTGATGACATGTAACCTGAGTTTCTATCAACCCACACGATTTGAAATAAATCCATTGAGTCCGTTTTTTGTGGTCTGCAGAAGTCTGACCAAACAGAGAAAATTGCTCTATTTCAAATGTTCTCAGTTTGTGACACCATGAGTTGGATTCTGGGAGAAAAAAAATCCCCTCCCCTGGTATCTCCACCCTTGGACTCCACCTTGGTCTCTTTATTGCATTTAAAGAGAAACACACACCAAAATGGAGCGTTCTTGGAGAGCTGGGTCAAAACACCTGGTGCTTGATTTTGTTTGGACCAAAGCACAGCAAAAATGTTTCATTTAGGGCACAGGTTTGAAAAGGGTAATAATGTACTATCTATAAAGATTATTTACATATTTTATTCAGCTGGTTTACTGTAAACAAATACATTTGGTCAAAGCTGATTGGCCACCAATAAATCTGCTGTAGATCTAGGTTTCAAGTTTTCTGTGCCAGTGTGGTTGATGTGTGGTCCCTTTATCAATTTGTATTCTCAATTACCTGGCACACAGAAAAAAAAAAAAAAAAAAAAAATCTGTTCTTGCAATTACTTTGACATTTTCAGTATCCTCTGATGTTGTTTCTCATTCTCTGTGCTATTTTTAAGTCGGAAAACAATGCCTGCTATGTAAATATTTGTGAGTGTGTTACAGGGATTTAACATGCATAATAACATGCTTCCGTGGGTATGACTGGAAATGCTTTTGGTATTCTGAATACAAAACTATTGGAGAGCAGGGCATGTTAGGGGGGGTAAAATAAAAAAATAAAAATAAAAATAAAAAAATAAATAGCCAATCATTGGCTCCTTAGCAGGAGCAGTCACACTTGATTGCTCCCACAAAGTGCTTGGAGCATTATGATTTTATTTTATTTTTTTCTGTGACAGCGAGACAGAGAAATAAAACTAAAAAAAACAAGCACTGGGTTTCCTGTGATGCTTTGTGTGAAAACTGCACTGATAGATGACACTTTTTGTGGTCCGGAGGATAGCGTGTGCTTTGTGCCACGCAAGACAATTTACTGGCACAGTTGGCTCAGAAATGGCTTAGCACATTTGGACCTTCAGCATGTGTGTATCACCCTTACCTGCACAGTTAGAGGCAGTGGACTGTGAAAGTTTAACAGCTTATAAAAACTTGAATCAAAGGGCCAAAAAGTTTGATGCTTCTGTATCTGAAAACCATTCCCTCCTGGTAAACATGATGCTTTGACAATAACAGCAGCTGCATTAACTGCAAGTATTTGGTTTTCAATGATGTATCCCGACATGTTCCACAGAGCTATTGGATGATTTGCGTGCATCTCTTTTTTTTTTCCATTTACTTTTCAACAAAGGATAAAACATCATTTTGGAAGTTTTTCTGGTTCTACTTGGCTTCAAATGTGACATCCATCACTACTAAAGCTGTGCCACAGCTTGGGTGTTTGTTTGGCCCGCATCTTTGCCAAAGAAAACTTGCTGACTGGATAATGCAGTGAGGGACACACTGTGCACCAGTACCTCACTGGCTTATCAACTGATAGATTAATATTTGCAAAGCAATCTGTGGACTCACCATTCCTGTTGTTCTTGTACCAAGTTTATCCATTCAATTGTTTGTTAACAGTTTATTTCTCTATTGTCCTTGTATTTTAGATTAGTTACTGGATCCAAAAGGGAATAGTTTTGATTTAATTTTCAGAACATACATTATAAGGCTACTTGATTAACACCTTTTCAATTACGAAGCTGATGAAACCGCATACTTGGCAGGTGTGTGTTCATGTTCTGTGATGCAAACACTGCTGACCAAGATATTCCCTTATCAATGAGCAACACTTAAAGCAGGTACACACGCAGCGCAGAGGATAAACAAGTTACAGCAAATTATCCATATGGGCCGAGTGCCGTGTTTTAATTACTTGTGAAACCTGCTCGTGTATCTCTTGCTGTCTGCTTTTCACATCAGTATTCAATTAAGCGCTGTGATCAGATGATTTGGCAGAGTAAACTGCATTGCGGGCTTTTTCGTGCTTCTCTTGCCTGTAACACGAGGATCTTACACAGAAGCTACATTACATAGACATGCTTTTTTCCCCCCATCTTTATCTGATGAGTATGCGGCAACTTGTGCCGACATTTAAAGGAATCTCATTTTCAAAGCAGAGTCATGCTTTTGGAGACAGTCATTTTTTTTTTTTTTTTTTTTTTTTTTTAAATAAAGCGAAACTGGAATTTAAATTGCCATCTAAACGCAGAGTTCAGGGTTCCTTGTGAGGTCTGTGTCACTTTCCATCATTAACTACCGGCTTTTATCATCCAAGAGAGAGAAACTCTTTGTTGTATACACCAGAGAAGCCGACCAGCCCTTGAACTCTCCGTGTTACGCTGCAGTGGGTGTGGACGCCTCCTCTAATACTCCGGTCATTTGAAGAATGTAATTTCGCTATCAATCCGTCCTCGTAAACCCAGCAGGGTGTGCAAAGTTATACAACAAATTAATTGCCTAATGACTCTTGCACATACAAGTGATATATATTCTCATGATTGAAGTCAAAGAACAGAGGACTTCTGAAAAGGTTGTACTTCAGTGAAGAGCTGACAAATGCAGTGAACGAGACGCTTTACGAGTCCTTTAGTAGCAGCCCTATTTCAATCTCGTAATGGTTGTTCAGATACCATTCAGTACCACACGCAGTTGGATGTAGCCACCATTGTGTCTATTGGTACATCACAGAACTCTTGAGTTTCCATACATGCATCCACAACTCAAGTCTTTTCTTTGGGTTGTAGTCCCTCCCACCAGAGATGCGTGGAAGAAAATTAAGCAATGGAGAGAGAAGATAGATTCTGTGTTATAAAAAACAAACAAAACAAAAAAAACACAGAAGAACAACCAGTGCTGTTTATTGTACTGGAAATGACTGTCTTAGGTTTAAAATTTCAGAGAAGAAAATAAATCACATTAGAATAAACTATCACTAATCATCAATAATAACCAGCCTTACATGAAGACTCAAATTCTCAACAGCATGACATTTATTAGAAAAAAATCTGAGCATAAGGATACATTATTTCTCAAATAATAATGAATGGTGTTTGTGATGCTTTCATTTTAGTGAAATCAACAGATGTTATGTTTGATGGTGAATCGTGAAGTAATGCACTCCATTATATTATTATATTATTATTATATATTCCTAAATTTCCTGAGGGAGTCATCCCAAAGGATCAATAAAGTTTAGTCTAAGTCTAAGTCTATATTGATTTTCTGGAATTAGTGCTTAATATTTTGTTGTTGATTCACATGTCAAATTATTCTCAAACATCTCAAACATATTCTATAAACATCATTGATGAGACACGACACGCAGCAATCGGCAGCATCTAGTTTTTAGAGCAGGAAGTGACCAAGTTTGGATGACAGGTTTATTGTATGTGGAGATACTCCCTGCTGGGTATTAGTAAGATTGCAGATTGAGGTAACATTTGTATGGGCTTTACTTTTACATTCAAAATGGTCAAACATTCATCTCCATTATATGGTTTATGTTTACAATGGGACTCCATGTTTTCTTCAATAAGAATTACTTTTGAGAAAAAAAAAAAACACTCATAGCACCAGCAACGCCAGAAATGTCTTGAAGCCTAAAAATATTGTTATGTAAAAAAGAATACAAATCTATAATCTGCTGTCAGGAGGACAACTCATACTACATCCGTGTTTATCACTGTGAAGCTAATACATGCCTGCATATAAATGAAGTCATTAATACAAAACCAAGGAAAATATTTCAATTAAAGTTAGAAAACATAAATAAAGGAAAATTAAAAGAAAAACGCCAAGAACTGATGGTGGAATTTGCCCAAATTCATTGAAAAAAAAAGAAAAAAAACATCAAACTTCTTTTTGGTAAATGTTTTTGGTCCCCCCTAGTCCCCCCCCAAAAAAGTGAAAAGGGTATTTGCTTGAACGTCACCTCACTCGGACTTGGTGTGGAAAAAATACTATGGGGTCTAGCAGGGGTTTCTACGGGGTCTCTCTGCAAATGATTTTCAGGAGTTATTTGCAAATATAAAAGCCCTATACTATATGACAAGTTTTTCCCAATAATGAAAAGGACGTTTGCAGGCAATATTGTGCATCGGTATCCTAAAAACAAAAACTAAGTGCTACCATGCCACCATCTGATCAGCTAGACTGGAAACCACAGAATCCTTGACCTGCACTCCGTACAACATCTTTGGTTTGACATTGATCCTCTGACTGTAAGCCTGACCTTATCGCCAAACATCATCCACAGCATTTTTGTGGATGATTGGAAGAAAATCCCAGCAGCTAGGTCTCACAATATTGTACCATAAGCTTTTATATAGCAGCAAATTAACGCCTAGACATCTGGTATAAAGGACAGAAAAAGAACAATGCAACATATTTCTGTTCGATGTTCTTCACACCATTGTTTTGCAAAACAAAATTTGGTCCATTTAGGGAGAATTGGATTCACAGTGCGATCATTTTTTGTCAGTTCCTGCTGTTTTTTTCTGAGCAGATGTTGTTTTAATTAATATCATTACACACTGCAGTCATCTTTCACACAACAAGGATTAATGCTTCACGCTTTAAACAGGAAATTTCAAACAGTTGGCCTCTGCCACCACTTGTGTCTCGAAGAAATTCAAAAACCAAGAGTGTTTTTCAACAAGGATAATCTCAGATGAACTCAAAGTGGGGGTACAGAGTTATTAATGCTTTTAATGGACAGTTTTTATATCGCAGCGTAGCAGTTAAAAGCCTGTCGGAAAGAATTTTCTCCTCAATTAATCCTGTGCTTAGTCGATCACGTGATCACATTTAAAATGTACGTTGTCAAGTCAACACCACTAATCTTTACAGGCCGAGCTGAATGTCGTGAGCACAACCTTCGGCAATTTGCATGATTCATGTCAGTATTCTCACAGTGCAGACGCGTGCAGTGTGTTGCTATTTTTTCCCCCTCCCTGCTTGTAACGAGCAGCTTGCTTTTTTTTTTTGGGGGGGGGGGGGGGTGTGTGCCAGAGGAGAATTTCAGGGCACATTATGAGAAACAATATTATCACGAGGTCCACCTGATGATTGCCTCATTATAAATAGCCTTCACATTGACTTTTACCTCAGCAAGACAGAAGGCTATTAAATGATGCTTTATTCTCCTTCTGGATGTTCATTATTTCCCGCAGCTGAGGATGTTGACGTCTCAAACACAAAGCCTTGAAGTGACCAGCCTAAGGCCTGTCACAGGGAGTTAAGATAAGCCTCATATGCATTCAGCTTATTTCTGTTTAAATTTCATTTGAGGGAGAATTATGCGGTACAATCAGGATGGAATCATATCTGCAAGTAATTGTTTTACTTTTGCACATTGCATTTCTTACTGACCTTGTCTGTCACAAAAAAAGAAGGATTATACATTCATAAGTAGATGCTTCAGACATTTTTCACTCACTTATCCAGTCTGAAAGAAAGACTTTCACAATTGAAAAAAGATACGCATCAAGTCTCCTTCCAACCGCCTTGTACTCATTGATGACTTAATGTGCAGCTCAGGACAAGCAAATAACATCTCATGACCACATCTTCAGACATTTCTGATCGAGCCTGTAATTATTTACGTTCTTTAAGTGCTGCGATGCTGGAGAAAGTGTTCAGTTTGACTTACTTTACTGAGAGAGGCTGCACAAAAATGCAATTGGGTTTGTTTTCCCTTCATCACAGTCGGAATCTTTATATATTTCAAGGGGCTCACACCCAAGAAGTCTTTCTAGGGTTTTGAGCTGGGTTAAAAGCACACTGCAAATACTGCAGGTAATTTAAATGACTAATAAGTGTTTGTGTTTAACTCTAAAGGTTAATTTTGTAATCTTAGACTAGCTTTTTTTAAATGTCCCCTGCTGCCGACATGCTTTTAATCAAATCAGATACTTATTATCCTGATATAATTAGTAATTAGCATCATAGTGTAACCATGGTGTGTCCCTGTTATTCTCAAAAATGTTCAGAGCAGTGTAAGGGAGCAGCACAGGAATGTCATAGCACCTGTTAAGGTAAAGTTTTTGGTATTTATTTTAAAATGTTTGCACATGTGCACACGGTATTGAAAATATATCATGTATAGAATAAAGAATAACTAACCATGATTATTTAGTGGATTCCTGAACAAGTAAAGCTGTGTGTTTTCTGTGTTTGCTTACAGTCACTTGCCTACAAAACTTTCTGATTTAATAAAACGTCATTTATTTTTGATTTAAGCTCCTGGAGTAATCAGAAACAAGCTGCTCTGATGATTTGCTTTCATTGGCGCAAACAACGACGCGAGCCGGATTTTTGGTGTTTCTCTGGCTACTGCTAAAGCTAATTTGCCAGCTAAGTTTAAGTTTAATAAGCCAGCTGTGTGTATTTTTGCTAAGCTAGGATTGGACGATAACTATGTAGGGGTGGAGTCAATATCCGATAAAGGAAAAATTACTGCTGTCATTCAATTACCTTAAACAAACTATACTCACTTTCGTCCACCATATTAAGATGTTTCAAACTCTCCTCAAGGTACCTTTCATCTGCAGAACGAGTCTTTTGATGATATGACACTCCTTATTGCCATATTTCAAGAACGTATTTCTTGGCCCAAGACAATCCTCCACCTCCGCTGTGAGCTAGATGACAGAGTGTCCCGCCTGGCTGTCATCTGACTTGACCGTGACAGAGAAGCACATGGCTGCGGGCTGCATACATATTCCTCCGCGCCCAATCTGCCTGTGACACTGACACTCTGTCTCTGCTGGAATGAGCTGTGTTCAGCCCTGAAAGCCTGCAATAGAACCAGTTTTGATTTTGTTCTGAATACCTGTCAGGACACATCATTGTTGTTTCTTTTGGGAATTTCAACAAAAGCCGCAACACAAACGTACTGTAAACTCTCACAGCAGAGCCTCCTTGGATTAAAGACTCCTATAAAAGATTGTTTCGTCATAAAACGTTTCCTTTTTAACTAGCATCACATTTTGTTTGCCTGTATTTCAAACTGAAATTTAAAAAACTATTCAATGACACTAAGCCAGACTTTGCCAAGTGTATTGGATATCATGAATAAAGTTGTTCTAGTGACCTCCAATTTTGATTTGAATTTCATTTATCATCTGCCAAGACCATCACTATCGTTGGCAAGGAAGAAGTAGAAAGCTCGCTGTCACTGTTTTGTTTCAATTAACATAAGCTGTCCTAAATATGCTGAACACTAGTCTTCTTCAATATCCCCCGGGGGACAATGCTTTCAATAATTAACAGCTGTGCTGACACTTAAATCTGTAGCGTTGCTCTGCTTTCATTATCTGTGTCAAAATCATTTAGCTGTGTCATCACCACTGAGAACAAACAGGAAATTGTAAACGTTTAACCATATTGACGTGGCCTGTGTCATTGGAAAACAAATAATTTCAAATCTGAGGTTACCCCTGTAACTGTACAGTAACGTCACACTATGAATAAATCCTTACTCTTTTTTTGGAGATAGGTCTTCTCCGATGCCCAACTTAGCTGAAAATGATTTTATTTACCGGTACTTGAATTTTCACTCAGTGCACCAAGCCAAACTGAACAAGGTTATGGCTGCATTAAGTCTTATGATGGCATGTGAAATGCTCCACAATTGATATGGGCAACACAAACAAAAAGCAAAGAAAAACTACATTTATTTATGAAATGAAATAAGGAAATCTTTTCAATTCTAGGTATGACGTACGCTACCCCCATGTGTACGCTAAGCTGATGCACTCTAGGTGGGCTGTCAGAACAATGAGGTTGCCTGGAAACCAGAAGACTCGTCAAGGAGGTTTTGTCAAGTACTCTAAATACTCCACAAATAAACTCCTGGTCATTTTAACACTTCTTTTCTGATTTTCAGATTAAGCAGATTTCCTGAAATAACCATGGATGTTTTAAACATAAGATAGAATTGTTATCTAACATCTTATCGGGAAGAATGATGGCCCACCAAACAAAAACTGAGGGAACTTCTGGAACCAACACATGACAATATTTTATTTTCAGAGCTAATAGCCTTGGCCTTTATCTGGTGTTCTCCATGCATCTTTTGTCCACTTAAAGCACCCTCCAGACCAAGGTCACTGCTGTTGTACTTATCAAACAGCCGCATCTCGCACAGTCTAAGAGTCATATATCCTCTTTCATTAACGCCACAGCTCAAGCTCACTCTGCTCAAGCTAAGTGTTGTGCACATTTCTACCTTGTTATTTCAGCGGATTGACTGAACATGTCACAGATTCTCATATTCATTAGAACGTCAGCGCTGCCTGATCAACAGACTGAGCATTTCTATAGGGAATAGCTCTCTTCACATAAAGAGATGAAATAGCCTTCCTGTTCTGCATAACAATTACAAATCCAAGGGTATTTTTAAATCTGTCAAGGCACGGTAAGAAGATGATGGTTAGAGAGGAGGACAAATGCTTACGTTTCTTTCTCGCAGCCATGTTTTAGCAGATTGTCGCTCAGCCTCTCTGGTAAAGACCTACATCCACCGAGGAAATAAATCGGTCATTGTTTTGGAAAAGGTTATCCTACATTTCCATCCTCCCCTACTCTTGCGTGAACTACTTGTTGTACTTAAACCTTGAATACATTCTGTCTAAATGGCTGTCATTCCTTCACACTAGAGCTATTTCATAGGCTGCACAAAGGAGATGGCGAGGCTATTACCCACGTAGGCAGAAGTGTTTTGATAGCTGTCTTGATAGGGCCGTCCTGTGGAATCTTGTGAATAAAAATCTGAAGAAAAACGTCAGTCAAAGGAGTTAAATGTCATCTCAAATACAATGTGGAACAGTCCCATAAAACTTCATCCCACGCCAATTAAAGATAAATATGCCAGGAAAGTGATACAGGAGATGTTGGGTTATCAGGTTACTTCCATTTCCAAGCAATTAGTTGTTCAGTCAGTCAGAGTTCTGTGAGTGTGAGGAACTCTGCAGACCTGGCACATGACATCAGTTAGCTCAAATCAAAGCCTCTGACCTTTGTAGCCTCAAAGATTGTTGAGTCTTTTCAGTATGGGGCTCCCTATAATCATAGCATGTACACATCACACAGAGGGCACATCCTGTGACCGCTTAGCCACGATTCTGTGCCCTTCATTTTGTCCAACACGTGATCTTTATAAGGAAGACAAACAAAGAAATTGTGCAACCTTTGAAATCTTTTTCTTCTCCCATTAAAGTAGACCGCTGGTTCCAATTATGTTACTTCTCTTGTCTTCCAGCATTGAAACCAAAAAAAAAAAAAAAAAACCTTGACAGAAGCAGAGAAAAAAATGAAATTTCAAATGTACGCACTTGAACAGAGCGCTGACGTGTTATCAGGGATCGTACCATGAGCCAGGCAGCCCTGTAATCAATGAATCTGTGCTCAGGATTTCAAATTCATTGCAAATGAGGACGCAGTAAATATGACTTATACACTTTTTACAATGTAGCAGGACCAATATAACATGTGCCCTCAGTTCCTCTTATGCACACTACTGAATTAATAAATAAAACATATTTACACTTCTTTGAAATTTTGATTCTAGCTGCAGAGAATCTTTGTTCATTTTATTTAAGGAGACTGATAAAAAAAATGATAATAAATTAAAGCTTCTTTTATAAAAAATACTGATCTCATTGATTTATTAAGCACTTTCAAAGATGGAAAGTACTAAATAAAGTCAGAACAAAGAAAAAAGGTGATTGAAATAAAAATCTGTTTGTCAGTAATCCCCCGATGGTAGCGGGAAAGCTAAGCTATCGTAATGGCTTAAACTGAATATATACTGGCTCTATCAGAACTAAACAGACAATATTTGACTTTGCAAATGTTAGGGTTTATAGATTGTTTACAAAGGAAGTCATCAATATTTAAATGAGGTGTTGTTATTGATTGGTCTGATGCAGCAAGGATTCAGTTGACAGTTGTGCTGCAATGCACTAATGTACACAACTAGGATTTGTATCTATTCCGTTACCACGTTTTTTCCTCAGCTTCCATTCTGTGTGAGTACCTTAACGGAATCATCATTGCTACAAATGATTTGGCGATGCAGGTGTGAATATTTCATAAAGATTTGTCTTTGCATTGGTTCTTAAAAGAAGGACGTACTTTCAGATCTGAGATCCTCCAACGCATATTGGGTTTAAAAATCAGTGTTTCACCATGCAACACTGAGCTTATTTACTATAAAAGATACAACTCAACACACAATGCAACAGAGAGCTCCACTCTGGAGCAGTCAACACAGCAGATTTTGAATTATTGATGGCTTTTGTCAGTTCTGTAAGACAGTCATCTCACTCTGCCTGGAGCTATTGTACACAGGTTAATCATCGCCACATTAAAAGCCAGATTTGCATATAAAAATATGGATACATTTGTATTATGGGAGGCTATACATACAGCATACAAGCAAAGATTGCACTCTGGAGAAGAAGAAAAAAAAAAAAAAAAAGAGCCGGAAACAAACAATATCATTAAAAATTGATGTTTGTCTTCTCTTCCAAAACAACGCATTTGACCAAATAATGGTTTGTTCACATGAGCGATAGAGACACAAAGACCAGCGCTATTCAAGCAAAACATTGCAGCCCCTTTGAGAGAGTATGATCGCAGGGAAATATCTTAAACATTACGCTTACACCCAGCAGGGGGGCAATACGGTAGCAGGAGTGCTTGGGGAAACTTGCAGGCACACAGGATCATCTGCAGATGTATTTTGATTTTTTTTTTTTTTCTTGTGACGTATTGAGCTCTTTGATGTTTTATACTGACGTCCAAGCCTGAACTAAGAGCATCACTGAGCTGTTAGACGTGCACTTTTGTTTGATAGGCCTACTCCATTTCCTTCTGAGTCCACTAATTGGTGTAAGTGAATAAGCTGCCATAGAAGTGACACTAATAGATGTGAATGTATTGATTTTTCCATTACTGTGATGACAGTAAAAAGTGTGAATATTTGTGGGAGATCTGCTCACACACAAGCTGCAGAATAAGACTAAACTTGAGACACTTCTGCCTTTAATTTACACCATGTCTTTCTGCAGTTTAGCTAGTTAAAGTGTAATACTCCTGGGGTTAGAAGTTAGGTTTATCATTTCTGATCCTCTTTGCAACTAAGGTGATTTTGGCATTTTTTCTTTGTAAGAAGTGTAGATCACACTTTAATTTGGGAAGAGTGCCACAGGGCTTATTTACTACTCTCATCCATCACGCTGTTGTCAAAAGCACTTTTAAACTCTTATCACATCTTCTGGTAGAAATTAAAGCGCACTGCAAAATGAAAAATGTGCCTTGCAGCAATGATAGAGGGCGAGTGAATACACAACACTGACATGTCTACTGACAAGTGTGCCCATGTTTAAAAAAAGAGATGCAATATATGTCAATATCCTTTATATATATATACAAAAAATCTGCTCCAAACCTCTTATCAACCAAGACCTGGCTGAGGGATAAAGTTTGCACCTTCCGCTGTGTGGTTACCATAGTAACAATAAGAAAAGATCATACCAGGGCCATCTGTTTACTGGAAGAAAAAAAAAAAACCTGAACCAAAAGAAAGAAAGAAAAAAACATCCATATACACGCGTTGTATCTCCATGACAGATAAAGGCAGGGAAATGCTCTTTAAAAAGGTATGAATTAATGAGATGATGCATTAGTGAATTTAATTTCAAGGATCCTTAAGGTGTGTTGATATAGTACAATGTATCTAAACATATTCGACATATTAAAAATGTAAACATAAAGCATAGAATCAACTCTTGTCAAGCTTTATTCACAAATTCTTCACTTTTGATGCCACACGTTCTTCATCACTCTACCGAATGACGCTGTCAATCATATGGATGTAAATATGAAGAAAAAAAAAAAAAACATCTTCACATTGGATGACAAGAGGGTGAAAGACAGAACGTTTTCTGCATTAGTTCAGTTCTTTTTCAACAAGAGACCTCTCTCTCTTTGATGAATTTCAACTGCAGTGGGTTTGGCTGCTGTATGTTAAGTGTTGTGCTTTGCCGTTTCAACTCGAAACATAACAAAAGGATTGTATAAGACACACTATTAAAACCTACTGTATTTTTCACATTGAAAAAAGAGCGCTGTGTTTTTACCAATATAGTATTACAAAATGCTAACTTACGTAAGTAAGTGCATCCGCCACAAGCAAATGCATAGGCAGCTCGACCTGTAGTCACAGACCGTCACAACTTTCATCTTGGGCGGTATCGAAACTGCATGTTGTGGACTTCGCTAAACACAACAGAAATCGTCAAATCGGTAAAGTGTTGTAGTCAAAACCAGACAGACCAAGACAAGCTTGACACTAAAGTGCAACGAGACCAAGTTAAGATCAAGACCAAGGCAGGGCGAGACCGAGACAAGAAAATACATATCACTGAAAGTAATCATCTTGTGTGCAACAGGCATGTCACTCACTAAACCGTAACACCAGGAAGGTTAGGGCTGTAACCAGGGGATGAAAATCGAACTCTGAATACATTGAAGTTATTTGTTCTCATAGAGAGAGGCGTTTTCATTCTAATCACAGTAATGATGTGGAAAATAGCCTGTCAGTGTGGACTTGACTGGTCTTGATTTGAAATCCAGAGTCCGCCCAGTCTGAGACCGAGACATGGCTTAGTTAAATTAAAAAAAGCTTTAGATTCTGAGACAAGGCCTTCAAAAAGTATTCTTTTACTACAGCACTACGCAGGTAGACAGTTTAAACCTTTTCTCGCACTGGTAAAACCTTACAAAGCAGACTGCATCTTACCAAATTAATTCATTGAAAGAAATAAAATACACACACACATTATTATATGTGTGTGTATTTTGGCAGAAATGTGTTGATGGCAGAAATGACTAATTGCACTTCAGTAACAGTTTACACCGATAAATCTTACAACTATATTCAAAAATGCATTTAATGATTTTGGAGCAAAGCCAGCAGACATTTTGAAGTACTCTGAGAGATTTCATATGCATTAAGCAAAAGTACCCAGCTAAGTTATCCTGTCGATAACGAGTAAATCAATGTGATGGATTTCTTGTTTAATTTCTGGAACATCAACAGAGAACATTCATTTGTTAGACTTAGAGACATATCAAACCTATAGCCTCAAGCTAATTTGCTGTGCGTGTCTCTACATTTTCCTTAATTGCTAGCTGCTGCTTAAATGCTAACACTATCAACGTTTTCAGCCAACATTAATGAGCAATAGTTAGAGAGAGAGAAAGAGAGAGAAAGAGAGACAGCTTTTAATGGATCGTTGTGGAGCTGTAAACCTTCATGAGCTTATTTATGAGCATGGCTATGAAGGATAATGTACATAAAGTGATGTATTTACATTTTCTCAGGGAAAGGTTTTATTTCAAAGGCCTAAAGGGAAACGCTATCATTTCCTCCAAAGTTGTGCTATTATGGAAATAATCTTCTCTCACTATAAAAGAAATGAGTGTGTCATGCAGACAAGTCATGAATTAATGGCTTACCCTTTTGGGCCAAAATCACCGCTTATAATGTGAGTGTTTTATTAATCGTTCATATAATTTTGGTCTAGACAGATAGCAGGAGACGTATTACAAACAGACTTTCGCATTTCTAGGTTTGGTCTGACAATCTCATGTCTTATTTTCAGGGCACTGCGAAACAGTTTATAGGATTCGAGGTCTTGCCAGTGATACATAACCCTTAAAAGATTAGCGGAGACAGATTAAAACGGGGCTGTATCATTACACATTCAAAATCTGGATATATATATTTATTTTTATTTTTTTTGAGCAGCACTGAGCTGTGTGCTCCCTTATAATCCTTTTAAACCTCACAAATTCAGGGGAATTTGTGAAACTAATGCCACGCTTGACCGCTTTGATATGCCAGTGCTTCTTTCGCACTGCAGTGTAGCGAACACAGCCGGTTATGACATCTAAATCACAGTTTTGTCAGCACACATGTGGGAGACAGTCAGGTTTAGTGTTCAGCTACAACTGGAAAATAATCCGGGGGGGGGGGGGGAGGTAGTTTGCAGTTTGCAGTTTGCAGAAAGTCCACGCCTTTAACAGGAGAAAGTACATAATTGAAGAATGAAACAGAGAATGATCAGTAGTGCAAATGAATAACAGCTAAACAGACCTACTAACTTGGCTTGCAAAGTGTGCTCAAACCATATAAGGTATGACCAAATGTATCCTGGGAAAAACAAAGCGGATGTGATTTCATGCCAGATAAGTAAAATTAGCAATTAGCAGAATACAGCATGCCAAGAGACAACCTCATGATTTCTAAATGTCTTATGATGGAAATCCTAAATAAGCCATGAGCTATTTACTGTGATGTTCTGTCTGCTTGGCTTCAAACCGGCCCCTGAAGGCAGTCCGAGACAGAAAATATGCATGAATATACCATCTCTAATTTACATGGCTGATGTCAAACATCCCAGATAAGCCCGAGATACACTGTCTTTCCATACTGCAAAAATAATGGTGTCTTTATGTGTCTATTAGTTTTACTTCTAGGTGACAAAGAAAGACTGTAAAAATAGACACAGTGATCAAAGGCTCATGTGGGACTGGTTGAGAAGTAAAAGAATTCATCAGGAGCAGTCAGAGAAAAGTGGGTCTGCCGCTCACTCACGTCTGTCTAAAAGCAATGTCGGGGCAAAAAAAAAAAAAAAAGGCCAACCCGCCCCTTGCACGTCTCCTCTTAGAGCCAGGTGCACAAAATCACCTGAGGTCACCAAACCCTACTCCCACGTGGGCCATCTGTGCCCTGGGCAGACGCTATCCTCGTTTAAAAGCTTTATAAGCGGGTAGAAGAAGAAGAGGGGGTTGTCTTATAAAAAATAAAAGCAAGAGAGAGAGAAAAAAAGTATTTGAAAGTGTTTCGGGAGAAGAAGAAGAAGGTTAGGGGAATAAACTGAGTTGAGCGGAGGCATTTTTTTTCCCTAATATATACTTCTAAAAAATCCCTCTCATTTCTGAACTCTTTAATGGCTCTTTCATTTCGGACAGTTTTTGCCGCTCTGATCAAACTAAAATGAGAGCGAAACACTCAAAAAAAGCAGACTTGGAGGCATGCATATTATTTAGATGAAAAACAAAGGGTTGAAAAATAACACAAGTGTCTGCTGAATACAGGACTATAAATTTATATCAACATCAATTTAGCCAGGAGGAGCAGTGCCTCACCGTGTATAACCAACATAATTAAACACTTAGTCGCTTCATACACAGCAGGTTTAAATACTCCCCTAAGGTATGGCTGAGCAGAGCGCTGCTGCTTCTTTTTTTGTTCTTGGTGAAGTAGCACTTATGCAGACGACACTCTGGTTTTTTTTAATTGAGCACTTGCCGTCACAGAGTTAACACAGTACAGTGGTATGTGAATTTGCAATGCGAATTAAAACAACCGCAACTGTGAACCAGGAGGTGGGCAGGTGAGTAAAATATTCATGATTTTTTACGTCATTTGAGTGCATGCGTAGAATCAATTACATGTCACCTATAATATTCATCTCTAATGATAAATCAAAGTGGTCTACAGTCTGGTTTGAACTATTAGACTTATGAAAAGCAAACAGTTTGTTGCAGATATGACCCTCAAACTCTGGAAGACTAAGTCAACTATTATAACCCTTAGAAAATAAAAGTTGGGTATATTAAATGTCAGCCCATTTAGTGGCAAAAAGTATTCCCGAGGCACCAAACAGCGCAGCTCAACCGGAGAGCTCCATCAGAAATTAAAAGGGGAGACAGATTTAAATAGGCAACTTACTTAAAACATGGTGGCTGTGTTTAATGACTGCTTAGCGGAGTAAGAGTCTGTCTGTTACAGTTATAGTTAGCATGTAGCCATTACATTAGCAGGACAGTGAGTTAGAAGTGAGTTTATCATCTTTTGTTTCTTTCAACTACATATGATAACCCAATCACTGTATTTCATCCATTTTTGATGATGCTTGATTACTTTTTTGTCTTTTTGCCCAAACCTTGAGCACCATGAATGGAATTCTGTTAATGTAACATCCCTTCTATAGTGCTGTCTCTGTCTTACTGTTTGCATGGTCACATACCTCAAAAAGTAAGTAAATGTGGAATTTGTCAGACAGCGTCATCCATAAATATTCATTCCACATTTTGCATTGTTACAGTGTGGAATTATTAAAGACCTTTTCAGTCTATGCACTGTCCAATTAACAAACAAAAGAGCGCCAAAAGCAGAAATGTGTTTGTTCCACCTGATGTTTGTTTGAGCATTTCAAAAATGTTCAGATTTTCCTTTGTATTTATTTTTGTCGTGTATCATGTGGAAAATGTATTAAATGGGTCCTGTGCAACGTCACGGGTATGTCATTTCGCCTAAAGGCAGGGTTGGTTATTTTTAGAGAACTAGCATGATTTTAAAAGTAGCATTCCCTCAGTGCTCTGTCAACCAACACCCCCCTTTCCTCTGTGGTCCCTCAATTAATGCTTTTTAAAGCAAAATCTAAAGGTTATTACATAGACAACTCTTACTGAAACAGTTGCTCCTGTAGCTGTACTTGCATGTAGGCCTACTGTAAAACTTTTCATCCCCTGTTTAGCTCTATGTATATATTGTGGAATGAAGAGAGCTCATATTCACCCTAACTAATATGTCATTAAACTGTGCTCATCAGAAGTAGCCTCATTAGGCTGAAAGCTTCAGGAGCAGAGCTCAGCCATGTGACAACACTGTCAGGAATGTGAGGTAGGGGAACATTTGCATCTCAAAACGGATCTTTTTCCACCGGACAAGATGGAACGTCGGGTTTCTCGCTGTGTTTTATGTACATTTCCAGTTGTCAGTGCTAGCCATGTCACATTCCTGGGCATAACACTGTGAAAGCAACCCACTGTGCTGTAAACGAGATGAGATGAGTCCTGTTGAGAGGTGGCTGCACAATCTGTCTCGTCTTGTGAGCGTCTGACCTTCTAATGATCGAGTCATGGGCACCGGGATGGCAACCTTGTCTGAAAACTGCAACTCAAGCCCTAGTCTGAGGCGGGAGATATAAACGGTTAAGACTATTGCGCTCAGAGACTCTTTTCATAGCACCTTGCTGAGCTGATAACAAAATCCCTCTGACATTAGGGAGCGAGCTGCCCTCCCATTTTAATTACCTTGGAAACTGCAAGCCAAACAGTACAACCATAGCCTCCAGATGCTTTGTTGGCATTTGTCATTTTAAAAAGAGATAGGCAAACTGTCAAGCAGGGCTAACCCCTCTTCAAACTGGCTCCTAGATTTCCAGCTAATCCAGTTGGGACGGTGAGACTGACAGGATAAACACAGACTAGAAGTGAGCAAGTAAACAATCTTAGCTGCTGCTCAAAAGCATAAACACCTCACCTCCATTATCACAGAGTTGTTACTCCACATACTGGCAAACAGAGGATGTAGTACAGTGGTTTTACTTCGGACTGGGGGTAAACTGCAAACCAGTATGTGGTTTTATTTATTTATGATTCTGCTTTAGCTGTTACAGGACGGGGAACATTCCTAGGGAAGACTCTTCATCTGAGAATGGCTGAAAATATCCCTTGAATAAGACAGGGACGGAAAAAAAACCCTGTTCTGCCATTGTAAGCAATATGCCCGGGGTGAAAAGGCGCTAAAAGCAAAGGGCTGCTCGACACTCCTCTCTGCTTAATGGCATGGAAACACTCAGGTCAGGACTGGTGTTTCTTTATGTTTGTATTGGTAATGGCAGAGCATTTCCTCGGCCATTACCAATTAAGTTACGAGTAATTAATGAGGTCACAGGATCAAAGTGCATCTGAACATATTTCAGAATAAAAGAATGTGGAATCTGCAAAGGCTCTTCTTTATGGTCATAAAAAATGTTTTCAATAAATGTCTCATTCTTGCTCCTATATTAAATATTTACAATTTTTTCATATAACATTTTTTTAAGAGCATGACTGCACAAAAATGTCTCTGTGGGACCACATAGGTTTTGCCTTCATACACCTCAAATTCATGAGATAGGATTTTGAAATGTAAGTTTTGATGTACTTCTCCGTTTCTCTCATTTATTATTTGGCGTGTTTTGTTTGTTTTTTGTCATCGTACAAGGAGTCTGTTCTTCTTTAGATAAAGGTCAAACAGTTCAGGATATGTTAGAGATATGTTCAGAAAAAAAATCTATCCTTGCAGTTTAAAGAGCAATTGAGACCCATATGATTTTTAACCAGGCTGTTTATTTCTGCTAATAGGCTCTTTTTTTTTGAGTGGTGTGTGCAGCCAACCTTTTCCCACTGGCTTCATTTTCCAACTACGAATTGTTTTCAACACAAGGCCACCAAGAGGTCCTGCATCACAAGCAGACGACCAGACTCCAGCAGAAGGGTTTGAACACTGCTCGGGTTACTTCACTGACTCTGCAGTGATGAAGAAATTCAAGAGATTTTGCGAAAGTGAGATTGTATCATTTAATTATTCTGGTCTCAGGTTTCACATGCTCTTACTAAACAGTAATCAGTGTCGTCTAGACTCTAAGTAGCACGGCGAGGTGATGATGAACGACTCTGAAGGAGACTACTATTTTTCTCCTTGATGAATGTTATCTCTCCCTTTTCTGCCATGTTTTGGGCACTCTGTTCTTGTCCACTTTCAGTAAGTCTCACTTGAGATAGTGTCAGAAGAAGGGTATGCTGAGCACTTTAACATCGCCTCTGTTCTTGAGACACTCGTTGTCCCTTGTCAAGTATCTGACCAGACATGGACAACTCAAAGGTTATCTGTGGTTAGTCTGTGTTCTGCCGTTAAGGATAATACCCAAAGCACAGACGTCTTTCTTCTACACAATACAAAGTGAGAAAAATTTCATGTTTGTGCATATTTGTTTCCTAACAGGTTTCCTCCCAAACAGTGTTTGTGCTGCAGTAAACAAGGCTCTCAAACCCTGACTAAACTGAGTGATTTTCACAAACGTGAAACAAAATATGTCTCAGGAGAGGAGAAAAAGAGAAGTGTGCTCATTTGATTTACTGCAGAGACTGCAAAGAGGAAAACTTGAAAGACACAGGTTTACTAGAGTGAGGCAAGGCTTCCCCTGGCACTCACTAAATTATCTTTTTCACTTTGAAAGTTAGACGCAGAGTTAGAACTAGGAAAACAGCCTTTGGGGAAAAAGATGGGCATCTGTTTAGAGTGATATATTTTGGCTAAAAACGTATTTCAGTCGCTTACATTGAGGATGTTTTTCAATCAGGGTTCTAATGCATTTATATTTTAATTGAAACGCATTCAAAAGTTAAACTGAGGAGATGTTCTCTATCTAAATGTGTGACCCTGCTATTATTAATTTCTTAAACTTATACTGTCTTGTATACTGCCTTGAATTTCTCTCGGGAAGTGTCTGTCTGTCTGTCTGTCTGTCTGTCTGTCTGTTGATTTTGTCATGTTTAGCAAACTTCTGAATTTGCCAAGTTTGTTTTTAGATGCAGAACACTTTAAACACTTTAATCCTGCACTACATCGAGCTAATGAAACGAAATGTCGTTCTTATCTGTACTGCAAAGTTCAAATCTGAATGACAATAAAGGAAGTCTAAGTCTAATAAAAGCTTTGCAGCTAATGTTGCTAATGCTAACAATTACTTTATTTATTTTTTAGTTACCTATACACCTGGATGGTGAACATTATTAGATCTGAAATAAAAGTAACATTTACCATGACTGTAAAAAAAAAAAAAAAAAAAAGCCCACTTCAGTTTTCAGTCATAAAGCAGTTCTTTCTTATCCCTCCAGCGGCTGATAAAAGGGTGAAATGGACGTCTTCCTCTGTGATAAATTAAGATTCTTATCTGTGATTCTGACATGTGGTTGTCTCTGAAACGTTCTCCACGTTTAACACTTTACACGGATGGTGCTTTCCAATTGGTTTGCCAGGAGTTAGAGGCATTTTGAGAAAAGAAGGAAGAGGAAAAAGAAGGAAAACCAGTCAAGCATTTCCTATGTACAGAAAATGTCTTCATCCCTGAAGACAGCAGTGGATGTACGAGTAACAGCACAAGTGCTGTTTTGGACATTTTAAACATGTCATTTGCAGTTGTAGCAAAGTTGTAAAATGAACAAATATTTCACACACAAAAAAGATCAAGAAAAGAGTAAAAAAATGAGAACACATTTGTTTTTTCTTTCATGAACATATTATGACTCATCATATTCTGGATGATCTCAGAATATGATCCATAAGTTAGGAACAGCTAACTCTAAAGTTTAAACAGGCGTTATCTTATCTTGATGCAAGGGGATAGGGCATTTCACATTTTAGGATTTGTCAGATTAAGTTAAACATATGTAGGCCTATGTACTGTATCACTGTGTAGAAATTGTTTCTTCTTTTTTTTTTGGTAAGATTTCTTTTTGGCCTTTCGCCTTTATTATAGAGAGAGGAAGGTGGATAGAGGTGGAAATCAGGGAGATAGAGCGGGGAGAGACATGCGGGAAAGGAGCCACAGGCCGGACGCGCGAGGACCATAGCCTCGATACGTGGGACGCACGCGCTGCCGCTGCGCCACCAGCGCCCCAGAAATTGTTTCTTTTAAGATCGTTTCCAGAGGTTTTTTAGATCTGTGTGTGTTCAGTATTTCAGTCAACAGTTGAACCAGTTTATTTGATTTAATGAGCAGCATGTGCTTATAATTACTCTAATTAATCAGACATTTTGACAAGGATGCAGTTCAATATAGAAATATTCAGTCAGTATAAATGCACCCACACAAGCTAATTAATTACAGTGCAGTCGGTCCATGTAAAGAGAGTAGAAATAACACACACCCACAAAAAAACAAGAGCCCTGAATAGATAATAAATATTTCCTGTGTATTATTCCACTGAGAAAAAAAGTTATTTACCTCCGACTAGAAAATGTCACGGAGTTGATGTAGCTCTGTTTGCTGTCATTCCGCTCGGCTAAGAACAAGTGAGGCTCAAGTGATCCTGAGCAGCGGCCTACATCGCCGCCTATAGTGCTTGTTTAAGTCCCCTTGGTCATTTGGGGGGAAAAAAAAGCAGAGATAGTAAATTTTTAACTTATCTCTTCATTTATTTATTTTCTGCATGCTCGGTCCCTTTGTGTCGTCCATCCCGGCTTGAAAGCAGCTCTCTGGTGGCCTGCCGCCGGGAGCCAGTCATGCAGTGTAATGTTAGAGCAGGCTGGTGTGACACACAATAGCATGTTCAGGCAGGAGAAAGTACACGGTATCCTAGCTGAGACACAAAATCTCTGGTTTGTCATATAAAAATAAAATAATAATAATAATTTTAGTTTCCTCTATAACAGATTCACAGAACAATTAAAGAAGCTTAAGTATGCTACTAGCCCACGTTTTCCTATCTTGTCCATATTGTTCATATATGTAAGACGCCTTATAAGTCAATCAGAATCCATTTAAAAGTCTGTAAATGCATTTAGGGGAAGCCTGACAGAAAAGGGAAATTTTGGTATTGGTGATTTTGGAGCTGGTCACACCATAATGAAAAGATTACAACAATCCGCACAAGCCACCTGGATAATTGGAATGTATATAAATAGCCAGCCTCTCCTCATACTGTAATCACTACCCCCATTACTGTAATTTCTCCTGCCATTTATCACATTTATTTTTGACTTTGAACTCGAGGTGTAAAAATGTGACAGCTGCAGAAACCATGTCATCCTAAGTCACTGAGATTGCAGTTTCAGAAGTATGTCTGACACAAAAGATGAATGTTTAAGGAAGAAAGCATAAAAATGTATCACAAACGGCTCATCTTGCTGTTTGGAGGTAATGTATGAGCCTGCATGTTGTGCAGGGCTGTAATGAATTGTCACAGAATACCATCTTGTGTGCCTTGAACGCTGTCTGAGAACAAAAGACAAAGGGATAACAGAGCTAGTTGTCTCCGATATTGGATATTGCACACTACGCCCGCAGAATTGCTAATGAACATCATCCAGTTTCATGCTAATGGTTATCAGGGTGATTTTGCTCCCCTGGCTTTTGTGTGTAATTATTGATTGTCCAAAGAAAAGGTGGGGAGTACAAAGCCTGGTAAACAGCAGGTAATTAGTATTTTGGACCTTTGGCGGGATAATGTCCCATGTTGCTTTTATTTATCTGTATGCATGAAAGCAAGAATGTGATAATTCTCGTCACACAAGATAACTTGCAAAGACTCACAGGTGACAATCTTCAACATGTCAACAATTAGAATTAAGAACAGGAAAAAAACCCTATATTTTCAATTAAAGCCAGAAACATGAATAACTGGCTTAGAGTCACAGTTTTGCATCGAAGATATCTAAGCTTTATTTAGCCTGAAAGCCAGAGAAGGAATGCTTTAACATGTTATTTCAATATGCCGACAATTGTCTCATTATCATGATTTATCCGAAGCTCTTCAAGAAAATACAACGGGTAAATTCGTCTTCTCCCTGAGGATAAATGGCTCAAATTAAATATCATCTTGAAGGTAGGCTTTTATATTCATAGAGTGTCTTAGCTTGGGGACCCAATGGTAGTTACGTGGTATAATTGTGACGCAGGATATTGCCCGAGGCTCCTGTGTGTGGGGGTGGAGAAGGTGAAAATAAAAAAATAAATAAAAAATTGCTAGGTGTCTCCCTTCTCACTGCCTTTTCTCACAATCAGAACTGAGTCCAGTCTGAATGCACACGATGACACTAACGCTCCTGGAGAAAATTTGTGTGTCTAAAACCATAAGATGATGCTTTTAATGTGCCACATTGTGTGAAAACGTCCAATTATTAGTCATTTGCTGTTGCATTGGAGAAATGAACTTCAGCCAATGCCTCAAAATAACATGTCTTGTTCACTACTGAACTATCAGTCTGCAGGTCATTTTTCTCCATTAGTTAATACATTAAATGTCATAAATAGATCAAAATAGACTTCATATGTCCAGAGTCCAGATATGCCTACATAATGGACAGTGACACCAACTGTCAAAAACCCACAGCTGTACCACAATAATAACATCTAGGCCAAGCACATCTTTAGTTTAGAGACATTGCAATTATTCCAAACAGATGTACAAATAATGTTCTGTCTCGTGACTCCCAAAATTAATAAACTGAATATATTGTTTGTCATTAGCCGCACTTTAAGGTATGACAGCTGTGGTGTGTCAATGCTACAGACAAACATGTGGTAAATGTGGTTAATGTTGTAAACCCTTTACAGTTTCTTTATAGGTTTCATTTCTTTTGTGTAAATTAAGTATCCTAAATATGTCAATGTTATTTGAATTAAGTTATAATTTATATGTTGATGTTGTTTTGCGTAGATTTCTTCATTTCACCTGTTACATCACCTGTAATTTAATTAAGTTATGTTAACTATCCATGAGTTATGTTAACTTAGTAGTAAGATTCTAAACTTCATGACCTAAATACTGTACATTACACAAGTGCGGGTGTGTAAGTTGAACAGAGGTTTACTGTAAGTTGGTCACTGGGTCCTGTGTTTGACCCATCCATCCGCCTGAATTATTTTTTAATCAATAAATCTGATTGCCTGAAGAAATATCAGAAACTTGGATCATGATTTTCATAACGGTTGTGATAGGAGGTACAACCAGATCAGATAAGAACCATTGGTTTAAAGCCTAATTCACGCTAATATGGTTCTTACAAGCTGTTTGCATGGATAACCTTTAAAGCCATAATTCTTTATGAGTAGTAAATCCTCTAATTTGGTGTAGTTGATGTATTAAACAAAAAATGGTCATAGCTAACGCAGCATGACTTCCCACAATGCACATTTTATTCATTGTTAACTACTCTGGTCTAAATATGGGCAAAAAGTATATATATTTTTTCAGAACATGAATGAAGCACCACTTTAAGAACATATGTAAAAACATAACACATCTAAAAGCATCTATACAGTGTGCAATAAAAGCCATCCTGGGATTACATATATATAATGTTATCCCAGGATGGCTTTTATTACACACTGTAGAGGTGCTTTTAGATGTGTTATGTTTTTACAAAAAAGGTCATATTTACATAATCATTATTTTCATGGTTGGAGGAAGCAGGTGAACTCCTTGTTTGATATTTATTAAACTCCATTTAATAGCTCCCATTTTTCCTGTCCTAAATACTGATTACCAAACACTCTACAGGCGGGATGCAAAAGCAGAGTATTAATTTACAATGATGGCAGATGTGAGACAATACTTGTGTGACAGCCGCTCATGGAAGTGGAAGTATAACTCGTTTTTTCCATCATGGAGGCAGCCACTTATCAAACAGAAACCATTTTTTTTAAACAGCATTTTTCATGTAGACTGAAACAGAAAACTGATTTGTGCGGCCTGCTGAAGCATCACCTCTGCGAGTGCTGCTCAGCTGACCTGAGCCTGGCTGGAAGGAAACAACAGACTTTCATGAAACACAACACACCATTAACAGACATCTGTTGTGGATCACTCACTCCAAAATGTCAACAGTGTTACAGGCTGCCACTTTCTTTTCTCCTTTCTTTCCAGTCCTGAGAGCGAGGCAGCGCGGAGTCACCATTAAAAATGCCCCTGTAGCTATACATGTGCATTTATCATTTATTGGCTTTGAACAACATACAAACAAGGAAAATGATCCATGGAGAAAAAAACAGGTGGAATGTTGTGAAAAGACCACTGTATGTTTAAGAAGGAAGGATTTTATAGACCATTTTGAGAAAGTTTTCATTATCCTAATAAATTCGTCCCTCAGCCTTAAATTAGCTTTCTCTCTTCAGCCATTAAAATTTTTATTTTTTAGTATTTGGAATCGAGACATCGAGCTAGGTTAGAGAAGAAATATAAAGAAGAAAGAAGAAACACCAAAATGAGGACCAATGATTGGTAGAAATTTAAAAATACTTTGGGTATTCATGTCAGAGCTGTGTGCTTTGTTAGATATTCTGGAGTGGTCTGAATGCTCAATGAACTCTGGTGTGGACCAGAGAACTGAACTCTGGTCTGCTTGAAAACAGTGGTCTCGGTTCGCTTCCAAGTGCATCACAGTTCGGTTCACTGATCCAAACCAATCGAGAGAAGTGAACCAAAAATCAGTGCATTGTGGGTTGAATTTGATTTGGCCAGTCATTCAGAATAAACAGCAAATGTCAAGGTTTTGCTTGATACAGCTATTTAGCATTGCTAACAACACAAGCCTTCAGTCCTCCTTACAGGTTAACGTCTACATGTCAGAACATGGTTACACATTGCTTCAGACGATTATGCCAGTTTAACCTGACACAGCCGACACAAAACTATCTCCAATTTAAAGATCAAAATATGACAGGATGCCAAACTTCCTCTGTAATGCTGTTTACTTCAGGACCTATTAGCAGCACATGGCCTGATGGTGGTAGCCATTGACCATGAACCAAAGCCCGAACAGTGGCGGTTGGCTACAATACACATCTGACAGGCTTTTGGGGCACTTTACGAAGTAGAGTGTGAAAGCAAAGCTAAATGAGAAATGCAACAATGTTGCAACCTTACACCTAAATTCACCCATATGTGAAAGTGACCTGTATGACGTTATGATTTCTTACCCATTCTACATACTACAAATTCATTATCGATGTAAATCCAAAAAAACAAATGAAAAAAATGCTTCAAGCAAATACAACAATCAAACTGTTCAGCAAACAAAATAAACTTCTAGCAAAACCTCAAAACAGATATATTGACAGTGAACATGCTGCAATTCGTAAATGATATAAAGTCAGAAATCCCAAACAACCAAGAAACAAAAAAAGTTGAAAGAAAAATGTAGCACATCACAACAGTTATTACAACATACACTTCAATCGCTCTGCAATAGTTTGGCCTGTAGTCTGTTTGCTATCATAATAATTCATAAACAGTTCAATGTGAAATTAACGTAGTTTTCAGCCTTGAAACCGTGAAACTGAAATATTTAATGAATTACAGAGGACCAGTTGTCAGTGTGATATCAAACAGTAGCCCAGTATTTGGTCAAACTCTGTTTTTATTAATCATATCTTGGACATATTCCAACATGGCAAAGTTACAGAATCTAAAAAGCACTTGAAATAAACAAACTTTTTTTTATTGCCCCTGTTTATATTTTCAACTGAGATGCCTGTATGTGTGTTTATTCGATACCACGGAAATACAGAGGTAAATTTAATGGATTAAGTTTTATAGCCTTGCTGCTGGGCGGGTTCATAACAAACACCACCTGCAGAGGCATATGTTGTCTCCGTCCTCCTGCAAGGATAAATCAGTGCACTGATCGCAGCATAAATTCCCAATGGTTTTACAACTTTTACTGCATATCGTCTGCTCTGTAAATGTGTCTGTGAGTGAAGTAAGTTATGGTGATTATGAATAACTTTTAGACATTTTGTGTTAGTTTATCTTTTGATTATTCATTTACATTTTGAACTACTGTAGATCTCTCCCAACAGCCCCCCCTGGTCGAACAGAGACCCCCCTATGAACTACAAAAATTGATGGCAGCCTGAATTTCCTGTTAAGTCGGCTGAAACAGTTCTGATGTAAAAGCTTTAGAGCGTACTGTTAAATCTTTTAGAGATGTTTGCAAATCCTCTGAGTGGCAGCACCAAAACCTCCTCTTCTCTGTGTACCTGCTGCATTATTTAATCACCTTCTAATGACACTAAGCGCTCTGAAAATTGAACAGACTTCATGGAGGCAGCCCGCTAATTTAAAACGTTTCATTTATGCACGTGTGGAGGTTGTGAAGAACAATACTGTGTCCGAGGACCGCTAGCTTGTTCTTTGGTGGACATGGCCGCCTCCAGGCTCGGCTGCCTCACCATGACACAACATGACCTGATTGATCACTGCTGCTGCCAGTCCTCCCTAGAACTGCCAATATCCAGTGTCTTGCCAAAAGAAAGGCGTCAAGTGTAATGGCAAGTTAAGAACCTGTCCACCATATTCGCATGGCTGCCAGTTTCTGCTGACATCATGCTGTGGGTGGGAAGTTTAAAGTTTCTTTAATACCAATGTTTTTAATGCCAGAGATGTAGATTATGAAAATTAGGATAGGGGAACTAATGATTGTGTAGTATTTCATTACTTCTTTGATTGTCAAGACAAAGACTTCTTAACATCCATGTGGATCTATATTTTGTTGGAAAATGGCTAAACCCCATTAGCTATCATTTAACAAGTTCCTGGCGAACATCAATGATGTTCAAGCAAGATGTAATTTCACCATTTTTAGAAAAAGTTAAACCCTTCCTATAGCATTGTTAACACAATCAATTGGATGTGTGAGCAAGGAAGCTATGTATTGCTACATTTTCAACAAAAGAGTGCAAGCAGAATTGCCAAGTAAAACCAATCACCACAAACATTGCTTGCACGTCAATTTGTAAATGGAAAAAAAAAAGGTTAATGCTTACTTTTTGGAAGCAAGCTTATTCTATAAATCATTTTAATTCAGAAATAACTCTGGACAGGGGGGGATTTGAAGACCCAGCTTGCCCCTCCCTTCAGCTGCCATTGCATAGTATACTTAAAGCTGGTGCTATTCATTCAGGTTTTTACCGTCCCGTTTTCCTGGTTTAACAACCACACCATATATTCACTGTCACCATGACCCCAGGGGGTTCTTTAAAGACGCCTCACTGTTAGCGGCCTGCAATGCTATAGAAGGAGCATGAAAGCTGCAGCAGCTGATCCTTTTTTCATTTCAGTGCACTCAGCACGTTGGGTCCATAATGCCTTGAGTGCTTGCCTGAGCTACATGACATCACTCAGCTTAGCCACTCTCCAATTCAAGTTTCCCCTTCGATATCCAGGGTAACGAGAACAGAAAACTCGGAGAGGAGAAAGGTGGAATAAGGTTTTTTTTTTTTTTGGAAAGCTGGCTGGCAAAAGCCTGCCAGCGGCAAAGCACACCAGAAAGCGCTTCATGGTACACAGTAATCTGGCCACCCACTAGTTGTGACCTATGTATTCCCTGTGTGAGCGGCATACTCCAGGACAAGCCCACCCTTCCATCACTGTCACACGCTGCACTAATGAGAACCAGAGGGCGTGAGGTCAACGACTTAGCTGATTTGCCTGCTGATAAGTGATCGCCAGGAGGTAAAGCAGTGGAGAAACTGAGACGCAGACTTCTCTGTATTCACCAGACCAGGTCTCACTTTCACTTTCCTTAAAGAAAAATGGTGGGATGGAAAAAAGAAATGGTTGCTCACCTTGGCCTTGCCTATACTCTTTTAACAGTGAGAAACTATTACATTTAAATTATTAAGAGAACATGGTGTTACACCATGGTGTTGGTGTAATTACACCCCAGATGGTTTTTTTTTTTTTAACCTGAAGCAGTGTTTGGTGCATTACAAAAAACCTTCTTTGTGCATAACTACACGTTACTCCTAATGGCACAATAAGTGATTTGAGAGTTAAATGCCCCCTAAGTGATTTCAGAATGCCACTCACATACGTAGGTAAGTGATAACAGACCCCAAAACTCATTTACATGTGATTATGCAGCTGTTACTGTAGAAAAGAAAGAATGGTTGTTACTGACAAACTTTTACCTTGTAATTACAAAGCTATTTGCTTTGTGTAATCTGACATGTTGGGAGAGCAGTGCAGCAGAATTAATTAAAAAAGGTGTGTTATTAGGATGCACACCTCTCTTCTGTGATCACAGCTATCCACAACTCACATTTATCCTTTAAATGAAGGGTGTTTTTATACCTGCAACCCTCTTGAGCGGTACAGGTGGGACTTCTCACTTTCCTTTATATAACATATATTCTGTTGAAGGCAACACCACCTTGGTTAGAAGGAAGGTGATTATCCACGCACCTAGCTGAAAATGTTTCCATTTTTCTGATCATCATGTTCCAAGCTTATCACACTTTCTTTTAACTTTGGAATACACGCTGGTAATGACTATAATTTTTACTAAAATTTAACAAAAGCCTCGAAGAAAATTACATTTTATTTATGAAAAGGGAATGAGATCAAAGTGTATTTGCACTCAACATATTTACAGAGGGGTCATTTCCCTCAGATGTTATCATCACAGTGGGGATCTGTATTGACGTTACATTCTCACTGCTGTGTTCAGTGTCTGCATATTGTACAACATTGTGTTGGGAACAGTAAACAATTAGAGGATGGTTCAAATTTCATCAGGGCCATATTTTGTGGTTAAATATCTTTTTGAATATAGCTACCGATTGGAAAATGCCGAGGTTAGCTTTGAACAACTCCCTCGCTACTTTAAGAGTTTGAAAGTGTAACATAGTTAAATTGTTCATGTAGTGCTTTTATTTGAGAACATCTGTTTTACAAGATGTAAATCATCACTTTTTTTTTTTTTGCCTTTTCTGTTATCTCATTTTGATTATATTTTATTCTCCTTCCTTTGCGTCCCTGCTCTTAATGAGAAAGTGGTTTGCCAAACTAACAGTTTTGTATGAAGTTCAATATGTCACTTTTGAATGCAGTTTGTTGTGCTGTTGCATACAAACTTAATGTTATTTTGAAATACAACCATTATTTTGCACTAAAGCACCTTTTTTTTAAACAAAAAATTGTACGAGCTGCAGGGATGAAGTGAGACAGTTAATGAAGTCTTGTCACTTGCTTCAAGATCAAATTATCACTTAAGTTCTGAAACACAACTAGTGAAATGAGCATCATCTGTCACAAATGCTCTCTCCATGAAAGTCACATACAGCAGGTGAGCGCTCCACATTTGTTAACTCTGCCTTTTACTCATAAGGAGATTTATTTTCAGAAACCTCACATCCCCTCCCACTTTCTCACACCTTCACCTGAGGACTGTAGTCCCACTGCTAATACTACCTGCTGAAGGTGCAGACAGACACGGGGAGAGGATTCTTCCAGAAAGTTTAGGTGTCTATTGGCTGTCCTTCCCTAAATAACTCCAAGTGGAAGGCTGACATGTAAAGCTTTTCTATCGTCACTGTGTCAGAGAGATACGTAAAGAAACGGCATGAGAAAGAGAAGACTTTAGTGTGTGGGATGTGTGGCTAATTTCATTCTTTGGTTTAGGCGGGTGTGAACACTATGGAATAGTGTTCACCCACATACTGTATTGTCCAGATTAAGCTGGTTGGACAGCAGCTCTCCTGGTATTTAATCAGCTTCCCCAGGCTATTACCCCAGTATGGGGGAGTGCAAACACCCAGTATTGTCTTTTCTCTAATTCTATGCTATCTCTTATTAAACCAGCATGACATGTGGGGAGACATGGCTGGTGTAGTGTGTGTGTTTTAGTGTGTGTTGATGTGTGTGTGTGTGTGTCCTTCTTCAAAGCTTTATAAGGAATGACAAGGCGCACTGGAAGCCCATAGGAGGCTAAATGAAGGAATATCACACTAAAGCAAGGGTTTTTAATTAGCTATTGAACAATATAATTACAAAGACTTTAAGTAACAATTACTCTGAATATATGACCTTCAGTGCTGTGAACAGTAACCACATTGGCATTGCAGCTGCAGCAGCTGTGCTGCCCTTAGAAATAAATTATTAAATTATCAATTATCAAATTATTATAGTAGGTCTAAAAATGATCACATGCACATAGAAGGTATGGGGAAATTTTTATTTTTTATTGATTTTTTTTTTTATTGGTACTTCTCGGATTTTCCTTGAATTTCTTGGTCAAACAGCCTTCCGATTTACTCTGGTTCAACTTCTTTATGTAGCTTCATCTGTCACCGTCCTTTTCAATCGCTAGCCTCAGCCATTGCTTCAAACAGTAACGAGACATGCTAACTGGCTGGTTACATAGTGCTGAAAGAAAGCAACCAGGGTGCTTTGTGCAAACAGAATAGACATTATTACTGCTGTTGAAAGTTATTAATAAAGCTATTATTAATATATTATTTTAGTAACCATTATGTTAAGGTGGAAAAGTTACATGGTGGCTTCAACACATATTTATTAAAGTCCTGACATTTACGTACTTTTACAGTGAAAGCATTGTTTGGAAGAAGTGGACATCACTTAAGTCTTTTCACTAATAGTAGGGCTGCACGAAAAAATCTTGTTTTCATCATTATTTCAAAATAAACATCAAATCGCTTGAGTGTATGTGCAATGAACGAGTAATCAAGTAACACATAAGCAATATTTTTCGATTTGCTCCTAATACTTGCAATCACTATATTGAACAATAAAAGCACATCATATACAAAGGTGCAATCATTATTCTTATGAGCTAATAATGTTAAATGAATGTTAAATGACGTTAAGCTGAGATAAATCCCCTCGTCACAAAATGGTTTTCTCACAACGTGTTTTTACACAATTCTCAAAATCTTCTTTTGTTCGTGCCAAAACACGAATATGTGCAGTATGAGCAGCAGAGCGGCGTGAAGAGAGAACTCCGAGGCAGTGAAAACTTTCTGAAAGAACTCGCTCAACAGATGAAAAAGTGTGAATCTTTGTCAATGATGAAATGGTCTTATTGTTCGATCAGTATCAGAGGATCAAACAGAGACAGGAAGACTCGGCTCTTTGTCATGTGTTAGGTTAGTGCACTTGTGCCAGTAAACAAAGAGTGGAACAGATGGTTACATGCACAGCCGCAACGCTAAATTGTTATGACTGTTACTTTAGTCGAGCATTACACAAAGAAGCTATAGAATGTGAACAAGTTCCTGTTTCACATTCTATTTCACATTTTTCAACGCGATGAATCATTTACATCACGGTGTCTTTTTAAAAAGATGATCTCTCTCAGTGTTTACTTTATCCATCTCTATTTGTCATGTAATTCTGCTTCAGTGCAATGCTACTAAACCTTTCAGATTAATTATCCGATGCTCTTGAGTGTAAAGTCTGGACAGCACAAGCTGCTGTAACACAAAGACGCTCTGATTTACCACAGACAGCAGACTTCTGTGTTCCAGTCTGATGTGTCTTTGTTCTAAAGATGAGAAGATTTGAAAGCTATGTCACGCTTTCATCTCAGGCCGTCTGACTTCACAGGCTGGCCGCCGCGATACAGCCACAATTTAAATGAAGTGTTTTAGTCTATGGATGCAGACCCGTGTCCAAAACAAAGAACACTCTAAGATATCATTATAATACAGACAGAAGCTACAGAAAAAGAACACCATACACAAGAGCTCTTTTTATATTCCTCTTGAATCAGTTCTTCTTTTCGGTCTATTATGTTTCTGATTCAGAGTTCTTCAGAGGGAAAGACAAAGGAGATCGACTTTGTTAAATACAATGTAGGTCAGAAGCCTCAAAGCAAGGGTCAAGCCCCTTGGAGTATTATCTGACCAAGTGGAAGCAAATCAGAGACAAACGACCAAACACAGACATGTGGTGCACTTTTAACACTCGCATAAATCACCACATTCCGTGCTAAAAATAATAAAGCCAGGAGTCAACACAAATATTGCTAGAACTTAGTTTCAGTGTCTCTAGCTTCTGTCTTACTTTTTTTTTGGAAAAACATTCAAGCATTCAAGTTACCGAATAAGCTACAGGTAGAAATTGATGTAAATGCTGTGATTTTAGAAAGAAACAAGCTTAAAGAAGACTTGAAAACCTAGGTGCATTGTGGAAATGAAAAAAATTATGCGATGGAAATGTTGCAACAACACCAGGACTTGTGCAGAATTTCAGGATTCAAAAATTTTATTACATAAAAATTGAAACGATCACACAGGAGCAGCAGTTTTTGGATTTGGGATTTACTGGATTCTCTAAATTTGAAATACTTGAGCCTAAATGAATGAGTCAATTTAGAAGAGTACGTTTTGAAAAACAGAACTTTTTGTTGTTGTTTTGTTTAAAGTACTAAAACATACTGTATGTGTCATTAATTCACACAGTGAACACAAATGTGTCTAAAAAGCAGATAGCCTGCTACATTAAATCAGAGCAGCGCTGTCAAACTGATAGGAAACAATTGTCTTTGAAACTATTTTAAGCCTCCGTGTCATCAGTGGTTAGGAAACTGAATTATATGAATTATGTCAAAACATTCATCACAGAGTTGATCTGATAACATTGTGTATTCCTAAAACCGTAGTGATTCCAAAGGAACACCTACAATGTATGTTTTCTAAATAGTTGTTAATCATTGGTGCTGACATTAGCTTGTATTGCCATCTACTAGACTCAGCACTCTGAAGGCTAATTCCCCAAAAGCTGATGCATGTCATCCTCATCTTTTCCACTATTATGTGAAAATGTAGCCACAGCGGTTTAAAGTGTCAGTATCTTCTCATCACAATACAAGAGGCTCCTAGAGTTTTTTTTTTTTTTTCTTTTTTTTTGTGGGGGGGGGATAATCTGCATTCATCACCAGCCTTATTTCCCTGCCATCACAAAGTAGTAAATTACATGAAACATTCTTCTGCTGAATATTGTCACACGCAGCCATCTCATTACTTTCCTTGATTCAAGAGTAGTTCTCTGGCTTATCTGTTGTGCGGTGTCAAGGGCTGATTTTGATTAGCTGGCTAGCACAGTGAGGAACTCGCTTTGTTGTTGCTATGGAAAACTGTGTCTCTACACATTGATCAGCTCAGCATTTCAAAAGAGGATTTTTTTAATTATTTTTTCCCTCAGCGAATGTCTGAGGAAAATGAATAAAGTAATTAAATGAATAAGGACATTCATAAACAAAATGTCAGAGCAACTGGGAACTATGATTGGCTATTTTCCCTGTCAGGGTTTTTGTGTAGACATCAAACTTCGGGCCACCCCTGCAGAAGTCAGTATGCCAGTTGGGCCACCCCACAGAAAAAGCCCCAGACATCTCAGTGAGACTGACTGACTTACAGACTGTGAAGGAGAAAATTATTGCACAGTGATATGTAGGTCTCTGAAAGGGTTAAGTGCATCCACACCTCTGACAGTGTAACTGTAAATGGTGACCACTATCACAGGCTAGTATCACTACAGCTGGGATAAGCGAGGACAAGAATGGATGTTATATTAACATACCATCTCATTACCATATTAACAGAGTGCATGAAAATATTGCACAGGCACTTATCTCCATTAAACTATGGTTGAATTCCAAGGTCATGGCTACATTAATTCAGATTGTTCAAAAGTCTAAATGAATCCATTTTTCAAAGTACAACATGTAATATATATCCACTCTGAAAAAAAGAGGGTCAACAATGTACAGTTTTTTTTTTTTTTTTAATATATCAGTGAAGTGATTTTCTTTTTTTGTGCGAGGGCGCTTAATGTAATTTCAAATAATTTTCTGATATTTTTTGACTTGTGCCTAAATGAAATTCACATTGCTGATTCTAAATCTTGTGAAATATTCAAATCAGAGAAACAGAACAAATGTCCTCAACATGGTGAATATTTGACTAAATGCTACATGTTGCCAGCAGAGAGAGGCATCCATATTATTAGGGAGGTAATATTCAGAACTATAATGTGAAGAAGAACAAGTGTCAACACAGATTTGAGCACAGTTTGACAGATGGTTAGGACTGAGCCCTGCGCACGGTAACATACGCTAAAGCAGGATGTTAATTCCCATAACTGTACAGCGGCATGCTGTTTACATAATACTCTGAGGGGAACTGTGAACCTCAAACTTCCTGCTATTTTACATCATACATGCCGCAGTTTCCACATTACTGGGCACGTAAGCATCTCTCTTTAATCAATGAGTCATACGGTTTATAAATAAAACACGAGGGTAAAACGTACAAGGAGTGTTAAAAGGTTCTGTTCATGGAAACGCAAGAACATGCAGGATGTGTGATTTACAACTTTTAACGTGTCATGACTGTTGGTACGAGACTCTTGGAAACAGCTGATCTTCAGGGATTTTGGCATGCTCGAGGATCTATATTTAACCAGAAGTGGCGTGAGAAACTGAAACAAACATGTAGTCAGGGCTGAGCATGGTGACAGGAATAGTGCAGGGAACGTTCTGTTGTTATACAGGATTGGCTTACCCTCAACCAAAGAAAAACACGTTTTAATTATTTAGCTTGTGATAAAAAATTTGTACAATATTAATTACAGAAAGTCATGATAAATTAGCCATGAGCGACAACTGACAAGAGTTTCAAGGAAAAACTTCCCTTTAAAAAGGCAGAAACTTCAAACAGAACCAGACTCATTGGTGGACAGCGTCTTCCTCAATCGAATAGGCAGAAGGGGAAAAAAAAAAAAAACGTGATAGAAAGGTAAACTAATTTAACCTTTGGTGATTTCTAACTGACATAATAGACAAATGTTGAATAGCAACAGACTCATTGGTGGACAGTCATCTACCTAAACCAATGTTTAAGGTTGACAACTAACACAACCAATGGTAGTTTTTGACCGAAAACCCAGTAACTTCCTTTTTCCACTGCAGGCAAAAACCTTGAGCAAGATGAGACTAATTGGTAAACAGCCATCTATCTGGACAGGATGGGCTGAGAAAGTGGTAAAGGGCAAGGCAGAAATGAAAGAGATAACAAAACAGCAAGGTACACACTCAAACTAAAATGACAGCGCTTCATGCTCACTGTAACATTCACTCAAAATCAGAATACACATGCTAACCTTTATGCTGTGGCTATAGAAGTCCTGTCAAAGGTTAACCACCTTGTTTGATTCATGATTATTATTCCACGTGACCTTTGTGTAGAACTACTGATATAAACATTTTTTGATACTTTTTTTTTTTTTTTGAAGTCATGGAACTAATTGAAAACAGATTCTAATAGTTTTATTGAACTATAAAGCTTGAGAATAAACCCAACTTATTTGTTTCGGATATTTATTTAAATGACAGTGTTCAATGTGCTGCGAAGACAGGCTGTCGCCTTGAGGAATGGCTCATCATAGTGGCGCCCATGGGCAGTGTGAATTGAGTCGCACAGCTGGAGATATGTTAAACGTAAGGCGAAGTGACAGAAATGCTAATCAAGTATCAAAACTGACACCACGTTCCCATCGATGCACATCAGGCCTTCAATGATTTATTAGTCAAAGTGAAAGCATGTGTCACTGTGTTGAGTGCTCATGGGTAAACATAGTTCCCGACCCCCACACACACACACCACCCCCACCTCGCTTGAGCTTGAACAGCACTCTGCTGATAGCGCAGTTGAAGAGTTACTTTTAAAAATAGGTAAGCCACACGCAAGCTATCTCAGCAAGTCCCTTTAAAGGGTTATTACAAGAGCAGAAGGTAAAGGGTGCTGTGTGTCACTACTTCAAATAGGTTCTTCTGCTGAGTAAGCCCCCCCCCCCGCCTCCCTTTTCTCGACTCCCATTCCCTTCCTGTCCCCCAGATCAGAGGGAGGACGGAGAACCGCAGCAGACCCCAATTACCACACCGCTCATTCACAATTCTTCATTGAGCTCCTCAATCGGCGCTCGCTACTGCATTCGTTTAGTCAGGATATTCCTGCCAGAGCCGTGGGGAACTGGGGGTGGAGAGGTTAAAGACTCCGCCAAGTTTTGGCACAAGAAGCGAGAGGGGACGAGACATAAAAGACGGCATGCTTTTGATTTTTTTTTTATTATTTTTTCTTAATTCCCACACTGGATAATATTTGCATCATGGACAGAGGAGGGAAGAAAAAGTAGCCTGTTTGCACTGTCTTCACTTTGGTGTTGCCAATTAATTCTGAATCTCTTTGTGAGTGGATTGCTGGAACAGGGCCTGGTTTGATGGATAAACAATGCTCCAGTGCATAATTTAGCTGAGCATGGGAGTGAAAACATAAGATCCATTCACTCACATTCTCTCAGTTGTATTCTTAGCATCCACTTAAGCTGACTGCAGGGTTGTAATGAGATTACTCTGATTGAACAATAGAAAAAAAACAACTGATAATTTGATACTTTTATTGACACTTGAATGTTTGTGATGCCACATAATCACACCTGCTTTCCCCTATGCAATAAAGACCATCACATATAGCGATAAATATTGGAATAGCTGCTTTCTGCATAATTCATACGTCTTAACATTTGAGAGAATGCCCGCCCCCGCCAAGACGTTTCATTGGCTGCCTCACAAATCAAGTCGAAGCCCATGATGCCAGATTTTGCAGCTATAGTGGGTTTGTTCATTTTTAATAGCAGGGGAAGAAAAAAAAATAGAATGGCTAATGATCTTGATTATTCAGTTGGGCAGACCAACATGTTTGGTTTTCTTTGAGCAGAAGCGTGATTCATCACAGAATCATTGACTTGCCGCACAGAGCCCACTGTCCTTATGCCAGCACACACACATACACCCCCACACACTTAGGCACAATTACCTCTCAAGGATCCTATTTGCATTAAATTGTTTGTAACTTTGATTGTGTTTTTTGCCATCAACAAGAATTATTTGTTCAGGGATGTAATTAATGCACAGCTTTTGATTACTTCAAAAGTTAATACTCTTGAATTATTATTCAACTCTGGGCAAAATATATTTCCACTAAATGATAATTATGTATAATAAAATCATCCCAACCATGACCCATGGTGTCACATATATACATTTTTTTCCCCTCTGACTGACTATTTCCCTCTCAGGGAGCAGTTATGTGGATATGATTCCTGCTCCTCTGCGAACAGTGTGGACAGTAGGAGCCATTGTTGCATGACAGTAGCCTGCAGCAATTTATGCTTTCATGTGAAAAGTGAAGGGGAGAATGCAGCTGGAGATTAATGGAACATAAACAATATAAATGACTGTGTAAGCAAGGAAGCGTTGTCCTTGTATGTTCATGCATTTATTTTTATCTGTTTTATTTCTGTGTAATTCAGGGTCTCCTCTTAAAATACACATGCAGCTTTTGACGGTACATTTGCAGTTGAGTAACAGTAAAGGTGTTGCTTGGGAAGGGATTTTACACAGGAAAGGTGGCAACTGTGACTCAGTGTTAGAGTCTCTTAATCAGAGGGCTTGATCCCCTGCTCCTGGGGTCAGCTATCCAAGTGTCCTTTGTCAAAATAATGAAGCCTGCTGCTCTGTCAGAAGCATGTGCATGAATGGGATTAGCTACACTGTTTGACTTTACATGCCATCGGTGTGTGAATGCGTAAATGTGATGTAAAAATTGCTTTGACGGGATGCAGATGGGCTACAAGTTGGTTCACGTTTCATGTGCAGAGGCCCTGGTCCTCCAGGCTGGAGGCCGAAGACCTGTGACTGCTTTTTCCACATTTCATTCTCAAATCTCTCATCCTGACTCCCTGCTATATTTACTGTCCTATCCAATAAAGGAAAAATACCCATTATAAAAAATCCCTTTGAGTTGTCAAAAGACTCAAAGCTACTATATAAGCGCAAGTCCGTTGACCATGTAAGGATAAACTCTTGATGAAATAATAGTGATTCTTCTGTCTGAACACATGAACACTGTCAAATGATGAATCCAAATCTGATGTGTGCAGAAGCCAGACTGCTGCAAACACAAATCTCTGCACTGCACCGCTCATTGACAGTGACTCATTTGCCCCTTTGTTTCATTTCAAACAGGTTTCTTTCAAGCCCTGAATTGCTGCTCTCAATATAAGCAGATGACTATATAATTTCAGTTTATGTTACAAGATCTACTTTAAAACAGGTTTTACTTTTCCCTGCATTCCTAAGGAACCCCCCCCCCCCCCCCCCCCCCCAAAAGAAAAAAAAAAAAAAAAAAAATAGATATCAAAGATGTTTTTGTTTTTTTTAGGAAAGAATCGTGTTGCAGGGGTTTGCAGAGTGAGTGAACATTACAGGCTCTTATGAATCTTCCCCAAATCAATTTTGCAGCCCCCTGGGGTTTTCTAATGGAATGCAAATGTAAGTATACCGCAGGGAATAGTACCTTTAATTAATTTGGACATAGACCGCCCGCTTTGGACGTGCGATTGAGGTGTAAACAGATGCTTGGCAATATCTCCTCCATGTAATAAAGATGTCCCCGTAGCACTGCCAAATAGCTCCAATATGCAAGTGAGGAAATTCACCCTCTGCACCCTGATTTATTTGCTGTTATTAATGGGGCGGTGTTGAAGGAAGTGGTCTGTGGCTGCCAGCACAATATCTGACCTCTGAGAGAGCATTAAATCAAGGCATTAGGGAATGTGGTATTAAAGAGGCCAAATAAGGCACTGAACTTGCTCTGAAAGAAAGAAAGAAACAAACAAACAAACAAACCACAGCATCAGGAAGAGGAGGCTAAAATCATGACCAAGGGCTTCTGTCATAGAGATGAAGTAGATGACAGCCAGCTCTTACAGATAACCTCTCCCCAACTTCTGCTGGTTGAGATCAAATCAAACTCACTCAATTCCTCATGTTCACATTTGCTATCTCTCTTTGACGTCACATTGAAGATGAGAGGCTGAAATGCTGGTATAACAATGTTCAAGTGTATTCCATGTTGTATTGCAAAGTCCAGAGTATCTGCAGCTAATTCATTTGAATGCTTTTCAATTTTGTCAAGGACAAATACAATATACATCGATTAAAGGCCATTCAATGCAAGGTTCATAGTGTTTATAGCAGATGTTATGAAGACAATATTAAAACAGTTCAGTTAAAAAATGGAAAAGAAAGGATAAACTAGATAAGTTACTGTACCAGAGAGCAGTTTCCAACCACGATCTAGCTGATGATCAAATACACACCTTTCCTATCGTTTCCTGTAAAACTATTATGATTCATCATGGAGCCTGTTATACATACAGCATACAACCTTGAAAAAAGCAGGACAAACCAGCATTCAGTCTTTAAACCATGAGCAAAACATCAAAGGAAAATTACGAATGTGTAAATATGTTCCACAATACAACAACTTTTTTTATTACAACACAACCCTTTGGAGAAAGTGAAAATGAACAGACTGTTGAGAAAATCTACGAAAGTAGTCGGACAACCGACTGGATGGACTGGCAGACCCTATACAAACTAGCATGTAGCATGGCTATAAGGACCTAAATGTCATGCAAAACGTTCCCAGTAGACTGGAACTGCGTACTTAAAGACAATGCTGGACTTACAGAGGTCCAAACAGCATCCCCTTTGGTTTTCACTGCATCCTTCTGTTGTGTATCGGCTTGCACTTTTTCAAGTTTCATCGGCCATTGATTTTTTTTGTTTGTTTTGCCATAATAGCCGTTGACTCGACTCCCAACTCGACTGGGATTATAGAAAACAGTTCAAATTCCGCCTACTCTCTTTATCGAACCAACCTCTGCCGGGTGATGGACGCTGCTGGAGATTATTCCTGTTATGGCAACTTGACACCCAGTTTGTTTCTCCCAAGAAAATAGCAAATTGAAGGGCTTTTATTAGGCAGTCATCGGCCATTTGTGAAATCTTAAAATTTGTAAAAAAAAAAAAAAAAAACTACTCAGAATAATAATTTTAATAAAACTTGCATTATTAAAATTCTTTCATTCAAAGAGTTAAGGGGCTTTATATGCCACAAAATATAAGGACAGTTGATTATTTCTAAATAATTTCTTAAAATCATAATGAAGTTCAAAATGCCAGATGTAAAATCTTGTAAATCACTGTAACACAGAAGAAAATTCTGAATGTGTTAACAGTAATCTTCAAGATTAACTTCTAAACAAGCTGTCGTGATGGTGACCAAGATCTTGAGGTTATACTGTAATTTTCCCAGAGCTGCTGCTGTATGCAAACAGACTACAGATGCAGCTGCTATGTTTTCAAACAGTCTTCTGTCTCCCACTCACAACCAAGCGATCCGTTTTTTAACTCGCACTGTCACAGCCTTAACACTTATATCTACTCACACAAAGCTAGTTCCTTACAGGATTAGTATGTTTAAGTGTACCCTTCAGAGCTTTCAGAGCTATAGGACATCAAAACTGCCTATGACTGTTAACTACATTTAAAGGTATGCATGCTAACATAAATATCCTATTTATCATATTCAAATACCATACACTCGTCACTTCTTTAAGAAATATCAAACCCCTTATTCCCCGATCTTTCGAGAATAGTCTACCTTACATTTTGAAGTAGCTGGTGGTCTCAGATCGTTCAACGTCTTCAACTCTCATAGCTCAAAACCCAGACATTATTTTTTATAATTGCATCAAACAACGTGAGCTTGAAAGATTATATTAATTTTCACCACACGATTTCCAGGCAGACTTTCAGAAATTGACAGAACTTGTGAGGAACAGTGTTGTGCTTTTCAAGATTTTCAGCTTTCAGATGTCAGAAAAAATGACTGTTGAAACAAAAAGCAATGGAGTCATGGAGAAAAAAAGAGTCATGTCTGACTCTGTGGGTTAGCACTTATGCAGGGCAGGGGGCACAGCCTCGCCGATGTCAAAGTGTCGGTGCAACCCACTGTCTCATTATTACTCTGAATAATTTGCCAACACGCCTCTGCAGACACTCCTCTGTGGACTAAAGAATGCTGTAGTCTTATTTGATTTTTTTTTTTTTTACATTGATCTGACTTGAGATTGTGAAGAAATGCAATAATAAGTAATGTTTTTTAAAAGGAAACACTTGATGACTTTGCTGGAGAGCAATTAAAGAAGATTGGTTTGGAAGTAGATTAGTGTTTAAAACAGTAGTCAATCCAAACCCTCTGGACCTAAACGCCTGCTGGTTTTCACTCAGAACCTGTAATCAGGAAGTGGTGCACACCTGGGACGCCAGGTGAAAGCAATTACCTGCAATCAACTAGCTGGCAGGAACTAAGGAAGCAGTGCTCAGGAGCCCCAACACCAGAGTATCTAATGATTCCACTGTGAAAATATAGGTGCAGTAAACACCCAGTTGAGGCGCTTTAAAATGACATATTTAGTTGTTTTTTAAGATATGCTTATAAAATGTACTGCATTATGCTGATAAAAGCTACCAAGGAAATGTTTAGAGTCCATACTCCATGTGGAATTGAGGGCAATTGAGGGCTTACGTGTTCTTCTGTTGAGTTTCAGTTTGCGCCTTCATTTTGGTTCATTTCAGCAGAAAAACACTTTTTTCTTGGGATGTACTTGCAAGTAAGGGGTTGTAAGTTTTCTGAAATAACAATCATGCTGCAGATTTGTGGAAATCTTTGATTAAAAAAAAGTTTATGCAGATGTCTGCTTATAGAGACAAATCCATTATCGTCAGAATATCATTAATGGGAGTCGGTATGATAAGGCACAAACAAATGTATTTTGCTATCCACACGGACAATTTTTTTCTGCATTCGCCAAAGCTTGCTGATTCATTATGGGTCAATACGGCTCAGACAAAAAATTTACTGAAACCATAACACACCATTTGCTATAATACAGACCGCTGTTTTCAGATTAATCTGTAAATGGATTGATCTTGAAAAAACAGCTTTGGTTTAGTTAATTAATTTATTTGTCAGGGACCATGTACAAAAAAACATGAAAAGATGCTTCGTACAAGATTATAGCAGTTTGGTCATTTCCATCTGTAGTCCCCGGGTATGCAGGTCAACCCAGAATACATACACAATACAATACAATCATATAAATTCTGATCATATCACAATACACATGCTAAGACCTAAGACTCCACACAAAGGCTAATGTTTGCATCGTCAAAGTTAGAATATTGAATACTAAGAGGAAACAATCGCAGGAAAACAAAACTAATGTGAGCATGATTGGTTATTTAACAATCCATTTACTTGATATGCTGTAAAACAGATGGTCAGTATGTACTTTTAGTTCATGGGGGAAATTAAAGTGTGATACAAAACAATTAGAACATTCAACACATATACAATGTAATCTATCTGCTTTCTTTATGTTTTACACTAGTGCATGTGTATCCTAAATCTGGTTTTAATAAAAAAAAAAAAAACATTTTTAATCACTAAATTGGCTCAGGTTAGCGCAAGTTTAAACTTCCTCTGAAAACATCATAACCCTCCATTCAATGAGTAAATGCATGCTGAGTGAGAAAGCATTACTTGTTAGCATAAAGTATTTTTTGTAATTTATTGCAATAAGTTCACTCAGTGTTTAAATGTAAGTTGAGTCAAAAAACATAACTGAATAATGTCTAAGAAATTCATAAAAGCACTTCAGCTTCACAAATGAATGATGTAATGAAACATGTAGCTGCTGTTGTGACAGTGTGTGATGATCCATCTGTTCAAAATGTGACAATACAATGCCAAGACCATGAAATAACATATGCACATTACAGCCAAAACAAATTACACTTTATATTATTAAACTCAAGGTGTGAAATCCCCTCCTCTGGCATTACATAACTAATTATCATGGCACATTGATTTTCTAAACCCAGAAGCCTGTCTTGAGTTTACCCAATGTGCAGAATGTGCACGTTTATTCCTGTAAAAATGAGGTGTTTTACAAATCAAATTTAAGAGAAAGCCACTGGCTCTGAGCTGAGACGACGCAGAGCCGCCAGCTGCTGCTGGGACGGCTTCATTTGTATTCTGCAGATAGTATCAGAAATGTAGGAAATGTTAATTGGAGACAATGTGTTAAGAGGCAGATATGGTCTGACATGTAGCAAGCATAATAGCATTAAGGATTAATTCATTATTGCAACATGCTGAGGGTAAAAAACAGAATGCCATCCTCAATCCGTAGAAATACATAATAGATGGAAATGATAACAGTGAATGCTAAACATTTGCTTGGACAAATAGACTCCAAAGATACTGCTCAACTGCGTCCAACAGTGAAGATGTTGACAAAGCTTTCATTTATTACAGATCCACAGCTCGGTGAGCATAGTGATACTGATTGGAAGGCTTGTACGGAATAAGCTTCAGAGCCCCAATTTCGCCACAAACCTATATTCATTTAGTTCTGCAGATTTATACATCCAGCTATCTGGGTACGAAAATCCAGCATGACATGAGAGTGTATTCTGCCCTTTTGAAAACGAGGGCTAATCTCTCTTTCTTTCATGAAGAAACCTCAATCTCCCAGTGACCAGCATGTCTCATATGATGCAGCGGCTGAGCCATAAATTGAATTAAATAAACCCATTAGTTACAGCAGCTACCTTCTCACCTCGGCCCTGATGTACTTTCATGGTTACTCGGTTGTTTTATAAAGACCAGAGGACAGAGCGTAAGACTGGGACAACACAGTGACCTTGAGTCAAAAGACAGAGAGCGTGTCCTTGTTCATTACTCAAATCAATTAAGAAGGCCTGTTTGCAGCCCGCATAGCCCCCCCCCCCCCGACTTCTGTAGGTGTTTAAAAGTAAATGTATGCTCACTCCAAAATCAATTCATACTTAGGATTCTGCCTCCTCCTTTCTTGTAGACATGAGACAAACTAGAGGTCGATCAGAGTAGAAAGTGACTATTGGGAGATTCGCCATGGACGTACTTAAAATGCATGCAATGACTTAGCCAGTGCAGTTCACATGAACTTCTTTATGAAAAAAGCAGCAGCGAGAAGAAGTCAAGGATCTTAATCCTGCAGCAGCCTGAGAGCAGACTGCTCTGTTTTTTTACACTTTTGTCCCTGACATCCTGCTCAAATAAAAACATGCTGGATTTTTGCCCAAGTTCTCATAGCTGTGGTGATTAAGTTGTTTCTTACAGACACACTTTAAAGTCTTATAAGACATTTTCAATATTTCATTTTTCTGATTAAGTGAAGGGGAGCTCACAGGCAGAAATACTGCTACTTACAGTATATTCAATGGATTGTCATAGTTCATGACAAGTGGTATCTACAGATGTGGTGCAATGGCTTTATTATACGTGATAGAATATTAGGCCTTTTTCTGCTTATAATCAAAGTGTTTACTGCAATAAAGTTTCATCACCCGGTCCAAAGCAAAGGTTTGATATTTACAGTTTGAATGATGTTCGCTTACATTTATATAATACCAGTTATTTTATCATGTTTTATTCCAGGTTTGTGTGTGTTAATAAAATTGCCATACTTTTCAGTAAGGTGTTTGTGTGAAGAGGGCTTGCAGAAGTGAGTGCACATTCCAACATGTGTTTTTGGCCCTTTAAACTGAATCACTCACCAACTCAAACATAGGTTTAGTTTAAGGCCCTGAACAGTTAATTACTCATCCACTTTTATATAGGTTGAGTGAGTCTTGATTCTTAATTACCTAAATTGTCTTCTCCTTAAAAGGAATTGGTTACTAGACTAGATGTCTTTCTTGTGATAAGAAACAGGCCAGGCAGGATGTGTCTTCCCCTACAGATGGTGAAAGGATTCGGGAGTAGATGCACCAATGAGAGAAGGGGAACCACTCATCCGAAGACGCATAATTTGGAAGTTGCCCCAATCGGAGGAAGGAAACCGCACATTCTTGAATGCATTATTTGGTTAGATATTCTCTGTCTAGTGTAAAAAAGGGTTCAGGGAAAGATAGTCGGGGCTCAGACTTCGTGAACTGATCCAGCATCTGTCTGTTGTCAGGGACACCCAGAGACTCTGTAACTTCTATTCTTGATTCATCAGGTTAATAAACTCTGTTAACCTGAAAGAGACGCCTCCAGTCATTCCTCTCATCCCATCAAAAGAATGCGCAGAGATTTGAGGTAATTATTTAGAGGAGTCAGATTTCTATTAACAACATTTAGGAAAAGGATGAAATAGCAACTTTTATCCTTCAATACCAACTTTTATCCTTCATACGTCAGGTTATCGATGAATAATATAAATAGATTTGTAAGATGTTTTGAGCAAGTCTCTAGGACTTTCTTTCTCTCTTTCTTTCTTTGATGATACATGAATCAATAGTTGTATTCAAGTATAAGCATGGCAGCCTTCCAGATTAAAGTCTGATTTTCAAACTTGGTGAAAACTACTTCAGATGAAAGGTTTTCTCCAAAGCAATGTTTGACTTGAGGTAGACTTGCATGTGGACTAGCAAATTGCCTCAAGTCAACTGACCAAAGTCAACATTGGTACAGTTTAAAAACTGATTCCAAAGTGTGAAAATGACCAAAAAAATACCAGCTGCTTAAGGCTTTACTAGTGCTTCAGGCATATCGCATCCAAACCTCCCCGTGAACTGTTGTTAAAAAGGCCTTTTGGGTAATGTAGGCACCATTTCTTCACAATATACCCTCTGGTTCCCTTTGGTTCTGCAACACCACATTTTTAATATTAGTTTAAACTTATCTATTGTTGGTTCAAAGTTACAGCCAATACTGCAGACATGTCGAGCTAAAACCATAAAGGTTTAACATTCTCAAAGTTCTTATGATTAGATGTGAGATCATCAACATGGTTATTTTGAAGACTACTGGAATAGTTGTTGAAAGCGGCTGTTCTGTTGCTGCTGTGATAAAAACGTCAAGTCAGTACTTAGATACATCGTCCGTAAACATATTCTCTTCCTCAAGTCTGTTTCACCTGTTCCCCTTGACAATTATCTAAGCAGAGTTCATCTTCATTGGGGTTAGGGGGAGTAGCACAGCCAGCCTCAACGTCATTGTTTGTTATTGTTTTGATTGATCGCCCCCTGGCGGCAGAATTTTCATTTTCATAATAAGTACAGACACATCAAATTCCACCATAAAAGCCAGTAACTGAGGGCTTCACCTGTTTCTTTATCTTTATCAACTTAAGTCTACAATTGACCTCTGAAGCCAAGTCTGTCCATTGGGTGCCAAGGTTAAATGAGCTCCTCTGTTGGAAAAGTTAGAGGTAAAAAATTAGTGTGGCAAAATGTTTTACATATGATTTAGATTATTTTACTTTTTGTACAATACTATCCCCTGTAAGCCACGTCATAAAATACTGCAGGGTTGTAGGGTTTATCTTAAGTCACCATGCTTTGAGTACTGTTTGTCTTACAATAAAAAATGTACCACCAAAAGCCCCGCTAGCCTAACAGCAGCAGTGACACAACATCACAACAACACAATTTCAACTATAGGTGTTACCAATTTTCTTATTTATTTTTGATTGATATGTCAAACTTATTTTATTGTGTATGTGGGCGCATTGCATGCAGTATGCATAGAAGACAATGTCTCACACATCAGTGGCTCTAGTAGGGGAGAGCTGTCGACAAGGTTGAGGGCACGTAACTATCTCATTCGAAAGTCACAACACGTCAACGCTCGTCTAAATCTCTAACGCAAATAAGACAAATTATCCAGGGAAAACAATCACCTTCTGATATAACAATTAGCAATTAGCATAATCCGTTAAAAAGTGTCCTTTTGAATTTCATTAGCTTAATCCAAGTCTCATGGGAGTTTGACAAATGCCACGCCGAGTGTTAAAGACTTTTATCATGCTAAATGGAAAGACTGAAACATTTTTCAATAGAGTTACAGAATTGTGATGTCACTGATCCCCTGATTTCCTGTGCAAAGCACCAGTCTATCCACTTGGCTGAGTCTCTACAGTATGTAAGAAGTGTGTTGAGTGCGGTTTACACATCTAATACTCGGCTCATACGTTGTTTCACACTGTGCTAAAATTATTCTAACGGAATACCCCATGGTGATTCGTGGGAAAAGAAAGAGCATGAATAAGTAAACAACATAAAGCGATGAGAAACTTCAAAGGCGATGGGACAATCACAGCAAACAAGATCCTGGAAGCCAATGAATGTGTTTGTCTTTGTTTGTGACAGTGACTCAGGGGTGTAAACAGAGGAATTAGCTCGCACCTCCGGAGTCTCAGCACATCACACAGCCGTAATTGAATTAAGTCTGTCAGGTTGTTGCCGAACTGTAGATGCTGTGAGGAGCATGACGTACACCTAACTCCAAAGATCACTTTGAGCTTATAAATGGTACAAACTTTTCAATTTTAAAAAAAATAAAAATAAAAAATGGCTGAAGTGGCATTCATGTTTAGCAGCTGATGCTAATTTATTCGCGCAACACACGATCCAGGGTTGCTTGGTTGGAAAAAAAAGCCATATGCTGCATATTTCTGCATATGTCTCCAGCATAATGGTCATAAGATAAAGCTGCCTATACTATTGGGAACAGCAAACATTTTCATCCCCCCCAACCCTTAGCATAACAGTACAGAGGCACCTATCAGCTCATGGACACACATTTGAAACACACTCCCTGCAGTCCCTGTATCTTGGCTCCATGACCATTCCTGTCAGGGTTTTCCCTTTGACTGAACAAATGCATCAGCTTGTGTCATGAGACCACATTGCTCGCAGCCAATAAGGAGTACGAGCGGCACAAGTGCTCCAGGAGATGTGGAAGGAAAATTGGAATCTTGACAAGTATGATTGACATGCATGTTTGTCCCTAGGTAGTCTTATTTGCAGAGATTTAAAGACGTCTGTAAAGCAGCATTCTGCACAAACAGAATCATTGTTCCTCCAGACTAAAGGCACATCAGCGAAATTCTGTTGCATGCAAATAATCTTGGGAGAGATGAATCCCTTTGAGCATAAAATGACTTCAGCTTATACTTTATTTTAGGGGCAAAATAAATAATTTAACAGCTAAAGCTATGTCTTTCATTTTCAGACAATCTGTCTATGTCATGGAACAAAAACACAAGCCTAAGTCCTCCCTTGCTCTCCGTCAAAAATGCAGAGGAGAAGGCTGCTCTGAATTTTATCTGGCTTTTTTGATGGACACAAAAATAAAGTGGATATGAGGGTTGATGGTGAACCATAACCGGAGGCTACTTCATAGCAATGGAAGGAGGAAAAAATGGTGAATTAAATTCTAACCATAAGTAAAATAGACTTCCACTTGAAAGCATCGGAGTGTAGCTACAGCAGGGCAATAGAAAGAGATAGATGTGTGTGTAAGGGAGAGGAGGAATGCACATGAATTCAGAACAGGACCGACGGCAGGATGAAATTGGCTATACCCATTAACTGCTCAAGAGGGTTTTTTTTTTTCTTTTTTCTCTCTCCATATGCTAAAAGGATGGAGCGGCATTACTACTTCCATAATTCTCATGTTACAATAGAAGTCGCTAGAAAAAGATCAAACCAATCTGTAATCCTGGAATGGAATGAAAAGGGCAGCCTCTGTTCAGCCAAAACAAAACTCCCCTGAAAGGAAAGAAATACTCCTGAAAGGTAATTCAGCACTCTGCTCTGTCCTGTATAGTGTTGATGCGCCATATTAGCAGAGAATATGAAACAGGAGAACAGCGCGTTAACGGCTGTACTAATTAGCCGAGCTGATATGGTTTATGGCACTTCTATGGCGACTATAATGGAATTTACAAAAAAGACATTTTCACCTAAGATTCCTCAATATGACACCAGATGAGTCTTTGATGGTCTAGCAAAAAGTGGTATCCAACTGGGAAAGTGCAAGCCTGTTTACAACACCTTGCAGCCAAGCAGCTTTAGGTCCAAATCAACGAGTTGTTTTCAATTATTAATCAAAGGCTACAAAATGTTCATTCTTTACTAGACCTGTCTACAATGTCAGGATTACCAATGCAAGTCATCTGTTTTCCTCTGATATTCAATCTTTGAAACAATAAAACAACAACTATGTAGACTTAAAATAATACAGCATAGGGCAGCACTGAATTATAAATCACAACAGGAGATTGCTTTGCTCTTGCAATGCATAGGCAAATCCATAATTAGATCCCTTCCCTTAATGGAATACAAAGACATCTTCATTAATGATGCTGGTTAGATGAGAAGATCAATACCACTCTTGCTATCATACTAGATATTTTGCTTAATATATTTAGCCTAACTTGACTCAAAAGGTAAACGTCTGAGGGGAATCCTTCTCTATCTAAAGTTCACAAATTAGAACGGCTTTGGATGTATGCAGACTTTGTACAAATATGGACAGCACATCTCCATTTCTTTCTGTGGCACAAAACTGAAGCGAAAACGCATTACCCTCTGTAAGGGGGAACTGTCGCACTGGTGACGTCATGATGTCATGTGATCCCTTCTGCTAATCAAAGCACAAATTATAGAGATACCGACATAGACATTATTAAATGTTAAATCTGTACTTTTTTCGCTTTAAAAAAAAAAAACTCATTTAAAGATCATTTCTCCGAAAGGGGAAAACACATGGACAGAGCATGATAGCCACTAACTTTAAACAAAGAAACGACGTTTGAGAAAGTGTATTTGGATTTCCATCACTGCTTCGAATAAATACAAACATATCATATACTGGATTGCCGATTCTTGTAACTTCATTCATTCAATCATTTTGGGAAACCATTGACGATCAACTGCGCCTATGCTTGCTGCTACACCACTGTCTCACTCAAATATCAGCTGCTTGTTTGACAAATCTTGGGGTGCACTTTTACAAGAAGAGCTCACCTCCTGAAGAAGACGACTTCAGTGTATCGGTGATATAACATGTATGTACAGCAGGCCTTCTCTTCAACACAATGATTTGTGTGGCTCTCTGTGTAAGAGTGTGAGAAATAGGCTGCCCCTGTGTATCTGAAAGATATAACGAGTTATTTCCCTGTGCTGTGCAGCATCTAAAGAGATGCTCAAACAAGAAACAAACATGATTGCTCCTGTGGTAGCTGGAACCTCGGAGCTCTGTGATGCTTGGGATTTTAATCAAGTGGAAAGAGGGTGTGGAATGAGAGACTGTATTGAAGCGGTCCACTCTCTCGACTGCACAGGGGTATGCTGCTAATTAAAAAGTTTAATTCCACAACTGCAGCACTGGCATCGGAGCACTCGGAGGTGCGTCCTTGTGAGTCTTGGCGCTGTCTTATCAGGCGTCGGCAGATTTCTGCCACGTCGAGAAGGAGCAGGACAGGGAGCCGCTGCAGCAGCACACAGGCCCCAGCTGGAAGGGATGGCATCCGGCCTACTCCTGGATCTGGCCCACCTTGCTCTTTTTTCCCAATCTCCCCACTGAGAGGAGTCACAGGCTCCCAGTCAGGTGGCGTGAGTCAGGGGCTAAGCTGCCCGTGGAGCAGCTGAGAGAGGGGAAGCAGGGCTAAACAAGGGATAAACGCTGGATTTAGTCTTTCTGCTGCTGGGCTCGGCAGTGGATCCGTGTCTACATTACACGCCTCCTCGCGGCCCTGTCTAACGACCGGAGGTTGAAGGTACACAAAAGCCTGTGCTGTGAGTACACGCTGTTCCTCCGAAGTCCCCTTGCAGCTGAATCAGATGAAACACTGACACTGCTTCCATGAATAGATTTTAATATTTCACAAAAAATAAGGTGTGAACTCTTCAAAATACAGCGCAAAAGAAAGGATCTGTTTCTTTAATAATGTGTGGAGCGAATGCAGTGGCCTTGAGATAAAAGTTTTGTAGGTGTGTAACATCTATTGATTCAAACATATTACAACCCACACAAAGAGAGACATCTTGGGTAGTAGCAAGACTAATTATCTGAATTCTTTTCAAAAGGCCAAGTATTACGATCAAAAAAAAAAAAAAAGACAACTTAAAAAATTCTTCAACAACACTGACAAAGTTTCAGAGTAAGCATGGATCAAAATGATGTCTTCTGGGACTAATCAGCGCAGAGCTGGAAGCTATTGCCAATTCATTTCTTGGCACAGGGACATCCTAAAAAGATAAGATCACCACTCCAAAGATTTATAGGAACATCCCCTCAGCTTTTATTGCAAAGGGGGTTAAAATGACATTTTAATAACGCAGAGATATTAGAGCTTGCAAACCTTGGCAGAATTTTGGTTCCTGTTTGCAGTTTGCTGATTTATCTTCAAAATTAAACCAAAGAAGACAAAGGATGCATAGGAAGCTTCATGCTGACCTTTAAAAGATTTTCTACCATTTTGACTTCAGATATCCAAATTTCAATTCACAATCCCATTTTCTTAATTAGTTTTGTTCCAACACTTAAACGATGTCTATGAATGAAAGTCAAAAAACTACCTTCAAGTTTGTTGAGACTCCGACCTGCCGTTGCTCCGTCTTTTTCTCCTTAAAATATCCTTTTAATTTAGTGCTGCCAAGTACCGACTGTGGAGCTATGAGTTTGACAAACGATGTGTTCACCTCATAAACAGGTGAGCTTGGCAATAAATCCTTTAACACCAGGTCATAGCCACAGACTCTGCGGTGCGACTCAGTGTTCCTGAAGGTGGCAGATGTGATGTGTTCACTGACAGAGCAAAGACGTTATTCAGAATAGCGGCTTGTGCTTTCAAACCAAGGACCTGAACATGGTGTGAATATGTCTTTGAACATGACTGCATTTTTTAGATTGGACCTGACTGCTGTTATGTTTTCGTGCATATGCTGTTATAGAGGCAGATATTTCATGGACAGTGTTATGTTATTTCCTTTAATGTCTTACACAGACACATTTTATGAGATATGTGTGGTTGTTGGCCAATGCTCATTCACTCAGGTAAACTGACGGGCATTTTACTGCATTATATATTGTATAAGTAAGGACGGTAGATTGACATATTGTTTTTATGTCCATGTATCCAGCTTCTGTTGTGACAAATTTAGCACCATTTTTTCTGTATCAGACTTCCTTCTTTAACACAGTGAATTATTACTGAATATGTTGGGGGGGGGGGGGGGGGGGGGGGGGGGGGGGGGAGAGAGCTTCTACCAGTGCGCTTCATGAAGGAGACTTTTCTTCAATCTCGGATTGTTTTTAAGACGTGGATTTCACAAAGTCGGTACTGCTTGTAATAGTACACACACACTAAAAGACTAGGACTCAAAGACAGAGTTTCTGCAAATTTAAAGATCAGTGTTCCACAGCCACATTGATTTTTGATGAATTTCACATGGAATTTGCTTCAGATCGTTGCCTCTGTGTTGATGTAGCTATATCTCTTGACTCTTGTATGGATTTTTCCATAAGCATCAGTTCAACTTTGCACCCCTATCACACACACACAACCGGATACACAGAAGGCCAAAGGTCAGAATAGAAATACATATAGTAGAACATACATTTTTCATTGTTTGGAATCCTTGTTCCGAGGCCAGAGAGGTGTGTGATGACATGTTCAAGCCTCGACATTGGATGACTTAGTTGCATATTTGTGACATCATTCCTTCATTATCACACGACACATTTCTCAGACGATAAGCTCCTCATCAGGTTCTGTCAGTGTGGAAAAAGCCTGTCCTCCTCCCTGTACAGAGACTGATAGTGCTGCTCCCACTCTGCTGACTGTCCGGTTCACACATCAATGCAGAGCAGGGATCCATTGAGTTTCACTAGATGAGAAAGCTTACGCCTCCCGCTGTATTATTTGATCGAGTCACATGTGCTTTTCAAGTGGAATTAATCTAAAAACGGCCTTTCTGACACTATTCACAATGATGTTTTAGCAGTGTGGTGGGCTGATACTGCCACTTTTAATCTGCAAAAATGACTCAAATGTTAAAGTGTTTGAAAAAATCCTTATTTTCACATCTTTTCATGTATAAATTGCCCATCTTTAAAAAAGAAAAAAACTACAGATCTGTCAACAGGAACTCAATATATTGTTTTTCTATGTAATGAAAGCACAATTTTGAAGTTTTCTATTAATAATTAAATCATGATAGTGAGTCAAACAGCAGTAGATGATTAATTTTTCATGTTTCTTAGCAGTTTCTGTTTTCAAACGCCATTTTTAAACACTGATCTTACAAACTATCCGTTTGCTATTTGAGAATATTGGAATAACCAAGCAAAAGGTCCCCTCAAATCTTGTACGATAGATGATCAACAAAATCTTTTAGCTCAATATATGAGGCACATTATGTGCCCCCAAGCGCTGGCACAGAGCTGGAGTAACATTTATTGTTTTGGTCATAATGCATCGAACGTTTCCAGTCCCTGGACTCGCATTTGCACCAGGTTGAGGCATGCTCAGGAGAACACATGAGTTAAATCCGTGCGGCAGTGGCTCATTCTCTTTACTCAGAAAATAGAGACGACATCAGAAGCGCCAATTGGCTGTTGGAAGTCCTCTGTGTATGCTAATGATGGCACTACATTACTAATTGCTTGTTCAAGGAAGCCCAAAACACACAGCGGGAACAGTCCAACAGCGCTAAAAAATAGCACCAATCACCAATCTGAGCCCATCGACGGAGGCTCAGAGCAGACGCTCAATAAACTTTGGATCCTGATGTGAATTTTAGATGTGTGCAGAACTTTTCATGGAAATCGAACTCAGCTTCTATAAGAGATTAAGGGATTTCATTTTTTTGTTTTTTTTCTCGGGTTGCACGTCTCTCCGGTGCGCTCGTCTTCCGAACACGCTCGTCTCCTCTCTCTACAGCCTCGTGCTGCTACGCTGTAGGACGCTTGGATTGGGAGACATCACCACTGCTTTGTACCCTCGTCTTCGAGACCGCTTTGCATTTATGTCCGATCAGACACAGTGCTGACCAGCTTCTGGTGCGCAACAATGGTCCGAGTGGCACGCCTGAGTGCCCGTGCAACAGAGATAGATTCAGATTCCTCTGCTATAACTCAAAAACACAGTTTGTTCATTTGCCTTTCCCACTAATACCTATTTTGCGCTTGCAGTCGTCCTGCTTTCCGTCCAAACTCTCTGTGACGTAAACCAGTAGAACACGCAAAAGCCTGACTTAAATACTACCGCCTCCACAAGGTTTTCACCTGTTGTCATTCACCCAAATATTCTGAGTAGATCACCCGCAAAACGCCCACAAATCAATCGCGCAATCTTTTGGAGTGAACGCACAATTTAGTACTTTTTAATTAAGATCTTGGTAAATCAGGCTCTACTAGTTTTTTTTTTACATCCAAAAGAGAAAAGTGTCTCAGTACTGTATGTCTTTGAGATGGTTTTTTTTAAATGTTTTCAAAGCTTTTTTAAACAGGCAGTTATATCTCAGATAAGATAGTACAACAAAACAATAAAGTCAACATTTGACTGATGTCCAAGCAAGATTTAAACCTGACAAAGTCATGAGAAGGTAATATTTAAGTTTGTGATTAAGAAGAAATAAGTTAAATGTTGTCCAAAAGATGCGAGAGGTTATCAATATCGAGCTTGCAATGTTAAAATGTTATACTATTTCCTTTATACTCAATATCATGTTATTTTATTTGTTGCAGATTGTTGATTTAATCACTTTTTTTTTCATTTCTCCAAGAAATCTTTCAGCTAAAGAAGTTTTGAAATGTTTCACTCAAATTCCGTGACGCTCAAGACTTGAGTAAAAAGCATTCCTTAGGATACGTTCTCTAATTTTGAACCCTTAAACACTCGGAAACTTGCAACTCTCTGCCTTTATTGACTTCAGCAGGAGCCTGTCAGTAGTTTTACCTCCAAACACGCAGTCTGTGTGAGAGAGGAGTGGGTGTTTGCTTCTGCCTACAAAAAAAGGAACACGTATATAACCTGTTTTCTAGCGCTGTCACTGGCGTTTGACCATGTCAGACAGGGTAATGATAACATCCTTGGAGGGAGTGGATTCTTTATGAGACTTTGGCTCAGCTTTACAAAAGTGAAAGCAAAGAAAGGAATTTACGGTTTTGCTCCTGGATAGAGAGGAGCAGTCTTTTACAGCAAAAGGAATAATCAGCTGAAAGTGGTAGACAAACGTTGCAGGACTAGTTCTGTGTTTCAAGATTTAACTGTGGACTAACCCTGCTTCCCACGACCTTCAGTTACCCATAGAGCACTGCAGAGGTAAAGGCTCCAGGCTCGCCTGAGTGAATCCATAGTGTTCACTTCATGGTAAGATTTCTAATTCACAGCACAAAACTCGAAGATGTCACTTCATCTTTGTTTCTTTCCTCCAGAGTATCACACACACGAGCAGAAAATATTCCTTAAAAAAAACAAACATTCTATGTGTTTCTAAAGGTAACTAATGTGTCGGACAAACTGTAGAGGACTAATTAAATTGGCAGAAGCACAGACATCATTTGATTCACACATGTGAATGCAGCATTTTCATAAGATGCATAAGAACTTATGCAATGCCTTTGGGATATGTTCCCCGTACTTTGTCTGTCACATCCATCACATCGTGGAGCAGGTGTTTACCAAGACAGGCCCCAAATTTATGAATCATATTTTTATGAGACGACCGCTCTCATCAACTCCACCAATGTCAAATTGTTGCAAACATCTGTAACTGATCATAATTTCACTTCCATTAAGTGCACATTAGCCAGAGCGGGAGACAGAGGCGAGGTATAATGCATCATTTAAAACCAAACAAACAAACAAACGTGGCATGAATGACTTTTCATATCAGTGTCTGCTCTCGACTCGTGATTATGTTTTAACCGTTTCACAATTACCTTTAGAGGGGTTGCAAAATGTGGCCTACGTGTTCCTTTCTGTCCTGAACGCAGTCCTCCACACAGGACAAGAGCAGATTTTAAATGAAGGCCCCATCAGGGTTTTGCTCAGCTAAGGGGCCCACAAGCACACTTATTATTATTTATGTAAGCATGTCATCCTCCTGTCTAATGAGCCTTTCACCGACGTCGTAATGAAACAGCTTGCATTAACACAAGCTAAATGAGCAGCCGAGAGCTCCCATGTCTATGCAGCAAAGATGAAAGCAGATGCTCCGAAAACCCAAACACAGGGCATGACAAACCCGGTTCTACGGAGGAAACATAAGGGACTTTGAGTCAGCGGCGTTCTCATCAGCTCATTGACTCCATTAGAAAAATCTTGAATTGCTCAAGTCAAATATCATCATGTGAGAACAACGCCGAACACGGCCGTGACCAACTGACCATGAGTGAACCCTCAGATTGATTATTTGTTTCTACCGTCAACACTGTCATGATAAACAGGGACGACTTTGGCTGATGAACTCAAAGTGAAAGTCAACCATCACACACATGGAAGGCGGTGTAAACTATTCACACATTGCTGGGAGTGCAAACAGAGGAGTACAAAAAATACAGGTCTGACTGCACTACATGTATTTACAGTCAGATTGCATACCATTCAAGTAAAAAAGGGCTTCTGGTAATTGCTGGATTGAATGTTGAATACTGAGACAAGACTGTACCCTTTGAATAAAATCAGAGTAAACACAAGGAGAGAAAGAGGTCAACAACTTGATGCATTTACGATGCACTCAAACAGGATCAAGCTTTAAATGTAAATTATGGAATATGAAAGTAAAAAACAAGCCATGTTCTTCTTCAGAGTCATAAATATCATCTAGAAAGTGTCAACATTATATCAATTATTTATTCTAAGTATCATATGGTTATTGTCTCATTCTGTGGTGTGAGACTCATGTATGCATGCACACACTACCAAAGGACTAAATCGAACACCTTTTTTTTTTTGGAAAAAGGACAATTTGAATTTGATAAAAACTTAAAATTAAATCTAACATATTGCTTCTCTCAGTGTTACCTGGGCAAACATTGCTTTACTGTTTAAAAGCTCTTAATAACTGCTACTTTGGTGACAGAACAAAAAAAATGGCCTGTTTTAGTATAGTGAAATGTCTTTGATCACAGAGGGTTTTTAAATAGATATAGTGTTGTGTGTTGATCGATGGTCTTTGCGCAGTTTTCATTTAAAATGCCCGTTTTGTGTATCATAAAGTTTCCGTATGTGGCACTTCACCACAATTAGGACCAACAGAGTGATACGTATAGAGAAACAATGAATGCACAACACTTTTATGTTAGATCATTATTTTCGGCTGTGGTTTTCTTTCCATATCTGGTGAAAATTCACCAAAGGAACTCAGAAGAAACTTTTTTAGTTTAGTTTAGGGCATTTTTGCAGTTTAGTCAATTTTCAACATATTACATTCAGATTAATTTATAATTTTTAAAAGCGTTTTCATTTCAAGTCGTTTTCTGAATATCTGTTTTAATCTGATGGATTGTTAATCCAGCAATAGGCTTTCAAGATTATGTGTCGAGCAAACTGATTTCCAAACTAAACTAAATGGAACTGTTGAATTCATGGAAAAGTACTCGTAACGTGAAGTTAATCGCGCTTAAATCTGCACAGTGATAAGAAAGTGTAACTCACCGGTACCAGTCCAGTCCCTTCTCGTAGTTCCTGTCAAAGAAATGGGGCTCGTTTCCCACGGCTCTGACGTCGGGGTGCACCCTCAGAGCCTCTAGTAGGGCTCGGGTCCCCCCTTTTTTCACCCCAATGATGATGGCTTGGGGAAGTTTCTTCTCTCCGTAATCCATGGTGCAGTTCACCCTGAGTTCGCTGTCCGTGGTGCTGAATTCCTGGTGCTCCCTCTCCTGCGCGCTGGTATGATAAACTGCCGCCGCAGATTTCGTCGGAGACGCCTGAGTCCTAATCCACTCCACGGTCCTCTGCTCGGCCTCAGCATGCTCCCTCGTGCCGGTCACCGCGGTGGTGCCCTCGGCCCCTGTGAATTCAGTTAAGCCCTGGGAAGCGGAGTAAAGTTTCTCCCTCAATGTCACAAAAGTTGTCTCCTCCGTCACCAGCCTCCCCTGATAAGCGTAGTTCTCTTGCAGGGGAAACTGCAGCGAGTTGTAGCAGCTCATCAAGCTGTAGAACAAATAGGTGACAGAGAGGGAGAGGGTGAACATGAATAAGATTTTCCGGGGCACTTTAGACGTGAAAACCGAAGTGCTGGACCAAAATGCCATCTCTGATAGCAGTGATCCCCTCAAAGAAGTGGCCAGACATGTTTCCACCCCGAGTCTTGCATGGACAAAAATCAACAGCAATAATCAGTCACTATCAGTGCTGCTCCAGCTTTAAAAAAAAAAAAGCCTGGAGCTGGACCGAACCAAGCTATTCCAAGCTAAATCGCATATTTATAAGGAAAGCCGAGGTGGTAGATATCGTTAAAATTCCGGGAGAATATCGCGTCCCCTTCTCTTCAGTATCGATTTCTTATTCCAAAGGCTGACAGACAATGTCACAATTTATTGGACTGAACTTGCAGATTTGAGAGGCTGGAGGTCTGGCGCCCTTCCAAATGAGCAGTGTGATGATGAAGGAAATCCTTGCATTTTAAGAAAGAAAGAGCGAGGAGGAGAGAAAAAAAGAAGAACAAAATTAATGACAGAGTGTTTAAAGTGGGCTTCTTCTCATCCGGTCCAGTCTGCGATCGAAATCCATCAAGGCAACCTACAAATCCATTGAGTCTTCCAAACAATCCCTTGCGCGCGCTCTCTCTCTCTCTCTCTCTCTCTCTCTCTCTCTCTCTCTCTCTCTCTGTACTTTGTGTAGAAAGTCGGCAACCTTTTGCTTAAAAACATCCACTCTCCCCTCGGTGTATACGGCTGCAGCTCGCCGTCCTACCGCGCTTCTCACATTGCTCGACTCCTACGATGTGCGCACCGGCTGTGTGAGCTCATCTGAACTGAAGCACTGTGGATCCACACAGCACAACTTGTGTACACCCACTTTTTTCTCTCTCTTCCATCCGTGCACAAGTACGGTTATAAACGTCCGATTTCCTTACTTGAAAATCCTCCATGGAAAACTGCTCTTCCTCATTCAACTCAGCAGCAGAGATTAGGAATCACAACGTTGGGATACGAGACACCTTATTTTGTTCAGATTTCTCTTGTGTAGAAAGTTTTCTATAAAAGTCCATTTCAGAAAGCTGATTTTAAGCGAGATTACATTTTACAGAAAGCTCATGCCTGCACCCTGCTGGTTTTATGCGGAGCACCGCATACATTCATTTACAAAAAAAAGAAGAGGAAAATAATTTATTTCTGATAAATGTTGCGGGTTATAATGAATCAACTTGGATAATGAGCAACATCGTGTGTGGAATTACGACGGTGACTCAGGAGTGATGTAAATCCCCTCTAGATGTTTCTAAATGTAAGACAGCACGTGCAGAAAACAAGCCTGAATTCTGCATTATGCTCAGAAGGGGGGTACTGCTTACACATATTATACACTGGATTTATTATACATGGCTGCAGACTATAATTAGTGATGTGCATATTCACCAGACCTTAACTTGTACACTTTGTTGCTGCAATATGAGGATTTAAATTTGCACACTACTTAAACGTCTCCCTGTGTTGGAGAATCTCATTCATCACACACCTCCAACACACCAGGAGAGCTAGCGACACACTAAGCACTGGGTCCTGAATAATTTGCAACGCAAGGCTTGGCTCATCCCTAATCCACAATTAAACATATAAAGTCTTGTGTTTAAAGTGTAGATAAATGTGCATGTTGCTTGACCAAATGTGTCTCCCTGCGACTGTCTGTTACCGGCTCAGCGTGTCAACCAGAGCTGACACAAAGCCATTCTTTGACAGTGCTGTAGTGTTACTAAAGCACAACAATGAAGCAAGAGCTCTTTTGCATTCAGGCTGTATCAACCAAACCATAAAATCTGAGTCACCCAGAAGAAAAGATACCATGAGGTTCAAAGCAAATGTGTCTTCTGCATTTTTAAACAAAAAAAAAAATGTTCTTGAATCAAATAGAAGTGTTGCTGTTGTTGGTGCTTCTTCTGTTATTTAAAGTACTTAATATGATTTTCCAATAACAAAGCACTAATTTTCTAAAGTATAGTAAGTAAGAGCAATAGTAAGCTCTGACAAAGTCATTTGATTGGATAAGGGGTTCATATGTGGTGATATGGAGCACTACACAGAGAGTTTAAATTGTATTCACCACTATGCTTCAGGTCTTCTCACATGAGTTAAAGGGATACTTCACCCATTTGCATCAAGCTGTGTATCATTAGAAACATGGTAGTAGTGTTGAATGGTCGTGAATCCAGCCCTCATTTTGCCCTGAGACGAGAAAAATGTGTTTTTCTTTGCTTGAAAGTTTTCCTCACGTGATGCAAAAAGCGTCATATTGGTGAAGTATCCCTTTAAGCTCAATACAGTGACAGGTCTTTGTGCAGATTGATCAAACTGATCACCGCTTGCCAAAAGATCCCTCTTTCACTGTTTAACAAACGATCAAAGAATCGTTAAGATGAATGTTCATAATACAAAGCAACATGTGGGCATCTACAAAGTAGCAAAACAATAATTCGTAAGCTGTTTACTTTGTTTGTACTGTTTACTACTATTATGCTGCTTGTAGAACTGCTGAATGAAAGAAATCCCACAGAAAAAAAAGAGTTCTGTTGTAGTGACAATTGGCATTCAGCCTCTTACTTCTGATGACTTACAGCGATCTGCATCCATGGAGATATTCAGTACAAGAGAACTATCAATACGATGTATTATAGCCTCTAGGTTGTAAGCCTACATCTGTTTATCAGGAAAACTTGATGAACTTGACAATGTCTTGACTGAAGTGCTCATATTTATTATCAAATAGTTCAGCTCTACCTCCAGTTTTATGTCACAGTCTGTCTGAAATATCAAGTCATTTGCAAACTGGACCTGCATTCAAGCGATGCAGGTGATTGGTTGTGGGGGAAGACAAGTGTTTGGAGCACAATTGTGACTGGGTGTTTGGCAGTCAAGAGAGCGTAGGAGAGCTCAATGGGTTCTGCAGAAATTGTTGCATTCGTAAATTGCCACTCGTAGAATCAGAGGGCTCTCTAACAGGAACTGCCCTGTTTGTCAATCTGCACTGTTATCAGACTCCCTACCTGTCTCTCTGTCTGAGAGTCACCCTGACAGAGATTTCTGAGCATGCTCAGACACTCGGCCTGTGAAGTGTTTGCAGCAGAAAGCTTCAGTGTTAACAACACGAGTGAAGTGGTATTAAGATGGCCGCCGCCACTCAACGCTGATGATGAATTATTATCAGAGCACGGAGGAAAATATATTGACCCGATTTATCTTCCCTTTTGTTGCGTGCGTTATCTGAGTCATTCATAAATCGCTCAGACGTTGTCGGTCCCTGCGGGAGCTTTGAGATCAGATTGTGTCTATTTGCATTAACAAATAAGCAGTCACTCAGGGAAAAAGAGAGTTTATTGAAGTTTAGTTTGTGTCTGGACTGCGGCTTTATTGAGAACATAATTTACTGCTTTTCTCATAAAGCCATTGTCGAATGAGCATATTCTACTTAGCTTACACAAAACAAGTCTTGAGAAGATTAAAGCATTGCTGATGGTTTAAAACGTCACATTTTGTACACTTAAAATCAAAGTGCTTTTCTTAGTACGAGAGGTTAAAATTTCCGTCCCATCTCCTTGCTCCACATAAATTAGTCACAAACAAACCCTTGTGCCAGCACACGCTCAGCCTTCATCTCTCTGAGACTGAGTCTCACAAAGCCTCTGTGCAGCCTCGCATTAACATTCACCTCATGTCTAGATTGTATTCAGATATGAATTATCCATATTACATTTACACCTGGAATTAAAAATGTGTCTAAGCCATCCAATGTGTCTGCAGCTCCACTGCAATTACAATCCCCAATCCTGACAATATCCACTCACTGTTAATGCAAAATTACTCATCTCATTTGGAAGAAATATCCCTTCACAGTCTTTCAGAGGAGGCTGCAGTGATGAGTCGACTTTATACTCCTGCAGCGAATGATTGTGTCCTTTTTCTCTCTCATTTTAAAGTGCATTTTCCCCTTTTTGAATATTTACTGTATTCAATACAAGTAAACCTTTAAAGACGATATTAAAACAACTTATTCTTCATATCAAAACTATGTATCTTCCAGTATTTGTGCTGTTTGTCATCAGGGGCAGATTACAGGAGTTCTTCAGGGCTTTAGCTTTAAATCGTAAACCAGACAGCATTACACAATAATTGGTGGTCAGTGCATTGTTCTCTGTGGCCCCGTGCTTGGGGATACAGCCAGGCTAGACTTTAGGCTTTTATCACAGATGAGTCCAAAGACTAAAATACACTTTACAAAACACCAACAGGTGCATCTATGGTGAACTAACGCCACAACAGAGACAGAGCTCCTTAAGTGTCTGCTTCATCATCAGAAGAAAAAAATAGACTGCAACATTATCCTCGTCAAAGTTTTTTTTTTTTTTAGCGGCACGACACATGAATTGACCGTGCTGCGTATGCAAAATGTATCAGGCCCCTGGCACATTTTCAATAAAGTTACAGTACAGCTCTGAAGCTGCTGCACCGCCTTGAGATTTGGGTCTTCTAATATAAAGTGACCTGTTTTTGAACACTGCCACAGACTTAGCCGGTCTGCAAGAGCTGAGATGAACGGCCATTGTTAGGAGGTTGTGGCAGGTCTACATTGTGACACTGTTCAGTGTGATTTAAGTCACAGTACAGAGGCCACCACCAAACACTTTCATTTGAGTGAGGCTGACAGCAGAGATGGACTTATAGGCAGGGGTACAAATCGGTGTTACCATCAATTTATTGGAAAATTCTTATGAGAGATTTTGGACACTTTATTAAAAACATTATTAAAAAACAGAGTTCTGGTAGGACCCAAATGCAATTCAATTAAACTCAAAATTGTCTATTGTCTACAAAAAGGCTATTACACAAATTGGCATTGTAAGTGCTTAATGAACAAAGGACCACAGAGTCACAAAGAACTTAAGACATATTTGTGAAAGGGAATATTTAAAGATATCTAACAGTTACACAATAGTGTGTAAGTGAAAGGGAAACATTTTTGGTAGAACCCAGATGGAGACAAACTACACAATATCAATCAATCTTATTTTGTAAAGCGCCAACCCACTATGAGCACTTAGCAACAGTTATCAAAGTTACAGTGGTTTAGTTCCAAAAGATGTGAACACTGTTGTGACTACCTGGATGCAGTTCTACCAATTTGTTGGATGTTTGTGATGCAGCCATTGATTTGTAATGTGACTATCTCTGAATCATTAATGGGCCACAGAGTCACAATAAAGTAGGTTATGCAGGAAAGTTAAAAATCAAGGAGCTCAAGAAAAAAAACAATATACAGTATTTGCTATTTAATTCAGGAATTTTTAACATTGCAGCCTATGAATGAGTAATTTTAAACCAAGTCCCAACAAAGTAAAGTAGTTGCATTCTTATTAATGATGAAGCTGGGTAGAGCTCCACACTGCACAGTGTCAGCTCAGGCTCAGGAGAGTCTGCACTGTTTTTGTCTGTGTTTAATGGGGATAACAACATTCATGAGCAAAATGCCTTCAAGTGATACTTGAAGGCATATTCCTTGTGAAATTCTTTGAAGAATTTCTCGAAAAAATGATTTGAAAAACAAATATTTCTTACATAGTTTGTCTTCATTAGTGGAAAGAATTGTTCAAATGATTTGCATTTCATTCCAAAATGATGTTCTAAAAAAAAAACCCTCTAGAAATACCTACATGTATTGCAACAAAATGTGTTTACATCTAGCCAACCAATGAGGGCTGTTAGATATTTGTGGGCCTGGAAAATGTATTTGGATCAGTTACACAGACCTCAGAGGAAAGCCTTTCGTTTTTTCGTTAGCGTACCAAATATAATCAAAAATCTGGTTAATGCTTATGGGCCAAGCAAAGACATGAATTCTTCGTATCCAGAGACCTGAAGCCTGGGGCCGTGCATATAAACAAAACCTGGGATGTATAAACACAAACACAATGTGCAAATATGTGTCCCACTCTGCAGCAGTGCATCCTGGGTAATTCACTGTACATTTAGATGGGAATGGGCGTGTACTGGATGGCAGCAGAAAGAGAAATGGTTTGCGACAGCTTTGGACGTGATGCAAGAGGCATGCTAACATGCTGACGTTGATTTTTTGTTATGATTACATTTCTTATAAAATAAAACCATGGTTTGGTTAGAGAATAAAAATAAAATGATGTTATGTCAGCTAATAGGTGACTTTTGTGTTGAGGTGTGTTTTATTGTTTCTTTTATTTCAGTAGATTTCTGGAAGTTATGCTATGATGTATAACAATCTTACAGGGATGTTGAACCTTGTAAAGCAGTGTTATAAGCGATTAATGGCCTGGGAATTGGTGGAAAGGTTTTGAGGCCATAACTCCTCGCCACCCACCACCCTGGATTTGAACAATGCTTGGAGGTCATCAACACGGATGCTATTGAGAGGGTAGGATGCAAGAAGCTCATAAATTGATTTTGCATCCATCACCAAGTTAGAGGGATGATAAGACCTCCACTGCATTTGATCTTGCACTGATGTCAATTTTACTTCCGACAAAAAGCGAAATTGCTGTTCTGACACGTTTAAATATTAAACAAGTTAAGTTTGAGACTAAGTGTATTCAATCATAATGGTAATGTTTTTCTTCCTTACTTTAATACATTTATTATCGCAGCATTTGGACAAATAATTAGCGAACATCAATGAAAGACATGAGAGAAAAAAAAAACAAAGAATAATGTTCTCTTTAGTGAGGAGCTAAATGTCAATCATATTTCTATTTCAGTCAGGATGTTTAAGGGTTGCTGATCAGTTGCTAAATGAATTTTGAGGAGTGAGGTGAGAAAGAAACAAAAGGCCAAATATGGAGAAACATCACGAGTTATAACAAATGATAGCTAATTGTCGCAGCTGACAGATATTGATCTGTTGGCTATTAAGCTTGTTCTTGGCAATGTACAATTTCCCATGATTGTGATTTATGACCACAATAATTTGCATTGATGGGAGCTTTCTGTAAAAGTGTGTTGTTGTTTGTCTGTACAGGTTCATGTTTGTTATTCTCTACAAATCATATCCAGAAAAAGCCTCTGATCGTCTATTAAACGCATACAAAACAGTCTTGAAGCTCCTTTTTACAGATCTTACACATTCAGCTCTCCCTCAAAACAGCAACACAGCCCTTCTATCCAATTTTTGCAAAGCTATGGAAACTTTTGAGTGGAATGTTTAAACCTGAATAACCTATTGGTCACTTTAGCTGTTTTTAAACTGCTAAACTTGCCAGCATACTTCAGCAGGGTCACTGCAACAACAACTGCCACAATTTTATGGGATCCACACTTAGCCAGCTTTTACAGGTACATGTACTGTAAGTAAGGGCACATTCCATGTTTAGGAGATATTTTGTAGATTTTTGTTGACATGTGAACCACAAAATAACCCATTACTTTTGTCGGCTTTGATTTTGAACAATCTTAATTTAATAAAGAAGTAGGTTAACCTACTTATGTCATTTGTTGGCCTCCAAAAAGAATGGAACGTGACTTTCTATCATGTCATATTGTCTTAAAAAATTAAGCAGCATTTACATTTTTAATGAATTCACAAACTTAAAGTCTTAGCATGGACTTGAGGAGTATATAGTTTTCTTGATAAAATGATTTTTCTTTTACTTCTAAAGATGACTCCAGATGGTAAAAAAAAAATCCAAGCATAACAGCAATTGTTAAACTAATGTTTGTTTTTTCTTTACTAAGCATCATGACATCAAATTGACCACACAAATCAGCTAATAAAGTATCTTGCAGTTGTTATAATAAATATCTAGTTGTGTCCGTGCTGATATTTATAAGTACATTTTGGAAGCAGAAATACTTTTAAACAGTCACTCATGAATCTGATTGGCCAGTAAAAGCATCAATAAAGTGATAGTGTTTCTGGCAGTTATACAGTTGTGTCATCATCATCTTTATACAAGTGCTGCTTTTTTTCCCAGCAGTTGCAACACTGCAGAGTAAGAGCAAGTCTATTAGTCGACAGCCCCCTTTAGAGAAGAACTAACAAACAGCTCTTGTTTATGGTGGTATTCCTGATTCGTATACTTTTACTGCGCTCATATTGTCTTCTCTGTTTTTCAAATGGCCGCAGTGTCAATGCTGAGGTGCAATGATAGATACCATCCTTTACCTGATCAATAATTCTGCTTCCCTCCAATGTTGTCCGGGCTGCCACACCGCCGACTAATTAGATGATAAAAAGTGATGGATGTGTATTAGACCTCGACTGGCCCTTAAGAGAAGTCCTCTGGGCATTGTCCCATTTCCAGCTGACCTTTTGAATCCCAACTTTATTGTACGTGGATGCAGTTCCACCAATTTGTTGGATGTTTGTGATGCAGCCATTGATTTGTAATGCATTGAGATAGATAGATAGATAGATAGATAGATAGATAGATAGATAGATAGATAGATAGATAGATAGATAGATAGATAGATAGATAGATAGTATTTTTTTATCCTTATGTTAATCACGCAGAAAGATTCTCTCAAATTTGCTCCCAGATAAGTCACAGCGGCTTTCCTGGAAGAAAGAGGAGACAAATTATTCCTCCTGGAGTTTGCTGTGCCGGAAATTCCAATAACCTCTATGAAAGGTCATATGTTCAATATCATCCTATGGGGACGTGGGAGCCAGTCGACCCTTACTAGAGGGAAAATGAAGAAGGTGTATATCAAGGCGACTCCGGGTTAACTTGGATCGAGTATTTCCCAGCAGGATCAGAGAGAGACCACTATATGCCCTCCTACAAGCAGCTACAAAGTATTTGTCATTTGACCCATTTACCATCAAAGCATTGTACTTTTAAAAAAATAAAATAAAAACATCTTAAGGATTTAAACTTAACTTCAAAATTGTTTGTATCTCACGAGGGCAAAAAGTAAGACTGTTTTTCCCCAACTGCAGAGAATGACCAATACTCTGTTTTGAAGCAAAAACTCATTTCAAGACTCTCCTAATCTCCACCTCTCATCTACTGCTCCACTCACACTCTCCGCTGCTCAGACACAACAGCCTGAACGCCTTGTGCTCAAGCCAAAATGGTTAACCCAAAACACATCTCATAACTCTTCAGCATTTTGCATAATAAATATCTGAAAGGTAATCAGGTCTTTCATGTTTTTTGCCTCTGAAAAATGAAGAGAATGTTTGTTTTTTTTGATGCGCCCTATAAAACAAATGCAATCAATGTTTGGGTAATGTGCATGTCACTGTCTTGCTTTCTTATGCTTAATCAAACACTTTACAGAGGAGCTGGTGTATTCCTCCTCTTTACTCATATTGTTTACTCATGCGTTTTGAACATGTTTTCTTTTTTTACTCATCCTCCCATTGTGCCAGCATGCTATCTTTAGGGTGTTGATGTTATACTGATGCAACGCTTGGCCCTACTGAGCCTTTTTTTTTTTTTATTCCTTTAAACATGTCAAAGCACAGGAGCCAAATAAAGGGGACTACAATTAGAGTAGCGGGGAAATGTTCAGTTGCAGGCGTCAGTGCAGAAAAGCAACATCTTGAATTAGTTTTTTTTTAGGAGTTTGCTTCAAAAAGCACTTCACTCTAATGACCTATCAGTGGACAGTGTCTTGAATTTATGACATCCATTGCCCTTTCCACAATTTGTGATTTGGAAGTCAGTCCCAGCAATAATGTTCTCAGTGGAGTTGTTGTAAAGCCTTACTTTTCCCGAGGCGTTGCAGTCTGGAGCTGGGTGGAGTGATCTGCCTGTGACGCCCCAGGCCTTCTCCGGAGTCGCTGCTCCTGAGTTAGCAAGACGTCCCCCGGTGCCTCCCAGGTGTGGCTCCCTCAGCATAATTAAGGTGGGATCTGCCAGGGCTTCTGCGCCACGGTCATTCATCAACTGGATCACCCGCAAGATTAATGTGCACTTGCTGCAGTGCTCCAATGGATTGCTGCCACTTGCTGAGATCATTAGCGTTGGCCCCTGTATGACTGCAGCGGGCTCCGCTCAGTGGATCGGGAGATTTGCAGCTTTGCATACTAACTGAACGGTCCATCATTGCCTAATTAAGGGATTATTGGAGACACTTGTGTCCAGTACCCTGGACAGTAAACCATAACTGAAGGGCAAACTAGATAGATTAGCTCCACCTGCTTAGTGGCAAAGTGCAAAGTAATGAAACTGCTGACAAAAGTAAGCTCAAAGGAGAATGAGAAGGGAGTGTGTGATTACACGCCATGTAAATCACAAAGGAGCTCAGATTTAATAACTCAGATTTTACAGCATAAGGAGTCCAGATTGCAACATTCCACCATTCAAACACTGTTAAGCTTACTTCATTCTGCTGACATTCTCATCTACAGTACTTCATTAAAGACTTGCAGAGTTTGAAAGGAGAGAGTCATAATCTGCTTGATTGGCCAGGTATGTTTGGACCAAAGAACTTGACTGTGGTTGAATCAATAAAAACTCTGAAAAGTGAAATATTCTCAAATGGTTGAACTTTTTTCATTGATTCTGTACACATCAAGATATTGCCAATTTTCTCAGCAGTTAAAAAAAACCGTATACACTTAAAACACTTTCAATTAATTTACTGTACTAATAACAACAATAAAAAGAGATTTGAAATTAATAAACATTTAAAAGGCAGGAAATAAAAAACAAACCTCTTTCAATATGAACTCTCCACTAACTTACAAAACAATATTTCATCAACAGTTTTGTTTTAGCCACAAAAATTTCTCAATAACATGAAATTGTTTTTTTTTTCTGTTTTTTTGTTGTTGAAACCTTTAAATTGAAATTAAAGTTGTGCTTGTGTCCACCTGGTGAATATACCTTCTCTGTTAACTCCCTTCACTCGCTTTTTTCTCTAGTCAGTCTGTATGAATTCCTCTGGGATATATCTGGCTGTTTAGCTGCTAAAAGCTCTGCTATGTTCACCATTCAACTCGTCATTAACTTTGTATGTCTGCCATTTGGTGCGGAGCAGGTGGTGTACAGAGAGTTTTAGGAGCCTCGCTGAAATTAGCTGCCTGCTGTGGCAGATAAGACTCTAAAGGAGTGGTGAGGTAACACTGTGGGACAGACAGCAAGTGAGCTGAACTTTGCAATAAGCTATTTATAGACTATCCACATGTCTTTTTCTGACGATCAAATAACTGTTTTCCTTCTCTTTGTTATTTCTACAATTACACCAAAGAGGTACGCGTGTTATATCATTGACAAATGCTGAGTTATTATCTATCAATGGAATCAATACATTTTTTTTTTATAGACAAGGTGCCAAAAAGCTGTTGTTGAATGGAGCTGTGCATAGTTTCCATACAAGAACAATCTATGTGTGAGCAAAACTCCAAACCAGTCAATTATTGATTATTAGTGAAATTTTATGTGTGAGAAGATATATAATCTAGTTTCAATTCACCACCTCACCATCTGTGTCGCAAAATTCATCTGCCTCCAAACTGTTCAAATGCAGAAATGACAGTTAGATTACTCGATGCCCATTTTCCATCACAACTGTTGCGTGGGAAGTGACTTAGCCTACACTAGTTTCAGGCCTTGATTTGAGTGTACGCAACAACTTTAAATGAGACCTCAGGTATAGACTGCATTTTGTTGTATCATTTATTGAACTAACTTAATCTAAAGATGAGTTTGCACTTAGTAACAATGGCATGGGGACACCTCCCATAAAGGATGAATGTGCAACTTTGTATTCCACAGTCCCTTAAGCACCAGCATGAATCCAAACTGCTGTTTGTCACACCTCCGCCATGCTAAAAGCCTCTGATCTCCTCCAGCCAGACACATCCAGCCCCCCTACACTTGAGTTCACGGCGTGGAGTTTATGGCAAGCTGACACACTTGTCCTTGTCTTGAGTTGCAGTGGCCTGTGGCCTCTATTGTTGTGTTGGCAGGCTAATGCTAGCAGACTTAAGTTAGCTCGTAGCCAGCCTAGCGTTGGATAGAAACACGGAGTGATCTAAAAAGCTTACATGACATTAAAATAAGCTGCGAGTAGGCTATGCCATGTATTTTTTCTCTCTCTCGTCCCTAACTAAAACTAGTTTTATATACAAGGAGAGGAGACAGCCGCCCCCTCCATGAAAACATGAAAGACAACTCCGACAACAGGAGGCTAGCTGACGAGACTTACGCGTCTTACTCATTCATGACTCAAAGACTAATTTACAAAGGATATACTTGATTTCTGTTATATTTATGTGTAAAATGTTACGCATTATAAACCTTGAACAGAAATAGACATGTCATCTGCTACAACTGAATGGACCGAGAGTATCAGTTAAAAAGGCAGAGAGACTGATGAATAGAAGCAAACAGAAGACAGGACATATATGCACAACAACTAAAACAACTGATTATATAGACTGGCATAAGCAATCAAAATGATAATAGTAGTTATTTGAATAATTGCTGCAGGTATGCTTTTATATTTGGGTATAAAGTCTCAGTCTAACTGCTATCATAAAAACAGCTAAAACCTTCAAAGTGCTTCACGGTTGGGTGTGTAATACTTCATAGTATTTAAATTACCTGAACTTAATGTTTAAATGGAAGCCATTAAATCAGAGAGAAGAGCAGATTAAACTTTAACAGGAAACTCTGTCATTTACGGTGGAGGATGATGATTATGTTCTGCCATGTTGCCCTATACCCGACATAAAATGTGTAATATGTAAAAGTGAATGAAAGCATGAGGAGCCAACACTTGTTGTGTGTACACCATTCGACAGTTTCACATTGAGAGGCGAGGGGAGGGCTGAGCTCCTCTGGCTGTAAGCCTCCCTGTATATGAGGCTTGTTTTTCATTGACTGTGTCAGGAATCAAGAGGGCTAATCCCTCAGAGACTTCAGATGAAAGTTTCAAAAGAAATAATGAAAGGCGTACTGCCTGAGGGTGCATATCGGGGTGAACGTACAGCAAGCTGGAGAGAGAACAGCAGCGGCGCACAACAAGCAGCAAAGGAAGAACATAACAGCTTCCCTTGCTGCCACCCCCACCAGTCTAACTATAAATCACATATTCTGTCTCCAAGACATAAACAAATACGCAGCAGAGCACATCAGAAACTTGGCACAACATGAATACTTATAACGTTTTGCAGCTTGTACTTTTAAAATATCTGAATGATCCATAAAAATGACGAGAGACTTTATAAAAGGGAACAAGAGAACACTGTTTTTCCCCCCTATTGGCTGAGTATCAAGATGTCTTTTTCTAGAATGAACAAATCTTCCAACATGAAGCATTTGCATATTTTGTGACTAAGATATATGTAATTACGGGGATGTGCTGTGTATGATGCAAAGCTATTGAATCAGAATTGGCAGTAATTTTTGGAAATGGCTCTCTCTGTGTGGTTTGAGTGTGTGTTTGTGTTTATTTCTCTGTGCCTGTGTGGGTGCATGGGTAAGTGCCATGTGAAATCTGGCCACATTGTAAGGTAGGTAGATATGAAATTTTGAGACCATTAGTTTCGCATTTTGAGAGAAAAAACAATATAAATTTGCTTTTTTTATTCAATAACTATGTTTAATTTTGGTTTGCACTGCAGCAGCTGCATATGACATAAGATTGTTCCTGCTGTTTAAAGATAAATTGGCATGCCGAGACATAAGTCAGTGTCAGACATTCTTTTTTACTTCCATTGGGCTTGCATAAACAAATCCTTCTCGTTCTCCAGTAGACTCTGACCCAAGGGCCTGAGCTGCTCAGAGTGTGCACCAATACGTCTGAAGTGACCACATTTGAATGCCATACACCTCACGGGCCATGTGCGGTGAATGGAGAACACCCCTAATGGTGCTGCCAGAGAAATACATCTGCATTCTGCTGGTCATGCAAATGTAAATGTCTTTTTTTTTTTCTTTATTCCTCCCACCACATGGCAATGATTTGTATGTAGGGCCAGGCTACTTGGCCAATAAAGCTCACAATTATTTATGTGCAAATAAGATTTTTGAAAGACGGTGTTAAGTCAAATTTCTTTACACAGGGAGATCCATATAACAGTTCATAATGGGTGGTGTAAGTGCTGGCAGCCACAGACAAAGCAGACAAGCCATATTTTCACAGAGGCTTAGAGCATTGCTCGTAAAAAAATTGCTATTTTACAAAACCTCCACTCCTCTTGCTTTGCCCTAGATAGCTAAACTATAATTAAATGAGTGCTAAAACCTCCGCCTATAGTTACACAGACTTACATCTCTGGTTTTATGGCAACAGAAACGCTCTCTGTGTATTCAGCTCACTCAATGTAATTTACCTTCCAGCCCAGTGTTGAGCACACAGCCAGCTTGTAAAGCACACTGGTAATATGCTTTCTGCTGGGAACAGGTGCAGAGTGACTGGTCAAATCAGCATCAAATGCTTATGTAATAGCAGACTGTGTAGTTCCGTGAATACTCACTTCCTACAATGGCTAGGTCCAAGAGACTCATAATCACATTATTATCATGCTCTTGTAAACCTTGACCCCCCCCCCCCCCCCCCCCCCCCCCACACACACACACACATCAATCAATCTCCCTATCTGTAAGGTCAATTTCACCCACCTTCAAAAAAATGCATATATGCAAAGCTTAGAATTAAGATAGGCAATGTCTACCGCTGTTAATTAGCATGCTTACTCATTATGTAAAAAAAAAAAACATTAAGTAAAGTGCAGCTGCGGATGACACACACCCGTTATAGCTTTTAACAGCACCGCTGTGTGTAAGTGCATCCTTGCAGATGATCATAAACTCTAAAGCTTTGTTTACACAGCAGGTGTAGCGTGAGCAGCTTTATTCCCTCACATGTTTACACAGGATGTTTTTTCGGATGTGCTTTATAACAGAAGAAGTGAGACCTGAGGATTTTGATCCACTTTCACGTGTTTGTATTTGTTAATTTTAGGTTTACACTGCTTGAAAGAACACTGGTGGTGCAACAACCATATCTACTGTATTCCATCTGTCCTCCTGATTGAAACTGTCTAGCTGTCGGCCTGGCGGTGCTTCCTGAGTCCCAGACGAGCTGTGAGGAGCGCTGCACATTTTCATGCACAGAAAGAATAGCGGAGGGAGGCAGCTGTCTCTGATTCTCCACCTGATTTACCAATAACTGACATGCAGAGCGGGTTTTCACAATAGTTCTGCTCTGCTGAGCTGGGATTTAGTTTCACACGTTGCATCAGATGTCAGAAAAACAAGAGGGTCAGAGTTTATTGCAGGCATCAGAAAAAATAAATCAGATTCAAGTCCCCCCTTGGGGACTTTGATAGCAAACCTGAATCACATCTTTCTGTTGCACACCTCCTCCTTTTCCTCCTCTTCCTCAGCTATTCCTCTTGTCGAGTGTTGTCACAGTCTCAGTGTAAACATCAGTTCTGAACATTTTCTCTTAATGCACAGGTTACAACTGATGGCTGATGAAGCTTTAACTGTGGCAGCCTTGAGACTGTGTAATAGAAAAGCCGTCCCAGAAGTATCAGTGCAACCAATGGTTAAACTGTTGCTAAACCCTGTTCTAATTCATTAGCTGTTCACTGTGTGAGATGTTTTTTTCCCCCCCTGACGGACCATTTAAGCTTTTAACCCACATGAGTTTTAACTCTGATGCGTCAATTATGCGCTTGGCACTCAGTAGCAGCTTTAAAGAAGACATTTTTATTGAATCAAATGCTCCATTAGAAAACGTACATTTCATTTTATTAAGTTGATTTCAAACGTTTTGATGAATTGTTTTTGGAGGCATGTTTGCATCACTGTTCATTTCGTATGTGTTGGATGAGCTGCAAGAAAAAAAAGAAGAATTTTATGTTCCTTCCTCTGAACAAGCATGGAGTAATTTAAAGGATTTATTATAGCACAGACCTCCTGGGTGCAAAGGGAACATTTGTCCAGACGTGAGATTCAGGATATACAGTACCTCTCCATTCAGAGAGGACCAGAGGGTAAATGTTCGCATGGACAAGAAATATGTTCCTGCTCACTGGAGTTTGATAACAGCCAGACAGAGGTTAAGTTTATCCACTATGTCCAGAGATAAAGATTCCAGTTTATTTATTTATTTTTTTCTCCATTTCTTCCCAGATACGCTGAGTTCTTATCAGTTAAGTGTGACATGCTGGAAACACAGAAAGCCCAAAGTTGTTAAAACATCTATCTTAAGGCAGAACAATTGTGATAAGAAATGATTTTGGTTTTTGTCTCGTGATTAATAATGCGTCATCATTTTTTGATCTTTTTTGAGCGAAAAACCTCATTTAGTTTAGCCATATGAAATGATTCAGAACTTTTTGCTGCGATGCAATATGTTGCTTTACATTACTGTACTTATGGAACATTATATCATATTTTATAATGTATTTTTTTGTTACCAGAATCTCACAGTGGCGCAAATTTGTAATGGGATACTTTTTTTTTCTGTCGTAAGACTTATGCAGACCAAAAACAAAGGGCTGAAGGGGATTATTTCACATTTTGTGGGTCGGTGGAAAGGTAAAAGGTAAAGATTTTTTACAATAGGTCCCCTTTAGTGGTAGTGTTGATGTGTGTCTCTTTTTCATTTGATCAGCACTATCATTGTTGCAGATACAGTTAGTACAACTACTGGCTAAATTCTCCACACTCTACTCTTATTTTGACAAATGCATCATCTTCCAGATATCAAATCAGGGATCAAACGGTCCAGAGACTGAAAAAAGTAATGGTTTTCAATTTCTGCTTACAACATATGAATATAGAAACCTGAGTGGGTGTATGAAGCCTGCAGAGTATATAAACGTATAGAATCTCTTGGTATATGATGTACTGTAGTCAGAAAAGGAAATATTCAAACAGCAGCTCCATGTTTTCACCTTGCGTGTGCTGAACACCATGTGAATAGCCCACAAATTAAAGAAAGACCTAAAAGAAGCCAAACAAAAACATTCATCCACCGCACAGTGAAGGTCACAGGGAACTCATAACAGGCTGCACAGGGACCTTTACAGATGCACACCACGTTGTGAATAGAAGCAACCCGAGCTGTACCATCAATTGATGAGACTCTGCACTGTCTAATTAGTCTTATCTGTGCTTCACAAGAACAAAAATATGTCATTAAATAGAAAAATGAGATAGAAATGTTTGAATGTGACTGTCCAAAGCATCATGAATGGAATATATCACCAGTTTAATTCCTAATTATCTAATCATTTTGAAGCTCTGCCGGTGTCAGTGCCGGTTTTATGGTGGTGCCACGGGTGATTGTGCCCAAAATGACAAACGAAGATTTCAATTAAAGATGGCTTTCAAGGAGGAAAATTATACTGGTCTGTCTTACTAAATCCTTGATGGAGCATCAAAAAGCAGGAGGAAGTGAAATTAGTGATGATCTGTGATGAATCAACTCCTAATGGGCAGCACAACTTAGAAAGAAGGATGTGTACCCTTTTTGCATTCAACTGGTTTTCTTTCACCAAACCAAACAAATACAACTTTATTACCACTCAATCTCCATGTGTCAAAACTGTATCGAGGTCCATCTGAACCACTTGAAGTGTTCATTTTTTTTCTGTGATGTAAAGCTAAATGTTTCCAGCGGAACGATGACATTGTAACTGTAATGAAAAGTGACCGGAGTGCACAATGTTGTTGAATGAATGTTCACAAATAAGACAGCTTCTTTATCAGATGATAGACATGTCTGCAACGAATTCCCCGGCAAATGTTTGCACAGTATACGCAGTATGCAGTTGAATTTTTAGACATCAAACAGTGTCATTACGTCTGCCTGCATCAAGGACACCTCTCGCTTGAAACAATTCTGCACTCCACCGCGGGCGAGTTGTTACTTCTCGGCAGGTGCCTGTTGCAATTGGAAGTACATAAATCATAGAGTGGGAAGACTGTCAGCTGTGATGACACTCCTCATAAACACTGCTGACCGCTGGCCATGGCATTGTACTTCTTCATCAGCCTTCTCCCATCAGAGAAGAGTGCTGAGGGCACTGTCCACATCCTGACTCGAGGGGAGCACCAAACTCTCTGTCTGACGGTAAAAAAACAAAAAAAACGTCTGGAGTGCAAAGCTTTGAATTATACTGATGTTTCCCTGGCAAAAAATTGAGGGCCAAGCGCCCTAGGCATTGATGAAGCAAAACAAATTTTGATTGCAGCAAGTTTACATCACATTGTGATACCAAACAGGCTTTTATCAACCTTGGCAAGCTGGGCCACCATGATTGGATGTTTGCTTCATATAAATATTTCTCGAAAGGCGATTATTATAATGAATACAGATGGAAAACAGAGACTTGAAGTACAGTAGTTCTACAAAACTAATGAAGTCTGATGATAATTCAGTGAGGCAGCGTTTGATTTAGTGGTTGAAGAATTATTATATAAGAAATATATATACAGTGAGCTAATACAAAAATACTTTATGATATGTCTTCATAATAAACTTAAGTGCTTTTCCAGACAATGTGCTGTATTAGCAGAATCAGCAAAATAAGAGCACAAAAGAAACTTTCTGAGTACCTGTTACATCCGACGTAACTACTGAAATATCTCTGATGGAGATGGAGGTCTATGGTACAAGGCCCCCAGTGTCCTTGTTATTCCATTCCTTGCAAACTTCCCAGCTACATGCATGATCTTCACAAGAATTTTGTATCCCTACATTTCAAGACCACTCAGAAAAACAATGCTTACAAAGTGTCTTCTAATGCAATAAAACCCAACCAGAAATGTACAATTATAACAATTCCAAACCAAACATACAGGTAAATGCCATCATGGATATTATTAAAAATAGTAGTAATACCGGATTTCCTCAGAAATGTCTTCAGAAATCTTCAAAATTCAGAATTGGTGTTTTCAAAGGAAAGGCACGTCTCTCAAAAGTTCAGGTCTCTCAATAAAGAAAATGCCTTCACTTCAGTTCTTGAGCATGTGAAAAAACCCAAAAGTATCGTGGTTAAATGTGTTCCAGCTTATCAAGTGTTTAAGCTATAGAGACTGAAGATCATTTCTACATAGTGGCAGCCATTGCAGGTCTGCTTTGATTACTGTAATATGGTACACATTTAAAATTCCTGCTGCAACTTTAAACAAGCTGGAGGCTGGCAATTGATTTTTTTTTTTTTGGTACAGCAGGCAAAGAGAGTTGCTGTATTAGTCCAGTTGAGATCCAAGAACAGCATGGTTAAGCTTCTCGAAAGCAGCACGATAGAAAAACGACGCCTCAGAAGTCTCATAACTGTCAAATAATCTCCAGATCTCTTCCGATGTATGAAGTCATTGCTTTTGTTGGGCAACCTTAATAAGACTATCTTAGATAGGTTTGATTTACCTGAAAGATGTTCTATGACTTCAAACATGTTGTTTCTTTGAGACAGATTTAGTAATATTATGACAGTTTAGGAAATTATTCAGTAAGATTAGAAATAAATGTCTATTAGCATCATTGTGAAGCATGAAGCATTCTTACACAATATTTTGCCAAATTGCCTAAAGAAACTGAGCCCTGTGGTACCCCAAAATAAAAAAGTAAAAAAAGTTTGCTGGTTAACTGTAAAAAAAAATCAAATTGAAGATTACATTTTTGCCGAAACCGAGTCAAAATTTGGGGAGATAGTGAGACAGAGAGAGAGAGAGAGAGAGAGGGAAATGACATGCTGGAAATGATCCACAGGTCCTGATTTGAACCCACGCCACCCGCTTAGATCTTAACAGCCTCTGTTCATAGGGGCATGAACACTAACCACTATACTACCAGTGCCCATAAACTGTATATTTTATGGTAAAAAAAAAAACCTGGCAGCCATGGATGCCAGAGCCTTGCCGTAAAAAATGGCAGTAAAACGGTTCATTTTACTGTTTAGGTCTGACTTTCATTAGCAATTCTAGTTATAAATATACACTTTTTTACCATTGGGCAAAAAAAAATATTAGAGTGTACTTTAAGTCATGTGCAACTTGGAAAGAGCAATTCATTCACGCCACATTCTGATTTTTTTCTATGTAAGTGTGATGATGTAATGAACGTAGACATTATGAAGTTTACTTTGCAGACATGTCTGGAGGGCGTCATTTTCCGAACATGCTGCCTGTTGAAGTTAATTGGTCTTGGAACAACACACCACCCGAAAAAGGGAAATCTTCCTGACAGTCATTTACCACTAACCTGTCAAACTGGGCATGGCGTGTGATAAAGAGTACACATATCATGATATCAGAATATTTAGGCCTAGTCTCTTGTTTCTAGGAAAAGTAATCAATACAAGGAAGCTTCTTTTTACAATTACACACTCACTTTAATTTTTGTTTCAGTTTCATCAAGTTAGAAAAAATAAAAAATGACATTCAATATTCAATTTAAAGGGATACTTCACCCATTTGCATGAAGCTGTGTATCATTAGAAACATGGTAGTAGTGTTGAATGGTCGTTTTTCTCGTCTCAGGGCAAAATGAGGGCTGGACTCACGAACATTCAACACTACGACCATGTTTCTAATGATACAAAGCTTCATGTATATGGGTGAAGTATCCCTTTAAATAGTATCTGATGGAATAAAATCGTATTCAATTGAATTGCACTGAATAGTTCTACACTCTAATGAATTGGATCATAGCTCTATAGAGCATTAAATCAGTTTGAACAGTAAAGGAGAGATGGACAACCCTCATCACGTTCATGAATAAAGACGTGAGTGTAATGTTTTCCTCTGGTACATGTAGTTTATTTTCAGAGTGGATCAAAAGTCCTTGTATGAACCTTGTGTAGGGAGGAAACAGTTTTCTGCACTGAGTTCTAGGTATAATAGGTGAACAAATCCTATTTTTTTTTATTTTTGGCCGTAGGTTAGCAGTAAATCTCTTTTTCTCCTGATTGAATGCCTTATTCTCTGAAACTGGGGCTATGACTTTCATTATTTCCATGTTTCCCGCCTTGCACCAACAGTTTGATTTCAAATATATACTTTAATAACTCTCCATAAAATAAATGAGATGTGAATTTTGTTAGCAGCAGCTGCTTTTTTTCCTCAGGGTACCAGGAACAAAAAGGCTCCTGATTAATAATTCATGTGATCTGTTTGATCCCCATCATCATAGAAATGGTTTCCTCCAGCTTAATGTCCATCAGTCCAAAATTAAATAATTTTATGAATCAAATAACTGATGTCTCTGGAGGACAGTACACTTTGCTTCTTCCCTAATGTCTCTATTGCTCTAACTACTTTGATATCTGCTGTATTTCTACAACCAAGCGTTGTTAGGAGAAGGACGGAATATCATTTCAGTGAAGATTTCAGGCTGGATTAGATTTAAGCTTGCAAGGTTGTGAACAGAAGTACCCTCTTGACGCACAGGAAGGAACTTACTACACCATTTCAGTTAAATCTAACCAGGTTTCTGCATGACACATCCATTCTAGGGTAACATTTCAGTGTCTGCACCTTAAGGACCCGGTGCATTGTTGAAGGGTGACAATGAAATGGGCTGTAGAATGAAAAGTAAACTTTCATTATGACATGTTGCAGTCTGCCTTGCTACCAAACACTGTGATGCTTTTAGAATATATTAGATCCCATTTCTTTTCCTACCTTTGCGTAGAGAGATTAATTATAATTATTTGACATCAGTGCCGTTTGTTTAAGGCATTAAAAGCATGGCATGTATGTCCTTGCTTTTGAAATGCATAAAGCTTCAAGTCCATGTTACTCAGGCTTAATGGAAAGGCATTACGAAAAGGCAAAAGCAGTGACAGAGAATTAAAACAAATAGCTGAATTAATAAAACAGTCCAAGGGCTGAAGCAAGTTGGTCATCTGGCAATATTTCCACGCTGAGGTCTATAAACAACAGAGTAAATCATGTGTTAGATGAGTAGATCTCAATTCTTTAAACAGCAAAGTGTATCTGCATTGATCTGTTTTTCAATGTGCTTAATCAATACACAAAGAAATGTAAATGTCGTGTGTAAGAGAAGAATGCGCTTTTAACAGGTCTGATAAGTAGGCAGCTGTGTGCATCCATTGTTATAAATTCCTTGTGGCTGGATATTGTAAACATGTTTTCCTATAAAATCATACATTTTGGATTAAGTGAAGCTTTAAACACACATTTGCTTATAATTGTCTGTCACAAATCTTAGTTAGTGTAAAAGATGTCTTCTTTGTCTGTCTACAACACATCACATGGATGATAATGAACAGTCAAAGCAAAACCACGAGACAAAAAACAACAACTAAAACAATAACAGAATGGCTAACAAAGACAACATTTTACATCAGCCGTATAATGACTCAGATGAATCCTCTCCACACTCATCCTCATAAATCCAAATCTATCATCTAAGTCAAAATAAAAGAGGCACTAAAAGCAGAGAGTGAGATCATTACCATATTTTTAAAAGCTTTTGGGCATGCGTTAACACAATTAAGAGTAAGTTAATTTCAATTCAGGTTCTTTATGTGTCCTGCACAAAACATAAATAATCTGTTTTGCACATAGGTTTTACAAGGCTCAAAACAATGATGTGTAGGAATTTGGTTTACTGTTCGTTGGCGCCCACCGAAGGTCCTTTAATGCAACTGCACTTTTGTGAGACACCTATTAACCGGGAGTGACTGATTAGCTAAAAAAAAACAAAAGAAAAAAAAACAAACATACTGTGCATTCTAAATAAAATATAAGATTGGTCTTATAAGGCCAATATCAGGTTATAAAATTGAGTTACACAGCAATTGAAGTTTTAATAAATACTAAAGCAAACCTAAATGCTACAGATTGCATGCATTGACAGACCTCTTGCATGATCAATAAAGTAAAATCTTTAATTTTAGAGTAAAAAAGTTCAAGGCATCAGTGTGCACATTGACCATGGTCAATTTAACACGAGTAGAATGTGAAAATGAATCACATATTTTGACAGTATAATAAAAAGTATTGACAGTTTTCAATATCATCAAAGAAACGGTTCCATATAAAGGTTCAGCATACTAATCAAGGTTGTCATGTTTTCACAGTATGATCACGCACTGGTTGACATTCAAAACACAGAATTACCTAGAAATGAGGATGACTTTTACAAGAACGTGTGGAAGCCTAAAACAGTTTCATGTATTGCACATGCAGGATTTAAATAATAGGTAGTACTTCAGTTTTAATACCCAGAAATATTTGCCTGAGCACATAAGATACACCTGAGCTGAACACATGAATGGTTATTTTTGTTTGGGAGCAGAAAGGTTTCTTAAAACTTTTCCAAAAGATGAACTGAACTTTAAATGATACTCTGAAAATAAATAATGTAGATGTTGCATCAGATTATAAAATTATAAAAACTGTATTAACCTTGGGCTTGCAAAATGTGCTTCTTTATTTCATTATTATGCATTTATCTGCTTTTACAAGATTTCCCACCTGGTTGTAATTAATGATGACCAGCTAACATTTACGGTTCAAGTGGCCTTGATTGCCTGGTCATGTCGATTTGCCCTCTACAACATCAGACCTTACCTGTCAGAACATGCTACACAGCTCCTGGTACAGGGCCTACTGGCAGGTCTTCCTACATGCACTATCAAACCCCTGCATATAATATAAAATGCAGCAGCATGACTGGTCTTCAACCTACCCAAGAGCACACGTCACTCTGCTGTTCAACTTCCTACACTGGCTCCCAAATACTGCTCACATCAAATATGAAGCTCTGCTGCTCGCTTACAAAACAGCTTCAAAAACGGCTCCTCCTTACCTAAACTTGATAATCCAGGTCTACACTCCCTCCCACCCTCGCTCCCCCTAACTAACGTCCAATCTGCGGAGTCCCTTTGCGCCTTTAAAGAAAAAGCTAAAGACCCTGGTCTTTCAAGAATACCAACCACCTAAATGTTGATAATGATGATGGTTTTCATTTTATTGTTGATGATGGGAATGACGATGGTTGCTACTTATATGTATGATCAGACTTAAAACTGTTCATTTGCACTTACTGGCAATGTTTCCTCCTTGCTTGTGTTGTACTCTGATGTGCGTCGCTTAGGATAAAAGTGAATTGTAGAATTACACATCCTTGGTTTGCATTGTCAGTGCGCTAATGAATGTGTGATTCTTTTTCACCTAATATGTTGTAAACTCTTCTACAGAAGCACAGTGGTATTGAATGGCTTATCCTTCATAAAATGACTCAACCAACTGCCACCTACACACCCAATCGACAGCAAACATAAGCCTGTGTCACTAATGGGGGGAAAAATATCCCTTGATGGTGTAATCTAGGTCAAACAGAAACCCCTTCCTAGCAGTTGTTAGCCTGAATGAAGTTATCATTCTGCTTTTAATGCTATAAGAGCACCACTAAGTAAGACAGTGTGTATCTATTTCAGGGAAAGATTAATGGAAGAGTCCCCCTGAGCAGTCAAGCTGATCGGGGATTTTCTATACTTCAAACTCAGGCATGTAATCTGCTATAGTAAGATAGAGATTGCAGAGTTACACAGTTGGTACTGTATAAATAAGTATGCAGATTTGCAGGAACACTAAGGCTTTTAAATAAGTAAATGACTTTGTATAGTTAAAACCCCATGCTTGCCCTTTTAATACACTCTATCACATTATCAGGCAGGAAGCGATAGTTGGTATTGCTATGCTACCGTGACTGTGAAGGCACCTGATACTTTGTGTACCGATTCAGCAGGCACTGGATGCAGTTGAGCAGCAGAGAGCTGACATGCACCTTCATCACATGGCTTAAGGAGACTGAGGCTGAGGAGGAGACAGGGCCTAGTGATGAATGGGCTGCAGGCCTTGCTTCCCTTCTTCCTTTGACAGAGCTGCTGTAATCTGTTACAGAGCCTCCGTTGCCTCTATTAACTTCTGACACATGCACACCTGCACACTCACTACCACTGACCTTCCATTGCTTTGCATTCAATCCCATTCTTTCTGACTCCAAGGTAGGAGAACAAGACAGAGGGGTGCTAAATATTTGAGTGTGTTTTCTGTAGGTTCTCTTGCAGTGCCACTGAGCAGAACTCATTTATTTCTTCTGTTGATTTTACCAGAATTGATCGATGTGCACCCACCCTGTGAGTCCTTGTAAATCTGAGAAACTTAAATCACAACTTTTCAGTTAATATGATGATTAAATGTTTTATTTATCTGTTCACTGAAGCGTAGGGGAGTCTAACATTTGTTATTTTATTTGTTTATTTTTTACATAGGTTCGGTGTCTAGGAAACTGTAAGAATCTCTAAATGAAATTATGGAGTTAGACTAAAGAATTGATGTTATGGCATTGGAAACAACACAACATGCATTCTCCCCAATAGACTGTATAAAAATGGAACCCCACCCCACTGTGTACCAATAAAGACATGAGCTATTGAGAGTAAATTTGTATTTAGAACCAATAAATGTGTAATTTGTGCTGTCAAAAAGGGATTTTTAAACATGGGTGTAAATGGGACTTTCAGGGCTTCTGGTGGCTAAACTTAAATCCACCTACAGATTCTTGTTAACATAATTTCATGTAAGGTCAACAAAAAGCTGCATTTATATTTGCCCTTCTTTACTTAATAACTATTCTCTTACTTCAGAGCATCTCTTATTGAACCTCTGACACTGAAGCCCACGCATCAACTCAAAGAAATACTAAACATCTGCACCGCTTTATGAAATATATATTTTTTTTAAAAACATGCCCGAAACATTTGAACAACGAAACTGAACACACCTTTGTTCATACTTAACGGTTTTCAGGTAGAAATCTACAGGAGGAACTTCCTCAGATATTGAAAGTGGAAGTACTTATTGTCTTTTTGACTCTTTTAATCTCTCCTGGCGTGTAGCTACCTCTCAATATGAGGAGCAGAAGAGGATTAAAATCTGATAGCAGTCGACACTCGGTGGCCTTTAAGTGCCTTATCTGCCGTCTTAATGGGATCGAGAGCATATCCATTACTCAAATAGAGAGGAGAAAGGGTCAAGGAGAAAAGTATCAGAGAGATCTATGTAATGAATCTACAGAAACCGCAAATTTATTTTGCTGTGGTGGTGTGACTTTTACTTTGAAAATCACCTTCAATATATCCACTTTGTGACACTAAGAAATTCAGATTTATCGTACAGCATGTTAAGGTTTTATCCTCACTGTCTTTGTCTGCTTTATCTTCAAACCAAGGAGTGTAACTTCCTTTAATGGTTATGCTGTACACTTTAAATGTGATGTATGAAGAAGATTATATAACAGGGGCTAGAAATACAAATATAATGATCTGCATATAGTATGATTTCCACATGTGCTTTGATGGCTTGTATGAAGATGAACTGTACCACACAAAGAGATTATAACATGTGGGTATAAACCAGGATGTAAGGCTTCTGCAAAGAACAGAAGTCATGCCATTTAATCACTGCATTAAATTATGACAGAGTTGGGGTATTCAATAAATCGAGCCGTGATGTTCCCCCCGTAATTACAACTGTGGAGTACACAGTAAGAGCACGTCGGCAGGGTCAACCTAATCCCCAAAGCCTACAGAGGAAGTCAATCACGGTGAGCCGCTGCAGCCGCTGCAGGTTACAGAGGCTACTACCTGCATTTATTTACCCACGCAGATATAATTAACCCGACGATGAACTGGGGTTATTGAACTCATTCAGTTTCAGTCGTTAATGAGACAGGCCGAAGCTTCTCAATGAACTGAGCTGCTGATAGAAATCTGTCACACATTTTTAATCTCTACTCAATAAATGGAACATTACACCAAACCATAGAATGTTGAGCATATAAAATGTCACACATTATAACTTCTAGCTTAACAAACACATACTGTAGATACAATTGAATATAATATTCATGTGTGACCTTCATTTTAAGTTTCTAATACCTTTTGTTTTTATATCTGTGTAAATGTGGACATATATTTCCTTCTGTTTTTTTGGGGGGGTTTTTTTGTGGTAGGTCTGTTTAACCCTTCAGTCTGCAATTCCATTATTGCACCGTAACACATCTCCACCATCATCTATAAATTCACGATGCATTGTGGTGTTGTTGAGTCATGGCACGGGGGGGGGGGGGGGGGGCTCTGCATACACCAACAGTCGCACTAACACACAGAACTGCGCTCCCCTGCTTGCTTTGTGGAATCTGTATCGCCCCTGAAACGAAAATACTATGCAGCTGTGGTCACGAAAATGCAGCTAAGAATCGGCTCAAGATGTCCCCTCTCAACTGTAACGGGTGTCTTGCTTCTCGACTTGTTAATTGGACTTTAAAGGGTAGCAGTAAGTCTTGGCTAGAAATACTTACTCACTAACTTTTGGCTCAACGGAAAGTTTGCTGTCAGTCCCAGAGGCTATATTATCACCAGACCATAGGTGATAAGTTCTGAAATTGTCTGTATGTGTCTCTTAAATCATAAAATGTATATGTCTCTGCAAGAACAGATATGGGCGTAAAACTCAGTCAACTTCTAAGGGGATTTATGTCCACCTTTCCGTTCATCGATCTCCTCCTCAGTGACTACCACTGCTGCTGGTGAGAGACTCACGTCTAACTTCACATGGGTGGAAATATCACGTAATGAGACTCGGAAAGTTGACAAAGCATACATCTACACTCCTCCTCCTGTCCAGCTTCAATACATCCCACGATGGCAGTGTCATCAGTGTTGTCAAAGCAGAAAGTCACATTGAATCACACAGATGTTGAATTTTAACTGAACATCCTACTGAAGGCCGTGCACTCGGGTATTCACAGTCCAAAACTGATTTAAAGTGAGCAATGTATTGTTTATGAATTTATTGACACATTCTCATGGTGCACATTTCATTACTCTCTCTCTCTTTTTTTCATTAAATACCATACTTAAGACTCACCATTGTGAGCTGGACAAAGACTGCGCAGGTTTCATTTCAACAATAATTTAATGAAAACTAAGGCAACATATCCCAATGAAAGACTACTACTGATGGTGAATGTGTTTGTGTGGTGTCAAAACAAAGACAAGAAAGTTGACAATGACAAGAGAGAATGAGAGCAAGAGAGAGACTGGAAAGCCAGCCGAAAGGCCGAGACTACCTAGGTGCATGGCAACTGAAGGAGCACTGACACGTAACACCCTTGTAAACTGTTTAAAGTTGATGATAACGTAACGACTATTTCAAAATAGAGCTACATTTTTTTTCAAAAACTAGTAATGCTTTCGAAAGGAGCGTTCCTTCCATGCTCCGTCTTCATCCACCTCCTCCCCTCTGTGCTCCCTCAAAAGCCACGCCACTCACTTAAATGCTCTACAGCCATTGGTCCAGAAGCAGATATCAGTTCATGATTTGAGTGTAGGCGCGTGTATGCATCCGGTAGAGAACGAGCAGGGAGACAGGGAGGCGTGATTGGTTCATAAAACTCGCACCGAGTGCAGACTCTAGTGGACACTGGAGGCCACAAGCTCTGGCGCATGCTCTGCTGCGACAACACCAATGCATCACGCCAGCCCCCCACCCTCATCAACAACGACACAGTTGAAACTGTTGACAGCTTCAGATAACTCGGACTCACACGAGACAATAAACTCACCTTCGACCAGCACACAACGGACATTCAAAAAAGGAGCCACCAAAGACTGCACGCCATCCGGAAACTCAAAGGACTATATGTTGCCCCCCATCTCCTCCTCCTGTTGTATCAAAGCATCGTCCAGCCCATCCTGCTCTACTGTTCCTCCTGCTTCTTCAACCTACTCACTGTCAAAAACCGAACCAAACTCACCCGTGTCACAAACATTGCAGCCAAACTAATCGGTCTCCCCACTCCCACCCTGTCAGAACTCAATTCAAAGGCCATCACACGCATCGCACACACAATAGCACTGGACATCACCCACCCTCTCAACTGCCACCTCACCATTATGCCCTCCGGACGCAGGGACAGGTCCCTGTTGTGCAGGAGGGCGCGATACGGCAGAAGCCAGTCATTACAGCCCTCAATAAAAATCCACCTCAGTCCCAATCCCCGGTCCCCCCATAACCATATGCACTGTATGTCCTGTCACTGTATGTCCTGTTGTCCCACATGTATCTCCCTGTGTTCACCCTCTGTTGGCGCGCTGCCCTTAAAACTGTATACTGGTGAAAAAGAATTTCCCCTCGGGGACAATAAAATAAAATTTCTAAAGTCTGAAGTCTAAAGACATTGGTCGAAGCTTTCACGAGTTTACAACTGCTACACGTGACATTTTTTTCTTTATTTCTTTTTCAGACCACATCAATTATTAATTTCTGTCAGGATCTAAAGAGAATTTCAACCAAAATCTTAAAAAGTATATCTGGAGAAAATGACCAGCCCTGCATTCAATATATGATGTATAACCTGGAGGAAATGTGCAATGGCTCCTATGATAACGTGTGCCAGTAACACTTCAAAACAAGAGGGGAAAAAAAGAGTATAATAACAGTAATCTGACTCCCATTGAAATTACATAGAATTATTCTTCAACCTTTTCATAAGCTTGATTTACACGTACAATAAGCTTGAGATAGTTTTCGCGATGATAAACCGCAGTATGACTTCCACTTCATTGAAAAGCTGACAACCTATAACGGAAATAAAATATTTGTTTCCACAGTTGACAGGAATAGAAAAATGAAGTTGTAACACTCGTTGCTTCTCTTGGGCGCCGTAAACGCACACATAAAGATGACAGACATGTCTTTCCCACAGTGTTTCGGCCAACGGCCACATGGAAACACTGATAAAGACTGTGAAATCAATAGGCCACCCAGTGCTTTATGATCTTTGTGCAGCAGGAGTGCTTATGCAGCATCTGGCCTCTGACCCTCGAGTGAATTCCAACACTTGCTTTCTGTTACTGTCTTTTATGTCTCGCACAAACCCTGAAGGTCTAACATCCCCGGACATCAGAGGTCACAAAGTATCATTCACTTTTATTTTATTAGTTTCACCTCATCCAATTTTAGTGGAATCCAATCACAAGCGTAAAAAGTCCAGACCTGCCGCAAAGGGAACAGTGCACAAGAACCCATAACAGCCTCGGCATCCTTACAATGAATAGTCGCCTCTAACAAAGCTTCCTGGGCTGTAGCAACAAAGGTGAGAGTTCATTTGTTTTCATGAGGTGTGTCCAGGGCAAGAGGAAGACAAATTGCAAAGTGTGTGCGCGTGCATGTGTGTGTGTGTGTGTGTCTGTGAGGAGGGTGTTTGCTATTTGGCTGAGTGCCTCGTCCCTGCCAAAGCCTCCCCAGAGCGTCCCGCTGCTGGCGTCAGGTTCCTCGAGGGGAGGGCGAGGGTGGGCGCAGAGGGGGATATCATCTCCTGCCCACACAATCAAAATATAACATGCAGAAAGCCTTCCAGTGGCTGACTCAAGTAACGTAGTAATCCAACACCCGATGTTGCACAGATCATTAAGGTCATGCTCTGATCTTCGAGATGCAACAAACAATTGGTCCTGGCCATGTTTCACTGCGATGGATTCAGCTGTGAAGCATTTGACAGGATGGACAAACTTTGTAAATCTTCCGCCCCGTACCTCGTCTAAATCTTGCATGCTCTGGCTCCTCTATTACATTTAAAAATGTGGTTTTATATTCGTGTTGACCCCTCATTTGCAGCCAATGTTAGCTTGGCTGATTGGCTCTGCAATTTTCCCTTCAAAATTCGCACTTAATTGGCTTTCCCTGCACTGCAGACGTTCTGTGATTCGTCGTGTGTGTGTGTGTGTGTGTGTGTGTGTATGTGTGTGTGTGCTAAGATGCTTTATAGAACTGCCTGTATTCAGCGCATTAATGTGTGAATGGATGTGTCATGTGTAACCACATAGGAGTGTCTTGCAAGATAAGGGCATGATGCAACATTCTTCATGCTTTGTGTTCTCTTGAAGCAGCAGCATTTTTTATATATATATATATATTTTTTTTTTACACTTCAGCTTGTCAGATGAAGGCCTAGACTTTTATGGAAATGAGGGAACCCAGCCACAGGGTGTACATGTTGAATGAGGAACTAGAAAGAGTCAATCTATATTGGCTGTTCATCATCTTTTTTTTCCTTCTTGTCCTGCCCTGTTTTAAGTTCCAGTTTGAACTTTCTCCAGCTCAGCCTTTCATCTCTCCCAGAGCTGCCGCAATTTACACTTTGTCTTTAAATTCCTTCCTGTCTGATGTACAGTAGCGCATGGTTATCAGTTCACCTCGTGCTTCTCCCTCGGTCAGACCTTTTAAAAAGGTTGCTGGATAAATCACACAGGGCATTATACATGTCACTAAACCATGAGCCAAACGCTTTCTTTCTTTCTTTCTTTTTTTTGTCCAACCACCTACCAAAAACGCCCTCCTCTTTATTTAACGTCTGCGAACATATTCCATTTCATCTCAGTCTGAAAGCGAGGGAGAATTTCCCCTCATGTTGACATCATAAATCTGAACTAGATTAAAAGTACTACTACACTGTTGGGGAAGCTCTATGTTCTCATCTGTCACCTGTAGAGGAGTTCACACGGGAGACTGAAAAAAAAAAAAGAAAAAGCAGAATGGATGGCTGTACAACTACTGCCATCTGCAGTATGTTCCAGTCATAGCCACTTCTCTGCTGCTACTCCTTTCACTATTCAATTACAGCTGGAGGAAATGTGCAATGGCTCAGTGATTAGTGTCTATTGTATGCAGAACCAACAAGCATGAAATATAGAACAGAGTAATTACAGCCTAAACCAAGCAGACCTCAGGCACAGTCTGCAGAGAAATACCTTATAGGTACAACAAACATTTAGCAGCCGTGACTTTGCCTAGAAGAGGACGCTGAAAAACAAACAGCCCTTTATTATGTCTATTTACTGTGTCGGGCCAGTGCAATTTGTTAGTGTGAACAGAATGAGAAGAGACTCAGCCTGCAATGGTTGAAGAAAGGCAAATCATTGGGTGATGACTTTGCTGCCTTAAACCTGCAGATATCCCAGAACAAAATGCAAAAAAAAAAAACAACAAAAAAAAAACAGGAGGGACTAAAGGTGTTTATTCAAGGGGAACTCGTAGCAAATGACACCAGCACATCCTCTCAAGGAGCGTCTCTCTTCACAAATCAAGATCTAAAGGAGAAGACAATATAAATTTTCAATTTATATTCTGTCTATCACTGAAATGGGACCTGTGGCAATGCTGGGAGGACACATGAATCAGAATATCTGGCTGTTCAAACCCAAAAGCGTCTAAAAATATTCATCGTATTTCTCTCAGCATATGTGTGTGTGTGTGTGTGTGTGTGTGTGTGCTTGCTAAATGATCAGCAAATTCCCGCTTATTGCCAGATCTCCCACTTAAAATGCCGCCGATTTAGTGACCTTGATGCAGCAGCCTCGCGTTGTTAATACAATAGTAAAAGCACTTAACCTTGCTGCTTGGATTATGAATGTGTTCACAAAACAAACAGCACGGTCGCTTTCTGTGGAAGGATTAAGAGTCATTAAAATATTTCAAATAGATTTGTGCTTATCACTTAAAAACAGTGGAATGACCCTGCTGATGTACAGTGTGTAAGCCTGTGTGGATTTAATCTTTGTATGTGCACACGTTCGGGTCAAAAGAGCAGGTCAGCACAACCACAATCCCATCTAATCTGTACAGCTCGCTGTCTGGTTCCAATGCTCCATTTCTGGCACCTCTCTTTGTTTGGATTTAAACCTTCGAGCTTGGATGTGCTCCCTTATCCCCCAATCCCTCTCTGCACACATCCAAACACACTGCTTACAGACCTTTGACCTGCCACGTACGCTGTACATGTGCTTTCTGAGGGAGTCACATTTTACACCTGTGTAAATCTGAAAAATGAAAAATCCACTTGTATCCGCAAGGCGAGCGGTCACACATGACTGGTGGATTGCAGAGACGAGGTCTCGTACAGTGCTGTACAGGATACATACAACAGTGTGAATATTTATTGTGTATTATATTTCTTTCTATATTTTCTCATTAATAAAAACATTCATCACATGTTGAAACTCTTGACCATTATTAAAACAATTTCTACATCTACAGTGTATTACACAGAGTGCATCCTAACACTGATTTCACCGTCCTTGTGTAGATGGGCATCTGCATGAACTTTGCTCTTTGCCAAGATTTTCCAGGCCTCCAGATATGATCAAATTACCTGAGTCACGCCAGCTTCTACAGATTGAATGAACAAGCACCTGCTGTGCCAGTCTGGGAAGGGGACAGAGCTGGCAGCTTGTAGATTAAATAAAGCTGTCTAGTCCGTGCCAAGGTAATGGCTTCTCAAAGCAGAGTTAAATGTAATACTGATTCTGTGTCAGAGCTGCTTTGTTGGATAACTCTGTTCGGGGCATTGCGCAGAGAGCCTCGTTGCACATGTTGCCTTCAGGGCTCCAGCTGAGATGGGCTCATTTCTGGGTCCACTGGGACCCAAAAATAATCACTTGGTTTCAGTTTTAAATCCTGTCAGCAACAGGAAGTTGTTATAAGGAGGAAACATAAAGATACTTGTGCAGGAAAACATATTTTAACAGCAAGCAGAAAGTAATATATTTTATCTTTATATACTGTGCTGGGTACTAATACGGTATATGTGATCCATATAAACAGTAATTACTGGCACATGTACACTGATATCTATTCCTCTTACCCATCAATATCAATATAGCTGCTACTAGGCTCCTACATTTTCTCATTTTCAGAAAGATTTCTAATGTGTTTTGAATTAAAACCCAAATCATATGCCATGATAAAGGTTGAAATATTAAACATGCAGAGTGGAAATGGGGATATTTTCAAAGAACATTTCATAGACTCGAATTCTCCACAGTTCAACAACTGGTGAATAGATAAATAACACGTGTAATAAGCATGTAAAGAAATAAATAAACCAAAAATAAACAAAATAACAAAATGCATACATGAAGCTGACAGTTAATGTGCAGTTTATAAGTATAAAATACAACCTTAAATAACAAAACAGCAAAAATGTGTTAATGATTTTTTTTTCCCATATAAAATGAGTTATGGTTAAGGGAATTGCCATGAAAACCAAATGTATTAAACATCTTAAAACAGGTCGTTTTTGATCTGTGAGGTTAGAAAGGTCTCCCGGGTGAAAATCTGTCTAAAGCAAGATGTTTATATTTAGACCTGAGTCTAGCAGGATTAGGTTGTGCATAATAGAGATAGTAACACCTCTGCAGCAACATCTCATCCTGGTGGGTTGTACAAGTTTGGTTTTTGGAAATGCTTAGGAAACACCCACCTCTCGCTTTAAAAAAAAGCAATCAACCTTATTCATAAACTGTATCATGAGCCAAGCTCATACGCTTGTGTGCACTCTTTTATTTTTCTTCTTCTTCTTTTTTTTTTAATTCAGCCATTGTGCTGGAAATATCTGAGTTATGTCACAGCTTTGATGTTTGCTTCCATGCAAACATCAAACACCGAGCATTGTTGTCTGTTTTCAGCTTCAGTGGGTTCTATTAATGCATTCATTTATGAGTATTGGAACAGTTTCTTACTGACACCAAGGTCTATGTCATATTGATGGAATGTGCTCATTTCCTGTAAGTCAGCTGAACATTCTTATATGCACTCTAGAAAAGGAGACCACATTGTTCATGACATATAAACAAATACATAACCTATATCTGCATTAAGAAAGTTTTCAAATTATTGAAATGATTAAATCATAAGTCAAAATGTTCTCCATTATGTGATTGGATTGCTTCTCATCTGTTGCCTTCATACTACTAGAGGAACTAATGTACCCTAATAAACACCTCATGATTATTAGGGTACATTCCTTCCTGTTTCCAAAGTGAAAAACCTGAATCTGTACAGAGAAATGAGAGGCATCCGGAAATGTGTTTGGAGTACAACAAAATAAAACTACAGTATGGACAATAAGGATGAACAGAATATCATTAGTAATCATCCTTTCATTTAATCTGCCTGTCTCTGGCCACGTTTCACTAGGTTATTGGGACCCTTTATTCAGACATGTATTTGTTACTAACATGTATCTCCTCAATCAGTCAATCGAAAAACAGACAGAGATTTTTGTAACAGAGGATGTCTTTATATACAACACCATCTTTATTTGCATTGGTAGCTCTAATTGTTGGTGCTTGGGTTGTGTCCCAGTTCGGGTTGCGACCTGAGCACAGAGGGCGACTCAGGATTGAGCATGTTCTACAACGAAGACAGATTTCATGATGCTCAATTAGTGTGAAATAGCTTCGAAAAGTGCAGGAGGACGCTTCATGCTTGACCGATAAAATAATCAAAGAAGTTGCTTAACTAGTGCTGAAGTTTTATATCATAAGGAGCAACATTGTGTTGATTGTTGTCAGTGTTATTTGTTCTTTTGCTGGGTTTCTCTTCGGGGGTATGACAAGTGATTTGTGAAAAAAAAAAAGAAAAAAAGAAATGGAATCAGAGATGATTTTCAGATATTGAAAGGCAGACAATTTCACGTATTCTCAGTGATATAATCATTAAGCCGTTCACTAAGCATTACATTTTTCCTTAAATCAATTTCAGCTGAGAAAAATACTATTTCTTTATTCCATGGCTGCACACGGGTGGTTGCCATGACAAAGAATCAATCCTAAACTGTAACAAATGGCTTCAATTCATAGAGGGAAATGGTTCCCATTTGTCCCCAGCTGGTCAATACACTTTTGAGGTCCAGTCGAGAGCTCTTTAATGAATGTCTGCTAGCTTGTTTACCCTTGGAGACAGAGACGTAATTTCTGACTGCATGTCTCTGGCCACATTCGGCTGGGATACATGCCATGATTGCTGCAAAGCTGGATTGCTATGAAATAAAATGGACTGGGTTGATCAGCCCTTACACTTTGGCGTGCGGCGTTAAATTCAGCTCCGGTAAAGGATGGTGAAAATCACCCCAGCTTTGTATGCCATACTAGTCTCCCTGTTTTTAAAGGGCAGTGCTTAAAAATGCTTCACTGAGAAGATATGCACCCAATCACCAATAACCAAAATACAGGGAAAGGCTTTGAAGGCTGACCTATACTGTACGTGTCTGTTGTTGTGATGAAAGGAAATAAAGCTCTCTTTGCATTTTAACAAGTGAAGCACTGCGGGGGAGTTCAAGGACAGGGGCAAATTTGTAATCAATACCAGCTAAAGATCCTAATTTAGCACATTATTCATGTTGACAATGCTCCATGGTTATCGATGGATGGACAACATCACAGAGATGACAAAGACAAATAGGTCAAATAAGACTATTTATTAAAAAGGTGACGGACCACTACTGGTCAATGAAGTCTGATCAGGAAACTTGATGAAATGAGCTCAAATTAAAAATAACAATTGTGATTTTGTTCATTTTTCTTTAAATAATGCATTTGTTTGGATGTCATAGTGACAATCTGTTAAATTAAGGGGTCCACTGTATTATGCTTGTAAAAAATCACTACATATTGGGAATTTGTATCCGCCCCCAAAAAATCCTGTCGTCTTCGGATGCTTGCACGTGTTGAGATACTGAGTCTATAAACGCACACAGTAAGAAGAAAGATGATTCATACTGTTTCAGGAGAGACAAGGAGATATAAGGCAGATCAGTCTGTCTCTCATGCTCATAGAGGATGCCATCAATCTGGTGTCTCTGTGCACAATCCAGTATTATCCATAAACTACCATCTCAGCATGCCATGACTGATGGGATGAGAGACGATCAAATGTGTTTTGTTGTTTCCGTCCCTCCGGTTCTGTGCATACTGGCACGCTCCCTTACTGTATACGTACTATAGTTCCTCCCTCTCTTTGAGAAGTAGTTTTCAAGTAATCAACTAAAATTTAGAAATAGAATATGAAATAGAAAAACTGTAAACATCTCGTTATGCTACTGATCAAACATCTTGGATTACTTTTATTATGTTGAGCTCTCAAGTTACAAAGATTGAAAACCAATAACTGACAACAGACACAATTCTAAAATAACATGGGTTTTTTTTGGCTTATTTTCCTTTTTTTCAACAGGACAGCTGATAAATAAACAACATATTTTACATGCTATTTACCCCTTACAATTATTCAATAGTAATATCAATTCAAATAAAAAACCTCTCAAAGTAACGCTCGCTAGGTGCGCCGGTGGCGCAGCGGCAGCGCGCGCGCCCCATATAGCGAGGCTTTGCTCCTGTGGCCCATTTCCCGCATGTCTCTCCCTGTTTCCGACTCTATCCACTTTCCTCCCACTATCAATAAAGGCATATAAAGGCCAAAAATAAATCTTTAAAAAAAAATAAAAAAGTAACGCTCGCTGCTTAGTGGTTAATCAGCACCTGCTCCATGCGTCATTTTTTTTTTTTTTTTAAGAGAACCCTACTCTGAAAAATGGATTTAAGACAGATTTTACAGAAGGTTAATTTGTGAAACTAAAAACCAGACACTTTTAAACCACAGCTTTGCTAAATGTAGATTTCTTACTTAAAAACTATACATTATTATACTTGTCATATACATGAATATATAAAAAACACCCTCAAACCTTGAATGACATATTACAGTACCATTACAGTACCAGTAAGGGAACTTTGAGTAAAGAGAGAGGGCTGGCATTAGCAGCTCTGCAGCATCGTTCCAGTCTGTGAACACAGCGACAGTGTGAGCTGCAGCAGTTCATGCATGCTGCAGTCTGTCGGAGGTGATAGGGAGCCTCCGAGGTGTCACTGTATTGAAGGAGAAATGTTTCAGTGACACAAAGAAAGATGAACAGTCAATGAAAAATTTCACAAGTTTAGAATAGACCTGGGGTGAAGTTGTTGAAATGCTAGTTAATAATTTGCACATACTCATGTGGTATAATATGGTTTATTTAGTGCTTATAGAATATACAGAGAGGAACTATAAGCATCTTACAAAGTATGTAGAGATGTACAACATCTTGTACAAAATGTTCCTCTGAAGGCCCTGAGTAATATTTGTATGGCCTCATATATTCTTTTCTATGTTTCATATAAACTGCTTTGGAAGAAATGTAGCTTTTAATGTTAAAATAACTCTTCATTTAATCAACACATCTTGAAACAGTTGAGGATGAGGCAGTAGGCTAAAGGTCATTTTGATGCTTAGAATGAGAGAGAGGAAAAGAGGTTTGTGATGACAGCTGATGATCCAGCAACCGGAGGTTTTACAGTGTTGTCTCCCCGCAGCAGGTTTGTATAAGCTCAAAAAATTGTTTATTAGTTTGTAGTCAAGAAAGTAACAGTTCTAAAAAGATTAGCTCTTCTTTTATGTTCATCCCAAATCATCAAATGCATCGAAGAAAACTTTGCGTCTCTGATTTAGCAAGATGAAGTAAAAAACGTGTACTTCATATAACTCTTCTAATAACAAATGCAGACAAGAGGTCTTTTATCAGTTACATCAAATACTGTGCAATTCCTTCAGTTTGAATGAATCGGAATTATTGTTTTGTATCTGCTGATCCCCCTGTGAACAGGTCAACCATGAAACTTGAATGGCGTGATTTAAGAAATGTATGGCTGAACAGTTTTTTTTTAATTATTATTATTTTTTTTATTTATGGGCTTTATCAGCCTTTGTTGGATGGGACAGTGAATAGGGTTGGGGCGGGGGGCATGCTGCGAGGTTGCCACAGGCTGGGGGCGAGCCCAGGTCACCCACACGAGGCCTGTAGCCTCGATGCATGGTAGCGCGCACAGTGCCACTGCGCCAGCGCCCCCCCCTGGCTGAACAGCTTAGTTTATACATTCAGAACTAAGCTTGATTTGAAAATACAAAACAAAGACATAAAATATCAAATGATGACATGATAATAAACTCATTGAGAGCTGAAAAAGTCACATGCTTGCTCAATCCTCTTTAGCATTTTTTCTGACAGATAGCTGGACTGTGGCGGCTAACATCCATGTGTTAAGACACTTTTTTTTCTCGTCTTTTTTTATTGCATTACTAGCACTCTCAAAATAATTGACTTCTGAATATCAGTTCCATGTCATGTCTTCATCTGTTCAAAAAAGCCTTCTCTTCCTAATTCAAAATCTTTTTCAATTCTCCCTAATAACAGCAATTTAACATTTGACTGACGATCTTCTCCATGTTATGCTCCGCTTTGAATAGTTTCAGTTTGTTGATTTTGTAATTGTATGCCTTATCATCATTAGTTTTGAACTCTTTTGTTGTGTTTTTCACTCTCTCTTTGTGTTCATTTCTTGTCTTGTTAAACGTCTTATGTATTTTTGTCTGTGCATATTTCTGTGTTCAAAGATCACCTCAGAAACGAGACGACATGAAGAAATCGTTTAGTAAATGAGTCATTTTAGAGAAATCCATCTGTTTGTTCTTTTCAAACCTGCATTACAACATCAACCTTCAATTCAAGTGTTATCTTCTTCTGTTCTGGGAAAGCTTCAACTCTCTTAGTTAGGATAAATCACTGACTTATTCAGCAGTCATTAGGCCACATAAAAGTTGGTCCTGCACGTTTTCCCTCCAGATGAGCAGCTTCTCTCTTTGCCAGATGTCTAAGGTCGATAAATAGTCTGTTGAAGGCAATCTCCTGACCTGTACGCTTTTTTTTAATATATCTAAACGTTTTAAAGAAGTGTTGAAAAAGGTTATCTTAAGCGCTTTCCAAAAACTATAGCTTCATAGGATTTGCAGGTCAACTCCTTGAAAGTTCTAGAGCAAAAGAGGAACAATGAGAAGGTTCCACAGCCTTAAATAACCTTGGTTTGGGGAATCTTTCATGACAATTAGTGATGCGTGTGGGTGCAGACACAGAGAAACATTTCTGATTTCCCACGTATTATTTCAGACATCAAGGATGTTTTGAATTCTTCGACTTTTTGTACCTGTTGATCGCTGGGTTCAATGGAGCTCTCAAAGTGATAAACCCCAGACATGTTTCATATATCTTTAGAATCAGAATCAGAATTCTTTTATGGTCATTGTTCCTCTCTCAGAGCACAACAAAATTAAAAAATGGCAGCTCTCGTAAAAAAAGAAAAAAAATGCAATTATATGTTCATAAGAGAAATATGTGTGCAAATAACATGATATAATATATATGTGCAAATAACAACAGATCAGATAAACAGTAAAAAATAAACTTTTTAAAAAAAAACTAAAAATGTTTTTTTTTTTTTTTTTTTTCTCTAAAGACTGTACAGTCCCCAGTGGTAGTAGATAATTTAAGCAGCAGATTCAGGGCTTGTTGGGGTTGGGATTGGGGGCGTTCAGGGCAACAACAGATCTTGTTTTTGTCTTCATTGCCCTGAAACGCCTCCCTGAGGGCAGAAGTTCAAAGAGGTGGTGACCGGGGTGCGAGGAGTCCCTAAGGATGTTGTGGGCTTTCCTAAGGCAGCGGGTGTTGTCAATGACTTCCAGGGATGGAAGAGGGCAGCCAATCAGTCTCTGGGCAGTGTTAATGACCCTCTGTAGCTTCTTCCTGTCCGCTGCGGTGCAGCTGTTGAACCACAGCAAGGTGCCGCAGCTCGACTCCACCGAGCAGCGGTAAAAACACAACAAGAGCTCTGGTTTTCAGTTGTTCTTCTTGAGGAAGTAGAGTCTCTGCTGTGCCTTCGTCAGGATTGCTGTGGAGTTTCCAGTCCAGGTTAGGCCCCAACTGATGTGTATGCCCAGGAACCTGAGGTCTGACACCATCTCTACCCTATCCCCATTTATGGTGATTGGCTGAAAGTCCGGTTTACTCCACATGAAGTCAACTATCAGCTCCTTTGACTTGGAGGTGTTCAGGGTGAGGTTGTTGGTGGTGCACCCACCTGACAGACACCCCAGCTCCGCCCTGGTTAAGGATGGTGTTGTACGGGTGGGTGGGGGTTGCAGTCGTGAGTGAACAGGGTGTAGAATAAGGGGCTTAGCACAAAGCCCTGTGGGGAACCGGTTCTTCTTATCCAGTTAAATCTTAAACTGATGCTATGGCCTATGTCACCAGAGGTTCATTTTATTTTCCCACATCTCCAGTCTGCCCCCGAGAGAGGTGCCCCCCCCCCCCCCCCCCCGCCTGGAAATACAGATTATTTTGATTAAAGGATTTGTTTTGTCTTTATTTAGAGATAGGACAGTGGATCTAGTCAGAAATAGGGAGCGAGAGACAGAAAATAATAGTAGAAAGTGAATGTCACAGATAAATACAAATAAATTGAAGGTTTTTATATTCATGATTTACTCATTTAACAAAAGGAGGTATAATAATAATTAGGTGTCTTTCGACAATAAAAATACATGTTTGTTGTTTTGCAGCATAAAAATCTCTCAATAATTCCATTGTTCCCCTGGATTGATATTGTGCCATCAATTGCATTGATCCGTGCAGGTTTGTAAATTCTAACAGACAGTCTAAAGATTAACTATGACTATGAGGAGTGCTGCACATTTCTCCTGCTGTTTTTTTTATTTGGCACATCCAGTCGGAGGGAAATTCAGAGTTTGCCCACCAAGTGGCTCCCTTCTCAAGCACTGACATGACTATGCAAAGCAGACAGTCCTCTGGAGCTATCTGTTACCATCTTCGTGTTTGTGTGATGAGTCTGTCCAAAGATGAAAACTTAAACTTTAAACAATAAAACAAGCAGAAGACAGGTTAACTGATTTTAAAATAAACACAAGTGCAGTAAATAAGTGTTAGTTCAATTTGTTTCTGCTAATTATGTCTATTAGAGCTGCATTATCAGGACTTTTTTAGACCACATTGGGTGTTACTTACAATAAAGCAGTGGTTCCCAAACTTGTTTAAAGCCCCCCCTAACATAGAAATGACTTGGGCCCCCCAACATGTTGCATTGTTGTGTGTGTATACAAATTACTGACAAAAACATCCTTTGCAGTCAAATATCTGTTTTTTTAGAATTTTTCTGAGATTTGCCCAAAAAAAATGGCCGCATCAAAGTGTGAAGATTGAACTTCAACAAAAATATCAAGCCCATTCTAAAGAAACAAGATTACAATTGCAACATTCAACTGAACACATTTCTAAGTTCCCACATTAGGCCCTGTGTACACCTAGTGTTTCTACTCACTGGCACCTTTTTTTTTAGTTGTTTTCAATGGGTAGAGCTCTTTTACAGCAGAAAGCAGCCATCTGGATGAAAAGTGCAGCGCCCAGTTTCTTTCCAACAAGCTTTCTGCCTTTTCATGAGGCCTCTCTGAGTGCTCAAGTTAAAAACCGTTCAACTTTTCAGAAAAGCCTTGTTGACGCTACCAGCGCTCTTTTCAAAATGTATCATACCACTTTGAGGAACCACTCCAATAAAGGATGTTAAGTCAATAATTCTAAACATTTATTTAAGACCAAGGCGACCGAAATGAACTTCTACTCCGAGGTGATTATGTAGTTTTTATAATGAACCATGTCGAGCTTCATTTCACAAGTAATAATAGATTGACATTGTATAGCACTTTCAAGAGACCTGCTGATGCTTTAGCTCAGGAGAGACCAAACAAAGAACAAACAACAAAACTGAGACAAGTAGCAAACGGACGGGAAACGTCAGGGGGTGGTAAGCTGTGGAGAACAGATGTTGTTTGAGAAGTCTTTGGATCATATCCAAAGATGGGGCACTGCAGATGTCTGAAGGCGAAGGTGTTATCAGAGGTGTGTGGATTGTGACACTGAAGGAGCTTTCTCCATAGGTGCAGAGTCTGGTCTGTGGTAGGAACAGCAGGTCAGTGACAGAGGCCCGGAGCTTTCGGGACGGGGTGTGTAGGTGTAGGAGGTCGGCGAGGTATTGAGGGGCTTTAGGGCGTCGAGGGGATGATAAGTGCAGGAAGAGTATTTTGTATTCGACAGAAGATGGTAAAAAATATTGTCACTTTTGAAAAACTCCAACATGCCACAAACCAAACTTTGTTTTGTTGTTCTGAGGGACATTAATATACATAATGTGATCACAAGTTGCATGTAGGAGATTTTAGAAGTTTTTTTCTGTAATTTGACAAAATCCAGTTTTACAAACAGTAAACACAAGATAAAAAAACAACAAAAAAAAACAAACTGGTTTTGTATGGGGCCCACGTAAACTGTTGACCTTTCTTGATTGAGTGTAATAGCATACAGAGCAAATGCATAAAGGTCACTGGTGGAGACAGCTTTAATATTATATCTGCATTTTTTTTTCCAGGGAGACAACTCTGTTGCAAAAAAACCTGCATACGGCCTCTGGAGAAAAAAAAAAAAAAAATCTATTACATATTCAGAACATATTGTGTGCAGGCCTGCCTCGTTTCGACTACCTGGTTAATCACACACACGCACAATGCTGTAATGTGACAGAAGAAAGTGCCGAAGACAAACAGTCCTATTGTAAATGTAAAGCAAAAAATGTTTTCGCTGGACTATAAATCACGAGAAGTAACCCTTGAGAACAGAAAAGTATTCTTCTGAGCTTTAGATTAACAGACTCGGTACACTTCTTACACAGGCCGTGGTCATTTTCAGGTATGATCACCACTGTTCTTTTTTTTTTGCTAATCAGCAGAGAAAAATATTGTGTTCTTCGCCTGTTAAGCACCTTCAAGTATTCACTGCCTGCCCTCTCATTGTGCCATAATGATGAGCAAGCTGTCTGCCCAAGTTAATAACTGTTATTCAGGCAGGTTAGCCTGGTACGTGGGCGACATCGTTAAAGGCCAAATTTGAAAATACAGAGTGAAACACACAACGGGAACATCTTTGTTCACCCTACGCTGCTTTTGTTTTGCATTGTTATTGACGGGATCAAAGACTCTATCACATTGGCTTGTCTGACTTTTTTTTGTTGTGAAGGACAGTTTTGTATTAATGTTGCTGCTGTAGAGATGTCAGTGATGTCTATAAGACCAGTGAAAGAGTTGTGATGGAATAAATCAGGGCTGAAGGACATACGGTGTGGTGTTAAAGATACGTTTGATCTGTGAAAATATTTCAATCAGGAGAGACTTAATTAAGAATGAATAATTATTCATTTAAAAATGTAGGAAGTCGCCTCAAGTCAGCTGATCGGCAGGGAGACGGTGGAAGTGGTAAAAAGGGAGTGGCTAAGTTAAATGAAAAAATGTAATCAATGTGTGAGAGAATATAACCGGTCTTTCTGCATGAACTTATGCTGAGCACTATATCGTAACCAATGTTGAAAAATAACCAGTTCTATTTCCTGCAGTAACTCAAAGTGATTTAAAGGTACTTTTTTGTTGCCATCTTTTACTTTTATCAACCACTTTAAACAACACCACATTATGTTGTTTTTAATGCTATTACTTTACTTCTTATTTTTGTTACTTGTTTTCATTTTAGAAATGTATGAATCTAGAAATCTTCCAGAATTGCGTAAGATTTTATTTGAGTTCTATCAAAATCAAATAATAGGGAGTTTATTTTCTATAGTAAGCAGGCTTCTCTGTAAGAGTATTTTAATTTTTTTTTTGCCTAAATATAGTCTTTGTGACAATGAGTAGGTAGAGTAATTATTTTCCTCAATGCTTAATAACAGGTTGAGCTCGATGGCTTATTTGTTTTGGGCTATGTAAATACAGTGCATTGTAATTAATGTAAACAGGCAGAGATGATTGGGAAACATAACACAGTGCTGTTGTGTGCCTTGCCTAATAAAAAGGTGACAGTCGTAGAATGCAAAATTCAATGCAGCCTTCCTATAAACAAGGTTGATCAAGTTTCATATTGTACAACCAAATATGATGGTCATTGCAGATGCTGTTCACATTTTGTAGAAACCATTGCACTTGGGATTCAGGTCACTTTGTCATGCAGCAGGTTTTGGACAAATGACCTCATGGCAGCATTAGATAGAGAAGATTCAGTCTGGAGAGGATTTGTCCATGACCGATGGTGTGTCAGAGAACTCTGCAGTGACTTCCCATCAGAAGTTTTTGTTGAGCAGAGGTCGACCACATAGTGAGAGATTGGACGTTGAACATACGACCATGGGACCTGTACATGGGAGACCTGCAGAAGTGACCGGTCAAACTAGAATGTTGCTGTGCAATGTTGTAACTTGCAGAGGATGAATGGTAGATTTCTCTGAGTGCTACGTCCATCTTTGAGACGTTTCCCCCCCTGCAAAAGTATCTTAAGATCAAGTGCCCAATATTCTTAGTCCATGGTTTTTAAAAGATAATCTCCACAGACTTTGGGGATTCCTGCGTAAATACATTCTGAGAATCTTATCAGAGAGCTCTTAACTTAAAATATCCTACCAAGGATTTTTAGCTTAAAGGTGATTTAGGAAAAATCTCAGGGCAACTCTGAGCAGAAAAGAGACAGAAACGTATTATGCTAGTGAAGGGGTGTGTGAAGAAAAACATAACACGCATGTCTCAGTTTGACTGAAAAAAGTCATTGATGGATAGACATGTCTGCATAAAACCTTTTTGTCTGTTCATCTCAATTATGAATCAATAATATTATTCATGTAGTGTTTGAAGAACATTCCTCTATTTTCTCCTCAGCTTGAGAATCTATTAAGCCTGTTAGTAGTCCTTCTCACAAACAGTTCACTCACTAACCTCCTGACAGTTTTACACTATAAGAGCTTTTTTTTAAGGGCGAAGACAAATTGTGAATAACTTTCTTCTTTACAGAGGAGCTAGTTTGAACTTTAAGGAGAAATACTGAGAAAACATCCTGATTATAAGAATTTTCTTTGAGCTATGTCACTGGGAGCAACTTTAAATAAATAGGAGGACATATTGAGAATCGTCTCAGAGAGCTCCTAACTTATGGCGGGGATATACTTTTTCCTGTTTTGGGTCGATTTCTGAGCATTGTTGGAGTCGGGCCGTATTTTAGCTTCAGTGTGTGATGTGAACTAAGGACATGAAGGCCAGACTTGTTGAGCAATGCTTAATTTGTGCCGGATCCGGCACCTACCAGATTGGGACTGGCACCTTCAGGGGTTTCAGGGGTTCAGCCCCTTTGCTATTCAAATCTCTCATTACATTTGACATCTGTTCTGACATTCTTTTGTGTATTTAAATGACTTAGAATCTATTGTTTTTCTGTACGTACCTGTATGCATTTTTAAATCTATAATATTGAAAGAAAAAAAAAGATGGACAGAGCGAGAGGTCAGATTGCTGTTAAGTCACATAGGGATGCATGAAGCGGAAGTTTTGTGCACAACAAGAGCTCAGCGATTTTTGCCAGGTTTTTAATGTTTTTTTTCTCTGCCATGCTGCTGTCTGTTAATAATTGTTTAGAATAGTGGCGAGTGTGGTTATGAAATTGTTGTTGTTTGTGCAGGGACACTGGAAATAGGCAGCACCCCCCCAAATCAGGCACACTGAAACCATCAGGTTATTAAAAAATGCAAACTTACTAACCAATAGTTTCTGTGGAGTGATCGGCCTACAACTTCCAGTTGAGCTTTGATGTCATTGCGCACACCTTGAAGTGTCACAGAGAAGTTTTCAACATGATCAAAGAAAAAAAAAAGGCGTTATATCATCCTATCAGACAGAGCTGCAGTTACGTGTTGTCCTAGATTCTAGCATTTTAGTCGACAGATAAGTGTGATTGTGCCATCACGGAGAGAGGTGGAGAAGAAACTTCGATCATCATTTCTAATATAAATCAGTTTAGCAGAGAATAGTGGGATCGACACTGTAGACTGGGAACAGACACTGTCCAAACAGCTCAAACAAATAAGTGCGCACTGATGTCCGTGTGTCTGCTCGTCTTCCTGTTGGCTGGTACAGCACTGTCTGTGCTCAAGGACATCAGGGTTTACAAATTAAGCACTGTGGTTGAGATGTGGCAGGCACACTCATGCCTTTACTGATGTTTCAGCGCATAGAATGACACAAATGGCCAAGACAGCAAGTTTCTACTTTGTGAGCATCTCTTCAGTCCTCTTCATCATCCTCCTCATTTTCTCCTCAGCTACCTGTGTTAGAAGTCCTCCTCACTACTCCTAACAGTTTTTAGAAACTATTTTAAGGACACTTTGAGAATAACTTTCATCTTTACAAAAAGCTAATCCGAACTGAGAAGGAATTCTCAATGGCCTGTGTTTTCTCAGTCGTAGCAACTTTTAGTACTGAGGAGCCTTTGTGGCCTTTCATCTACTAGCATACGGCTAAAAGTGAAAACTCCAAGCAGATAACCAGTTTCATGTCATCTCTCTGATTCGCGTCAGAGTCAAATATCTTCTCAAGTGCTATTGCTAAATGTCTGTGCCCTTACAGTACATGGCCAGCCACACCTACATTGAGAGAGCAGTCCAGAAGGGTGGACTTGCAGGGATGCCATGTTGCACACGTTTGCGGTGTGCAGCTCATATGGGAGGCAGGAGAGAACCGGAGCAACCTGTTTGTGTCGTGACTCAACTTGGCCAATGCATACAAGTTCAAATCCTTCAAGCATGTGCAGCTCACACTCATCAAACATCATGTAACAAGCAGAATAAGAGACCGCATCACTGATTGCTACAGCACATTCAGGAGCAGTTGCAGTACATCAGGGTACACCTAACCCTAACGTACTGTAGCCTATATGAGCATGTTAGAATGCTGACAATAGCAGAAATGCTGGATAGATTTGAGGTCTAAGTCAGAGGTTGTGCATCTAGATTTGAGAATGGTTAAAGTTGAATGAAATAAATGCAAACATGCCCAAACTGGAGACTGTGAGTGTGATGATCAGTTTGTGGAAATGCTAGATGCTGAATCATGTCCATAGGCTGACCTATTCCTTCTGAGGCAGTCAGGGTCAGCACTGTTTGTGACAAACAAGTGTCTGCATTCACCTGTGAGCCCCCCTCATGCTATCATGATGATAGCATTTAATGGCTCCCTCTCAGTAACACATTGACATTGTCCACCCGAGATCCTTTCTGAGATGGCTTGATTTACCAAACCCCTCGAAAGAGGGAAAAAAAAAAATCTCATTGAGGAGACGGATTGCTGAACGGGCTCTCCAGCAGGCCTATAAATCATTCTTTAATCAGAGCGCACTGAGAGTGAGGTTACACACTCAGACCCCACATTAGCACCACCGACTCTCAGCTGTCTATGGTGCTGCTGCTGCACTCTGCTTTCCAAACTCCTTCTCTGCTCCTTTGCCCTCCATCTTCTCTTGTCCTCTGCAGCCTGCATTGCAAAGCAGAATACCACTCAACTGAACAATGATGGGAAGTTTGATATTTTGAACGGCAAAACAATGTTGTGTAATTGTCTAAATATGAGAAGCCAATTGCTCCAGCCATTGTTTTTGGAATACAGAATTTCAGCAGAAGTAAAGTTTGAGCTGACAGCATTAACTTGAGAGAGTAGCTGCTAGACCGAGCAAATAAGGTGCAATGTTTCTTCATTACTCCATACTGTTTAGCCTTCCCTCACCCACTGGCACTGCAGTTCCTATCTTGCTGTTTAAGCATAATTAGCTGTTGTTGTTTTGTTTTTTTAAAGACAGAGCTCAAAGAAGGAGGTCAAAGAATAGACCAGGGGTACTCAATTAGAAACTCAAAAGGCAATGGTTTCATTCTTCAAGAACGGAGGTTGTCGCTTGTCACTTGGATCAAAGTTGTCAAGAGAGTAAAAAAAAAAAAGTACGCCAAGGAAACTGATAAAGTTGATGTGATTTGCTAAGAGCCGGCTATCTCAAGCTTTCTGTCTCTGTCCTGACTTCCACTGCAGACCTGAAACCATCCTGTGATAAATGATGCTTCACATTGCCTTCCTTTATTTACTTGCAATATTCTGCAGTCCAAAAGCTTGAAAAAGCCTGTATACTCCTGTTTTACATTTTGGCTGTAATAAAGGTGTTTTTTTTTGTTTTGTTTTTTTTCGAGGTAAATTTAAAAACTTAAGGGTAAACCAATTCTGAGCGTTCAATGAAGTTAAATCATCAGGTTATTGTCCAGAGATTTGGCATTGAATGTCATCTACTGCCTTTCCATTTTCAATTTGGATCAACCCTTGTCATTTGATAATATTCAATTTGAGCTTGCAGGATGGAAACAGCATGATCAGCATCAAAAGTTTAACATGATCTTTTCTTATGTCATGAATAGGTTAGACTAAAATCACAGTTTGCTTACAGATGAGTTGCCTCTGGATTTAACTTCTTTTCACTCACTTCAAAAGCACTCTTACACTGATAGTGTGACATGAATTCAAGCTTCAGTACGGGAACATCACAGCCTGTGCTCTCCGGATGTGTCAGCTCCATCATCTAGGAGCCTCTTCGTTGTCACCTTCTTCAAATAGGATGTGTTCAGCTTGACTAAGATAGAGACTAGAGGACTGTATTTCAGGGTGTATTAGGACATCAAGTGGGCTCCGTTTGTGGGTTGCGTATAAAACTTTATTCAAATACACTTCACTCTCAATACATGTATACAGAACAGCTGCTCGTATACTGTATATGCAGCAAATATTATTGAGAGTGAAGCATTAAATAAACATAACAGGCAAGGTTGCAAAGTTGATCCAACACTGATATATCTTTATTGAAACCATCCTCAGGTATAGTAAACATATTGAGCACTTGAGTATCAACTCTTGTTCTTACTGTTTCTTATTCCCTTCTCTTTGTTCCTTTCTGAAGCTTTTGCCTACATGTTTTTTTTGGGTTTTTTTTGTTTGTGCTCTATCAATAAAGTTGAGTACAAATGTTGTAAGTGTGTAGTTTCTTTCTGGTAAGGTCTGTGTCAGAAAATTGTTCAGGATAGAACAAGCCTTAATACACCTTTTTTTTTTTTCCTTTTTAGGCATGAAAAAACATGATATTGGTACAGCAGTTACATAATATGATACATAAATACAACAAAAACATATCCAGCATCTACTGTACCTTTCATATCATGACTTGCATTTTATTTAAATGTAAGTTGGGTATTTTTTTTTTTTTGTTTTACTGTCTATTTGGCTCTGTTTTTTTAAGTATGTTAAGTTCAGCTATTTTCTAATTGTGCGGGGTTTTTTTAACTCCAGGATGAAATATAAAATGCTGAATCTCCTTAGTGGGAGCAAAGGTGCCCATTGTCATGAATTCATGAACATGGACTCCTGCAATGGCAACTCTATGGGCTGTTTTTCTGTTTTTGTATTGTTTTTGTATTCACTAAATAATTTCAATCAAATTGCTGTAGTTTCTTATTTGGCCTCTCTATTGCTATGTTTACTCATCTTACATTCCATCTGCAGTGCAGACAGTGTACAGACTGTTAAATGGAACTAGATTTACTTCCATAGGCCTCCATATATCATAAGTTAATGGACAACCACATGACACCCTTTAGCCAATCAGCATTTACCTAGACCCTGGTATGAATTAAATGTAATTTAGAACAGTATTACAACAGTTACAACAGTAAATGAATAAGAGCAACATGAAGAATTATTCAGAACCAGAAAGGAAACTAGTGCAAACGCAACTGCCCAAACAATTTCCTACAAAACAATCATTTGTATTAAAATGCAACAACCAAAACCACCACATTTAAAAAAAAAAACATGCAGTATAAAGTTGAAGCAAATGCAGACGTACTGCAAATACCTATACAAATTTTTCTTGGTTTATTTATAGAAAGAAAAAAGAAGGCTAAAATAACAAATGCTTAATTAAAATAAAATATGAGAAGCAATTACCAATATATAAAGTATCTTATCTCAACAGACTCTCAAGGACTATATGGGTATATGGACTGGGACAAGTTATTATTGATGGAGAGAAAGGGAGTCCAGACACTTAATGTATTGATTATCAGACCGTTTGCACAAGCATAGTTGAGAAATAGTACTTGATGGACTAAAAGCATTGCTAAAGGAAAAGGACTGCAAACGTTGAATTTCAGTCAAGTGGAACAATTTTCTTAACTTGTGTTTTTCTTTATTGTGCTTGCAAAGGCTTTTGAAGTATGTTTCAGCATTTTCTTGTTTTTGTCTAGTTTTTGTTGATCTTTTTTGAACTTTTGCATGTTTGCAACTGGACTTTTCTTTGATTTTACCTTGTGGCGGTCATTAAGCACGATGTAGGTGTTAAGCTACTGCGGTAGGTCGTTGGGAATTCAAATGTGTTTGAGTTTACGCTGTTTCTCAATTTTGTTTATTTAACTGCCTATCACTAAGCATGTATGCACTTGTTTGCCACTGTATGTAAAATAACATCAACTGCTTTTTTAAAAGAGTAAAATTCATAGGTAGAGGTTTATTGTTCACTTTGTACCACAGTGAGCACCCGTAATCTGCATTGTTCGCAAAGTTTATAGCCCAGCCTTAATAGCACGAGTGATATACCATGCACATTCTGTAACCCCAATAAGCCTGCTGTAAAAAAAACACACAAACAAAAAAAACCTAAATGTTAAACATTAACCTTACATTAACCTCTGCATACTTAAGAGTATTTTGTGCTCACTGCTCTCGTATCTCCTTTCTGGAGAAAATCCCTGCAGGCTTTTACTCAGTTGGTAGCATTGTTGGTAGTAGCACACAACCTTGCATTTAGTCCCTTGTTTATTCAGTGTTTACGGAATCAAACTTGCTGCATTCCTTTGAGGTGAGGGATTTAGCTGCTCTGCTTCTGATATCCTTGAAAGGAAATGTCAGAGTCTGTGCTGGTGTGGCTTTAAGTATATGTTGCATTGGTGGTGTGGCGTGTAAAAGTAATAGGTCAAACTGTGTCACTGCTCCAGCTGATTACTTTAGCTGCTGCTCTCACAAGACAGTAATGTTTTTTTTAATGTAACCATGTGCCTATGGGTAATTTCTTGGTCATTCTGCTGAAAATGTGCTACTGTAGCCTGTCCAAAAAAAAAAAAATTCAAGCTTTCCATCCATTCATTGTTTAAAAAAGACAACCATCAAATTACACTGCCTAAATGGCATTGTAAACATCTTCTCAAAAGGCAGCAATAACTAAACTAACTTTCTAGGAGTTTCTCAATATAAACTCCAAAGCCTCTCGGTAATTCATTTTCCACAATCCATTCCATGCGTTACAGTAAGTCACCACACCACAACATTTCAGTAAGACACTCACCCTTAGGCTATGTTTAATTTTGAGGTTAAATACTCTAAGGATTATTTGTGTGATATTATCACATAAGATTTGGAGTAGCTCGTTAGAAATGTAAATGGAATTGGCCTGCTTTTCTTTAACTGATCCAAAGAATTACCAACCATTGCATAACTTAAGAAAAGATGTTGAAAACAAATGTTTTCCCAGAACTCAGCATATCTGGGTCTGTATATTTAATGGGAAATTAAAACTTGCAAAATATCACCAGCATAAAAATGAAATACCACACAATGTTAATTTATGATATGTCCCAGGGGGAGAATGTATGAAGAAAATAAAAAGAGACCTAAGACCACCCCTGAGGTACACCATATTTCAGACCAGAGAAAGCAAAGAAAAAGTTATTTACTGAGATCCTTATTTTTTTAGCATTAGAAACCCATCTAAAACAGACCCAGTCTCAGTCTTTCTAAGTGCCTCAGTCTTTCTAACTAAGGCACTGATGCAGCCTGGCAGTTTAGTTCAGGAGGTTTATTGTCTGCTTCTTGTTTAAGTGAGAAGCCGAAGCAAGCAAAATACTGTTCACTTTGTCTGAAGGTTATGTTTGTTGAGTCACTTCCTCTCATAATGCTTAGATCGACATGACTGTGGTACCGACTGGTCAATTCTGAGAGGTGTCAGACTGCATCACAACTCTAGTTAGCAGAGAAGCCATTCTCTAGCAAAGCCCAGAGGTGGTAACTAGAAAGGAGGAAATCAAATATGCATCCTCTTCAATTCATAATTAAATCCCTGTAAAACATTTGCTTGTGTTAAATTATTTAGTCATATCACTGGTGTGCCCTACATCTGCTTACAAGTGGCGAATGGAAAGAAGAGCAAACTCTTGCAGACATGTTAATGAAAATAAGACTCACATTGAGCTTTAATGAATTTGAGAAACAAAGTTGAGTGCTTATGTATTTTTGAAGTTGGCAGACATAGTCACATTGTTGGTGGATTCAACTAGATTTGATAAGGGTTTTGTCTGTTTAGTCAAGTTTAAATGTGGTGAAAGGGATAATATTCCCCACAGTCAAATTATCTGGCTACATGATATGCCAGATTATCAGTGTTTTTGTTATAAATCACAGAGAACTTCTTTTTTGCTGCTTTTTCCTCTTTCTTTTGATTTTTAAAACCTTTTGTAGCTCATATTTTGTAGTTTCTGCTTTACTTTGTCCTTGACTATTGTCATGAAAACAGTAGAACAAATACTTTCAAGACAATACAAAGAACACAAGTGGTAATAAATCCCTCACTTCTGATCCTGTGGTCTTGGCAGATCTTTCCCAGAGCAAATCGTAGCACTTTACACTTCTGTCTGCCATCCAAAAACTATGACAAATCACCCCAAAACAACCCTTGTCTGTTTCTGCAGTTTTAGCATCCCTGAAACTTGTTTTGTGATTTCTGGATCTCCACTTCTGTGACACTGGTGTAGAGAGAGGTGATGAATGATTGAAGCTTCCCCCCCCCACACATACACACACACACACACTTTTCTTTTTTTCATTCTATGATGTGTGCAACACTATCTCCTCACACAGACACTGGTTGTGTGCAGAGTTTCCCCTTGGCAGTGCAGGGAGAGTGTGGACGCAGAGTCAGCTCTTTGTGAAAGACAAACTTGGAAAATTGAACACCTCCATCAGTATTTGCAACAATCCTTTTGTTTAAGTGAAATATGCATGCACCAATCCGAAAGCTTACAAGAGATAGAGTCCTCCGTAGGCGCTCTATGTGTTGCTATACAAAATTAATATCTGATTTTAAATAGAACACAGCTCTGCTAGGCCACATGGCAAACATAGCTTGATCCCTATGGGAAAAAAAGTGGTACGATGAAATGATTCTAATGTCTCCATAAGAACACACACTTTTCTTCTCTTTTCTTTCTTGTTTCCATGGTCACTGCCAAGCACCCTTCCTTTCAAATCCCCTCCCAAAGCTCTATAAGAACATTAATTGAGACCAGATTCCAGGAGGATGAGGGCGGCGAGTCTGCACGGATGACAGTAAATGAGATCTGAATATGTAGTGCAGCCCAAGAAGGATTTAAATATAAATTATGAATGTGGTCGAAAGTCAGAGTGCTCTAAAAATTCCCTCACAAGCTTCCATATTATGGTTAAGTGCATGCTAACACTGGTGTTTCCTGAATGTAATAATCTATTCTTTCATTAGAATTTCAAAATGTTCTGTTCGGCAGAAATAAATTCATAAGACTATTTGTGATTTCGGCTCAGGAATGGTAACTATTTGTTCCTAAGTTGTGCTCATTCCAGGTTTACAGAATATCTTGTTGGTAAAGTGTATGAAAAAACAGTTCACAGATGATCCTTGATTCCCTATCCCCCATTGACTGATTAAAATGTGACCCACAGATAGAACATGTATCATCACAGTTTAAAGTCAATAGGAATTCATTCCTGTGCAGAGTCTCAGTGTTTTGTTTCTCTTTGAAGGCCAACGTGAAATCAATCACTTATAAAGATATCATCAGTGACATCAGTGTAAGGTTGAATATTTCAGTCCTGACTCCTCATCAACCACAAACTGACTTCACAAGGACGCTAAACATAGCATGATAGCAGCGGCTAAGAGTAGAACCTTCACGAAGGCTGTAATAAAGTCAAAGAAAGTCCAGTTATTAATTCATATTCTTACGGCTACTTTTTTTCTCCTCTCTCTTATATGCATATAGTAGCGTTATGTTAGTAATTGTATCCCACTGTCAAGTAGCTGTTAAGTTAGCAATACTTAAACGGTATCAGTTAAAAAGCTTGCGCTCTCTGCAGAAGGGTTTTGTGTGAAGAATGTTGAGGCACTCAGTTGAGTGGGCCAACAAAAACTGGTATTGAAACGATGCAGCTTTTGATATTACGGACTAGTGCACTCAGATAATTTCAGAGAGAAGAGGGAGTTCAGGGACTGCTTTTTAGGAATGTTTATAAAGGGAGGAAAATAGAGAATATGTGACATTATTGAGACACATTAACCCTAAGCATTAGGATTTGTTGCAGTTAAAATATACAGTTAGGGCCAGATTTAATGAGATCCTAAGTAAAGAGTACTAAATTGCATATTCATTCCATAAAACTGCACATTTGGATGGTGTGCTAATTGGGAGTGATCTACTCAGAAAATGTGTGTGAATGATAACTGAAAAGATAAGAGATAGGACGACATGAATGTCAATGTTGAATTTCTTTAGAATGCAGAGGCTGTAAATAGGCAACAATGTATGTACGTTTAATCATGATGTTTCTCTGCTAATGATGATTGAAACATGTTAACACATATTGGGGGGAATATGTGATCTTTACTCCTTCTTTTATGGTGCCTATGTCTCCTCCTAACTGCCTGCATGTGCAAAGTAAAGGATTACCACCTTCCTTTCAAAGGTGTTCAATTTAGACACAGTCACAGTCACCGCAATTTTCGCGAGGCTTGGTAAATCGCAATGTGTGTACTAACACGTCCTTCTCCCAGTGTTTTGCACGCTTGGGCAGAAACTCCACATAGTGCAAATTCATTAATGGACAATGTGTATTGTTTTGCTCATATAAAAGATGCAATCCTCATAGCACATTTTTTTGTGGTTGGTATTGAGTTTGCACTCCTTTTAAAACACCTACACCTTTAGTAAATAAGCCTCTAAGTCTGGCTAGGGAGTAAAACATCCATATTACATATATTGTTAAAACTTCAAGCCCATCCCAATATAAGGCCCAGTCCTTTAAGACAGGTCTCTATGCACATAGTGTTTCTGAGGTTGTAGAATCCAAAATATATTAATATGGGTGTCTCCCTCTCTTCAGTCCAGCAGATTGGTATCTGTTTGACTGTCAAAGCGAAGTAAAGGGTAAATCAAATAGATAATCAAATAAGTGGTTTGAAATTTGTTTACAGTATCAACATGCTCATTTTGTAAAAACTTAAATATTGTAGTATAATTGAAAATTATAAACATTTTAAATTTACAATTTTATAGTCTTGCTGTGCATTATTTTTTTTGTTCCCATTTGTGACTCAAACTCGTGAAGAGTTATGAACGCTTGAGTTTGATTAAACCTTTGGCTTCCAATCACAGACCATTTCTAGGTATTCAGATTTGACTTCTACATCTCTGTTGACATCTGTGAGCTCAAAGATGATGTAGCTTATTACAAACACCTCCTCAAATGGAACCTGAAAGCTGAAGTCTGACTTGTTATTTTGTTTTGTTTTTTTCACAGCAGGACGCTCCGTAAGAGCAGAGCTGTGCTTCTTGTACTCGCAGCGCTTGTTTGCCGAGGTGTGACTGGAGAAGTGCATGCATGCTCAAGGAGGTTCAAAAAGACGACTCGAGAAGGAGGGGCATGCTGAGGAGGAGTGAGTAATCAGTCAGTAGAGGACAGAGGAAGCTATTTCCAAATACTTGCAGACATGTACTATTCTTTAAGAGTTTGCAGAAATCTCTACTTAGCTTGTTTTTTCTTTCATCAAACTCTTTACTCTGACCGCACATTTTCACAAACACACGCGTACTTTCAACTTTTTTTCAACTATTTTCATAACAGCCTCTTTCCTGTAGCTTTTATGCAATAATGGGAAAATAATGAAAATAAAGTTTCAAAATCTTTTATTTTGAAACTTTATCCCAAAATACAGAATAATTTGAAAAGGATTCTGTGCGATAAAGGGCAACCCCATTAAAGATGAATTAAGATGTGACTTCCAAGAGAAGTAAAATTTGCTTCAGAGAAGAGTCATGTAGTGTATGTGACTTCCACTAAAGTCAAACCATGGAATAGTTTGTGTTCTCATTTGTAGTGTCTTTTTTTCAATTCTTTCGATTGTTCCCCCCCCCCCACCACGTTCTTGCCTGCTCAGTATTCCAGTTTGAAAAGGTTTGATTGGAAAGAGTGGGGACCTTAAAATTGCTTCACATAATATTCTGTGCATGCTGACATCAGCCAGTTAAAAAAAAAAGAAAGAAAATTAAACACTCCACAGTATGGCTAGAAGCCGACTATCATCAAATTTAATATTCTCATCTCTGTTGGACGTAATATGCTGCATGACATTCCCATCAAATATTGTCACTGTTAATTATGTCTTCAGGCCAGAAACGAGGCAACCCAAACTGAAATGTGGGATGTTAGCAACAGGTAATGTCGGGACTTAACAGGACTTAAATACGTTAAAATGGACTTTGTGATGAAACAGGTTTCTTATTTGACATTGAAGAGCTTAGGTTTGTTCAAATTCAAAGATTTAATGGCTTAATGTATATTGGATCATTCCAGAGATTTATACAAGCCAACACCACAAAGCCAAGCAACAGGATTTCGAAAAGCGACTTTTTTTGTGTCATTGTCGCTGTCTGTGCTTTCTCCTATTTCCCATTGCGAGGTTGTTCTGTGATACCTGCTGTCCTGCTGAGGGACAGTGCTCATTTTGTTTGGATTCAGGATTGTTGAGCCTCAGAATAACAACAGGGATTAGCTACTCCCTGTTTATGCTCCGCAAAGGGTGCCGGATATCCAGAATATAGAATCTGGAGATATAATCAAAGAAAACAAATTTGAGAGCGTCTGAATGAACATCGAAAATCCACTTCATGGCCATCAATCGACTTGTGTTGCATTACGACAACAGGAACAGAGGTGTCTCCTTCAATACGCAGCGATCAATCACTAGCCGAAGCAGACCTTTTGTCTATGTCATTGAGATCCAAATGAAGCACAAAATCCGTCAGTCATGTGGTTTGTCTCAATTAATAAGAAGTTGTTTGAGAGGCCTTTGCAGGAAATTAATTGCTGGACTTTTTGCAATGATCATTTCCTCAGTGACAGTGTCCATCATCAGACAGCTGCTGCATTTCCCTTTAAAATGATGTTTTAGATAGTTCCTTTGACTTAACCATTGAAAGTTCATCCATCAAGATTGTCAAATCTGGGATTGGAATGTCAGTCTAGTGACTTTCAGTTTTGTCTAAATTGGCTTTGAAATATGGAGATCTAATTGACTTCTTCCATGGATTGTTATAAGAGATGGCCCTCCAGGGTCTGTGAAGCAGACCTTTTAGGATGCCATAATTGACCAGTCAAAATTGAGCACTGAACACAGCCGTGTAATAAGCAGGTGGTTAGTGGAGAAAAGTTATAATGGCCCTGCTCCGCCTGGGTTCGGGATTCCATTTTGCTTTAACAACCTGCTCACTTTATATTATCCTGATTATTAAAAGGCAACTTACTAAGGAACTCAATCATTTGAAGCAAAATGTTGGTGTCTTAATCTTAAGTGATTTCTTTTTTCTTAAAGCTGCATTATCGGTATTTGGTTTGGTGCATGCGCTTTGGCACCCACTGAAGGTCTCTGCACTGTCGTAAAAAAAACAACAACACAGTGCTGTTACGCCTCCCCTCTTAAAGACAACATGCATTTTTGAAGGGATGGTTTTGTGAGAAGCCAAAGACCCATGTTGACTCAGATATGACTCTGCTAGCATCTACAGCCCGTTGTGCAGACAACTTTTGGCGTCACATCAATTGATTGATTGATCTGTACGCAAGCCGGAGACATAACTTCAGTTTAATGACTTTTTGCACAGTGTAAAGCTTCTTAACATGTAAAACAATGACACGGAATATATCACAAGATATATTTCATGATTACAATCCACAAGGGTGAGCGCTCTCTGTTTTTCTCTCGGTCACTCTCTCTTAGTTTTATCCGTCACTGTCCTCTTCTATCCCTTAACCTCAGCCATTGTATCAAACACTATCAAGACAAGCCATACATCCTTTTTGCAAGAGATTCACGTATATTATGATACAGTGTGCACTTGTGACTCTTACCTATACTTATATTTCATGTTGAATCAGAACTTTATTGGCTGTATAATGGAAACTGCTAAGAGCTCAGATCAGTCATTGATCATTGTTTCTCCAAGGCTAATACATTCAGTTCCTCTTAACCTCTAATGTATTTGTCTGTTGTGTTTTTCTATGTCATATCAATGGGTTGCTTAAAAACCAATTGCCCTTTGAGGATAAAAAAAGATGATGAGTAGAAACAAGCCATTTTAGCCTTACTCTCATTAACTTACAATTACTACCACTGACTGTGAAGTTAGATGAGATGGAGCCAACTAAATCACCAATATACATAATCACTATTCTTTCTCATCAGTATCAGAGTTTAACATTTTATTTTCCATTCACTTGTGCGTTACCTCATGTGCCAACTTTAGGTAAATAGATCTCTTTGTCAAAGATCAGAACTTTCTGTTTTTTTTACAACCTCCTGCCTGTTTCCCACTTTTTACCAGTGTTTTACAGCTTCTTTTTTTTCCTACAGTGACACATTGAATTTAACCAGACTAAGCTATATACTGAATTTTTGTTGTAGTGCAGCGATTAGTAAATCACCAGGCTTAAAACTATAGTCAAGGTGCAGAGAACTATAACGATGGAAACTTTATGCAAAATTAAGTCTTGTTTTGACTATTCAAAGTTAGTGAACACAGTGACCGTGGTTCAGGTGGCAGAGTCCGTCGTCTCCAAACCTGAAGGTCGAGGGTTCGATCCCCGGCTCCTGCAGCAACATGCCAGATGTGTCCTTGTGCAAGACACTTAACCCTGAATTGCTCCAGCTGCTTTGTCAGCAAAGGATGCATGTGTACAATAAGTTACTTCTGATGACCACTTTACATAGCAGCCTCTGCCATCAGTGTGTGAATGCGTGGATGTGACCTGCGGTTTAAAAGCGCTTTGAAAAGTGCCATACAAGCTCAAGTCCAAAGTTTGTTTAATGTTTAGAAGAAGTGCTTATCTCAAATAGAAGTGCAGCAGAGTTCTTTATGATTCTATGTTACATAGATTGAAAACTAATTTGAATACTTGGATCCCTCCTGACAGTTAAGGGTTAGTTACCCAACAGGCAGATCTGCGGATGTTGACTTTACCCTCTTTGAAAGAGGTGCAGATATATTTACTGTACTCAAGAAACTGCACAGTGCTTGTCAAAGCAGATATAATGAGACCATTTTTCCCTGAACATGCTCAGTAAATGGCAAAGAGGGTGGCATTTCTGAACTGTATCCTCCTTTTGTGAGGAAACAAAAGAAAGCAATGCATCTGAACGGTTTGATTGAAACTACACGGGCAAAATGTCAACAGCAATTAGTTGACACTGCGGTTGGAGAGGAAAGAGGTTACCTGCTGTTCAATGGCCTTTAGTTGGTGCTTGACTTTTGTTCTTGTTGTCTTTTGTCAGTGGATCACGAACAAAAACACACCAGAAAAGAAAGAAGAAACAGGATGGATACGAACATGGGGGGGGGGGGCTATGATTCATTTGGAAAAACTAATTCAGGGTCAAAGTTTAAGGGTCTAAATTTGATCATTTATACCCTTAAATATGCCATTTTGTCTCTGGACAGATATTAAGTAATCCTAAATGTCTATTAAAAGAGTTTATTGTTTAATGTTTAGTTTAATGCTTTTTTTTTAACCCCTTGTGCACGAAGACACACACAAACATTTGTAAGTTGCATTTTTTAAAATCCTCCTTCCTGCTGTCTTTTAGTTTTTTAGTCAAATGGATTTTTCACTGCGAGTCTTTCTTGTTGAAAATGCCAACGTCTGCTACAATGTCCTTAAAACTCACTTTTTGCTCACCTACCCTATTGCAGCACTTACAAGCATTACAAAATTACTTGATGAATGTGATCAGTGTTGTCACTCATCGTCTTGTTTACTTTTCTAAGTCACACAGAGGCATCACTATTCATTGCAGTTTAAACTGATGGGCATGATGTATGAAAAAAAACATCCAAGATTTTATCTGAAGCTGATACATTTAAAGCTGTGCTCAGACTGCATCTAACTATCCCCATCATTATAGAGCACTTTGGGAAATGATCTTAAAATATTTATGGAGAAAGGTAGGGCTATTTACAACAAATGTAAACACTTCAATCTTCACAGGGGACTGTGAGTCTTATTTAAGACTACAACTGAAATCTTGAAGCTATCCTTAATTTTAAAACAAAACAAAAGATTGAAGAGTAGCTGCTCATTAAGTAGAGTGTAATAAAATAACTTCAAATCTTTCGGTCCCTTGGGCTAAGTTTCATTGTTTCAAATGTGCAGGCTTACCCATACAGTATATGCCTGTGTTATATTCTGTATAGGAGAACGCACTCTCATCTCCTCCAATCAACATGCAGAAATGTGCCCCTTGTATAAGCGTTTTCATGAAGGTGTGATTTGGAGCACTGTTTTCTCTTTTCAAATCTTTAATGTGTTGTATGGTTTTAAGCTTCCCAATTTCTGCTGACTTTCTTTCAAGAGGTTTTTTTTTTTTTTTAGGTCACAGGAAGACTAAGTTACTGCGTGATTTGCAAATGACAGATAGGGATCTGAAGGAAAAGTAGAGTGGGTGTTTATCACAAATACAGGTGACACATTTTACTGTATCACCAATGACTGGCTCTTATCATTGCTGTCAAAACTTTTTATCAAAAGGAACAATTGTTATTGTCCTTATGCCGGCATCGTTTTCAAGTTTATCTACAGCCTAGAGTGAGCCACATAATTGAGCCCTGTAATGTCGGATTTTCCACATGGAGTGGGCGGAATAACCAACTAATGCTGTCAAGTCCTGATATCTGTGATCCTACAATCTCTGCAAGAAAGTAAATGAGAATGAGGAGAAGTAAAAAGAGAGATCTCCTGATATCCTTGGCGTTATAGGACGATGGCAAGAAGAAAGAGAAGGTGTTTCATTACCACAGGGCGCTCCTCTGTGCCGCTGTGCAGGAGCTCGGCAAGGTTGCTTAGTCTCAGAGGTTTATATCAACTTAAAAGAGAACGATGTATTTGAATCCCCGAGCACAACATCCTCTGCTGGAGCTGCAGCCCGCCACAGCTGGCAGTTTCACAGAATTAACATAATTTAATTTCTGTTAATTATATATTAATTAACACGAAATGATTAGGTCTCAGTTGGAAATATTGTACATGATTGGGCTCTTTCTGTTTTTGCTGTGATGGATGATCAGCTGCATGAAAGTCGGGATGTTGCCCTACAAATGTCACAATTTTCCAGAACTTGCTGCATGACAAACTTTCACATATTGCAGAGGCTCCTTAATTTATAGGAGCAATTTCTGGGATACCTGCACACATCAGACAGGAGCTGTATAATATTCTGCTCTTTTACTCATTGCACATTTGCACAGAATACCAAAACTTTTCATCAAAGTTTTATTTTTTTTAATTTATTTATTTTTTTCCAGCTGAGCAAGGCACAGTGAAGTTAACACTTCATCCTGAGGTTTTTAATGGTTTTCAGTGCACAAGCACTTCTAGTGTTACAACCTGAAGCCTTATTTTAATCACAAAATTCCACTACTGCAGTCCACCCTCCTGAGATGCAGTTTGGATTGAAGAAGTTCATCTCTCACTGTGTTAAGGAAGTGAGGGCAGACAAGTGCAGTGTTGTCTACAAGTATAAATGTTAAGTGTTCAGGAAAGGCTTTTTCAGCACCTTCTGTCCATGTGAGTGGAATTTAAGTAGGTGAATGAGTTTTTTTCCTCTCTCTCTTTCTGGGTGTTTGTGTGTGCAGAGTAAGAAATGGAAGCTTTTCACTGGTCCTCAATGTCACTATAGAAAGCCTTAAGACCAATTGCCAATGAACAATTCTTCAGCTATAAATTATAAAAAAAACATATATATTGGAAATGCAGAAGTTCTAAACAGACATGCAGTCATACATTTTATTTCATAACAAGCAGATTCCAGTACTTTTCTCAAGACATTAATTTTTCTTTAATCCCTTAACCGCAGTACACAAAACGTTTTTTTTTCCTTTTTGAAATGAGATCATATTTTATCTATAAAAAAACAATTCAATGCTCATCATGATCGAGCACACTAATAAGGTCAAGTTCGGCCAACTTGTATGTGTTTTTTTTTTTTTTTTCAAATCTGCGGATATTTAATTGAGTTAACAAAAGGCAATCATTTATTATATGGGGAAAATGTGATAATCCAACAGCCCACTTGTGTCCTACAAGTCCAGATCCACAGACCTGAGCAGCTACTTGTGGTTATTTTCTCATCCAGTCCCTTGCTTCACCATCACTGCCACGATCGCGCTCAGCAGCTCCACCTTGTGGCATGACACTCCAGCTGTCCTAGAGCTCGCCACAAACATCTCACTCTAAACAAGAAATAAACATTGATACAGAGAAGGCCTGTGTTGCTGATAGACAACAACAGGTGAAATATTATTCTCATTAGTTATAGAGTGGTCAATAATTATCGGTCTATCACTTCATAGCAGGTACAATCGTGAGTGTCTTTGCAATCCAGGACCATTTTCAGCTAAGAAAGAAATTTATCTGGACTATAAAATGGTTTTAACTAAAAAGGATGTGAAAAAGTCAGTACATACAGTATAAACAACATTGATGTTACATTTATGGAAGGGATTTAACTTAATGTATACTATTATTTTTACTTCTTCAACTTTGAATTGAAGATAACAGAAATACAAAAGAAACCAAATCAAAGGGATTGCTTGTGCTCCAATGGCTATGCATCATCAAAACATGTGTGGCTGGCTACATTTTCTGACATCCTTCAACAAGAGCTGGAGGTGAAACCAAGATGCCTGGTCACCTGATCGAGCATGTCATAAAAAGTGCATGAGCTGTAGAATTGCAAAAAAAACTCTGAACTTGTTTAGTTTCTGAAAAACAGTGCAGCATTGTGCAGTAGACCCAAGGGAGCCGAGTCTGTGGCCTGTGAAAGCAGCATTAAATCCCACTGCCTCTATAATGTGACATCCACCTTTGAATGTTCTTCTTGAATAATTATTTACACTATTCAGCATTAAAAAGCTAGATTTCTTTCCTGAATTGGTAAGAAAAAAAAAGGGAGAGATCAAAAAAGAGTATAGACACAGATAACCTTGACTGTGTCGGTGTTCTTAAAAACAATCTCAGTTTCATTGTAGGATTTTTTTAAAGTCATTGTGGCCTTTATTAGCACCCGATGCAGTTGCACAACTAAAATGTAGAGTTCGAATAAAGACGAAGCTTTTCGAGTATCTGCTATTTCTTTTAAAAAGTGCTGTCACCTTCACCTCTTTGCTCCTCCTCTGCTTTTCCCTTTTGGCTAATACAGAATCAGTAAACTTTTATCATTATAATTCTTGAGAAAACCATCTTTTTTCTTTTTCACCTTTCCCTCTTAAAGAACCGTTTGGCTTGAAGCAGTAAGTTCATACTGCCGCTTTGCTTAAAGTTCCTTCTCTTAAATGCTTCAGAAATATGGGGCAGGTTCACATACAATCGCAGAAAATGTCATGGAAAAGTCAATTTGACGCTTCTTCTCTATCACCAAAAATAACTAATAAAATCCATTCGATTTGCGAGTCCCATGAACCTTTACAAAAAGCTAAAAACCCAGCTCATTCATGAACCCTTACTGAATGGATGAAAACGACAATGAATGGCAATAATGATAATGATGATGTTGTCAGCACCTGTTTCCATTCAGACTAACTGCTGTTTCTTTGCACTTACTGACAATGTTTCCTCCTCTCTAGATCCTTGCTTGTGTTGCACCTCCTCTCTTATGTCCGATGCTTTGCATATTGGCGTCTGCTAAATGAATAGTAGAATTAATATCAGTCATACGCGTGCATTTTTTAAAAGTTTTGCAAGTTATTTGTTTTTCCTTTTCTTTTTAATTTACTTTACTATATTGATTAGGTGTTTTTACTCTGTTGGACATGCAACACACACAGACTCCTATGGACATGCACTGACGGAGAGGCGTCAGAGTGACCCCTGGCAGGCGCTCCAAAGCTGGTGGGTCGGAGGGAGATTCCATGCCTTGCTCAAGGGCAGGAAGTGGTCTGGCGCCTACCAAAAAAAATTCCATATTTGGGTACTGGGACTTGAACCCCCAATGTATGCACTGCCACACTCCCCTAGATGGTTATATTTGGCTGAATACCCTAGCTCCTTATTTAAACTCAACCTTTTGTAAAATGGATATGGATTCTTTTGAAATAAGCACAATTTGGACAAAGGCGACAAGACAACAAACAACAACAAGGTGTTTCTCAGAAAGACAGATCAACCCTTGGAGATGGTAGTGTTTGTGGGAATTCTTGTTTAGACATAGCTCACCATCAAGGCAGCCTCAGCAAATGTAAAAAATCACAAGTTTTAAACCACAAAGGGGCTGTGTGAATGGACAAGATTTTCTTTTAGTTTCCCTAATGTACCCTTGCAAGGGACCTTGCAGGTAGAATGGAAGAAAGCCTTGAATGTTTAAGGTACGGTGTGCATCATACACTCTGAACTTGTGTTCGCAAAATATATAACAGCAAGCCTGAAGAATTGAGCTGAGGGCATGTGACCTGTTACAGAATGTGGTGTGCTGTATGATGATGTTCGAAGCTTAAAGCTACATTAAGGGGTGAACAAATTGTTTAGTTGTTTGAATAGTTTGTATCTATTCCTTGATTAAGATGCATACTGTAGATCTAGTCAGATGTAAAGACATAGTTGAAATGTATTTCAACTATGTAATTTGTTTACACACATTTTTTTACAAAAGAATTTTTTTTTTTCTTTTTTCGTTAGTCTCACTTAGTTCCAGTTGTGCATGAACAGAAGACAAACATAATAACAGAAAAAAAAATGAAAATCACAAACCCAGAAAAACTGAAAAAGGCTGCTCGTTAAGCATTTTTCCTTTTCATCACATTTACAGGGTCATCTGATTTGGAATTTGATAGGTCTTCTTAAATTTGCAGAACATTGGTCTTGTTGCCAACCATACAAAATGAAGGCAAAAAATATTTTCATGACAGTGCTTTTGAAATGTTACCCTTCCTGTTAAATACATCAAGATCAAGGAAATGGATTAAACATTTCAGACAGACCAAACAATGCTCTGCTATTGAAAACTGAACCTGGATAAAATCACACCTTGGTGCCTTCAACATCTAACCACTGGAGCTGATGAACCTGCTAACCTGTGATTAAGTGCAGACAGACTCTACCACTGAGCCACCCCATATAATTATATAAATCAGTATTCATATATTTATTTTATTTACTTTGGCTCTTTGAATAGGCCAGAAAAAAATAGGTACTTTAAGATTTTGCATATGTTAATGTATTTTTAATATGAGTTTAGCTCATAAAAGCTTGTTGCAAACCAAAATCCCAACACCAGGTGGCTAATAGCTTCTACAGTATGCTGCTCTTTATTAACATACAATGTGTGACAGTTTAGCCCAAAAGCAAAACTTAAAGAGGATGAAGAGTTTAAGAAATACGTACAGGTTTGTATTTCTACAGAGGCTAATGCAGGGACTTTGCAGTGTGAGGCACTGGAAAATAAATTGGCACAAGTAATAAGAAGTCTGACGACAACACAAAGAAAAGCACAAAAAACATTTTATAAGGGACTTGAGAAGAAGCCAATATACCACTCGAGTAGTGGAGACAATCTGGAAGCTTACTGGGAGACGAGTAGGAGTATAAAAGCTGCCGTAGATGAAGCCATGTGATCTGCAGGTGCGTGATTGAAATTCTTAGCCCTCAGGAACACTGGAACTCAGGAAAATTGTATTGGCTGTTGCAGCACATCTACCCTTGTGACTTGTCATTTATTAGTATTTAATTAAAATCAAAACAACTTCAATATTGCTTTTGCTATTCAAGGACATAATGAAATCAGCTAAACTGATTAAAACTACTGATAGGACTGAAAAGGAGGGATTCCTGCATTTAGCTTGCACTATGGCAACACAGGCTCAAGTGTGATCTTGACTTCTCGAGGCTGCTCACGCTGTGCGTAAAGAGAACACTGTCTGAATGTTCAGCCTTGATAAGTCATTCTCTTTCAAGTCAAGTAAACATGTTGCACACAGCAGAAACATGATTACAAAACTGTTGACAGCTGCTTGTGACACGTCGGTGCTCTGCTGAACTCCTCTGAAATCAGACGTGTTATCGATGAATTGAACATTATAGCACTGTATGTCACAAGGTTCAGTTATAACCCTGACATCCGGAAATAACGAAACTTAATTTGAATTAATCTATAAAAAGGCTAAATTTATCCCAATCTGGATGCAAAATAATCCATCTTAAATCCCCCCCGCCAAAAAAAGGATGATATTCAGAGTGTTCCTTTAAAAGACAAAACGCGTATAGAATTATGATCGTGATCATGACGTCAGAGATTAAATATTTATTGCAGTCAGTCTAAGTGCATATATCTTAACAACTTAATTATGAAAGAAGAAGGTGCATGAACATCGGAATCCCGTCACAGTCGAGCAGAACGAAAGCACTGTTGGTGAGACCTTAAAGGACTCTGAGGACGCATAAGGAGGATGAAGATGTGCGTCCAATACCTCTGGGATTCATTATAGGAGAGTATCGTCGATAATTCAACCGGATGATTGACTTCTAACTACTGAAGAAAAACTTTATTTAAAAAGACATTTACTTTTCCTTCTATTTTCTTGGAAAATGTTGAAATCATGTTCTGTTCCAAGTTTAGCCTATGAAAATAAATAACGGGACTTACGCGCAGCTGATGCCTCCATGGAAGCCACCCCTACCCTCATATGCCAGTGTGTCTGACTTTACAACCTTTTTTGTTGCCACACTCAAGCTGCAGACCAACAAAGGAGGGAGACTCCGATGGAAAATCATGCAGCGCGTTGAACCCATGGAGACATGGCACATAGGTTCCTCTCAACTACGAACAGATTTAGAGCCAGATTCGCCTTCATATTTACTGTGTCACTGTCCTGCTCCTATTTATGTTATAGTATTATTTTCTGTCGCGGCACTATCATGACAAATCAGGGTTACGAGGGAAAGCGGTGCCCGCCGAGTAAGAACGCAGGAGGGAAGAAACTTCTTGGGAAATTGGACAATTGCGCTTCGCTGGAAGTCAGGTACGCTTTGGATGCGTCGGCTGCCCTGCGAGGATCGAATAAATCTCCTGACTCATCAGGAAGTCACTGGGCCGATATGAAGTTAAGAAACACGAGTGTGGCGCAGAAATATGGGAATAAGAAGCTGCCTAATGCGTTAATAGTCGGTGTGAAGAAAGGAGGCACCCGAGCGGTGCTGGAGTTCATCCGGATACATCCAGATGTGCGCGCGCTCGGAACAGAGCCGCACTTTTTCGACAGGAACTACGACAGAGGGCTCGACTGGTACAGGTGAGAATAATAATGAAACATCCAGGTAATAATTGTTCTTGTTTCGGAGATAGATGCATTTGTCTCGGTGTATGCTTGGACAGATGTTTCACTTCAGTCATCCATAGCAGTCCTCGCTCTAGTGGGTACGCGACTCTGTTACATGAGCCAAAACTGACACGGTAAAATTGTTTACCTAATTTTCTAACGACAGGTGAAAAAAAAAAAAAAAATACTCCCGAGTTACATACGTAAGTCTCTCACATTTCAAAATATTCAAAATATGCTAAGTTTGCTTGAGGGTATTTGTTTGAGCTGTGCACATACAGAGACATGTCTGTCTGTGGAGCTAAAACATACAGAGACACATTATTCCCATGTTAACATACCTGTAAATCATTAAGTAGGATACCAACACTTAGATCCGAAAGTCAATTTGTCTTTGAAATTGGTGCGCTTTCTTTCATGCCGTGGTGCTGAACAGACAGCTCCATGAAACTGATGTAGCATTAGCTCACACATGATCACAGCCAACAACACAGCTGACAGGCAGTGCAGCGTCCTGGTTACCAGCTGTTTTCAAACAGGCTACATGAAGACACAAATTGTTCCTGTGTTGGTAAAGGTGAACAGGCTCAAAATGTGCTTGATTTGATGTCACACACTTCACTGTGTACAAGACTCGTTCACTTTGCTTTTTAATTCTTGATGCCCACTGTTCAATCATATCAAATCACCATTCTAGTTCTGACTTTCTATGTCAAGCGTATTACTTGTTGAAGTTAAATTAAATCAAAAACTCAAAGGTTCTTCTCAACAGAAACCGTCCTGAAACGTCAAACTAAATAAAACAGTTGTGGCAAAAAAAGGCTTGATAACATTGTGTCAAATTTTGACTGATTGTTGGCGCAGCATCACCAGAGTTTCTGCAGCATTGCTGGCACAGACCTGAAAGCAGTTTTCCCATGACATAGTGCAAGTGATAAAGTCTTTTCTCAGGCAGCACTGCAGCACCCAACAGCAGAGGATGCATCAAGTTATCATGGAGAAGAGTACCTCCCAATTCATGTCTCAGCCCAGGGTCCTCACGTCCTATCATGCATTGCATACAGTATCATTTAACTTTTATGGATCCTCGCTTTTCAGTGTCTTAACATCAATGATTCAATCGAAGGCATTTAAATTATCTCTTAATTCTGCACATGCATAACATTTGATTGTGTAGAGATGCTATTAATGTTGAGAGCTAGCTGTTAAAACTTCATCACAAAAATGGTGAAATAATTGACCCCTCAGCTGAACAAGTTGCTTATTGCTTGATTGAAATTGTATATTTATTTAAAGATTTATTTTCTAGATTACACAAGGCAAACATACCACATAAGGAAGAAAAAAAGCTTTTGTGATGTGTTTTGTTGTATGAGTTAACCTTTTCCAGCAGCCGTGTTTGATTCTGAATGTGTCAGGGGCCTATTTTCGTACTATAAATCAAACTGTGCGAAACTTATTAAGAGATGAAAAATGTACGAAAAGATATAACCAGACCATCAACAACGAGACACTTTGGATTAGTTCAGTAGTTGAATTTGTTACAAAGAAAATGTGTTTGTTTAAACATATCCACACACATCTCCCCCATTCCCCCAACAGTTAATTCAGAATCAAAATAAACATAAAATGAAAGTGATAATGCCAATATATAACGGGTGTTCTCACGCAGATCCAAGACAATTCACCACATACACACACACACACACAAACACACTCACACAGCCTATGGATCCAGCCCCCATAGGCTGTATACAGTAGTTCTCTCTGAAATGCTTCCACATTCAATTGTTTGTTTTAACAAGTCAACATGTCACTATTATATTACAAACATGCAATCATGTAAGTCACACCATATCCATACAAGCCCTGCTGGAGGTTCAAGTTGCTCAGTAATTAGCTTGTTTACTGATGTCTCTTTTACTTAAAACTTTCCCTTTAAGACTTCCTTGTATTGTACATGGTTACCAAGCCTGCTCTGTCCTTTATTAGCATGTCAAGTAAATAGTGTTTTAGCCTTTTTAAAATCCTGAAGTCAAAGAAATGTTGGCTGCTTTATCAAAACGAGACTTAGATTTTCTTATGATGTACAATATGTATGTACACTTTGTGTCCTTGCATTGCCTCAGATATTTTTCAACAGATATCAAAGCCAGAGAAATCCGTAATTTTAAAGTTTGAAACGGGACATGTCTTGACGAGGCGGCCGCCATGACAGACAGAATGTTTATCGTTGCCGTGGAAACATCGGATGTTATGTCAAAGACCTCTACATAAGAAAGCGGGTATCACTACTGAAAGCATGCTGTACTGTTGCTGTATGTGCTGCTTTGACAAAAGTGTCTTGTAAATAACACTTGGCTAGCTTGTCGGAAAACACATTCGCTTTCTCAGGTCTGTTTCGCCCGTTTGTCTTTACTACGTCAACAGAGTTCTTTTTCACTGGGGGGAGGGAGAGGCAGAGAGAACTCCCATGATTCCCCGCAAGCCCTGATGTCATCTTTTGTCATTGTAGTATTAATTGGGAGCCCCCTTGTGGCGGGAGCTACATATTGTATCTAACACTCCTAAAAGAAGGACTGTGGTGTTTATAACTCTTAGCAAGAGGAGTTGCTCTTAAATACTTCAGCACATGGAAACAGAAAATGTGGGCCCAGATGTGTTGTCTTAAAGAGGTGAAAGTGTTCACTAATTTAAGCAAGTGTAGACACAGCGTAACCTGCCCACATGTATTAGCCTTAACAAGCATGAATACAACACAAAGAAGTTAACAAAGAATTTGTAGTGTGGCGTTTTCTGTCCCTCTGAATAAAACGTGAAAGATCATGACATCTTTCCCTGTATAGCAAGTTCTAGATAAAGTCCCTCTTCATGCAGTGTCATGATGCAATAGGAACATTTTACTTCATAATAAGCAAACTTTTAGAGCAGTGGTTTAGGCATTACATAATTTAGTTTTTCTCTGTCACTGTGAACTCAACCAAAGATACATAACGGTCTCACACAGATACAATTCAACACGCAACATAACAAAGATGTAATATTCTGCACATCTCACAAGCTGACATTTCTTAAGACTCAAAATAATTACGTTAACAATACGGCAGATACGTCGACTGGTTTAATTCCAATTGAACAAACTGTTATTCAACCTGACAAGTGACGTTTGAGTGAGGCTTATTATATTGGACTAATTCTCCGAGATTATCTGTCACACTGTTTGGATAAAACACATCACTCTAAAGTGTCTTTTCACTTCCATTAACTGTCACTTCTTTCTTTTCTTTTTTTTTTTGTCCATATAAGTAAAGTTAAAGGTATCCCTTTAATGATCAATGATCTACAAAGGAAAGAAAATGATACCGTCAGTTAATTAAACACATGCATAAAGTAGTCATGCAATGTATATCCAGATCCATGAAACATGATGGTAAAGGAATCTAATAAAATAGGAAACACATTATATTAATAACTGGGGAGGGACAAACGTGTGCTTAAAATGTTGAATTTCAACCAACAGCTGAAAACTTTCCTTGCAAACAATTTGCTCAACACTTCTCATTTCTCCCTTCAGGGTATGAGGATAGTGTACATAATAACCTTGTTTGGTGTAAGATATCCTTTATTTTGTATTTGCAAGGCTGTTGTTTAATTAGCAGGTCTCCCTTGTCTGATCAGAAGTATTTTTTTATGCAGACAGACAAATAGCTGCACATGACAAAGAGGGAATGTCAGACAGCAGATTGAAGAGGGAGGAAAGGGGGGAAAAAACATAGTGTGCGATAGCTAAGAGAAAAGAGAGCGAGCGAGCAGTAGATGATGACAGGTAAGCAGTGCAGACACCGAATAAAGCTGTTGTGATATAACACTGAACTTATTGTATCATTACAGGTGTTTCTAGGTCTCCATTGGATTATTCTGTTTCAGAACGACATTCAATACGTAAAAAAAAAAGTGTTGTTTTGTCGAGTGGGGTTGGAGTCGATCTCAAGAGAGTAAAACTGAATCACTTTAAAATCCTCTGCTCATCTATGTGAGCCACAACGATTACATGAATCTCATGGCCTTGTCAGATATCAATCAACTCCGTCAGCATCCAGGTAACATTTTATTTTGAGCAGATCTGAAACAACTAGTGACCTTGATCTTATCTCAGGAAGTATCTGAACACTTCATGACTGTCAACGTGGAGAATAAGAAAAGAGTGCACAAAACAAAATGCTGACGTAGTTGATGATTCTATCTATCTATCTATCTATCTATCTATCTATCTATCTATCTATCTATCTATCTATCTATCTATCTATCTATCTATCTATCTATCTATCTATCTGTTTTCTGAAGAGGATGTAAACATTCATCCATAACCCACCTTAAAACTTTTTTTCTCAGGGGCTGATATCTGTAGCAAAGACAATATCATACGACATGTGACACCCAATTAATCCTCAGTTCCAGTGGACGCTTGTTCTGCACTGTGTCCTGTTACATTATGCGTGTGACAGATCATTTAGGCTGAGAAGAAAAATGGCGCGATGTTCATTACTGCACCTCTTGAACAGAACACACGCATGGCCTCATTTATGGTGTGTGAGTGTGTCCACATATAACCATACGGGACCTGATAAAACACTTTGTTTCACTGCCCTCTTATTTCCTCACTCTTCTCCTGCCACTTTTTCCATCCTCCACAGAATCATAAAGATCAAACACAAACACGTCGCTGTACACCATCAGGACTTAAAAGGGCATCTCAGATCTATTGATTTCAGAGGAGTCAGAAGCACTTCCAGTAGATTCCCTGAGAAGGGTTGAAATTGTATGAGAGGCTGCAGCTACAAATATTCTCTTGGTCCACATTAATTGGCTCGGGGAGGCAGGGAGCTGTGGAACAGTATCATCAGAAAGGTTGATGAGGACAGAAAGTTAGATGGTTCTCATTTAACACAGAAAACTGCACATTATACAGCGGTGGGATGGTAAAGCGCAACTCTGCATTATTAATGAGCTGTCTTTCTGTACAGCTCAGAGACATGCAGTGGATAACGTTTAATACCGAACATCTCTGTTTGAGACTGGTCTCCAAAGCAGAGGTTGTGCTTTAATTCATTCATATCAATCTTGTAAACATGCATATATTGCATACAAAATTCAAAACCATTGCAAACAGCCTTAATTACTGTATATGGAGAGGTGTGGGGCATCTATATGATAGTTAGGCAGTCCATTACCGATAAATTTAATATCAAGAGGCCTTTATATTAAGTTGACACTAAATATTGGGTTATTTGGGTCCTATGGAAAAGAGTGTTTTATGGAATTCACCATAGTATGTAAATGCTATTTCAGCACCACTTCACACATGGAGAGGTTCATAACTTCTTTATGATTGAACTTATAACATAAATATGTTGCTCAACTTTAATATTTATAATTGTAATTCGTAGAGTTGAACGTCTTTGGAAATCAACAGATCTACAGGTTCACCATTAGCATCTCAAAGACCGTCATGCTTAGTTTAACAATATGGTTAAGGTGGCCAGAGCAACATTTTTTTTTTCAATTGTTGTTGCAAAAAATCAACGTAATCCCAGAATCCTATTTGAAACTGTCCATAACATTGTCTCTCCTGTATCACCCGCTCTTACAATTTCTTCAGTTGACGAGTGCAATGCATTTCTTTCCCTATTTGTTGAAACAATAGCAGATTTTCGAGCAAAATTAACTCCTTAACTTCCCCTGTACCCTGCTCAAAACTATCCTGAAAAGGTTTTCTTCAATCTCAATACAAGGTCTGGTCTCAAAAATGTTGTTATGAGTTGTATTCTCAAAAAATCTCATTTCGACTCCTCTCTGCCCCAAAACTACAATGACCCTTCATTGCCACATTTTAGAAAACGAGGTTGCCTTAGATGCACAAAATATCCTTGATAAGTTTCAGTCTGGTTTTGTTCTGTCACACTCTACAGAAACGGCTCTTCAAAGAGTTTTTAATGATCCCTTATTTCAAAGTGATGCAGGAATATGCTCAGTATTGGTTTGGTTGGATCTCGTCGCAGCTTTCAATACTGTGGACCACAGTATATTAATTGAAAGGCTTAGGCAGTGGGTGGGTATTTTTGGTTGAGCTTTAGATTGATTCTCCTGTTACATAGATGATAGGATATTTTCTGTTAAAAAACTGCATTTCCTCAAATTCATCTATGGCTTGTGGTGTTCCCCAAGGTTCTGTCCTGTGCCCAATCCTGTTTGCCTTGTACCTGCCTCCACATGGCCACATAATACTTGGTCATCCAGGAGCAAGAGGACCAAAGAACAAGCTCCGAGCTCCATTATTTATCATTTAAGCAGTAATCATCTCAGAAATTAAACCAAACATCGATACAGGCATTAATAATCGTCAGAGAATGTCCCATTTAAGATTTCAGAGGCATTCTCGCCCATCTGAGTCTTTCATTTAAGTGTCCGGATACTTTCATTCGCCACATGTTAATGTGACAGCTCGTAGCCCAGCTCAATTCACGGCGTTATTGTTGAAGGAGAGCAAGTGTCAGTCATTTCTCTCTGCACACCAATCCATGAATAATTGTTATTTCAAAGATACACGAGCCTAGTGTTGAAATGACAGCGATTAAATGGGTTTTGGTTCAAGGTCAAATACATTATGCAAAACATTTTTTCCCACCATCAAAGGACTGTGTCCTGCTTTGGCTTTATATAGCTGAGGGCTGTACTCATGTCAAAACCATTTCTTTACATTAAGACATTGGCTCAGCCTATTTAGTATTTTAAACCAATCTGTCTTCAATTGAATTAGAAAAAAAATGCGTAATTGACATTTCCTTCTGTTCCTAATCTGGCTGAATTGGCTGCAGGATTGTTGTATTCGCCTGGACTGCTGCTCTTTGTTAACTCTTAATCGACTTTCAAGGCGGCAAGCCTCTGTTTCAGGTGATTAATGATCACATGTCATCACTGCTGTAATCTAAGTGAGTGATACTTTAATAATGGAGCAGCCTCTCCGTCTGAGACTGGAGCTGTGCTGTCATTTCCAGAGAGCTCGAGGAAGATTCCATTTTTAGGAAGGGCACTGGCACAGACATTATGAGACTCACGCATCTTCAGAACAGTTTGCCTGCACAGTCGAGTATCTGAGTAATCCAAACTAATAATGAGTTTTGACTGTCAGGGAGAAAGTCTGTGTGTTTCATTTAGGATTTCCAAGGCCTTTCAGTACAATGGTTCAATTCAGGAAGGGGGACAGTGCAAATTAATAAAACACATGGTTATACATGAATGGTTGAAAATGCCAGAATTAGCCAAAACTCTACTTTTCATCTGTAGTCCCTTGGCCTCGATATTAAAGAGGGTTTTTAAAATACAAAAACACAAAAAAAAAAAAATAAATACAAATCCAAATAAAAAAGAATAGAGAAAGAAAAAAGAACAACGACACAAATAGAGCAGAAATTGGCTCAAAACACGACACAGCAAAAAGCAAAGCGCAAACCAGAACAGTTTACAATGTAAAACAACAGGGCAGATATCACAGTATAGAAAACAAACTGTCCAGAGCAATAAACGCAGAAAACAACAACATAAAATACATGTTGAGATTGCAAACGTATATCTATTATAAATGATTATAATGCTGAGATGTATATTTATTGACCATCCATTGTTTTAGCTGCTTAGAAAACGATTATGTGTTCAGTTTTCTGATATATTCTGGGATTGAATTTCACTATCTTGAACTTCTGACGGATCAGGCTGACGGACTAAATCACTTTATTCGCAAGGGGATGACGCAATCTCCTTTTGTCGATCCCCTTGTGACACGATCAGTGCCAGTTCTTCAGTTGATGTAGGCATGAAGTGGGGTGGAGCGAGACTGTGAGTAAATTTAAAAACCAAGCACACATTCTTAAAGTATGGAATACAGTTTGCAAACCCAGAAATCTTAATAGTGATTTCAATTTTGTTTCTGTCAAATCAGGTTATCAAAAAATAAAAATGTATTTTTCGTTTTTCGCATCCTAGATTAGACAAGAATCTAATGTGCAAGTTCTCACTGAAAACAGAAAAACAAATCACAGTACATGCAGTTACTCTGCCAGGCACTAAGGATAGTGCAAATGCAGGCACTGGTCCATTAAGGTTTACGAATCAGGACAATAGTATTGCATTTGAACTTTGTGTGGTTATTAGTATTATTGTGTGTATTTGTGGTCGCAAAGATGAACACCATACAATGGCCTAAAAACCATTGATGACTAGTAATGGCCTTATTTAAGGCACAATGCCAATTCAAAAGATTAGAAAAGAACAAAAATACAAAAACAGGGAAGTGTTGTGAGTTATGAAAAAATATTGAAAAAAAGCCTTAACTAATGAATTAACAGCAAATATGCTAGAAATATAGTTTAATGGCTGCAAAGTGAAAAATAGACAAATAAATAAAATGTTGTGTATCCGGGGTCATTACAACATGTTTTGGCTGGTTGCAGAAGAATTGCCCTTGTAGGCCACATTATATTAATTTATAGTCTGATGATAACATGACTGTAAAGCTGCAACTTAAATGATTTAATGATTGTGTGTTGGATGTCATTTATTTTCATTTGTTTCCAGACTAAATGTATTATGTGTTGCTACACACTGCAACCATTGTTCCTCTGTATGCTGTGAACTGTGATAACACGCAGGCAACCAGCGCCTGAGAGACTGTCCTTCTAATTTAGTGTGTGACTGTTTTGCTGTTAAATTACTCCAGAGACCGAACAAACACAGCATGTAATGGCTGCTTTGATTCAGGCGACTCCGCGGTCAGCCTGTGGTCTTGCATGTTACTAATGACAGGGTTCATTATTAGGCTTTTTAATGACAAATATTTGAAGTCAAACGGGAAGTAAAGACCCTTATCTAAATCCCTCGACCCATATCGAAACACTTCACATTGTGATTTAGGATTTCAAAGTAAAAGCCCAATCAGATCAGCCTGAAGTCCTCCAGTTCATTAAAATGTTATTCATATGAACACTTCATGAATTAAAGAGTGCATTCAGCAGTGGAGATACAGTCACAATTATTTTTTGATTTGTCTTTGTAAGTTATACTTGCGTTCCTCATTTGTAGCCTTTTTGCATGGTAATTTTGTTTTTGCAAACGTTTGCCAAGATCTTGTCTTGTGCAACTTTCTGTTATAAGTTCAAACCACAGTGAAATGACAGTAATACATTCAGAGTTCATTGATTGTTCACAATGAGACGATCCAGAGCTGACCTTTACCTGTTTCGTTGGTCTGCATCCCTGATGAACCTGCGGCTCTCTTCACAAAGTTGAAGTTGTTTAAAAAGACTTACTTGTCTGGAGCTGAAAAGTCTGCTGTGTCACTGGGAAGGAAATCAAACAAGACTGTGAGTGATGCTGCTTTTTGCCCAAGGGGGCAAAAGGGGCAAAAGGTGTCACACACAAAGGGCAAAAGGAGGAGGGGTTCGCCACAGACAGTCCTGTAAATCAAAAAAACCTTCCATCTAAACCTTTTATGTCTCGCCTATTGATAGTTGAGCGGAGGATAACTGCAGCTTAAGGAGTAAAAGTGCTGAGTAACATGCATGACACAAGAAAAGGATATTCAAAATGGCTGCATCTGCAGAAAACTACAAGACTACAAAACTGAGTATACGATCCAACAGAGTGTTGGAGATGAAGCCCAGATTTGTATAGCAGAGTTGATTCAAGATGGTTTGCAGCTGCAGTCCAACTACTGCACACCTGATGATTTATGCCTGTTAAGAATACAAATGTAAAAGCCAAATGTAAAAACAAATGTAAAATTTTTTTAAAGTTTTAAACCAGGCTGTTTAGGCAGAAGAGATTTAGGAGGTTCGGACTGAACTTAAAAACTTTTTTTGTATTCAAAACTCATCCTTTAAAAAGGTCAAATAAAAAAAAAAAGAATTGCTAAAGTAATTCATTTTTCCATGTTCTCTTTTTTTTGGGATTCCAAAAAATTCAGATGTTCCGTTGGACTTAGACTTTCTTTATTGTTATTCAAACTTGAACTTTATAGTGCAGACGAGAACGAAATGTTGCTGCATTGGCCCGTAGTGCAAGATAAGCAAATATTTAGTGAAACGAGAGGACTGCAACTCCAGGCCGGCATCGGAAGTGGAAGTCTGATTGCTATGTAACAATTGGGCAATTGAGAGATGTTAAGCTTGCAAGTTAAATTCTTACCAGAATCCAACTTGTGATGTCACAAAATGAGAACATTTGAAACTCTGTTCTCTGTGTGATAAGACTTTTGCAGACTACAAACAAAGGAAGGGATGGATTTATTTCTAATTGTGAGGGTTGATAACCACGTATATGTTCAAAAACCTTGTAAAAGAGGATTTGTCATAATATGTCCCCTTTAATGGAAAATAGTTTGGACTTTTTAGTGAAGCCCTCTATATTTGTGGCGTATTCCTTCATTATGATATAGCAGAATCCAGAAGGAACTAAGCGTGAACTTTCGCTTTCACTCTTTCAACAGAGATAAAGTGCAAGAAAGACAGCCAGCGTGCTCTTTCAGGGTCACTACAGCATGCAGACTAGCATTCAGCACAGTGCAGATCTCTAATGACTGTTAAACCAAAACACCACTTAATAAGAGGAGCAGGGCAATGCTGGTTCTAGATTGTATCTTTCTTCATGTTGCAGTTGATGAAGATGATAATAGATTCATCAGATTAAAATTAGGAGAGGCCAGAACTTGTTAGATCAGTGAGGAGTACAGCTAAAAACAACACAGTGGCTTATTTATAGCCCAGATTCTCGTAACAAAGCCGTATTTAATAATAAATACAATCCTCTTCGAAGCAAGGCTGGGGCAACATCTAAATAAGTCTGTGTCATTTGATAGTTTGCTCTTTCTGTTTTCATAGATGGTAATATTCAGTACATAACACTTATACTTGAGAGTTCATTAATAATCTTTCTAGAATTAATATAAACTAGTCTAATTAAATAGAAATATTGAATTGCAGGAATGATTAGGAACGTGCATTATAAATAACTATCATGTCAGGGCAATGTTCAGTTCAATGATACATAAGAAGAATTCAAATGTACTTCTTTCGCACAAATCACAAACAAGACAAGTAATTACAGCATCAAATGAGTTGTGGAAGCATCCAGAACAAATTATCTGGGAGCAGGAATAGGTTTCATCTCCAGTATTGAGCAGAATCCTCCACACCTGAGTTCATTTTCCCAGAGTGATTAAAATGTCACCGAAGAGCCTGTAATAGAACCTGACTTAAAGTTTCATCAAGAATCAGGAAGAAGACTGTAAATTACCTCAAGGAATTTACTGTTGACTCTGAGTGAGAAGGGGGTAATCAATCAGAGCACTTCTCAAATGTCACTTAATCAAGGTGTGTGTGTGCGCGTGTGTATTAACATGTGTACCTCTCCCAAAAAGCCAGCTGCTTACATTAAAGTGCATTTTAAAGTGTTTTTTTTATCCACTGATCCATGCATAGTTTTAAAGATGCAAAAGTTTCAAAGTGATTACCCTCCAGGCGATTCCATTGGAATTACAATCATGTAGATTTTCGAAATGCATATAATCATCACCAAGCAAGGACTGAAGAGCTTTTTAGTAAAAAGCACACCACTACCCTCTGCCATTAAGACCCTCGGTTTTATCTCCTCATTTTAGATTCAGTGCTGGTACCTTCCTCGGGGGGGCAAGATGAGAAAAAAAATCCTGCTGGTAGGTTCAGATACCTGCCTGGGGTATCACATGCTCGCGTCCTGGCCTGAGCTCTGCTATCTCATTAACCAAAAAAATATATATATAGAAGAAGATTTATATTATAAATAAGAAGGCTGCTATGTGTATGAGTGAAGTGAGAGAACGATTTTTGAAATCAGTTGGCAACTTGCAAAGTGTGTGATAAAACATGACATATCACTCTGGGTTCTATGTGTTAAGTTATTCAGTTTTAGAAGAGCAAACTAGGATGCAAAGTTACTGCTAAAAACTAAAGTGACAATCCTTAATTAAAACGGATGGCACCTGGTTCTCCTTGGCTGCAGTAGCGGCTATAGTGACAGAATCTATTAAATGGGAAAAAGAAATCCATGAGAAAATGTAAATAGTTATTTAGTGCCATTGGTCCCAATTCTGGCAGCTGTATGATTGTTTTGTTAGAAGCAAATTGATGCAAGCTTTACCACCTGCCAGTTATCAGATTCTGGACTTCAGGAGAAGCCAATTCCTTTTTTAAAGCCTACCATTAACTGTTTTTATATGGTTAAATAATAATCCCGTGAGGCAACTATGGCAATATGTTTAGTCATGGACCTCAGCATCAGTTTATTTTTAAGCTTCTACATTAGCAATATCAGACTTTTAACTCATAAAGGGGGTAGGCTATGAGTATTTATGCTTCACTTTTGTACAATGGAAGGAGACAGAGACATGCTGTCCACATGTATACAGATGTAGTACTTTTTGTGGTGTTGAGAATGTGGTCAAATGGACAAAGTGCTTCTCTGTCCTATCTATTTCTGTGTTCTTCTTACTCACCATTTTCACCATTTAGGTAATATTTTAAAATGTTTTTTTTTTTTTTATTCACTTCTCTTGTGTCTTGGTTTCAGTGTGTTAAGCCATTTTCGCATATGCTTCTAAAACCCTGCTTATCTGATGACCAAAGGCCAAATAGTCTACCATTCCCTTTTGGGGGGGGCGGGGGGATCCCTCCAGAGGAACTGGAAAACATTTACAATGACGGATAAGGAGAAGTTGTTGGAGTGATTTTCTTTTATACCAATGCTATGTGGTTCAGCTAAATTAAAATACGACCAAACAAGCAGAGTGGAACACACTAGAGAACAGAAAACGTAATGTAGCAGTTTCATTAGGCGTACAGAGATTACAATGTTGGCTTGCATACTATCTATCAATGCACCAATCGCAGGGAATAAACGTCAGCACACCTCACAGCTCACTCAAACTTTCTGAAGAAAAAAAACGTGGCAGGAGAAGGCGCAGACAGACTGTTTGCATCCACTTAGGGTGGAGTTTTCTGAAAGTCCTATTAGTGAAAGCTCTGTACTAAGAAGTACTATGGAACAAAGCATCTGATAATGAAGGGAAAATTATTAAAGCTACAGTCACTGAGGCAAAGAGAGACAGACAGATAAAAGTTCATACTCATAAACAGAGAAGAGCCCTGCGGTCTTGTGCACTGCTTCCAATTTATGGAACTGATTTCCAGGCCCGAGGGTGGTATAGAAAAAAGCATAGAGGACCAACTGCAAAAATGATTTAAATGATTTTATTTTTTTTATGTACAAACCTGGATAAATCATAACTCCCCCATCCCTACCAATACACACGTGCACACACACAAATACAATATATACAAGTTCCTCCCAAAACTTGAATTAAACTTTGCTCATGTGTTTAAGTTTGTTTCTTTATTTTCTTCAGTCTACCACTCATGTTGTTTTCATTCCGCTGAAGCTCAGTGGGAGTAGACAAACAGAACAGTTGTAAAAATCAATAACTCAAGGCAAGCCAGGAGATGTTGCTACTTCCTCTGACAGACAGGTTCACTTTGGTTGGGTTTTTTTTAGTCGAGACAGAATACAAAAGCAAGTGTGAGTGAAACATATCGGTGTGAAATCTCTAACTTAATTAAATGTCCTTTTCTTGAAAACATATCATTCCCAGTATCCTCACACTGTGGGGTGTAAAAAGGTTGTTTTCAGAGAAGTGGTGTACAGTTGTATAGTTAGCAGCCTCCAGTCAGTATTTTGGTCAGAGCCATCTGTGACCTTTCACTGTACGTGTTCACACTGTCAGAGCAGTTTTGCAGATGTGACAAGTTGCTGGCTTGAACCAACACACGCGATCTTCTCATCTTCACAATCTTCTTCTCTGAGGCTGGTGAAAATGTACAGAACTGACAGGACAGATAACGAAGACACTTTCTCAGCACACAAACAAAGACCTGTTTACATTCTGCACCTCATGAAGAGAAAAAAAAAACCCTGCAAGTCTTTTTTTTTTTGTTGACTGTGTAGGAAAGCAGTTTGCTTGAAAAGGTGTTGTTCTCATAAAAGATTAATAGATGCTAGAGACCCAGAGGCACCCAAACCAACAGCTCGGGATTCATAAATAAAGCTAAATGAATCAATATTTCAAGACTTCAGAGGTAACCTGCTCCTACGCACACCTTTGGAGGGAAACTTTAAGAAAGGTTAGGTTTTTAATCGATGCCTCCAAACAGTAATAATAAAGAAAGTGTGTGTTATTTAATCATCCAACTGTTTGGTCTGAAAGTGAAATCCAGAAACTGTTTCAAAAGCTCCAAAACAAAGAAATACTCCCCTCTAATCATGAAGGTAAAAAACAAAGGCCGTTTCATGTCGTAGACTTGCATATCAAAGAATAATTGAGTTGACACTACAGCAAAGTCCTGTTGTCTACTGAATCAAAACAAGGAACAAAGGATGGTATGAATTGTGACAGAGGTATATTATTCCTTGACGAGAGAAGCCTACGTCAGACCCTTATCATTCAACTTTAATTGAAGCTGAGTGCCAAAGGAGAATGACATGTTGAGCTGGAAATGAAAACTTGCATGACAAATGTGACGAATCCAGACAATTTGCCTGCAGTTTTCAAAGCCATTATTATGACAGCATGGTGATAATTATGAAGCATATTGGGATTATACAAGCTGTAAAAGTCACAGATGAATTTGTGAAACATGTGACATTTGATCCTTTGTTTTATCTGAAAGTATTTAATTAAACTCTATTCACCTGTTTTCTCTGGAGTAGCATGTAACTGCTTTTTAGTCCTTGTTTACTTTTTATAGATTTTACAATGCTACAGTGCTATACAATATACAAACAATTCAAAACTGTTCACCATTACTGCTATTCAGAGGATCAGTAGTCATTACTTCTTCATTTCTGCCATCAAAAAGAAAAAAAAAGTACTGCATATTCTGTCTTAAAAAGTCTACTTTTTGCATCCATTTGAAGTTGTTAAAAGGTTCGTCATATGTGAAAAGCGACAGGATGTGTGTTTGCAATCCTGAACTCAAACTTCTTTCTGATTATCATCCATGAAAAACAAAAGGAATGTGGAATTGCTTTTGGAGAGGAGCACAACAAATCTTGGTGACTCATCCATCTGTTTTTCATTCTTTTTTCTCTCTTAAGGGGGCTGATGCCGCGAACACTCGATAGCCAGATCACTTTAGAGAAGACTCCCAGCTACTTTGTCACCAGGGAGGCGCCCAGACGCATCGCCACCATGTCCCATGAGACCAAGCTGATTGTTGTGGTGCGTAACCCCGTCACAAGAGCAATCTCCGACTACACACAGACTCTCTCCAAAAAGCCCGACATTCCTACCTTTGAAGAACTGGCCTTCAAGAACAGAAGTCTCGGTCTTGTTGATTCGTCCTGGAACGCCATTCGGATAGGGATGTATATTGTGCACCTGGAGAACTGGCTGCAGTACTTCCGCCCATCACAAATGCACTTTGTGAGCGGGGAGCGGCTGATCACTGATCCAGCGGGGGAAATGGAGCGAGTTCAGGACTTTCTAGGACTGAAACGAATAATTACGGACAAGCACTTCTACTTTAATCGAACCAAAGGATTCCCCTGTCTGAAAAAGCCAGAGAGCAGCAGCCAGCCCCGCTGCCTCGGCAAATCCAAGGGCAGAACTCATGTACAGATCGACCAGGAGGTCATAGAGCAGCTGCAGGAGTTTTATAGGCCATTTAATATCAAGTTCTATGAAACTGTTGGACACGACTTCAAGTGGGATTAAGAGTGCATTACAGCGATCGCCTTTAGGGATTTGAAATGTAAATGAGGGTATCATCAGCCAAATATTTAATTAAGAGTTTATTGATATATGTATACACTGACCAATCAGTATAAGAGAATATACCTTTTAGACATTGAAATATATATATATAAACAAATGGTATCAAACCATGCAGGGTCTCTTTGACAACAAGTGCCATTTATTTAAGAATTTATAAATCCCAAGTTTCTTCAGCACAAACCACTTGCACCAAATTTGAAATGAATGACAGACAACCAACATCCATTCAAGAAACAAGTCATTTATCAGCAACAGTGGCAATGCTGTCCTGTCATTTAGCTAATTGAGCCACATTAAAGACATTGCTTGCACCCCCCCCCCCCCCACCCCCACCCCCCCCCCCCCCCAGATTTCTTATTTATTCATTGTTTGTGCTCAAAAACAACCACTTGCTTTGCTGTTTAAATGAGCTCTCGATGGGATGTTGCAGCAAAATGTCACCGTAATAACAAAATCAGCCTCTCAATTATTCTGCAGTGAAACGTATTAAAAGTTCATCGGTAACGGGGGAGAACTGCTTTAAAAAAAGTACTGTAACTGAGACTTTTAAAAAGATATATCAAGACACATACTTTAATAAGAGTATATTGTAGGTTGAACTGTATTTTTGTTGTGATTATAAAAAATAAAAAGAAAAATGTGTTTCATTTTAAAATTCATTTGGAGATTTCTCGATTTCTTGCCACATAAGTCAAGATAAGATATGTGTTTCTTCTTTTGGTCAGTCTTGTTTCCAGTCCTTTGTGTTGCATGTGTGTGTTCTTAATGTTGAGCAGTATCTGATCTTAACAAGTTCAGTGGAATTCCCAAAACGTGTGTGTGTTAGTATGCAGCCTGTTTTCTATAAAGCCCGCAAATAGGTGAAGCCTAGTTTAAACAATTCTACAAATACAAACCCATTTTGTGTTTAAGCTTCACCTGCAAATGTGAGTGTGGAATTCTCTCTCACATCTGCTATTTCAGAGTGTATGACTTAAGATGTTACGTACTGAGAATGTTGAAAGATAAAACCTTTCTTAACAAAGGCTGCCATGCATGTCATTGATCTCATTAACTTTCAAAATTCCTCTCTTGATGGATGTGATCATGTTCTCTCTAAATGTGCCTCCAAGCTAAGCGGATAGATTAACCTCTAGGATTTGCACCCTGAAGGCAATCAGAGTTGTCATTAATAATTGCCACTGAAGCCACCAAAATTCTTGATACAAAAGAGGAAGGAGAAGTCTGGCAAAAAAACAACAACGATAAACCTCTGCACAAAAAAAAAGTATCTCAAATATAATATAAAGCCAAACTGATGAAATGCTAATTTATGCTGGACGCTATCTGTCTTCTGTGAAATATGGCAGCAAATGCACTCTGCAGATTAAAGATGTGAGATTAGTGCAACCTCTGCAGTTCTATCAAATGAATTCCCATGGTAATATTTGTGTCCTGTCTGAATACAGCTTTAGATTTAACTTCCATTGTGAACTCGCGACAACGTGACCTTTCATAACTGCTGAAACCGCAACTCCACGTTGTTTCTAAGCTTAACATTTAATTACTTAATAAGCCTTACTACTCTCTCTTCTTCATCTTATATCATGTCCCTTGAATTGTTTTGGAGCTACTGACTTTGTGGTGTTTGCTTGTGGCACATCTATTTTTGTTTGTGGGAGGAAAAGATGGAAGGAAAGCAACTGTTGAAAATAATTCAAATTTGATAGTCACTTGCATCACACGGCATGCGTGCAGTAGAAGTGCGTTGGCTGAAAGCTTTTTTTTTTATTTCTGATATTCCTTAATTTGATTAAACTACCAATGCTGTCCCTGTGCCAGAATCTAGAAGTAAATAGGACTGTAGATGTGCCCTGGAAACCATTTGTAACCCACAATGTGACATATGTTACAAACCATGGTGCACAATGGCGCAGACAAGAAAAACGCCCAACATTGTTTGTAACTTCTACTTGAATACTGCTCATATACATGTAATACCACCGTGCAAGACTGCAGGCTGCCTCCACCTGTGCATGTGCCTTCACACATGCAGTTGAAGCAATATTATACACGCAGTTCTTTGATATGTTTAATGTATTAACAGCTCATTATAAAGGAAGGAACGTGTTCACTGGGTACCTACAAGCTGTCTGACTGACCATTCTAACCTTCAAAGTAAATACCATAGAAGCTGTTGCAAATGTCATGAACTTTGAAGACTCAGGTAAAATTCATCTCTGCCACTCATCAGAAATGCCTAACAGAACACAATGAAATCAATTACCACCAAGTACATTTTTTCCCTTCTCATTAAACAGAGGGAAATAATGAGGAAGCATTCAGAGATGTGCTTTGCGATCTTTTTTTTTTTTTTTTTTTTTCACATACTTCAAAACGGTAGAAGTCTTTTCTAACTCCTGCCTTGAAAACCTATTGAAATTCTACTGAGTTTCTCAACCCTGAAACTTCACACACTTTACAAACCGGCGTCTGTAATCTCTGTATTGTGGAGACGACATCGAAAGCAAAAGAGCTGAGGATGTGCTGTGTCCCAGAAAGCACAGTAACTATAACTTATTCTTCCAAAAAAAGAATGACTATCAAAAAAGGCTCAAATACAATAATGGAGGAAAGGACTATATCTTATAAAATCATGAGATATGTTTAGTCATGAGACTATATAACAACTATATAACGACAGATATATATATATATATATATATAGATAGATAGATAGATAGATAGATAGATAGATAGATAGATAGATAGATAGATAGATAGATAGATAGATAGATAGATAGATAGATAGATAGATAGATAGATAGATAGATATTTGTTATCCAAGAAGCTTCTCCCTCTTGCCTGCAGTGCTGAAACCTGTAAATCCAGACATTTTCTTGTCTCATGTAATAAGCCAATGCTTTGGAGGATAATGAGGATGTTCCTTTTTTTCCAATGGACAATGAGAGGACCAGACTTTCCTTTAAGATGATTTTACTATTGGCTGCCAGAAACCCCTCTGGAAGAAATCTCATTAAATACCAAAATGGTCTGTGAGCTAACCTCTACCTGCATCATTGCACCTTTTGAATATATTGTTCCCTGAGGTTTCCCCAGGAACATATCTTCTCTCTGGTATTAAACAGGTATTAAAAATCATGCTGTTCTTTAAATTAAGCAAAAACTTAATTTAAACCTGTAAAGGGTTTTTGTGTGTGTGTGTGTGTATTTTCTCAGCATGTGTCTTCCCTGTCTCTGGATAACCGCTTCATGTTCTGTGTCACAATAATGAAAACATTCACATTGAAGACATTCTGGGAGTGGGGAGCTGGGAAAACACAGCCACAGAAAACAGCGACTGTACTTACACACAACTAACTAAAGTGAAAACCTTTCCACTCACCTCATTTCCTCTGGTCTGTTGAACATGTGCTGCTTGCCGTAAATTCACAAAGGTCAAGTGCAGAATGGCTCTCCAGGCACTAGGGCAACTAATTAAGCAGTAGTGGTGGAAGATACATGCCAGCTCCTGGGAAACCACAGCGGTCGTTCAGTCAGTCGGTCATCACCCTCAGGGGTAACGAACATATTGTTTCACATGCAGGCAAGATTGAGATTTGCATATTAACATAGTTCTCATTCAAAAGAGAAATAGAAAGAAATGCAGGGAAGAAAGCATCTGTATGACAAAAAAAATGTAAAAGTATCAATGCAACAGTCCATTTAAACATGATCAATGTTATGTTTCATTTCTGTAATTTGATGCTGTTATTTTAGACAGGGGGAAAACACAAGGAAATACAGTACAATGTTTGAATCCACAGGGCAACACAGTTCTTGCTATTTTGTCAGCTGTCTCTTTCCAGCAAAAGTAAAAGGAACTTCAATAGGACACTTGTGTGTCACTTCCATGTGTTATTTCCTGGGATAAGAAATAGTTTAACAGGCTACATATCCTGGAAAAACGCTAATTGTATTCTACAAGTGTTGATTAGTGTCAACTTTAAAGGATGCTGATTGGCAGGTTTTGTTAGCGATGGGATAGAGCCAGGCTAACTGTGTCTCTTATCTCAAGGCTTAGTGTTTGGCTAAGTTTGCTCTCGATGAACATACAGTATGTTCACATATTCAGCCAACATCACACTCTGAGTGGGAATGCTGTTCTAAAGTCACACTGCTGTGTTGGGCTCTGACCTTCGCTCCATTTTGCCTTATCCTATATTGTCCTTCTGCTCGTCAGCAATCGCCATTCTATGATCATAAGATTATCAGATCACCTGTGGTGGATCAAAGCTCTCCTTTTGGTCTATTTTTCAAACTCAGACCTGTATCGTGTGCAGAGCGGAACTAGAAGTGATTGTATTTTATTTAATAAAGCCGTGACTATTCAGATTCTCTGTCCAAGTCACATTCAAAGCCACCTAAGTGGTCCAAAATACTGCTGTTACTACCTCTTACTATAATCTAGAAGGTTTTGTGTCACACCTATCCTCATGTTTTTAATCAGGTTCCCCATCAGTTTCAGAATTTATTTTAAAGTATATAAATTCTATTACTTTAAAATAAAATCTAGTACTATTTCCAGCATACATCACCGTGTTGCTGAATCCATATGACGCCAAAAGGACCCTGCGGTCTACTGATCTGGGTGTATGGGTCTGTTCCTCTAACAAGACTTTAAACAGAGGAAGACTAAGCCTTTCTAGGTTGCATCATGTACACTTTCGAACTGTCTTTCTCTGGAACTGAGGGCTGTGAACTCTGTGAACATTTTCTTTTTCAACCAGTTAAAGACCCATCTTGTTCAGACTTTGTTTGATCTGTTCATTGACTGATTTTATGTAACTGTCTGTTTTAAATGTCTCTGCTTTTTCTGTTTTTTTTATTATGAAGCACTTTGTGACGTCTGCTCTTCAAAGAAGATAAATAAACGTAACTAATTACTTATTTCTGAATACGGAGCACCTGAAGAGGGAATGACCTCATGGAGGGAAATATTATCATCAATCAAGTCCAATCAAACTATCTGACAATAACTTAGCCAAAATCAGGCAAGTCAACCTCTTTCAACCTACCATCACTGTGATTTGGTAAATGGATTTTGGCATGTATGGTGCTTTTCTAATCTTCTGACTGTTCAAAGCGCTTTTACATCACCACAGGTCAAACCTACCCATTAACTCTCATTCACACAGGGGTGGCAGAGGTAATGAGAAGTAACTAATCCCATTTCTAAACATTCATGCACCACTGACGAAGCAGCGAGAGCAACATGGGGTTAAGTGTCTGGCCCAAGGTCACATTGGACATTCAGATGCAGAAACTGGGCATCAAACTCCCATTTAAATTCTGGTTGTGAGACAGCCAACTCTACCAACTGAGCGACAGCTGCCCCAGAAGTCTAGCTGTAGCTTGTGATTCATCAAATGTGTTGTTTGAATTTAGAAAAAAAATGGCTGCTGTTTGGACACAATGGATTGTTGTTTTAATTGAACAATTGTCAGTTTCTTTGTATTGTTGAGACACTATTTTGTTGCAAAATGATTCTAGATGACGATGGACTTTTAAACAGTATCGGAGAAATGTTCAGTGCAGAGGACTACAGAGGATATGACTGGACCCAAAAGCCCCCCAGAGGGAAAAAAAAAATGGGTTTGCAGTGATAACAGCCACCTTCTCCAGAAAGCCTTATGTGTACAGTAAGTCTGAACCTGTGACTTAGACATTTAACTCCTCAATCAAGTGAGCAAGTGTGCCCAATGGTGTGTTCAAAGGTGGGGAAATGTAGTTAACTTTTCCAAATGACCAACACTTTCCCACATATTCACCACATTCGACATTAATACTAGAAGTCAAAGCCTGCCAACCGGAGCTATAAGATCCAGAAACATTTTCTCCCTGGGGGAGGTAAAAAAAAAAAAAAAAAGATTGTGCTTCTCTCAGAACAATTCAGAGAGTTAACTTAAAAACTAATATGTGGAAGACTGGGAAAAGAGTCAGCTGATAATGTGATTGTAGTGAGTATGAGAAGCTGAGCTATATCACAGTTGCACTTGTTTCACAGTGGTGAAACAAGGTGCAACTATTTACTGCTTTCACTTTTAAAGGCCAGTCTTCATGCTTCTTATCTATCGTTTATATTCCTGAACATATTGTAATAAGGATAACAAAAGGCTGACAGAGAGTTGCAGTGTTTAAAGGTCTCATAGTCGCCATCTTACAGGCACGTTTTACAAGACTAATGCTTCTGTTAGGCTTTTTGATCGATACTGTATGCTTGTGTTGCTTATTTAGTTGTAATTATTAATGTAAGGTTGAGATTTATGAAGGCATCTCTAATAAAATTAAACCATAAAGCCGTCATGATTGTTTTCAGGGTGTGAATGAAATGCCATCAATGCCGTAAACATAGTTAGAGGACGTGCTCTGTTGATATAATGCCTCATTGACTCTTAATGTGAAGGCAATTTGGAGGGGGAAAAAAAACGTGAATTGTTCTTGAATATTATTCTCTGTAATTGTGGAACTAATGGCCTTACTTTGGAGAACAGGAGACAAGAATCGGAGCAAATGCAGGACCGCTGAGATTACTTCTGCCTGCCTGGGATAGATTCTCAGAGGGAAATTATCATAGATTGTAGCGACGCTCTTTGCAATCACACTGGCTCTGTTTTATTGTAATGAGAGTTATCAAAGCACTTCCATTGTGTCATCACTTTCACACTTTTAGAGGAAATGGGCACATTCATTCGGTATCAGTGGGGCTCCTTCTCTTGTCTTTTGCCGTCTCAACTTCGAGCAACCCTCAGCATATTAAATATTTTATGATATTTGCTGCTCACTCCACGAGCTGTCTGCTCTGACGACTCCTACTCACAGTTTCACTGTCTGAGTCTCGAGGCTTTAGGTGAAAGACAAACATCTTCAAGCAGGGTTACTATTGGTCAAATTGAATTTCAGTTGAAGTGAAAAAAGAAATTAAAAAAAACATCTTAAATATTTAATTTAAAATAGGTGAAAAAATGTTGCAGTTTCATTGGTTTGACATCAGTAAGTCTATTATTGCAATACAGTACAATCACAATCGGATTTATTGGACTGGTATGATTACACACAAAGAATTAGACTTTGGTGATCTGTGCTCTTGATGTACAAATTGTTGAGGTCATTTGTAGATACTTGACTTTACTTTAAGAACGATTCAGATTGCTTTAGTTGAAGTTGTGTTGTAAATGATATGTGGCTCTGAAGGACAAATGAAATTGGGTCAGATCACCAAGATGATGCTAATGTCAGGGGCATGTTACCTTACCTACTCCGTCGAGAAGCTTTTGATTTGATACAATAAATAAATTAGGTTTAAGACGATGGAGATCAGAAACAAAGTCTGCCAAAGAAGCCAGATATGAGGTGAGATACCGAGACCTTGGTTGTTGTAGTCACAGCCATCCCTATAAGTACACGATAAGCTAACTGTCTGTCCATCTACAGTAATGCAGGAATTCCTTCACATAAATTTATAACTTTAAATGTCAACAATAAACACAAAATAGACTATACAGGACTAAATAAGACAATAGTGCAGTAGTGTGTAGATAATAATGATAATATAAAGTTTTATTATGTGCCGGTGGGTTGATTTCCATGCAGTTAAAATCATTTGTAGTATTTACATTAAGCATTGTACATAGATAGTAATTGCAAGGTTTAATATTTTAAAGCTCTGGTAAAACAATTGTAGAAATACAATTAAATGTTTCTGATGAAACATTTTTTTGCAGTGTGTCCAGCTTCATCAGTTCCCATTGTCCCCTGTCTCCCGTTTTCAGCTGATTTGACACGTTGAATCGACGTCAGTCAGCGAGGTTGCTGTTTGGAGGTTTCATTTATCTCCAGCTCTTGACAGGTTTGTGAAAGTCCCTTGAGCATGCTGCTGTACTATTTATGCTTTCACCCATTTGCTGTTTCTCCTTTTTTGTTGGTTCTGCCTCTTCTTTTCTTCTTCCACTAAAAGACCGAGGGCTGACCAAGCTAGTGCCACTTTCAACCTTCATCAGACATCTTTCTCAATTAAAGTTCCTATCATGCGAGTGGTGACCTTGACGGTTGATCTCCGTTCCTACCCTCATTGAGGGTCAGGAGCTTTGGGTCATGACCGAAAGAATGAGATCCCAGATACAAGCGGGTGAAATAGGCTTCCTCCGTAGGGTGGCTGGGCGCACCCTTAGAGATAGGGTGAGGAGCTCGGCCACCAGGGAGGAGCTCGGAGTTGAGCCGCTACTCCTCCACATCGAGAGGAGTCCGCTGAGGTGACTCGGGCATCTGGTCTGGATGCCCGCTGGACACCTCCCTAGGACCCCGAGGCCTCCTCCCTTTCAGGAGGAGGCCTCGGGGTACACCCAGGACCACTGTCTCGGCTGGCCTGGGAACGCTTCGGGGTCCCACCGAAAGAGCTGGAGGAAGTGTCTGGGGCAAGGGAAGTCTGGTCGTCTCTGCTTAGACTACTGCCCCGGCGACCCAGCCCCTGATAAGCTGTGGAAAAAGGATGGATGGATTTCTTGTGGAAGTGCAGTCATTTACATCTTAATGACTCCACACCTACCCACCAAACCTTAGAGAAAAGGTAAAAGACAAGGCTCAATAATAAGGCTCATCTGCCCTGTGAGCCTGTAAAAGTAGGCTTTGCTTAATCGCTTGTGATTGGCTGAGAAAGCTGTGGACAGGCAACAGAGGAATCAATCTGAAATGCACGACAAGTTTCAGTGAACATAAGAGGATTATTAATGCCTGCTGACATAGTCGGGACTTACAGTGAGCTCCAATGGAATTGTCAGCCTTTGTGTCTTACAGCATCAAAGTTGTTTGACTACTGAATCATTAAAATCGCTCTATCAACAATGTATGAAGTCTTAAGTTTGGTTACATGACCTTGCTTAAGCTGAAAGCAGAAAAGAAACATGATAGATAGGAAGGAAGTTATCAAAGGGCTGTCCGATCTGGAGGTGGGTATGTTTTAATCTTTGAAAGAAGTGATAAACTGAAGCTAAGATCAAAGTAAGCTGTATATAATCAATGCTTTCTTGGACTGGATTTCTCTTAGAAAGAGTTTTGTTTTGTTTTTTCAGGTTTTTTGGAGACTTTTAACTTGATTCAGACGGGAGAGCTGTATGGTGACAGGAAATGTGTGGGGAGGGAGTTGGGCATGTACCAAACATTATCAGTAGTCAAACCTGGGGACTGCAGCGTCAGTTCATGGGGCACCTGATCCACCCACTGAACTTACCCAACACCCCATTTATATTTTTTTATAATGTAACAATCCTAGTAGAGTGGATTTTACATACATTTTAAGTTCCGATGATAAAATATCGAGCGCTGACTTACCAAAAGAGTGTAAGAAACAAATCTGCTGCTTAAAGTCTGTGTTGCTGCTTTGACACAGCACGAGCTCGTTGCTCGATTTTGAAGCAAATGTCTTTTTCTTTTCGACATGCTTCGCAACCGCTCTCCTCTCCTCCTACAACTAAAGCTCATGCTGAAGGTTTACGGACATTTCTCTCACACTCAGAATAAATGACTCAGGTACCTGCACCTGGCTGCAAGGGTCAAATCTCAACTCTCTTCAGAGTTCGAGGACAATACAGGAGTCGTCTGTTTTGGGTTATCACTTGGTTATTAGTTTGCTTCTAAAAAAGATGTCATGGTACTGTATATAAAGTCCTGCTTCTAAGACAGGAGACAGTGAGTGCGTTTACATGGACTTGAGTATCCCGGTTATGATTTGGGTTTTAAGTATCCCGTTTTTGTATTTGTGCATGTAAACATAATATCCTGATTTTCCCGATACTGCAGTATCCCGTTTTCTGAGAAACCCGGTTTTACGACCTGGAGAACTCCGATAGAAAACGGGATACTGCAGCATGTATACGCCTTACCCCGGTTTCTGACAGCTGCCAACACCTGCGCAGACTCAGCCAAGGGACGTACACGTAAAGCAAACATGACGGCGCCAACAAGAGCGTCTTATTCTGGAGAGAGGAATAACTTTTATGTTTCACTGATAAAACATAAAATATAATTGAAGGTGGGCTATAATATAGAGCACGGGGGCAAGATAAATACGTGCATCCTGGTGAGATCGCTTTGATTTTTTTTGGTTTCTCTGTGAGCATGTAAACGTCATGTCCCGAATATGATTAAAACCGGGATAAGGCTCATAACCGGGATACTCAAGTCCATGTAAACGCACTCAGTGTGTGTTCCTGATGTCCTGATGTCAGAAAGATGGGTGGAGAAAAATAAAGTAGAAAAATACCTCGTAAGTGATTTTATCTTATGCTCTTCGTTACCTTTATTATTCCTCCCCTTACAAGTTAGTTCCAGGGCAAATGTTTAGTAGCAATGCAGGAGAGAACTTGTTTCCCTCCACATGAAGCTGCATGTGGATTTTTCATCCAGTCAAGAGTAAACACAGCGAGTTCATGATTGTTATTTTTATTTCCAGGAGATCTTTGCTCCAGCACAAGAAGTACTAACAAACAAAAAAAACAACAATAGCAACAGATTTCCACTTCATTTTTCAGATCTTTGACAAGATTAGTCAAGCTCGATGTATACCATGTGCCATGATTACTGCCCCGTACGATAAGGGTCGCAAAAAAATAGTCACATCACCAAAATTGAAATTTGAAAAAGAAAATAGCAAAGGGGCACCAGATACTCGAGCGGTTAGGTGAAGTGCCCCATGTACAGAGGCTACAGTCTTCATAGCAGCAAATGTTGGTTCGAATCTGACCTCAGCTCTTTGTTGCATGTCATCCTCCACTCTCTCCTCCCAACATTTCCATGTCTCTCTTCATCAGCTGTCCCATCCAATAAAGGAAAAAAGGCCTGGAAAAAAAAAAAGTGAAGCTTAAAGTGAAGTGGAACTCTAACAAATGGTTCACTCTTCTTCACACACGGCTATTTAATTTAGAAATCGAAATTTGGCAGAAAATATTGATTTGGAAATGATTTTTTATTTTTTTTAAATAAGCGTTAGGAATATACAGTTAGAGCTGGATCCATAGCAACATTTAACTCTGTAGTCTTCTGTAGCAAACTTAAATAACTACAAGTGTTATTACTCACATCAGACAGAACATTTCTACTGATAAAGTGTGAGACAAGAGAATAAGATCTGCATGCCTATTTGCAGCATCTAAGTCAAATACCCCTCTTGTCACTTTACAAGCCCGTTTACATTTTCTTTTCATTTACCAGTCTCTAAAACACGACCAACCCACGCGCCACGTTCAAACATTACATGTTTACAACAAGTGTCGTCTTCACCTTTGTAGATTTCTCTGTCGAGGGGAAGTGATCATATGTCTTTTAACCTCTTTCTCTTTGTTACACAGTAAACAGCCCGATGTCAAATGAAGTGCATGGGTTGATATTATTGCAGGTATGTCCTCCAGAGTCAGTGGATAGCAATCGTCTGCCCCTCATTAGTGCTGCTGAACAACTATGTGCTAGCGAAGGATAGTTAAGTTAAGTAAGCAAATCAGAGTCTAGTATTTTACTCTGCCATGTAATGAAATTCTTTAATGAGAATACAAAGACTGCTAAAAAAGAGCTGTTAAAAAAAACTGGAGGCAAGCACAGAGATAAAAAATGTTTCCTCTTTTATCAACCTAGGAACACATTAGAGCAAATAAAGGAGGGGCCATTCGGGTGAGCAGGTTTGATTCATGGGGCCAAGCAAAACGTCGTGTGTGCTAGCTGCTTGTTAAATGTTCTGAAAATGGATAGTGGCCTTTCAAAAACCCGCCCCAGAACTCGCAGCACTGTCATGCATTCTTGCACTGAGGAGAGTTGAGCCTCTTTGCCAAAGACTCCCAAGACAAAACGACGTGTCAGAACTGTGGCCCCACGTGGTTCATCATGTAAAGGTCACACATACTGCTGCACGGAGGGCCTGGAGAGCATTAAGACGGCAGGAGCTGCAATTCAACATACAGACTCTGCTTGGCGCAGATTATTATTATTAACACTTTTCAGTCTAAAAGCGTGAGGAAACAATATTTCACACTGCAACTTACTTTCTTATCCTGCTTTTCAAACAGGCTGCGTATGTAATTTCCCCATCTGTTGACCTTGAATCAACCTGCCAACTTTGTCACACATTACACACCAGGTTTAAATTGAGCATAATGAGGTGTTACGTACTGAAACGCTGACTTTCCCTTACAGCAGCTCACAGTCACTAAAATGTAAAAAAACAAGGGTAGAATAGAAGCAATTTGCTTGAGACAAGTTGCCACGTGAAGCTTTCAAACAAAAGAATCACGTCCACATTTGTCTCTGATCATTTTGACATGACAACCTTTTTTTTTTTTTTTTTGTCATTGAGAAAAGAGTTATGATCCAGAGGTTTCTACTTTCACAGACCTCATTATGTACAGTCTCATTAAGAACTATTTCCTGCCAAAGCACGTAGTGCAACTATTTTCTTCCTCGTGTTAGGATGCTCAAATCCATTTTAATGATGACACTGATGGCTGATACTTCTGAACGTTTCCAAACTGCACAGCAACACGGTTTCAAAAGGCGAGACTGAAGTGAGTAAAATTCAGCGGGAAACGAAACAGAATCATTTTCGCAAATTTGCTAGCAAACTTTTACAATTGGTACACATGATAGCAAGTCAACCTGAATGTAGCTGGTAAATAAAGTCCTGCATATGCTATACAAAGCACATGATGGAAGATAGATTGTTGCACATTCACATTCAAACGCATTGCCTTTATGAATGAACAGCACCGTGTTTGTGAGACGCCATCCTTGTGGTACTTTGTGATATAGAAAATAGATGAGAGCATGATAATGCACTGTAGGGGTTATGAAATGTCACTGAATCAGCAATGTTTGAAATCAGGAGCCTTCAGCAGAACCGTCTCAATCTTCAAAGGGAATCAGCGCAGCACTGTAGGTTTTGATCATTTCAGACAATTGATCTATGGTCTTCAAAGAATATTTATGCTTCAGGCATCCCTCAGATGCATTTCAAACAAGCTGCCATGAAGTGTGTGAGTGTAATAGCAATGCCTGGAAAGATGCAAATCACCCACCTCTTCATCGTACTGTAAAGTACCTGCTTTTCTGCAAACACTGAACACTCTCCTGAAAGAAGAAGTCCCAGACAGTCTGTGGATTTAGATGTTAGTCAGATGCTAGCTACATGTATACAGCAGGGCAATACGACAACAAATGGACAGCTTCATACGTCAATAAAAGCATCATCATGCATTAAGGATGAAGTTACGTCTTACAAAACCTCTCACCAACTCCCAGGCAGCTCAGCAGGAAACACAGAAGTTCTTCACTAAAGAGCACTTTGCTGTTCTCCCCAAACAATTACACCAGCACGGTTAACTACAGGAAGACAGAGCTAATTCTGTAACTCACCGTCACACTTCTCCGCGTGAAAGTGGGTGTGTGACAGGAAAAGTAATTTTAGTGTGAGAGACTCAAATTTAGGCGCGAAATAGCAGAGGTGAAAAGAGGTTTTCAAGTGTAATGCCATGAAGTTTGATTCCTAACAATGTCACAATGTTTAAGGCCTTAAACATTTTTCAGATATTATTTTCTTTTTTTTTTCTGTATAACAGCTCTTGGAATCTATTAATTGATTAACATTTCAAACTTGAAAATGATCAGTTCAGCGTGATAACATTGGTTAAAGATGACAAAGTAATATGATTAGACAAGATGTGGTACGGTTTTAACCTCTTAAGCTGTGAAAAGAAAAAGCTTCTATCATTAGAACAATATGCTCGGGTGGATAATGCTTTTTGGGGAGTGGGAATTTTTAACTGCGTCACTTCTTTGTAATGGGTATGTGGTATCACATGCAACAAGGTTGGATTTTTTTTTTTTACAAACAAGTTTATGGCACAATAGATATCTGTATCAGCTGTTTCTTGCTGTCGTCAGTATGTTGACAATGACCTTGAGTCACATTGTGACTTTTGGGGATTTAATTTTCAATAGTTTGAAAGACCTTACATAAAATAAATTAATAAAAGTCTAGTGAGTGTTCCTGATAAGATGGTGTATTTTAACAAAAGTTATTCAGCCATTTGCTCGAGCAGAGTTTTATGAAGCTGTGGGTTTAATTCACTAAGAGCTCAGCAGAAGTTTTGATCAGGAGGGAATAGCAGTAGCGTCATTCAGGGAGCAGACTGTCCTGAATGTGATGAACGGAAAGCCATGCGCAAAAGTTGAGGCGCGTTCTCTCTATCTCTCTGTAAAGTTTGATCTCGGCCGAATACAGCTTTGGCTCCAGATGTTGGTAGATGTCTTTAAGGAAACTGCTCCATGCAAAACTTACAAGAGGTTGCATCAGGCGCCGTAAAACTGCATCCGCAAACCAGGGCTCACTACTTTAGAAAAGTCCAGAAATGACTAAAACTCCATGTGCCTTCCCATATCAGTTATATCTTCAGAGAGAAGCTTCTGTACTCTCTGACACCTTGGTTGAGTAGCAGCGTGGAAGAGAGTGGCACACCCTACACACAACTTTTGTCTCGCCAAAATCTGAGCCTTCCTGTGTTCATTAAATGATCAATCTCTCTTCAGGGAAGCAAATTTATTTTTGTGTATCAAACCTAATTTGGGAGTGTTTTAGCTTTCATATGAGGCATTTCTAAAACCGATCGATTAATTAAAAGTCAGGTTATAAGCTGTTGTTTCTACAAAATGGTAGTAAGTGAATGGTAAGTGATAAGACTTTTGTCAGGGACTGTACTGTGTTGTCACCCTAATGCATGATGGCATGTTATTTTCTGGAAGTTTAATGATCCTGTGCCCTCAATTTGCCTCGGCCACATTGTTTGTAAATCTGTCTATGGGAAATACACGTGTGGTACTTACTCGTCTTGTCGCAGTTGTATAATTCACAATTTTGCATATATCTGGCGTTTTCATGAGCCAGTGTCACCTGTATTTTGTGTTTTTGTAAATGGACATTTTACTTCATAAAAACATAAGAGAGCTGTCCCCCTCCTCCGCTGAGAGTTGTCCCCCTCCTCCGTCGATTTGAGGAACATGCAGTTTTCCATGTCACAGACACAGAAGCTTCTGTGTTCAGCCAGCTCTGCATCAGTCTTGCAACACTTCTTTGTTCTAACCTCTCTCCTCAAATGTACTCATATGGTTTTCGCTGGTCTGCTCGTGGAGCTAATTAAGAAAATGCAGAGCTTGTCAGCTTAAATCTGTTTCATCTGAACCAGTTTGCTTGCCTGCTTTCATTGCTGAAACACCTGTTGGTTTGCTGTTTGCCTGGCAAACTGAGGGACGTCCAAAATAATGCGTGGGGCTGCGTTTAAACCTCCTACCTTCTCTGGTCAAAAACAAAACAACAGGATCGAAAATTACGGAGGAGGACATACGGCTGCGCTGTCGTCAGAGAAGCCTGCTCTTCAAAATAGCATGTTTGCTGACAGTCTGGTGGGAAACTAAAGTCATTCGATGATTGAATTCAGTCGATAGCTTACATACTACTCCTTCGAGGGTTAGCTTTGCTGTACGGCAAAAATCCATCCCTCTCCACAGCATCCCCCACTTGAAAAAATTTTCCCACAGCTATGAATATGTGCCAGGAGTCGAACTGTTCTTTGAAAGCTGTATCACACTGGGGGTTGTGCTGTTGTACTGAATATCAGCATGTTGGGATTTGGTCAAAGCTGTGCTCATAATCAGTAGAACAGAGTGTGTGATATTGCTTCTGACAGGCAACCAAACGGGTAGAACACGTTCAATTGTGAAATGTTAAAATGTGTACAAATATACATGTAGCTGATTCATGATGGTAGGTATTTTTGTTTATTGATTGGTCCATTTTAATTGTTGAACTTCTCTCTCAGGTCCACATTTAAATAAAATACAGTCAGCAATGCAGGCTGCTTCTACTATATAAAACTACAACAACATTCATTTCAAATTATTTTTCAGGCAGAACAATAAAGATGTTAATCTCCAACATAAAATAGATGACAGATTACATACAGTATGTACTGGTTCAGTTTAGATTGTGGAGACTCTTGGGCATTCGCTGTTGGCACATGAGAGGATGTAGTGTGGACTTGTGGCCTTCACTTGGGTCAGTGAGTGATTTATAGAATGGTCAGAAAGAGTTTCAGACTTCACTCAGTTCAGAGAAGAAGTCTGGTTCCCCCGCAGAGGTCACGAGGTCAGACTGGCTTGAACTCCACGGAGCCAGTAGAGTCTTCTTTAATTTAACCTTTGAAAATGGGGTTTGATATTGTTTGGAGGTTGAAGAAAACCGGGCAGAACCTTGAATCGCCTCATCTCCCAGAAAGAGGTTAACCCTCGCTCATGCATGTTCAACAGGACAGGATGGAGCGGCTGTAAATCCACCAAGCAGTCTGTGCAACAACCCACTCCAGTTGGTATGAATGATAATGTCTTGATTTGAATAAGCAATTGAATACACATAAACTGCTGTATTATTTACAAACAGCTCCATAAGTTAATAAATGGTTTCTTGAAATTGGTGAGCTCGGGTGCAGGAATTACCTGAAGAACATTATAAACACAACGAGAACCAAACTGAACTTGTCATTGGTTTAAAATCAATATCTGGTAGACTCTCAGCTCTGGGTAAATCGACACTTATCCGTTTGTAATTGAATATTTATGTGTCACACACACACACACACACACACACACACACACATTTGGCCTGCAGGAACAATCAGACGGCTCGGCTGTGAGAATCAGATTGCAGCTCTCTGACTGCTCACCAGCCACTCACAGGCTGCTCATTTGCAATGCCTTCACACTTCTGATTGCACAAGTGGTGTGACTTGCAAAGAGCATCACCATGAATACTCTCTGTTAGTTTCTTTTATTTTATTAATTAACCTGTATATCTTACTCACAATCCCTGGCATCCTGTACTGCTGAGAGGAGAGGGGCAGCTGCTGAGGAAATCCAGTGACTGCGAGGACAAAAAGTGACCGGGATACTCATCCGCTATTTGAGATACTCCGGCCTCAATGCTGTTCTCAGATGTCTGGAATGGTGGAAAGACATCCTTCTGTATCCATGAGATCCATATTATTTGTTCCTTCTTTTTGCAACCGAAATGTTCTCCGCTCTTTTTCGAAAGATGTCCTTGTAGGTTCTCTTCTTTGAAAAATGTTCAGACACCAATCACACAAAAGAATAAATGTGGACTCCAGGAAGTGTATCACTGATAGGATTCCAAAATTCAGCGTTATTTTTTTTTTACAAAAAAAGCTTCATCTCAGCTTGTTATTCCAGGAGTCATGAAAAAAAAATCCTCTTGTGCAAATAAAAAAGATAAATGTCTCATAATTGCAACCATTATGTGTTAAACTACATCCATCCTTGTTTGAATTAGCGTTCTCTGGAGGCTAATGGTCCTGATTGGGCCTAATCGCCCAGCAAACGAGCCACGCTGAAGCATTTCTAGCTTCACAGTCGCATTTTATTCAAGTGAGATTTGAAATCCCACAATTAACCTCCCACTCATTGAGTCTTTGTGCAAATTAGCACACAGCAAATGGCCCTTGGAACAGTTGTGTCTTCATTAAGTGGGTTATATTTCACTTAAGATATAAGCTAAAGTCCGACATTAAAGATACAATCTTCAAAGAAAGCAATTCAAGCAATATGACTCATTATGAATAAGTTTATAAATTTAATATGCTCAAGTTTAACAAACTGCTCTTATGTATGTCAAAAGTTTTAAACAATGATGGAACTTTATCATTGACAGACAATAGATTTAAACTTAAGGTTTATAAACACTGAGTAATGGATTTTAAATGAAGCAAACATGCAGCTATACATATTATTGACTCAGTATTCCTCTGATAACAAGTCTGTTATTATCTAGTGCCAAACAGGATTAACTACTTACCCCATTAGTGTTGGCAATGACAGCATGGCGTCTCGTAGTCTGATCTATCACAGTGACCAACTTGGGCTCAGTTGGTTGAGTCTGTCGTCTCTCAAGCGGAAGTTGTGGGTTTGATTCCTAGCTCCTGTAGCCACATGTACGATGAGTCCTCGGGCAAGACACTTAACCCAAAGGTGCTCCCTCTGCTTTGTGTGCGGCGTATTAATGTGTGTGAATAGAATAACTTAATACAGATGGACACTTTAAAATACAGCCTCTGTCATCAAGGTGTCAATGGGTAGGTGTGACCTGCTGTGTAAAAGCTTTTTGAGAGGGCAGAAAACTAGAAAAGCGCTAAAGTCCTAGTTACCATTTACGAACTACAGATCTTGAGAAAGCAACTGAAAATGACCTGTTAAAACAGAGAAACACTTAGGGTTTAGTAAACAGATCTACAGAGTATTCATGTATTATTATGTATTTTGTCTTAAAACAAAGCTCTTAAGTCCCAATTGTGGGGACTTAAACGACAAGCTAAAATAATGCAATGAATTACGGCCATCCAAAAACATAAAAGCCTTTAGGTCTAAAGGAATCACAATTTGTCCTCCAGGGTTTCCTGGTTGCAAAATCACTCAAATTGAATCAGACAATGAAGCATCATTGAAAGCAATGAAAGTGAAGTTGTTTGATTGCTGCCTCAGGCTATGCGTACATGCAGGCAGAGGTAGCGCAAACATCATTATTGCAATTCTGTTTGTGAAGGTGATGTTCTGGTGCTATCCACTGACTGTAGTTTTTACAACTTAACCTGCACGGCTGCCCTAAGACGTCTCGTTTTCATTTTATTTGGCAGTAAAATAAGTGGCAGGAGACATTTATTTTGTGCTATCGTTTAGTTATAAAAGCTAGGGTCCAATGCACTCCAGTGTGGCGGTACAGAACGGCAGCAGCCTGAGAAATAACATGTCCGAGTGACACGTTGTTTGTTGGCGGGGCGTGGAGCGAAGGCGGATGGGGCCAGTGCCCTCAGAAACAATCAAATGGAACTTCACCTCAGCCCTGTCAGACTTGCAACTCAAAACAAACAGATAAAAAAAAGAAAGAAGTGTTTAAGGTAGACTTACTGTAGGGTGCTTTACCATTCATTTTAAAATTAAAAATGTATTTATTTAACCGATTAAGGTAAGAGAGAGTTTATGGAAATGTGCAACAATCCAGGATCATGTCCTTAAAAGACTTGCTTGTTTGATGTTCCTCACAGTTTGCAAAAGCGTCGTACATGGGACTAATTGTTGGACTAAACTGGAGAGCTGTCTGTTTCATAATCTATTCAGAACTGATAGAACCATGATCATTTCCTTTAGTGATTGTGATTTTTCACAAAGCTTCAAAGCAAGGTTTGCACAACACATCAGCCAGCTGTTGAGATAAAAAAAAAATATATATATACTCCGATAAAAAACAGGCTCTGTTAATGAAAATCTTTAAAAAAGACAGCTCACATGCAGCAGGTTTAGATAAACAGTAAGAAGAATGTGACCCATGTGGAGAGTCGACGCGGACATTTGACCATTTGCTGCGTGTCATCTCCACTTTCTCCTCTCCCAACAGTTCCTCTCTTTCTTCTGCTGTTCTGTCAAAAAAATGGAAATGGCCAGAAAATAATCAATTAAAAGAAAAAGATTAACCCAGGTCATTGCTGCAGCCGGGAGAAAAATACAGACACATTTTAAACTAAAGTAAAGGCTTTAAAGTCGTATTTAACAGTGATTTGCCTCCTTCGTGGAACATAGAAAGATGAAATACAGCTTCTTTAGTTTTAACCAAATCCACGCTTTCCTTTCTCCTCATTAATTAAGATGAGCACTTACAGTGATTTGGAGTGAATCCATCCTTACATTGACTACATAAACCAAGAAGCCAATCAGAGAACAAATTGCCATATTCAGAAAAGAATCCAAAAGTGTATCACTCATAGGAAGGAAGCTGTTCCTCTGTGAAATGATAAATGTACTCCTGAAAAGCTGTTTGGAGAAAGGAGTGTAGATCAGTTACAATAAAAGCTGTTACTGGTGAAAGGGTTGGATTGCCTTTTATGTGATCTTCGCGAGTATTCAGGCTAGTGTGTTAGCAATGTTTGGACAAATAAAAGCAGACATGTTGACTCTCAGTATGTGGTAAGTGAAATAAAAGAGGGTCTCAGTCCTGTAGAGTTTCAGAAAACAAAGTTTTTCTTTGTCTAAAATGCCACAGGGGAAATAGTGCTTTCTTGTATTTGTTAAGGTTGTTTTTTGGGGGGGTATTTGCTCTTGTAGTTTCGTAATCTGTCAGGAGAGTAAGTGCATAACAGTGTTGGTATCTGACATGGATGGACCAGTTCGATCGCAGATGCTGAGAGAAGAATATTCTCCGAGACTTAAAAGATGGTGGCAGATCAGTCGGCAACTCCCGATAAGAGACGTGAGGAAGGGAGAGAGAGATGGAAGAGAGGCAGAGAGAGGGCGAGGTGAAAAGTTAATACATCCCACGTGATGTATCTTGCATATCACCCGAGTGAAATAACAGCGAGTCCATCAATGCAAATATGCACCGTTACAGCATGTCTCTACTTGATATTTTAAACATGTCGCAGGGATTTTCAGCTTGAACCCGAGACAGGGGAAGAAGTCTGAGAATAAGCAGCTGCTGTCTTGTACAAGGCTCAGTCTAATTATCTTTGTAATATTAAAAACACGTTCATTATTCCGAGTGTTGCAGCGCAGAAGGGCCGTCCTCAAACAGACTCAGTTCCGAGCAACTGTTTCCCATTTCATACGAGAAAAAAACTGCAGTCTTTCTTATGTACGAAAACTGTTCAGAAAAGGGATTTCAGTGTATTTACCACCAGCTCCTCATTAGCATTCCTTTGCACCCTCTGAGCTGTGGGTCATTAAAAATACCTGACGGGAAATCCTACAGCACACGGTGTTCTTTCACACATTTAAATAAATAAATTGCGCAATTAAACATAAATACCGACTTCAGTCCCCGAGCTCGCAGCCATATTTCATTCCACATTTCATCTATTAGGGCCCCTGTGTGTGAACAGAAAATAGATACTGTATTACCATGGGCGGCCATACTGCTCTAAACTGCAGACTCTGACCTCTGTGTGCTTTGTCTCTTTTCCATAACAGGCATTTTCATTTCAAAAGTATCTTGCTTTCAGATGTGATATTTCCCAGTTAAATAAAGGCTAACATACATAAATAATTGAAGCGTTAAATGCCATAGCAAAAAAGGAAAGTCTGATGAATAGAAAAACAACGACACAAACGTGCTCTTTGATGACAGAATATACACATGATAAAATAGCACTTTATTAATCCCATAGGAATTTCACGTGCCTAGAGGTAAATACCATCTAAAGATCCTGGCATAATATGGTTGTGATTTCATTTTGAAGTCTGCACGGTTAGGATTGATTGGTTGTAGCCGTGGCAATCATCCCCTTTGCTTTTTGCTAACCAAAACACATGTAACTTAAAGATAACGAGAAGAGTCCAAAGTAGAGCAGATGTTTCTTGTGACAATTTCAAACAGACACTCACTGTTATAGAAAATTCAATGAAACTTGTGTACTCTTTTTATCCTGAATGAGCACACACTGAAAGTTACGTTGAAACAGCATTTCCAGCATGGCGGCTGCTGCCGATGAGCCTCTGGAGCCCCCTGTGAAATCACTCAGGCTTTGCGCATTAATATTTGCAGTCTATGTTTTTGATTGGAAACTGTCAAGTCAACCATATTTTCTGAGAAAGAAAGAAACAGTGCCTAAAATAGAACTGGGTAAGAAGGATTAGTTATGGAACAAAAGTAAGCTAAGGAGGGGGCACTGGTGGTCCCCATGTATCGAGGCTATCATCCGGCCAGTGGCTGCTTTCCCGCATGTCGATCGCCACTCTCTCTCCCTGATTTCCATGTTTATCCACTGTCCTTCCTCTATAATAAAGGTGCAAAAATTCCCAAAAATAAATCTTAAAAAAAAAAAGTAAGCAAAGGAGAAACCTCATGGAATAACACTGTCACTAAGGCTTAGGGGTAACAGTTATAGTTTATGTGACATAGCATATGATATTAAACGTAACTGTACATGAAATGACGAAAAGGAATATAGCTCATAGTGAAAGTAAAATTGTGTTGATGGATGAGTAGTAATGCATATGGCCGAAAGGTAAGGGTAAAAACATTACAGAGACTTCTATTTAAAGCTCCTGTCACTTCATACATGTTAATGATAATAGTGCTATAGCGCATGTGTTGTGGTGAATAGAATACAAAAAATATTATTGTACACCTTTGTTCCAAATAACAGTTTCATACAAGCAGTGTTGATTTATGACACAATAAACTACACTGTAAAAGACTAAATACAACTTTGTAATTATTGCCTATGGAGTCAAATAACAAGGAAGCGAGCATAATATATTATGCTGACTTATTTCCACTTTTGAATGCAACCAGATCCCAAAAGTTGCCGTAAATCATTCCTACAAACCTCTTCACCTTTCCTCCATGACAACCAATTGTGTTCAATTCCCTCTTTCCTTCTTTATTAAAAGACGGGAGAGCAGGTCCGAGCTGACAGCACACCAATCTCCGAAGCACACATATAACACCCTCCCCTGGCACCTCCTGCCCTGAAATTAAGATTAATTACAGAACAGGCCAATATGCTGAAATAGGAAATTATATGCTCCCAGGAATGGGGCTCTATAGATGCTCTGTCTCAGTTAGCAGAGCAGCTTTTAGATTGCACTCACATATCCTTATGCTGAGCACAGCATGGGTGGGATTGACTGTCTGGCTGTGTTCTGGGGGCTTGATAATACCTGGCAGAAGGGTCTCAGGATATGATAACACTAATTAAAGCCACTTTGCATGCCAGGTAGGCTGGTATGCCTCTTATCTTCCTAATCAGTCACTATGCACAAAGAGACAATAATCATCAGTTTTCAGTGTGATGCACATCTGGATGTCTGACAGGCCCCACACATACAGTATGTGCAAACTGACAGCACTGTATTGACAGAAGGTGTACTAGCTCATGCAGGAGAGATGCATCATTTAGCTGTTTTGTCAGTGGAAGCTGTATTTGGATCCCTTTTATTCTGTAATCCCCTCTTTGGTTGAGTGGAAACCAGCTGTAAAGACAACACTGAAATGTGTGCTTTCCAAATATATTTTTTTGTTATTTTCACATCAGGGTAACATTTTTTTTTGGGGACTCATATTCCTTGCAACCTTGAAAAAGTAAGACCAATATTCACTCCCTGTACCCTACTGCTGGCTGGTAAGCAAAGGTAAGTGTAAAAGTAAGCGCTATACTTTCTGAGAAAAAAGTTGGAGTGCATTTGGCAGCTGCCTGTCAGTATAGGACCCATAGGAAACCCTGTTCAAAAGCACAGCTGTTAAAATAGCCAAGCTTAAGCAAAGGAAAGTACACCCAAGAACGTTATAGAACTCAGCTCCAACATGTTGATGCTGGAAACCGTGTTGTAGGTTTAGAGGTTTTTCATTTAACTGTCAGTGACTTCAGGGACTGAAAGTTACATGGTAAGAGATAACTTTACAGAGATTTATAACGTCGAGCTGCACCATTCTTCCAACCTTTGCAGATCTCAAGAGGGGCTTTCCTGCATTTAATGACACTGACTGTAAGACCAGGAACTGACTGTGAGCCATTAGCCTTACTGCCTTGTTGTTTGTGGACCTAAATGAGCATCCTATTTACATATTGACGCTTTCCTGTTCGTACAATCTTGCAAACAGAAGTGTGTCAACGAGATGGGTTCGAGGTCCATGGTTGCTGCAGCCAATACTTTTTCTCAGGTGTATTTATATCCAGCCTAAAAGTTGGTTATTCTTAGAGTACAGGATTATAAAAAAGGTAGTGTTCAGATTTTGGAGAAGCAGTGGGAATCGCAGGATCGCTCACGATAGGATACAATATGATGACGAAAACAATAATGGGAAAGTTGTTACATTCCAATATGGAAGTAAATATTATTTGGATTCCCAATTTCTGTTAAACTTAAACATATCCTTTAAAAAAATAAATTCATGTATCCATTAACTGTTAGTGGTTTCAGTTTCACTCCTTTTCATACTTCTTATCTTTTCACTGCTGACCCACAATGTCTTCCTCTTCTATCCCACTATCAACTTCTTCATCGGCCAATTCACTTTCATTTACCCTCATGCGTGCCATGAGGGCTACGGATGCACAATTCAAGGATTCAAGGATTCAAGGTTGTTTATTGTCAAATATGCTCCATGTTAAACATACAGCACAGATGAAATTGCAATCCCCCCCAACCCCAGTGCAAACCTGCAGTGCAAAAGAAGAGCACTAAAAACTAGCAATAAAAAAACAATACTATAAAACAGATAACTCAACTAAAGACATTTGGACAACAAATAACGAACGACAGACAATCGACAGACAAGGGCACTTGTGAGTATTTCACCATGAGGTAGTATGTATGTAGATGTATATCGGTTCACATCCTTTATCTGCTTTTACAAGGAATATTTTGTATTATTCTGATCAGTAAATTTAACCGATAAAATCAACCGATAATAATCGTGTTTGCTTACTTATCAACAAGCCTTCACATAACAGTCGACACAGTGGGTGGCAGTTCCGCTATTGAACACAGAGAAGAAGAATTATAAGGATTCAGAGGGGGGGAATCTGAGAAATCCCCTGAAGAGTCACCATCTGAAAAACGAACCAGGCCACACCATCTCCAGCTGTGAACATCAGAAGAGGAAAGTTCATGCTGCACCTGGCATGTTATGTAATGTAAGGATCTCATTGTTCAACATGCAGCCCTGTGTGCTGCGTTTTCAAACCTGTGATGCTTTTTTTTTTTTTTTATCAGCTGTGTTCCATTCTCACACCAAGGATGAATGATGGACAGCTTGCGGCTGCAACGAGCTCCGAATCTGTTTCACACGTGACAGAATGTGACACAATTTTTTGATGCATTCAACGATGGCTCTCATGGTCCTTATCAGTGTGACCATTTAGAAGGAAAAGAAAGCCTTGGAAAGAACATTTCGGTGCAATGTTCGATAGAAAGGAATCCAAAAGCCATTCATTAGAGCAAAACGTGTCGATTTGTGCTTTAGTGTGCACGTGGGCTCTTTTTCCATAGTATGATCTAAAATGTAGAAACAAGAATATAAATGAGTTACTTGATGGGACTACGTATGGAAATTAGAATATGCCAATAATCTGGCATGTTGACATGTTTATGTTCATTAATGTGCACTGTTCCTTTTTTAATGAATACATAAAATAAATGGAATATCAAACTACTCATATCAGAAGCAGTACTGTCAAAAAAAAAAACGTGTGAACGCACACTTACAGTGAATTCCAAATGCCAAAAAGACAGTCAAGAGCAACATTGAAATGTTTACCCATAATGCACTCACACCTAACATTCCATGATAATGCCAAAGGTAGAGAATTTGATACAAGGCGTTTTCTCATAATTGCTTATTTTCTTTAGTGGTTGTTTATTGGCTTTGGTGAAATTGGTTTCAGGTTAGTTGAAGCACTTGGGTCCAAACTCAAAGCTGTCTGAATTAATGTTTGCTGGATTTTATTGTTTCATTGCTTCAACTCACCCTCCCTTCCCTTCCTCTCATCCATTCAGCATCCTTCCTCATCCCTTCATCTTGTTTTGTCTAATTATAGACAGATCAGTTTGGGTAAAATACATCTGAGACGGAATCCCCATCCTGAGTTTTCCTCTGCCCGGCCTTCAGTCCATCCTTCCAGACCAGCTTCACTGTCAATATCCTTGTAAATCATAAACATACATTAATCTGTTCCAGCATTCTTTTGATCTATCATTAAATATCTGAAACGCATATTGCTGTGGTGTGATCCTTGCTGGTGAAGTATATAGCACATAGGACTAAAAAAAAAAAACAACACAGACACATCTAGTTGGAGGGAAAAGCTTAAAGCGCACCCCAGCTCCGTTTGCAAAGGCAGACCATTATCAAAGTTTGAACCAAAAAAACATCTCAGAGCAAGCTTGTAATTTGGGTTCAATTGCCCACAGGAGACAAACAAAAAAACAATCAGCACAGCTTTGAGTGCCATGAGTGTGGATTGTTCAAACAACCAAGAAGTATTCACCAGCCTCACTTAGATTTTAAAGACACAGGCAACAAGGGGTTGGCAGTTGAAACAACAAAGACTCAGAATTGGGGCTTTGGTACTTTTAAATGGACTTTTTTTCATTCACAAACTATTATTTGGTCCTAAATTATCTTCCTTTTTATTTTTTAATCTGAGGCAAATTTATGCAGTGTCATATTAATATTCACACCATGTGACGTTAAACGTATTCAGTCACACCTTTACCATCATATCGCACCTATGCACAGGCTGATCAACAGCATAACGCCGTCCTGACTCACTGCTCCGATATTAATGGCAGATGGTGAGTAGAATTAAGAAGAGTGACCCCATGTCAGCCCAAGATATGTATAACTCATCTGATGACAAACGATCCCGTCGAGGGAAACTGAAAGCGTTCTGTTCCTGTCTTAGAGCTGATAACTCTCTGTAAACATATCTCGTCCTTCAACCCGAATGTCAGAGCGGACCTGTTCCAGCGACAAAAGAACGCGATGATTAAATTCCTGCCTTCAGCCATAGAAACTCAAAACTCACAAGGACAACATTGGCCAAGGTCACTGCATTCACATTCCGAATAGAGGTTTCTCAGATGTCTATGCTTGTTGCTGTTGTTGTTTAGCCTCGCAGCACCCCCAGTGTCGAAATCTTAAGTCGGAAAATATGGGCTGATTGGTCGGAGAACTATCAACACGCTGGACCGCAATCTGTTACAATGACAATGCCAAGGATCAAAAGCAATGAGCTGCTGACTGTTTGATAAACTGCAAGCTTACACTGCAGTATGCTCTTAACTATGATTCATTACTGTCACTGTTTCCTCTATGAAAATAAAAGAGGTGCCGGAGGAGGCTGCTGGATTCCAGCCACTATAAATTGCTGTAAATTGCCTCCGCATAACATGTAAAGACTTTTTGTAAGGGTTCATTTGGCTCTGTTCTCTTTCCTCTAGCCTTTATTTTACCCCTGTTTAAAAATGCATGAATATAAGAGTTTTAAGGCCCTCATAAGTTGCCATGAGGTTTCTAGAGTATACATACGAGCTGTTTTATATTTTTTTCATTAACTTGTTTACTTACATCATAATTATAGAGGTAGACTTACACTGCTTGCCTAAAAAGTCACTACTGACATTTCTTACTTTGTAAGAAGCCAACTGCAGTGAACGTTTCCCATGCTCTTTTGGGCTTCATCTCATTTTAACTCTTTAAGACACTGCAGCTCTGCGTAGGAGATCAAAGCTGTCACACTGAGGTCAGAGATCTGGAGAATTAGAGGTGATGCGTTACTCATCATAATTTTCTTCTTTTTTTTTTTAAAATAATAGAAAGAAAATCTCCACTATGAAAATTGAGTTTTATATCATTCATGTTTGTTTTTAAATGGAAGCAGGGACCATTCAATCATGCATCCTAAACATGAACAAGCAATAGCAGTGCTTATCGCTGAAGAAAGACTGTTTGGAAGGACAGTTAGAGACTGCTGGGAATTGAAGGAGAGAGTTTGATAGACAACAAATGCACACACACACACACACACACACACACACACACACACACACAGGAACGCACAAAAGCAGCAGCACAGCTCTAGTTCAGGAAGTTGCTCTGGTGAAAGCAAACGCTTGGCTGACTCATTACAGCACAGCGACTACTCTCATTAGTCCGTTTCTGTGGGCTCTGAAAACAGCTTAAAAGTGTCACCAGAGTGAGCAGTGTACTAAAGTGCACATATTACTCTTCAGAGTGTAGGATGATCTATAATTCAATCTTCTGGCTTCATTGTTATTGTCATCGGTAAGAATAAGAGTCTGGGGAATGTGAAAGGGCCTTTTCTTTTTTTTTTTTTGCTGTAAATTAGCAGAGCGAAGAGCAAGGACTTTTTTTTTTTTGCTTGTTATGAACATGACAGACGGCCACAGGGAAATTTGAGTCATTACCATAGTGTTAAAATACAATACATAATTCGCTTCTTATTTTTAAAAGCTCACTGGTGAAAAATCGTTCAACAGGGAGATGTGTCATAAAGGTGAGATACAGCAGTGCTTCAACCATTTGGTCAAGTGTGTTTTCCAGCTCGTGTTTTTAATTAAGGGACTACAAGGACGTATGGAGACTTCATAATAGTGTAAAGAAGTACATCTATGTTCAAGGGAGCCACTTTGTTCCTATATTCATCCACATTAAAACAACAAGGACAATTCACCAGAGACGTTTATATAAATTAAAGAAGCTCTGAACACGTCCTTCCTCTTCAAGTATGCAAACATAGTGCGACAGGAAAGTGGCGATACATCCCCTTCAAACTGTATGGAAACTCTATCAAGGTGCCAATGTACTTTGTATGTCCCTGGACTGGGAAAAACTGAACTCACAGCTCATTAAAAAAAACACAAACGCTGTGTGTGTTCAGTGCTACATTATGATTATAGAAATGTGTTTTTTGTTCTAAACATTTACACATCATGAGCCCGGGTCTGCTGAAGATTTCTGCCTGTTAAAGGGAAGTTTTTTCTTGCTACGCTATAATGGATTAAGCTGGGCTTAATAGAAGAATAAAGTGTCTAGATATAACACCTGTTTTGAATTGACGCTATACAAATAAAGATTGATTGATTGATTGATTGATTGATATACCAAATAGGCCAATAGGCCGCTTAAAGAAGTCTCAACCTTAGTTAGAACTTGTTTATTGAATATGATCTGTCCTTAACTCCAGGCTAGACGTACCAGCTGAACATAAGCTCATCTTAACATCTTCCCAAGCCTTGAGAAGCCTTTTAAGAAGGTGGGAACGTATCGTTTACGTGACTACACATTGATTTATTTTAAGGTTTGCAGTCTGGATTTGGAGTCTACCATAGCACTGAATCTGCTCTGATGGGATTTCAAAATGATTTGCTTACTTTCTTGGAAAGCTCCTCTGTACTTATCCTGTTTGATCGTAGTGCTGTATTTTACATGATTCTGCATCATATATTCCCCTTAAATATGCTACCTCAAGATTAGCATGAAGAAGCAATCCATAAAATATCATAGTTAATGCAGTTACCTAAATTATACCTATGTGGCCAACTATCTCTCTCTCTCTCTCTCTATCTCTCTATCTCTCTCTCTCTCTCTCTCTCTCTCTCTGTTATGTCATGTTACTAACTTAAAAGTTTTTGTTATTTTGCCAAGAGCAGAACCCTGCTGCCTTGGACCAGCTTGACTCCAACTGCTGAAATTAGAGAGTCAGAGTGCTGACTGAAAAGCAGCAGCTCACCAAGAGGGGTATCACATCAAGAAGCATAAAAGGAAAAACAGGCTTATTTTGATAAGACTCGCTCTTTCGAGACAGAGTTCAGTTTCAACAATGTGTCTTACATGTTTTGTTTGCTCAGTAACCATGGTGACTCTCAAAACAGAGCTAGCCGTCTTCATGCCAGGCTAACAGTCAAGCTAACTTTAATGGTGTGTGAAAGGGAGAGTCCAAAAAGCTGGCCTTGTAATTAGCCTGTGTTTTTCCAGTTCAGAAGAAGCTACCTTAATGTGATTATTTTGGAATTTGAACTTAGATTGTAAGGCACTGCAGGGCACTCTGTTTTTCAGCTCACAACAATCCTACTGCTCTTCAACTCAAACCATTACTTTGAGGACCTCATCATATATGGAAACTGCATCATACAAAGACCCTATGATGAAGGGTTGATAATCAATTAAGCCATGTTTTACTTCTGTTCTTGCAGAGCTCTCTGTCAGATTTATAGGTTTAAAGTAATAACACATTTAAAAAGTCATGAACATTAAAGTCATTTATTAAAGAGCATCTACACTGACTTGTAATGTCTTAAATGAATGAGTGTGCAATTGCAAATACAAATAGATTGTTTATTCCTTAAATACAGATGATATCTATTCTGAATTATGCATGTCCCGATTGTCTTCATGTGCAATAAATAAAAAGGTGTTCGCTTGGCACGTACCATCAAATCTCTATTCCCGTCGTTATAATGCAGGTACCCATAATAAAAACATATACGTGAATCTCACTGCCTCCACAGGCTCAACGTTTATCCCCTGTCAGATTTGGATGATCACATTTAACACATTCTGTGTTATGGTGAGTGTAGAAATAAAACAAAATGATAAAGTGTTACTTTTAGGGATTTGACAGGTAATAACGAATCCAAGACCAAGCCTTACAAATACCTTGGGCCCTTTCCTTAAGCCGAGGGGTATTTAATGCAGTTGGAGAATATTCATTCATAAATAAATAATGGTGGAACAGCTTACGAGGGCATGGCTTTGTATTCGAATTAGCTGCTTTGCTCATGAAACCATGTATCATGATAAAGAGGATTCATGAGTGCTGTGGTTTTAAAATATGGATCCTTCAAGGCTTTGTTCCTGCACAAACGCTTAATATAAAGGTTCCTGCAGAGTTTTTCTTGTGCTGTTGCCCGTTGGTCTCATAATAATGTAGGTCGCTTTGAAAAAAAGAGTATGCGTTTATAACGGCAATTACCGTAGATATCCTCACATTGGCAAAGGTTTGACTAGTTTCTAATGCACAAGTTAAGTTAAATGTGTTTGTAAAGTACATTTAAGAAACAGCAGTTTATCAAATGGCTCTACATGAAAAGAATAATGCATACCTACCCCAGAAAATATATAGAGACATACAACACAGGAAATACCAAATATTACAGGAGACAACCGCCAACTTACCTCAGGGCCAGAGGACTTAAACGCCTGTAATGTAAATGCAGCGTCGTTGTAAGTCAGTTTTAGTTGAGAGATTTGAGAGAAGTCATTCTCTGATGACATCATACTGTGTGCTGCTCAAATTAAGACATTAACTTCAATGTTCAGGATTACTTAAAGTATTAACAGCAGCGATTTTAGAACATACCATTCAACAAACTCACTCAAGACACAGAGTAGTTAGGATGACAAGAGGACACAGACATACAGTATGTGCACCCTAGGCTTGTTTGAGCTGTTTGGACAACAGTAGTCCCTTACAGATACTGAGCCTTGGAACTTTTGATCTATTGAAGTTTTTGTTTATTGCCCCTGAACCTGTTTGCAATTGCAGTCTCCCACTTTGGCCTTATAAACCCCCTCCTTTTAGAAGTTGTTCTAAACTTATTCAAAGAATAATGAGGTCAAACTCGCTCTTACGAAACTCTAAAAGTACCTTCATGTAAGTCATTTCACAAGAAAGGCATTTTGACTCTTAGTCAATAAGCAAAGGAGGTGTGTGCTCTTGGCCAGGTTTTTCCTGGAACAATCTTAACATGTAAGGACATTTACCAAGAATGAAAGGTTTGAATGTCATTTTTTTCAAGTTAATGACCATGTTAAAATGCAATTTAAAAAACAAACGCTGATTATTAATGATGAACAGATATGTGACTAAAGCAACAGATGAATCGAACGTGCTTAAAAAGAAAGCTGGTTGACAAACATAATCCTCATGTTATGTGGTAGACAACAAAAATGATGCGCATTGCACAATAATGTAAATGAAACGCTCAGTTTTTGACCTGCTGTCTCAGAGGTTCAGGCCTGTTTTATCCTCCCTTAACAGAAAATGTGGCAAAACATGGAATTACCTGCCATTTGAAATGTGCTGAGCAGCGCTGAACAAAGGGTCACCGCAAACTGTCTGCTTCTGATCCTGCAACCAAAATGAAAGAAAACTGGATATTTAAGACTTCCTGCGTGCTTAAAACACTGTGAATCACACAATGACAACACGATAGCTGTTGTCAAACATGCAGTCCTGAAAATATCTAAAACATTTCAGACAGCCTGTCTCTAAACTCTTCCTAAGTTGCTTGTTTTCCCTCATGTCCCAGAAAGAAGAGACAGCAGAAAGATTTCCCTGTCGCTCAAGGGTCACTTAAGTCACCTGGTCACAAAAAAACACATATGTACATACGCAAACAGCTCCCAGCTGTCATTGGGCGGGAGACGGTGAACACCCTGGATTGGTGGACAGTCAATCACAGGTCTGACTTATAGAAACAGACAACCAGCCACACTCGCTTTCACACCTACGGGCAATTCAGAATCAGTCACTCCACACAGAGAGATTCCTGTCAGATGGGGATTGGAACCAGGAACCTCCTCGCTAACCACTGCACCACCTTGAAGCCCATACCTGAACAATCATAAATATTCAAATGTCTGCTCTTTTTTTTTCTGTCTAAAAAATTAATAATGGGAGATATAATCACAAGAGTGATGGACGATATTTCCTCAAGGACAGCAGCTGTCGTCGGATTTATTCAACACATTACAACCTTGCTAAATGTGACTTTAACACACTTTCCTTTTTCACCTTTTTTGGTAAATAATCATATCCAAGCTACCCTCTTTTAAAAAAAAAAAAAAAAACGACGCCATACATAAAACATGTTGAAGCTCACACACACACACACACTAAAAGTGCAGCGTGACCCTGAAGATCAACTTTCAAAATCTCTATTGTGATATTGAACAAATCATTCTTGTTTATAAGAGTGCTATTTTCATAAAGGAAGAAAAATCTGTGCAACATCGTGACAACATTTTGATTGGATGTCCAAGTGCGTGCACATCTATATTAAAATCAACTCACCGTTTGGGTGGCTTTGATCAAAATCGGAAAGAGTGACGATTTCTCCCGAGGCTAATCTTGGTGTATTTGCTTTGTGTGAAACACTAGATAAAGAGAGAGAGGAAATGATGGTTGGAAATAATAAAAATGTAATAAAGCCCACAAGAAACAGAGTCCTATTTTCCTTGAATTTTCTCTTATCTCAAGCTATTGACGGATCCCCAGGTGCTTATAGATTTAAGTCTGCAGGTACTGAGGAGTCCTGATGACAGGGGAGGCACGGCCCTGTGGTCAAAAGACTACACACACACACACACTTCACTGATGGATACACCACATCTGCAGCCTCTCCACCTCCAACTCGCTCTACTGATGCTGTGGATCACTGCTTGTTCTGTCTGACGGCAGCTCCACCCGGGAAAGATCTCAACTGTCAGTCTCCCTGCTGCCAGCCACACTGACCCACCGGAACCCCGGGGAATAAATCCAGCAAATACAAATCAAACACACCTTCCTCCCTGTAGTTCTAGTCTGTTTCTGTCTTGTCCTGCTTTCAACTTTATCTCGTGAAGGTTGATTGAGTGGTCTTGCAGAGAAAAGGGATAACAAATGAGCAGAGTGAAAGTCAATGTGAAATGAAGCTCAGAGGTAGCGGGAATCAGGCAGCTAATTGGCTGCTACAAAAAGAACATGACAAATTAATGTTGATAGCAGGGCAGAAGGTTTGACGTCAGATTTGGTGTCAGTAAATTGTTTCCGTGTTGTATTTTTTATGCATTTAATCTGCATTTAAGTGCTGTGCTATAGGAAGAGTTCCTTCAAGAAAATGATCCCATGTTACAGTTGAACGTCCAACCCAACCCTCCGCTCTGTGGATGAAAAATTATCTCCACTTCACCTTTGTTCCTGTCTTATATTTGAGGCCTGCACATCTCATAATCTGCTGCTATATAGACGTGTCGATGTTGGTGACCTTTAGCCGTGCTATAGCACATGCATATTATGCTAAGGGTCTGCTAGCACCTCTCTATCTTTGTCTTTGCCTTGTTCTTCCCTTGAATTCCAACTGCCTCGTCCTGCCTTCTAAGATCAATGAGTATTGATTTTGCTGCACTCTCTGGGGAAGAGTCAAAAGAGGGGACAAAGGAGATAAAACCACAGGCGAATTGCCAAAGTAACTCCACTGTACTGCGGTGGTGGTGGTGTGTGTGTGTGTGTGTGTGTGTGTGGGGGGGGGGGGTGATATTATCATGAGAGAGGAGTCGGAGGCTGCTTTGACTTCATTTGAAAGCACTGGAAAATGAGAGAGAGTGGCATTTTACGCCCAAGAGGAAATTTCAAATGATTCAAGAGGTGGAGCTCAGCCAAGAGATGGCCAACACGCTGATGCCAATCAAATCGACCCAGACAGAGAGGGGCTAAAAATAGCACAAAGTTTGTGGTTCAACCGTTGCTTTAAGGTGACCTTTTGTCTTGATAACAGCTGGTTTGTGGGAGACCCTGCCTCCTCTACTTTTCACTATTAAATCCATGTTTTGATTATCGATTATAAAAAGAACTCCTATAATAGATCCTCCTGTGATAGCCGGACAGCTTTCAAATACAATTTTACTAAAATGACTCATAAATAATACATTCTAAGATTAGATCATTTTCTTTATCACAGCCTTCAAGTGGTTAAAAGTAACTTGACAAATGCATTTGCTGATTTTAGAGAGAAAGTGGATAAACAGTTGTAAACTTTACAAAGTAATGTAATGTATGTTTAAATGCTCCTGGCGTGTTGTCCAATCGGATGCAATCTTAAATATGTCTCTAACCTTACAAGCATTGTTGTGCATTGGTTACTGTGGTTGCCTCATCATGAGTAGGTTCGTGGTTCAAATCCCTCAGACAGAGCTCTCTGTGTGAAGTTTGTGGGGTGTGGGTTCTTTCCAGGTACTCAGGCGAGTGGTTTGTTGTCTGTCTCTAGATGTCAGCCCTGTGAATGACACAGTGTCCCCACCTCTTACCTGATGACAGCTTAGATATGATCCAACCCTCCTGCGTCCTCAAACCGGAAAAAACGGTATAAACATTGGATGGGACGATGGACCATGGATAACTTAAAAGTTTAGTTTTGCAAATAACTTGACAAAAGGATATGGATGTGAGGCAAAACAGAATCTTCATACAGCCAAAAACAACTTGCAATTCTTATTGCTGTTAAAAAATAATACCAAACTCTTATTGCTATATAGCCCAAAATAGTGACATTGTAAAAATGTACTGCAGTCAGGACTAAATCAAAAGAGGGAGCCATTCTTTAAGTAAAAACTGAGCCCAGATATGCTTGCATCACTACATCCGTGCACCAAGGAAGAGTTTGAAACAATAATCCTACCCAGACATTTAGAGCCACCTATGTATTGCACAGCCTTCAGCTTTCAGATATTACACTACATCTGCAGCAGCCTGACAATGAGGAGATTTGTGCGCTCACACACTTGCTTCCCTGTCCCACACTGGATCTAAAGGGGATCAAAAGTGAATCTTTGAACATTCAGAAGAAGAAAAAAAACACTCTTGAAGTTGCCTCTGTGCATTTTGTGATAGCTTGAAGAAACCAAAAGTATAGCCCGGCCCTGCAGATCTGACCATATGACTTATATTTATAAAATGCCTTTTAATTAGGGGTGATAAAAACTAAACCTTTTTTAAAGAGGCCTTGGTGAGTCTCTATAAACCACTGAAATAAAGGAGCTTCATGTGGTGCGGAGTCAAGCCAAGGAAGGATTTGTTATAGTAAAGCTCCCTCTAGTGTAGGAGCACAGCAACCATCAAACAAGGTTCAATAAAAAGAAAACATAATCGTTTTTTTTTTTTTTTTTTTTAATCAGATGTTTTTGAATTGTACTTGCAATGGTAAAACAACAAAGTATGTACACATTTGTCCTTTTAGATAAATCCAAAGAAAAGTAAAAAAAAAAAGTGCATAAATGATAAAAAAAAAAAAAGAAATAAATTAACATACAAGACTCTGACACAGTCTTAGACTTTTCAAAGTCAAAAGAGGCGAGCACTGGGGAAAAAAAAAAAAATCTTACATGTCAAAAATAAGAAAGAAACATTAGGGCTCATCCAGACTTTGCAGAAGTACAAAACAACCCCGTGAACCTCACAAACATGAAGACAGTGAAACTCTTAATGAATGCAACATACAGTACTTTACAAAAGACTTTACAAATCATGTAAAAAATAAAATAATAGTAAAAAAAATAAGTCAAAGAAGAAAAAGTTCAAATGGGAGGCAATGCTAATCATTTAGCACTGTAGTGTTCTTTGTTTGCTTTAGGGGCTGAAAATGAGTCATTACATAGCTCCTCAGTATCATTAAAAAATATCTACACTTTCAGTACAATTATCCTGGCTTAAGGCTTCAGAAACGTCTTATCATGTTTGTAGCGTTCAAAGAAAATACCACTAAGTCTCCTATATCTAACCACGAAATAAAGTCACCATGCAGTAGCTGCTCTTTAGCATGCTAATTAGTAGCATGAGTCATCAATATGCGCTTATTCTAAACTTTTTCTTAAAGTAAATGACCATAGTCTATAGCTATACTAGGTCATTAACTAAGAGTGTGCACTTAGTACCTTTATTTAAATAAATCTAATTCCATTGTCATGAACTAAATCTGATTGGTCGGGAAGTATGAAAAATTTGTCACGATTTTCGCAAGTGAGTGGATCTTGAGGAAACACCAGTTTAGAGGCACTGCTATAGTAAAGTGTAGTGTTTTGTAAAGTGTCTTGAGATAACACTTGTTATAAATTAACATTACAAATAAAGATCTATTGATTAATAGACTATGGTGACATAGAATAAGGTACCAATCAGAGCATAACAATGACTAATGGGATATCAGTATGCTACTAGTTAGCATGCTAACAAGCAACTACTGTAGATAATGGTGAATATTGTGACAAAAAAAATTCAAAGTGTTGCCAGAGTTCAAAACAGAATGACAAATGAATATCGTTTTTTTTGTGAGTCCTGTTGTTGTTAACCAGTAGGATGTTGTCGTTTCTGTGTCTGGGGTTGTTAAAAAAACAAACCTCTATTCGGTGCTAAAAATGCACAAGCAGAAAAGTTGCAGATCATTTCATAAACGTTTCCTCTTCATAGAGAGCATCTTTCTTTGACTTTGTTGGCGACTAAACAGAACAGCTGCGTCACAACAACATGAGGAGGAACGAGAACTCTCTAATCTTAATTAACTTCTGCAGGGAGACCTGTACGCATTCTAACGAGTGCACTGATTGATGCGGTTATCAGAAACGCACAGTGGTGCAGCTTCACAGCATGTTGGGAAGTTTCGTTTCGTTGGCTGATAAAGAGACTGTTGGGAATATAAAAGAATAAAATTCACATCAAGGTTCAAATGAACAATGTGACATAAATACTAAAAACTGATCATTTACATCTTAATGCCATTTTTCATCACTTACTGTCATATAAAACTACAAATGTACTTTCTTTATTGCATTTAGCTGTATTGTATATATCTCTCTAAATATATCTATATATATTTGAATTAATTGCATTGCCTTTATATAAGTAACTGGCCACATCTTTGACGCAGCAGAGAACATTTCAACAGGGTGTCACGAGAGGAAATCAATGGAAGGCTTTTTTCACGACATAAATTCCACACATAAGTGAGGAAAATTCAGGAACCACAGAGAGACCAATGAGAGTTTTAGTGTTGACTCTGCTGGTGTACACCTGAAAATAATAAACATCTGGTCCTAAAAAAAAAATAAAATACTGGTAACCTACCAGGTTCTGGTGGGAGCACCCAGAGAGCACAGTTCAGCAGAATTCAATCATCAAACAACAGGAAATCAAAAATGGTTGAATGCTCAATGCAGTCGTGGTATTTAAGAGATCCTATAAGTGTAATGCTTTTACTGTACAGATGAAGTGCTCTGTACTACAAGGTCTAAATATATATAAGAATGGTGTGCAAATTAAGCAATGGAATACACTCAGCTTCTTCTTTTTTTTTCTACAACTTCACGGCAGCAAAGGCTTGCATAGTTAATGAAATACATGCATTAGCGTTTTCATGCAATACTGCATTCCATAATCGTTCTTAAATCTGTTCTCTGATGACAACAACAACAAAAAACAAACAGACTAACTGCAAGTGAAGAAAGCTAGTGCGCTGAATCTTTTCTGGGAAGACGGTGAATCTTCATTGTCAGCGGATTCAACAGACACACGGGTGATAAAGAGCAGAACTTGTCTGATTTTCGACGAGTGAGCCATGGGTTTGTTTGTGATTTTGAACCTGTTGTAAGTCTAACTGATAAAAGGATTATAGCTCCATCACTACTACGTCGCCCAAAACTAAACGTCTTCAAGTGTGATGTGATGTGTTGTGTGGGAACACCCAGAGCTTCCTGTCGCATAAAACAGGACCGAAGTGAAACATTCAAAATGATACATTGAACTTTTTACACCATCTGTGCTGTAGACTTAGGATCACGAACAAATACAACACAGATATGCAGGCAAGATGGTAGCCATGGATACAATTGTTGGGAACACATGAACGTTCAGAATCCTGTCGTTTGCCTATATAAAGTTAGCCTATACAAAGAAATATTGTGACTCACATTGCAAACTGTAAAGCGTGAAGGCTACTACTGCTCTGTGCTACATGAATGGATAAGTCCATGAAACATCTTCTGAAGTGAGATAAACGTGTAACACAAGCTACGAACATCCTACAAGCTTAAAACAGGCAACAACTAAATAAAGATGCAGAAAGCCAGACCAGATTTTCTCTTTTTTTTTTTTTTTTTTTTTTTTTTTTTTTTAAATGGTCCTGCTTTGATCCAAAGTGCCATGCATAGGTTCCTGATAGATAACAATGAAAAGTAGAAAAGAGCAGCTAAAAAGGAAAAAAGAAAAAAAAAAACACCACTTGGAAAACATCATTGCGTTATCTTAATGGTCGATGAGGGCTTGAGCAATGTAGCCGCTCGTTTCTGTCTGCTGCAGAAGTCAGAGCTCCTAAACGAGAAGTGTGCAGACAGAAAAGTTCACAGCGGATGATTTGTAGTCTGAAGGACACAAAGACACTTGCATGTTTTGGTCAGATCAACGCTTTTAGAGGCTAACGGAGAAAATGTTTATGTTCATTTTATTTCCTCTAAATCTCAGTTTTTAAGTTTGCTCGACTTGATTTTGGACTGAAAAAAAACAAACAAACAAAAACCAGCAAACAATCTATACTCATAATGTGTTCTGCTTTTGTTTCTTCTTCTTTAGTTTTGATATATAAAAATCAATAGAACTTAATTAAGATTATGAAGCCTCTTCTTAAATTAAGCTATCCAGCCCCACGCTGTAACTGGCTTCTGTTAAAGCATTTCACTAGTTTGAACTTGTGATTGGAAAGGAAGGCTCCTGATTTGCTCAAAACCCTGGTCAGGCCATTAACAAAACAAACAATAAACCCTCTTCAGGGTGGGATTTCCTCAGATACCATCTGAGGACTGATGTAAACCTGGAAGATGCTACGGAGGAAAAAAAACAATAAAATAAATAAAAATTTAAAAAAAACCCAGCTGAGATAGAAAAACGTTCATGTGTTAAGTAAAATCGCACTACTGCTCGGATTAGATCAGCGCAACACATTCACTCAATAAAAACATACACTCTGCTGGTTTCTAATGTCATGAATATTGCAGTTTGTTAATAAAGATGACCAGCGAGAGTCGTGACAGCTGCCTTAAGTACGCCCATGCAGAAGAGTCAGCCAGCACGTTCCGATCGGGACAAACTCAAGAGGCCTCGTATCAAGGTAGTTTGAGGATTCGTGAAATGCCTCATTATGGATTTTTCACTTTCAGCCTGATGAAGAAAAACAACGTGAGAAGTCTTATTCTTCTCCTGTGAGGTACCATAAGTTTGGAGAAATGCTGCTGACTTTCACTGACGTGTGTGGTCACAGTTTTGTTGTTGCCAGAGGAGCGTCAGTCTGTTACAGCACCATGGACTGAAGGATTATATATATATATATATATATATATATATATATATATATATATATATATATATGACCCCAAAAACATTGAGATGAATGTAACTTTTTACCATTCCAAGTCTAAGGCCTGTTCACACCACTTTACAACATGTCAAAAATCATGAGCAGATTCCAATGAGATCATGACATCGTTAAGATAGTGTGTGTGTGTGTGTGTATCTATATATATATATCTATACCTATGAATGTTCCGGGTCAAGGAAAAACTACTTTCTCTATACAAAGTGCAAACCATACAACATTCCTACTCAGTGATGCATACAGTAGTAGACTACAATGTTGCCCAAGAAGGCAATTACTTGTTTCCATGTACAGTATTGGAAGTATTGAAAGGCGCTTAAGATCATTTTCTTCTTGCTCATGGAAAGAAAAAGACGAGTAATATACTACATACTTTGTCAACATCTGTACAGACACGTATATTTGTATTTCTATTCTTTGATTTGAAAGGGTTTCATTCCAAAACTCACGTCTCCTTAAGATAAAGGGGGGGGAAAAAAACCCCCAAACAAACCAAGAAGCAGGTGACACAATGTGTGTCCATCCTAAAACGTACGACTATGAAAGAAAAATAGAAGTGTAAAATATTGGAAAGATTCACAACATTGTGTGTACCGATTCTTCCTCATCTTAAACCGTTCTCTGTATTGGTCCAGCATCACTCCCCGGATGTCATATCTGTAGTTTTGTTTCACATGAGAACTACAAACAACAGGTGAACTTACTCATCTCTACACGTAGTCTCAGTTCCATATCTTTACATAAAACCTCCTTACCTGACGCATGAGAAGTGAAGAGAACGGGACAGACTAACGGATCGTATGTAAATCGATGGAAACCAAAGCTAACGCTTAGCCTCAATCATTTGGGAATGAAACTCTTCTAGGTGTGTGCGTATGTGTGTGTGTGTGTGCGTGTGTGTATGTTTTGAGTGAGTAGGTCAGCTCAGTGTCAGTATTTGTCCAGAGAAACGACTTTGATTCTAAAGTTTTGTTTTCGATGCCGTTGAGCTTTAAATGCTTTTCCAGCCAGCCAGCGTACCTCCACTCTTTGCGTCTTTGAGTGGTCTGGAATCACCGTTTACAGCGATGCAAAGATGTTTATAAAAAAATTTAAAAAAAGATAATTTGTCAGCTGGGTTTTGTTTGGCTCATTAATCCTCCATGCTAGAAAACAAACACGTCTTATCAAAGTCAGTCCTAATGCTCAAAAGGTGGAATTGGAGACAATCTGCACGGCTTTTAAAAGGCGTTTTGGCAGAATACCAGGCAAGTGTTTGGCACCTTAAAATGATGATGTACAGGCCTCTCTCTTTTGCTTTTTTTTTTTTTTTCCAGTTAAACAAAAATGAGTCAAAGCTGGCTGCCAACAATTAAAAGCTCAAAAGCATACGAGGAATTGAACAAAACTGTATCATCAAAAAAAACAAAAAAAAACATCTCTTTCCAAACACACTGGTGCTCACTGAAACATAGGCACAAAGAAAAAAGCTGCACTGTGTTCAGTACTTATTGTTACTTGCATGAATCATCATTGAGGCCTCTGTGTTGTACGTGCAGGAGATTGCATGCTCGATGACAGCTTCTGGAATGACGCCATCCTTTCGGGAGGCTTCTTCCCGTTCGCCGGAGACTTGAGACTTACTTCGGAAATGGAAGACTTGGATTTGCCGACGTTTAACAGAGTGCGGCTGAGAGAGCTGGGGGTCTTGGAGGACTCCTTCTTTGCTGATTTGCTCTCACCTCCTTGAGTCTCTGCGGGCGTCTTTGTCGACGCGGCGTCTCCCGCCTTTCCGCTGTCGCCGCCCGCGTCCTTGGCTTGCCCGTTTTGCTTGCTTGTCCTTTCGGAGGTCTTCTTGGCGAGCAGCGAGCTTTTCCCCAGGTCAGCCGACCGGCGGCTTTCCCTTTGTCGGAGGGCGCTCTTGAAGAAAGACAAGCCCTTTTCCTCGCTTTTGCCGCTGCGCTGCAGGTCCCTGGTGGAGACACTGGGGGAGCGCAGGCTGGTGACGGAAGAGCTGCTGCTGGAGCTCCTCACGAATCTCTTCTCGGAGCGGTTGCTCTCTCCGCTCCTCGCCGTCGAAGGGCGACCGACCGAGCTCCTGAGATTGTCCACCAGGGGGCTTGTGTGCATAGAATCTCTGCTGTAACTCCTCTCCACCATCTTTTTCCGGCTGCTCGCGGTGGTTTTCTCGGCGACGCTCGGGACTTTCTTCGCGGTGGGCGAGGGAGACGCTGAGGACTGAGGGGTGGAGCGGACCCATTGCTTGTACTGCGGCGTTAGCTCCTGAGGTTTAGCTGCCTCTTTCGTTTTGGAGGGGGTTCCACTGGGCGTCGATGGGCCTCTCTTGGCGTTCACACTCTTTTCTTTAGTATTGCTCATCTTTTTCCCTTTCACGGGCGTACCGGAAGACGTCTCAAGACTGGACGTCTTGTGGGTTGAGCACATGCGTTTCTTGGAGGATTTTTCTTGCTCATCTTTGCTGGAGCTCTTCGCGGAGCTTTCCGCCTTCGAGCCGAATCCTCCGATGCTGCTCTTGCGTTTTTGCTCTTTGGACGGCGTGCCCTGGGTTGGTAGAATGTTTTGGTCTATAGCTGTGATCTGGTTGTTGTTTTCAGTATGCTCATTTTTGGAGCTCCTCTTGTCCACTGGAGTGGGAGCCCTGCAGTACATCATGTCCAGGAACCGTTTGCTGTTTTCCGGCTCGCTTTCCATCATGGACGTGGGAGTCCTGCTGCCGAAGTAGCGTTCGTGTCTGCTGTAGCTGCCGAAACAGGACGTGGAAACTTTGTCATCGCAGGCTTCCCCGATCTTCTCCAGAGGAGGGGAACACCGGGAGTCAAGGGAGAAACGCGAGGGAGAGTTGGATCTCATCTGGAGCTTCGCAGAGAGAGACCACGAAGGTTTGATCCCGCCGTCGCTGAGGGCTAAAGGACTGGCGATGGACGACCTGGAGGACGAGCTTTGACGCTGAATGCTCCTCACGAAGGGGCGGACGGAAAATCCTCCTGAAAAACGAGCAGTATGAAACTTTACTTTTTTTTTTTTTATTGCGACATTTGTGAAAGATGTGAGTTTAATACCTTTAACAAACTTTCATGTCTAAACAGATTTCACTTTATGATTCTTCAATAATAACATCACACGTTCAAGCACCAAAATATCAAAAGGTTACGATATTCGATTGAGAATACGAGAAGTGTAATCGAATACCAGATTGACTTTGAGACACATTTGAGGAGTGTCCTCACCTTCGATGCTTTCACAGATTCTAGTTTTATACTGAGCACAAGCAGCAGCCACCATGTGTTATGTGTGGTTTCTCCCAGCAGAGGGCGCTGTCTCTTCCTTTTCAAAGTGAGACACATCAAACGATGACACCTCTCTTGTTTGACTATGATTGGCTTTTTGAAACGTGATGAGGTGTTCCTATCGATGAAAAGTGAAGCTTTTCTTTCAGCTCGTTACTTTCAAGCAAATCATCTCAAAACGAATTCAGAAGGATCCACCCTCAGCAATCGGACGGCTTGTAATAAAGTCACCATCTGTATCCGAGGGCGGGATGAGTTCAAAAGGGCGTGCGTTTGTAATAAAATAATAATAAAAAATAAAATCGGAAGCAGGACAAACACGACTTCTCCGGCGCCTGTAAAGTCAAGCGCGTCTCACCGTCATCTTCGCTGCGTTCTACCGGAAACTCGACCGACTCGGCCAACGATGCCAGAGAGGTGCGTCTGGATGAGGCTCCGGAGGCCAAGCTGGCGGGCCTACTGCCGGGTAACCTGTTGATCCAGTGGTCACACAGGGAGGAACTGGTCGAACCTAAAGGGGGGGGGGGGGGGGGGTAAACACAGTTTATTCTAAAAGTGTAGAGTCAGGGTAGGAGAATGCAAAAGCTGCAAAAGTGCTTTCAAAAAGATCTGAGCGGTATATCCAAGAATCGACACAGGAGACTCCTCCTCCTATGATGATTTTTATTTTTTCAGAGATGAATTTTTGGCGGCGTTTTTGGGAGATACTGACCAGCAACAGAGCTGTTGGCTGACCAGGAGGGAATAGCGGTCCTCCGCTGGTAGAACAGTATGTAGGCCGTCTGCTGGCACACGTCGTCATCAGCAACCGGTGAAACCTCACTGTCATCGAAGCAGTACCACTGACCATCAATGGAGTTCTTACAGTAGGCTGTGAGGAGGAAGCAAAGAGAACAAGGGATCAAAACGGACAAATTACTTTTTTTTTATCCCCCAAAGATCGCCGTCTTTGAACTCGACTAACCGTTCACAGCGTTTACCTGTGTAGTGGCCTCCGTGCATGCTCCCGTGGTGGTTGCACACAGCGTACAGGTCGTACAGGTAGTCATCTGGGTTTCTTCCCAGGCCGTATGGCCGTCGCCATGGCGACCAGTGGGAAGGTAAACTCCAGCTGCTTTGGCTTCTCTTCACCACATGAGGCGCCATGTCCATGCCCATCAGCGGGAACCTCACCATGTTCTGCATCTTCACCCTGCGGTCTCCCTCCTTGACACATGAAAAAGGAACGCCACGGGGGACGTGACAGAAACGAGTCTCAGTTAACTGACTTGTTTTTGCTGGTTTTTAAGTACACGTTAGCTACAACCGTGAGTGAGAGTGTAACTGGACCAGACTGCTGCATCTCAAAATAGGATACTTTAGGTCAAACTTTGTAGATAAATGGAGTCTAAGCAGCGACTTGTTTGGTGGAGCTCATGTACCTGTCTGAACCTCTTGAGATGCAGGATGAGCACATCCGGAAGGGTCCACAGGCTGAGCTTGATGCGGCCTTGCTGCAGCTGCTTGCAGTGGGGACAGCGCCAGGCATCGTCTGGGGCCAGCTAAAACACACACACACACACACACACACACACACACACGCACACACACACACACACACAGAGCCAGGGAAACAGCCATCAAGGACAAGCTCCAACCACACTGCTTATAAAAAAAGAGGCCTCGCACAGGAAGAGGCCCTGAGCCCTTCTCTTTATTCAACTCAAGAGTAAGGCAAGTCAAACCACAGAGTGTGTGTGTGTGTGTGTGTGTGTGTGTGTGTGTGGGTGTGTAGGTCTGTACTGAGAATGTTCTAGTTCAGTCCAAACATAGCAATTGGAGGGAAACTCAGAGCTGAACACATGGGAGGGAGAGGCGTTCTGAACTTGGGCGGAGGAATAATAAACCAGCGAGGGGGAAGAACAATTTGAGGTTCCACTTTTTAAAAAAAACACCGCTCCCTGCCATGTGCCGAGGTGAAGCTGAGATTAATTTTCAAACTGTCCGTCTTGCTGACGGCGCAGCAAGTCGACTCTGCGTGCGTGTTACCTGCTCCTCTTTAGTGTAGAGGTGGAAGCACTGAGAGAGGGTGCAGGCCTGCGGCTGATGATGCTGCTCCCTGTGCAGATACACGCTCTCAGCGTCAGGGATGTACTCCTCCTCCGTGTGTCCGAACAGACTGTGGGGGGGGGGGGGGGGCCACAAAACAAAAAATGTCCATTCACGAAACCATAAAGTCGTGTCAGAGGAATCATAAAGTCCTGAACATTTTTTTTTTGTAAAGATGCCTGATAAACTTCCACACATCACAGTCGATGTTTGAGTGTGTGTCACTTGTTGATGAAAGCGCTCTAACTGAATATTTGTGTCATCGTCACCCCCTGATAATCTGGGATCAATCAGGCTCTGCCGATTAAGAGAGGAAAAGTTTGTCCGGGAAAATTCTGGTCAAGCGTCGTCTTATTACGAGAAAAAAAATAATAAAAAAATGCCGGTAACAGTTTTTCACCAGCGCAACTTGGCCCTTGAGCTCGGTTGGCAGAGCGCAGAGAGGTCCTCGCCACATCTCCACTCTCTCTCCCCTTTGCGCTCCCTTTCCGGGAAAAGATTCAACAATAATACAAATTCTGCCTTCTCGATTCTAAAGCTTTTCAGATCACATAAAAAAAAAAAAGAAAAAAAAAAAGAAAACACGCAGAAATAGATAGGTAAGCAAATGTCGTCTTTTTCACTCACTAGTCCTTGGTCTCTTTGTCCCACTCCACCACTATCTTCACATGGGGGGGTCCTCCCTGTCCACAGGACTTGTATGCTCTGAAAAGCAAACGGTACGACAGTGAGAAAACCAATGACGTCGCCCCGACAGGTGAGACTTCTACATGATGTCATATGAAGGTTGATGTGAATCGGCCTTTCCTCTCTGAGTTGAGTTCCTACTTCAGATAAAATGGTTTCAAAATGAGGTCGGGGTAAAAGCCTTCCTTCTTTCAGGGATTGGTTGGCGCAATAAAACCTTTAAAGATCAAACTATTTAGTTAGTTATCAGTTACTGTCGACGTCAAGGCTGAAACTTTTCTGCTGCCGAAGCTTTTACTGGAGCTCCAGATGTGTCGAGATCAGATTATAACCACTTTTGATTTTTTTTTGTTTTTCAAAAGCAGAAGTAACAGATGATGTGCTGCACACTTAGAGTTTGTAGGTGATAAGAGTCAAACGTGTTAAACTGGCTTTTTTTTTTTTTTTTAAACAAACAGGAAGAATCATGTTTGGGCTTGTGAGAAAGAAGCCTGTGAGAGCGACACAACTGATGCAGCATGTGATGAGAAGGAGAGAGGATGTTTTACAGTCAGATCGTAGTCCATTCGTGGCGCGCTTCCCTTAGCGTTAGCTTTGTGTGCGTTCGTCTCCACTTTAGTTTTGCTTTTGGTTTCAGCCACGATGAGCCAAAAAAATAAAATAAAAATAGACAAATAAATTTAAAAAAGGCTCGATTCCCTTTGGAAAGTGTGCATGATGTTTGGGAAAAATAAACCAGGATGTCTTTGTTGTTGTCAAAAAAATATATATTGGAAATCAAAACACGCGACTGCAGTTTGTTTTCAACGCTCGGTTCAGCTCTCTGAAAACATCGTAGAAAGTGGAGTGGGGCGAGATGTCATCATCTCAATGATACGACAGCAAAGCAGTCTGCACATGCGGCCGCAGTGTTTGGAGCTGCTGCTTTGGATGGAAACACTGGAGCGGCTGCCTCTTGCGTTCAGCGGACAGGATCGCTGAGGGCAGCGGGGTCCGGTGCTTGTTTACGGTCATGTGACCTGCAACTTCTCTCTGTGAGCAGATGAAGGCCTGAAATAATGTGACACCGGATAGGCCTTTGTCCACTGAACACGAGACGTGTGAACAACAGAGGCAGCATCGACGTGATGAAGGAATATTTTTTTTTTTTTTTTTTTTTTTTTAAAATGGAACACATTGTGTTTGAATGGAACAGCTCAGAGAGGCATCGGGACTGCACGTACCGTTTGCAAATCTGCAAGGCATGAAAAGACTTCAAAATCTGGTGGATGCAGAGAACTGAAAATAAACTGACCTATCAACAGTGGGATGACACAGTGGGCGCTCGTCTTGAGGAAGGAGGTAGGTGATACCAACAACGCCTACGACTCGAAGACTGAAAGGTCCAACCTACACACACACACACACACACCAGTCAGCACTTCTGTTAGAGCACATCTGAATCACTGAAGGGACAGTCAGAAACATCCGTGAAGAATTGAACTCTTTGAATGTAGAAAAAGACACGTATTTGCAATCAATCTCATGCAAACAAAAAAAAAAAAAAAAGTTTCAAAAGTGTTTGATTTTCTCCTTACCTGAATGTAGACGCCAGGCCTGAGCAGATGACGCATTTTCTCCAGGATCTCTTTCTGCAGAGCATCCCAGGTCACAGTGCGCTCCATGTACAGTACAAAAGGCAGCCCAAACCTGAAACAACACGTGCAATAAAGCTGCTGTGGGTGGGGCTTTCAGGAACATCCTCTTTACTCTGGACATACTGCGAACACGCGCGCAACCGAAATGCAGATTTAGCGCCGAGGAAATCCAACGATCTGATTGGCTGTACCTCTTGCCTTGGTGGCCGGAACAAGCTCTGTTGCACACCAGGAGAATGATCTTCTCTGGTCCCAGGTTTTTATTTGGGGATGCGGTTAAAGGAGTGGTGGCCCCCTGCATGAAAGACGGAGTCCTGCTGATTTCTGGCCCGTACTTCAAGTTGTTGTGATTCAAGTTTGCCAGGAGACTTCCTGTCAAAGACAGATGAAAAAATTAAAAATTAAAAAAACAAGTCTCTGTAGATTTCATTTCATGTGAATGAAAAGGGGGCGAGTGTTGACAGAAAACGCTACCTCTCTTTGTGCGTATGTTTTCCAGTTTGAAGGTCTCCGGTGTCTCAAAGGCGAATATGGAATCGCTCTCTTGAATGATGTCGAGATCGTCGTCGTCGTCGCAAAATGACCGATGAAAACCATCATAGTACATTTCCGTCAGGACAAACTGAAAGAGATGAGAAAGGAAGGGAAAAGATTTGCGTCATTAATTTGTGTCCATATAAATGTTTCTCTTCTCAAAAACTGTATTTGGGTTGTTTTTTTTTCTTAAAGTTCATGACAAACGAGCACCGACTGGTACAGGAGGGCTTCAGGAGCGGGGAGAGATAACAACTGTGCGACTGTGAACGCAGCCTCACTGTGTCACAGCCCCCGGGCTCCACAGCGAGACAAGAATAGCACCTGGTCCATCGGGATCTTCGTCTCGCGTGACACGGCGTCTCGGAGGCGATAGACGGTGCTGTTGAGGGGGACGGCGACCCCGATCCTCATGCAGTGAGAGTACTTCCCCTGGTACACCATAGTCACGTACAGGGGCCTGGCAGATATAAGAAGAACACATGCTACGATGAGTGCGAGAGCTGGGTTTGTGTGAAAATGTAAAGCTTCTTCTTCCCTTCATTAGAGGCAGTTTGGTTTGGTTTAAAAAAAAAAAAGCCAAAGTGAAGTGACTTCTGAAACCTGTTTAACTCCCCTCAACACCCCCCCACTCACTCCTAACACACCAGGCTACATTCTTTCTTCTCATTCTTTTTGCTTCAGCTTCTCATAAACTCGTAAAAAAAACAAAAAAAACAGTGAGCCTTTGACGAGAGGAGCCACACCTTGAAAAAAATGCCCCAAACCAAAACCCCAAACTAGTTAGTCGCCCATAAACGCTAACTGTGGTGAACCGAAGCAGTCACCCACGACACACATTGTGAGGCAGTAAGCGCCGAGAGCAGAGCACTCCACTCACCGTGTGTGTGGCAGTGGGATGGGTAAGGAGATGCAGAGGAAGGGATCGAAGGTGTTGCTCTGCTTTTGGCAGTGTGGACACGTGAGGGAGGACCTGTCACGCGGGCGGGGAGAGAGAGAGAGAGAGAGAGAAGACGTGTCCTCTTGTTAACGCAGAGTTCATTTAACCAGGACGCAGAGCTCTTTTAGTGGACGTGAGGCGTACCTGTACTGCGCCTGGAACAGTTCCTGGACAAACGAGCCAGCGGAGAGGGGAGGGGAAGGGCCCTCTAAGCTCTGGTCATCCTCTTCAATAGGTGGCTGAATAAACACAACAGGTGTCATCAGTCGGGTGAATACATGATGAATGAGTTTATCAGGGATTATAACCTTTTTATACATTAAAAAAAAGAAAAGAAAAAGCTGTCATACTCTGTTGTTATTGACTGACACAAGGAAACAAGATCAGGCACGCTGAGTTTCGCCTGGCTGTCAAAGCAGCTTCTCAGGTATATAGACCGAATTGTGTGAGAGAGAGAGAAGTCGGGACACATGAGAGTTACAACGCATTGCAAAACAGCCAAACGATAAAAGAGTGGGGAAACTGTTGTCAGCTTCTAAAGGGCTGCACAGACAAATCGTCGAAACGTCACTTCTGCCACATCGGGAGCATTCACCTTGATTGCAGGCCTGCTACTTGGGTTGACCGTGTTGAGGTCTTCGTGCACTCGGTCCAGCAGCCACAGTAGAAACTCTTGAGCATCGTGCTGAGCGTGCCCTTTAAACTGGGTGGCGTTTTTCGACACGGCGTTCTGGAACAGATTGCACAAAGATTGCAAATGCATGCAAGGAAAGAAAACTTGCGTGGCCTTCAATCATGTATCATTAACAGCACATCATCAACATCCATACAATCCATCAATTTACCTTGAAATCTCTGCTATGCTGGGGAGTGTACTCAAAGGTCCACAATGCCCGCACAAGTCCTGACAGTTGCTCTGTCACCTCTCCTTTGCTCAGAGGACCCTTCTTCTGCAGAAGCAAGCCGTTTGTCTTCGGCTTCTCCTCCTCCAGCTCCTCGTCTTTGTAGTGCTCCAGTACGAGGTACTCGGCGAACAGCTCCGTGTTGCTGAGGCACTGCAAGATCGCGTTCATGAAGCAGGTGTTCCCGTGGTTTTTCAGACCTGACACCCCGGGGATTTTCTCTCGCGACAGGAAACCCCCCAGGTCCCCATCATCCATGGGCACGTCTTTGCCTCCAGATTTAAAAGTGGAGAAGCCCCCATCGTCTTTGTCGTCGTCGGTTTGCACCTCAGATACAAAGTGGGATAAGGCTGTGAGCGTCCTCAGGACTCTGCTCATGAAGCTGCCCACGGAGCGGACAGAGCCTCGTCTGAACAGCTTCTTGCTGAAGCTCGACTTCTTGTCCTTGGTTGCGGCTTTGCACGACATGATTTTCGCTTTCAGAGGCGAACTTCTCACACAGATGTGTCGCGAAGGGGCAGAGCCAGATCACTGGCTGCTACTAGCTGCTGCATTTTAAACATGTAGACAGCTTTGACGCCATCTGGTTAAAGTTAAAAGCTAACGCTGACAGCATTGGGTTTATTAGCTTACCTTAGCTAACAGTAGCATTTTACTAAAAGTCTTTCTCAGAGGTAAGCATCGTTTAAATCTAAGTGTCAATTAATGTAAACATGTCGAACATTCCAATATCGCCTTAAATACTGAGCGTGGTCAGTTACGAGAGGAATACATAGCTGGACCGAAGACATAGCTGGGTTTGGTTGTTCCAGTCTCCAACTTGCTCCAGAGTTACCTTGTTTATGCGGTTTTACAGCCCCGCTGCAATGAATCAAGAGAGCGAAGACAGCAGGATCAGCTAATTCAGCTAACGCTCGCGCCAAGCTACAATAACAACACGAGCGACAGTCACTACAACAGTCCGTCACGCTCGAGCTGTCCGCGTGCAGCAGAAACTCATAGTCCGCGGGGAATAGCAGGTTAAGTAGGATAAACAGTGTGTCCCAAATTGGGTTAACCGCAGTTGTCAAATATCTGAAGCCTCAGTGGAGCTAAGCTACCAAAAAGCAGGACCGTTTCACTTCTTCTTTTTTTTCTTCATGTTTGTGTTGGCAAGTAGTGTGGTAGTAAGCGAGTTTACATCGACATCATCGCCACCTAGTGGACTGGAGTTAAAACAGCAACCGGCACAAAAATGATCTAAACTAAAAAGTCTTCAACCTTTTTTAACTTTAAAATAAATAAGACTAGTCACGAGCTACCTTTACTCCAATTATTTTTGTTTTGTTTTAACAGTGTATATTCATATTATTTTATATGTATATTTCATGTGGTTTCTGAAACGACATGCTCTCAAGCAGGGCATTGTAATCTGGTTAGATAGATCTAGAGTTGTAGTAAGTAGATACAGTTTACTATATATATATATATATATATATATATATATATATATTCAAACTCAACTCCAGAGATTCTGTGGCTTAGAGGTATCTTCTCCTGCTGCTATACATCAGGATGTATGTGTGTGTGTGTGTGTGTGAAATATGAAATAATACTGCTGGGCCGTCGGTCACTTTAAGTAGCAGCGTGTGACAAACTAAGTGACTGAGTGTCCTCTTAAAGCACTTTGATTAGTTCTAAAGACTAAAAAATCACTACACAAGGCCATTCACCTTTTTTTAACCTTGTTGAATGGTAATTTTGATACTGCTCTGTTCGAATATTAAGAACTTTGAGGAGTATTACTTATATTCACATACTATTACAGAGACAATAACCAGTATAAATTTCAATATAATTTATATATTTATAATTTCAAAATCAAACAGATTGATGTCAGGCCTTCTGATATAATCTTTCTAAATTACTGCTACTGCTGTTATATCATTTTTCAATTCATCCAACTCAATCTAAAAAAAGAGTGTAAGTGTGTCAAGAGAAACTAAAGTGCTGTCATTAATTACAATGCAAGTTTTTTTGGGAAATGATGGGTTTTGGTTTTTGAGTGACAGTGGTTTTGTGTTGTTGTCGTTGAGCGCTGATTTGTTGCTTGTGCTCGTTAATGATGGGCTCCACAAACTGCAAGCAACACTGATAGCTTCATTGTGTGGAGAGAATGCCTTCAGATCAGATCAGTGCAGGAAAAGGAAAACTTAATAATTGTCCTCAGGGAAAAATAAAGACTTAACCCCAAACCTTGAATTAATTCTTTCTCAAGTCTTTTAGTTTTACTTTCAGACATTTATTTTGCAAACATAAAAGAAACAATTCTTCACCGATGGACTGACCAGTGATGTAGTGCAGGTGGAGAACACCTTTCACAGTCTCACTTCCACTGATTCACACCATTAATTCATTACATGGATGCTGCAATTCCTAGAATGTTGAATGGATAACCCTTTCTACTCTGACTCTAATTGGCTACCACACACTTACTCAATATGCAAGAGGAGTTTGTTGTTACTGTTGGTAACAGAGGCTGTTTATCCTCTGCTGGAAGGGACACTTAAAAAATAATTTGGGCAAATACGAACAGTATAGCCACATCTTCAGGCACCACTACACCACTGTGCATGTCTGATTTGTGTTCCAGAATTGCAACCAGATTATACACAGCTTGGTTCTGCACCTCATTTGAAGTCTATTAGAGACAGTGTGCGAAGCATCAGGGGTACCGCACATACACACTCCTCACCACATGGTGGCTGCACATGCATGTCAAACCTTATGTTTTGATTTCCTCGTCAAGCCTGCTGCTGTTTGGAGGATATACTTGCTCAGTACAAGATACGAAGATAACTTCACGTCATTGCATTATTCAACGGTTGAAAAAAACGTTGCTTATTCCTTTGTGGATTACAAATTCCAACATGAGCTCTCAGTGGAACGTGTTGTTGCAGCACTGATGTGTAATGTGAGCAGTTAATGTTGCAGAAGCTAGGACTGGGAGGTAATCAAAGTGCACCATGCAGATGAGATGCATCTTCAGCTTATTATATAAGGCTAGACCGGCAAAAATAACTACAGTGTACTGCAGGAGCATACAATCAATCATTAATAACCAAGGAAGAAGAAAGAAAAGATCTAACTGGCTCATATGCTTTTAGATGTTTTAATTCAATAAAGGCTGCTCTTTCATTTCTCAATCTTGTCTCAACTGACTGAATCATTCAAAGGTCAGTCGGACACTTATTCATTAGTGACACTGGGGCAACTTCTATGTGTCATTTAGACTTTTTCTTTCTTCTAAGAACTATAAATCGATTGGTCAGATGTCTTAGCAAATAAGAACAAATGTTAGGTAAAAAATGTTAGAGTGCCCTGAAAGAGAGAATGCTCTATCTGGAAAGTGTCCCAAAAGCTCTAAAATATGGGTTATATCATTTTTTTGGATACTGAGAATATCAGCACATCATGGAAGCATATAGCAAGACTCTGGAGAAAAAAAATGATTTTCCCAAGGTAAACAAGTGGTTGGCAACAGAAGAAGTCGTGTTAAACGGAAAAAAAGATAGGCTACTTTGAAATCAGAATGTTGAACAACTCCATATTCTGCTAATCTGAATGGAAATGTTAGATGAACCATGTTGAGGATGTTTTAAGCTATCAAAACCATAATGGTGGAATCAGTCATATTTATGTGGGTAATTGCCATTGTCTGTACGTCTGCATCGTTTAAGTACTTATTCAAGAATTTCCTTACTTGTTTTGTATCGTGACGTTTACAAAAGTTACAAAAAACACATTAAGATAACTTGTAACAACAGGAAATGTATTTATGCCCTCAATGAATAAATACTTTATGCCAAACCGATTTACGGTAATTGTTTCATCGTGTCACATCTGTTTAGTTTCATCAAAATGAGTGTTGGAGTTGGCAGTCATCTTTGCTTTTGTCTTGGTTATAACTAAATCCTTCACTTGTTGTTTGCCATCAACACTTGAAATGACTGGGGCCAGCTGGGGAAGATCTGTAATAATGTGTCCATGGAAACAAGGGTCACATGTGTCTTATCACTCAACACAGGAAAAGCCTTCTGTTCAATGTTGCTGCCATTTTGAAATGATGTCAAAACAGATCACAATCAGAGAGGAGTCTTCCTTTTGTTGCTGTATTAGTGAATTACAAAGGTTTCAGATGAATTTCTTGCTCTCCTTCTGCATTTTTAGCTCTTCAGAAAGCCCTAATCAATTAGAATGTCCTTCCTTAACATGCACTGATGAGAAAATAACATGTGAATACAAGCTGCAAGCCCTTCACATGAGCAATAATCCAATCTTGATCAGCCTCAGGGTAAAGTATGATCTGTCTCTCAGCAGGAAAACAGAGGAACTGCTGCCAATATCATCTTGAAAGGACGAGTTTCATTTTGATGGAGCTCTGTTGTATCATTTGCTTCACTTTTACAGGATTGTGAAACAGTTTCAATTTTTTTTTTTTTTTTTAAATCTTTTTTTTTTTTGCAGCAGCAGATATTTGGCGCATTTGGTGTAAGTTACAAAAGGTAAACAACGATAGGGAAACTCCTAATTGCAGGATGTTGACAAGCTTTGACTCAGTTGAAGGGTTCCATTGGTTGATTACACTTTGAGATGGTGACTGGCTGCAGCGTCATTTATAATGGCCATGTGTGAAATAATTTGTGTGTGTAGAGAGAATCACCTCTCCCCTACAAGCATATAATTAATGTCTGTGTGACTATTTTAAGCATCCGTGCACATGCCCTTCAGTTCATATGTCCTTATGTGCAAACATATGAGAGAGAAAAATCCTAACATGTCCTCTGATACAACAGCTTCAAAGAGCAGTTTGTCATTTACAAATGTCATTGATAATGAACGACAAACCATTCTGTCAAACAGGTGTTAATGCCAAGAGGAAATTAAACAGGAGTGTAAAGAAATCTTTCATTTGGATACCAATCCCTTCCTTAATCCATTTTTAATCAGTAGGAAGATATGATTAAATGAATATTGCTTTTAATGTCCGTTTGTTCTATTCAATACAGAATAGTCACATAGTTGACTACCATGGCATGCTGGGTAAAGTAGTATGCGAATATAGGGTTAAATGTAGGGTTGAAATCCACAAAAAACAGGGATTTGTATTATAATAATACTATGTCATCTTTTAAAAAATATTTTAGTGTGTCAATCAACTTATATATGTATATATGTGTGTGTATATGTATATATATATATATATATATATATATATATATAATTAAAAACTACAGACTACTTGTTTTTCCAGCGTCTGGTAATGCAAATTATATAATCAATTTATATGAGAACTATTCCAAGATTCCCTTTTTCTTGACATCCTAACTTAGATTCGTTGGGTTTTTTTTCGTGTAGGACATGTGACTAATAGATTCATATATATTTTTTTGCATTTAATTAAGTAGATTGTGGTACAGTCCAGAGTATATACAGGTGTATATACCCACTTCTTTCAGTCTCCATACACCTACTTCATAATCTCCTCTGGTTCACATCATTGATCCATTAAGAATATAGTATGCTGTTATGTGTCACTATAACAATGGCAATTCATCCTCTGCTTGACAGGTCACATGAAAAGAAAATTAGGTATACATTAAGAGTGCACTCACTTCTTCAGGCACCACTCCAACACTGGATGTGTGTGATGGCCTTATTTTCCCCAAATGTTCTACTATAACTGGCTTTCTTTTGTGTATCCTTGGATACAATGGACGGCGTTTCACCATACTTTCATCTTTAATGCATTTTCCTGCCAATTGGGTGCTTTAATGTAGAAGTAAGGATCTCTGAAGTTCTGATTCCACTCAATTCCAGGTACATAATTGTTTTCCTTGAGTAATTGGCATTGTCTGATTACATTTTAAGGATAATGACTTTGGTGGATCTTTATTGTGTATCAAAGAAAGAGGGTTGGAGATCTCTGGGAGCACTCAAAATCAGAAAAAAAAAATGTATTGCAAAGTACATTTGCACATAAGCAACTTGACTTGCTCTTACATTTCCACACTTTTAAAGTGTGTAGCCTGTCAGGTTTGGAAACAAAAACAAAGAAGTTGTTTGTCCTTGGTGAGCAGTAAACTTAATAAACTTAGCTAACCTACCTAACTGGCCTATACGCTTTTCGTTCGTTTTTAGGCTCTGTTAAGCCTGTTATGCTTTTCAGGGTATCCTGTTCAGCCTGTTAACAATTTGATATCACAAAAGTGACGGCAGTAAAGCAGTGGGGGGGCTCATTAAAGTGAACAAAGTAAAAGTACATGAAGCCCAGGCACTCAGACTGACAGCTGAACCCGCTCCCTCCGTCACTGAGAGGGTTTTTCTCGGCGACATCCCTCAGCAACAGTCAAGTGATGCCTTCAGGGGCACACTGTAAAGTCCTACTTTTCATTTTACTGAAATGCTATTGGTCGGATGGGATTATTGCAGAAGAAAAGAAAAAAAGCTTCACTGTGGATCTGTTCATATTTCTATAAAATGAGATTTCTAAGTGGTTAATAAAAAGTTAAAAACTTTGAGGCAAGATATCTTTTTTCTAATTGACTTCATGTAAGAGAAAGAAACGTGGTGCAAATGATGATTAACAATAACAATAACAAATAGGCCTAAAAAAAGTTATGTGTCAGAAATTGAGGATAAGGGTGGAAAAAGCGCGCGCGCGCACACACACACACACACACACACACACACACACACACACGCGCACACACTTGCTCTGCCTTTAGGTCTGGACTGAGTTAAACAAATGATTATAAATCACATAGCCTAAGTTAATTTAGGCTTCAAAAAGGCTTGTTCAATGTGGCATAGCCTATCAGTGAGTAAAATTGTAAGTGTCCTACTTATACTTTTATTATGTTTCTGACATTCAATTTTCCATATAGCATCGTACCCTTCGCTTCACCAGACAGGCGTTCTCGTAAAACGTTTCTGTTTGTTTTTTTTAAAACAATTTTCCCGGTTGCATTTCCCCTATAATCATGTAAAGTGTCTTTCGCTTAACTGATAGTTGCGACATTTCCGACCGGAGTCCAGGTCAGTGAAGTAGCGCAATACTTCCTATGGCCATATTTAGCTGAGCATCGGCGTGAGCTCAGGGGAGCGTTCCAACGACCAAAATGAGCTTTTGTCTGTCGTCTGTCACAAGAAAAATATCCAAACGTTGTTTTGAGCGAAGTTGACTGCGTCACATTCTCTGAGGTAAAACTGCAAGCTGCAGCAGTGAGCAGAGCTTTGATCCACAGGAACTCTGACACACGCAGCTGCAAAATACACTTCACACTGGGAAACTGTCGGGAGACACAGGTAAACAGATTTATTTTAATATTATTAAACACAATGATAAATCATCTTTTTTGTTTTAGAATAATCAAAGTTGTTTATTTAAAGCATCAGCTTTCCTGGCTCATACTGTTCACTGTAAGGTTAGTTGATTGGCACCTGTTGAATGAATGAATTTACCTTTACTTTAAAATTGAGGAATTTAAAATCAGTAATAAAAAAATAAAATAAAAAAAAGTATGCTGTTGATAGTATCAATGTATGACTAAACATTTGATTTGGATATTGTCAAACTTGAGAGGTTTTTTATTTTTATTTTTTTTCTCCATCTGACAGAACTGAATCCGTTTTTAATTGAAAAGACATCAAACGTGCTGCACTTTTATGTCTCCTTTCTGTTTGTCTCGAAGATCTTAAACACAACACTGGAAATCTGGTCACTGGCTCAACTTGTCTCTTTTGGAAACCAGACAGACATGGCTGACACACATTCTAGAAATCCTTTTCAGTCAAATGTTACATAATGTTGGCTTCCCTAAACTTGCTCCAACCTTGTTTCAAACATTTTCTGTGTATATTGCCTGTACATCTTTTAATTGTAATCTATACTCCATACGTACATTAAGGCTCAGAGCAGCATCACTTCAGATAAAGCTTTAAGTTTGCGAAGGGAAGCGTTTGTTTGAAGCAGGAGCACTATACAAATCTTGAAAGCACTTATTGAGACATTTATGTCATGCTTTTCCAAAAATCACAAGTTATTCTTATTTCGTACAATTTGATCCCCTTCGCAGCTTGCCAAGCTCTCGCGCTGTGTGTGAATCAATCCTATTGCTTTTGGAGTCACCACTCACACACTCACATGTCTCAGCTGAAATGATTTTTTCCCCCCCCTCCTGTGACAGTAACAGCCATTCTGTGACTCAAATGTGCATGTGCTTTTAATTTTGATCCAGATTAAAAAGGTGATAAAAGAGTTTGATTATTGTCCATTAAAAACCTCAGCCTCATAATGAAAAGAAGCCTTGGGTAGTATGTGCAGAAGTGATCTGTCTCATGCGGCTTTCTCCTCTAATCTGAAGAAGCTGACTGGTGCAGGTCGTAACTCCTCTCTAGACTAATCATTATCAGTCCATTACTCATTAAATAATCATTAGCTCTTATTATTATACGGTGGATCAGCTGGGATTGCTCTAAAGGGCTGTCTTAAAAATGCAGCTTCTGAGACATCATGAAAAGGTTGTGTTAGCGCTGTAGAAATTTTGTAATCAATTGTTCTCCATTAATTATAGTGTGTAAGCATCACTTTTATTGTAAATGCAGACAGATAAACTACGGAGGTGGTGTTATTGCCTCTGCACAAAGACCCACTGGTTGCTATTTTTGACAGCTTTGCTGCTGCTGGAGTTGAGTTTTTTTTTTTTTTTTAGGGTGACAAAAGCTGCATCATTACTGCTATAAAAAGCAAGGATTCATGGCATTGTTTAAGTTGTGCGTAGTGTGAATGCCTGTCAGTGATGTGGTTCACACAGACGCGCTTCACAAAATTTCACAACCTTTTGTGAAGCAGCCATTCCTGGGATTTTCTCCGGCAAAATCGATTTCACAGCCGTGTAGTGAACGTCACAGTGCCCTGACACTAACACAAACACTTGGAGCTTTTGGGAATAGGTGACTGGATGGGATGGGATTATTTATTATGCTTTATCTCCAGGTGCATACAGTTTAGATCACAGTGACTGTCAGCACTCCATCACATCACTCCACTGGAAGGCTTGTAAAAGAAGTGGCAGAGTGAGCCATTAGCCAATATGTCTCCAAGGGCTAGTCAAATAATGACATTGATGGCGGATGATGAGGCTTCTGGCTCTGTCTTGAAAAGGTTATGGTAGCATGCATAGTATGTATACTTTTGATATGAATGTGTATTGCCTTATGCCCCCCGGCAGCGTTAGGTGTTGAAAAATGAAGCCAACGCAGAAGTGCAAAATCCTGCATTTCTTCGAGGGGTCCACTTGAGGCTGCAAGAGCCCCCTGAAAGTCACACACACATACACACCACAGCACAAAAAGCCTGTTTATTACAGAAAATTATAATATTTACAGCCAAGTATTAAAGAATAAAAAGTTCTGATGAGTTAATTTCATCATTGTCACACACTACATTTTTTTTAAATTCATGAACGATCGGTGTTATCCAAAATTAGGTGCGCAGCTGCCGTGCAACAGTTAGCAATCCGAGTCAGCATTTCCAGCATGGCGGCTGCTGCTGATGAGCCTCAGTAGCCCCCTGCAGTCACAGATGGCTGACGTCACACAGCCACCAGGGATTTAGACATCCCTGTGGGATGCCCCCATTTGTCTGAAGTATGAGTTGAATGAAACCGAAATGAAAAAAAAAACAAAACAAGAATATGAAATTCACCCATGATTCACTTGGGTGAATGTGCTCTAAAAGCACCTGGATAAAGCAGGTGTTTGAGGGTTACGAGTGACAAAATTGTGACCTGTTGCGACCGTTCCACTTGTCACCATGAACTGTGTGTAGTGTGTTCAGGTGAACACATTATAACATGAGAGAGGGAGGGAGGGGGGGGGGGGACTTTGTTGAATTCCATTTACCTGTTTTTACAAGCTCCTTTTCCTCTGCTGTTACCATAGAGACAGTCCATCCCCATCAGCAAGGCGCCTTTGGCTGCCGAGCTCATTGGCTCTCTCACAGGAGAGCATTGGTGAGCAAGTGTCTCCCTGGGAAGACTTTGGCACTTAGATAGGCATTTACTTGGCTTTCAAAGTGTTTCCTTGGCAGCCAACGCCGCACCAACAGTGGCACGTCCTCCCGTTTTGTCACTACTGGTTGATGGCTGAGACAGAGTGAAATCCAGCTGGGAGGGATCCACTCCTGTAATTGAAATGAGTTCACCTGGGAGAGGTGCTGCTCTGTGGTGCCTGTTAGCTGTCAACAGTCTGCATGTAGTGGATTTGATGTGAAGCCTGAGCAGTCTCTGTTTTGTCTGTGATACCGGAATTAGAAGTATAAAAAACCCATTTTACCGTTTACCTCAGCATGGCACAGGTATCTCAGCTGCACAACCTGTTAATACTGTCAGTAAAAGAGCGTAACACTGTTTAATAGCAGTCTTCAAGGTAAAACAGTGTCTCTTGTGTTCGGTGACAAAATGCACCTGAAGCAGTGCTGTGTTGGCAGCCAATCAAAAGGCAAGCAGTTCTTGAAAGTTGCATAAAATCTGTTGCATGCAAAATAAAATGAACTATTATTTTTTACATTTTTTTAAATAAGAATAACCTTTTCAATACCTTGACATTTCTTTAATTGGGGTCCTACAAACAACTCTCCTTAGTTTAATAAAAATAATAATGTGTCCCCCTTTATTTCTTATAGTTTCCCTGACCTTATTAAAAATTGGATAATTGGTGGAGTTTTGGTGTGGTTACTCTTCTCTTTTACACAAAACTTCAGGTTTTTTTATTATTATTATTTGAGAGTGCCGTGCACTACGGCTTTGTTCAGTGTTTGCGATTTTAAAGCATGCACCGTGGTCTGTCTCTAGAGCGTGCCAGAAGTGCCACTTCGCTTGGCTCTGGTCCAAATACGCTATGATACTATGACGGAGCCTGCTGTAAGCAAGCATGTGATCCTGAGTCTATCGTTATGTTACGTTAACTAGCTCATGTAAAATAATGAGCAAATAATTTCTTGCCCTATTCTTCCTAAACCTTCATTATTGACTAGCCCCATCAACCCCCCCCCCCCCCCCCCCCCCCACACACACACACACACACACACACGCACAAAAAAAACAACATATAGTAGTCTGTACTTTTGTAGACTTTCATCCTACAGAAGTGGGAGAAGGTTCTCCTTTTGAATATAAGCAAACATCACTGCAGTGACGATCTGGTGTAAAAGGCAAAAACGTGACCATATTCAGACAAATGCAAATGAAAGTTTACTAACAAATGCCTCTTTGTTCTGTATTTGTATCATCATAATGCCAAAAAATAAGTCTTTAATGCAAGGCTAAACATAGACGAATTCTTGTACGTCCGTCAACCACAGATGCATTTGGCTAAAAGTCGCCAGTAAACATGGCTATTCTTTAAACCGTAACACCTGCAAGACTTTTGCCGTTTCTATCCATTTAAATATTGTCCTGTGTGATGTATGTGGATTACAAGTGCCCAGTTTATCTTACTATCTCTGTTTACTTTGGTTGTCATGTGATGAGATGGAAAATTAAAAAACCCTGTTCTACAGTACTTCAGTGTTTTTCAATGGTGGCCACTGATTTCATTAAACTCTTTTTGCCCTCCAGACCTTGGCACTGGTCACATGACTAAAAGCTATGAATACAGACTCCCGATGACATGTTCCCTCACTTTACTTTACTGACACCCATGTGCTCTTGTCGTTCTCTTGCGAGCCTTTGTGTACAGCTGCTCATGGCTGCGCTCATCTGTGCTCACGCTACAGAAACAGACCCAGTGGGGCAGGACGTAACACATTACGCACAGACTAAGTGGAAATTCTAGGAAGTACAGGACCAGAAGGACATTTTTTAATGCAATGCAAGAGCTGCTTTATAAATCAAAACTCATCATGACACATCATGGTTGCAAACCTAACCTCTAATTCCAATGGCAGGGATAAAGCAAAATGACTATTTTCTGTTTACCTGCTGTTTCGAATTCCTTTGGATTCAATTTAGACATATTGCCAGTGCAGCTACTGGAGATTGACAGCAGAACACGTCGACAACTCTGAGCTGCAGTCAGACTCAAAGAGCAAGAGACTTTTAGCCATGACATTTAAGGAGCAAGCAGGAATAAATCTATCAGAGGCAGCTAGTCGAAGTAGCTTCAATAGACCATAAAGCAGTCCCTCAAGACACTTTGCTATGTTGATAACTGGTAGGAAACTTCATAGAAGAAAAACATCCTTACACCTCATTCCTGCCATGTTGGAAAATCACTATTGAGAAAAAGGGGAAAATTCCAACAGTTTGTCTCTGCTGCACAGTGAAAATGACACACTGATAACATCTGACAGAGAAGGAGTATCGACACTTCAGTCTAATACAGTGTAGAAACTCCAATTGGATAACAAGTGTCATCCTCCTGGATCAATAGTATGCTGTCTTTTGGCTCAGCCAATGACGCAACACTGTACCATGAATATCTGGCTTGTACTCAGAGATGGAGTACAGACTGCATTATGCACTCCGTGCAATTGGCCTGGAGCTCTGAGAGGTAGCCTGAGTGATAGCTGTCATCTAGGCGAATATGTTTCATTTTCTGGATCCATTTGGTGAAAGCACTGTAATTCCAAACAGGCAACCTTCTGCACTGCCATCTCCCCCCCCCCCCTCAAAAAAAAAGTAACATAGGCAACATCGGAATGTCTGTCTACAAGAACACTCTATTACAACAGCTACAACATTTTTTTTATAGCCTGCATTTCATTGCTTCTTATTCACACAGATCTACAGACACTGGCTGTCAACTAGTGAAACAATCGTGTGACTGTCAGAGTCTGTCTGAAACAGCTTCTCTGCATCAATCAACCCTTCTCTCTTGTGTCCTTGTCATTCTTTTGTGTCATGTTTTTTGGTGTTCTGTCACTCCCAGCATTCGTCAATGCTGTTCACAGACACACTGACTTTTGGAGGCTCAAAAAGGACCCCCAGGTGGAGCCAGTATTAAAGCTTATGGTGACATCGCATCACAGTACAATGCAGTAAATTGGACACACAGGGACAAAAGTGGTTGGATGCTGTTTAGATGTCTCTTTGATTTGTCAGTTTCTCTCTCTACCTTAGTTGCTAGGCACATGTGCGAGCATTCTCTAGTGTTTTTTTCTGAAGCTACTAACTGAAGTGTATGAGATAGATGACTCATGATTGGATGTTTTTCATACTTTCTTTCACTTGAAATGCAGAAAAAAATCAAACACAGTCTACCGCTCAGGTGGCGTTGATGCCAGTGTTTTAAACTGTTATGTTACATTTCAAAAAAGTGGAAGCCAATGAATGTATTCTGATCCTTTTAGGGTTTAGTGAGTAACCTAAATATTGAACTACAGGTATTTATAGATGACCGACCTTTTGTGGAGATTTAAAAGATTAACTCCAAAATGCTAGATAAATACTGTGTGTAGAGGTGTAGAGTCTGATGTTTCATCAGAATAGAGCGTGCAAGAATTACAATAAACCCTATCAAGAGTTGAATCCCAATAACCACAAATATACTAACCTTTGCCAGCAGACTGCGAACTAAGCTTTTGTCATATTGATTTGAAAAAATCAAGTTCTGGCAAACTATAAGACGACTCAGAAAGAGATTTCACTTTGGCTGAGGATGTTTTCAGCAGATAAGAAGGAATGCTGACTTTGGCTATGGATATTGTAAATGGTGGATCGAACTCTTTACGGGAAATCCTAAACCCAACAAACGCATTCTCTGACAAGAGGTTAGAGTTGAAATGACAAGGGCTAACCTTACGCATATCCTCTTTAAGAGATCTCTAAATCCCTGTTTCCATTCGGATCGGATCAGTACAGTTTGGTACAGTTTGGTTCGATTAAGCCTGATCCCGTTTGTGTTTGCCCTATTTGGTAGGCGGCATGTTAGCCGGATGCCGATAGCCGCTACGTAATAGCATCACATGATAGTAGCTAACCGCTAACTAATAAATTCCACAGAGGAGGAAAACACAACACAAACAAAACCAACAATGAAAGACAGCCTTGTCAGTGTCAGCTAGAGGTCTTGGACAATGCCTGAAGAGAAGCAAAACCGCTCTGGTACAAAAGAGGGACTGAAAGATGTACTCCAATGGGGGTAAAGTCAACCTCCTAGGGTCACCCATTCAAGGGTGCTGCAAAGGAGAATGCAGCTAATCCTCAGGTGCAGGAGGAACAATGCAGACTCCAACAAGGCTGTGAAGCAGTCTACCTTTTCTTAACCCATGCATTGTACCTGGATGGTTCGAGGGAATTTACACAGCCTGTTGACATGCAATAAGCCCCAATATCCTGTTCCTATGGGAATCACTGGTTGCTGCTCTGAAACTGGCCAATCAAGGATTCTTTAGAAGCCTTTCCTTGTTTCTATAAACAGAATGGAAGGAGTACCTGTATTCAACACAAATGGTTGAACATTTTCCCATCGGTTTTCCACAAAGGATGTCCCTTGCCATCATTTTTATTTTTGATTTCCGTGCACAGAATCTCTTTGCTTTTGCAGATTATGTGATTCTATGGGCTTCATCAGTGACCTTAAACAGGCATTGGGCCGGTCCATCAGTGGCAAACGCTGATAGATTTCTCCCATTAACTCCACTGGTTGTTAGAGGCTTACAACGGTGGCTATGGTTAAACCTGTTGTGTGTTATAAATCTGTTTTTAAGACATCAGTATAATGAGTCTCTTACTGGGATCAGCTCTGCAAGGCTTAATGATTTGCACAGTTTCTGAAAATGAAAAAATAAAGGTAAATTGACTCTTAAATGACCAGACCTAAAGATGGGATCAGGCAGAAGAAGAAAATAATCATTAGAATCATTATTTTAAAAGACAGGGGCGGGTATGATCTTGCAGCTGAAAAAATCCCCAGAATCAACCACACGTAATTAGTGCTTGTTAGTGTTGTTTGACAGTGACATGATGTCTTTGTGTTCTGACAGTGAAACATCATGACCGCGCTGCTGGACCTGAAGAGTAGTGTGCTGAGGCAGGTGCAGAGGAGCCAGTCACTGAGGAGCAGAAGGGAGGCTCCGCCCACTGCCAGCAGCCCACTCACTCACTGCCCTGAGCCCTTACCTCGCAGGTGAGTCACTTGGTTCATGCACATGATTTCAAGTTCTGTAGCAAACTTGAAACTTAGTTTATTTGTGATATTTAAATTTAGCCAGTGCTGTAGTCTGTGCTTTTGCATTTGATTGCCCATTGCATTACTGTCAGACACAAAAATAGGAGTAGATTAAGCTAAAAGCAGGAGGCAAGGTGTTAAGACATTGCTGTGTCTAAACACAGTTCATTGCTAGAGGTTTGCTTGATTATTACAGTAAAGAGCAAGTAGAGCTTCAATTATTGGTGTTTTTAGGGAAATTAAATTGCAGTCAGTGTAGCTGATTAAAGATAATAACAGCCTTTTGAAAAACAGCAGCACACACTTTTAAGCAATAATTCATGTGTTTCTCGTTTGTTTTCCACTGGCCAAGCAGCTGAAGCTACAGGTCAACATTTCTTGTCAACATATTGTTTAAGTGTGGTTGGCATTTATTCCAGAGTTGTGCCTTCCAGTAACGCGACCATGCACAGCTGCCTCGCCCCCTCCCCTCCCCCCCCCCAAGGACACATCAAACCTCTCTATTACATGCACAGTCAGGCCCTGACTCGGCTCACAAATGCTGTTTCCTTCTTCTTCAGTTTGCACTTCTTTCATACGAGTGCACATTAGTGCAGCACATCTGTCCTTTTTCCTTAAACACAATAATGAAGACACCATGCTGTTTTAAATCCAGAGAGCAGATCCGCTTAAATTTTGGTTCATTTGTGTATTGTTCATGTCTGAATTTGTTGTAAAAGCTATGTGTTTTTAAGTTTAACTAGGGCGTTTGTTTATACGTGCGTACATTTTTTTGTGTGAACAGATGCAATGTAGTCTGTTTCAAGTTATACACATAAAGGCATTTTCAGAATTATTCCAATAATTGCATGAGCACAAACCAGCAGTCGAGCAGCAATAAGAAAAAAAAAAAGGCGCTATTGTTTATAAGCCAGATTATCACGATGGATATGATTCAGTATGTCATTATCATTATTATCATGTCATAATCAGTCAGTTCATGAAGACACACTGCACAAATATCCTTTTTGGCTGTCAACATGCTGTCCAGGTAAAATAGATATGTACGAGGACCTTTTAGATAAATGATAAAAACTACGCTGAATCCACTTTATTAGTTTTTTATCGTACTTAACATGATAAAATTAACACCAGCTGTTTTGCTTAGCTTGCATCAGTGTACATATTTTTTTGCTTTAATCTAAAACAATACGTGAACAAACCATGTTATAATATGTATGTTTGTATTTGTATGTTTGTCTTATGCTATTTATTATTTATGTAATGTATGTATGTCTGTATATGTAGATACAGTATGTATACCATATATGTGTGTAGTTTAATGTGAATTTCTTGTTCTTTTATCCTGTTTTGTTTCGCTTTCTATGTTTGTCTTTAAATGTTAGGAATAGAGAATAAAGAGTTTTTGGGGATTTTAGTCTTTTTGTCTGTTCTTTTTTCTTGCCTTTGAACTCCTTTATTGTGTGTGCGTATGTGTAAGTGTGCTTTTTTTCTTTCTTTTTTTTAATGCCTTTTCCTTGTCTGCTTCTGCAGCTAATGAAGTGGCACCTTTTTTTTTCAGGCTTATTTTGAAGCTTCATCTGAAGCCAGGAGTAATAGTATGAACCTGAGGTTTCTATAGCAACCTAAACACAGGCTGTTGCCACTGTGTGAACTTATACTTGTAATGACGAGCAAGTCTATTTATAACATGGAAGATAACCTCAGATGTTGTTTTGGACATCGACCAAATCTGAATTCCAACGACCAATAGACATTCTCTTTGGAATGATCTTTCTTTTCTTATTCTTGTCGCTATGTTTTTATTAAATTAGCATATTTTATCACGACCCAAAGTTAATGCAAGTGGGAGCATATTTGTGAGCTTCATTAAAGAGTGATGTGAACTGTCAGTATCTCACCTTTTTCTCATTTCCCATGCCAGCTCCCTGGTGTTTAAGCCTCCTGATGAGCCGCTCACACACCCAGAGCGCTGATCATTAGAGACAGGCTGTTGATCTTTGTTATACATTTGCTCTGCTGTTGGCCTGTCTGCACTCTTACTTTAATTGAGAATTTGCAAATGAGGCCTGGTGGATTTGGACTGCTCCGTCCCCAGTTGTTGACCCAGTGCCACAGTCGGCTGATCAGTTTCTGCATATTGAGAGTGAACCTTTTAATTAAGTCAAGCAAATAATGCTTTTACCTTGATGTCAGCTGGTGGTAGACCTCAAGACACTAAGATGAGCTTATGTTATACTGTCTAAGAAGTCCACAGGGAAATATAATTGTATTTGCATTTGTCTTATAATTGTCTGCATCAGCAGTGAACTGTGTTCTCAAATGAAAAATGCTTCTTGGCCTTTAATGAATTTGACTCCTGTGACACTATATTAAATTCTTATTTTTTCTCGAGAAAAACACAACCTATTTATTTAGACATTGAATAAATAAATGATTAACATTCCACAGATATACAGTATACAGGACAATACTGATTGTCAATGAGTTATATGTAAACTAACAGCTGCACTAACTGTTGCACTTTTGCAAAAACATGGATTATTTGTTTGGTCATTATATCATTAAAGAACCCCTTACAGATGCAATTCTGAACACCAATGAGAGATGTGCTTCAGACACATCTGTCATTGAAGTCATTAATGATGTATTACCTTAAGAAAGACTACCAATAAGGCTTGTGTATTCCTGATATGTATGGTACAATCATGTCTGGAATGATGCCCCTGTATAGCTCGGCACAGCTTGAGCTGCAGCTGATATCCATTCTTTAATAAATTCAATCTAAGGAACATGCATCCTCATTTCTCTACACATGCCTTATCGATCTTGTAGTTTAATAATTTGCTTTAGAGCGTTAAACTGCCTTTTCTTTTTATCAAAGCCCTCTGTCATCCACTGACCTGCAGAGTGAAAGGGAAAACTATGACACGGTTGTGTGAAGCCCCAACGAAGCCCTGAGTTTGAGGTCATTTCACACATGCATGCTGCAGCTCTGTCTGCTGGTCGCCGGAGCTGGGAGACTGCTATTTCACAGGTTATTGAATAGAAAGATAGTATTAGAGCTGTTGTGATCATATCTCCACATTAGAGCCTTTTCAACTGTAATTTTGTGTTGCTTAATCAAATGTATAATTAGTGTAGAACAAACAGTATTGTGTGTAGTATAAAGGGGGAGATCCTTGTTTTGATAAGAGCTGCAGGATGAATTAATAACTTCACAACCGTCATCAACCTGATTGCAACACGTCCTCTTATTAATTTAGAATGCATACTTTAAACTGTCTTTAATAATTCAGATGACAGTGATGTCTGCACTATTAATTACCATGCATGAACTGCCATATTATATTTAAGTTTGATGTGTGGGCTGCAGTAACCTTCACACTCCTAATTAGTCATGTTTAAATACATATTCTGGCAGATGGAAGAAGTTCAGGGTGTTCAAGCAGTTATTTATGTTTTCCTTCTGATTTACTTTCCAAACAGGAAATTGCAATTGAATGAATTCTGCAAATAAATTAGAATAAAATGACAATGTAAAAAAGGACCTGTTTCCTAGCAACATCAAATCATTTTGTTATTCTGCTGGTGTGTGTCTGTGTCTGTGTGTGTGTGTGTGTGTGTGTGTGTGTGTGTGTGTGTGTGTGCATGTGTGTGTGCATGTGTGTGTGAAAGAGATGGAAAGGTTAAAAGATATCAGAATCTTTCTCTTTTTTTTTCAAATGTAACAAATCAGAGTTAACTTAAATTTGCATCTTTTAGGGAATTATTTTTGCTCCTAAACACGGAGTCCCAAAGCTCAAAACAAAAAGATCCCAGTCTGTCTGGACAAATCCTCAAGCTGTGTGACTGACAGATTTTTGGATATAAGAAAGCCCTGGATGATTGAAGATGGATGTGGAGAGAATTGAGTGTCTCACAAGTATCAAAATCATATGAAGCTTATTTGGACCGTGTGCAAATGAAAACAGTAAGCTCTGGAATACATAGCCTCCCATGTCTTGACAGTGGAACAGGCTTTGTTTGGGGAGTTATCCAGAGATTATAGACTTAATACATTAGAGTGAGGCTTAAAGCATAGGCCTTTGTGACAAAACTATTTTAAAGGAGCAACATGTAACTGACACTTTTAAAATTGGTACTGCAGTCCAAAACTCAAAACATTGAAGAGACATGTCTCCCCATCCCTATGCATTACAGAGAGTGGATACAACACAAGCAAGGGTCTAGAAAAAAAGGCTGCTTTTGAGAGCTCTAACCAGTATAGAAACCATCTTAAAAGTCAAACTAAACCATTGCCACCATCATCATCAATAATATTGAGACCATCGTCATCCTCAACATTAAAGGGGACATATTATACTTTTTTTTTGTTTTTTTCACCTGTGCTCTAAATGAAACATTTGTGCTGTGCTTTGGTCAAGATACAACATGAATCGAGCACCAGAGGAGGTTCGTGACCCTGTAGAAACCAGCTCTCTCAGAACGCTCCGTTTTGGTGTGTCTGTCTCTTTAAATCAAATGAAAACCCCAGAGTTTTCCCTGTTGGCATCACTACTCTGTAGAAACAATAAAAATTGCGGACTTGTGCAAAAGTTTTCTTCACAAATCCGCACAGTCTGCACAAAAACCCTGGAAATGTGGATTTTTCTAAATATGTCCCCTTTAAGGTTGTAGGTATTCTTAAAAGAGCTGTTTCTTGTTTTGAATTACAAAGTACGGTATTGTTTGTATCGTGTTGTATCATAATAATCAAGTGTCATATTGTGTCATATCTTAGAGTGCACCATCATATTGCTTTCATATCATAGTTAAAGATTAAAGAATGAAACATATTTGTTAGGATGATTTGTTTGCTGTAAACAAACAAATTGTCTGGCTTTTATACTAGATTTTAATCAATTTAAGCAGATATATCCTCCTTTCAAGTTTTGCTATAGGTTTAATTCAACTGTAAGCCCAGGAATGCTGCCATTAGTCCTCATCAATACCTTAGCTCTTTGCTATCCACTCCCCCACCAGGATGAGAGTCAATGGGTGCTGGGTTGGGCTGCCGCACGCCTGCCGTGTTCAATGATGCTAATGAAGCAGCGTGACAGGAGGTCTCTGCGGACAGCTCTCTTGCATAATGTGACAGGGGTTGGCTGGGAGAGGAGGAAGAAGATGGAAGCTGGTTGGTGTGGGGTGGTGGATTTTTAAGAGTTACATGCAGACAGCATGACTGTACCCAAAGGCTTCGGTATAACGCACATCAGAGCTAGTGCGTGCTCCACTGATTTCCATACAGGCCAAGAGGAAGATGCCCACTGACAGATTGGTGAGCGGAGGGGGGGAATTAAGGGGTGGTGGGGATTCCCACGGTGTTCAGCCAACTACTCACCTAGAATGTGCCTATATCACCATGACAACTGAGACCTACGGGAGACCGGGGGATTTACTCACACCTGAAGGAAACCAAAAACATCATTTGCATATTTGCATGCAGCCCAGCTCATCAAAGTAGATCAACATGCTTCATGCAGAGTGCAGACATGTTGCTTTGCTGAGAACTTTGGTCTTCCCCTGCTCCCCTTCTTAGCGCAGAAGATTAAAAAGTGTTTGATTGTCAATAAGTGGCCTGACTGCAGGTGATGAAGCCCTACATTCAACATTAAAAGAGAGCCGATTATCCTTATTTGCAAACAGGATGAATCATGATAAATGTTATCTTGTCAAAAGTAAATGTATTTTCCACATTAGTATTGAGGCTAATTTCCTCTGTTGAAGAGCTAGCTAATAAAAATATAGCAAGGAATTTCCAACTTTCTTATTGTATTGTGCAACAATACTAAAGTAAAACATGTTTTTGCTAATCCCTAGCTAACGATTATTTTAGCTGGTAAGAAGCTGAATCACTCATGGTAGCTGTTGTCTTGTGATATTTGTGGCTAATCAAACATTGTTTCACTTATAGCATATATTCCCTGCAGATTCTGATTGTTCACTGTCTCAGATGTTTCTTAATCTAGACCTTGTAAAATTATAATGTTATGTCAATTAAATTATCTACAACTTAGTTTTTTACTCGCCAAAAATGTTCTCTCAGACTGATGAAATAGTAATCCATTTAAGATTAAAACCTACATTTCACATAGAGCTTGTTTTAAAGAATCCTAATCAACATGTTTGCTGAGTTACACCTCTATTCTTGATATGAAGTCTGAATCTGTTTCCACGCCTTGGCAGGGTTTCTGAGGAGAGCGTGGAGTTCTTTGAGCGAGTGAATGCCATTCTGCACAAACAGGAGAACATGCTACAGGCCGCCCAGGCTGAGGTAACCCCCAACCCACCTTCCAACTTTCCATCTGTTCCACACTTGAAGCAACTTCATGGAGCCAATAGGCCTTAGTGATGTTACCGAGCACTCGTTTTTGGCCACTGTGACGTTGGTAGACAGAAGGTCCGGGGTTGAGTAGGGCGCTCAGCAGACTGGAAGCTCAGCTGTGACAAGCTGCTGTTGATGATGTTCTGCTCCTCCTGCTGCTATGGCTAACAAGGCAATCATGATATATTCACATCTTTAATGGAAGCAATTTAATCTCCCCATGTCCAAATTGCTGTAAGACAGCTGGTTTAAAGAAGAAGAATAAAGGCAAATTTATATCAGCCACATATATGAGTATGACAAAATATTATGTATGGAAAACGTACGTGTTGACTTCTTTCTCTTTTTAAAATTGTCTTGTGCGCTTTTGTTCAGTGGCTTGAAAGAAGTTGGATACTTGTTTTTTTGTAGGAGCATGTCGATGCTCCCTCAGCTCTATGCTCCTTAGAACATGTTATGTGCATTTTAGAAGGGCCTACCCTGATACTGGGGGAATATAGGCCTGAGTGAATATAGGGCTTAATTTTGATTTGGGGTGGGTGTTTAATAGAAATCAGGAAACATAGTGTTGAGGGAACATAGAGATGGGCCAGCTTACTTTATTTATATTTATTTAAAACATGCAATAGCGTTGCTCCCCTATCCTCATTGTTAGCCATTTATATTTCTGCGGTCTTTTTTTATATATGGCTCTATGTCTCTTCCACCAGTTCATTCATGCCATTATTAAATGAAACCGTCCAACTTCCCTTCACCACTAAGTCTTCACAGTTTCATCACTGTCCTTTTTTCCACCAGCCTCAAAGATCACATCATGGGCCATCATCTGGTTAACCCATATCTTCACAGTTGGGTCATCCTCTTCACCCCCTCAGCCTCAGACGACATCTTCAGCCATTTTGGTCAACCCCATTGTCCAGTTAGATAAACGTTTTCATTCCATCAGCCTCAGGTGACGTCATCAGCATCTTCCCATCAACCACATTCTTTACTGTTCGATCAGCTTCTTCATCCCATTGGCTTCATCAGACAGCATCATAGGTTAACACCTCCACCACCAGTGCCTGGACTCAACAGGGGGGCAGATCTTGCTCTCGCTCAGGGCAGACCTCTTTGATTACCCAATCTCGTTTGTAGAGGAAAAGTGGCAATGATTTTCTGACAAAAATTTGATTTCCCATATGTAAAAGATATGTTTGTCTTTAATTCAGTTACTTGTCTTCCTTACTTTAGACAGGCAGAAATGTGAGCTTGGTTCTGTTCACGGTGAACAGCCATCTGCTGAGATTGCTTTGGGCTGGGAAGGTGGGCTCGATGGAGAGACAGAACGACAGAGATGGATAGAGAAAAACCACCAAAGCAACAAAAACAGCAGCTCATAGAGACTTATAGATATGTATGGTATTAGCAGGAACCACAGCGTCATGATATAAGACAGAACACAATATACCAGTTGAAGTCAATCGGTGTATATTAGCATTAAAAATTATAGGATAGAGGATAGAACGGGTAAGATTGATAATATCAATTATAGCTGTTGTAGTCGTGCCGCTTAAAGTTTACCACTAACAACATAACAGTGGTATTAAAAGTAAGCCTGTTATTAATAGTTGCAGCTGTTGGTGTCAGGCAGGTCCATGGTAGCATGCTATCTACAGCAGCAAGCCACAGGGACCTGACAAGGAAGCTCAAGACATCACGGGAAGATGTTTATCAGAGGACGTGAAGATTTCAAATTAAAGACATACAAAGAGAGAGAGGCATAGACATCAATCCCTCTGATAATCTAAGCCTATACAGCTTAGAACAGACACTGGTTAAAGTCTGAGCAGGTCCTAACTGTAAGCTCTGTTAAAAAGGAGAGTTTAAAGCCTACTCTTAAAGGTAGAGTTGGTGTTTGCCTCCCAGGATCTATAGATAATTCCAGAGTAGTGGAGCCTGACAACAACGACACGATCTCCCATATAACTTTTCAGACTGTATACGTACCACAAGCAGGCCTGTATCCTGGGAGTATAATGTTATAGAGGTAATAGGGAATTTTGAATAAATGTAGTCACTAACGCTTGGTTTCCTTTTAATCCCCTTTTGTTCATCAAAAAGCAGGATTCAGGGAAAATGTATTAAGATGGAGATGACTGTTCTTTTCTCACCTCATTATTGGTTGGACTCCTCCACAATAGTTAAAAAAGGGAGTGGGCTGGCCAGGTATTGGGATGGGCATGTCGTACTTTCAAAGGCTTTGAATAATTTTCTGTGCTTGGCATCAGTTTTCATGCAACATACTTCTCTCTATGCAGAAAAACTTTAGAATATATATTTGGAAACACTGGACTGTATATAACGAATGAAAGCCAGTACCATCTGGACCTGTTATCCCAGTAAAACGCTAATTGCTAATTGTTGCATCAGCATTAACAATCTAATATATAATGTAAGATACATATCAGCGTAGGTGTAGCAGAGTTTGTGGTATTACATATTTTCCTCCATTTCTTGAAATGGAGTTTCTGCTTCTTTTTTTTCTTTCTTTTTTTTAACACTATTGATCAGTCTTCAGTCTGACATTTTTTCTTTGGATTGAATACTTCTGTTCCCTCACAGTGCGAGAGAGGGGCCTGCACTGTGCCACCGCCCCAGGAACACGCTGACCAGTCCTTTATTCCTGATAGAATAAGCAGGACTGAGGTGAGTCAGCTCGGATTTCATCCAATTTCAGCAGGGACAACATTAAGCATAAATTTTTTTGTTGTTGTTGTTGTTGTTTTTTTATTTGTCACTTTTGATGTGCAGCAGAGCAGAAAGCATGGAGGAAATTGAACACAAAGCTTGTTATTAAGTGGAGTGTGTTTTCATGTAGCTGGACCTGCTTTATGAAGAAGCTGTATACACTGTGGTCAACCGGGTGGGAGTGCCTCAACCAGAACATGTGAAAAGTGACGAAGAGCTATTTGCTTACCTTCTGAAGGTATCTGTCTGTCTGTCTATGTAGCTATCTTTCAATGAAAAACAGAGTCTATCTAAGCTTAATTAAATCACAGATGGTAATACTGCTGCCGCCTTGTACAAGGTGTTATTGTCGTTATATTTGTTGTGTTATTTGTTGTGAGGAGGCTGTAGGAACACGAGCAGATGCTCTTGGCTCAAACATAATTAAACATCAAAGCTCAGTCACTCTGAGAGCCGATATTCATCTGTGATATTACACCTGTTCAGATGATGCCATGTTTCTTTAATACCATTGTATTTACTGGTTAGTTGTGTTTTCTGAGTTCAAACGCTGAAAGGTTCTGAATCAACCAAAATGTTTTCTAAAGGAATTTTAAATCAGTGTTTTTTGTCTGGTATTATAGATGTGATACATTCAGGGAGTTTATCTATCTTTAAATGTTTCAAAAAGAAGAAACTGAATATTTATGTATTATTATTTTCAGTATTCTTTTTCTTTTCTTGGTGACTTGTTTTTGTCTTATTGCTCTCTAAGGTGTTTGATATGGGCGAGGAGGAACAGGACATCATTCTCCAAAAGGTTCAAGAATCCAAGGTGAGCTATTTTCCATGCGAATGTTTTTTTTATAACAATATCTTTCAAATATGTTTTCTTTCTTTCAAGTCGTTTTTTTACAATCCGAATGGGAAAAATTGCAATTTGTCAAACAAATGTTTGTGTCTTGTACAACACGTCACTGAGAGAAGATGTGTTCCTGTACAAGTTGAACTACAGCACATATAAAGAAGCGTATGTATGTGTGTGATACATTTCAAATCGGTGTGAGCAATGAATAGACATATTGTGTGCTGTGCAGGTTAAAGGACCTGAATTAAGTTGAATGCACATGCTAACATTTCACGTCCGTTTTTTTTTCTCTGTATTTTCAACCTCTTTGGTTAATAACAGTGATTTTGGATACATGGTTGACAGTTAAGGTCGGGTACTAATATTGATTTACATTAGCTTTGGTTCATATGTGTTCATTTTCTCATTGTGTACACCTAGAACAGATTTCACTAAGTGCACCAGTCTTTACTAAACGTCGGACTACAGATCAATTTAGAATGTTTACATGGTCTATCTGACATAAATAGATTGATTATTAATTCTTATTTGACATTTCAGAAGGCAAGAGTATCATCTTTAGGTCTTACACCACTCGTTTTTGGTGACATTTTTGACAAGCTTTGAATTGTGTAATTGTGTGTGTTTTTCTTGATACTTGATATCTGTCAAAGTTGGACGAGGACAGCCTCAGTCTACGAAATCTGTAGCATCTGTACAACAATATAAATTCCCAATGAAATTTAATTTGTCCGTATTTTTAATCACCTTGAGTTAAGTAATACAATTACAGTCTTAAACAATCTCTGTGTTCTTACTGCTGTTGAATGTCAAAACGTTTCATATCTGACCCAAGCAGTATGTAAGGGTTAAGAGTATAAGACACTTTGCAGAATGAACTTGTCAGTTATCTAAAGGTGCAGAATCAAAGGCATCACTCGATGCTCAGCTGTGCAGTCAAAGGTAGTGGAGTTGGGCTTTTACTGACATTTTCTCAAGCTCAAAGTTAGATTGGTGCAATAGTAATAAGGAGAAAGCCTGACCTGCAGAGCCGCAGCTGGAGTGCTATGCTGCCCTTGGAGAGCTGTGAGATGAAATACTTCCAAATCTTAAAAGCCCAATTTAGATGGTTTTGTGTCTTGGACTTGACTGCCAGAGATCTTTACAAATAACTTGATGGTCGACTGCCGCTGACATGTTGTGACCACAGGGGAAAAATGTTGCCATTTAAAAGTATCCAAAGTGGTTTTGCCTCTTGTTGAGCATTGAGTTTTCTACCCTGTGACTCACAAAGATACTTGAAAAAGCATGAAAGAATTGATTTTACACAGTCTTACTTATCAATAAATGCCTGTGTTGATTTAACATGAGTTAAAGATGTTTCAGGTTAAAGAAATTCATTGTGATGGTCTCAATGTATGACCTTGATTTTTCTTTTGCATTTACAGTTTCTGATTGAGCATACTCTAACTCTTTGGTTTTTCACAGCGAGCCACTTTTTCCTTAAGAGTTTCTGTCATGAAAGCAAAGAATCTGATGGCCAAGGATGCAAATGGTAGGACTTTTCGAGCACCTTAATACCTTAAAATACAGAGTAGCACTGTGACATACGCCTGCGTGACAACTATACATAGAATTATTCCGCATGTGAATAGTCAGGACTTCTTGCTTTCATTTAGCAGATTGCATTTGAATAAAAGTTTAAACACAATATCTCAGTTTGTATTATGATTCCGATGATACACCATATTGTACATTCCTGATAAAATCTGTCCAAGATTGATACATGCTGAATCACAATTGGTCAGTAATGTAACTTTAAGTTAGCTATAATGACCACTAATTATTACCTTGACAGAAACTCAAAGACTTTTCTGTCAGAATGTGTTCGTAACCTGTTCTGCTTGTCACCCCCCCCCCCCCCCCCCCCCCCCCCCCCCGTGGCTTGCCAGGGTACAGCGACCCTTATTGCATGCTGGGAATCTTGGTCGGCCAGAGTCCGCGTGAGCTGGAAGACAAGAAGGAGAGAAAGTTCAGCTTCAGGAAGAGAAAGGAGAAGCTGGAGAAACGTTCCAGCACCAAGGAGGTGTTACCTGCCAGGTGTATCCAGGTGACCGAGGTCAAACCAGAGACTCTCAACCCAGTGTGGGACGAGCACTTTGTCTTGTGAGTACAGCAGTTTGACCTTTATCTGAGGAGCCGACATGGTGACATGTGATACATTCACAGGATCATTTGTTTCACACGTTCACGCTGAACTGTTGGCACATTGTCACGTCTGTGTAGTGCTGAAAGATTGACGTTTCCATTACTTGTTGTTTTGTATTAACAGAGAAAAAAACCAACAAAAGAATGACCTGTTTTGTGTATTTTTACAGTGAGATAGATGATGTTCATAGTGACCTCTTACACCTCGATATATGGTAAGATTCATGTGTATGAATTCTTTTTAAATTTAAGAGAACATGTAGCTATTGTATCACAGAAAACAAAATAACACATGGCATAGACAGCACACACAACTCATGCAAAAAAATATATCTGAGCTAAGTTACATTTTATACTGTAGTTAGTCAGAAGAAATGGCTTGATTTCTGAAATCATAATGACAAATCGTCAAATTTCACTTCTTCATTGCCAAGCAATCAGAAAAAGTCTTTTAGATTTAATGGACAAAAACATTGTTTTTTTAAACACAAGATTTTACAAAAACTGCTTAGGTACTATATGGGGTGTAAGGTGATGTGATAAAAAAAAAAAAAACACCATTGAGAGTATGCTTTTGATTATTGCCGTGTACAGATAATGATATTGGCGCTTTTTCTTTCCTTCAGGGATCATGACGATGACGTGTCTGTTGCTGAAGCCTGCAAAAAGCTCAATGAAGTCAGTGGACTACGAGGAATGGGAAGGTAGAAGAAACTTTAATAACTATAAATGTATTGTGTATAAAGATGGTACTGTCTGGGCTACATCTTTGGTAATAATGATAATTTCTCATCTTATTACTACACTGAAAATGAATCACAGAATGTAATTTGGTGCACAATAGACAGTATTTTCACAGTGGTCCCCTGACTAAATTTACTATATACTGCTGTATTCCAGTTTGTTACATTTGATAAACGTTAGGTTTCTTCTCTTACAGGGAAGTCAATTGTAGTTAGGGTGCTGATAGAAGCTATTCAATATGATAACTTTATACTGTGTGCCGGACAAACAAAAGGATATTTAAAGAGGACATATACCACTTTTTCCCCTTTTAAAACAGTCCTCTGTGGTCTAAATGAAACATCTGAGCTGTGCTGTGGTCAACATATAACATGAATCAATCACAAGAGGAGGTTTGTGACCCTGTATAAACCAGCTCTCTCAGAACGCTCCGTTTTGGTGTGCGTGTCTCTTTAAATGCAACAGGCCCTCCTTGGTTTTCCTGGTAGACAACTTGTGATGTCACAAGTTAAGAACTATTTGAAACAGAATATTTTTCTCTGTGTTGTAAGACTTAAGCAAACCACAAACAAAGGACTGGATGGATTTATTTCACATTTTGTGGCTCAATAGACACTCCGGTTACCCAAATAAACGTTCAAAAACAGTGTCAAAGTGGATTTTTCATTAACAGAGCAGTATTCTATGACAGTGACAATTTGTGTTTTTAAATTATTAAAAGAATAACCAACTTAAACTAGGGTAACATGTAGTTATACTGCTGCATCTGACAGGTTTCAAACCTCTCTGAAACACTTTTAATGTTTTTGTTGTGTTAAAAGAAAACATGTCCCACCTGTTATCCCTCTAATATATATGTGAGCTTTAATTAGGGGTGTCCCGAACCAATATTGATATCGGTCCGCTATCAGCTAGAAAATGAATATCAGATTTTATCGGACTGTATCTCTCTAGTTTTAAGTTCAGTTCTCAGTCCTCAGTTGTTCCCACCATATACTGATATTAAAAACATTATTTTTATTTTATTATTTTTCAGGGTCTTCTATTTTTTTTAATGTTTTTTATTCAATTTTAGAATACTGAAGATATTATGTTGAAGGTTAAAATTCATGTTACTAATTGGTTAATAATAAATGGGTCAGTTTGCTGACTACGGTTGTCTGTTTGAGTAACATCACTTGATCATCACTTGCCTTTTCTAACATTCCCCACTACAAAATAAGTAATAGAAGTATGTATGATTTGTGCTGATATCATGTCGATATCAGCCAATACTAAAGAAAAAGTTGTATCGGGATCCCTAACTTTGATTGATTTGAAGTTCATATAACCATTTTGTAGTTTTGTACTCTACAGAGGGGAAAGGTTAAATTAATAGCAAGGGATTTACTTCAATGAATTTTCTTACAATCTAATCCAGTAAAATGCTCATTTTGGTTGTTGTCCAACAGTTTATCTATGATGTTGTTTTACCTTGAAATATGGACCATCCCTCCCAGATTTTCTTTGCTGTCTGGGTTTTCAATTGCTTTTTTTTTTTATTTTTTTTTTTACAATCATGACTGAGATAATGATTGTCATACATTGAAGACTTCTGTGATGAAACATGCACATTTAACAGCTTGAAGCTTCCCACTCTGAGCATTACATCAGAACAAACTGGCTTATGAGTCAATTCATGTAATATGATACAATATCCATGCATAGATGGATTTTTTTTAATTTTATTTTAAAGGATGTAAGCCAAAAGTTGTTATTTACATTTGTTGAAAACACTGATAGCAAGCTGCCTGTTCATTTCGTGGGCATCATTTGGGTTTTTATAACTTTTGATTGACATACAGGGAAGCCCAATGCCAATAAAGCTGTGCACACAAAGAGTTCAGCTGTGGTCATGTAGAGACTAGTAACTTCAAGACATGTTCAATTAAAACCTGGAGACGTCAGTCATAACCAAGAAAGTAGAAAAAAGGTGCAATCTGAAGAATGTGAATAATGGACAAGTTGGTTCGAAAAAACTCTGCTGCTGCTGTAACTGTAAATCAAAGTGACTGAAGGTGTTTCAGAAGGAAAACTTTTAGATGACAGCTCTCACAGAACAGTACAACGTGAAGTCTGCCTGTGACAAGTGAGGCTCATTTATCCCTCGCACTCTGGGTTTTCTTGTCAGGTATTTTAAGCAGATTGCAAAATCAGTGCGTTCCAATGGATCTGCATCATCCGGCTCTGAGGAGAACGCAGACGACTTCCTTGGATGCATCAACATCCCTATGAACGTGAGCATTATGAATCAAACACACATCTCAGAGAGATTCCTCGATACAGTTTGAGGAATTTTCCTGGAAGTAAGTCAGTAACCGTCAGTTTTTTCCGTCATGCAGGAGATGCCAGTTGTTGGCTATGACACCTGGTTCAAGCTGGAGCCTCGATCAAGTACGTCTAAGGTTCAGGGGGAGTGTCACCTGATACTGAAGCTCTTCACCTGCAAGGTATGTGCTGTAAAACAGTTATTCATGATACAGTGAATGATAAAAAGTTATAGCTGCTTGTTTTTTTATTGTCTTTCAGAGAGACACAGATTTGTCTAAAAAAGACTCCAATGTCTCCATTCACAAGAAAATGCTGTGTCAGATTGTGGAATATGAACACACTCATGTTAAGGTGACCACTTCCTTCTTCCTCATGTTTCTTTACAGTTTTTTTGGGAGTAAAATAACTTCAGAAGTTTTTTTTTTTTTTTTCCAAAAGATGTATTCTTGGGCTTTTTGCCTTTATTTAGGTCGGACAGTGGATAGAGTAGTAAATTTGACAGGATTGACAGGTCAGACTCTAACCTGGGCAGACTACTTGGAGTTCTACAGCCTTCGTACATAGGGCATGAACAGCCATAATGCCGCGTTTTTAAAATGGCCTCCAGTGGCATGATTCAAACAATTTTGTTGTATCTAAGTGCGGTAGAAAAGAATGCATCACAACAGTTAAATCAGTTCCAACAGTCTGAAAGGAGCAGTGTCACGGGTTCGTGTTTTAAAAATGAAAAGATGATGGCTCAGTCAGGAAAGCTTCCGTTGGTGGGTTTTTATTCACCACACAAAAATATATACAACCATGTAAAAATTGTGCCCAAATCCCGGTCAGTGACCAAACCAAAGGAAAAACAAAGTATTTACAAGATTGTACAGAAAAACAGCAACACGACAACTTCAGCTTCAGCATCAACCTCCACTTTCAACTCCTACTCCCACACTGGCAGAGCAGAAGTGCTCTGCTTTTATACCCCCTGGCCCCTCCTTCGTGCGGACCAACATTAATTGAATGGGGGGTCTTTCCTAAAGCACAGGTTTACTCCATATAATCACAAAATTAATAAAACAAAATGATATAAATCCGACAGACCCAAACTACCCCACATTTGGCCTCTTAATGGTTACAACCCTCAAGAAAACACTTAATAAATTTAACCCTCAACCCCAAATGGTTTGTTTTCCGTGTCACCTGATGGCCACAAGAGCCACAATGCACTATTTAATTCACCACCCGGAACACCTCGGTTTGGCCGTGCGTTTTGCACAATATAAGACAGAACAGGACAGCATGTTATTTCCTGCACATCAAAAACCATTTGTAATTGCAGAGGCAATTAATGTGTGAGGTGCATGTTGTTGCTTGTCAGATTTCATGTTTCTACAGCCAGACAGGAACACCAGTTCATGATCAAATTAGTAAAAATATATAGCATAATTGTTAAGTAATGGTGTGTACAGTTTCTTGATAATTTACGTTGTGATTTAATGACATGTTCACCTACCTGGTGATATTACAGAGAGAGCCTTATAACTGGAATGGGCAGGTTTGTCCCGCAGCGTGGACTGTGCTGACTCACCATGCTGTGCAAACTGATCTCTCACCTCTGCAGCAGGCCATTATGTGAGCATGAACGGAGGAATTAAATTGATCAAATCAAACCTGAAAGCTTTAGAACCAGGTAAAAGCCCCTTTTTTTTTTCTTTTTTTGGGGGGTCTTTAATTACAGTCGCTGGCAGTGCTACAGCAGCCACCATCGGACCCAGAGGGTGTGCTACTCCCTGCTGCTGCGCCTCCTGAGGACCATCGATGCAGAGTGGGACCCTGTCGCTGTGAGGGGAGACCTGGTAGGTGCTCAGTAGAAAAGTTTCATCTTTTCTAAACGGTCACCTCATTAGCTTAGCTCCTCACTGACAGCTAAAAATGTCTGTCAGCTGGTGTTCTTTAAGCGATAACTGAGGGCCCTTTCTTGTGTCCAGGAGAGGCAGCTGTCAGACAGCTTCAGGCTGTACACAGAGCACTGCCTGTGTTTGATGAAGAACATGCGGCAGGTTTTCCCCTGCACCAGCGCCGCTGCCATTACACGCTATGAGCTCATGCTGAGGTAATGTCACACTGCCATCACACCACATCACCTGTGGCGCCCATACTCGGTACACTGTCAACATCTCACCCCAACACACATATACACACCCACACATACACACACACACTTCAAGCAGACAGTCCCTCAGGTTGTGTTGGATTCCTTACTCACACAGAGATAAATACAATATAAAAAACCTTATCACCAATAGCTCATTAATTGTCGCAAATGAAATTTTTTACACATCTAAAAAACCTGTAATTTATGTCAACATGTCGGTGACATAAGCCTAAATTGACCTAGTTTTACCTTAGATAACATGTTTTATCCTCTACATAATGCCTTCATTTCACTGATTGAACAAGTCCTGCCAAACAGCCTGATATGTTAACAAATATTAGATTCTGGAAGTAATATCTGAACTGGATGACTTTTTTTTTTTTTAATAAAAGGTAGACATCATTTAAGCTGTGATGACAGTCCTTATAAAAATGATGTATAGGTGCATATCTGACCCAGAAAAACATTCCAACATTTGTCCTAAACATACGAGAGCGAGCTTTCTTGAAATGAAGCCCAAGTTAACTTGTTCTAAAGTTGTTGTAATTGGGAGTACAGTATTCTGGTCAGAGAGTTTTGGGGAGCCAAAAAACAATCACCACAGACCAGGATTCCCTTGAAAAAAAGAAGAAAAAAAAAAGGAGAGGAGAGGACAAATACTACAACAAATTAGGGATCCTGGAATAAAATCTACCACCCATAACAATCCTTGAATCGTGAAACTATTTTTGTGTCAAACCAATTAAAAGTAGACTATTTTTCTTTAGAAACTTCCCCAGTAAGAAGTCCTGCTCTGCCTCGTGATCAACACCTCAAATGAGATCTTTTCGACACCTCAGAGACACACACTCACATAGTAACTCACCTAGCAATTGAAGCTGCATCCCTCATCTCCTGCAGAGATCATGCAGGGTGCTGCATGTGATAACAAAATTTCAGACAATGTATATTTTCTTCTTATTTGCATCTTTCTCATAAGACTGGGTGTTAGTGAAACGTGAAACTGCCATTTACGTGACTTGGAAATCAGCAACAGTTTTGTAATTGTATTTTTCCTGTTTGCGTATGCCAGGGGGATTGGCTACATACAGAACATGCGGGCGTTTAAGACTGTGTGTCCCCTTCGAAATGAGCTGCATTTGGACATCACCACAGCTGTCAAGGTAGAAACAAAAGAAATGATCAATATGGATGAAAAATAAACTGTTTTTATAGTAAGTGTATTTAAAGGGCTCGTTGGAGTTTTTGACCACTAGGAGTGCTGTCCTGCATATTAAAGGGATACTTCACCCATTTGCATGAAGCTTTGTATCATTAGAAACATGAATGGTCATGAATCCAACCCTCATTTTGCCCTGAGACGAGAAAAATATGTTTTTCTTTGCCTGGAAGTTTTCTTCATGTGATGCAATATGATACTTTTTGCATCACAATGATACACAGCTTCATGTAAATGGGTGAAGTATCCCTTTAAAGGATGATGAGCAAGATGCAATATATGCTGTATTGGATGAAACATATAGTTGCTGATATTTTTTTTTGGTATTAAAGATAAAAGACCAGAAAGAGATGGTTTATAATTGAGGGATTTAACGTAGTGTTAAAACGTATAGCGCACTGCGAGCCTTTATGACAAAAAACAAACAAGATCAAATAATCTGAAGAGCTCTGGATCATTCTCCTGGATTCTCTCATTCCTTCAACAGAAAGGCAGTGCAGAGTGGTACGAGAGCTTAATCACGCTATATAAACCAGAGGAGGGGGTAAGCTTGCACTCATTTGAAATACTCAGAAGAAATGCTTATCTCTCAGACACCGGCTAAATGAAATGGTTGTTCACTGCGTATTGATTTGTAGACGCTGGAGGATCAGCTGAAGAAGCTGGTTCAGGTGGTTGATGATGTCATTGCTGATGTGCAGAGAGCTCGGAACATCTACAACAAACTCTTCTGGTGACTATCAGTGCTCTACAGCTCATCAAGGAAGGAAATAACCGTAGATTCGCATGGCATTGTTTTTCTTATACGCTTCCATCATTTTGTTTTCATCCCTCACAGTGCCGTGAAAGTAGATTTTTTCAGCATTTCATACAGGCAGTTGGAGAAACAGGTAGGTCATTAAAAGATGGGGGAAGTTGTTTGTTGCTGTTGCTGGATTATTTCACCACATTCTTTGGTCCTACAGGTAGCGGACGATGTTAATGTGGCGATGGAGCGCGTTTGTGGCACTCTAGAACAGGAGACCTCCAGGCTGACTCAGACCATGGGAGAGACCATTTTTGAGCTCTTCATGTCTTTGCAAATCCTCAAAGGCTTTCGGGAGTTTCTTCCTCTAAAGTTGGTTATTAGTTTGTCTTGAACAAATATTAACTTAGCAGCTTTAAAAAACAACAACAACAACATCCAGGCTTGGGATGTATCTCCTTGATAAAATGTCAATGGGATGCGACCTCAACCCTTCTCGTCAGATTTTCAATTAATTTTAAAACCTCTTGTGTTCTTTTGTAATAGGGATGCTAAAATGTTGGCCCTGACAGGATTTCATAACTGGTTCAAGTCCTCGATTCACAAGTGGCTGCAGATCATTCATGACAGATCATGTGACAGGATTCGTAAAGCCGTGGAAACAGACAAGGTGAGAGGGTTGTGCGCATGGAAATATCTATATAACATGAATAATTATAAAATAAAAAATTAAGTATATACATTATATAGTGTATATTTACTGTATACAATAGCTGGGCTTAGTCAGGTGAAAGATAATGTTTGAATATTGTTCTAAGGAAATGTCCAATAGTCTTCTATGTAGTACAAAAGTAGGATGTTGTCATCAGCAAAGTTGTTTATTATAGTCAAGGTCTTAAGTGTTTCATTGGTCTCTTTGTTTGTTATTAAAATTTCTGGATAACCACTTCTAAATTAATTGATATTAAGGTGTTTAAAATGCAGTGTATTAGTCAGGATTTCCTTTTTAAATAAATGCTTTATACAGAGGAACATAGTGTAGGTGAATTTCTCATTACCAGTTTATCCACATCTGCAAAATGTGTTTAAATGTATTGTACTATTTGATGCTATGTTAATTTTAAAGCTTTGCTGTTCCTGCAACATTTGGAGATTGTTTCATATGAGTTAAGCAACTGACAAGTACATTACTGAGCAATACACATGTCTTTATGTGTGCATCTAAATTTGTTTATTTGTTTTAACAAACGTATACCAACTGTCAGGGGCGTAATAGACTTTTCTGACTGTGGTGGCCCAACTGGGCTTCTGCAGGGGTGGCCTGAAGTGTGTTTTGCACAAAATGAAAATAAATAATTTATCCTTTCTAACCTAATCATTTATTTCATAACATACGCTTCATTTTTTAATGACACAAAAATGTGTTTTCTGTTCAAAGTCACAATCTAAAGTAACCAAAGAAGTGCCTGCACAGTTCTGCACAGTCTAACTTGCAATGCGTTGGTCAACGTGCAAAGTTTCTATTTACAATTTAAAGTAAAAAAAAGAAAATATGTTATATTGATATGTGTAGAAAACTGCAAGCAGCCTTTACAAAAATACCTAATAATTGGTTTTCACACTTGTCCCGCTTCTGCCAGTGAAAATAGCCAATCACAGTTGAGGATTTTGGGGTGGCTCCCACAATGGCCAGTCACATTACCCATGCCACCCCTTGCCACCCCTCTATGATAAATGATAATCACTCCTTTTAAATACTTAATGTTTGGTTGAAATGAAGTATTACTACCTTCATAGGAAATGTAATTATTTATTTTACATAAAAATAATGCTCCTTGTTTGGTTTTTCAAAAACTACATTGTGTGTTTTGTGTGCAGCTGGAGCCTGTGCAGCAGGCCAAGCACAGCTCTTCAGCAGTGGAAGTGACCGCATGCTTCAGCCAGGTACGTGAGATCTGGCTCCAGCTAGGGTGGCCCGACTCTGCAGGGGCTTTCATCTTTATCACCCGATTGACGGATGTGAGTACCATTTTCAGTGTTAACCACACACATCCTGCACACATAAATACATTTTTGAAGGGTTAGAGTGAAAGCCAAAAAAAAGTGAAAACAGATTTGAAAAACGGAGGTCTTGTCTGTATGTGTCACAGAATTTCTGCAGTGAGGCGGTGTGCTACTCTGAGATGATAACTCGCAAGATTGAGAGGAACCAGCTGGGTCGAGACCACAAGAGCTTCACAGTGCAGGTAACGCCTGTAGCACGACAGAACCGGGGGTGGGAGCGCCATGACGTGGGAAGTAAATGTCAGCAAGTGTTCTCCTTGGCAACACAAAGGGCTCAGCGGGAGATCAGATATGTTTACACTCCAAAAAAGAAGCAGTTATCTCTTGTCGTCTTCAATTATCACACATTCACGCTGTTCCTCCACTCCTCTGTAGCCTTGCCTCTATTCCTTCTTTGTTTCTTGACCTCTGCCCGCTGTTTTCTCCTCTTCTGTTCCCCCTAGCTGTGCATCGCCCTGAACAATACAGAGCATGTGCGGGTTTTCCTGTGTCACCTGCCTCGTGATCTGGACTGGCAAGGTGTGGAGCGGGCCATGGAGGAGTCCTGCGGGCCGGACGGGAAGGAGCAGGTTTACAAGGCACTCAATGGGCAGCTGTTTAACATGGACTTGGACCTGCAGAGAGAGGCCAAACATCTTATTGCACTGCTCACAGAGAAGGTGCCCTACAAGCAGCGTTATTGCAAATTAACTGTACTTACAGTAAAATGTTGAGTCATGGTTACATATATTCAACGTGTTACCGCCAACCTTATACTGTAACTCCATTGATATGCTCCGAAGGTTATGGATGAAGCTTTGTGTGGTGAGCTTTCTGCAAACAATGATTTTACGTAACATTGCACCACTGTGTTCACATAACTGAATTGAATATTATTATTCATAGATTAAGTAACTGACATATTAAAGCTACAGGCTTTAAACAATATATCAATGATACTTTGCCTTAGCATGAATCTTTACTTTACACTTAAATATAAATGAATGTATAACATAAATTAACGCACTCACATTGCACAGGTATAAGTGAATATTTTTGCTGCAGATGCTGCCTGAGCTGCGGAGGTACATTCAGCACATCAGCCTGTCTCCAGACTCCATCAACAACGACGATGTAAGGCCCAGTAATTGTTTTTCCGCATGACACTTATTCTTGTGTCAGTTGTGTTTGCAGCTGTGCTACTTATGCGATCCGTTTTAATGTAATGTTCTCCCAGGCTGTGTCCCCGTTGATGAAATACTTACAAGACACGATGAGCATCCTCAAGGAAAACCTTGTTAAGGAGAATCTGACTAGGTAATTATTTATTACTCACCACTGTTGGTATGACTTTATTTGTTTTCTATTTATAGGGCAGCTGCAACGAACATTAAAATTAAAACTGGCCTTTGTGACTATTGTGACACAATCTGGACAATAAAAAAAGTCTATTTCCGCCTGGTGAGGTCTGTGCATGAAATGATAAGAGTGTAAGGGAAGTCGTCAGTGCATAATTAGTAAACCAATCAAGAATGAGTATGTGACAAAACATGTTTTAACAACTCAAAATCAGGTTCACATGCAACACCTCCTGCTGACCAACCAGGTGTAAAATCTCATATTTACATTTCTGGCTTCATATTTTTGACACTAACTTTAAGGCTTGAATAATGAGCCATCTTGAAACATGAACCATAGAGCTCTTTACCAGTCTGTTTCCTTTGTCATGCACACAAATTAAAAAAAAGCAAAACAACGCGACTCATTTTGAAACGATGAATGCCTGTGAACCTGAAGAAGACCTGTGACACTTGAATATCATAACAGACATTTCCTTCCAGTCAAACTACGCGTCGCCTTTTCACTGAATCAGTTTTGTTTAGTTTGCTGTGTGAGGAGAAAACTGCGACCACTTTGACACGTTTCATGCCTGAGCTCATCCTCATTACGCTATTATCAATGAAAACATACACGGCTAAGTGAGGGCACAGGAGTGTAATTGGAAGCGCTTGTGAACACAAACGCGTGGGTGTCTCATTCTCGTAGAGTTCTCCAAAGCATGTGGGAGCTTCTGATGCGGATGATCCTGGATGCGGTTGCAGAAAACAGGGGTGTTCAGGTGGAATTCTACAACCGCTTCCAGTACACAGTGGAGGTGAGTGATTACTCAATTCAATCACACAATCAAACTCTGCGTTCTCTGTAAAGATGTAAGCTCCGCTGTTACTGTCAGCCTTTAATCAGTGCTGTCGGCTTGCTGTTTTACAATCATTACCATAAATTAGATATTTATAAAGTCGCCAGATAGTAATTCAGAGGCAACGCAGACTCCTTCATGAATGACAATATGGCTAGCTGTAGGTACACAATATTCTTACGCCAGCATGAGCAGCTGGCAGTGCGTGTGACAGATCTGCATGAAAAGTCGTGGCATGCTGCACAAGTGGGCCGAGGTTGGCAGACAGATAAGGCGTTTGGCTGCCAGAGGTTTCATGCTGTTTGTGTGAAAGACACGTCTATTTATTAGTCTGGGACTTCCTTCTATCAAAACTGGAGGATTCAGTGTTATAACTCCAAGCTGGTGTGTTACTTTTATTATAATTACATAACTCTCTGCAATGTTTTAGACCCTGCTGCAGTTTTTCCACGCAAAAGGAGAGCATCTTGCACTGGAAGATATGAAGACTGGAGACTACAAGGTGCAGCAGGACTTCTTCTTACCACTCATTTTAAAGTTTGTGTGTACTTGTTTTCTTTCCCTTTCTAACTTAATTCATCCCGCTGTAGGCGCTGGATGAGGAGCTCAGGTTGAACAAATGTTCCTCATTTGAGCTGATTGAACAGTACTATCTGGAGAAGATTTCCCTACAGGTGTGTTTCGATTCCCCGGGCTGACAATTTCATTTTCGCTCCAAAGTAGACAGAAGTGTATTGATTGGAAAGCACGGTGCTCTGTCTTCTTGTGTTTTACCCTGATTGAAAATCTGTTGCGCTTGGAAAACAAGTTTCTGTCAGTCAAAGCAGCCTTTTTTAATTTGGAAGTGAGCACTGAAGATGTTTCTGATAAGAATAATTCATATTATTATTATTTTTTTTTTTTTTTTGGGTGATATTCATAAAAATTAGTGTGACTGTACAATGACACAGTGATGTTAATTTTAGTCACTTTTAAAAAAGGTTTTGAATATTACAGAAAACACTCAAACACACCCGTTACGGCCGGGTCAGTGTGAAGTGCTACTATGATGCTCCAGAGCAGAGACTGACAGTGGAGATTCTGCACGCCGCAGATATAATTGCCCTGGATGCCAATGGTAAAACACAGTCAGATTCAAACATGCTGGTCCTGTTTTAGAGTTGACATGTTCATCAAAGATCATCTGGTCTTCCTCAGGTCTGAGTGACCCATTTGTCATAGTGGAGCTCTGTCCACACCACCTTTTCCCGTTGGCCAAGAGTCAACGCACCCAAGTCAAACTTAAGACGCTTCACCCAGTGTTTGACGAGCTCTTTTACTTGTGAGTCCAACGTCACTCTCCTTTGCTTCATTTATCTCTCAGTCTATACCACGTATTGTTATTTTGGTTGCTTCGTATTTGTCTCGTTTTCTTTTTGTCTTTATTTCTCTTTACCCGTCTCCATCCATCTCCATTAAATTCAAACCATGGGATTACTATATTTTGATAAACTGTCACTTGCTTTTTAGGAAGCTCTTAAACTGCCTCTCTCGATCACAGTTTTTTAGTACATCAAGTCACAGTAGATGATCCCAGAAATGTGTGGTTCTGTTTGAAGGTTTCTGTCTGTTAAAAATGATTTTTTTTTTCCCATGCTGCTGTTGCCTAGTGCCTTGTCATTGAAGATTAATGCTGGACATTCTCGGCCTTCTCTTTGTGTAAAGTGTGAGAAAATATAACAGATTTGATCCTTTATGAATAATGATTGATTGGATATATTTTCTGTTTGTTTTCTGTGTCTTGCAGCCATGTGAGTCCTGAGCAGTACAGACACAGGTACGCCTGTTTGACCTTCACTGTGATGGACTACGACTGGCTTTCCACCAACGACTTCGCCGGTGAAGCCGTGGCTCCTCTCAGCGACTTCTGCTGGCCAGGGAGGCCGAACGCCTCAGCAGCCGGGAAGAGCGTCCAGCCCGTGATCCTCCACCTTTCTCGCAGTAAACCCAGTGGTATATGTCCAGATTTTTGTTTTTTCTTTCTTCCACATACACATAATATCAGCTTCCTGGGAGACCTCAGGGTATAGGTGTGGGTTTCCAATTACTTCTCCAATACAACATGAAAAGCCATTCAATCTAGAGATATTTGTGTCAGGTGCGGGAACTGCTCTCATCTGTTTGCTCTCCCCTCCAGAGAAGCCAATCATGAGGATGTTGGATGCTCGCATCGGAGACAGGGAGGCTCAGGAGTTTGTCCGCAGGCTGAAGGAGATTGAGAAGTCAATGGAGGAGGAGTAAAACGCTGTCAGCGCTGCCTGTAATGATGTTTGCTGACCACGTCTTGTGACATGTGCTTTTGAACTGGTACAATGTTTACAATGTTTGACTTTTCTGTCCAATGTTATTGTTTAAGCAGTAATTATACCAAAATGAAAAAGAAGTATAAGTGAAGCTTAATGCTGCTTCCTAACTGGGAGATAAACATCCTGTCACTGTGCCACCCTATGCTGTCTCAGTCAAACTATATTTTAATGGAAAGTTGATCCTAAATGGTTCTAGTCTATATTTTTTGTATTTAGGTAAATGTTATATTTGTTGTATAACCTTTGATATGATAGTTTTAACAGTACAAAAATATATTGTGGAAGTAGCTTATAGCTGTATCCTATAGTTTTTTGTCAAAGTCTAAATCTATACCTCAGAGTTCACTGTCATCAAGATTTATCAAACTACTAACGGATATGAAGATCTGTGAGGATATTTGAAAGCTTGATCCCACATTAATTTTCCTCATCACACAGAAGCTAAATAACATTTAGGAATAAAATATCATATGACATGGGGGGAAAAAAACAGAAGACATTGCTTTGGGGAATATTGGGAGGCTTTCAGTTTTAGTGTCGGTCAGACAGCAGCTGCTGTACGTTCCCCTGAGGCAACACGCCACGGCACAGGTTCATTTGACTTTTCGGATTGCTCTTCACAAAGCTCCTGATGGGTCATTGAAGGGGCCAAGAACCGTGGGTTTGGAAGACAAATTCTTTCAATTTAGCTCCTTTGGGCTGTTTTGCAGCCTCCAGTCAACGTCTCTTGCAGAAAATGATGCGACAGCGTGTCGGCAGCATGCTACTTTAAACTTGTAAGAACTCAGTAAATTGACAGACAAAGATTTTTCTGTCATGAGCAATAGAGGAAAACTTGCTGAACAAATATGAGGTTCAGTTAGAAACCTGGTGAGGTTTTAAATAACACGTTTAATTAGGGTGACCATTTTTTTTCAAAACCCTAAATCGGACTACTTGAATTTACCATACCCATATGTGTCAACCTGCACTGGTTACACAAGGTGTCCTCCTGAGCAGCCCTTTAAGTTTGTCACCAGACTGCACCCATAGTTTGCGTTTGCTCTTTTTAATACGGCTATGTATTTTCATTTGGGCGACTGAAAATGAGTGATACTCTAAAATGAAATGTAATAGCTAGCGTGTATTCATGTAGTAAACTGCTAGCTAAAATAATGCTTGACATTAACCTTGGTTCTAAACATGTCACGTAGGCAGGCAGAAAACAGGGGAGGAGGACCCAATTGCAGGTAAAAGAAAAAGGTTTATTAAACAAAAGGAAAAAACAAAAACTACTCAAAACTAAATCCAAAACATCCCAAATCCATGAGGTGCAAACAAAGTAATCCAAAGGAGCGAAAACAGCAAAGGCACAAGCGACTAACAAAAAACTGACTACAGGAGATAAAAGACATAGACACTCAGGACAGACTCCAACTGGGACAGACAACAACCATAGACAATGAACCGACAAGGGACTGAGTAAAAACAGAGACTAAATAGACAGGTGTAATTGGACACAGGTGAGACTAACGAGACAGGTGAGGACAATCAGGGTAATCAGAACAGGAGGGAAACACAAGAAACACAGAACACAAGACCAGAATACTTGAGGACAAGTACAAAGTAAAACCCAACACTGACACCACCAAAACCAGATCTACAAAATAAAACAGGAAACACAAAGACTAGACTTAAAACACAAAACAGGAAATAAACTTACAGGCAACAGGGAAACACAGAGACTAACGAAAACAAGACTATGAAACATTAAAACACACAGAACACTAAGGAAAACATGAAAATAAAACAAGACGAAACACAGAAACAAAACCAAACCATGACAAAACGTGTCATTTTTTACAGTTATTTTGCCTATTTTTGCTGAAATTACTAATTACTCATTTATTTTACTCAAAAAAACCTATGAAATTTATTTAAACCAGAACACAGTCCAACAAATAAAGTCATAAGATTGTGACATACATCATTTTTTTAATAAATGTAAATACAGTTTTACTCCTGCACCTTGCATCTCCTCCATGGAGGACAACAGGAGCTTTATTTAGAACTGTTCATACTGTCATGGTTTAAGGGGAACACCAGGGGACCTTAATTTCTGATAATTGGACAGGAAAAAAGCCACTCTGATGCCCCCAAAGTTAACACAGTTTGTGGCACAGTGGGTAGCACCATGTCCAGCTGGTAGAGCTTCAAACATATTTAATAGGTGAAACCCAGCTAATTGCAGTTAATGAGCTCATGTGGCATTCTCAACGTTCTGAAAACAGCCAATAAACACGTTTTTTTCATCCTGACAATTCATCAATGCCTTCTCATCACAGGCTTTTATTGGGCAAAATGTGAGTCTGGATCACCGGTGAGACTTAATCTCTAGAGTTAAAGAGAAAGGATAGCATAATGAACCCGTGCAGTAGCATAATTAAACCTAATGGGTAAGGCGGCCTGCAGTAGCCTTCAATGCTCTGACCAGCATAATTGATGACCACCGCTTACAGTCCTCTTAAGCTATGTGTAGTGGCTGTTTAAAAAAAAAAGGGAGGAGTGGTCTTAAAGAGTTTCAAAATACAGGGAAATACAAAACATGGAATTAAACTATTTTCATGGGGAGAATAGTAAATTGTTATGCAATTATTAAAAAAACACAAAACAAGCTAAATCTGGCAACACCTTTATAATGTAGTAGCCGATATTTTAGTCTCGTAGCAGTTATTTAGCATGCTAATATTTTTGTAGCTAGCCTTAAAGCCCAGTTTCCTGGGCAGCGTTTGAACAGAATGTGAAACTGTTTTACTTCTTTAAATGTCATCCTCTTTAGAGCTGGACTGAGGATGCTAATGAACAATAAAACTGGCTACAAAAAACTTAGAATATGGAATATCCCAGATGGTGTGACTCCATTGTCTGACAAGTATTCTTAACTTCTAATGAATTGTAATTGTCCAGTTAAGTAAATACCAGGCTGACTTCAATAGGACTTGTAATGTTTGAAATAGCTGATTGTATATTCCACTTACTGCCACAAATGTGGCTTAAAATCAAACATTGGATACAAGATGAGGCCGTTTGTGTACACTTACATCAGCTATACACTACAAAGGACAAGGGTTGAAATATATGGAGTAACTGTTTGCATGTTAAAAAAAAAAAAAAGAAATAAACATTTTTAACACGTATACACAACGTAGGCCTTCAGGAGTTCTTAATAAATGTTGTCTTTTTAAGATGTGGCTGTTTTCTACTAAAGCAAACGCATAACAAAATAGTAACACATGTAGTACAGAAAAACACTGTAGCAAATAACAAGATCTTAGCAACTTAGCGTCGGTGTGAAGGCTGTCGACGTTCACAGTAATAAGCATTTTGATAGTGATGTAATATCTTACAGTAGCTGTGTGCGTGCTTTGTTGTTACCCTGTGGAGCTGTGAGGATTTAGCACACAATTAAAAAAAAAGACATCCACACCTGACGAGTGTGTCGCATTTACAGCGACGATTGTTCAGGTGTTCAAAAAACCTGCCTTACGATACAGGAGTGGGGAATCCTTTCAGTCCATCTGCTCGCCTTTGTGTTTTGTTTTGTTTTTTTCTGTTTCAGAAGATGTTGCAGGCAGCATTAGCTTTCCCAGTGATCACTTTCATTGTTGGTATATCGGTTTTAAACGCCCACCATCTGTTTTTTGTTAACATATCAAATTAAAACAGATGGACTTCTTAATGATAGTCAAGTAGTTGATTGGTCCATTGACAGAGAAATTCTTCATTTTGAGAGATAAAGATTCTCTCTGCCTTAATTCTCTCTGCACTTACACACAAAAATAATTTTGCTCAAAACGTGTTATAGATATTCATATAAGCTACAAAACTATCACAAGGATATATAATAGGTTCACACAAAATATCAGACATTTACGAATTTCTGACTTTATTTGGTGGTGACATGAAATTTATCAAGGACGGTTTCAATAAAATGTTATTTCTTTCTTGTCGCCTTCTATCAAGTTCACTTATCTTTGTTCAGCCACAGCATAATAGATGTCCTCGTGTTGCCCTATGAAAAGCAATCTGTTCAGTATTAGTTGAGTAAATTGACTTCATCTGGTGATGTTTACATTCCACTAAAATATTATAGTCTTTAATTGTTCAGTGAAATCAGTGGTATTATAGTATTCATTTCCTTAAAAGTGTGTTTCATAAAAGACTTTTTATGGCCTAAAAGGGGAAAAAGATTGAAGCTTGGAAAAAGGACATCATACTGTGAATTATCAGGATATCATCACTATGTGTTTTAATTACCCTTAGTGCTGATATGGTCTTATTTCATTTCAGGTTCTAATAAAGAATTGTTGTTAAATTGAGTATTTGGGTTGTCGTTTGCTGTCCAATTCTTAAGGCTTAAAAGCTGCTGAAATCTATCTTCAAGAGGCAAAACGTCTTCAATTGATTCTTGTTAAAGTGAATTATTTGTCCTTGAACTGATAATGCCTGTGTTACTGTTTATTGGATTATACCTTTAAGAGATGTCTATGAACTTGATTAAAGATTGTATTTAAACTTTGAAATTGTGTCTTCACTGGTCTGAGTTTACAATATGTTTTTATGAATAAGTGTCTCAGAACAAATGTTGGACGGGGAGGGTTTTTTGATTTTTTTTATGAAACTACCATCATGCACACAATGTACAGTCACCACTGTTTCGCCGTCTTTCCTCAACCTTTAATATGCCTCTGAAGCAGCTACCTGCAGATCAAACACATGCTGTCACACCAAAGCAGCCTTGAAGAACTCCACTGTGAGAAACATAGTGTGTGTTCATTAAGTCCTGTGTGATCTGAGACCCTTAGAGGAGTCACCCTGACACAATCACTTCACTGTTTGTGTTCCTTTTGATGAGGTTACAAGGACTCCTCATAGTATCTGTTAGCACTTGCACTTTATTGAATGCTTGATTGATTTTAAATTAGTAAGACGGTGATGACTGAAGAGTATCGAATTAAACTGGCTCAGGTGTGAAGAGGATCTTGTCATCTAATGCAGACATAATGTCCTTGAGTCAGTCCTTTCACACATTGCGTCTGTCTTTGTAACCTCACAGCTCTATGCTCTTTATTGTCCTCATTCAGGTTGATATGTCTCTCACTGTCATTTATTATGGATTGCAAAATACAAACTGACCTGAACATAAGTGTGTGTTTCTATTTTGGGCTTTTGATTCTAACCACTAGATGTCCTCACAAATTTACAAATCTGGTAATCAGCTTTCTGGTCTTGTTAAGATGCAACAGTTTCATCTATTTCGAAGGCTCAGGTCCATCGTCCCCCCTTCATTCAGAGATAGACACATCTGTGATTTTGAATTATATTTGGAGGATTGAAACAACCATTTTGTGTTTTTATATAGTGCCGATATGGCTCTCATGCTTTTTATTTTTGTGATTAATGTTTCCTATGCTGATGAATGCTGAAACGGTTAATGGATACTCAGTGAGATGTTGCTTGAGAGGTCACTGAGGAGCCTTTAATGTCAGATATTCTTTAAGTGTTTTTGGCATCAGGGGCAGAGAGGTGGGAGCCTTAGTCGCTGTTGATCTCCAGGAATGTTGGCAAAGTCTCTTCGTGTTGCTGCTGCTCCTGTGCTGGCTTTGGCAGATACATTTAACAGTGCTCTGATCCTGCTGCCTCTTATCTCCCCTCAAACAACCTTAATCCTCCCCCCCCCACACACACACACACACACACACACACACACACGATAATGTTACACTGCAGAGCCCGCCCCCCTCCTGATGTAGCAGCTGAACCTGCTGTGAAACCCGCCTTCCCCCCCTCCCAAAACACACACACACACACACACACACACACACACACACAGACACAGACACACAGACACACACACACACACACAGACACTCCTCCACTCTCCTATCTGAGATTTGAGATTACACACCTGCAGACTCTCTGACGTGGCCCTGCTCTGCTTTCCTGTAAATGCCGGGAAACTCCACCACATACATTCATGTTTGCTGAGGGGGGAGGCTATCATGTGCTAACCTGCATGTGCTTGCACGCCAAGTTCTTTTAAAGTCAGAGAGAGATCAAGGGCGAAATGGAAATGATTCTCCTTGAGAAAAAGACAATTCTTAATTATGGTTAAACATCATCCATACCAGATTTGTTTAAAAGGCTGCTACAGCTATGATTCATTTAAAAAAAAAAATCCCTCAAGAAGAGGGATTTAAGCACCTGTCATCTGCAGGTGCATCCTCTGACATTGCTGTGTCAGCATAATCAGGCACTTCTGAACTTGGCCTCTTGTCTCCAGCATTTATGATGAGGTGTGGGTGAAGAGAGGCCAACACAGCGAGGCCTTTGTGGCTTCAGGGGCCTTCATCCAAGTGACTGGAGATAACATTGGACAGCTTCGCCTCTGAGGAATGCATTTGGGACAGTGCTTAGACCAAAGCCAGACTTCACCGAGCCTTTTAACAGAACCAGACACAGAATCGGCCTTTTTTAGTTCCCAAAGAGCAGTTTCAGCAGATTACAATACAGTAAGTGAGTGAGTGAGTGAGAGAGTGGCTCCATCCCTTACAGGCCTGAATCACTTCTCATGTATCCCACTGTAAAAGTGCTAAGTGCCTGAGGGCTCCCGAAACAATTCAAACACTCGGGGAACTGGGGAAGGCAGACTCCTCCACACTACAGTGTGTGTGTGTGTGTGTGTGTGTGTTGTCTACAATTCATCAGTTAAACAAAAGTACTCTTAATAAATGATAGCGTTTGTATTAGCATTGGTAAAGTAAAAGAACAGTAGTTAAAAACTCAAACAAATGAAATTGAAGAATACAAGTTTGAATGTAATAACATATAACCCTGCAAAGTGGGATCGAGGTTCAAGTTCAAGTCCAGTTTTTGGCCATTTGCGGTGTGACACCACATCAGAAAACACATGCGCAATAGGTAAGCACAACGACTGAACAGAGACAATACACCAAAAAAAACCAGGCATTATAAAAAGAAAAAAACAACACCGTAAGGTCAGAAGAAACTAAATAAATATTAAATATAAACATTAAATATATGTTTGTTAAGGCTTCCCACAGTAAAAAAGAAAACAAAGAAATGATAAGCACTTAGTGAATAAACCCTTCAGTCATAAAGATAACTTGAAGTTGGAATAAAAAGAGACAACTTTTTTGGTGTAAGATGGAATGATTTATAAAGTATTATTTTCGTGCAAACCTTACACACACAAGACAAGGGGGCGCGTCTGCTCATCGGAGCAACAACACAGAGAGCATGACAGCTACTTTGCTGACTTTGTGGCTTATTTTGATTTAATAGTAGTACCTGTACCCACAGGTCCCCGCAGGCTTGTGCTCGTACCTGACCTACAGAGTGGTCGCACATGGCCAAACAAACTGGACTTTAGGGGTGAAGCGTTCATGGGCACGGTACAGATTTACCAGCGTGACCGTGCCCTGGAGCTGAGGCGGACATTTATCATCCTGAAAACTACAACACCAAGCCTTTTCAAGCAGACTGTAAAAATGTTACTTTCTACTGTAAAAGCTGGCTTTTTATAAATGGGCATCAAACGTAACCTTAGGTGCTTCTGAAGCCAGCCTCAATCAGACACTAGGAACTGCAGGAATTCTCCCTGATGAAAGTTATCGTACTATTAAATCAAACTTTGAAACATCTATTTTAAGGTGTCAAGTTTACATCTGTTGCTTTAGGTCAAATGCCTTCCTTATGTAAATAAATAACAGTATGTACTGCACAGTTGAACATAAAACATCAGGAGGTCATCACATGAACAGCATCTGATTCCTTTGAGTCTATGATTTATGCATCAATTTACCCAGAGGAGGTCCTCTGACTCCACTAAAACCGCTGATCATTGCAGCATTGTTAGCTCTTGAGTGAAATACAATGTGACATCCTGTTTGTGAATGTCAACTCTTTAAGGGAGACAATAGATGGCTGAGTCATCGCTTGGAGGGAGTTTCTGCAAAATCAGAAAAGTAGAGACGAGAGCAAACAGTGGCGGCTCGCCAACACAATAGTTTGATGTCGGAGGAGCATATTCATTTTGGGACTTAAATGAAAACAGAAATGTTTCTTTACAGAGCCCTCTGTTAAGAAGTCATTATTGTGGCAGGGCCTATCCACATGAATCCTGTGTTTATTCTCTCAGTAAGGCGTACTCCGTAACTGTGGTTCTCTCAGACAAACACTAACATCTTTGGCTATTTCTGCAACAGCAGAAAGGATCTATATGCATCTTCAACACCGAGTCAAATTCCTTCTATGTGTAAATGTGCTTGCCAATAAAAAAAAAAAAACAATTCTGATTCTGTTTCCGAAACTAAATCACAGTGAAAAATACTTTTATAAATAATACATTCGCCTCAAGTTTCTTTTATCCTTAAGTGTTTGTGAGCCGTGACACCAGGATGCCAACATTGGAAACTATCTCTGTATGCTGATCCTGATGTTCTTTGTCGGTGGAAAATGTGTCTAAGCGGTCAAACTGTTTTCTCTTGGCAGTTTGTTTTATTTGCGTAAGGGGAGACATACTATTCCTGAGTTGGCTGGTGGTGTTTAAATGAAACTCCACGTCACCTAGAAATCATGGGGCCCCCACACTTCTGTTGCAACGTGGTGCTACTTTACTTTATAGACATTGCCACTAAACTTTGAAATGCAGGAGGGAAAGACTTAATGGTCCTAATGCATGAAACAATGGATTTTATCTTGAGGACTATTCCTTTAACTTCAACTGAAACATACAGAACTTTTATTTTGAAGTTGCAAAGTTCCTTCTTCCTGTTTCCTTCTCCAGAATTAAAAAAAAAACATCAGTAAATGTTGTTACTGTGTATTTATAAAATATAAGAATCGTCCTGTTATGTTCAAGCTTAACCGCCTGCATTTAACAAAATAAAAGTTTTTGTTTACTGTGAAGTTGAGACAGCCTTTAAAAAACTAAAGATCAGTACTATCATTAAACTTGTGTAATAACAAATGTGTTCGTCTTTGCATGCTGCTGAATAAGGGAATGTGAGGGCAAAATGACCACATTTGAGAATAACTGTATTGTGGGATTATGCTTGTAATTTGGCCTTGATTAAACATTCACTGCATTTATTTTTCATCACATTAGTCATACACTGTGACACTGTTTTACGACAACAATGTACAACCTAATGAAAAACGTTCAAATTATTGTCAAAGGTTACTAAAGATGTAATAAAACTGTCTTCTCTCCCTAACAGAAATACACAATCTGTATCCACTCTTATTACACGCAGAGTGTGAAGGTCACAAAAGGTGAGCACGGTTGCCGAGGGAAAAGACTCGAGTTCGCTGCTAATCAAAGCATGCTCACCACTGCATCAGTGGCCGAGCTGACATTAAACTTGACATTTAGGCCAAAGCTGTTCAGTCCTATTCCTATTTATTTCTTGTCGCTGCCCTTTTCAAAAGCAGAAAAAAAAAACACACAGCCAAAGTCTGCATTCTTCAAAGTAGCAGCCGTGCCACCCAAAGTCAGTATTAATTGAATCTCAAGGACCACCACCCCAGCATTTATCTCCAAGTATTCTTCTCTCTCCATGCTGCAAAGGCTAATAACCATCGATGTGAAGCTCTTTGTTATCCTCCTAACTGATTGCAGTCGGAGTAATCTTTAGTTCATTTCCTATCACAGCCCTTCGCAATTTGGAGCATCCAGAGGTCAAGTGGTCAGTCGGGAAGCCAAAGTGTTTACAGCCCTCTCTTTGAAGCCTTTGAAGGCCACTAACTAACAAAGACGACTGTATCCATGGCCACCAGCGGTGAAAGAGGGAGAATGTGACCCGTTGCCGGGGGTAAAAAATCTGCTGGTTCATTTCAAGGTCAGCAGACTTTTCACACTTTCCGAACTTTGTTGGACACATTCTGTACCAAACCGCTGCAGCACCTTTAGAAACCGATGTTATGATTCAAGCAGGAAACTTCCAGACAATGTGCTTACTGGCTCGCTCCTGCAGAGCTTTTGTGTTAGCTGCAAATATTTCTTAATACCTGCGTGAGTGCTGCAGAGAGGTCTTCTTGCTCCAGTGCAAGCTATTACAGTTTTGTTGAAAGATGTCCAGTCATTTGAAGGATTATGCCATTGAAGTTTTATTCAAGTCACATTGCACTCATTAAAAGGGATTGAACATTTGAGATATATTAGTGCACACAAGAATTGTATTTTTTTCTTCAAAAAGACAATTAAATGCAAGAGCATCTGTTTTTGTTCCTATTCAAAAAATGCTTAAAAATTTAATAAGAATAGAAGAATATGTTTATATTGGAATATGCAATTAAATTTTAAGTCCTCATTGTTAGGTTCGCCAGATACAGTAGGAGGTACAGTCGCGGCTCTCTCTGTCTTTCTCCTCACTCAGCCTTACAGTAAGGCTGTGGGAAAGAACTGAAAGAATCCTCTGGGAAGGCGAATAAGGGTGAGAAAGATAAATCTTAAGCAAGCTCTCTGTGGTCACGAGGCCTGTGGGTTCAGTATGTGAGTCCAAGGAACAGTCTCTCATGCCTCCTAGACCTTCACTTCAGCTTTCTCTGCCTGCAACGCCTCTGTGTGGCCCGACACCGCAGCTCTCCACTCCAGCAGGACATCAGCAGTGCTGGGGGGGGATCAATGATGAGGGTGTTGGCACTTTCAAGTGTGTGTGTGTGTGTTTTTTTGTTTTTTTCCCCCAGGTCATGAGCAGCTGTTAAAATGTTATCTGACCATTCTGTCCCAACACAATATGTTGCACAACTTGGTCAGCTGTCCCATGTTATGATTCACTGTCGTCTTTGACATTAACTCTAAGAGCCCATTTTATCCTTTTTAACAGAGATCAAAACAAAACACCGACATGCAATATTGGAGAAGGTGAGCAACGAGGCTTAGCCCTACATCCCGTACTTAGATTATGTGCTTGAGACACCGAAAAGCTGCAACAGACTGCTTTGTCTAAACATAATCTAGTAAAGAATAATATTCCAAAGAGAAATGTACATTGAACAGTAACAAACAGCTTTTGTGGCTGAAGATGAATAAAAACATGGAAGTGCCAAAAACCGCAGTTCCTCCAGTGGCCTCTTGAAGTTGACTCAAAAGTGAGTAAATCTCCATTTGTCTCCATATTAAAAAGCCTAACTTTACTGTGGCGGGGTTTGAGGCCAACTACTATATGATTCCAAACATTGATTTTATCAGGTCATCTTTATCCAAACCAAGTAAGTGTATTAGCCACAGGGGGTATCTGCTACTTTGTGTTAGCACTATTCTCACAATGCAACAGATAACTCCCCCTCCACCTGCAGTGCACAAAGTAAACTGCTGAGAATTTTCTGATACACCTTTATCCCAAAGTGGTCACATCAGCTCAATAATGTGCTACGAATGTGCTACATAATGTGCCCTGTGAGCAGCGATGTATAGCCGGCATTACAGTCGGTTTTGTCACATCCCCGGGTTTAGCGGTTAGTTTGTTCCTGTCTGTGTCTGCGGTCCAGCATCTTTTCTGTATTGACTCTTGATCTGGTTTTGTTAGTTTTTGTGAACCAGTCTTTGCCTGCTGACTTTGTACCTGATCCTGGATATTTTCGTGTATCGACCATTGGACCGAATAAAAGGATGGAAGCTGCCTGCCGAATTGAGTCGTTGCGTTTGGGTCTCTTCCTCTGTCCGTGACAGGTTTCTCAATAAAAGAGCACGGCAGACTGACATGTCCTGCGGCCAATACACTTTTTAAAAGTACACCAACCCCGCTTTTGAATCCGAACCATCCCTTTCATTTCAACCTCAATACCATGGATAGAAGCCCCTCTAAGCCTCTGTTTCTGCAATTTTCCACTGGCTCCCTTTACTTTTGCGTTGCAACCAACCCAAACAAATTCTCATTCTGTGGGAACCATCGTGGTTACATAGGTCATTTACCAGCTAATGAATTAGCCACAGGTGGAAGCCAGACTGCCAAACAGAACTCCCTGAAGAGGCACTCAACACAACAATGGCTGATGTCAAGATGGCTAAATCCATTTTTTTTTACCACGGTTATTTCAGTAATTATTCGTTTATTATTACTGTAAGCTTGTTCTTATTGTTTTAAATGTTTTCTGAATTTTTGCCTTGAGAAAGATCGAGTGAATTCCTTCATATATTTGTGTTTTTAGCAGATTTCCTTCAGTTGTGGCTACTATGTATGAATACACATCCTTTACTTAACCTTCATGTCCACTGCACCACTAAACTCCCTCTCCAGTGTTGTAAATGTGTCTGCAGTGTTGACCTTGTCTTTTAACGCTGTCAGGCCCAATTGTAACGAAGACGCAACTTCAAGCAGAATCGTATTGTTTGCTTTTCACAAAATTGTCAGCTTCAATTTACCGCCATCAATAAGCCCAGAACCTCTACACCTCACCAGGCTTTAGCCAAAATCCCACATTCAGCCTCCTAATTCGGCTCAAATCCTGATGGATGTCATGGCTGAGTCTCCAGGACCACCATGGCAGTTGCCAGTACTCACAGTCTGCTCTCATCAGCTCCAACAGCCAGTAAACTCTGCGGCACATTGTGGGTTAGCTCTGCAGCGTGTTTTTGTATCATGTGGACATCATGTGGTGAGCGTTTCAAAGAAACCTGCCATCCTGTATGCCAGCAGAACAGTAGCTCAGTGCGCCCCCACCTCTCTTTGCAAAGGATCCAGAAACTAATGCTTGGTAATTTGAGAGAACACTCTGTCTGGATGAAAAGACCTGAATATTGGGACTGTGTTTGTGTGTGTGTGTGTGTGTGTGTGTGTGTGTGTGTGTGTGTGTGTGTGTGTGTGTGTGTGTGTGTGTGTGTGTGTGTGTGTGTGTGTGTGTGTGTGTGTGTGTGTGTGTGTTCTCGTATGCAGCGAGGTGACATCTTACTCTTGTGCTTGTTTGTTCTCTCTGGCAAGCTCGATGAAGATGTTTTACTTCAATTGAACTGTTTGCACAACATCATCTGGTCCAAATTTCTCTGCTAACATGCAAACTAATTGGCTGCCTCTGTTTCCCGCAAAGGTTTTTAATTTCACATTCAAACAAAGCACTTTTTTTCCCCTTGAAGTTAAGAGACACTCCTGATAAATCGTCACTTGCATTCACAGTAAACTGAGTTTTGCCTTTCCTGAACACAGATCCATGTGGAAGCTCTCTTCCCTTTCCCTGAGGTATAAGTTATTAAAACTGGTCTTTTGACAAGCACATGAAATGAGTGCATGTAAATACAAGCTCCGCCCCCTCTGGTTCGAATCAGAGTTGTTGCTTGTTTGGAGAGCACCATCTGCGGAGGACCCTGGACCCACTGGGACGAAACTCAAACCAGATGCCTGCTATCTGGCAGCACCAGCGTTGTCTGATCATATTCTCAGGACCGGCTTTCACAAACAATCATGGTGTACTTCCCTGCATTTAAGTTTGTAAAATGATCTGACAGTCTTAGCACATTCAAATGAAAAAAAAAAAAAAAGCAACTTAAGTCCAGATTTCTGGATAAAGTGTGAGCTCCAACAAAACATGGTCCAAAGAGATATCCTATGTACTTGAGTTTGAATGTGTAATTTTTACTGGATAGTAGTGTCCTCTGTCTATAGTGGAGAGGTGAAGTTGCTTTTTTGTTATCATGATGTATGACCCTGTTAAAAATGTTGACTAGAATTGACAAAACCAACAGAATGCAAGACTGCTTGTGGCACTGTCTATTATGTTGACCTATCAAAATAGGAAATCCTATATTTCTAAGAACTTCCACACAGCAATATTTGATTACCTTAAAAGGTTGACTTTTTGATTCCACTGAAACTCGTGATAAAAATCTCTTTTGTGGCTCCACCCAACAGCTCACCCTGTTCATGCATTTTATCCAAACTTACTCCCCTACACGGAGAGTCAGTGCATGAGCAGACAGACTACGCTTTATCAGATCAAGTGCATTCTGCAACACACACACATGTGTGCGCACACACACACACACACACACACACACACACACACACACACGCACACTCATTTTTGTCCACATCCTAGAAACACCCCTCGGTTGTTACACAACAGCAAAATCCTGTAGTTTTCCCCAGAATGCAATTCTTTCTCGGAAGTGAGGAGTGATGGGATAAAAGCATGTTGGGAAGAAACCCTGCAGTGTAGCCATGCTGTGTGTCATGAGTCTATTTGTCCGTTTATTATTATTTATCTACCCTAACTTTTCTCTTCCAGTCCAATGAAATTCAAATAACGTTATTTTTGGGCAACTGGTTTGAAGCAACTTAGACGTAAAAAAAAACAAAAAAAAACAGTGATGTACAGGAAGAGAAGCAGATAAAAAAAATAGAAAAAGTGACGCTAAATAAAAGACTGAAAGTCAGAGCATTACAGGGCTGACTGAGAAACAAATTCAGTTTCTGTAAAAGGGGAATTCTCTCGTTCCCCTTTTCTTTTTTTTTTACAATAGTCTCAGTGTTAACATCATTTGTATTTGTGGCCTTAGCAGGAGAAAACATATGAAGGCAGAGAGAAAATGTACGCTGTCACTTTAGCCGATCCTGTATTTCTTTATAAAGTTGCCAGCAGCCATGTGACAATCATATACAGTATATATGCATATACATGTCAATGTATGTGTCAGTACTGTTCTACTGTACATGAACTTTGCATTTGCAGACTATTTATGAAACAATCTAAGTCATAAATCTCTGTGCATGTGGTGCAGCGGCTAGATTGTATTGTATTATTTAAAGAGTCATACATCAAACTCTCCACCGAGCTGAATCCGGTAAACAAGCCATGAGGCATAATTGCATATTATTTATGGTAGGTATGATTCTTAGGGAGAGGAAAAAGAAGTGCCAGCATAATTACATCAGGTATTAATGGCATGGAAAAACGTTTTTTCAGGCCGATTTAATCCAACAGCCAGATCTCACGAGTGCAAAAACATGAAGGGAAACAGTTTGAAGCAATTTTGAAGAAACAGCTGGGGAGCAAACTGGTGACTTTGAGTTTAAAGAGGAGAGCTAAGAGTTGCGCATTTGGATTCATCACGTGAAAATCAGCCAATTCAACTGACATAAAGAGGCTTAGTTACCACAATTTATACAGATGTCACTTTACTTTAAACTGTACATTATTGTTCTTTTCAAGATATTCATACAGATTCTTCCCAGTTATTAAGATTGCAGACATTTCCAATATGTTCAAAGCACAACATACTTGTATGTTTGAAGTCATATTGGTCAAGTATTTCTCTCCTGTTTTAATTTAAATAAACATCTTTAATCAGAAAGTGACATGCAGCAAAAAGATCCAGCTCGTATTTCTTCTCTGAATCCATTGTCTGCCACAGTCATAAATGGCTTTTTCTACGGAAGTAAAGATGCCTTCCCTTTCCCACAACCACAACATACATCATCTTTTTCTGCAAGTGATTTTTTTTTTCCTTGGGTAGCGTGCTTACTTTGAGTTTTAATGTATCCAGGTGTAGAAAGTTAGACAATTGCCCCAAAGGAACTTTATGTAATGATACCTTTTCTCCCTGTGTGTCCCAGTGGGGACCATTAATGTTATAGCTGTAGCTCCAGTTAGCTGGCGTTCTGCAGATCTGCAACTCTTCAAGCAGACAGTGCAGTATTGTAAACACCAAACACGTGAATAAAACCACTGCAGCGGTTATTCCAAACTGTGCATGCAGACAACATCATCTATACAGAGACTGCTTGCTATCTAAATGCTATTTAATGCCACATACTGCAGCTGGGTGGCCCATTATGTACAGTAGATTTAGGCTCTAATCGCATCATCTTTCCGTGTGATCCAGTAAGGAACAAGTGAAACTAAAAGGCTTCAACATCTAATAAACAGCATTCAGCCTACTTTGCCAGCAGAATAAGAGGCCACAGATATGGAACGCAGACAAAAGCGGCCTTGTGTGTAGCAGCAGAAGAATGTTCAGGGAAGTCCATGCCTGCTCCCTCTACTTACCCTTATCTGATTGAAAGCACAGGGAGGCCCGAGCATTTATTCAGGCTTTTTCTTATTCAAGGCGGTTAAGCCCGAGGGTTGGTTCTCCTCTCCACAGCTGCAGCAGAAGAGAGAGTTCAAGGTGACACTCGAATGTACCCCAGGAGGACGTTGCGCTGATGTTTTAAGCAGAATGTTAATTTTCTTTTAAAGGTTCTAGACAGGACAGAGGCATGCTCTTTGTTTGCACTGCAGTCATGTGTTTTTGGGTGTGAGGGAAATGTGGCTGATGTAAGAAAAAGTGTGTAATGACACCCTTGTGGTTCAGTGACCCTACCCGTGGTCCTCCATGTGTCAACTATAAACCCAGAGTCCCACCTCTATGTGAGCTCACACCACTCATTCCTCCCACACCACCTTAAATACATAAATAATGTGCACATGAGGACAATAGATTATGCTCCAAAGACATTGTCTGTTTAAGTCTGTATGTCTGTAGAAAATCCTGTGTGGTGAACGTGGAGCTCCCATAAAAACAAGGTTTCCAGACATGGGCGGCCACCTCGGCTTTACCTTCACACAAACCTCCCACAATGCATTTAAAAAGTCCAATAAACATGGCTGCAGTAAGACAGAAAGCAAGAAGAAGACGGTGAAATGTGAAGAAATCAGATTGAAAATTAACTCCTTTGAATTATTGTGTTCCATTTTTTCCTTTTGGGGCAGTCAGAAATGTTATTTTCAGATGTTTATAAATAGGGAAGTTGGAGCTTGTACATCTGATAAGGTAAGCTCTCAAACAAAACACCAAACAGAAGAACAATGTAGAGTAGGAGGGCTTTGAGGGGACTGGGGCCCAGAAAGGGGCGGCTGAAAGGCCCACAGTGTAGCAGGACAGAGAATGAGAGAGAGAGAGAGAGAGAGAGAGAGAGAGAGAGAGAGAGAGAGAGAGAGAGAGAGAGAGAGAGAGAGAGAGAGAGAAAGAGAGAGAGAGAAAGAGAAAGAGAGAGAGAGAAAGAGAGAGAGAGAGAAAGAGAGAAAGGGAGGCATGTACCACCATGCTGACAGCACCACTCTGAAAACAGCAAAGCAAACGTGTTTCCCCATCATTTCAAAGATCAGCAGCTCCATCATGTCATACAGACAAACTGTTTTGGAGAAAGAAACAAAATGTTTCATATAAGGAAAATCAGATAGAAACTGAAAGGCAATGCTTTGGAATGCTTTTTTTTAAAATTGTAAGCGCAGTGAGATGCAAGCTGTGGAAGATTTCAACCAATGTAAATGTTTCACTTGATGGTGTCTCTTAAATACTTCTAAATATTGTGAGTCTGGAACGAGGCTACAGTACACAAGCATCAAATATGAATTTATAGAGTTTGTGCTTCCAATCCACCCATTCAGTTTACCAAATGTCTTTCGAGGTAATACTATTAATGGAAATAGAAAAGTATGCAATATTTACAACTCAATGTACTGACAAAGAATGCTACATTAACGTGTAAAGAGAACTATCAGCAGCCTGTTGCAATCAAATTAAATAGTTATTTTTTACTTTACTTGACAGATAGCAAATTATAGATTTTGATTTTGGGTTAGGGCCTGGACAGGCCCCTGTTTATCACACAAAGTTAAGTAAGATAAATGCTTAACTTAACTAATACATCAGTCTTTTAAGGCAGACCTTGATGTTGCTTAAGTCCAGATTGTTTTAATTGTTTTCCTTCTGTTTGTGTGTTGGAATCAGTCGTATTCCTGAATATTTGACTCTATTTCAAATGAAAATCTTAAGGCCTGTTGCAACACATTAGGCCTTGTTGCATGACTTTCTGGAAATAAATTATGATTTTCTTACATTCACTTTGAAGATAACTTCATAAGGGACCCATTGCTCCTCAATTACAATACAGCCACTTCAGCTTTGTTATAGCATGTGATGCATTAAAACAGACAACAAAGACAGCATTCCCTCCAGCAAATCTGTTTACTTTAATAGTCAAACAAGAGATTCAATACATACTTTTATCTCAAGATCATTTGTGGTTAATAAAGGGAGGAACAAAAAAGCACAAAACGTCATTTGTCATCCTCAATTGTTTTCTGATCGTACACATTTTATCCCAACTGTTTATACAATAGAGACGTGACAGGCTTGAATGATGACAATAGCACTTTGTGTCAACTCCCTTTTCCTACTAATCATGGAGTTTATGTTTTATACACAACTTCATAATTCTGTCAGGAGGCATGGTGTCATAATTATTCCTACAACCAAGATGATGCTATTATAGCTTGTGTTACTGGAACTGAGAGGAGGATATTGTTTTTTCTATCTTTTCTATTCTCTATGATTAAGAATTTTTTGTTTTATTATTGAATCCAAAGTCAATGTAATTTAAAATACATCAAATCTGAATACACTGTGATTCTTATTAATTACATGTGTTTTACTTTTTTCTTTCTTTAAGGTTATTTTTTAACGCTCAGACATCTGCACAAACGTGCACAGTAGTTTTCCGGACAAGCTGATAGTGAACACGAAGCATCTTTCACCGGCAGTTGTTTCAAATTCAATAATTTTGTGCAGCCATCTATTTCCACTGTCACTCAGGCTCTTCGTATAGCTGTTCATCCATAAAATTAGCATCAGAGCGAGATCAATGGACCTCATGCACATGTAGTTTCATATTTTCTAATTTCTTCAGCACATAGCTGAACCCCAAAGGGAGAATTGGCACTCTTTGAACTTTAGAAGAACATTAGTGCAGGAATGTGGATTATGAGCGTTTGAAGCTGGTTATATAAAAAACGCAGCCAAGTATATCTTCATGCTCATGATCAGGATTTTCTGAGATGATGAGGGATAAATAAAAGTATCTATCTCCTCACCGCAATGTGCAAATAACATTGCAAACAAATATGGATGAGCAATAATGCACAAAGTGGTCCTGGTACCGAAAAATACAGATTCAAGTAAGAGGCAAAGAATTATTATGAACATTATTTTCTACTTAATTTAACACTGCAGGCACATTAAAAACAATGCTTTATATAAATAAGGATTCATCCTGTTCATGCTGAGGAATGAAAGAAATATAAGGATGTGACATAAATAAAAACAGTTATAGTTTCCTGTAAATATGTCCTTGATTGACTTTTTTTTTCGTTTGAAACATGATTTGAGCTGTTGCTGTATAAACACATTGAGCCAACATAAACCCAGTGTGACTGTGAAACATGTGGTCCTATTCTGCGGTTTTATTTTCTGCAAGTGGTTGGTTGACGTTAGATCCCCCGCTAGCTGCCATTTGGTTCACCACAAGAGTGTAGATAGATAAATCTCTTTGAAATTGTGGTTTTCATCTGATCGGGTGGTAAAGCTACAACATGAGCCGTAACCACAACAAGAACATATATTGTGTGTTTTGAATACAGTACATGCGAACATCATTTGTAGTACAACACAACACACAATAGTTACAGCACCCAGCCCGGATGGTTACATGAAAGGAGACCACTTATATCAAAAGCTGACATCAGGTGTTTGATAAAATTTACAGTATATTGCTAAAGGTTGGATATATGTTTTGTCTAAAACCAGTAATAAAAGAATAGTTTGTTTTTGAACAAAATTAACTAAGATGATGAATGCCACTCTTGTGTTGTTAATATTTGTCAACAACAGCATGCTTAGCATAGTCAGATTTGTCAGATTGTGTTGAACACCAACACAATCTGACAAACAATGCATCTAAAGGTACCTAGCACATAACATTAAGTATTGATAATTAATGGGTGTCAAAAAACAAGAAATAAGCAGAGGCTTTATCGTTTCCCTACTGTTATTAGCATATCATTCCACATAGCTATAGGCTAATCCCACATTAAACGTTTTTTTGCTCAGATCAAAACAAAATAAAAGATATAATGTTGTAACTGGTGTATTTAAGAAGCACTAGTAGGCAGAGTATATTCATACCATGTGACAGAAAAGACTTTCTTTCTCACTTTCATGTTGAAAGGCTTTGTGGCTAAGTTAAAAAGTTGCTAGCGATGCTACTTATCTGATAAGCAGACATGGAAATCGGAAAAAAGGAAAAGGAAATGTTCAGTCAATTTAATGTATTCATTGTTTGCTGTCTTCAATATCCATTAGCTTTTAGTGTGAAGGGAACTGCAACAACTTCAGCTGGCAGACTAGCCTTATAAAGATATACTAATCAAGATATACTTGATAAGGCAGTATCCACCTGACGTTTTTTTCCGGGCAAAACAGCGCTGGCTGTGTGCTTAGAAGGGCTCGCATGGGCGTTTGTGTGCTGAGAAAAAAAGCGCTGCACGTTAGCCCTGTCTCTATGACAACAGTCTGTTGACGTCTTTTATTGTATTTGAGATCGTTTGTTCATTTTACTATGAGCATCGATCAAAATATTCTACGTTGTCAACTTCTCCTCCATTGTTTTTGGTTGGCAAGGTGACGACTACTGGCCATTCAACCTTGTGATTGGTTTGTTGAAAAATGTGCTGGTGATGTCAGCAGCGCCTTTTTGAGAAGTTGAAAGATTTTTAACTGAAGTGCTCGGAGCGGCTGCACAAAAACAGCAGAGCGCTTCTTGGAAAAGACGCTGAGCGCTGTGCTTTTCATCCGAGCGGACACTGTTAGCTGAAAACGCCCTCTACCCTCTGAAAACAACTGAAAAAAGATGCTGGTGCGGAGGGTGGACACTGGCCTAAGGCTCCTGGCTCCAGGCTTAATAAATGTACAGAAGTAAGAGTTATATCTACGGAGTCCCTGAATTCCGAAAAAGTTTAAAAATGTTTTAAAAAGACTTCAGGGGATGCATAATATAGGTATCCTCAACTCTAGAAAATGAAATCTTGAAATGTCAAATCATAATAGCCAAATAATAACAAGAAATTTTCTCAAGGCAAGGCAGCGCTTAACTCAATTAACAGACAAGCCTTATTGGTCACAGTGTTGTCTGACTTGATGTAAGACCATATCACAAGACGTGTGTGTGGCAAAAGATACTAGCAAAGAAGAACAACAAAAAGCTTTGGTGTTAAATCAGCCTTACCCGGAAGACTGATACAAAATGTCCTCATGATTGACCCCAAAGTACAACATAGACAGCTTTTAATGTTTAAACAGACAAAGTCTTACAGGTGAATGACTGGAAGATACCAGAAACATCAATAATGTTTAGTAAATAACCCAGACAGCCAGACGTGTCCTGAATGGAGAACATAAATATGCCCTTAGTAGGTCTCTCAGAGTCTAAACGAATAGGTGAAGTTGGGACATTCATTTGTGACTACTTACTCTGAGATGAAACAGAAGTGTTCCGGTTTTTGAAGCTAAAGAACAGATCAAGATCAGATTGTTTACTTTCTGTCAGGATTTCACTTCTGTGTTTTCTCATCCTTGCTTCACTGGAACTCCAAAAGACCTTTGACGTCAAGGTTTTCCCAGACATTTGCCCAGATTCCTGAGTGTAACTAAATCACCCAGAGGGTCATGTGCATCTATCAGCTTTGAGATATATGTCCAGTTTATTGCCCATAAAGGTCATTAGCATTTCCTCCCGTGCTGTCTTCCGTTACCTTGAACAAATATTCACACCAATTCATTTCTCAACACTCATACTGTAGAGCCTGGCCTCTGTTTCACAGAGAGTTGCTCAAAAGACCACACAGACAAACTGTGCGTCATAAAGGCTGTCCATGTGCTCTCTGTTCTTCATTCAAACAGTTACTGACACTTGTTCTTCCTTTCTCTCTTCCAGTCAGCCCTGAAACAGTTCCTGTCAGTCTATGGCTCAGATTCTTTTCAATTGTTTTTTTTAGAAACAGAGACTCTAATGGTTTCGAACACCTTTCAAAAAAAACTAAGAAAAAAGGTAGGTTTTTGTGATTGGATGAACTAGTTTTGGCTGTATTATTCAGCCCAAATAATTCTTATTGTTTGATTTCCAGCATTTGTTAAGGTTAATTACATCCAAAGGCAAATGTCCTCTTGAGGACAACAGGCTGCTACTACTACTACTATCAAATCTAAATAACTCTTCCAGTCTTAAACTCATAAACTCATAAATTTAAAGGTTTATTTTACAAAAAAATAAAATAAAATAAGTAATTGTCCAAGTTCCTACACTCTTATGCTCTCAACTATTGGAAAACTTCTCCAAGTACAAACGGCTTCAAAGATTTTATATCTGAAAGACAATTATGGACAAAGGTTTTGGAGTTGTCTCAGTAGGTTCAGTTCAGCTGGAAGTTGCATCTCCTGTTTTAAGGCCGGCAGACTTCATGTAACTTCATGGAAATAGAGAGGAAATTCTGCAGAAAGCCCTTTCGATCATCTTGTGAAGCAGAGGGTCATGGCTTTATCTTTCTGTTTTTCAAACTATAAGGTGGTTGTTGGAGCAGCTTATACTAACACAGCCGCACACACAAAAGGATATTTAGTGCTTGTTCAAACCAAGCGGCAAACTCTGGTCTTGATAAATGAAGCCAATGCGGAAGTATAAAGTCATGCAGTTTGTGGAGTTTTCTTTGAGGCTGGCTGAAGGGAAACTGGAATTCCCATACGCATGACTGGCAAAAAATGGCAGAAAAAAACATGAGAAAGAATGTTTACAGCCTGGTACAAAAAAAAACGAAATACGTCTGATTGGTTATTGTAATCACTAGCACACGGCGTACAGAATGTGAATTTTATAAAAACAGCTGTTTTGATTTTAAAAATAATGTGAGTTATCCATAGTTAAGTGTGTAGCTGACTGACAGGTGGGAGTGATGTAATGGTTTGTCAAGAGGTTTAAAACCTTCCTCGGCCTCAGCTCTAAGCTTGTCGTTAGGTTGACTGAAAGATGTGCTGAGACAGCATTTCCATCATGGCAGTAGCTGGCAATGAGCCTCCGGAACCCCCTGCTGTAACAGATGGCTGACGTCACTTTCTTTATCCATTAGTGTTTACAGTCAATGGTTCAAACTTGTTCTGAATTGTTTTAGCATCTACCTTTTGTTAAGAAATCACCTATTTGTTCTACTCAACATGTCATAAAAGAGATCTGACTCCTTAATTTAGTTACCTTAATTTTCCACGTGCTCGTTGTTGAGAAGATAGGGATGACAGGAAGACGTTTCAGGTCTCAGGTTAACACAATTTATTAACCTGATGAATCAAGAATAGAAGCTACAGAGTCTCTGGGTTCAACACTACGCGTCCCTGACAACAGACAGATGCTGGATCAGTTCACGAAGTCTGAGCACCGACTATCTTTCCCTGAACCCTTTTATACATTAGACAGAGAATATCTAACCAAATAATGCATTCAAGAATGTGCGGTTTCCATCCTCCGATTGGGGCAACTTCCAAAAAAGTCTTCGGATGAGTGGTTTCCCTTCTCTCATTGGTGCATCATATTCCCGAATCCTTTCACCTTCTGTAGGGGAAGACACATCCTACCTGGCCTGTTTCTTATCATAAGCAGACATCTAGTCTCGTAACCAATTCCTTTTAAGCAACAAACCATTTAAGTGATTAACTATCAAGGCCCACTGAACCTATAAAAGTGGGTGAGTAATTAACTGTTCAGGGCCTTAAACTAAACCTATGTTTGAGTTGGTGAGTGATTCAGTTTAAAGGGCCGCATCAAACACATGTTGGAATGTGCACTCACTTCTGCAAGCCCTCTTCACACAAACACCTTACTGAAAAGTATGACAATTTTATTAACACACACAAACCTGGAATTAAAAATGATAAAATAACTGGTATAATATAAATGTAAGCGAACATCATTCAAACTGTAAATATCAAACCTTTCCTTTGGACCGGGTGATGAAACTTTATTGCAGTAAACACTTTGATTATAAGCAGAAAAAGGCCTAATATTCTATCACTTTTGAAGCTGTTCTATTTACCGGTAAATGATATCTTCTGACTCTACCATATTTCATGGCTACAACTTGAATTGCTGCGTATAGTTATTGGCATGGGCCTGCAAAATTCTTCTTTGCAGGTGTACAGATGAGGAGCTACTCTATCAATGGCTGATTGTCTGCTTCTGCCTGCAACCTTGATTCGTCTAAACAGAGATAACATGTCCAGGGGTACATTAATATTCTGCACAAACACCTCAAATGACCTCTCCACTAGTTCCTCCACATTGTCAGTGTTCTAAGGACATGTTGTTTGTAACAAAACGTCTGTTGTTTCAGTCATCATGTCTCATACAAAAAAGTTCAGCGATTGCTGCAAAGACAGCTTGTCTTCTTCTGGGATCACCTTCATCTCCAGACTAAACAAACCTATTTCTGCAGATATAGAAGAAAACAATGTATAGCAGAGGAATGTAAAATACATGTGCACAAAAACAAATACCATACACACACCCACCCACCCACACACACACACACACACACACACACACACACACAAACTAAAGTTGCCGTAGTGGATGGTAGACCACAGAGTGTAGGCAGACAGCCAGTGAGTCAAAATGAGGCCCAAAGTAACCACTCTGAAATGAACGCTTTAGAGGACAGCCAAACCACGACATCAAAGGCACACACAGAGAGTGAGAGGAACTAGACACTGAATCCAAACAGTTGTTAGCCATGTTGTGTTCAAACTATGGCTTTCTAGAAAAAGAAAAAAAAAGCTACACTTCATAATTTGTGAGGAAAGTCCAAGAGGAGAAGAAGTGTGAGAGATGTGTTTTGAGAAAAAGGCAGGAGAAAACAATGTTCTCAAATAACAAAACTCTGTGTCACTAAAGAATTGAGATTGGACCTAATGTTTTTGCTTGGTTATATGCCGTTATAGGAAAAATGTAAGTGTAATTTATCATAATAAGAGCAGCTCACAGGATAAAATGCTGTTAGGTAATGTTTAACATGTGAATACTCCTCAAGAGTTCAAGTGAGGTTTTCAAAATGTATTTTTTTTAAATCCATTAAAGTATGTTTTTTTTTTTACAAACCACGAATATGACAATACTTCTTCAAGTTAAAAAATGGGAAAATGCATTTTCTGTATCTTTCTTTGTATACATGATTTATTGGAATGGTGCTAGATTCCAGCACAAACAAAGCCATTGGTAAATGTAGTAGAATTTTTAATGTGTCTTAAAGCCTTTCTTTTTTCCTGCTAGTATGTGGAGCCACGTCTTTCCAAGACACATTTATGGTCTGACTTTTTCAGCCAACTCTTTGTCCACTGGGATTGTTTTCTGTAAATAGAAACTGTCACCAGCTAACAGTAGCTGCCATGGAGACTTGAAATATAATCACAGTCACTGGAAGGAACTAAACACAACAGATCCAACATATGTTAAGAATGATAGTGGGAAATATTACTCAGGGACATCTCGGGGGTCGAGTTTATGTCTGAAACACAAAACTTGTTCGGGAGGTTGGAGAGTAGAAACTGCAGAACCTATTTCTCTTAAAAAAGACACATGAATAACCTGAAACAAGTATCTAATTTTTGTCATACAATGATTAAGCACAGGGGAGCTTAAGCACAATAAATATCAAACAAGTAACCAAAACTATCGACCTCTGATTTCCTCATAGACTGTGTAAAAATGGACATAGTCTCAGTGACATCACCTATTGGTTTCTGAAGTGGAGTTATAAAGCTCAAAAATGGCTAGAAATAGGCAAAGAGGCAAGCTGTAAGACTCAGACTCAGTCAGAATCAGGCGCAGAGTGCAAAGAAGTTCGACAAGTTTCTTGGTTTCAGATAGGTGTGTTATGGGTGTAACATGAATCAAACCAACCAGAGTGTGTCAGCGCTCATTTCCTTTAACGGCCAATGAGTGAATGGAGATCAGTCCATTTCAGAAAAAAAAGACTGAAATCCACTTTGTAAAGACCAAGCCACCAGACTGATCATTCACTTCTGTCATTGTGCCGCTGCCTGCCCCAGGTGTGTCGAACAACAAGCAGAGTGGAAGTGTGTTGTGAACCAATCTATGCCAATCTTTCCCCACTTAAACAACAAAGTATGCCAATGTATGTCAATCTGTCTAATGTGTCCTGTTAATGGCAGGAACACACTTGTCTCCAGATTTTACATCAGGTTTTAGGTGGTCTAATGTACCGTTGTCTTCTGCGTCCTCAAGATAGAATGGCACCAGCTTTGCATGTGACCACATCTTATTTTATAACAAACACCAAATAACTGGGCGCTAATGGGAGCTCACATTCATTTTTTAACAACTTGATCATATGAAGTTAAAACCAATGGCGTGATTGTAAACTGTATTAAATATAAATGGGTAGAGGGGCCTGTGAAAAAAACAACATCTCAAGCTACTAGAACAACTTTGTACTTTGGTTCACAGTGGTACTTTAACCGGCAAACCTCCAGTTCCCAAACCCCTGCAAACTGACCCACTGCTGACCCAAATGTTCTATATTAGACCGATTCCAATAACTAGAAGAGAGAAAATGGATATGGATTTTTAGGAATTAAACCCAGGTTTAGAAAAAAAATACTGGTTGCTGAAGAGATACTATATAGGCTGTATATAATTGTTACTATAGTGATCAACTAGCCCTCTCAGTTTCAATGAATGTTTGACTATTACCTGCTGTCTTCACCTCTTTCACTTTAAAAATGCTTTTAAGCAGCTTGTAAGAAAAAGCCAGTAGAATTTTGGGATCAACAGATGTCTGTGTGTGATAAGACATCAGGCCTGCCCAGACAATATGGGGACACTTTCAGGACTGAAATGCATTTATAAAAGAGGTTTTTAACTCACTTGAAATGTCACACCTCTTTTCATTCTTTACGTTAGCAGGTTCAAAGTTCCTCTGTTTAAAAAATAAAAACAGTTGCCAAGACATTGAGAAGTACTTGAAGGCAAAACATTCTTATAGACTTCTTTCTATATGAAAGGATTATTTAATCCAAGCATGATAGTCATTAATCATTCTCCAAGTAGCCTTAACATGTATCACACTATTGCCGTTTGTCCTAACTTCAAAAATGACATTCAGAAACTACATGTTGATGGATGTTTTAAATATTTGTGAAGTTGTAAATACCAAAACAGAATTGGCTGTCAGTGGAAGAAAAAAAAAACACTGTCAGACAATACACTGGAGTGAGTCCGTCCATGCACTTCTCCCCCACAATCCTTGAGGGAGAATCATGTTTCTTTGAAAGCTTTCCTGCTGTTCCAGAAATGTCCGAGTTCCTGCAGCCTGCAGTCCGAGCGCTCCCTGAACTGTGAGGTCAGTGGGAGGGAAAGGTGGCTCAGGGTTGGAGCCAAAGCCAGAGGCCAGAGCATTATGAAACACACAAACACACAGCTGTGTGTGGACAGCCTCCCACTGTTCCTGTCGATCCATCACAACAGCTCACTAATCCCTCTTAGATCTGCTCATCAGGACCAGACAGTGCCCATCCAGTGGCGCTGCCACATCTGGTGGAACCAAACAGCGGAATAATCTTGGTTTACAGCCAGAGCTGAAGAGAATAGGGGGGCCGTGAGGCGGGAGAACTGGGGGCCCTCAACAGATCCCCCACTGCCTCACCCTTCCTCTGTCTTAGTAACAGAGGGTAACCATAAAAAAGGAAAGCTGTTTGGAGACACATGGTCCCAGTTTAGTTAGAGATGATCAGCTTAGAAGACAGATAACACCTTTCTTAATAAAGAAGAAGTATATATAAAATAAAAAAAGGGCTATAAAAATCCACAACACCCTGAAATAACATATGTGTTTAAACCTATAAATTCTTTACGAGATTAGGTTCAAGAGGATTTGTATGGACTCCTCAGACCCAGGAGCTCTAATAAAAGCAAATAGTTAAGACTGCAGAGTTCAGTATCACTTGACCCAGTTGACAGGTCAGTGAGATCTTGTTTCCTTTTACTTAGCTATGACATGAATGTCTTTCTTTATATTAAAGTATTGATTTCTGTCATGAAATTATTTTTTCAGCACTACAATTCTGGGGAGGTTCTCTTAAAGGTTAAGAGAAGGTTCTTACCTAGAAGGTGTAAGTTTGTAATCGAAACATCACTTTTGTTTAAAGAATGTGATTAAGACCAAAATGTCAAATCAGCAGTCCTCGAATCACTAGAATTCATCATGATCATTATTCATAGTTTATATTTTGTCTTTTTTGCTCTGCATGACCATTCTTTGAGTAAGAGATTGCTCATACATGCTAAACATTCAGTCTATGATGATGCTGAGGAGTGCTTCTGGATCCATCACAAAAAAGAAGAATAATCAATTCGCTTGCCAGAAATACAAGAAAGGAGCATGAGGCTATTCAATCCGCTTCAATATTCTGGATTGAATTAAGAAGCTAGATGACTTGATTCAGACTTTTTTTCTGTGACATAAGGCAACAATTAAATGTCCCTTGAGAGAAGAAGAAAATCCAGGGAACGCGCCATAAAACTACTGTTAAAGCATACGGCTGAGGTGGATGTTATTGCAAAGGATACATTACAAGGTTGACCTAAGGTCAGAGCTCATTCTCTGCTGGGGACAAGCTAACGGCAGAGCAATGGGTGGAAACAGCTGTCTGCATGTTTTTTTTTTTTTTCTCTCTGCACACGAGCACCACCTTAGTTACCCTACACACCCCCTTTTTAAACATGCCCACAACCATAACACTAACTATGTACTCCACTTACTCCAGGAATGCAACAGAGCTATGCAGGCCTCTCCAGAGATATGTACTGCAGGAGATCATTATATCTACATGCTGATGTGAGCAGGGTCAAGGCCACTCACGATTTACGTAGTAATAAGACTTGGGTTACACTGTGCGGTTACACCAAAGAGGACTTGTCGCTGACTGCCATCGGCGTGTGAGTGTGAATAAGCAAATGTGTGAGCACTTTGAATAAAATGTAAAAACGCAGACCATTGAGTCACAATAGTAGACAAAGTCAAATACATCTTGATCAGGCCTGGATGGAATATTTCAAGGCTGGATTGTAATAGTAAAGAAAATGATTAATTGCATTTTCTTGGATTTTAGACCACTTGTAGCCCAAATGAGAAGCTCAAAATTCCCTGCGTTTGTCTTTATCTTAAACAACATTTAATGTTTTAATAATCTCTAAAAGATATGAATGGATATTTTTTGCATTGCACAGCAAAGTAACTTTAAAGAGTGAAATTGATCTGACCCAAAAGGAATATTAAGAAATAATGGGAATTAAAAGCCCAAAGTAGAACCTTGAGGCATACCTCGAAAGTGCAACTGTACTGTTTGGTGTTTCCAAAATATATCCTTGATCTTAATAGCTGCTTACTAGACAAGGAAAATAAATGTCAGTTAAGCAGCTGTGGTATTTGTCATCTTCTACCAAGAGAAACTGCTTACTTGAATGTAAAATTAATTTTAGGGCCATGGGTGAGGACTGTTGAAAAATCACCACTACCTATGACATTTTTGTATCCATAAAAGGCAAAGGATTATCAATCATTAGGAGGAGCTTTTAGGTAAAAGAAAGATGGGTGAGGAATATCAAATTTATCATTGAATTTTGCTGCTGTATGGAAACACGACACACACACAAGTTTAGGAGTTTGGCTTAAAGTACTATGTTAAACCACCTTTATTGATATTCCAATTTAGTTACATTTATTACAAGCCAGAGTCTAAAACAGGCCTGGTGATAAAAAATAAATAAAAATACATCTTGCTGGATGGACAGCCTTATTCCAGACTGTCTAACAGAATGACAGTCCTCTCTGGGGTGCTGCACTATAGTTGTGATGGGAAAACGAAAAACAAGCTGCACGGGTCAATCATTTATTTTTATTTTTTTTTAATGAACTTGTTCTTAAATACAGTGTGAGCTTTCTGATTTTTATCACTGCAGTAATACTTATTCACAGTTTTACAGTGCTTTTACCATGTTGTTTTAAGCAGTATATGTTGATTGACATTATGCATTGCATTTTGGGAGGCTTTCCCATCTGCTAAGCATTTATATTTTCAATTATATCTTAATAAGACTACTCATTTCATTTAAAAGTCACAAGTCTTCAAGCTGTCTGATTTCATAGACCAGTGGGTGATTTAGAAAAGAGGATTTTCTAGTGACTAGGCTAAGCTCTCCCACCCTCATCTATCTATTTCCTTCCTGTTATCTGAAAATGAGTAGACATCCCAGCCACTGGACGCCTGGCCTGCAACTCAACATAATCTCCACCACAGACTTAATGAGCTTAATGTGCACTCCCAGGCCTCTGAGCTTTAAGGCATGTGCACAGCATGCACTGTACTGCTGGCCTGCACAGTATGCCTCTGTTTATGTGCATGTAATCCTCCTCATAAAAAAAATAATAATTTAAAAGTCACAGGCAGAGGGGTGTGTCCTCTGCTATGATTGGCCATAGTTTTTTTTCAGTACAGTAATAGCTTCAGCAGTCTAGCAGCTCTCTATGAGAAAAGAGATGATTCAAAGCATATTGAGATGAAATAATTACAAATGTGAGTGTGCTCACAGACAGTGTTTTAATCGTGTCATTAGACTCACATTACGTGTCTGTGGCCATCTGTGACTGCGCAAACAGCTGACGTGCGCAGCGGCCTTACTGAAGCTGAGCATAGACTTTTGTTCGTAAACAAGCCATATGTCGTCATGTAGCCTTTAAGTCTTTAGGGGAAAGTGAACGCAAAGCAGAGCCTCGCTGTGGTGCTGAGGCTTCCAGGAATAGGAACAGATTTCAGAGCCTGATTGGGGATAAACTGTGATTTAGTCCTTAGAGCCATAGTCCATTCTGCCCTTAAGACTAACACTCACTTTCTCCCCTGCTACAGTAAGGAAACACGGCACAGATACTGACCCGCACACCAGCAGTAATCAACATGTTAAACTTGCATGCTAGATTTGAAAGACATTTTATGGCACAGAGTTATCAAAGACATCTAATATAAAGTATATACTATATCGCTCTAATAGCAAGTTTTTTCCTAATGGTTGTCAAGGGCTACCAAAATATATACAATATATTGTACATATTTCTTCATGTACGTCTGTGTTTTCAAGGGCTAGCTGCATTGACGGAATCAGTGAATAAAGCATTGTGCACATGTTGTATAATGTGTTTAGAATAGTTTTCACACAAAAACTCGCAAAGTTTCTGGTACATGTTATACAAGTTCAAGGAAAATGGAGTCTGTGGATAATTATATACAGCTGATTTAATCTGATTAATGTTAGGGAATTCAGAAGAATGCGTATGAGAGATTAGTGCTTCAACACCCAACCTTTGCACAAAAGCCAGTCAGACTGTAAAAGATTCAGGGTTTACTTTTGATGGGTATTCTATGACAATTACATCTCTCTCTCACACACACACACATATATATATATCAGTGAATATATTTATTTATTTATTTTACTTTTTTTTCCAGGCAGGTCATTACTTTCTGAATATTTTCTGGAGATTTAAATCATCCAGATAAGTAAACAGTGCAGCGAAAGCAGGTTACCTTAATACTTCATTGCTCATGACTTACATTCCTCAGCATGATGCTGCTGCAGAAATCAGAAACCTGTCATCTGCTGCTGTAGTTTTCTGTTAGCTTTAAGATGATAGCCATTGCTGACTATCTCTCCACTCTGCTTTAACCGAGCTTCCTTCTCCTTTGGCTCCATCATCCATGCAGCTGTGCAAAGTGAAGTGCTTGACGTTCAAGACACACTCTTGGAGGTGCAGTACTCTGTTCTGCACAAGTGATCGCTAAAGCATATGCAAGTGGAAAGATTGTATGTTTCCACTCTCCTGTTAATTCTGTGGTTGGACTCCTGATATTATGAAGGATATTGTTTTTTTTCCCCCTGGATTGTGCATGTATCTCAACTCTTATAAGATAATACAACTCTCCATCTTGACATTAAGGTCACGTAATTATCTTGTCTTTCTTGGGTGATTGGTATCAATGATATTTATAAAACCAGGAGACACAAGTCACATTTTACTGTAAAGGTCATGGTTTTCTCGACTGACTGAAGACTGGGCCGGTTATGCAGACTATTAAATGTAAGATCGGTGAGCTCTTTTCTTATTCCACTTTCATATTTCTTCTCAGTTCTTTTACACACACACACACACACACACACACACACACACACACACACACACACACACACACACACACACAAGAGACTTATGTTCAGCACTCCCCCGCAATCTCTTTAAAGCTCAAGTGTGCGCACACAGCCAGTGAGACATTGAGTTTTGAATCTGCTCATTCCAGAATTCTTTCATTACTGTTTCTCATTTTTTAGTGCTACGGTATAGCGTAGAACTAATTCAATCCTTGCAAAAGAGCTGAAGGGGCACAGAGATGTTTCTAAAGAGTTTAATGAAATATCTGCTTCCAGACTCTTTTAACACTGTGGGCTTGGGGGGGTGGTTCACTCTCAGGGCTTTGTTGCTGTTGCCCTCTTTTCCCTCAGGTGCTGAGCAGGAAATTAAAAGAAGGATCTATGCACAGGAAAGCAATGATTAAGACCTGATGTCACCATGCTGCATGTCTCATGTTATCTCCTGCCTCTGAAGCTTAGACATTATAAATAAGGTTTTTAAGGCTTCCACTGACAATTTAAATAAAACAAGGGATGAGTTTACTTTGTATTTTTGTGTTTGACGAACCAGAACCAACTAAAAGCTGTGCTATCTGTGTTGATGAATATATTTTACTTTTGGCTGTATTTTGTGATTTATTTTGGTTACTTAAAACAGCAAAATATGAAGAATTGGCCACCACCACATCAAGAAACTATTGCAGTATGAGTTTGCAATAAAACAGTTCAATCACTTATTGACTTGGCTTATTTTCCCAATGGGCTTTAAGAGAAATTCCTGGGGAAATAATGTTAAAACGAGACACATTTTGAATCATCTGCTGCACAGCATTGTTCTCCATGTCAGGATTATGTGCTATAAGCAGTGAAGAATTTACATCTTAATCCATAATCTTCTTAGCAAACTTCAGATGCTTAATTAAAGACTTCATTCAACAGAACACAAACTCAGGATATTCAGCATTCTTACTTACTGTAGTTAGTACTTTCCAAAGTGATAATCAGCAGTACTTTATCAGAATCTTTCCATATGGTGCTCAGAAGAGAAATCACGCTGTATTCAAACTTTTCATACATTAATTCTGGCATCAATTTTATTTTACAGGTTATGTACATTGTTGTTATATAAGCATGAGTCTAATGTTAATTGCACAGGTTTAACCTGTAATTATGTTTACTCTTAGCCACATAGGGGGCTTCTAAATCTTGTTTCAGGGTTATTTTATACAGAAGGGATGGTAGACAGTGGTTGTGTATTGTAACTAATGTCTTATGTCCTGTCTGTCTGTCTGTCTGTCTGTCTGTCTGTCTGTCTGTCTGTCTGTCTGTCTGTCTGTCTGTCTATCTGTCTGTCTGTCTGTCTGTCTGTCTGTCTGTCTGTCTGTCTGTCTGTCTGTCTGTCTGTCTATCTATCTATCCCGGAAAGGAACTTTGTCATATTTTTTCCAATGCAAGAGAACCCGATTCATAATATTATCTCCAACTGTCTTTTTTTTGTTTTATTTTTTATTTACTTGTATCTCAGAAAAGCCTACCCCCAAGGACCAGAAACCTCCTTTAGTGTCCACTTGAGGCTGGCTGAAAAAAAATAAATCTTGTAACACACCTAAACCTTCAGAAATCAGAAATAAATGAGTTTACAGAGTGGTACAAATACATTTTAAACGTATTCATGTCTTATTCATGCACACATCTTACACGTTTAGATTTTTGGAAGGATATGAGTAACGCAATGAATAGAAATGCAACTTAGGCTGCCTGTGGCGTTGGTGGATGTTGTCTTTCCTTTTGGCCGAAAAGTTACATGAGAACACACCACAGAGGCAACAGACGATGGCCAACCATCACATTCTGCTCATGCATGATAAGCAAAAACTCCGGTGAGTCGACAGTAGTCTCTAATCATCATTGCAAAAAGGGGAAACCGGAAGAGGATGGGGAAGATTGATAAAAAAAACTGTTGTTATGATCAGTGTTGTTATGACTTTGTTGGTCGGTCAAACTAAGACCGATGGCCGACAATCTCCTTGGTGTATCAGGACCTTTAGAGTCAATTTTTCCAATATGGCAACCCCCATAGATGGGCTTCAAGAAAACCCTTCAGAAACAAATGGGTGACGCCAATGATTACAGTATAGACCCACATGCTTTCAAAATTGTTAACCATTGACCATTTTCTCCACCAAGTCTTAAATGTTAAGTTTAGATTTAGAAAGTGGAGGCACTGAAAATGATTGCTTGTTTACCTTTTGTTATTTGTTTATTACCTTCGCAACTTGAGTTTGTTTTGATTGCTTCTAAGAACTTCAAAAAAAAAGTGTGATTGTCATGTCTAATCATAACTGAAAGGTTTTTGATAACCTTTATTTCCCGGAGTCCACCGTTTTTTAAATGCTAAAGTAGATTTAGTTTAGGGGAAACGTAAAAAAAAAAAAAAAAAAAAAAAAAGATAGAGGAAACAGGATACAAAATACAGATTTTGAATGACATAAGTTTGTGTAACTCTGGTTGAATGTTTCTTTATTATTGCCAAATGTTGGGACACTGATACTTCTAACGTGTATGTCAACTTATCAACTCTTCTTCAATAAAATACACCTTACTGTTAATAGGTTCTGTACGTTTGAATGTGTTCCCCTACTATGGTTCCCCTCGGTATCCCTAGCGTCTCACTTCCCTGACGTTCGGCCAATCAGAGCACAGATCGGCCATTCGGGCCTCGCAAACGTAGAGCAGCAAAATGAAGAGGGCAGAGCAGGGAGACAGTGGGGGAGGGTCACGTGTGTACACAGTGTGGGGCTCAGCTGCACTCCAGCAGTAGTAAAGTCTGTATCGGACGGCCCCTTTTTCAGAACAAGCCTGGTCTCAAAAGTTGAGAGAGGATGTCCGCCTTCACCGACGTGCAGTAAATACGATTTTTTTTTTTTTTTTTTTTACCGTAGGGAGGCTTTATACGAGCGGAGGTGAGCCGAAGTGCGTATTTTGGAGCGTGCGTTTGTCAAAGGAAACGAATGAGAAATGGCAGTGGAAACACTTCATCCAAACCCTATGCCTCCGTAGGTTAAACCCAAAGCTTGTACTGTTTCTGGTGAGTTTTTCCTCTCTTTTCTATCATTTCGACCGGAGGTTGTGATGTGTTTTTTTTTTCGTTTGATTTTACGCAAACAGCGCTTGAAAAGTCAAATTACCCCCCCGAGATGCACTCACACACACACCAAATGAAAGATTGCCAAATGCGAGTGGGTAACTTGGCTTTAGTTGTGGCCAGAGTAAAGCTGCAGAAATGGCAGAATAATGGTGGAGCCGTGACAGCTATCCACGCTGTGATCTGTGCAGTCAAGTGTGATGGAGAGACACAGTGCCCCGCAATAACAAACAGAGAGGACTAAAAGTGCTCCAGAGCTGGAGTAAGCTGCACAGCTTTTAACGACTGGTTTATTATTGGAAAACAACACATGAAGATTGTTCTCACGGGATCAGCTTTCAGGGCTCAGAGAAGCGACATCAGGCGTCTTTCAAGTTAAAGCTCGTTTATCTTGTGTGCACAACATCTGCTTTGGGGACTTTAAACTTACTGTACGTTACTGTAAGTCTTTTCATTGTGCACTCTTTTGTTGAGGGAAAGATAAAGACAGCTACGATTACAGAATGCATTACCTCAAATCCCACTTAATCAATAAGTTATAACTATTGATTCATTTATAAAATACCAGACCAGTAACAGTAAAAAAACCCAAAAAAAACCCCATTGTGATTACTTTAAAATAACGTTTAAAGGATATGGAGATTCATTTAGTTTCTCAATAGGACATCATCACATCCACCTGACTATATATTGCATCAAGCTGAGTCAGAACTTCTTCTTTTTTTTTTTAATAAATAAATAATTGTTCACCAAATAAAACGCTTTTTTTGAGATTAGCCTTTCAACTTGATGTCCTCAACTTTATCCATGTGACTGAACGGGACACGGGCATGTGTGCCATGGCTTAAGGGTAGTAAGCCTGCTTTGTGCTGACCATTGAACTCTGACTTTGTTGATGCCTGTGACAGTTCAGCATGATGTGGCCTATAAGAGGCTGAGGAAGCTGACCCATGCCTGACTAGAGTCTATTACACTCCAACTTGAGATGACAAAAAAAAAAGCTGTTTTTGCGCTGCAAATCTGCCCAGTGCATCTTTCACTGTAGATCACCAAAAGGGGACCGCTCAAGATCTGTGTGACTAATAAAAAGGACAGCAGGCAGACAGGTGTTGAATCTTTTTTTTTTTACCTTTATTTGTAAAGGGACCATGTACAATATTAAACATAGAGTTAGCTCAGAGCTAGTGTACATCTGCAGTCCTTCTGTATGTACAGTCTGCAATAAATCTGCACTTTTCAACATATTTGGTGAAAATATAAGTTACAGAGCCTTTAAAAAAATCCAGCTCTGTGACTCTGACTAGTTTCTCTGGAAACTGACAATGGTTTGGAAAGAATTATATAAAAGTCCTAGTCAAGTATGTGTGTCCCCTTTTGAGAGCTTAGTCATTTCAATTCGCAAAATGTAACGCAGCATTAGCGGGCACTTGAAGTCAGAACTTTCATTAATGTACGGCTCTCCAGGAATAATAGGCAGCTGTCTGAAAGAATGGAAGAAGAACAAAACGACGGATTCTCTTGAATTGCATCATTGAGGCGTTGAATGAAACACTTAATCATAAGAACATTCTGTGCATCAAGAGTCATTGTGTCACCATTGCCTATCTGACGTTGCTGCAGTCACATCATGTGTAAATGTGTAGTCTTGTGTTTTTCTTATATATTTTTTTTTTCTTTTGCTGCTCCACTGAACTCCTGCTGCCAACTGAAAACGAGTACAGCCAATCATGTGACATCACTCTACTTTCTGAGAAGCGCCTGTAAATTCCAGAAAGGGTATATGAGGGGTGTGGGCCCAGCATGTCACACTATTCCCATCAGCACGAGATCTGGCTTCCAAACACTGAGACGTCAAGCATGTGGGCGTCACTGCTAAGAGATCATGTTTTTTAGTGGGGCTGAAGTGTACTGAATAATTCCCCACCACCACCACCACCACCTTATCCAAGTTTACAACTGCAGTTAAACTTATGCAAGAGACACCAAACAAGGATTATTTGTCAGACTGTTACTAAGTTTGTCCACACGAGTTCCAAGTATTTGAATTGGATTTGTTTCAGAAAGGGGAAAACACATTCTGGTATCTCAACTTTGAAAGTTTTTCTTTGCTTGCGGCCGAATGTAACGCTATTGTAGAATGGTTTGTGTCCTCAATATTTAAAAGTCCCAGTGGAGTCTCTTTTTTTAATGATTGACTGAAAAGTGTGTTTTTAAATGCAGGAAAACACCAAAAAGACTGAATAGAGTTGAACCAATATGGTTATAACCAGTGTTGGGACTAACATGTTAAAGGGGACATACTATTCCCCTTTTTCTACCTTTTCAAACAGTCCCCTGTGCTCCAGATGAAACATATGTGCTGTGCTGCGCTCCAAATCTAACATGAATCAAGCACCAGAGGAGGTTTAACCAGCTCTCTCAGAACGCTCCGTTTTGGTGTGCGTGTCTCTTTAAATGTAATGAGCCCCCCCCCCCCCCGAGTTTTCCCAGTCGACATCACTCCTCTGTAGAGACCATAAAAATGGTGGACCTGCACAAAAGTTTTGCTCTAGGCTGGAGGTGGACTCCAAGGGTGGAGATACCAGGGGAGGAGAGGGGAGGGTATTTTTTTTTTTTCCCAGAATCCAACTTGTGGTGTCACAAACTGAGAACATTTGAAATGTAGCAATTTTCTCTGTGTTGTCAGACTTCTGCAGACCACAAACAACAGACTGGATTTATGTCAAATTGTGTGGGTTGATAGACACTCAGGTTACTGTATATGTTCATAAACTTTGTAAAAGGGGATTTTTCACAATATGTCCCCTTTAATAAATAACACACTGCTTGTTGCAGTAAACAGTCACAAATAGTTGTTTTCCTGATTCAATAAGGCTGTTATAATTAGACACCTTTAAAAGCTGTCGTTACTTGATTTGAGACGGCCTACAACAAGCGAGCGAGGTCACGTTAACGTCAGCACGTTAACAAACCCCGGGTGAAAAAACGATAAATGCTGTTAAAAAAAGACAGGCAGGCAGGCAGGTGATCGAACAGCAGTGAGCTTTCTGTCTTGGAAATTCCAACATTATTTGTCCAAAGCACCGAGCTAAGCAACAACACGCTTCCACCAAACAGGACACTCCATATTGGGAGGGTCATCAAGCCCGGTCCACGGTTCAGGCTTGTTCACTTAAATGGCACACATTGAATCTGGAACATTAGCTAAAGTCCAACGAATGTTGGTGTGTCAGCAAATGTTATTATTAAGCTCATGTATAGCTACAAGGGATGCAACAAACTGTATATGTTTTCATTATACTCATTCATCCTCAACTTGTCATCGAATCATCTAAGAATAGGCTTCTTCTGTCCACTGAATCTGAAATATAAAAGATACAACTATCCACCAATACTATTGTTTTTAACAGGTGCCATATTTGACATCACATTGAGTCGGGTGCTTTCTGGGGTGCAGCACAGGGTCACACATTTGACCTGTGATTCAGTTTTTTCATTTCAATTTCCTGATCAGAACATAAATGAGAAAATACAAGAAATAAAATTCTTTTCATTCTCAGTGAAATATTATAACAGCGAATGATGTACGGATTGATCCCTCTTGTTAGAATCTTTCCATAATTGATGCCTTATAAAATCAAGGCTGGCCAAAAAGACCAAATATGGTATTCGATGTCTCCTAATAATGCTAGCTGGGTCAGTAGAACCTAAGCATAAGGGATTTAGTCAATAGGGTTGAAGCTAGTAACTAGTGAAGCTAGTAACTAGTGAAGCTAAATCTGGAAAGCTAGTTTCAACAAATCATGATGTGGTCAAACAGACCGATTAAACAGTCAGCAGATTATATCAGCCGATATTAGCATACGCAGCGACTGTCAGTTTAGGCTAATTTTATCACGGATATTCGTCGAAGAACATTTGAGTTTCATTGTATTACACGAGCAGATGTGTTATATGGATTACTCTCCATACATGTACCGCACAGTCACCGTTACTTTTACTGTTGAGTGACCATCTTGTCTTCGTTGTTCATATTTTTGTCAAGTGTTTGATGACGGCGTTTGGTGGATCAGCTCTATAAATGTGTCTCTATGTTTATTTATCTCCACAGACCCAACAGAGATCTGAGAAAGAAATCGGCCGATGTATCGGTGTCTGATTTTTCTCTCTCTCTCTTTAATCACAATCTGAAATCAAACACTCCTCGTTACTCTGAATGGAAACACACACAGCTCATAAGCAGTAAGAGGCCAAAAGACTCGCACTCGGGGTTAAACGTTTTCTTCTCTCTCACCTCCGGTGTGTTTCTCAGCTGTGTGGGAAAAGTCTCCGCTTCATTATCATGGGCTGCTGTGACTCTCACACCTGAGTATAGTTGAACTGGTGCAGACAGAACAATGATGAAGGTGGATGAACACATGCTTTAAACTCTGATTTAAAAAAAAATGAGCCTGCTTTCCTTCTTTTAAAAGTGACTGTAAGAAGTTACAACTTGCAGCCTCATGTTTTAGTTAGCAGCATTGCTGTCTCCAGGCACCACAACTTTATCGTTCCCGTGTTATATTAAATATAGTTACATAATTTAATCGCAAGAGTTGCGTTTAACAAGAAGGCCCTGGTGGTTCAGCATGAAATCATGTATATCGCATTTCCGTCATTTCCAGTCAGTGCATCGGGAAGATGTCAACATGAAGGGAAAAAAAACCCCCCCCGCCATGGTGTTAGATTTCCTGTGTACTTCTTTTGTCGTTTTCAAGGTCTTTGTGTGAAATCCTTTGCTAATCGTTTTGTATAGAGGTGTTGGAAACAGGAAGCTAAGTGTTTGGAAACTCTTGTCACCAGTCACCACAAAAAAAAAAAAACCCCATGACTTGTCTGTGATGCAGAAATGTCCGTATCCCGCAGCTTTCACAGTCTGCACAGCGAGCCCAATGTGGTAATGACAGGGTGGCTGAAACGTCTGTGTACAGCAGGTGCTAATGAATGGAGACAGGCGGCCACAATGCAGCGTGCTCTCTTCAATTATCACCAACTTCTCTAAAAGTCATTTTCTCCCTTAGTGATCAGAGGTTGAGGGATGAAAGACGGACCGGGGCGAGGAATAAATCTTTCAAAACGTCGTCGGGGGGGGGAAAAGCTGTCCTTAGAGAGGACTAAAGCGAATCGCTCTCTGTTGTCACTGTGTTGTTTTATTTTTATTTATTTATTTATTTTTTAAATAAATGAGTCACCACCAGGCCTCTTGTGTGAGGGAGCCATGTTTACAGGAGGTCTGGCCACTGTCTTTTTGTGTAACTTTACACCTCCTGATCCTGTTCCAGGCCGAGCTCTGAGCTCCAGCCTACACTATAGTCTCATTACAGCCAATTGGATTAGTACAGAGGAGGGACTCAGTCTGTGTGTGTGTGTGTGTGTGTGTGTGTGTGTGTGTGTGTGTCTGTGTCTGAGGTTTAAGGCCAAAGCAGCCTCTCTGTAGTGTTGTTACGTAAGTGAACGGAGGAACGCTTCCCGTTTACTGGCATCGTTACTCATCCGCCTGAAAACAAAACGAACGGACCTCCTGCACTTTGCTCCTCTGTGATTGTCCTCTTTGATTTCAAAATACTATTTTTGTTTTTGCACAGCTTGTTTTGTATTTGGATGTCATTCCTTTTGGAAAAAAAAAGTGCTTTAAGAGTGAAGCCAGAAACATGTGGAAACACCAACGCCACATCACACCAGTGACCCTTTGACAGTCTTATAACCTCCATTCAAAAAAAAAAAAAAAAAAAAAAAAAAAAAAAAGGACTCATGATGACCTCATTATAGAAGGAGTGTCATTAGAGCTTCGTGAAAACCTGCAGCTCCGTCAGCCTTGATTTATTCGAGTATGCTTCAGACGTGTGGATCATTTTCTTTGACCTTGCCGTGAACTCCAACCCCCCCCCCCCCCCCCCCACCCCCCGACCAGGTCGTCACTGACCCTCGGCCAGAGCCTGCTTCACATTTCACTCTTTATAAATCTACCCATCACCACGTGCCAAACTGCCCCCCCCCACCCCCCCGCTGCCCTTGTGGCTCTAATCTTAACACAATGTGCATGTGCTTCACTCAGAGCAGTAACACCCCCCACCAAACCCCCCCTCCAGGAGTCTGTAAAGTGTCCAGCTAAAGAAGTGTTTTCTTTCTTCTTCATCTTGATTCTTGACCATGTACGAAAAAAAAAAAAAAAAAAAAAAAAGCCTCTCATGCATGAAACACAGTTTGCTGGCCAAGGATGGCACGCAAGCAGAAGTGTTGTTTATTTGACGCCGAGCCAGCCAGCAAATGAAACAGATCGAGGGGATGTTTGTTTTCAGTCAGTCAGATGCAGCGAAGTGAAATAATACAGTGTTACACACGCAGCGAATAATAGCCTGCGTGTTTTTGCATCGAGGTTCTCCCTCCTGCTTCGATAGCCGAAGAGGCGGAATTCTGCTCACGGACGACGGAACAGCTCAACCTTTTGTTTAATTCTCTTTGTGACGTACTGAGACTTTACGCTCATGACAATGTTCATTTGTAACCCCTTTGACATTTAGCTAACCTTTTCTCCCTCTCTCTCTCTCTCTCTCGCCTGCAGTGGACCTGTTTGAGAAAGTCGGCCCCCGTGTCAGAGCCCAGCAATGTGGATCTGCATGGTTTACAATGAGACGGACAGCAGCGTGGACTTCCGGCTCTGCCAGGACTACGGCCTCATCCTGTCGATCTTCTCCCTCATCTACCTCCTGGTGTGCTTCCCGCTGGGGCTGTGCTACAACGTTCTGCTGGTGGCCGTCAACCTCTCCAACAAAGTGTCCATGACCATGCCGGATGTTTATTTCGTCAACATGGCCATCGCGGGACTGGTGCTCAACGCGGTGGCGCCCGTGGAGCTGCTCAGCTCCACCTTCACGCGCTGGCACGCGTGGGAGTACAACAACGAGGTCTACATCACCCTGCTCATCCTCTTCAACATCTCCTCCCTGGTCATCATGTACTCCACCACACTGCTCAGTCTGGACTACTACATAGAGCGGGCGCTGCCTCGCACGTACATGTCCAGCGTGTACAACACGAAGCACGTGTGCGGGTTCATCTGGGGCGGGGCGGTGCTCACGAGTTTCTCCTCGCTGCTCTTCTACGTGTGCAACCACATCTCCACCAAGATGGTCGAGTGCTCAAAGATGCAGAACAAGGAGGCGGCGGACGCCATCATGATGTTCATCGGCTACGTGGTCCCAGCTGTGGCCGTTCTTTACGCCTTTGTGCTCATTTTGCGGATCAGGAAGGAGTCCACACCCCTGGACCAGGACTCGGCGCGCCTGGATCCTTCCATCCACAGACTGCTGCTCGCCTCCGTCTGTGTGCAATTTGTACTGTGGACGCCGTACTACATGACCCTGCTGGTGCACACTGTCGCCGGCTCACCGGGGTACTTTAGCAACGCGCAATACCTACCTACGTATTACTTCCTGAGGTGTGTGTCGAAGCTGTTGGCTTTCTCCAGCAGCTTCGCGATGCCTCTCATGTACAGGCAGATGAACAAGAACTTCTCCAGCAAGCTTCAGCGGCTGCTCAGGAGGCTGCACTGCAGGGACCGCTCCTGCTCCCATGAACGCTCAACAGTGCAGCAAGTGGTCACGTGAGATCGACACCTAGGTTGGTGGTGGGGGGGGGGGGGGGGGGGTTTGTAAACCCTTCCAATCCCAGCCACCTCCTTTTTTTTTTTTTCCAACCTCTTGGCCTAGCCGGCACTTATCTCTCTCCCCACCCATATAGGGCCAGTATCCAACTGGGCTGTCTCACCACTCTGGACCTAGCAGACTGTGGAATTTCCTGTCCCCTTCCCCAAGATCTTCATCTGATCTTTCCAGCTCTGCAGAGAGGGAGGACGAATCAAGCAAAAAAAAAAAAAAAAAAGTGACAAAAACCCAACAACAACCCACTAAGTGCTGTTATTTGTTGTCACTGAATGAAGCTTTCCACTAAAGACTCTTTGGCTTCCTGTTCGAGCACAATCAGCTGACGACTAGCCTGCTCATTGAACTGTCCCGTTTGCGTGGGGCTCCCAGCCTCGGACAACTTTCTTTGTATCCAATTTTGGATTCTCCGCTGACAGCGTGCAAGTCTGACTAACGCTTGACCACATTTCCACTGTAGTGTATCGATTTGCTGCTAGATACTATTTAAGAAAAAAAAAACACACACACACACAACAATTATATACGAATGATGCATGACGTTTTCACCTAACATTCAACAGAATCAGTGAGCTCAAACCTGCAAGTGTCGTTTGTTTTGTTTCTTATAAGAAGACTCAAATGAGATGCTATAATCACTTGAGTGGGAGTTCTTCCTTTTACGTTCTTTTACAGACGTGTATACATGTATACAGAAATAGTAGCCGTATTTTGAAAATCTGTTAACGTGCGCACTGGTACAAAGATGTTCTCATTTCACTTTTAAGGTTTAGATCTACTGTCAGTCTTCTATAAGCTCCACAAGAAATATCACAGAGCACGCGATAATCCACGCCACTTTGAGTCACCCAGAACGACATGAATTCTCTCCTGCGAAGCTTTTGTTCAGGGTTTCAGACATAACCACTTTACCTCTCGTGATCGCTGATGAATTCGCATCACCAGTCGACAATAAGTAAAACAGCTTATTAAAATAAAAAAAATAAAAAAAACGTTTTAGTTTGAGCGAAGAGCGGCGTGAGCCCAGTGTTAAAGACACGACGCCGTGCTTCTGTAGGATCTCTGCACAGATAGCCTCACACAGGGTTCGGTGAAGTCCCCGACACGGAGTCCCACAGCGGCCCCCCCCCCCCCCGGAGGCCTCATGTACATTTCTTTGAATTGTACGAGCACTTTTAGAATAGAAGGGACGTTTTGTTCGTTGACGATATGAAGCCTGTATGAATCACTCGAAATGGCACTAGCGAATCCTTCGCAAAGAATCAAATTCATGCCTGCACCCGGTGCGTTGGATGCAGAGTTTGTGCTGCAGTGCTGCTCAGGTTGATGGAAGTAGTCCACGCAGTATATGCAAAGGTGCTCACCTGACTCGGAACGAGAACGGAACAGAATGACAGGAAAGGAAAGAAAGTGTTGATTTGGCAGGAGGTCTGTTGCATCGCTGCATCCGTTTCAGTTTTGTGTTTTGCTGTTTGAAGGGCCGCCGGTCTATAAACCATCCTGTGAAGAGACAAACCAGCGGGGCGGGGCGTACACTTGAAGGAAAGTTTAGTTGTATTTCACTCTTGTCAAATGATTCGCAGTATTTTTCTGTGAAAACTTAAAAAAAAAAATCTGTGCCTTCAAAAAAATCCAATCCAAAAAACCAAATCTTTTGGCTTTTTTTCCACAAGTTTGCTTGATTTTCACCGTCAGTTGCGAAGAATTAGCAGATGTACTAACACACACGTGTTTGATGATTTTTCACAAATGAAGTTATTTGATTTATTTTTTTTCCTAATATCACAAACAGCTGTAATTCACAAACATCTCGTGATACAGGAAAAAATGTTTGTCTCATGTCCCACATTTGTATTTTCCACTGCTTCCCCACCATGGTAATGTGGAATCTACAATCAATCATTGAGAAGTACTGTTTGTTTTCAACTGAGGCGGAGTGTTTACATTATGTGCTACAGTATATGCTGCCCTCCAAACAGGCCTGTAAGTGGCACAGTTAATCATTGAAACTCGGTTCAAAGTCCTGATGCTTACTGTTCATTCAGAAACGGAAGGCCGACAGTAGCACACAGACGTATAACTGTGGTTTAAATCAGTGCTCGTGCCTGATGGGTGGAGGAGTCGAGGCAACGTTGCATAAAGGTATAGCTTCCATTTTCACGACATACTGTGAGAGACTGTGAGTTATTTCAACTTTGAATTGAAACAAAACTCCCAACTTAAATGATTCAACACTGGCACAGTCGTGCATCCAACAAGAAGGCATACCAACAAATAAAAAAAAACAAACAGACAATAACATTTAAGATTTGATATGGAGCGGCCTCAGCCTACACAAAGATAATCCAATCATTACTAATAGATGTTACCATCCAAATATGGTTGAAATTATAGCAGAATCCATCAGCTCTCCTCAGCTCATGTGTAAAAGTTTTTTTTTTTTTTTTTTTTTTTTTTTTTTTTAGTAAACTGCTCTAAAATGTTCTTTGTGTTTTTAAACTACAGATTTGTGTGTGGGTCAGGAGACCTTTAACAAGTTATTGAGCAGAGGTCATAGTAAGTAGTCGAATCAATATCTTCTATGCCCACACATGTTGAGTGATGTTCGATGAAATGGGGTTTCGTATATCGCGACAAGCCCCGATCACTTCTTTGTTCTGAGTTCCGCTTATTTATCTCAAATCAGTGCAAAGTTATTTGAGCAACAGTTACTGAGTTCAGCTTCATTTCTGTAACTGACCACGTGCAAAAAAAAAAGAAAAGCAAAATGGACTGAATATTCTCACTTGTCAAAGATATCCAGATGCGTTTGAGCTATTTTAACGGTAAAACCTCCACTTTCAGATGTGATGCTGTTGTGACTGTGTATGCAAGTGTATATGTATGATACAAGATCATTTGTATATAATGTATGTGAGAGATATACAGAAAGATACCACGCTCTTTCAGAAGTACAGTATTATTTTTGGACGGATATATTTAGATTCTGTAAGTAATCTACTCTATTGTCTTCTGAGTCAAAGACTGAATTAAACAATAAACTAACATGGATATTACCATTCCTGCTTTTCTCTATGGAGGCTGACATTAAGATAACGTGAACATACGCTGGGACATCTGCTTTAGCATCTGTTTAAAAGATGCTGTAGATATGCTGTGTCTAACTCTGTTTCTTGCAACAAGTTAACCAAACTCAACTTTTATTGGAAGCGCATTTCTAAATTTGTGAATTACTAATGTCCTCTGGAATAGAAGGAAAAAACTTACATTGCTTGCAAGCTGATTCTGCTTTTTTTTTTCCTCTTTTTTCCCCTCATATGTGCACATGCTTAATTTGAGCTCTCAAACTCTTTCACTTCTGTGACCGGGTCAGGTTGTGGAGGATGTTCCATGCGTCTGAGCTGCAGTTACAGGGGGGAGTGGGGAAGGATGCCACGGATCTACTCCTGCTCGCCACATTGCTAACAACAGATTGCTTGTGGCGAGACCTTTTCAAGCACGCCACTTAGACCGGGGAAATAGAAACATTCCAGGCATTCTGTGAATTGTTTTGTTTTCTGTGGGTCGGACACTCCAATACTGCTGCCTTTCTCTCGGAAAACAGTGTAGCGTATAGGCTATATCTGTCAAAAATAGAATGCACACTAAGCTCTCTGTCACTGCCTCCAAGTAGGAGTCAAAAGGAGATAACAGGAAATCTCGCTTTTTAATTAGCTGTATTGCAATTAAAGCTCCACAGAGGGAGGTAAGGGGCCATGTGGGGGGGAAGGGTAATCATAATGTGTGAGGAAATGTCATCATCACTGTTTCTTCTTCTTCTTCTTCTTCTTCTTCTTCTTCTTCTTCTTCTTCTTCTTCTTCTTCTTCTTCTTCTTCTTCTTCTTCTTCTTCTTCTTCTTCTTCTTCTTCTTCTTCTTCTTCTTCTTCTTCTTCTTCTTCTTCTTCTTTCGAACAAGCAACAGAAACAACATGGATTGAATAAAAATATCTGTGAGTGAGACAAAACGTGGATACAAACCTAAGGCGACCAGCACAGGGGAGAACTTTCCATACGGGAAATGACAGCATGTGATGAGAGTGCATTGAACGTGGCATTGTTAGCAATCAAGGCTCACAAGACGCTTGATTCCGCACGCTCATGCAAACACCACACAGTGAAAAATCACATGTTAGAGTAGTTAAAATCTATAGATTTAAAAACAAGAAATGTAATTCACAAAATGTGAGGATAGCCAAAAAAGAGTACAGAACAGTCAAAAGCCAAAACAGAGTTACCGTTGTTAGAATGTAGTCTGAAACATTCAGTCATAGAAAACAATACTATCCGTGTTCAAAAGGTTGAACACTGTTATTGCACCAAATAAGTTACATTTATTATAGCACATAATTATCAGACATTAATATAATATGATAGACAGCCAAACAATTATCATTTAAAGTGGCTCCTAGCTAATAATAAAAAGCAATGCACTAATGTTTTGCTTTGTGGACAAACGAGTGAGACCAATCCTTTGGGATAGAAGATTACTCCATGAAAATAATGGAATACAATCTATAGCACATAAAGGTTCTATGCAGTACAAACTGTGCATGTACATGTAGGCTATATGGTAGTGAACGTCCCAAAATTACTATGATATTATTATTTTGATACAGTTGCACAAGAGGTGGGAGTACAAGAGGTAAATCATGACTGTTTTATTATCATTGTTGAAACTAAGGTCTTACCAATCAAAAGCTATGAGCAGTTTAAATGACCTGTACCATTTAACCATCAGGTTTTGCATTGTTTTCCTCACATTGAAGTTAGTCAAAAAAAAACAAACAAACAAGAAAAGCTCCTGAATGCACCATCTACGTGTCTGTAAAATAGGCTTATTCCGATCCAGCACAGCGTTGAACACACTACATTAGCCTTAATGTTGTTTTTCCCCCTTTAGAGGCTCAGCCAGACCAAAAGTATTAGGGTCGACTTCAGTCAAACATACAGCAACGCAGATCAGACCACCTATGCAGTCAGAACATTTGGCTTGTGGTTTTGAATGTTTCAACTGGCTCTCAACCAGATTTCACACACAAACACACACACACACACAGATGCACACACACTCATACTTGCACACTCCTAGACCGCTGTTGTTCTTCCTAATGTGGGTCAAATTGGGCTGCTGAATGTAAAGATTAGAACAAGACGAGGCAGGTTACAGTTAGCGCTTTGGAAATCTATCTCACGCTGTGATCCACAGTGTCAGAAAGAGGACATTTGTGGGGTGAAAAATCCGAATCCTTGAAACAATCTTAGATCCATAAAAGTGTCCGACCCCTGGAGATTGAATAATGCTTGTGTTAGAAAAAATAATGTTAAAGAAATAAAATAGAATAAGTTTATTTAAGAGTTTGCATTGGAAAGTGAACAGGGTGAGTGAAATAAGATATTATGAGGTTAAATAGAAGTCAACAGTTGTAAAAACCAAGATGGCTTGCAATAAAAAAGGATCAAAGTAGTTCAAAACATTTGAACAGCTATGTCCTTGAATCCTAGATATCAGAGTATAGAGAATTCAGGAAGGAGCCTTCATCTCTGACCCACCAGCTCAGGGGAGACAAGTGGACCAGGGCAGATGCTTTAAAAAACATTCCACCCTTCCTCCCCTGTCAGTCCTATCATTTGCTTTTTCCTTCTCAGAAATGGGAGCGGGGAATTAAAAAAGAAAAATACGCTAACAATAAAATCCCGGCATCAGCTAAATATCAAACACGGCCCGGGAAGCAGTGCATGAGGAGCTGGGCTGTGCAGGATGTTCCACTCCGAGGTTGTGGTTGTGGCTGTGGGAGATGTTCAGTGGAGCCAGCATCGCATCAAACTGGTAAGTGAAGGCAGATGAGGGTGTTGTGCCCTCCCTCATTTTAGACCTCCCACTTTCACTGCTCCAACCACAAGCAGTTAAACCCCACAACTTACCATTAACAGCTCTGGCAATGTTGTCTTCTTGTAGATGCCACTGAATTGGGGAATTGTTCTTTTTCTTGCTTTCAATTTTAGGAAAAGTTATTAGAAATATGGTTTTCAGGGTAGACAGTTATTGTTTACAATAAAAGACAAGTGTAAATGTTTGATTTTCCTTTTCAATCACACAAAATTAGCGATTGGCAACTTTTAAGTAAATAAATAATCAGAGTAATATATGCACCTGTTTATTGTGTTCAAGTCCAGAAATCCCCAACTTCCACTACTCTAACTACATCAGCCTTTTCTTTTACTCATCCAAATCTTTAGCAGTTCAGATTTTTGCACCTTGCCCAACCTTATTCTTATTATTTGTGCAAGTGGGCCACCCAGTGGACATATAGAGGTAATGCAATTATGCGCTTTCCCGTTCTATGTTTTGGAAAAAGGCTGCTGTTGAGGCTGTATCTGTGAATTGAGAGAAGTTGGAAAAAGAAGGTAGACATGGAAGCTTGACGAAGGGTTATAGAACTACACACGAAAAAGACAAATGCATTAAAAGAACAAGTAGGGAGAAGTAATTGTGCTGCAACATGCCTTCTGATTCTTTAATTGTTTCTTCTTCTTTTTTTTCACCAATGCAAATCACATTTAACCCCAAAATCAAAAAACAAAAGAAGAATAACCTCTTTATGGATTATTATGTCTTAACATTTGTGTCTAAAATCTATTGTAATCTATTGTAATACTGTTGTATTGTAAGTCATATAACCTAACTAATATTCGTCTCCTCAGTATGGTTGCTGCCTTGGGCAATACTATCTTTGTCTCAGTTTACATTATAACTACTTGGGAAAATCTCTTTTTATTTCTCTTCTTGTTCCTCCTCTCTTTGACTGTCTCTAGCACCTTTCCACAAGACTGACCTTTACATCCCCACTTTCCCCTTATCTCTGTGAAGTCATGCGCACTGAATAACAGAGATTTCAGGTAGCTCAGAGAAAATCGCACAAATCTAGCTGGTTGTATGACCTCTCAGACTTTCTGCTCGCAGGGTAGGGTTTTTCTTTTCAGCCGCTGTATATCGACCCTCTAACACAGCTAAAATGCTCTCCTTCTAACAAACGGAAACTGCTCTCTGATGTCCCATAGTCAAACCCAGGACGGTGTCAGCAAGACCACCAGCTGCTGCATGCATTGACCGTTTTTCTTCAAACCGTAACTGTTGCTCTGCTGCTCTTGTGGTTCTAGAATAATCTATTTCAGTACAGAAAAGTGTTCAACCTTTATTTAAAACAGCAAAAAGTAGTGATGTGAACCTTTAGAAGTGTACATATGATTTTATTTCCATCTCTACCTGACTACTGTGAGATTCTGACATCATTAAGAGCATTACCATGAACAGATGGAGCCACGACATTAGCTCAGCATTGAACAGGCTTATTATTTTGTTGCGGTGACGCACTCATACCGAGTTTTTCAGAAGAAAACTACAGAGCTAGTATCTATAACTTTATCCTGATTGATTAAGGACTGAATGCAAAAGTCTTTTTTTTTTAAACTGAATGCAATTTTGTCCCTTTAGGCACACCATAGATAAGCCTCTGCAATGTCTCCCTATAGTCACAGTGATGGAAAAGAACGCTGATGCGGAACCTGAAAGTCGACCTTATTTGCTGTCTGTCTGGCAAATAACAGTAATAATACCCCAATGATATCCCAGTAACCACTACCACTATCAATATGACTGCTAAAGAGAATTTTTCCAAAATGTTTACATATATTTAACCTAATATATGAGTCAGTGTTGATTAAACTACTTTCAGTTGCAAGAGTGCAGGAACACACACACACACACACACACATATATATATAACCTTTATTTAACCAGGAAAAAAAAACTTGTTGAGATTAAAAATCTATTTTTCAAGAGTGTTCTGGCTGAGACAGAGACAAAGAAGTCCATCCAACGCGTTCATACGTGCAAACAGGGATGAGCGAGGGATTTTAAATTAGTGATGAACCTCAGAGCTCCATGATACACAGAGTCCAGAGCAATTGAGCTTTGTCAGGGGGCATGAATGTGTAGAACATTGCTGTAATCCCACGCAGACCCAAAAGTAGCAGCAACCCACCTCCTCTTATATTCAAAAGAGAGACAGGATTTTATTCTGAAATCGAATTCCAGTTTGGGCTTTAACCTTTTGTTTTTATTATGTGTTGAATGTTAGGAGTAAAAGTCATGTGACTCTGAGTTAATAATAAAAAGCAATGCAGTGATGTGGTGCTTTATAGACAAACACATGAGACCAGTTTTTTTGGACTAGTAGATTGCGCTATGAAAATAATATGAGAGAATCGATTGTCACACTCAATAGAGTAAAAACATAGTAAAAGACGTGGGTCTGTCCATCCTTCCAAATTGTGTAAATTGCAACTACATTACATGTTGTGAAGTTTTTAAGAATAAACAAACAGAGAAGGGTGAAAAAACAACCTCGTTCACAGAGGCAAATATATTTCAACACCTTATGGTATATAAATATTGACTAATAACTGAGGCATCTGGCTGAGGCTTTAAGTCAACAGATGGTTAACAAACAGTGAACTATGTGTCTGTGACCCAACTGGTTTGTATGAAACCAAGGGAGACGTTAAGAGGCCTTGAAATGCAGACATGTGGGTGCATTTCATTGGCTATTTAAATTGTGTAGAGTGCCTTATGGCAAGGGGTGCATTGGGTATAGAAGCAACCATTTGCATCACTTCATTTTTAAACAAAACGTGTTCATTTCAGTCATGCATCATCCAGCTTTTACTACTCTATCTAGTTTATTTAAGTATGTGGAATTATATAGAACTTTACAGCCAGTTTTTGATAACAAAAAAATTGTGAGGTCTTAGCTTGAGGCGCGAACATTAAGAATGCTGTGACCTGACTGTGTGAAACATAGAAGTAGTCTCAGCGACGTCATCCATTAGTTTCTGAAGAGGCATTTTGAAGCCAAACGATAGCAATAACCATATTGGAAATGTTGTCTCCACCGTATTCTCGTTTAATCTAGAAACAGGCAGAAGAGTTGAAGCTGAATGGGGCCTTACACCTCCTATAGTAGCTAAAACACCCCTCAAAGTGTTGACAGTATCCGTCAGTCAACTCAGCCACGCCCCTGATTATGCAAACTTTTGCACAACTCTAAAAACATCACATTTTAACAGTGAAGACATGAACGAGAAACCAACCCCACTGTCTGAATCAGGCTGTGAACATTAAAAAGGGGCCTATAAATTTTGTGGCTTTTGCAGCCAACCTCAAGTGGACACTTTAGGAACTGCAGATTTTCCACATATGGGCATTGGCTGGGGAGGCATTTTGCTGCGTGGACCTGCTCTGCACCCTTTTTAGACACTATATTCTGTTTGTCTCACATTTAGAACCCTGAAGCTGGTGCACAGCTCTGCCAAAGAAAAGCTGCAATCCCAATTCTTCTGGGCAATGATCCAGCTCTGAACTTGACTTCTCTCTCCCCTCTGGCTGTCTGTATATGAAGTGACCTTTCCACCTGCTGAGGACTTCTGAGTCACATTGTGTGATTTGGTAGCAAACAGTAAATTTGCAATGCCACGGAGCACAGACATTTTTCCTCCTCTTCTTTCCTGTCATCTTTATTAGAAGCGTCTTTCCTGAGTGATTCTGTCCAACTTTATAAGACTTCCAAAGTGATCTACTTAACCATGCTCAATCAGACAAATAGTATTATCTATGATGAATTAGTTTTACAATCATGCCTTAATGTGAGCCTATCAGCCCAGTGTCTTCGTAGAGATCTGTTGTACCAGATGGTTATTGTTCTTTTGCAATTATTTATGCATCTCACTAGACACTACATAAGCCATTATCGCATTAAATAGTTCCTCACAGGCACAGCATGGACACATAGATTAGTGTAAATTATATTAACGTTGCTCCGTGTCCAGAAGCAAACAGTCTGTTCTGTTTCCCCTTATCAAATCTGAAGGCTCACAAGGCGTCTTAAGTCCATGTAAAACATGTTAATCACTATTGAGAATAAAAAGTAAACAAGCAAGGGTCGTGTCTTTTTTTTTTTTTGGAGGAATAAGTCATCTTTACAGATTGGTATGAAAACTATCCAAAAACTATATTGATGTTAAAAACCAAATTAGCTCATTTGCAGTAGTTTCCCATGCCCTTTTCATTAAGAGCTAGACGACCGAGGTCAACACAATACTGCGAAACACATAAGTGGTTTCCATAATCACACAACCCTGGCGAGGGGAAACTCTGTGCTGCACTTATTTGCTGTCCAAACTTTCTATTGTGTTCAATTCAGCTCCCAGTTGTTTCTGGATCTTTGCAGATGCTTGGCGGACACCTGGAATCACAAACTGGGCAAAGAAGAAAAGAGGCAGAGAAGAGGGAATGTGAGGAAGCATGTTGACAAACCGTGGGTGACAGATCATCTCTTGCCTCTCTATCTCTCTCTCCCCCCCCCCCCCCCCCCCCCCCCCCCTCCTCTTCTCTGCAGACAGGGTTGGGCAAAACAGCAGGTGGTGCAGAAGAGAAGCCCGGACATGGGATTTACAAAACTGTGTCTCTCTCTGGCTTCTGCACCGGACAAGCATGGAGGAAAACCAAAGCAACAATTTTAAAGGTAAGCGCTGTTGTTGAATTCCACATCCTCGATAAGAGTTCGAGTTTTATAACAACTTCAACTTCCCTGATATTTCTATGCGATACACTAACTAACATTCATAATGTATAAATAAATATAGATGAAGATAACTTTTCACTGTGGATGGAGCATTTCAGTATCTCATTTGATAAAGAAAGAGTTGTTTATTGTGTAATGATCTATATCTCTCATTCCGTAACATGTCTAGAGTTGTTGACTGTAGTCTAACATTAAATGTCATGATGCCTTATAACTGTGCCTGATATGATGCTTTTGAAGATTGCTCCAACCATTTCTCCTAAGTTAATGGTATTTTAAACAATTTACTGAAGGATTTCCGACTTAAACCAAGTTAAAATAATCAAAGTTTTTACATCCTGTAGGTTTGCATATGCATGCATTCTGCGTGTGTGCTAAATAATTTTGTTTAATATGAAAGCTAATTGTGTATTAATGTTACATAAGGTTTTATCAGGTTGTAATAAAAGCCATAAGGCTTTGAATGGTTGCTAAAGGTTTTAATCCAAACACAATCAAGGCATACTAATGTCAATGTCTGAACATGTGGGCCTGAAAAAGTATAAACAAAGGAATAGCATTTTGACTGGAGGCATCAAATCATCAATGTTCACACAGTGTTTGTCCAATGATAATGTCAAAAATGTGTTTGTCTCAGCAATTAATAGTCAACAAGTTAGGACATGCTGTTTTGATCCCGTGAGTGTGCATTGGCTGAGGAGTATTTCAATGCATCTGTTTAAGTCTGAAGCTTGGATATTAATGTGCCTTCTTGGTATCCGCCATCAATTTAAGATATACCACCTCTTTTTTCTCTTTCCAGGGAAGATCTCCACATAATTGATTTTTACGTTTTTATAAATCAATATAGTGCAATGCTTATTTTCTTATTGAAATTTAACTTCACATGACAATTAATTTGTTCCTCCCCCCCCCCCCCCCCCCCAAGTCTTTGCATCTAATCTTCTTTCTCTTTGTTTTTCTCCACCACTCAGGTGTCAAGGCAATAGCGTCTCTGGCTTAGGATTGCTGAATAAAGATGCTCATGGACCTGGAGAGACAGCGCAGGAATCAATTTAGATGACTCGAGGGGAGAAAAGAAAAAAAAGTCCAACCTCTAATCTCAGGACCACTGTCTGGATAAAGCGAGACGTCGAGTTACAAAGGCAAAAGACCATTTATGAAGATGGAGACGTCCGTATTTTGGGTCTGGAATCTATTTGTAGATGAACCATGATATCAACATGGGGTCAAACGAACCATAACGGCTTTGTTTTATGCACCTGACTTCTGTCAGCATGCAAACACAGCCTAGATGATTTGTCCTTTAAAGAAACACTGGTGGGAACTAACAGGGTCCAATGATGTAGCTGCTACAGGTGACTTAAATGTGGCCTCTTATTCAACACAGTCCAACCACAGTCAGTATGGAAGTGCAGACAACCTCTGTAGTCTGGATATATGTCAACAGCACAGAACAACTGAACACTTCATTTGACTACAACACAACATATTTGACCGAAAACTCAAATACCAAATCGTATATTATTGGTCTCTTCCTGTCCTGTCTGTACACCATACTCCTATTTCCAATTGGATTTATTGGTAACATCCTAATCCTGGTGGTGAACCTAAACCACAGAGAGAAAATGACCATCCCAGACCTGTATTTTGTTAACCTCGCTGTTGCTGACCTCATCCTGGTGGCAGATTCCCTCATCGAGGTCTTCAATCTGAATGAGAAGTATTACGACTACGCCGTTCTCTGCACCTTCATGTCCCTTTTCCTGCAAGTCAACATGTACAGCAGCATCTTCTTCCTCACTTGGATGAGCTTCGACCGATATGTTGCCTTGGCTAACTCCATAAGCAGCAGCCCTTTGCGGACTATGCAGCACGCCAAGCTCAGCTGTGGCCTCATCTGGATGGCGTCCATCCTGGCCACGCTCCTCCCCTTCACCATTGTGCAGACGCAACACAGGGGCGAAGTGCACTTCTGCTTCGCCAACGTCTTTGAGATCCAGTGGCTGGAGGTGACCATCGGCTTTTTGGTGCCCTTCACCATCATTGGTCTATGCTACTCTCTAATCGGGCGAATCCTAATGAGGGCCCAGAAGCACCGTGGACTGTGGCCACGGCGGCAGAAAGCCCTGCGCATGATCGTGGTGGTGGTTCTGGTGTTCTTCATCTGCTGGCTGCCAGAGAATGTTTTCATCAGCATCCAGTTGCTGCAGGGAACAGCCAACCCGGCGCAGAGGACTGCTACCACCCTGTGGCATGACTATCCGCTCACGGGCCACATTGTTAACCTGGCAGCTTTCTCTAACAGCTGCCTCAACCCTATTATCTACAGTTTTCTAGGAGAAACCTTCAGGGACAAGCTGCGGCTCTTCATTAAGCAGAAGGCCAGCTGGTCAGTGGTGAACCGCTTCTGCCACCACGGCCTCGATTTACACCTCTCTGTCAGGAATGACGTGTCTGAGGTGTGACTGTCAGGAAACTGAGCGCACAAAATTAGCTAAAAAAAAAAACTTCTTCATATCAAAGTGATATATCATCCAGTATGGAATATTACCTCAGTTCTATTCTTCTGTTATTTAGCTTTGTCTGTTTGCTGTATCACAAACGTGCTCACTTTCTGAACAAAAACACAAAAGCACCAAGAATGTCCAGTGAAGAGACTCAATGTGTGTACAGTATCTCAGAGAAGATAACAATGACAGTACTTAAAGCGTTTTCATCTTTATCTACATGTTGGATTGTTTTCTTTATTTGTATGTGATGATAGTATACTTCAAATGCTAAGACAGGCAACTCTTAATGAAATCCGAGAGAAGCTTATTTTCAGCATTGACTCAGCTTCATAAGAGACCAGCTTTAATGTATGACAGATACTGATGACACAAAAAGAGTGTTTCATTTTAAAAACAAATCTTCCAAAACATAAAAAAAAACATGGAGATATAACCAGGAGAGACAGAAAGAGACTGCATCTTAAGAAAGAATAATCCAGCGTTTGTGTCAAACTACAAGGGAAGGTCAGTGGAGTCCCAGCAGCACTTTTGTCTATATACAATGTTAAAAGAAATCCCCACATATAGCAGCATAAAACAATGTAAGATATGCAAACAGTAACTCCGGATCCCTAAAAGGACATTTGGCTTGTCCCCTTGTTCTGTGCCTTTCAGCTTTTAATTGAAATAAAATGTCTCATGTAAAGTCACATGAAATGCAAAGAAATGCACGTAAAAACTGTTTTATTTTTCATTATAAATAAGAAATCCTTCTTCAAAATGATTCAAATGCTTGAAATGTTGATAAAGTGCACAAACAGGAAATTAGTTCCTTAAATTCTTCAAATACCAAACTACATTTGATTTGATATTCAACTTCCTCTATCACTAGGGTGATGTAGCAACACTTTTCATGTCTCATGAGTAACATTAATTTTTTTATTTTTTTTTATTTTGGGCCTTTATTGTAGAGCTAGGATAGTGGATAGAGTCAGTTATCAGGGAGAGAGAGAGTGGGGTATGACATTGGGCAAAGGAGTCACAGGTCGCTCTCAAACCCGGGATGCCTGCCACAGCCTCCGCACTCAGGGCGCGCACACTAACCATGCTACCGTCTCCCTAAATTGAATCTTTTTGTGAGATGAATCACCAAACTGAGGTGTCTAAGCTTGTGATTATTGCAGTAAATGCAATCAGAGGGTGTCTGTTTTAAAGATGGCTGAGTTACACCCTTCCCTGTCACTTCCTGTTATCATGATAGTAGGGGCAAAGAGGTGCCCTGCTGGCAAAACAACACCTGCTGTTTCAAAGTGGGTGAATGCATCATTTAATGTTGATAACATGGCACTGACTTAGTCTTTTAGTCCTTCTGTTCCCATCTATAGCATTACACTGATAAACAGCATAACAAATGTTCATGCCACATACTGCATTAGCTTTGACGGCTCTTTTTGTCCGCTGGCTTTTTCAGTCTGTTTGTTTTATTTGGTTAATACACATGCTTAAATCAAACATACATCAGACATATTTTGATCCCGGTACTCATGGACCTGAAGTTCATCTTTACTTACAGTTTGATAATCTGCTTTTGACAGCAAAAGATGCTCATTAAAATTAATTGATTACAAAAATTGATTACATGATAATTTTAATGCAGATTACCAGGATACACAGGTGTGGGGTTAAAATCTTCCAGCTCAATGCCCTCATAAGCTTAACTGCTCAAAGTTTTATGGACACAAGTCATAAAGTTTTACTGCCTCTAATTGTGTGCTGATCTGTCAGAGCAAACATCATAAATGCTCTCCTTGTGATGTCGCACTGCCTTCATAAATCCAAAAGTGTCTTCAGCATGGTAAAAAAATATGCGAAGCTTTACAGGATAATCCTTTCATTTACATCATTCCAGACATCACTTAAAAAAGGTTAATAGGTCTGAAGTTGTGGTTCTTATACTGTAAGTAGAAATGACCAAAACAGTGTAGCAAATGTTTTATCACACCTAAGTTAATGAAATTTGTGTTTGAACATAAGTCTGCATTGAGATTGTGTGGTGGATGCGCCTCAGTTTTGTTTTTGCATGAGGTAGCAGAGATAATGGCGTGACTGGGAAAAGCAGGAGTCCAAACCACAAACTGTTATTCCAGCTGTAAATGTCCCAGCAGCCTGGGAAAGCAATGCCGAGGGTTGTTTTCAGTGTGTATTAGAGGTCTGCAAAAAAACTCTGACTTGTTGTGTGTGACACATGATGCTTAAGATTATTTTTCCATGGCACTTTTTAGTTCCACATTTTTTTAGTGCAATGCTTCCTTCAGGAATTCTTCTTCTTTTTTTTAGCTCCTTTTACACTGTCAGCTTTTTTAAAACAGCTCTTATTTGTTTTGTAATGTTGATGAAGGCGTGTGGTTGCTGGATAATTTGTAGACAGTCTGTGGCTGCATCAAATCTATGGAGGACACAAAGAGAAGGCAAAGATGTAAAAAAACAACAACAACAACAAACAAGCAATGTTCGCACCATAAGCAAGACTTACGTTCTGCACAGAGAAGCAGGAAAATGTTTATGTCACACACTTGCGGGCATACATACAAACACACAAACATCGGAGATGCTGTGAGAAGAGGTTGACAGTGGACTGTGTGTACAGCTGAGACTACTGAGAAAGGTTAAAGGTTTGTGGTTACTGACGTCACAGATGGGGAAAAAGGGTGTGACATTTAGCCCTTGCTTTCATTTCAAAACTTTGACTGGATTACACTGAATTAAATTTAATGAATTAATTTTAATTTATCCATTGGGGAGCACAACCTCGTGCACAATAGGTTAAATCAACACCGTTCCAAAACAACAGCAACTTCTTTTTAGAGCTGTTTTATCAGATAACATTAAGATAAACTTGAGTAGCTTATTACTGGTATATTCATTTCCTTTATTTGAGCTGTAATTGTTTTTTTTAATTGACTTAAACTTGAACGTTTATGCACATGACAGGTGAGATATTGGGTGTGAAGCCCCAAATCTAAAAATCTGCAACGTGCTTGAGCTACTTAAAATATGCATTAAACAGAGCTAAGATGACTCTGGACACTGCCTTCTGTAAAATGAGTTGGGGTGGTGCCTACCGAAGTAATTATAACTGGACGGTCTGGGGTCCATGCATAAAAACAAGGCACTGCACTCAGTGGACCTTTGCAGCTACATAATGGATTAGACATTTAATTGCATTTGTAAATTGAAAGCCCGTACAGGAAAAAGGGGTTAGATTGAACAGATTAGCTTCCCAGATATCTGAACATGCTGCACAATTTATGAGACAAGCAAAATCCAGTTGACCAATATTTTATATTTAAGGCAATTTTAAGACAAATGTTTGATTGTGAGCACCAAAAATGTAAACACACATTTATAAAGTTAATTTGGAGGAAAATAATGGATTTCTGGGATATAGGCCATGAAACAACGAACTATGAAAAACCATGAAAAACAACATTATAACTCAAAGAGATATTGATTTAGGTTTTTGGCAATCAAACAAACAAGAAAACAAATGTTTATTGATCATATAATATAATAATCATAAATTTATGAGCAGCGTTTATTCGTAGAATTTGTCAAAAACCTAACAAACTCTGTCATATTTTCACATCAGACAAAAAAGATGGATAATTAAATCCTGTATTGAAAAATGGAGGGGAATTTATCTTGATAATGCCTACATAATTTACAATAAAAACAACCTACGTGTGACAGAAAGTGTGGTGAAAAACAGAACAGGATAAGTCGGCTCCACAGCGCCCCCCCTACATCAAGTGTTTACATTGCTCTGGCGTGCAGGCGGACGTGCATGCACAGATCCGGCGCATGCGCAATTCATTGTTTTGACTGAAAATGCCGTCGGTTTCGAAAACGGCGGCCAATGCGTCCCCTCAAACCGAGAAACCTACCCACTATACGTGAGTAAAGCTTCTGCAGAGAAACAACATCGTAGCCGGTTGCCGAAAATATGACGTGCACACGCAGCTACGGGCGTTTACAATGTGTGCATTCCTCAACTCTTGTGCGTGTGTTAAAACATGGTGCTTTTCCTGGCTTTGTGACTACCTAACGTTACATAGCAAACAGCGACTGAACGATAAACACATCAGCCTCAGTGTGGGAAACTCGATATTCTTTACCGATTTACTGATAAGCCAGTTATTAATGGTATCGTGTGGGTTGGTTTTATAGAGTTTAAACGTTGCTTTGAATAATTGTTTGAATGTAATGCCGTCAACTGGCTCTGCTAAACGATTAGCCACTATCCAGTCTGCTTGTAAATAGCACGGCCTTATTTTGAGTTCCCCCTTGCTACGCACATTTATACACGTACGCTCACTGACTTTCAACAAGTGTTACGTCGAAAAGTGACGTACTTCGCTCTGTGAATATCGAGCTGTGAGCGTTAGTGACCCAAAATATACCAGCAGCAAAACACGACACCTTAATGTATCACAACTTTCTCCGTTCATTTAACTTATGTCCTCGTTAAAAGTTATTTGAAAACCCGGTGTCTTCACTCAGTGTTCTCGTTTTTCTTCGTTGTTTTAGATACTTGAAGGAGTTCAGGACCGAGCAGTGCCCGTTGTTCCTCCAGCACAAGTGTACGCAGCACAGACCCTTTACGTGCTTTCATTGGCATTTTCTCAACCAGCGGCGGAGGCGACCCATAAGGAGAAGAGACGGGACTTTTAACTACAGCCCCGACGTTTACTGCACGAAATACGACGAGACAACAGGCATCTGCCCCGATGGAGATGAGTAAGTCCTTGTCTTAGCCGCTGACATCCTCATCCAGTCAGTGTGTCATGATGCAGCTGCAGAGCTGCTGACTAATGTTTTGTTGACATGTTGTGAATGAGGACCTCTGTAGCTCAGTGACACCGATTGTGAACTTGAATGCCACAAATATCACAAACACAACTAAAAGCTCAGTTCATCAAGAAATGTGATGTTCTATTATCTTGTCTGTGGCTGCACTTAAATAGATTGTGTATGTGGTGTGTCGTCATTGTGAACACCTTTTGTGATGTGGCCTTGGTTGAGGTATGCAGTGTTTATTGCTTCCTAAAGTATTTCACTGAATGAAACAAACTGCCCTGTCATACTGACAGAGGAGGGACTGTGGGCTAACTGTAGCATGTGTTTTGATTGTGCATGTTGGGGAATGTTCTTGCAGATTAATATAAAGTAACTTGTGTCGTGAATAATGCATATTGTTAACGACTGTTTGCTGTTAGAACATGAGCGTTTTAAATCATTAAGCATTGTGTGCTTTTGTTTGGTTGTGACACATTTCTAATCCTGTGGAGAATGATTAAGTGTGCATCATGAAGACAAATGTTATGTCCCAGTTTCTTTGTTGACAGTGGAAGAGGCTGTTTGTTCTTTAATTCCTCAATCGGAAGTGGTTCACTTTTTTTCCCGCCTCAATCTTAAAAAGTCTGACTTTACAGGCACACTAAGGCCTTTTTTCTTCTTGCATGGTCTTCTCTTTGTGGTGCACACACACACACACACACGCACGCACACACACACACACACACACATTTGTGTTTGAACTTGTCCTTTATGTGGTTAAGCCACACACAGGACTGACATATTTTACCTCTGCACCCGCCAGCTTTTAATGAGTGATGCAGTTATTTTTTGCCACTCACCCCATGTGATCTTTAGCATCAGTCATCCGGCAATCATTTACTGAATGTCTGTTCTCCGTACCGCCCCTGAATCAAGATATCAGTTTGTTTGTGTGATTCTTTTAAGTGACAAAAGAAGCTCAATAATTGGCAACAGTGTCGGTTGTCGTCCTTAATCAAAGGGGGAGAAACCTTTTGATTCAGGCGTACGGCTTTAAAGAGTCCATATTTTTCGTTCACATTAAACTGTGTAGTCACACAGAAAACTAGATTAGAGCGATCCTAAAAGGAGGCGGCGTATGAAGACTGCAGCGTCTCTTTCTGACTCAGAAATGCCACAGCATTTAATTGAGCCCTACATAGAACTAAAAAAAAAAAGAAAAAATCTCATTATTATATCAGTCGAAATTGAACGACTGTAATCCTTACAGTACCTCCTCTGCCAATTGCTGCTATTTTTGTACGACCTTATGTGTTGCTATAGCAACTGTTGCTACTCAAGACGGGGGGGGGTGTCTTTTACAGCAGATTATTGGCCATACATTTGTCGGGGCGTTGCTTGTGGTGTCGGCCCAGGATTCAAAGCGGCACATTATTAATGAATGCGAACGTGTGCAGCTGCAGGATTCTGTACTTTCATCAGTAATCTTTATGCTTTTATAATGATGTTTGTGGATTAATGATTTACACTGACTCATGCTCACTACCGCCACCAAATACAAAACACACTGCTTCAATTGGCATTTTAAAGATGTATCTTGCAATTTTATCCTGAACCCTCAAAGAAGATCAGACAATTTAAAACATATTATCTTTATCCTTTTATTTGTTTGTATTTGATATTTAGAGGTTTTATTTTGATAGGTTTAGGCTTGTTCTGTATTCTCATGATAGTGAGACTTAGATCAACTGATGGAATGTTCAACCGTTGTGCACTCTCTTCCTCAGCTGCCCTTATTTACACCGGACCACTGGTGACACGGAGCGCAAGTACCATCTCCGCTACTACAAGACCGGCACTTGTATCCATGAGACCGATGCTCGAGGGCATTGTGTGAAGAATGGCCTCCACTGTGCTTTTGCTCACGGGCCACATGATCTCCGACCTCCAGTCTATGATATCAGGTGACGTGCAAAGCAAATAGTGGACTCTCGTTTTCCCTGCCAAGTTTTTCAACTCACAAGACTCACAAAGGCGCGTAAAACAGCAAATATAGACTGAGTGTCAAGCAGAATGCCTTTATCGGAGGGCTTTAATCCAGAAGTAGTTCCACAGGTTGGTTTGTAACTTGATTTGAAGTGCTCGCTTCAAAATATGAAAACATCACAAACTGGTACCAGATGAATATTTCTACTTTGGAGCTCTGTGCTGCTGTAAAGCCTGAAGCCTGGGTGAAATCAGATGACTCTAGATAGTAGAAAGAAGTGACATTAAAGGAGCGATGCGTAATATATCTACTGAATTTCATTGTAAAGTGACCTTACGGTGTCATCGGCCTTTAAAAAAAAAAACCCTCTGACAACAATACAGCCTTCGCTAAGTCCTCCTTCAGAGGGTAACACGTGCAGTATTTGTTTTCTTCACAGGGAGATTCAAGCACAAGAGGCTCTTCAAAATGGACAGTTGGGATCTGGGGAGGGCATTCCTGATCTGCAGCCCGGCGTATTAGCCAGCCAAGCTATGATTGAGAAAACTCTCACAGAAGACCCCCGGTGGCAAGGTGAGTTCCTCCCACCCCACAGTGCTATTGTGCTCATCTAGTGCAAAAGAACACGTCTCAAATGACTCTGCATTTGTTTGTTTTTTTTGCAGACACCAACTTTGTTTTAGCCAACTATAAAACAGAGCAGTGCACCAAGCCGCCACGACTATGCAGACAGGGCTACGCATGCCCCCACTACCACAACAGCAGAGATCGGAGGCGAAATCCAAGGAAGTTCAAATACAGGTAAGGTTTGACCTGACACAAAATCAGGAAGTCGGTGTGATGGCGGCGAGTTAAAGGTTGTTGCCTTTTGTGAATGCAGGTCCACTCCCTGTCCTAATGTGAAACACGGGGACGAATGGGGCGAGCCCTCAAAGTGTGACAGTGGAGACAGTTGCCAGTATTGTCACTCGCGCACCGAACAGCAATTTCACCCAGAGGTGAGGAAGTCTTGTTGTTGTATTTGTACAACAACAGCCTCAGTAACTGTAATATGAAATACTCTAAGTTTCTTTATACTGTGTACCACCGCTGACAGTCACAATACTGATCTCTTTTAGATCTACAAATCTACCAAATGCAATGACATGCGACAAACTGGATACTGTCCCAGAGGGCCGTTTTGTGCGTTTGCACATGTAGAAAGTAAGTGAAAGTTTTATTTGAATGTCCTCTCTCTGTGCTTAAGAGGTAGAGTTGAGATGTTTTCCAGTTTTTTTTTTTCTTTTCGGATTCAATATCTCATAACCACACTTGTGCCCGTGTCCATTTATGGGATTTGTTTTCCTGCTGGTAACTTCTTTATCTTCACAAAACCAACACAGCTCAGTGTTTTCAGTGCTAAGCATCCTAAGCACGTAAATGCTCCCATGGCATTTCAGCCCCACGCAAATAGTTCAACTTGTATGACGCACCAATGTCACTTCTCCCCCTCTGACCAATCAAAACCAAGAAGGGGCACAACTTCTGAGTTCAACTCTTGTTACCACCAATGACAGACGAGTAAAGTATCCTTTTTCCTAGCATGGTTTATCTCTTTCCCCCAGACTTATTTCTTTTTCCAGGAAACAATTTAGGATGCCCAGAGAACCCACCTAACTCAAAGTTATCAAGGGTTGTGTTAAAGACAACTCTTGTAGCCTAGCAACAAGAAGAACCTGTGGGAAGCAGTCTGAATCTGAGTGCCAGCTAAAGCCGTGAGAGGACACGGGTGCTCACTGTTCAGCTTTAATGAAAACATTTATACTGTAAACATCCTGATTGATCTAAACCGGTTGATGTCCGCAGGTGTTTGTCGATCTCTTTTTTGTGTGTGTGTGTGCTCTCTTTCTAAAGACCGGATTTGAATGTTTATGCTTTCAGGAATTCCCTCTACAGAAGAGACCATGAGCTCATTGCTAACAGTGATACAGTCCAGTTCACAGTCCCAGCTGGGCTCTCAGCAGTATTCAGAGTGTCCAGTCAGCGAGTGGAACAGTGGAGGCAACTCCACCAACAATGCAACCAGTAGCAACGGACAAGTAGGAAGTGTAGGTTTCTTAAGTTCATCAGGCATTCAGATGTTCGGTGCTTTACCTTAGCAGATGCATATCTACTGTATGTCATTTTTCAGCTATCATCACATATGTTAGTGATTTGCTCTTTTTTTTTAAAGTTCAATCATGTTTTTTCTTCTTTGTTTTGTCATTGTTACTATTTCCTTTGCCTATTTAACGTTTCATGACTACGTCATTTTTAAAGAATGGAGGCTTTCTTTGTCATTTCCCAGACCATCATTAAGATCACATGCACCTCTCTTTCTCAGGTTTCATGTTCTAATAGCTCAACTGTAACGTCAAGCTCAGGAAGCGACAGTTTGTTATCCACAGTTGGCTCCATCTGCAGGCCCAAATCCTTAACTAACAGTAGTTTATGTTCAGAGTCCACCACTTCCAGTGCCTCATCTCTGACGTCTAACTATCCTAGAGCTCCGGGCTTTGAACGTGAGGATCAGGTACTGCTCTGCTTAGCTTTGATTTAAAAAGTAAAATATGACACATAGACAACTGAGGCATCAGTGGATCACTGTCATTTTTTTTTTTTTTTTGATTCATGGTTTTGTTGATTTGTCACTCATTATTTGCCACACCGTTTTTATTTGATCACTTCAAGCTACTTTTTTTTCTATCAATCATTCCTACAGCTACTAGTGGCAGGGCGGGTTGGGGGTCAAATTAAAGGTCACGTATTATGCTAAATACACTTAACCATGTTTTTTCGAACATTATGTGTCCCTTACTCCCTTACAAACACGTCCATGATGAGAAAAATCCATCATCTCCTACGTGTTTTTGCTCCAAAATCTGAGCTGAAATGGGCCGTTCAGGGATTTTCCCTTTGTGACATCACAAAAGGCAGTAACCCCCGCCCAAGGTGGGCAACACTCCCACACGAGGTGTTTGTTCTGCCTCTCTGCGTCTGCCTTCTCGCTGTAAACACATTAGACATGGTGCAAGAAAGCCCGAACCACCCAAGCCCTTTTACAGGGGCGTGGTCAAACGCAGCTCATTTGTATTTAAAGCTACAGTCACAGAAACGGCTTGTTCAGAGCAGGGTTGATACAGAGGCGTTTATATGGCGCGATCGAATACAGGGTTTTTAGCTAGAAACTTAACAGAGAATTACTTTAAGTTGTTGAACAGGAGAATAATGTGTGACCTTTAAGAAATAAATGTGTCAAAAGTCCCAAAAAAAATGTCACAGTTAGCTCTGTAAGGGAAACTTAATGGTAATGAAGCGCACTGTCATCGAATCAGCTTTCTGGAAAATTATAGTTTTGTGATTGACGTTTTTTCTGTTATTTAACCATAATAGATAAAGAATAAGGGGCAGATGGATCAGAAATTGATGGACCAAGACAAACAGGTACTGCTTACTATATATTATATATTTTATATACATAATATATATTATATTTTATTATATTATATTTTATTATATATTATATATTTTTTTATTTAATTAAAACAGAAATCTAAACTGCACTTACATTAGGAATGAAATCAACCCCTCCTCTGTCCTTTTTTTTTTCCCCCCCAGATGCATAACACTGTATTCTCTGCGGTAAACCCTTTGGCATCAAGCTTTACCTCCAGTATAACATCCAGCTTGGCTTCAAGTATTGGCTCAGATAGCTCTTCACCCACCACCTTATCAACAATGAATGCAAAAGCCACTCCTTTCTACCCAGGGAGCACCACAGTGGAGTCTGTCATTGGTAACTGTATTTCAAGTTCACTGTTAACCTGTTCAGTATGTCGCCTCCGTCCTTTTGTTATTAAATGAGAGACGGATGTGTTTTTTTTCAGGTTCTGCTCTAGACCTCAACTTTAGTGACATCAACGTTGCATCTCTTGATAAGGAGCTAGAGGAGCAAGATAACTGTGTAGGATTGGCAAGTAAGTGGATGTTAGACTCAAAGTTCTTTGACGAGTTGATCATTAACCATCATCCTGTGCATATTAAAAACAATAATAATAATAACAACTCTGTCCCCCACAGGTCAAAGGGTGCTGGCCGGATCTGCTCCTGTTAACATTCCTGGCTCCTTGGCTCGGTCATCCTCTTTTAATTCCTCGTCGTCGCTCTCCACCTCCCCGCTCAGCTCCCTCTCCCAGTCTCTGTCGCAGTCCCTGCTGTCTGGGACGATATCGCAGCAAAATCAACCTTCAAATATGTTAACCAAGCAAGAGCACGGCCTCCTGGGAACAACCACCTCGTCTTCCCAGAACTCTTTGGGTAAGCTTACAGCGTCAGTGTTTTGTCTCCTTGTGGGCCGGAAAGCTTGTGAACACATATTTTAGTCTCTGTCTTCTGTGTCACTGACGCCTTTTAATGTTTGACTTCCTACATTTATACCCTGTTTATATGCGTCTTTGAGCATTTCCACATCCGCTGTATTCAGATAGATTCATGTTCACCCAGTTCTAGAAGCAGCTGCTAAGCTAACGGTGCAGCTAAAAAAAAAGCTACAAAACTTTCTTTAAAGACCATCAGTTGAGGAAACTGTCAAAGAGTTGATGAAGGAAGGTTGTGCAACAACTTATGCTCGGTCCTTTTCTCGCGTGCACCACACGCCTGCTGTAGGTTTGAATGGAGGAGCTTGCAGCATTTGGGACTTTGTAAGTGGCAGCTTTTCTCCGAGTCCATCGCCAGTTTTCAGCAGCCTAACCTCGGCAAGCGGCAGCGCTGATCTAGCCCGGCTTTTCAGAGAGCTGGACGAGGCCAAGAGAAAGATCAAACAGTGGGAGGAGGCCTGGCATCAGGTCAAACAGGTCCGTTTTATGAATGAATTCTCTCCTCAGTACATCGCTCACTGTAATCGTGTGTGTGTGTGCCACTGACCACTTTATTCCACCTTGTTCCAGGCCTGTGAGGCTTGCCAGAAGGAAGCTCACGAAGCGAAGGAACAGGCAAAAACGGCCGAGGCAGAGCGTCAGCTGGCCGAGCAGAAATGGGAGGAAACGGATCGCAAGTTGAAAGAGCTCCAAGGGGACTTTGACGCGCTTTGTCGCACGCCCGGAGCGCCTCTGCTACGTAGCTACGGAGAGCTGGAGCAGCTCCCCTTGTCAAAGCTTCACTCCATCCAGAGTCAGCTGCGTAATGACCTAGACCTTATAGACGGGGTAAGAAAGACTAGATCACATCCAGCATTTCACCAGTAGCATATACTGTACCTAGTTTTAGATTGAAGAAAAGAAAAGAGGTTTATCAGGCTATCATTCAGATCTACGCTTCATATCAAGCATGCATATCTGAACAAGTCTGCATGAACTGTGTGTCCCTAAAGCTGCAGCTGATACTCGTTCTTTTCTCCCCCAACAGGTAATATATACGCTTCAGTCAAAGAAATGTATAGTTTGCCAAAAGCATGATCGTTGCATTGTTCTGCAGCCTTGCCAACATTATGTACTATGTGAGAACTGTGCGCCTAGTAGAACAGAGTGTCCCTACTGTAGAACCAAATTATTGAAGTGGTGATGTAGAATTACTCGAGGTACTATTTAAACATTTAGCCCTTTGAAAAAAAAAAGCAACAAAAAAAACAACTACTAATAGATATTACATTTTCTAAAGAGCAGCGTCTGTTTCACACTGATTTAAAATGATTGAGATATTTTACTGACAGAACACATAGTATTTGGAATTAGACGTATGTACAGGAGATTCTCGTTTCTTTTCTCTGTTGTTTTTTTTTTTTTGCTCATTTTATGCGAGCGTGGCCTCGGGTCAACCAGGTAGCTGACTTTTTTTCTTTCTTTCTGCACAACAAGTCCATTCCAACTAGAATATGAAATGTTTGTATTTTTCAATCTTCAATCATGATTCCGCCAATTTCCACAACAGAGATTCACGATGTGTTCAAGCATCATCGTGAAACAAATCCGGAGTGAACGCATCATGCAGCGGTGCTTTCCCCCCCCCCCCAAAAAAAAAACTCCAAACTCCAAATCTACTTTAGGAACCTGTACAAATATTTCAGACAGCGAGTACAAAGTTTTGACTGTCACGTTGTAGTTCTTCCCCGCGTGTGTGACTGCACTTACAAAATAATACGGTCCCCTAAAATTCAAACTTCTTTGCTAAATAAAGGCACTTGAATTCCACCCAGAGCAGATGAGGTGAGTTCAACACAGTGTTCTCTGTGTTACTATGAAGGGAAGTCGTCGTGCGGCCCATTTACCTCCAAACAGAAACAATGAAACTACAAATATCCAAATAGGGATAAAAACGAATCTGACACAATTCCAGATGTGCAGCCACAATACCTAAACGCTAAAGCCGTTGTAGTTTGGGATCTGGATTTAAATGACCTCACCGTGAAAATGTAGTGGGTGCTGTGAGGTACCAATGACTGCCATTAAACCATCCTCTGGTGTTGATGCACATAAAATGAGTAAATGAGCTGAAACGGAGCAGTCCATGGGAATAAGAAAGGACACACGATGTTGCTGTGTTCCTTCTGAAGATTAGATGATTGCTTGCGCCCATCATTTCCTTCTTCTTAAAAAAACAAACGAAAAAAAGCAACCTGTGATGCATCAAATGAAACTTTCTGAAGAATTTGTATTTCTAACTAAAGCACTTTGTTGACCTGGGATTTTGTTAAAGGGTATATAGATATTTGCTTTGAGCTGCTTCGTAGGTATCTTTCTTTTGTTTTAGATTTATAAGTATTTGTTTTTTTTTCTATATAAGCTAATATCTGAAGCTTTTGTGTCTACTGTGAAACATCTTTAGAATATTTCCTAATTGTTCAATCACGGCATGGTTCTCCAGATTAAGATTTCATAGAAAAGTACTTCATAGTTTCTACTTTCATAGTTAGATTTATAACAATTCTAATCAAATAAGTGCTAACTCAAAATGCATTTGAAGGCATAACCAGCAGCTGTAATATCAGTGAAGGCACATGCGACATGTTCAGGCTGTTATTCAATCAGTTCCTTTTGTTTTCTAGAGATTTCTATAGCCTTGTCATTTAGAGAAGCATGTATTATATTTGCTTAAGGAAAAAAAAAAAAGAAAAAAGCCTGAACTGGTGATTTTTTTTTTTTTTTTTTTTTGTAGGAATCTAGCCTCTCGGCCTCGTCGAGAACATATCGGCCTCGACCTCTAAAGTGCCTTGCCTTAGTCGAGAAGGTCACGTGTAGAATCGTCCGAGCAAAAACAACAAGTTGAAGCTCGTGCACAGGTTTCATGTCTGTTCAACTTTGCCGAAGCGTTGACATGTTTATGACCATTTGTACATACATATAGATATCTAAATATTTGCCAGTATATTTGGCCCGATCCCATAAAGTAATTCTGCTGAAGATCGTTGTAAACAAACATTTGTCAGTGCCTGTGTGCAGACTTTAACCCCCCCCCCACCAGCCCACACACACTCTCTCTCACACACAGACACACACACACACACACACACCCCACATCCACTCATTCCTTGGTCGTGGTGCTCTTTGGTGCAGCTTCAGTCTTTAAGAATAGTTTTTTTCAATTTCATGTTTGGGAGTATGCAAACATAGGACAAATGAATTTGTATAGCAACATATAAAATGCTTTTTTTTTAATAAACATTTCAGTTAACATGAACACATCTGCAGTGAATGAAGAATTCCGTAGTTAACTCGTTAGTCCGATGTTGCGTCGGCGTTCGCATTTTTTTTGTTTGGCCTCGGTTCGCCGTCTCATCGGAAAGACCTTCTACTGTGTTTGAAAACTCTTTGCTTTCAACAAATGGATCGAATAATCACGTGTCTCCAGGTACACCTTTTTGCTACTTATCCAATATGGGGAAACGCATTGTTTACATTCACATACATGACAACTAAGCAACTCAGAGGAAAATCTCCAGAAAAATGATTCATGGTATTTTTAGCATTTTCTTGATTATAATACAGCATTAAAAGGCAGGCTACATCCTAATGGTATTGCATGTCATTGCGATATATAAAACCAGCTACAGAAAAAGGAAAAAAAAAAAAAAAGTTTGCACTGTGTCTCACTGCCAGAATATTTGTATTAAGTTATATTTAGTGTAAAGGCTAATAACTTCTGCAAGCTTCGCTGCTGCTGGGGAAAGGTATAATGTGGTTTCTTCTTAATGTTGCTGTTTGAAAGTCGTGATCCGATTTTAACAAAAATCACCTACTGCATCCAATTTGACTGATTTTATCGGATTGAATTCTTCATCTGTAAATCAACCTCACTTCTTTTGTATACCACTTAGAATGATGTCACAGGCCTGTACTGCTGTCATTGTCCCCTTTCTTTTTCTTTTCTTTTTTTTAAAAATTGAAGTTAAATGTATTTGTGTTGGCTCTCCCCCCGCCGCCCCTCCATACACTGGAGTACAGTGTAAAGTGCAGCTAATTTCACAGGATCCTTTTGGTATATTTAGTTTTTTTTGCCTGTGAAGCCAATTCAATGAATGATGTCTGGTGTGATAATCGAGAAAAAAACAAACAAAAAAAGCAAACCAAAGTGGTGTTCCTACAGTTTGTCCAAATAAATAAAAGTGTATTCTAAAGGGAAAAGTTGCCCTTGGAGAGAATTGAAAGAATCGCGATGGTGCAGGACTGATCAGCCTGCGCGTGTGAAGCAAGTGCATACAGTTAAAAATGGCAGCTCGGAGCAAAGTCCAAAAGCTTTGTTACTGGCTGGCCTGTCCAGTTTTTTCTTTTTTCTTTTTTTGGATAGAGTTTTGTTTTGATATTTTCCTTCAGTGGGACATACAGAATGTCCTCGAAGTGAGTAAACAGGACTATGCCAGTGGCTTTTTGCTCACATCATCAATGGACTAGAGCCCATTCTTTTTTGCAGTTTTACCAAAGACCTGTACCGTTGTTTTTTTGTTTTGTATTACATTTCATCCTTTTGTTTAAATTCAGTATATAGAGCTCAAAACGATTGAACAAGTAATCACCTAGTACCTTAACTAGTCATTGTTCACTAACAGTAATTAATGGCATCTTTTTCTTTTTTTTTCTATCTAAAGTTAGCGATCGTGAGTTAATAAACAAATGAACAAAAATGCATGGGTCAGATCCTTAAAAACAACAACAAAAAAAGAAGTGTATTTGTATATTTGATTTTGTGTTCAGTATACATTGACGTTTATGGCAGGTTTGTGCAATACTGGCGAGCACATGCTGACCTTAAGCGAGGAGTCAGTGTCGGTTTAAATGTCGTCTACAGTGAAGGATTGTCAAAGGTGATGACATCAGTGCTTCTGAAGTGGCCATAATAAACTTCACCACAGTAATCTCAATCACTCTGGAAACTGATGGTTATGCATTATATGCTGTTATGTTAGACCTATAGTGACTGTAAGGTGCTTTGTTTCTCACTTTTCATTTTTGTTTTTCTTTAAATGCCGGGGTCCAAATGAGTTGGGTTTTTTTTGTTTGTGTAAGATGACAGGGGACAGATAATGATTGTGACAAACATCAATGGCAGATACAGACATCCTTCAAACTTTCATTTGTTGTTGGCCCTTTAGTCGATCTATTGGTCTACTGGCCCAGATTTAAGGTGGGCTTTTTTTTTTTTTGACATTTGTAAGCACAGCTTGTATTTCTTAACATTTCAAATTGTTGCGTTTCGAAAACGGACCAATTACGCTCTCGAGTCAATCTGTGCCTTCAATCCATCATGATGATTGGTATCAAGAGAATTTGCCTCCAAAGCAGACAACAAAAATCTAATCAGCTAAATTCAAAATCAAAATTCCAGTGCCTTAAAGTGTTCTTATGGACCATGATGTGATGACTAAAATACCCGGGCCACTAAAGCAGAAAAGGGAGAAAAAAAAGAGACGGAGAGAGATGTGCAGCAATAGTCCCTGAAAGAGGAAGTAAAGGTTGGAGATGACTGATTATTGTCTGTGTCGGTCTGTATTTGCCATTCTATCCAGACAACAACAAAAAACAGCAATATTGAAATTCAATTTGTCATTTGGCACCAAAATCTTTTTTTTTTTTTTTTGTTTGGTTTTTTTTTGCAAGGAAAAAAAGCACCAAATGGGAAGCCTCTTTGTAAATGAACTGTAGTAAATGTATCATTATGCTCTGCATTGAAATAGTGGAATCTATTTTGCATTATTGTTAGTTGTTGTGTTGTCTTTCTGTTTTTAATATAATGAAAATGGAGCCTGAAGATTTATGCAATCTTTTACATGTATACGAGTATGATGATGATGATGATATATATAGAGCTGTTCAAATTAAGTACAAGGCGTGTCGTCTCGAGTTAATCAGCTGAATGTGGAGCCAGTCGTTCCATACACTTCAGAGACTCCCACTAGAAGATGTTCTTTTAACATTTTGAAGCCCTGAAATATTGAATGTATTGTTCTAAATTAGATATTCAATGAATAGGTCACTGGATATTATGGAGCGCAGTTAATTCATTATGATGTAGCTACAAGTTGTAAACTGCTATTCAATAAACATTTATTAGAACTGAAACGAATACAAGCTCTCAAGTTTCTATTTGTCAGCCTAACGTGGAGAAATGTGTTCTTCTCAGGGTCAGACGGGGATGAAATCTAGAATGTGTTCAGTCTGAGGAAAGTGCTTTTCATGAAGTGATCTACTGAATGTCAGTGAGTTTAGATATTTCTAGAAGACGACGCTGTATCAGTAAGTAGGACATTCTCTCCTGGTAAACATAGAACTGATTCTGTTGCTATATTGATTTTTTTTTCTCTCTCTCTCTGCGTTGTGAACACAAACTATTAGGTGAAAGTCTTAGAATTCTAGATGTTTTCTTTTTCTACATTCAGGATTGTGTACCACATCTGTTCTGTAGTGTATGAACTAGTTTGTTAACACTTGAGATACATTGTAACACTACAGTTATGCAATGGTTTACAGAGTTCGCAAAGTTATTTTTTATCATCTTGAGAATTAAAATAATTTTTTCATCTGATGTGTGTGGATACTCTTTGTCTTCAAACGCAACATGTGACGCTCTTAATGCTGCTCGTACCCGGACAAGATGGCGTCCCAAAAGGACGAGAGAGGAGGAATCTAAAACAAGTGAACGATTTAAATCTTTTTTGTTTTAATTACAGGCATAAAGAAAATGCTAATGGCTGCTGCTTTTTCTAGTAGGTGCTGAACCTTTTGGCACAATATGCTGAAAGCTCTCGGGAGACAAGGTGTCAAACAGGTAGCAGATCAGCTGCTCAGCCTGCAGGAGGAGAAACGGAAATCATTAGTATGGGTGATAATTGATAATCAACACATCTTAGCATGACAGTATACCTCGTTAGCCTAAAACACAAACAGAATGAATCCGTTAGGACTAATGAAAGAACTTAGAAGGAGTAACAACGTGTCATTTTCTCTGACCTCTTTCTCATTCTCTGGGTATATTATCATTCTGGCCACTTCATCCAGGTAAGCGCTCTCCTTGTTGATGCTCCTGCGACATAATACGCACAAAGGAGAAAAAAAATAGATTGACCTGTAAATATTATATGCATGCACATTAGTTTTGAGTTTTCTTTCTCTACCACACTTTTCAAGGCGCAGGTTCAATCGGGTCACGACATCCTCCCCTTGCAGAGCCAGGATGAGGCAGGGCGCCTTTTTAACTTGAGCCATCTCACACAAAAAAAAGAGAGAGCAGAGAACAATTAACAACTGATTGCTTTGTATTCTTGAGGATGTCAATTTTTTCCAATCAATGCAAAGGCTGCTTACCCTTTCATTTCCTCTTGATGACACCTGCAGTGTCTGGGTAATGTGTTTTTTCTGCTCACTATCCAGTACACTCATCCTCCCTGCCACCAGATAGCAGCCTGACCTCAGCAGCTGCCCGAGCAGCTCCAGCTGCTGGGAAGGCTTGTGGCTGAGGGGCGGAGCATCAAACGGGACCAGCAGACAGGTTGTCTGCCAGTGAGCTCTGTGTACCAGGGACCCTGGTGACAACAAACAAAGCAACACAGGACATTTGTTTTCTGTTTGGTTTACAAAGTCCATCTGGAACTGAGTCATAGACCAACATCCACTCTTGAGGAGTCCCTGCCAAAGTCACAAATGATTAAGTTATTGAAAGGGACCCATTCCACTTGTGCAACTCTTTTCAGAATGCTTGGAAAGGTGAGCACACTTGAGAATTTTATAGCAACAAAAATGCAATCTGAAAACAGGCCAAAGAAAAAAACAAAAAAAAACAAACAAACAGGTCGTCCAAACCTTCATTCGGTCTTGATTTCAGGGAAAGAGGAAGATGCACGCTGGAAACGGGCACCAGGGTGCATCTCCGTTCACGCTCCACAGACGCCACAGGGTCTGAGCACAAGCTGAATATCTGAAACAAGGAACCACAAATGCAGGATTTCTTTTAATAGATGAAAAGTGTGTTTCAGTGACACTAACTCCTGAAGGCGACAAGCAGACCTTCTGCCGTGCCGTCGTGCCGCTCTCAGTACAGCAGAGTCCTTCTGGAAAAAGCTTCTTCACATCCTGAATGGCTTCCTCACATGATCCAGAGCCTGTAACGTTGATGATGAACCATTTCAATGAAACAGTTAATCAACTTATTTTTATTTATACAATAAAGTGGCCTAACATTAATCAACCAATGAACACGCAGGAAAATCTTTAAAATGGCAGGCAGACAGGAAAATGTAATAGACAGTTGAAGTATCACCGCTAATGATAATTAGTAGTATTAGTAGTAATATTAGCAAAAAACAATAACAAAATGAAATTCAATGTGCACGTTTATTTTTTTGTTTGTTTAAAACCATCAAAATTCTGTCCTCAAATGTTAAACAGTGTTCAGGACAAATCACCTACCGTAGATTGGATTATACGAACGAGCTACGGCCGAGCACGTCATCCAATGAGATGAGTCTAAGTGGAGAATCACATCCAGCAGCCGCTTCACAGCATCCTCCCCCTCCAGACAGAGAGCCAATGAGGAGCCAGAGCACAGGTACTCCACCTGGGCCTCCATATCTGTCGCATCCTACGCAGAACACAACGACTACTCTAAGGAACAGTTTTTTTTTTTCATGTAGTTTTTTTTCAATTTAAAGTTTTCAGTTACATTTTGTGCAGGCACTATACAGGCTGCGGTGCTTTCTCCCAGTGTGAACACACGCAGGCCCACCACCCTGAGACCACTCTGCTGGAGTTTGTGGACCGTTTCAGCCAAAGCACGACACCAGGATCCGGGCTTGAACAGGCACACCGTGAGCTGCCTCTGTGGATCTAAACAGAAGAAAGAGTGTCTCTGGAGAATCTCTGGAATCTTCAACGACTGAAATGTTCAGGTATGAATCTCCAACACAAAAACGTTGGAAGACAACAACAACAAAAAAAAACATGTTCAAGATTCTTCCTGGTTGAGGTTTTACAAACCTTTGGTACTGCAGGATTGGGGAGAAACGCTCTGTGATTGTTTGCTTTGGTCTGCAGAGATTCAGTGAAAGAAATCAGAATCAGCTGTGATGGTCTTGAATACTCAATACCTGAGTTTTATGCGCCCCTCAACCGACCTACCAGGAGTCATCTCATGCTCAAAGAAGAAGACTGACGCTTGTCTCAAAGCTACCTCAGGTGTGGCTGACATCAGGACACTGTGGTTACCGGGGTAACCGTGTGGCAGATGCTTCTTTAGAGAAGAAAAGGCCTCCGCCCGGCTCAGGGCGCACACGAGGACAGGAGAGGACGTCAGAATGTCCACGCTGTCTTGACAGAGCGGCTCCCCCACCTCGTATGGAGTTAGCTCCTTTGCCTGATGTCGAGTCAACGCGGGCAGAAACTTCAGGCCAAGCAGCTCGAAACCTGCAAAGCAAACAAAAAACATTGTGTGTGTGTGTGTTTCTGTTTTGTTTGTGCCAACATGCGCCCACTGTTCTCCGAACGTCACCCACCTTTTGGCCCGGCTGCCAGCACTCTGTGTAGGAGGCTCAGGCCTTTGCTCATGTCCTTCCCACACAAGGACAAAATCACCACCTGCTCCGTGTCAGAGGTGGAGGAACACTTGTGACAGGACAGGATCACACGGGAAGGATCAGGCGAGGCCCACATGGGCTTCACTGAAACGGAAAATAAACACAAGAAGATTAAAAAAAAGGGGGGGGGGTATGTCGTTCCTCACAGTAAACAAACAAAAAGTGCTTACCGAATATACAGAACAGCTCCCTGCTGTAAGGTACAGTGTGGTAGCACAAGTCTGCTCCTACTGTGTCAACAGCACCCAGTCTGAGCTGTGGTACCTTCACTTCTCTCATTAGAGCTGAAACAAAACAGAAACCTCATTTGAAAAAAATTTTTAAAAAAAAGTGTGTACATGATATAGGAGTATTTATTCTGTGTACAAAATCTCTGATGCAATATGGACCTGCTGGTAAACTAATGCTGTGGTGCACTGCATTTTCTTTCCTCAGGATTAACAGCAGGCAGTAAGAGGGAAGCTCCTGTTCCTTCTGATGTAGGATCACACTGTGTGGAGCGCAGAAAACAAGGGCCTGGAGAGAAAAACACAAAATCTTTGCACTGTGATGACCCAGAAGTACTGAGACTAATCTCGGTTCTCTTTACTGGAAGAACTCCCTCACTTAGAAAGAAAGTCATTTGTAAGTAAAAAAAAAAAAAAAAAAGTCATTGTTCATTAGGATTTAATAAGTTCTCCTTCTTCTATTCTCCATTTTTCTCCTACCTGCTGATCGTTGAGTCCGAGCACATCCGCCCAATGACTCTGAAGCTGCAGCCTCTGCAGCCCCATGAGGCCGAACCCTCTGCGCTCACACACAGCCAGAACTTGGCCGTAGCAGCACGGAGGAACGACAGGCGACACCACGAGGAGTAAATCAGCTGAACAGGGTGAAAGAGAAGGGTTAGCAGCTCCACTCAAAGGAAAACATCTTTGATCCTGACTGAAAACAGAACTGTCCCTTCAGGCAGTGAAGATGAAAGTTACAGTGAGATGATGATAGTTTTGGGTCATGGTACCTTTGGTTGTAGCGCACAGAAAAGAGGGTGATGGGCTTGAATTAGACATACTGCCTTTGTCTCTGTTGTGTGCAGGCATGACTCTGAAAAATAAAGGAGAGGAAGAAGGAAGTTTTTTTTTTTTTTTTAACTTTTCTTTTTGGATAATGATTCAACAACTTTTAAAATTAAATACCAACCAAGACTTAGCATTTATTATTTATATTCTTAGTCAAATTTAGTTAAAAAGTGGAAAGAGTTGAGATTGAGAAATATATCATTCTTCCAAATGGTAGGTTGCATTTGTTTGAGATTCAACAACAAACCCCTTCAGATGCCCGTTGTGCTTCTGTGCTTTTTTTCCCGCAAGTCTCCCCGAAAACCAAAAGCACAGCTCTCTGTGGACCTCACTGGCCAGTTGAGTGGAGGACAGGAGAGGAGCTTCTTGACTCCCCCCCCAGCAGAGAGAGTTCAAAGAAGTGGACCTAAGTGGATTTAAGGAGCTGCTTAAATCTCTGAAAGCTGAGCGGGCATGAGGGCCTCGAACAGCCAGGGCGAGAAGAGGATGGCAGATCTCATCAATGCTCTGGAGAACTGGCTCAGCACCTATGAAGAGGGGGAGAGTTTAAAAAAAAACAAAAGCACTTGGTACAAGGTAAGCCAAGCCATCAGAATAACAAGGCAAGGAGAAGAGTTATTAATCATGTCCTACCAGCGCTGTCACTCTGTAACTTCTGTGCTGAGTAAAGGAGCCGCAGACCGCACACATCCAACCCAGAGTTGAGAACACGCTGGAGGGTGTAGTGTGTTAAGAGAGGATCCAGGAAGAAAGCTTTGCACCCCAGAGCAACTGACACCTAGAATAAATCAGTAGTTTTCCACTTCAGCATCACTTCGGGACTTCTTCTGTGTAGTACACCTCTGAGGGAGAACATGCTCACCTCTGTGTGCAGCTCCAGGTTGGAATCTATCCCATTACAAACATTCTCTTGAGATTCGACCGTCTGCCAGTGAAACCCCGGGCTTAGACCAAATGTCCTGTCTATGAGCTGCAACACACAGGGAGAGAACACAGTCAACATAATGCAACATCATCATGGTGTGCGCTTGAAATCCCATGCAGTGATATTATCTCACAAAAGGTGTCTTTCGCTTCGAGGAAGGGGAGATAAAAGAGTTTAAACGGGAAGAGGGCAGATGCGTGGGAGTGTAGTATTCTCGGTCCAGCAGGATTTGGAGCTGAGGCAGCCAGAGGGCAATAAGAGGGAGGGTGGTCTCAGAGAGGAACCTGCACACGTGGGTATAGAAAAGAGGGTGGACGTCTCTCTGCTTGTTCTAGAAAACAAACAAACAAAAAAAGAAAAAATGATGAACAAATATGAAGCCATGTAAGAGGTTAGAATATTTTTTTTTTTTTTTTTCATTTCAATTTCTATTCACATTTGGCGTATAACAGCGGCGAGCCACAGCTAACACATGCAAAGCCAGTCCATCCTCGGTCCACTGCTGCTGAAGTCCTGCCACCCAGAACGGGACCTTTGCACCAGCGTCACCCTCATCGGGACGCGGGCTTGGTCCGACCTAATACACATGGAAAAGGGATCCTTCAGTGGTGGTGAAGCAAAAAACTGAGCGTCAAAAAGGGAACGCACGAATAAAACGGGAAAGAGAAGCTCACCATAGACAGAAACCAGGCCACCAAAATGTTGTAGATGTGTGATTTGGTTGCAGCTGGAAACAGATGATCGCCATCTGCAACCACACCAGGACTGGAGAGGTTGACTATCAGTATCATACACACCTTACTTTTAATATCTGCTGGCAGTGTGCTGACTGGCTGTAGATGAGATGCTTCCTGAAAAACACAAGTTCCATCACTGTTTTTTTTTTTTTGGGGGGGGGGTTTGTAAATAAGAACCGTAATGTGAGTTGAACGTTTTCTTCTTTTCTTGCACTTACAGAATGATAAAGAGTATCAGTGTTTTCAGCAGCCGGCTGCCTCTGATCCACAGATGCAGTTGGACGATGTTTTTCCAGCTGCTTAAGAATGAAGTGGTGCTCATGTTCTAAAGTCTGCCCGATTTGTCGTCCCTGTTGGTCACTAACAAAAAATCACAGCTGTGGTTAAAACCTCTCATGTTTTATTATCGCGAACGTGTAAGAACGACTGCCGACAAATACAAACCTCTGATGCTTCCGTTTGTTCATTTTACTGCCATGATTTGTTTGTCTGCCACCCCGTTGTTTGTCTTCCCTCTGACTTTGCGGCTCACGACTTACGTTGAACTCAACAGGCTTCAGATTATCGTGCGGTTGCTCTGCTGCCTCACTTTGCACTGAATATGATGAATCTGGACACACCTTTTGATGGACACTCCAGTCGTTTTGTTTTTCCCTTCTTGTCCGCAGCAACATACTCTTGCCAGTCATGTCCCTTAAAACAGATAAGTACAAAATCAAACCTAAAAACAAAATGTACCATGCAAAAGCAGGACACGTGCTTCGAAAGTAAGATCTACTGTGTTTACCTGCCCCCTGCTTGTGATCCAGTATGCACTTCAAGATTCTTTGCAGGTGGTTCTTGGTGATTATTGTGCTTGGCTGGTGACTCAAACCCAGATGAAAGATTGTCTGATGGCTTCGGTTGTTTTATTAAAGGATCAAGGCTACGCAGGTCAATGAAAACAGTCGGACGTTCCAGCTGGCTCTGCTGACGCTCTGTTGATTTGCCCCGAGCCTCTTTCTGACTGCATGAAAATGTGGGAATTATTATCACCTCATAAATCGTTAACGGCACCTTCCATGTGATTTGTATTACCTCATTGGCTTTTGACTGTTCTCCGGCTGTGATGCAGACTGAGATGATGGAGTCCCCAGGAAAGCAACTAGTTTTTCCATTATCTTCTCTTGGCACTCATCCTTGTTCCTATCTGGAAGGAGGAGGGGAGAGTCGATTTGAAACTATAAAACAAGATGATACACTCGCTTTTATCTGCAAAAACATATTCATGTTTGGTCAAAAAAAAAAGATGTCTTTTATTTACTAACTTCCGTGTGTTTTGACAGGTTCAGCTGACTCGTATTGTTGAAGGGACAGCCCACCCTCTTTCAGATTCTGGAGCACATGGTCTAAATCAAACCGATCAAGCCTCTGAAATCAGTTGTACTCAATTAGAGCATATATGTGTTCACATTCCCCAGATTTCACCTCTCACCATTATTACAAACTCACCGCGAATGACAGAACAGGAAAACCCTTGTTCGATTTGATGCTGTCCACACTTTCTTCAAGAGAAGCGTCACATCTCTCTTCCTTCCACTCCGCAGTGGCTCCATCCCAAGCGTCTGCCTTCATGGTGAAATAGAGTAATTAGAACAAATAGGAGGGAGAAATGCCTGCCCTTACATCGGCTGTGATTCTTCATGACCCACAATTACATCAGCATGTTGTTTCGCCCTCTCTCTTGCACTCGCATCTTCTACTATTTCATCATAATCAAACTCCACAGGCTGGCTTAAAGTCTCTTTTGACCAGGATGTAAGTACTGCAGGCTTCAACAGCTTCAAACAAAGACAACACAAAGGTAGGCCTTTCAATTATCATAATGTCTTTCTCAGGCTCTTAACATTACCAATTTAGCATTGAACACTCTTGAGACTTTAATAAACTTACCTTAAAGTCATCATCCAATGAAAAACCGTTCAAGTCAGGAGGGACCTTCAGGGATAGACCAGCTGGTCTTTGATATAAAGTGACAATCTCTTCATTATCTGACTGTAATGTCAAAAGAACCATTATTTTTATTTTTTCATTCATGTTATTGATCTGTTCTGAATAATAATTATAAAAATGATAATGATAGAATACTTTTAGGTTGATAAACATACCGCAGAAGAATCCGAGTCAATGGTTGGAATAAGTGGTCTCACTCTCTCCAGAATTGATTCCCAACATGACGAATGATTTGAGTCCATTCTTACCCGTCAAGACTAAACCTTTGACTAAGAATTGTACTTGTTTTAATGTTTAATGTTACGCTTTTGTTTATGCTTCAGTTCAATACCTAAGGACCCCCTGTTACCCCTGGCAACGGAACGCTACTGATTTCAGGCACGTTTTTTTTTTTTTTTTTTTTTTTTTTCATATTTCAGGCACGTGTTGGCCTACTTCGCCAACAATGCTCCCTTCACGTGCTGTCGGATATATCGCCGCTAACTTTAACATGGGTCTCAAAAAGAGTTTTTTTTTTTTCTGTTTACACACTTGGTCATTTCTGCTCTTACTATTCCAAAGAGAGAAAAATAAGAAGACACTCAAAGTACGTTTAGCTCAGTTGTCTGCACAAGTGTGCCTGTGAACTGTCTAAATAAATACCGAATACGGCTGTATTATGTTCAATGAAAACTTGTGCAAAGTAAGTTACAAGCTGCAGTAGTTAAATGTTGTTTCGTTCGACCACTACAAATCTTGACAGTTAAAGACACATTGCTTCCAAAAAGGTGTATTTCCATGTTTGAAATGGAACATTATATATATATATATATATATATATATATGATATTTATTTGTATGACATGAGAAGATATTCCCTGTTGCCTAATTGTGCCAGTGCATGTTAAATCTTTACACACACAAATGATTAACCATCAGGTATTGCTTTATATTTTATCTGCCACTTTAAAAAAAGGGAAGTGACATTTTATTTTAGTGGATACATGAATATTTCACTTAATTTTTTTTTTAATTTTTTTTTTTACAATCACTTAATGTCCTCTGTACCGGCTGAAAAATATTTTGGAATGTTTTCCCTAATGGTTGGGTTGATTCTGGTCAATATAAACATGGCTCAGCTGCAGCTCTGTAGAGCTGAGCAGGATCATATGTGATGGTTTGTTCCAAGCATTTTTCAAATCTACTACATTCATTTAAAGTTCCACACTGTCTTTGTGAAAGATGTCTTCTTATCAAGTTCCTAATAACCCCATCCTGATTTTCTATAAACGCAAGCTAGTCATTTCTTAATCCCCAAAATCAATTTCAGTATTAGATATATAATTAAATCCCCTTTTTTACTCAGAGGTTATTATTATTTTATTATACAGTGTGTTGCATTTTACTAATAGACATTATGGCTCCATTGAGCTGAAGTAAAAAAGCAGAAAACTGCTTGGTTTGTTGTTTCTTTTATCATAAAATTATCATAGCATCGTTCAAATAACGGTGTAAACATTTCACATGAAATCCACAACATAAAAACTATTTTGTTTATAAAGTAAACATCAAGAAAAGAAACTTAACAAGTTTATTGCATTTACAGCTAAAAGTAAATTGAACATTACGTTTAAGTTGTTAAATCTATTACAAATAAACAAGATGTTCTCTTTGATACCAACTGATTCCTTACACATCTGAGCATGTTTGTCTAGCAGTTTTGGAAGTTTTCACTATCAATATCCCGCAGGTCCTGTCCAGCTAGATGGGGTGGGCTGGTGCATGTTATGTTGTTGTATATGGTGATAGTTGTGTCAGGTTCTTCACCCTCAGCGTGGGTCTCCACTTGCCGAGGTATCACCAAGGGATTCCTTAAGCTGTAGTTTCTGAGTGGGAGCGCACTGCAGTCACATCTCCATCGGTTTCCTGACAGCAAAAGCTTTTCCATGCCCTCGGAGAAATCGGGTACCATGCTTGTCAAAACATTAGCCCTCAGGTCCAGATAACGCATCCTTGGGAGGAGCTGTGTTGTGCCGTTCTGCATAAACTGTCGACATTCGTTGTTGGACAACAGCAAGTACTCCAAATTCTTGAGACCAGAGAAAGTATGGGGTGTTAGAACCTCTAACTTATTGAAACTCAAGTCCAATCCCAGTAGGCCCACTAGGTCCACAAAGCTTTGTCGTTCCACCACTGAGATGTTATTGTGCTGCAAAAAAAGTCTCCGTAGACCAGACAGTCCAGTGAAAGCTTCGGTTGTGATCCTTGTTAGGCAACCTCTGTCAAGATGTAGACTGTGGAGCTTTGACAGACCTTTGAAAACTTGATCTGGCAGACTGTGGAAGCAGCTTCCTGACAGGTTTATGACAGCAATGTGAGAGAGGCCTGTGAAACTACCCACTTGGGCCTCTTGCACTTGGTTGTGCTCCAGCTCTAAGACCTCCAGATGACCAAGCCCTTCAAAGATCCTTTCCCCTAGGGCTCGGATTCTGTTGTAGCTGAGCCTCAGCTCTTCTAGGTACTGCAGATCACGGAAAGTCCTGGGTCTAATTCCAGTGATGGAGTTGTTGGAAAGACGCAGGACATGAAGACTGTGCAGACCCATGAAGGTGTCTTCATGGAGAGACGTCAGTCGGTTGTTCATTAGATCCAGCCATCTTAGTGACTTCATGCCTACGAAGGCTCTGGGTACCACCGTCACAATCTGGTTCTGGGCAAGGTAGAGCTTCTGCAATTTAATCAGTTTAAGGAACACATTGGCTTTGATGACTCTGAGTTGATTCCCAGTCAGATCCAATTCTTTAAGCTCAACAAGATTCTGGAAAAGCTGAGGTTGTAAGTAAGCGAGTCTGTTCCCTGAAAGAACAAGCTCCCGAAGACCATGCAAGTCTTGGAAAACTGTCTCAGGTAGAACAGCGATTGAGTTCCAGCCAAGGTTGAGAAGCCACATATGTGAGAGTCCTGCAAACAGTCTCTCCTCAATACGAGCGAGCTGGTTGTTGTGCAGACTAATTGATGCAAGGTTAGGTGTATTTAGGAAGATTGTACCAGGTAACGTCCGCAGCCGATTTCGCTCAAGGTGAATATGCGCAAGTGACCTGAGCCCTTTGAAAGCCTGAGGGTCAATTGTCACCAGCTGACCGCTCTGAAGATTCAAAAAGTCCAGGTTAGTAAGATCCTTAAAAGATGATGCTGCAAGGGTGGTGAACAAGTTGCCATCCAGCCAGATTGAGTGACTGGATGTGGGCAGGTCGGATGGAACTTGCGTAAAGTTCCGAGCACTGCAGTACATGTTGAGCTCCAAACTGTAGTCGTCATGAAAACAGGTGCAGCCTTTAGAACATGGAATGGGTTCTTCTGTCACCCCAGCTGTGTCGGGGTCTGGCAACACCAGAGATGTTCCCAGCACCCACAATACCAACAGCACAATGGTGTGCATACCAGCTGTGTGAAGAATAACATAAAATACAAATGTCATATTTTTAAAAATTCAAAATACAGAACATGAATAAAAGGGCATGTAGTGATGGTCATGCAGTTTTATTGAGAAATTTTAGATTACTTACCGTTTTTCTGAGATGTCTTGATTTCAGGTAGACTGACAGGCTGTGAAAAACTGAATGACTGAACCTTGTGCAGTTTGTTTGTATGCTGAATGGAAAGCCTGCCAAGCCCCTCAAAGCTTTTTTTTTTTTTTTAAGCAAATGCACTCTGCACTTAACCCATGTCTGTCCCTCAGAACTCTCTTGCCTGTTTCCAGTCACTTTTTTTTTTTTAACTCAGAGTTGACTTTCTTTTGGTTTTAAACCAGTACCAGCTCTGTTCATTTCAATAAATGAAGTCGGTATCCTCATTTACAATATTGTCATACAGGCTGTCAATGGAGAACATACTTTATCCTTGATTAAAAATTGACCTTACATAGATAGGTCAACAAAAACTGAATGTGCAGTATGTACCTCAATCATGTTGAACATATTTTGCGTATCTTGTATTGACATTTTATTAAGGTATTCTTTGCAAGTGGCCTTTGGTGTTTACTGAGCCAGGGTCCTGTCACCGAGTGCACTTGCTGTAGATTTTAACTGATTGACAGTGGTTAAGAGATAAGAGGAACCCTGTGCACTAGATTGTTGACTGAATTTAAGACATTTGATTGCATCTTTTTATCATTTACTCAACATTTTATGAAAGTTGCCCATGACAATAAGATTACTTTCTACATCAAACTCAGAAATACACTTCCCATAAATTGTAAATTGCTTGCCAAGCCTCTTTTTTATATATATATATATATATATATATATATATATATATATTAAATCTACCCATAAGCACCATTTAAAAACTCCATAATTAATTCATAAAAACGTTCATATACAATGGCCATTACTGTTTCATTCACTTATTTGACAGAGCAACATGAGATCAGTTCCAGAGGACCATTCCGTAATCACATCTGTAATTGTAATGACTAACTTTCTGTTGACTCCTTTTCTGGGTATTTGGGTTCTTTTAGCCAACCATGAACTGGTCATGTTCTAAAGGACAACCAAATCCAGATAACAATGTTTGCTTGCACATGAATTTTATCGATCAACTTGCCAAGAGTGGATTCATTACACTTTTAAAAAAAATCTCCATTACTCTAAATATAATATCTCCTTAAAAGTGGTATCAGGTAAACTGGATAGTTAATGCACAGGTTACAAACAGTGGGCTTGCTTGTAAAATGCATTACATTTTAAATAATGGCATTTGGATTTAAAGTACTGACCTTTTTTTGAGATGTAGGATTCCATTCCAGTCCTGTTTAGCTTTAAATCTACAATCTATATTTTGAAAAATCAAAATTACATTTTGTTAGATTTACATGAGTAATAAGCAGTATTTCTCTAGTATCCTTTGTTTCCCTGTATCAGAATGTAGAATATTTTCTGATAACTTACATCTCCTTTTTAATATTGACTTTTAACGGCATGAGACATAACATGAAATAACCATTGTGTCCTCACTGACACCTTTGTAACAGTGTGTATATGTCACAAACCAAGGAAGCTTCATTTCACTAGTTATGTGGAACAATTCTGATCTCAACTGCAAACATTTTAACATCATGAGCTGATCGCCAAGGGAAATAATTTCTTTGTTGATAAATAAAAATAAAAATAAAAACTCAATGGTCTCCTCCTCCCAGTCATTTACATTGCTGTCCAGTTCATCAGTGTCCACTCTGCAGTCTTGGATTTTTCCTGCCACTAGAGAGTGCTGCTGGTCTTTTTTTTTTTTTAACAGGTTTGGGCCCAGCAGTTTTTTAGCTGTATGTGTGGATTCTTTGTTGTGCTCTCTTAGTTTGACGAAGTGCTAAATAGAGTATGACCAACAGAGGGATGCTCTGTATTGACATCATGCAACGACTTCAACCTTCAGTTAACACCAGAGCCACTAGAGTTCTTATTTTGTATTGCTATCAACAATTAAATGGTCGTGTAGTTATTATTGCATCATAAAATAAAATAGAATGTGTTGTTTGACAAACAGGGAAATACAAAATTACAGTTTTTAATTCTATACAAAAAAAATCAATCAATCCTAACACTGAGTGTTACCATAGTGAGCTATTTCTCCATAGTGTCTCCCCTTTCCAACACCTCTAATTGGCTCGTTCTCCGGCTCATTCCTCCAGGTTTGTCAGGTGCTGTGTGTCCCCTGAGTGTAGAAGAAGAGTCTTCATGGTTTTTGGGAGGGCCTGCTGCAGTGGCTGTGTACGTTTTTCTGACTGGGCTCCACCTCGCTTTCTGGAAGGACAAATCTGTCATATAATTCTGGACAGATTTTGTGCTTCGTCAGCAGTGGAGAACAGCCCTGACAGGCATGATGTCAATCTAAATTGGACGGATGCATGCTGATCAGTGTTGAAACCCATCATTTCGTGTCTCCTCTGCTATACCGCCGGCTAAGAAATGTCAAGGAACTCTTTTTTTTTTTTTTTACAAATTTGAAGGGTCCATTAAAACGTAAACAGTCAGTTAAATATTTGTCTTGATGTGTCTCTACAAGTCTTGTAGTACATCTCTTATTATTTCTTATTATTATTTATTGATAGAATGTTTGATTATTGCCTTTGTTCAACCTTTTGTCAAGTCCATGACATATCCATCTTAAGCTGATCTTTATGTTTATTGAGGACAACGAATCTGATAGGTGGGTTAAACACTTAGCATAAATAAATAATGTATATACCCTCAGTTGGAAAAATAATATCTTAACATGCCATCTGCCCAAGGAAATCATTTTTGAATTTATACCCAAACCACAAAGTATTTTTTATTTTTTTTTGTCATGGATCTACTTCCATACAAAACTGACTCAAATAATTGAGATAATGCAGAGACACAGAGGTTCAACTTAGTCATTTAGCCTTTAAAACGTAGGATTTTGACTCATGAATGCCCTTTGTTTTGAGACTGCTATCAAAGTAATTACACTCAATTCACAGTCAGCGCTGATTCTTCTGTTTCTTCTTCACATAATTAAAGGGAGACCTCTCCAGCTTCCCCCCAATATTTTCTCGCTTCTCAAACATAAAGTTTTTATTTCATGGTGAATAGCAGCAGGCTCAGTCAACAATGACATCCACTGGCAGATTGTTGGGCCATTATCCCTTCACTGAGCGAAGAGAAACATATCTTATTTGAGATGACAGCTTAAAACATGCTTGTTCAGTGGCCCTGCACACAGTCACAGCGAGGTGTCGGTGGTTCAGCAGTGCTCTAAACCCTGGTGCTACCTCAAACCCTTTGACAGACAAAGACCCTCGACACCCCTGCGCAGTCTATTAATAACACTCGAAGCTCACAGATAACTCGCTGCTCTCGAGGAGGAGAGATAATCCATTGCAGCATCTCGACATGTGGAAGGTGCCGGAACTCAGACTCTGATTCTCAATTGATTGTTACCACTGTGACTAGAACAAATCATTGAAGCTGATGACCCCATTAAGCTGTTTGATTATTTTCTTTTGGATGACTGAAGACGACTGCTGTCAATTCCTGTTTGGTCCATACATTTAAAATATGACCTGTCACTACTAATTTTCAGAAAACACCCGAAACAGGTTTGCTTGTTGTATATTTTAACAGAATCAGATTTTTTGGCAAATACATTTATACAGTGTAAGGAATTTGTCTTGGTGTATGGGTGCTAAACAATGAACAAAGAAATAAAGCAGAACTAGCAAGAGCGTAAATAATAAAATATAAGACACAATTAAAAGTATATAAAAAATAATTTGAAGATGTAAAAAATAATAAAAAAAAACCCAATGTACAAGAGGTCCCATGTAGGAGCTGTGCATTTGACAATGAGAACAAATTTATAGTGTCTATACATCTACTCAGTGCATGTAAAGAAAACGAGTTTGAAGTTGAATGAACGTTTATGTAACACATAAAGAAACAGTTCTAGCCTTCACATTTCTGTCTGTGCGACTGGTGAGAGACTGTTTTATGTGCAGGGAGGGGAGGAGCAGGGACATTGATCATGAGGCTGACATCTGAAGGGAAGAAACTGTTCTTGTGGCAAGAGGTTTTTGGTCCTGATGGACCGCAGCCTCTTACCAGAGGGGAGAGTCTCAAACAGTCCATGTGCAGGGTGAGAAGGGTCGGCTACAATCTTACCTGCATGCCTCCAGGTCCTGGAGGTGTACAGGTCGTGGAGTGATGGTAGATTGCAGCCGATCACCTTCTCTGCAGAGCGGATGACGCTGCAGCCTGCACTTCTCCTTTGCTGTGGCTGCAGCGTACCAGACTGTGATGGAGGAGGAGAGGATGCACTCGATGATGGCAGTGAAGAAATGCACCATCATGGTCTTTGGCAGGTTGACTTTCATCTGCTCTTCTTTCTTGATGGTTCAGCTCCCACAAGTCCACAACCATCTCCACTGCATTCAGAGCGTTAACTGGGAGTTGTCGCTGCACCAAGGTCACTAGAGGGTCAGCCTCCCACCTTTAGGCGCACTCATCCCCACCAGAGCTGAGTCCAATAGGGGTGGTGTCGTCTGTGAGTTTGAGGAGCTTGACTGACAGGTGACTGGAGATGCAGCTGTACAGGGAGAAGAGCAGAGGAGAAAGAATGCAGCTTTGAGGGGAGCCAGTGCTGATGCTCTTCCTGTCCAAGACATACTTCTCCAGCTTCACCTGCTGTCTCCTGTCAGACTGCAAGTCTGTGATCCACCCGCAGGTGGAGTCAGCTGGGAGACCTTGTCCTGGAGCAGGGCATGTTGACATAATACATCAAAAGGTCTTTACAATGCAGTGTTTATATAATGACAATCCCGTTTCTTAACATTTAAACCAGGGGAATCATCTTTTTGCAGTCCAGAGGGAGGAAATGGAAGGGGCTGTGGCTCAGTTGGTAGAATCGGTCCTCTCATAACCAGAACATCAGGGAGTGGCGTTCCATCCCTAGCTGCTGCAGCCACGTGTCTTTGGGCAACACACTTAACCCCAAGTTGCTCCCACTGCTTCGTCTGCAGCTGGCTACGTATATGTTTGAATAATTACTTTACACAGCGACATCTGCCATCAAAGTGTAAACAGGCAGATGTGTCCTGAGTCCATTTTCATGAAACATTTGAACATTTAAGGAATCCTTAACACGATTCCTGTTTCTATTATATCTTCACTGGTTATTCAGCACATAAACTGTTGCTTTAGTCTTATATTTCTGACGTGTTGCATCATGTTGATGCTTTCCTGTTATGTGCCTTCTTTAGCCCCTCTGTAGCTCATACAAAGTATTGCCTGTTCATCTAAACACCATGTCAACCGTATTTCAGAACAACTTGGTTAAATAAAGTTAGAAGTCCCAGAAATCCTAATTAATTACTGCCGAGTGTTGTAAACGACTGAAACTGTCAATATCTTGGCTTTCAGAAAAAAACAAAACCATTTTTTTCTAATTAAACACTTTAATTTTGTCTCTGTATCCGCCTGTCCTGTGAAGGTTCCCCAGCGGATTTCTTGCGTGGATAAAGCGTCTCACTTCGACGAAGAACCTTGAGCACACAAGTATAATGTCAGCGTTTGAGGTGTGAAAGAAGACGGGTAAGAGGAACTTCATACATTTCCCAAACGCAACAAACTGTGTCTGACATAGCTGCCAGGTTTTGAATCATAGAGGAGGCATGGACCCATTGAAAGCAGCTGATGAAACCAAGGAGAAAACATTTCTAGCCTCTTTCATGTTTTTCATTTTGTTTGTTCATTTAATGAGACCATCTTTTATTTGAAAGCACATTTTATGGTTTGTTTATGTATCATTTTTAACCTGGACTTTTCATTTCTTTTTTTTAAACTGTTGTGTCAGGACATAAAAAAAATCATTTTAGGAGGTTGACTCAGAAAAGGGCTGATAAATGCAAGGCTACATTCTCATGTTGTGATCCTTTTCTTTTGCCATACTGTGCAAAGAACTTCTCCTTCTTTTCATAAGCCCTGCACGTCTGTCTGAATTCCACTTTCAAGGCTGAGCATTTCAGTTCCCTGTACAGCTGTGTCCAGGAGAAAAGTGATCCACTATAGCAGGCCAGGTATGTTACATCTTCATATCTAAGCCAAGCAGGACATGCATATAGACACGACTAGACTCAGTAGAGGCGGATTCAACCTTCTGTTTCTACATTGTGTAAAATGAAGTGTCAAGCACCTCTCCTTCTTTTGGCCATGATGCTGAAGTTTGAAACGCATGGTTCGAAGAAGAGCAAATCCCAGACGCCGAATTTAACCTCGCTTCTGCACATCAACTTCACAAAACAACGGTGAAATAGTGACCTTCAAAGGGTTTGTCAGTATTTCACATCATCTTCTTTCCCCCTTGGGTGGAAAGTGTGAGTTGTGTCTGGTCGATTTTCATATCCTCATATCAGTCTGATGCAGAGATGATGAAGACGATTATACAAGCATACTGGTTGAACTAAAGCGTGAGAATCACACAGTGTCTGTATCCTTCAGGTGATCCTCAAGACTTCTTTACATTCCATGTTTTCTGGAAAACTTCATATATTTCACAGTAGTCATCTCCTCGGTACACAGCAGTTCCTACACCTCTGTTTTCATAGTCCATGGGGGGTCAGGGAATCCCTCTGATGGGGTTTCAGCATGGTTTGAATAGCTGTGTCAAATATTAGCTGTGACAAAGGCATTACTGATAAACATCATATTTTCTCAACCCTTGTAGAGATTTCTGATAATCTTTATACTGTACGTCTTATGACTGTCTCACTGCTCATGATTGTTTTATACTGAAACAAAACGAAAGCAAATCACAGGATGGTCTCTTCTTTGGTTGCCAACAGACTGTCCACCTTGCACTGTATGCTTGTCACATCATACCCTTGACGGTTCTTGTCCATATAGTCATGTTCATAGAAAGAGTTATCTATGCATAGAAATATCTTTTATTTCAGTTAAATGCATAAAAATCTATGCAGATTCTTGAAAATGCACGTTTACCATCAAGTGACATCTCAACCGTTTGGTAGAGGTCAATATTTCAAAAACTGTGGGGTCTGTTCAAAAATGTTTTTTTGATTGTTGTTATTAGTGCCCAAAGGAAATGAAAAATATGAAGACATTTCTTTTCATTGCTTGGTTCTTGGTGAGGACTTTAAAGGGTTAAAGTGACCTCAGGAATGACTCACGACGTTTTAAAGGTTTTATAGTTCAGATCTAAACTTCAGTTACTGTTCATCCTTCATGCCTTTAAAGGGATTAGTTAAGCTTAGGAAAACATTTAAATCGTACATAAAACAGGGGGGGATGCAGGTTTCTGTTGCAGTTGGTGTGCAGCCCTTAAAAGAATTTCCCCCCGGAGACAATAAAGCAAAGTCTAAAGTCTAAAGTTTATGTTGCATATTAAAACCTATTTTCCGAACCCTTTTATTGTGAAATGAATGTTTCGTAATAAAAGGTGTTTGGAGTCCATCATAGATTGCATGGGGATGTGTGTTATCAATGTGTAGCCCCGAGCTGCTGCTCTCAATTTGGGCCAGTGGTGTGAATAAACATGGATAGAAGTGTAGGTTAATAACAAAATAAATAAAAAGTCACAGTGCCTGCGGGATAAGTCAAATATTTTTATAGTCGTATCGTTGTTTTTCTTAGACTGGAGCCTAAGCTCATGTACATTGCTGTGTTTTATTGTTACAGTACATTTACGAATTTAAGAATGTTAAACTTTTCTCATTTATGAGAAAAGGGATGTCTTACAAACTCACCACAAGTCATTTTTATACAGTAAAATAGGCCTGTCCTTAAGTAGTAAATCCACCTTAAGCTCAAACAGTACCAGGAATTCTAACATGACTCCATACCAAACCCATCAGAATTCACTACTCATAATTTGTTTGTTTAGCAGTCCATCAGTCATTTTGCTCCAGAAAAAAAACAAAAAAACAAACGTGTTTTGATTTCTGGCAACTGCGATATTGTAACTCTGAAGAGATTTCGCTCTCCTTTATTGCATAAGATTTTATTTCAACTAAAATCCTCAGATTCTGTTCCCCTCTGAACGAAACATCTTTGCATAAAAAGATAATGTGCCCTAATACATGGCTCTTTGTTATGCATTAATCTCGCAGAGCTTGGTCTAGAATGTTTTAGTGGAGTTAGGGCCTCCATTTCTGGAGGCATGATGAGTTTTTCTGAGACATTACTGCTTCGCAGTAGCTGAGTGTTTCTTTGCTAGAAATTTTAAATAATCTATGTTATCATTTAATATACCAGTTAGCCATTGAATATCTTGTTTTTGATAACCAAAACTCATTATTTGTATTTTTTCTTTCTTACTTTATGAAGAAATTGTTTTTTTTATTAAACATCAAGTTTACATGCATGGGTAAACTTGATGGTTGCATTTCCATTTCCATTGTTATTTCATGCATGTCTGGGTGTTTCTTTCATGTGGCTACGTTAAGTTGTTTTAGCCCACATCTTCCCATTGGCCGCTGGGATATGCTTTTGGAGGTGAAGCCTGCCCTCCATGGGTCTGATTCTCTTATATGTTGCATGACAAGCTTTGCCCCACGCCTTCATAAATCCATAGCCTTTCATCGGTAATGGATATAAATGGTAGGCATAGGTTGTGTATTAATGGCTTAAGTGAACAAATAACTCTTAAGTGTACTGTGTCATTGAAGCCGGTTCTGACTTTCTTGAAAAAATTAAAACAAATAAAACATGAGACAGACATGCAAACAACCCCAAACATAAAAAGATTTGCTCTTTGGTAAGTCGTTCTTCCTCTTTTGCAGGGCTGTATTCCTCCAAACTATACTTGCACTCTCTGTCTTCTAATATTTCTTGGTGTTTACTTGACCTCTGTTAGATAAGCAGCTCTGTGATAGTCTTAAATTGAGCAGTAAATATTGAAGTACAAGTGGGTTGAATACCTTCTTGTGAACAAATACTGTGACCAATGATGGGTTGAATAATTGAATAATGCAAATCATATCACTATTGTAAACATTTTGAGATTAGGAAAGTAATCATAGTATCACCAGTGCCCAGAAAACGGCCCCTATTCCAAAATGACATGTCCTCTCTTCCTGCCTTGTGCAGAACAAAACACTTTTCCATGTATGCGATGGACACATCTCTCAGAGGAGCTCCACATTTCACATCTATATGTGCCTCCTTTCACAAACTCTCAGATTTTTTTGCTTTTGTAGTGGCACAGTGATGTGTGATATGTTACTGCACATTGAAAAATGGATTAATTCGGGGCATTGACTGCCTATTCAGACCCTGCTGCTATCTATTTACGTGTAGACATTTGCTCACAATCTTGCTTGAAAGCGGCACAGTGGAAATAAGAACTATTGATGCCTTCTCTCCTTTTAAATGAGCCTAGCTCCCTATGGACTTTTTCTGATTGAATTCCTTGGTTAGAAAAGAAACACTAACAGTGTTTGTAGATTGGAACTTACACTGCTTCTGTTTTCCATGAGGTTGCAGACTTTAAAGGAAGAATGTGCAATATTTTACACATACATACAGCAGTATTATTGTTTCAAGTATATCTTCTGTAAACGTCTCTCTGAGTCATGACTGTCCACAATGAGTAAGAAGTGTGAGTCCTGCCAGCTGTATTGTTGTTGGAGCCAAGTTTACAACATGTTCACATGTACAGGACTTGAGTATAAAACTGTTTTAGTCGAAGACAAGAGAAAAGAAGAGGAACATAGTCCCTGTTTATGTAAGTGTGCTAACATTAGCCTGCTAACACAACAATGCAGGCCACTGGTAGTCACAGCTTGAGTAAAGGACAATTTAGTCTGCCGCTTGCGCTTCATGGTATTCAAGTATATTGTGTTGTAATTCATAACTCCTTTGTACGAGGGCAGAGGCTTTAGAATAGCCGAGGGGTCACCAAACAGGTTTCAAAAAGTGGCACATACTTCCTTTAATATGAGGGTTATGTTAGGTTTCTTTTCTTTACATTTTCTTTTTTTTACAGTTAGTGACTCGAGTTGAATTAAGCCTCCCTGGTAAAAGCTTGTAACACTTCAAGTTTTATAATGTGGGCTTGGTAAAAGTTGTTGGTATAGTCGGAATTTGGACGGATCCACTGTTTGTACTTTCATGTATAAAAACCCTGAAAAAAAAAACATGTAAGGAGCGAGAACTGAAAACGTAAATGGACATTATATCTGATATTCATTACGTTTCTAGAATTGCACTTTAGTTTGGAGCTGGCATGCAGAGATGACTTGGAAAATGTAACGTATTTATGGTATAATTGTGTTCATCGATGATAAATCCACCCTCACTTTGAAACCAGCAGAGTCAGCGGTCCCATTAGCCTGCTGTGGGTGAAATTGATGCTTAGGTTGGAACACACAGAGAGTCTTCCAGATGAAGGTTTGCAGAATTAATGAAGACAGTGTGGGTTCATATGTATATCCGCTGTGTAGCTATAAGCGTTTGTTTGGCCATTCTGGAGAAAATAACATATAATCCAATGCCTAATGTTTCCACTACTTTTGGTCTTTCGTGGACTAATGCCAATTAAGACTTATTGATATTAATAGCTAAATTTCACTCCCATATCTCTCGTCCTCCATGTCAACCTATCAGTGATCCAACTTAAGAGAAGTTACTTCAAACTGAAAAAAATTACTTAACTTTGCATTAATAATTATACCATCACATTGTATCTGACATCAAAGACATTCAGAGTTATGAAGTTCTTCTTTGCAAAGGGGTGCCCACCCTCTTCTTCTTTGCTGCTCGTCTTCGCCTCCTCAGCAGAAGGAGCAAGGACAGGGCTTTCTTCTAATAGTGGACGGCTACAGTGTGTATCAAATAAGTAGCTCTGTTTCCTACCCCGCAGTGAGCACATATGTACATGCTATCTGAAGGAATCTTAATGCCACAAGAGGCTGAAAGAATCCTTGCTGAATCATTCATTGATGAAGCTGAATTTTTGTGCATCTGTGCACCAAGACAAAGATAAACCATGCAGGGATCAGGGAGCAGAAGCCACTTAGGAACCCTGCAAAGTTTACTGTCCTTTTTTCGTTGGTGGAGGTGGAGTCCTTACCCATAGATCCTTACTTGTGATTTTTCACACACCGAGACGTGTCTTTGCCCCTCTGTCTGACTGAATTAGGTTATTGTGCTGATTTATTTTCCAGAGGGAACCACCCTGATGGTAGGAAACATCATTTGCTAATTAACAAGAATGTCTCCTGGCGTTTTCAAGTTCTCAGAGGCTTTCTAGAACCAAAACTTCTGATAAAAATCACGTCTGTAAACAGGAGAAATTAGTTGGACAAGTGCATAATGTATTGACTCATCAAAGTAGTGCTAAAGTAGGCTAAAAGGCAGAGTATTCTAAAGTGATCTCCTGTGAAGTGTCTGTGGTTATTGGCTACAAAAAGGATCTATAGATGCGAGAGTTAGTGTTCTGCTCTTTATGGATTAGAGGGCATACTCAATGAATTTTCCTATAGTGAGAAAATTGTAACAAAAAATAAATCTTAGAACCATACGTTTTCTAAGAGTTACTCCTTAAAATTAAGAGCAGATCTAAGTAGGATAAAAAGTTTTTTCACAAAATATCTTAGCCTATAAGAGAGCTCCTAATGTGACAAACTGTTAAGATTAGTGAGGAGGGTTTTTAAGGAGCTTACGAATTTCTGAAGCAGAGGAGAAAATGGCAGAAAGACAAAGCGATAGGAGACATGTAAGGTTATCACACTGCAGGGATCATGAAGAAGATTTGACAGACCCCACAGTGCAACGATGAAATATAACATCATTTGAAGTGGTCACAACAATAACATATTCCATTATAAATGCAAAAATGCAGCTGTGATACCATTTTAATTTCCTTCCATGCCAAACATCTCTAAGAGTAAACATTTAGTCATTGTGTCATCACAGTCAACAGTGTCAATCCCTCCTCTCGAATAAGATAAACGTTTCTGTCCTTGCATTGGTCATATTTGCTCTGATTATGTTCTTAAATCACTCCTGAGCCAGGATTCCTTACTTATACAGCTGTGGTCAAACGTTTACATACACTTGAAAAGAGTCTTGAGTTTTCAATAATTTCTACAACTCTTATTTTTCTGACATATGTTTCTATGTATACTGCTTTTATTTTATTTTTCTTTAGATTCCCAATGCAGATCACATAATGCAGAGATACATCTCTAAGGCTCTGAAGATAAGCGTCCACAGTAGATATTCAATGGAGGATGACCAATGCAAACTTGCAGGGCTCCTATCAAAAGTCCCCCAAAAGATGTTGCGATGACGTTGGCTTATATGATACGTCATCCCGTCACATGTGACTTTGTTGATCTTAGATTCTCGACCTGTGTGTTCAATTATACTGTACATCAATGATCATATCCCAGCAACTACTCTGTCAGTCAGGAAGAAAGAAATAGCACAGAGCTTTTAGAGAGAGTAATTAAAAATACTTTTAATGCATACAGTATAATCATATTTGATGTTCAACAGCTGGAGCACACTAAAACAGAGAGTCCAAAAGTCTGCAGTTAATTTAACAGAAGAGGCCATGACTGCACTCAAGTGTGCTTTTATATTATTACGATACCATCTTGTGTGGTGTTGGAGCGGGCAGCCAATGAAACCAGCTATAGAACTCAAAAAGAGAGAGTATGGGAATGGCAAGAGTTTTATAAAGCAAATTTTGTTCACATTTTCTTCTTTTGTGCTGCTGGTAAAATAGCCACTTAATGCCAAATCTGTGTTTTCATTTTTGTGTAGTGAAGAAAAAGAGGTAAGTCAGTCGAACAAACGTTTTACAAAATGCTTAAAGCTGTTATTGGTTTGTTGACACTGAATGTTAAATACAAGAACTGTAACATTGTTTTTGAGTGGCTCATTGTAGGGGAATAATTAAATTACGCAACAGGACACTCAGGTGGTATTAATACATGAATATAAGATGGATGAATACAGAATACAGTTGGCAGTCATTCGGGTTTTCCCTTTATGTATTTGAAAATGTCTTGTGAATCTTGAACTTTTTCTTGACAACACTTGACAATGGAGCGCTGATACTCAGCCACTTGTTTGAAGGTAAAGAAATAAAATGAATAAAACAATTGGTGTTTTTCAAATTTCAAGACACTGCAAAAGAAAACATTGTAATTGTCAGTTCTTCTCCAAAATAGCTTGAGGATGTGAACTGTCATCACTAAGGTTTAGGTTGATGATGATTAAAAATGTGATTGTATAAATAGGACAACTTTAGCTAAAATAAATTTGTATCAAACACAGATGTACAACACTCATTAGAGAACTGTAATAAATGTGATCGTAGGGGCTTTTTGTGATGTAAAAAAGGAAACACATTAATCACATGTCATGTTATTTGCACTACTAAAGCAGAACTTGATTTGTAAATATGGTGTACTGCAATACATAGCAGTACATTTAAGGGGACGGGGTTGCATTCACGAAACATTAATATTTAATGGTAGTCACCATAAAATACTGTTTGCATATAAAATTCATATTTTTAAAAGTGATAACAGATTTCATATTATGGTTAAACACTGAAACAGTTGGTTAACAATATAAATGGACAATTCAGTGCATTAAATATTCATATATTGGAAAATTGTTTGTAAGAACATAGAACAGCCTAACGAGAAATCTGGATTTGAGAACACATAAATACACCTTTATTCTCAGTTCCCATTTCACACTTGTGAGACAGCTTGTGAGAGCAGTCTTGTAATAGTCAGGTGCATGGATATGACTTGCAGGCAGGCGTTAGCTTTTTTTTTTTTCACATCTTTGTTATTATACTGCTTGGTTTGGAAACTAGTATAACAAATAATCCATCATACCAAACCTTGTTTATTCATATCATATTGACCAGTAAGGCATGAATTGAAGTGTTTTGTTCCAGAAATCTCCTAATCTGGTTCTAAATGTGACATGAAATATACTCCAACAGTATGCTATTTTAATGTAGCAAGCTGCCAGGGTCATTCAGCTGTTCAAATGCCTTAATCCAATTTGCTGTGATATAAACACAAAAAAATAATAATTATAAAAAAGCTTGAATTCTTTCACATCATTAACATCCAACTGCTACAACACCACTGTTTCCACACCGTCTTGACCAGATGTGCTCAGTAGCATAGAGAATTGGAATCAAAGTGACAATCTTAAATACAAATGTGTAAAGTAATTGCATGTTTTTTTTTTCGTTTTTTTCCTCTGGCATCATTATAATTAACTGCGATGTTAGCTAATCAGAGGAAAATAGTATCTGTTTCCACATATGACATATGAGATGATGTGCAAATCGGCTCCTCTCCAGCAGATCATATACTGCCATGTTTACAACAAGAACCGACCCAGTTCTTAATAATGCAATTACTAGGAGCTTTAATCAGTGAGCCATATAGGCTCTGTCACCATTGTGCTACCACAATCAGCAATATATTCTGTCTTAAGAGATATTCATTAAAATCAAATTCATTAAAGTTACATCAAATCATTTTTTTTGTATTTATAACTCAGAATTTCAAATAATGTGAAAGCTCTGAGCCACCAAGCTTACACTACAAAGACTTTAGTTGGGGGCGTAATGAATTTACTAAGAATAAGACAAACCTCCACCCTAATACTGGGGCTTCCTCTACTGCCTATTCTGGGATAATCACACACATGCTGGTAATGATGAGAGGCACTATTACACTGATACAACACTGGTTCAACACTTTGCAGCCACATCTCCAAGTACTGTAACCATAGAAATAGATGCATCAGTATGTCCACTGGCAATTGACCCGGTGTGTATCTGTTTTAGATTAATACCACTTTTTACAAGTGACACTACACCCAGAAAATTTAAAAGGATTTTTTTTAATGAACTTTGACTTGTATAGGATAACATTGACACATCCGCACTGACTCCTATGAGTTTCATAAATAATGAATCTCAACAAAATGGCTGTCGGTTGTTTTGAAAACAAACCTTACGAAAAAAAAAGGAAACTGAGCATAAATGTTTAGGCAAACAATCACAGTTAAATGTTTGGCAGCTGTTGTTTTCCGTGATAATACTGTTGTTGTTTTTTTACTTGAGTCATTTATTGAGTACTATAAGATCTTTAAATGAAATTATTGTACAGAGGAGTTGGATATCATTAGAACAGTTAATTTCTGTAGGTAATTCTCTTAACTTTATCATCTGGGAGCTCTTGAAACTCAGCCGAAAAACTTTCACACTGTGTCTTTAAATCTGAAAACACTTTTCCAGAGAAACCATTAACTACTCAACCTTGATTAATAACTGTAGATAAATACAAGATTTTCCCATAAAACAATATTTTTTACAGAAATTCTATACTTTAAAGGTCACATATTATGTAAAATACACTTTATCATGATTTTTGAACGTGTCTCTGTCTTCAACCCCCCCATTTAAGAAAAAGTCCATTCTCTCCTTTTGTTAGAAATATAACGAAATTAAAACCTTTTTTTACCTGCTCCACTTTCCAGGAAATGTGTTCATCAAACGTGCGTTTCCCTTTGTGACATCACAATGGACAATAACCCCTCCCCCAAATGGTTAGAATCCCCTTCCATGGGGCATGCTAAAATACAGGACAAGAGTGGATTTTTCGCAAGAATCTTTGCATACATTTTTTGAGTACCTCTGACACTTATTTAAAGTTGTTGAAAAGTAGAATAATATGTGACCTTTAATTTAAAAGGTACAATGATGATTTAGTAAATACTTTCTACAGCACTGTATCACAAAAGTCATCGCCTATATTTGAATAACATAACTTCTTTGTTTAGTTTTCGTAGTGTGCTTATATGAATACTAATGGAAACATAGTCAGCACTGTATCCTGTTGTGGCACAGTGATTTATACAGAGCTTTAATACAGAGCCTTTAGGCGGCATCTTAAATACTGCTCCTTAAATAAATAACCTACAATCCATGCTGATGTCTACCAACACCCCCCACAGTCAGCAGCTTCAGTCTTTCTTAAATGCAGGTTACTTTGATTCCTGGTGTTTGGACCGTCCCTCATACTGTCACTTCTGTCTTGCTGTTGGTGACAAAGTATGGTTGTGGAGGCATGAAGCGAGTGGTGTGCAGCTCCTTCTCTATGATGCACAGTTTCTTTTGGCCGTAGCTCTGTCTGAGTCCCAGTACGTCTTTGTTTTCCCAGGATCTTAGCCCTCCTGGGCTAACAGCCGTGCTGGAGCTATAGCATAGCGACTGGGCACTGCGGCTCCTCGGGCTTTTGTACTTGTTGCCATTCTGCTTTCCAGACAGCTGTCTGGGCGGGCTGTAAGGGTTACTCGGTGTTGGATCCAAATCCATAGCTTCCATGGGGAGACTGGTTTTACTCGTCATCTCTATCATTGTCCGCCGGTTGCTATAGAAGCCGTCATTGGCTTTCTCTGCTAAAAGATAAAGAAAAACAACATGACAGTTGTCATTTCTTTCTTCATTAGCCATCACATTATGTCCTGTGTGGAGAAGCTGACAGTCAGATAAAAAAAGTCCCAACATAATTGTTATAGACTGTTGCTAAAGCATTCAAAGCAAAGATAAGAAATGCCAGTAGTCGAACTTTACAAAGGGAAGTAAAAGAGATACCTTTTATTTCTACATTCATGTCCCTGGTATACGTATACGGAAGCTACCCCTTGGATAGCCAAAGCACCCCTCTAGCACCCAAAGATATTTCTTAATAATTTAAGAATATATTATGACCTAATTTCTTTACATTTGAGTCCTATATATTCACTTTAAATGAGCCCAAAAACAAATAACTGTGTTTAGCAATTGAAAAAAACCCATCCAGAATTAGGTTCAATTTAGTTCAATTTGGCCAATGGCACAGCACTCATTAAACTTTGACCTTAGCTCACTTCCTCTTTAGCCTCTTCCTCTGACTGTTCTTTTAGGGACTGGCATTTGTAAATCTTCATCAGCCCAATACATAGCACCAGTACGCCTTATGAGGTTCAGCATCACTCTTGTTTGCAGTTTTTGATTGAGTTTCTGCACGTGGACGTTTGAGGATTACAAAATGATCCCTTGGGATGCACCCTCATAGCATGATTTATTTGCAGAAGAAGTTGAAGTGATTCATCGGACCCAGTTAGTGTCTATAGTTATTCTCTTCTCGTTGCATTCACTCTCACCTTCACCAATAAGTCAGGGCGCGTGTTATGTAGCCTAAGCGGTAACTTCCCTTTCAGAGACTTCGCACTTTGGAGGAAGTGAAGTCAGAAAAATACATTTTCACATTGTTCCTTCTTTTCATCCATTATATAAAATAAAATTTGTGCCAACTTATAGATGGCATATAAGTTGTTTATGGAAGCTATTTTCAGAAGACACTAAGGCCTCAGCATGGCTTACAGTATATGCTTGCCAGTGGAATATTGCACAACGATGATCATCCACCACACTGTGCTCATAGCCCCTATTGTGTGATTGTTTTTTGCCTTATATCAGGCGAAGACATTGTCTAAAAGCAGTACATGCTGGAGCACTAATTCAGCCTTTGCATAGCAGGCTCCATCATTAGCCTTTGATATTTCCATGCCAACACTTTTAATGAATTGTCTCTTAGATAACCTTTCTTGTGATCACTTCACCACTTGTTTGGTGCTCGGGCTCACACATTCAGCCGTGCGTATTTTTCTTCTGCAGCAGTTGCATCTTGTCACATGGCAACATCTCATTTGTGTTTTGATTGCCCCTGATTGTCTCCTGTCCCCAGTCTCATTAGCAAAGATTTGCTCTATTTTTATTTTCTGTAACGATCAGGTTACATTTGTCAGACGGCTCCTCAGTGAGGAAGCTTTAGCTGCTTGTGAGAAATGCAAAGAGAGGGAGCTCGGTCTAGTGATTGAACTCACTAACATGCAGGGTGTTAGCTGGCATCATGTCCATGACCAGGTCAGTCAAACACAGCTAACTGATTCAGCAGGAATCCATAAAACGACTTCCACTCTGCAAATTAGCATCAGATACAGAGTCAGAAATACCACCTCTTCACATTTTGATGCTGAATGTATGTAGACAAAAGGCTTGTTTTGCAAAAGGGTGTTCAATTCACTCATGCATTTCTAATAAGACTTGAATGTTGATAAATGAGGAGATGAATAGTATTGACATATATTTAAAAATTGTTTTCATTTAAAAGGGAAAAGTCAAAATGTAAACACTGAGAATGATATCTTATCTCAGTGCCCTTTTTAAACAAAGGGGTTGAAGACAGCATTTATTTTCTAATTTGTCCAGGCAGGCACTTGTGTCCAAGATTAGAGCATGAGAAAAACAGCAAACTTGCTTCTATAAATAAACTTTCAGCTCCGCTCTCTTTTGGCATTGATGGACTGGTGATTAACTGACACAGACTTGTGTAAGCCAGAGATCTTAAGAGATTCAAAATAACTAGGTGACTATTTAAGGACGAGTTCCGTTTTGAAGTACGCTTATAATATCAATAATATCAAATGTTGGCAAAAGAGTTCTTGTGACAAGCAATATTTCACACAGAATGAAGAAGAATACATTTGATCAGGATCTAATGAAAACATTTAAGAAACTTTTCAGATGAATTTTCAGAGTCATTAACTTATACACCAGCCTTTATGATTTCCCTGATTAGAGGCTCCTTAAAAAAACTGGTTAAATATGCTATTTGTGTTCATTTACAGCATGATGAAGTGAAGAAGTGCAACTTTTGGCTCTTGGTTAATCTCTTCTTACCTACAGCCTTGAGTGTTGCGTATTTGTTCAGATCCTTGACAGGCTTCAGTTGCTCGTAGGGGCTGGTGAACTGTCCCACAGGCGGGTAAGGCTGCGCTATCAAAGTCGATGCTTGAACCAGGTTGTTCATCTGGTTGTTATCTAAATGAGGGAAAGCAGAAACTCAGACAAGTTCATGGTGTTGGTAGCTTGTGAATTTCTCTTCAATAAAGAATGCATCACTACTGTTAAATCGCGTTGTTGTTCAACTGCTTGAAACCCTGCCGCCCTGCCGCCCACTCCCCTCTGCCAATGAAAGGTCTACTATCAGATGTATGTCACTAATGGACAGAAGCGTCTGCTAAATGAATTGTAGAATTGTGAAATTTTAGCTCAATGGGTTGACATGAATACTGTATAGAGTCATTGTGTTGCTTCACTTGTTTCTTAAGTAGGTTGTTTGGTTGATTCAGCTGGGGAGGCACGACTGCTCCTTTTAAAACTCTGCAGTACTAAGCCTACAGAAGACATCTGCTAAATTAAAGGGTGCTCAGCAAATAGACTGGCCCCCTGCCCACTGGCATGACACAGCAAACAGATGTTCAGAGTGTCTTCACAAGCTGTAATTCACAAGCTGTGGTGTCAACCGCATGTGCAATGTGTTGTATAGGACGCAAAATCCTAATGACGTTTACTTTGAAAGATTATCGATGATTATTTGACTGTTAAAAAAAGCAGGTTAAGCTTTATTGTCGTAAACATTACATAGAATAATTAAAGCAGTGGTACCTCTTTGTCTACAGGAGGCGCCAAAATCTATCGACATAAACAGAAAGATCCTTAAAGGAGCTTTAAATATCAACAAGTCAAACATCCACACTCCCATTGTCATGATACAAATAGTTCATTTTAAAGGTAATTTGCTGGCGTAAGGTATTCACTTTGAGTCCATCACTAGTTCATTGTGATCTACGTAAAAGGTAAATTACTCATTATTCCAGTTGAAAGAGGTTTGGGAGGAATACAGCAGCACTTGGACTTGACTGTGTCTGATAAAAACAGATCATTAATACAGAAAATAGGTTAATTGGGCTCTTATTCCCCACTGGTCAGCAAGAAACTTTATTACTGTGCTAATTAATTTTGAAAGTCTCAAACTATCAATGCTGTCTCATGAAGTGATGCAGAGGACAGCTTTGACTTCGTCTTCGGTGGTGTAATGAGTATGATTTCAGGGTCATTTAACCAAGAAAAGTAATTGGTGGTGCCAATGAAAATCCTCATCTTATTACATTTTGATTTAGAAAATATTTCCAGATAATTTTTTTAAGAGTTTTATGCAGCTCACCATCTCTTATAAATGTTCTAAAATGGTCATGTCATAGCGGACAGCATTTGAGTGCTTCTCTAACAAAGAAAAATGTCTAAAATAGTAACCAGAGATCTGTGTACCTTGTCAGGTTCCTTTCTGGGCTTGTTGACCTGTTTCAGTTTCATACATTTCATCTTAAGTGGGCCATGCACACATGCTCTCATTCAGTGTGGTCTTGTTTGAGATAGAAGTCCAATTAGATTATCTCTGTAGAAAATGATAAATAAACTGTAGTGTGCTTCTTTGTAAATCCTAGATATGTTGTTTTTCCTCTACATTCATGCTTTCAGATGAGCTGACTAAACAAAGGAAACCTTTTCTATTGTGCTGTTTGGTTGTACCGTCCACCAAGCCATCGCATTTAAGAGATGTCACCTGACCACAATGCTTCTATCTGATACTCTGGTCAAGGTGAAGGTCAGGGCATCCCTTTAATGGAAGAAGCCACTGAAAAAGATACTTTAAATAAACAATAATTTTAACTCTGACTGCTTTTTTTTTTTATAGACGTATATTGAGATAAACTTGTGTTTTTGAGTCTGGCTGGATATATCAGGAGTGTCACATTTCCTCTATAGCTTAAAATAGAAGCGATTTGAGGACAGTGCTTTTGTTAAGATCCGGGCGCAACACTGCTATTCTCAAGATGCCAAACTCAATTTGGAGTGAGGTGCTGCTGCATGTGCTTGTTTATCTCCCTCTTTTATGTTTCTTTGACTGTTTGATGACTGGGTGTCATTGTTGCTTTTACTGTTGTCAGATTCAACCCTTTTTTTATGTCAAAAGTAGGCCACTGCTGGAGACTTGTAAGGTTAAAGACTTCCATGGTTGTTTCCGGAAATAATCAAGTTAACACTCCAGACACAGACACTCACCCCCTGGAATTCATAAAAGATTTAAGAGAGTATTTTGGGAGCTGTGTGCCCCTAAATAAATGGTACAAGGAGAAGGGCACTCTTATTTACAGACAGCCTGCTTTCAAGTTGGTGATGAAAATATTATTTCCTGATATTTCTGTCCAAGTCCTTAAACTCTAAACACCAATACGTATGTCAGATTTTGCTGTTTACAAATGTATATAAATCAAACTAAAATGTCAGTAAGACCGATGTATTTTACTCTGTTTACAGACAGTTGTCTGTCATTTCATAGGGTCTGCAAAACACTTAACATAAAACACTTGGAATGCCCAAATATATAAGAGTAAAAACATGACTACAAAGCAATCACACTTTTTTATTAATCCGAGCAATACTTCACGGATTTAATAAAGGACTTAAAATGACAAGCTGTATCAAACCAATCTGATTCAATCTGAGCATAGGACGGTAACCTCTGGCTATGCTAATGTGATCAGCAAGGCCAGCATACATTGTTTTTGTTGCTGGTCTGACCAGCATCAATCTGGTCAGACCAGCAACAAACCAGCATGTACAACATGAAACACAGGCTAGCACATGCCAGCATAAACCAACATAGAACAGCATCAAACCGGCATAGACCAGCATGTATATAATGCTGGTCTTTGCTCTTTTTTTCAGCAGGGTAAGCGGATTGGGTAAGTGTAAATTGTTCTTTTTACCATTCATCAGAGCATTACCGTATCTGGCTGCAAAATCCACATGATTAGGAGTAGAGACATGACGTTAAAAGTTGTAAGGATTTCAAATTGTCTGAACACTATTTGTTACAATAAAAGACATAATTTTTTTTCATTTCTCTGTCCAGAGCTATCTATTCATTTCATGTTAGCTGTACCGATACATCCCATACACAAGCGACATACCTTTTTTTTGATTTATTCCCTTTTCTTTCCTCGCCACAGAGAATGTAAACTAAGGAGTTTTGGCTGCGTGCTATCACTTGCTGTCACCGTCTGACACCTACCCACGAGTAGCAGTTTCAGACATACACAATAACTCAAGTGTTAGTCTTAATGCTGATGAGCCAGTTTGCTTTTGTAGGTCATAACAAGGTAAAAATAGTAATTTCAGTCTGTTTCACAAGCACTCAAAAACTTCTTTGCTAAAAAGGTAGTAAAATTTTTGCTGAAACTTTAATTTAAAAAATGGTTCTTGGCACTCTATTTGCTAATTACTCCTAAGTTTCTGCATTTTCAGTGTTGTTATGGCGATTGATTACAACGTTTAAGTATCAGAACTTTGAGTTACAGTGAGGACAGATCCCGATAGTTTTTTACATTCAATGTCCCAGCTGCTGTCAGAGGTAATGGTGCTGAAATACATTTCCATCTGGCAGTAAGGAAATAGTCCGTCATGCACCAGTGGAGTGTTGGCACTTAGCTCACACTTTGTTCTCTCTGGCTGGACGCATGAACTAAAAAGAGGACACACTTCATAACTGCCCCATGGACGCAGGACATGAACATGGTGGCACTACAAAAACAGCTCACACAGCATATCTTTATCTTTATTAATGTCTTGAAAAGAATGGTAGCAGATAGCCTGGCAGATTTTCGTCATCTTTGACAGGCAGTATATGAGGGAAAAGGAGCTCCATCCAGTCTCTGCTTTGCAACACCACCTGTAACAAACAGTACGCCTCGTAGCTGTGGTAGTCACACCTGCTAATTGGAGGCTCAGCTGGAGAAGACAAGTTCACTACAGATCCATGTGGCAAAAAAAAATGTACCTCACCCCACCTCTTGTAACTTGACAAGGTCCACTGTCAAGAAAACAATAATTATCCCATTGCTGTTGCCAACTCTATTCCACAGAATCCCTCCTAAAGTATACATCCTTTTATTTTTTGTATCTACAGTACAACAAGAAGGTCACGAAGCAAAAGAAATCTAATGATGTGTTGATACATTTAACATATCTATCTAAAAAAAAATTAAAAAGCCTATTTTTAATGTTGATATCAAATTCAAACAACATTTATTAACTGGCTGTTGAATACAGCTTTCATTGAACCTGTCCTGTCTTTTTCTCTTGATCGTTTGGTAAGCCGACTTTTATAAAGAAAAATGCTCCTAATGATATTGTCAAATGGGCAAGCCAACTCATAGGTGAGCCTCAATCTAAGCTCTTGATAAATACTATAATAAGAAAAGACGACATCGAGTCTAGCTAGGAATCAAGGGGAGTTCTCTCTGCTTCCGTTTTCTTTCATTTAAACCAAGGACAGGGAGGATAAAAAAGGATTTGAAATCAAAACACAAGTTCCTCAGTGTTTTCACCCAAAGTTTTGTATTTTAGAGGTTTTTATTGTTGTATTATTGTTTATTGCATGTTTGCTACTGATCGTAAAGTATGCTTCTGTTTCTTTTTTTAAATTTTGGTCGATCACACATGGTTGTTTAAACCCAAGTACTGACCTTCACGCTTTATCGAAAAACTATTATCAATGTTTGATAAGCAAATCGAGTTGTCACATGTTGTTTCAATGGATTACACTGCACATAGAATGCGCAATGACAAGATGAAAAGAATAATATAAATAAAATGCAGATCAGTCTGTCAGCTTTTTTGTAAAAGGACTGATAATTATTCTGTGAGAAGGTGAGATAGAACAGAAGCTCTCTGATTTTCAAATGATTAATTTTAATCTTGACACTGCTGACACCTCACCTCAGCTGATATAAGGGAGCAAAAATAAATCACTCCTTAAACAGAAATAAAAATAAAAAAAACTTACTGTGTCTTAAAATAGAAGACACTCAGGTTTTGAAGGTAGTATGATAAAGTATGCTTTAGATAGAGAGCAGTAGTCATGAAGCACATGTAAAAAATAAAATAAAAATGCTGATCACACGTCGGCAACCAAATAATGGAAATTGTATTAGCTGACTGGAATTATTTTTCCGAGGGCAATAAAGGTTTATTTATTTATTTTAATTAAAGGTAGGGTTGGTAATTTCCTCCAGATTCCCTTTTTAATATTTTGGTTGAAATTGTATTTAGGTCCAGACAGAAATTATTAACTCATGTGCTCTGAAAAAGAAACAAATTAATCTGTCATCTGTAGCAGTTGTGAGCACATAAAAACTTCAACCAATGTCTGCACTCAGTACACGCTTTATGAAACAATCATGCCTCCCTGCCTCCCTGCTTGTTCTCTCTACCCCATGCGTACATTACCCAACACTCAAAGCATGAGCTAAAATCCACTTTTGGACCGATGGCGCTAAAGTGTGGGGCACAGCTTTTAAGGGAGTTCAGAGGGGAGGAGGTGGTGGGTGAAGATGGAGCATGGAGAGACTGCTGCTTTTAAAATCATGCTAGTTTTCGAAAAATCCCCAACCCCGCCTTTAATGGTGGACATAAGTTTGCTAGAAAAACAACACACAAAAAACACAAGCTTTTTGTCCAAAAATGTGAGAATGTTGGACACTGCAGATTAGGGTTTAAGTTAAACTCACTGTTCTTATCAAGTGTATTTGCTTGATTTTGAAACAAAAAAATGTTGAGATTTGACTCTAAATAAATTACAGCAATGGGCTGCTCGTTAAAAATGGTTGTACAGTATAATAGCACACTAAAGCCAGGTAATTTCCAGTGTGATGAAGTAAATTGCAATTGGCATATCATGTGTGGCAAGAATGGGCAGGTTTTCACGGCGACTATACATAGCACACCTGGTATTTTCACTATCAAACCTCGCTGACTAATCAGTGAACCACCTGCTGCTTTCTTTAGCTCAAACGAGAACATCTTAACTCTCCTAACACATGTGATGACTGGGGTGGGAGTTTTCTTGTTCACTGTACTGCATGATATTAAAATCAGTCTGTATCAAAAAAAAAAAAAGTTGATCCTCCGTTAAGCTAAAACATTTCCTTTTTTAAGGAGACATAATGATATAAAGCTAAATCAGGTTTGTAAGAAAAATAAGAAATGCTGCTTGTCTATTTCTTTGCGTTTTCAAAGTGAGATGCCATTTGGCATAATTACCCAGCACGCAGAGAATGAGAGGGAGGAAGGGAGGGAGGCAGGGACATCTTTATTGACTGGAGCTGTCAGCGCACTGAGCTGGTTAACATTATTAAGAACTCTTTCTTTCACTTTCTCCCAGTGTGGGTGTATGCTGGAGCTGGTGTTGATGAATGGAAGTGTAGTGCTATATAATATACAACTCTTATTGTGTACGTTAAGGTTGGCTTTGAAAGAAAGCTCCAGGTTGTCTGTGGTAATTAGTGTGTATGCTTTGGACATTACTAATTGCTTCATCAGCAGGACTGAGGATGAAAATTTTTTTTCATGTAGTTTTATGTCTTATTTGTGATAGGCAAGCAAACATCATTGATGTGAGACTCAAAACGGACGTTAAGTATCTGTTGAAACTGGATGTGGTGGGGGATTTATGTTGGTGCAATTTTGTTCATTATAAGCGGTTGGCAGCAGCATTAGAGAATAGATACTGTAACTGGAACCAGAAGTTTGAAAAAACAACATTCTGTCACGTAAACATGTTTGTGTACAGCTAGGTGCTCTTTCTGTTGTTGTCACAGTACTTACGAAGGCTGTTGACTGTGACTCTGGTCTGTATGTTCTCATAGTGCTGGCCAAGTCCAATGTCGTCCGAATGTTCCGAGGGAGGATGGCGGATAACGTGCGCAAGAGCTCTGGAAAAATGAATAGCATATCTCAATAAGGAAATCATTAAAGAACAAGTACAATTTATTATAAGCCAGCAGGGCACCTCTGCATGTAATAACATATCCGCCAAAATAAAAAGTAAAGTCTTTATTGTTGTAGCTTTTTAACCATCTAAAATTAATTATTGGAGTTTTTTTTTATTAATCTAAATTTAAAAATATTATCTATAAACTGAGAATGGAGTTGGGGGAAAAAAATCCACCAAACAGAATACCACTTTGACTGTTGAGAGGACACCAACTTTGGTCTCTATCAAAATCACAGGTTTGTCACAGTCTAAAACTAACAAGGGTGGCCTTTATTTGATTTACTGTAAATAGTTAGAACTAAGTTAGAATTGTCAGTGATATAGAACAGCAAGGGGCTGAGATATAAATCCAATCCAATCCAATCCACTTTATTTGTATAGCACATTTAAATAACAAAAATGTATCCAAAGTGCTGTACATATGATAATAAAAACAATTAAACAAAAGATTTTAAAGACTTTAAATACTGGTCAATCTGTAGCTGCACAGCAAAGGTGGTCAGAAAACAAAGTTCACACTACAAGCCTAATGCTAAGGTCTGATTTTTGTATTTTTTTTTCGGCTGTTCACATTTCTTTCTTAAATGTGACCTGGATCAGACTCTTGTGGGAATCTACATATGAAAGTGGCCCAAAATAATATCCAAGCCTAAGTGCTTTGGAAAACCACAGTGTTAACCCACCTTTTTTTCCTTGAACCCCTCACCACCCCTATGTTGTATTTAAAACTCCTAACAGTTTGAACTTTCACAACAGAACTATAATAAAGTTCTGCCATCATGTATGCCTTTGAACTTTCAAGTCCGTAAAGGTGTAATATTGGTGTCCCCGTGTGTTAATGCGATAGAATGAAAAAAAAAAAGAAACTCCTGCAAGCGTGTTCAGGCAGTGAACTCGAGCTGCACTGACTTCACAGTTGACATGAGTTATTATCCACAATCACCTGACAACACCTCCTTCCAATTAGCTGTTTATTTCGGATGAAAGATATCCAGTCACTCCCTCTGCTCTTTCATTGCCAGCTCTGATCTGCACCAGCACTTCACTCTTGTTCAGCCCACTAACTTCTCCAGCACCCACCTATAGGCTCCAACTCTGGGGTTTACGATATAATCCCACCAATCCTCAAATTTCTGCGTTTAAATTAAAACTGCGAGGAGTGATTAGATCAGAGCACAGACGCCAAACACAAACTATGTTCTGCAGCATTAAATATTTGAAACAAATAAAAACACGAGTTGTCTGACTGAGCTATAAATAATGGTGGATAAAGCCTGAGTGATGTAACTCATCTGTTACTTAAGGGCGCTTTGGAAGCCCAACGATGGGGACAGCCTACTCATCTGCCCATCAATCAGGTCTGCCTCAAGCCTAAATAAAAACAACTTCTTTCCTGCAAAAATTCAAACAGGTGAGTGACAAAAAAAAATGTTTTACCCTCGTACAGTGTATACCAATGAAGACAAAAAAATTGGGGGGCCGGCCTCGGGTACACTTCTGGATGGGTTGCAGCTTAGTTAATTCCCATTGCATTAAGGCGATACAGAAACCAGAGAGGAACACAACAGGCAGGGCTTGTGAGGAAACAAAGGGAGCTTCACATACTCCATTGGTTTGGCTTAAAGCCTTTTTTTTGCAAAGCATGGTACTGCTCAGCTTTATCAGATTTCCCAACATGTGGAATTCATCTTTTTTGGTTTAAGAAAAGGCACAAGTTTTAGATAGTTCCTGGTATTTTTTCGATATCTCACCTCAGTCAAGGTTCCAGGTATAAACTGAGTAGAAAAAGTTTAAAGACTGCGGAAAATCCTCTGATTGGTCAGAGCAGCACTTGGCGCAGGGGCGTTAATGAAAGCAATTTTACTGTTCTCTCAACCCAGGTTTCATACATGGCAGCCTATCCCGGATCTTCATTGTCTTTCCATGACGATTTGCTAACAATAGCATCTACATTAGAGGGGAAAGGATTATAAAATTATAGTTCTTGGTTCTAAATGTGAGTCAAGATGCACCAAGTCAAGATTGTCTGCTCTGTGCTTCAAGCTATTTTATTCATGGCACCAAAAACCTGTGAAGGAGGACACTGATCATTTCTAAAAATAACTTACTTGAGGATGCACACCTATGGCAATTGTTGGACATTTTCTTTTGAACTATAATCTTGTGTTCTGAACTTTGGAACAGACATTAAAGAAGTATGTTCATGATGTTTCAACACGTTGACTTGTTCCTCTGAGTTCTGTCGATAAAACTTTGGGTTGTATACCCAGAATTGACAGTAAGTAATTCAGGACTAATATTTTTGAATGGTTAAGTAGTTAATGATGGGACAAAATATATATCATTGTTAGAAAGAAAAGAAGACATGGGTATATTCAGGACCCACCTTGACATATCGTCTTGCTGTGGACGGTGCGTCTTTTCCAACCCGAGCTTGGTGAAAATTCCAATCAGTGCAATTATGGCAACAACCCCGCATATGACATACACAATGAGGTTGGTTTTATCCTTTGCATTCTCCAGTGCCGGGTCCACTTTCTGCGGCGGTCTCCCTGTCATCATCCACGGCGGGGTATCGTAGTTCTTACAGTTGGTCTGATCCAGGCGGGAGCTTCTGAACGCGCAGCAAAACCTGAAGCCACAGGTGCCGCAGCAGTACAGATAGCTTCCCGTCCTGCACACGAACGGCGGGTCCCACTGGCCCATCACATCGTAGTATCCACGACACTTGTCCTCCATGTGCATGCTCTCCGTGACTGCGCTCTCCACCTCCTTTGAGTCGTTAAATCCGGTCACAAACATGAAGTCGTCGACGCTCCGACCCTGCTCACCCTCCGCGTCGCACATCATAACTTTGACCAAAAAGTAGCCGAGCAGCAGCTCATTTACCCGCATCATTGCTTACTTTTTACGTCCCTCTTGACGCCTTAAAAAGCTCTCATGCGCCCAGACGCATCTTCTAAGACGACGAGACACAGCCATGCGTAAATTCAGCTGGGCTGATTCCAACTTCCATGCGTAAAAGCACCGTGCGCCCTCTTCTTTCTTTAAAAACAACAACAGCAAAAACCCACCTCTATACTAAGTGCTGGGAACCTGAAAAAGAAAACTCTTTGAGGGGAGTGATCTCTTCACTGAGCAATGCACCTGACTCTGATGGAGAGTGTCAGACACCTGAGGCTTTTTCACTCCACAGAGCTTGTCACAGATACGGAGAGAGAGAGAGAGAGAGCGAGAGAGAGAGAGAGAGAGAGAGAGAGAGAGAGAGAGAGACCACCAGCAAGTATATGACTGTTAGGGGGAGAAAAAGAGCCAATGAGAAGGACATATGCTATGAGTTTTATTACACCCCTCTAATCCATGTTTTTATGAGCGTAGTATTCCTTTATTTAAATAATCAGTACAGCTTAATTCCATAATATATTAGCTAAGCTATATACAATTAACATGTACTGTTGGTTTTGTGTAAACATTTATTTGAATTCAAATATGTAATATATAGTGTGGGGGCAGTAAAAACAAAAAAAATGCTATTGAGTTATAGTAAACTGTCAAACCTCTACTCTGAAAAAAAAGATTATTGGAAAATGAAAACAAAATATATTAGTTACTTTTCTTACAATAATGTTTAAGATATAAATCAGTAAATATAAGAGAGGTGACCATACACCTGTTATTTTAATCTTAAAGCACGATAGGCTATTTCTGCAGAATAAGTTATTTTCATTCTGATGCCTTACAGTCATTTAGACTAACATTAAATTATTTATTTGGAATGCATTCCCCACATGTTTAAATGATTTTTTGTTTTATTATCTGGGACAAAGGCAAGTTTAGAAGTAAAAAATAATAATACAGGCGGGCAATAATGTCATAATTCATATTCATTTCACACATTACAATCTTTTGAAAATACATTTCTATTAAAGTAAATGTAAGTCATTGTGTTGAGTTAAGTTATTATTCTGAGTTAGTGTTGATTAACTATGAAAAGTTCTACTGAGGCTAAGGATTGGAAAACTGTATTCTGTCTCTACTAACATTATGTGCAAAAGCCTTTTTCTTTGCTTCGATATCATTTGAAGATTATTGTGAGAAACGGGAAGACGTGTCCCAATGTTGACATCCTTCTCTGGGAACTAAAAATGCAAAATTTAAAAATTTGAAGTGAAAAGTGTCAAAACCAATGTGCCAAAGACTTGAATGACTGATGAAAAACACTAATGATAAAGACAATAATGTATTTAAGTGCTGAAAACCAATCTGATTCTGTCTGAGGATAAAAAGGAACAGTGAACTACAAAAATGATCTCACCCTAATAAAGTCCACTCCATGAGAATATGTTAAAATATAACAGTTTTAAAAAAGAACTAACCCTCCTTGGATCTGTTTTTCGCCACTTCTCCCACACTGTCGAAACACAAGTTATTTTGCTTTATGGACGCACAATATTGCAATTAATTATAGCCACTACATGCTGTTCAGACACCTGTGCTGGTCAAGCTTTATTTAAAAATACCATCATCTCGATTTTCAGCTTGGATGGTAGAAGTGACACATACTTCACCAACTGGTGCTCCATAAAGGCTCTTCTTTTTATCTATGGAGTATGTTTTAGACATTTAAATACAGCCGACATTGTATACGTGCTGATAAGGTTTCTGTATGTATTATGATTTGAATGAAAGTGAAATTAAACTTATTAATATTTACTGAAATCACTGTAAAACATTTATTCCAGGGTTTGTTTTATGCAACAGACTGTGTCAACCATGAACCCTCAGCTATTAATTACTGGTGATTTACAAGAAACGGAAACAGATGATGAAGGAGCCTTGACAAGCAGCGATCTGCAAAAGCGCTTGTTGGCATTATATTTTTAGAGAACCTTTTTATCTAAAATTATGATTAGAGAATGGAGGCTCACCATCTGCCACTTGAGAACTCTCTGTTTGATGTTTCACAGTCTTAATCATGAGAGGCTAGTTTTATTTACAATTGGCTGTCAAGGGAGTTTTTGCTTGTCTCATCTTTGTGCATCTTTAAAGTTCCCTATAAATAGTTTGCACAATCCCTAAGGATTAAACTTGAGAGTTCTTATAAAGTGAAAACAGTACAGTTTTTGGAGACCACATTTTTAAAAGTTTGATATTCAATCGTAAACTGACGAGTCACTGCCAGGTGAAAAAAAGCACATCATTTTTGTTGTTGTTTTTTTTTTTGTTTTCAGCCCATAGTTGTCTTTCTTAATAATCCTTTAACACATTATTGAATGGTGTACTGCAGCAGCTGGATCAAAAAGTGGCCAATGACTTTTCACAAGGTTGGCAACGGCACATGTCATTAGTTCAACAGCATCTGACTACAGTATAGTTCAGCTGATTGTATGGGGTAGTTCAGTATTATGTGCCAGTACTGTAGTTCAGCAACAGGTAGTTTAGTTGCATTTGCTGTGGCCGATAAGGGGCCAGCATTATGTGCCAATTTCTAAACTGGTGTAATGATCCTTATAGTGGTGTGGCACTGGTCTGTCACTCATAATGCATATGTATATGCAGTGTCGGTGCCAGGATATTTTGTTTGGGTTGAGTTATTGTTGGGCTTGACAACCACTGATCTATAGTCAGGTGTTGAATTTGCAGAAACTGAATGACAGGTGTTCTATTGAACTCAGATCAGTGTTCGGTGTGATGCTGTAATAGGCTACTCTGCATCACTGCACTTGACTGAATCAGCAATGGTGGGATATGGAGGCACTGTTGAACCCTGACAGCTGTGCAGTATTCAAAAGTAGATTACGGTGGAACGGGCAGACTTATTTCGATCATTAACTTTTCTCGTTTGTATTGCATGCTAGGCTAAGGAGAGGCTAACTCAGTAATTCTTGGTATGGCTGTAGCCCAACTACAGTAAGCCCTTCATTTTTAGACTTGATCAAACATCCAAGGAGTAGAAAAAAACCTTCTTTCTTCCCAAGCAAATCTTCAACAGCTGCCAGTTTAAGCAGGGCAAACAGCTACTGGCATTGTTGTCTGTGCCCCATTTTTCAGCTTCCTTGGTGAACTGTTCCAGCAATGGGATGTGTCAGTTGTGCTAACATTAGCTTGCTCTCAGCAACTGCAATGTATGGTTGCATCTAAAACCGTGCACTAATGTCCTGCCTGTGCAGTCTACGAAGTAGCAGGGCATTCAACCAGACCCCTCTTCTTTATTTGGTCCAGGCTCATTTAGTCGTGATTATGCATTGTCCTGTGGCCTGCAACAAAGCAAGTTCCACGTATCCAGGTTCTCTTTGGGTGATCTAGCTTCACTAACCCGACGTGTTTATCAGTCCTACGAAGCTTATTACCAAGCTGATAGGTAAATCCAGAGTTGCAAAAAGCACGTTCACATAAAAGGGAGAAGTTAGCTTCATTTTACCTATCACAATCATCACTGTGTCTGACGTCAGCGGACCATCATATACACAAACTCTTATCAAACTATATTAACAATATGAATAAAATTTAAGACAAACAGGCTCCCAAAGAATAAAGATACAATGCTGCAGCAACAAATGTAGGAAGGACAAAATAACATAAAAAAGAAAAATTGGCGAGTATTAACCTGTAAACTTCAGCTTATTACATTTGTTCCATTGTTAGTTCACCTTCCAACTGACCTGAATGTGCTGCTCTGACTCTTTCATGTGGCGGGTAGAACAGTTTGAGAAGTTATATTTCAGCTGCAGCTCTGACGATCACAAACAGAGCGGCATGGAGACACGAAACATTCATATGAAGATATCATTTAAAGCCATAAGAAGCTGTTCTTAATTGTAGGCTACATCTTAAAAACACAACTCAGAGGCAGTGGCACTTACCATGTTCATGTTCACTCTGACTTTTATATATCACTGTGACAAGAAAATATGATTGAAACAAACTGACAAGGAAATCATTATTGGATATACATTTAATCCATTTAGTAACTGAAAGACTAAACTGAACCACTAATGATTTGAAATGTGTGTTTTGCTTTCACAAGCTCACAAAAAACTGATTCTTAATGTTTGTCAGTATTTTCAGACTTCACATTTCAAACTTGATATGAACAGACAAGAAAGGGACGATTGTCCTGCTGTACAATTATTGTGGAATTATTACTTTTACATATATTTCAATAAACTAAATAACCTGGCAGAGTATATAGTGTGATACAAGCACAGCCGTTTTAACAGCTTTTGACCTATTAATCAGGGATGTAGCCATGCTGACGTGTACATGTTACCTTGGTTACCAATGAAATAGGTTACATGGATTGGCTTATACAGATCTATGCTTCCTTAACAGATTTAGCAATCAACAGATGGAATTATGAGTAGCTTAGTGTTTCCAGAGTTACATAACGGTTTAAAAAAAGCCCTGTGGTAGTTTTGTTTTTTGCCTCACACCACCAGTCTGCTGAAATGGGGACCAAGAGTTACAAACAGCACCACAATCCAAGAGTGTGATGACTGATATAAAAAGAGTTGATTGACAGCTATCAAAACAACACAAGCGAAGCTAACTTCCCAAACAAACAGACCTGACTTTGTGTCAATACTGTGATTGCATGAGTAAAACATGTGCAGGCACTGTTGTACAGGGTTAAAAGCCTGATAAATAGATTAGGCTTTGCAGTTCCGTATTCACCAAAAAAAAAGAAGCCCTACTTTGGGTGGGTAACTGTTGGGCAGACAAGACTCTTGTTTTTCGGCTCAGAAAGGGAGGGAGCCTGATGAGACGTTTAAAGAAAGGGGAAGGCCAACTGTTGTCAGTGAATACTATCTGCTCCACTCAGCTTGTTGTGTTGGCCTCAGAGGACTTAAACGCCGACAGCCAGCCGATCACTATACGTAAAAAGAAAAGTTAAATAATGGCGAGTGTACCACATGGCTGTTGTGCTCTCAGCTTGATGATGCACACAGAGTTTCTGCGATTGGCTCCTTGACCCTGACTGACGCTTTAAAAACAATATTTACTGTACCTTTATATTATATCTACATGTAGTTCAACAGAATCACACTTTTATCAAAAGAGCTGAGAACAACTTACTGACGAACAGGAAACGTTATGCAGCTGTTCATTTACATGCATGGAGATAATATAGCGGTCTAATGCATACACTCTATGCATCGTGCAGCAGTCACAGTACTGTATATAAACGTCACTACTCCTCCTTTTGTTGAGGTGAATTTTCCGGATAATATCCTGCTGCGTTCTCAACTGAGCTCACTTGGATTTGCTGAGGAAAAATGCTGGGAGTCTGGAAGGAGTCTCTCCAGGTAAAGTCCGAGTGAAATGTTCAGCGGTTTACTGCACACATAAAGTTCCTCCGGCAAATATCTGTAAATAATATATAAAAAGAGTTTTCTGCGGTGTGAAAGCCCAAAAAGAATGCTGATAAAAATGTTGTCTTTTTCTTTTTCTTGTAGGTAGTTCCCGCTTCTGAGTATATTTTAAGTCATGGACTCAGGAATGAGGTTGATTTTTAAATGTTTCATTAAAAACTGGTAAAAGAAAGCGCATTGAGTCACATTATCATTTTTATCAGCATCAACACAAGGTTCAAAATAAAATGGATTGGGTTTGATGTTCTGTCATGAAAGGGAAAAAACTACGAGTTCATATTTAAACTTCTCTGTCACAAAGGTTTGAATCTACTTTAGACTTCCTCTTCATCCATCACTCCTCTGACTGCCTCTGTTCTTTTTTTAAAGTCCAGTCAAGTCAAATCCTGCTCATCAGAGCTCTATATATATCTGTTCTCTTTTAGAAATTGATTTCATAGTTTGACAATTTAACAATAGTGTTTGGAACAAGTTGAAAGGAATTATTACTTTTCACAATAACACTGATAATACAATTCTACTGAACACGTGAATCAACATTTCTTCCTTCAGTATTAGTGTATAATCATCAAATAACTAAATTTCAAACGTCAAAAATAGTGCACCTATAATGTAAGCCCTTAGTGTTTGTTCTGCAAAAGCAATGTAGCACTGAGAACTTTCCTCAATAGATCCATCGTCTGTCTTAACACCCAAAGACACACAATCAACATGTAAAAAAAAAAAAAAAAAAACACTAGCTATTTACCTAAAATAATCATTGACTTTGAAAGATCACATTTAAATCAATAAAAGTGTGTCTTATCAAAGGTAGTTCGTCTTTGGGGAAGTCTTCCTGTTAACATACTGACCTATCCCTTTCTGAAATCCCTCCTGAAGTATTGTCTTTGCTGCTCTGTTTTTCTTTTTCATACTTTATTTTCCTTTGAATTACTGTGCGTAATGGTATGTAAGTTCTCGCTTGTCTGTATTATCTATCAAAGTAAGGTTGCATTGAAATCAACGAAAAGTCAGGACTTCAGTCAGCCATGAAATACTACACCTCATAAGCCCTCGAAAATGTGGTATAGTTACATTCCCCTATTGTGAGTGGATGTGAGGGAAAAAAAAGTGGAGACCAGAGTTCATAACCAAAAACTCCCTGTATCAACAATAAGACAACAATATTTAAGACTAACAGAGAACAAACTTCCTTCACAGAAAAACCTGAAAGAACACAGCAGCTGTTGAGTTGTGGACTTATCCGTAGTGGGTTTCAGTAGACTGAACCCTCATGGTTATTCAGTGGGCATTGTTTGGGTCTACCTCTGTAAACTGAACTTTTCAGTATGCAGGATACTTACTTCTGGGTTTCATGCAGTGTGGTTTGGATGCATCATTTAAGAAAATGAATTGTATTTTACCACCCACAATGCTATGTGAAATTAAGTGTAAAATGTAATTTCTCCTGAACCTCCAAATCAAAACAAACTAGAATTAAATTTCCAGTTGAAAACCCTCCTTTTAATTAACAACACAAAATGTAACAAATGTATGCATTACTATGAGACTTTTCCCCCTGAGACCTCTATTTAAATAATTAGTTCCATATGTGTCTTTATTGGTTTATTTTACTTCATATAATGTATATAACTGTCTTTCATTCTTACTTTCCTGTATGTACTGTAGGTTATCTGATTTACATCGTGATACTGTTCTTTGTTTACCTGACTATGTATATATTTATTTATTCATTTGTGGTTTCTTAGATAGGGACAGATACAATATATATAGACAAACTGAAAACAGCAATCCAATGCATAGACTAGTATTTATAGCAGGTTCTCATTTGCATCACTTGTCACAAGAAGGATGTTTGTGTAAGTACAAAATAAAAACAGTAAAAAAGAAGAAAAAGAGAGTAAAATGGGTTGAAATACAGAAAAGGTACAAATTTAACCTTTGCACAAACAGCTAAACATGAGTACAAGTCTGTTGCTGAACTAAGCAAGACCTGGTGGCTCTCTTAAAATGTTGCGAAGTTCGCAGTAAGCTTCAAGTGATCTGCTAGTGAGGACAGTATTTTACTCCTTTCACATGAAAGCTGTTTGAGCAAAAGATGTTCTGCGAAATGAAACTTTACAGTTGCCACTTGAAGCTGCTCGGCTGCAGCCTTGCAGTCTCTGTATTGATTTACAGAAATGCTGAAGAGCAAGTCTGTTTAAACATTTAAATGCAAGCTAATGGAAGACAGTGAAATTTGTAAAACTTAAAATCTTGTGTTTTTGCGGCAGTGTCTTATGGTGTTTTGTGTTTTTTTTGTCCAGAACTTTCAGCCCATAGTTGTCCAGAACTTTCAAGACACAATTGTAATGGGTCGCTCCATATTTGAATCACTGACTGGTTAGTCTGTGACCAGACAATTAAACCATAGGGCAGGAGTGAAACAGTCATGTTATTTAAAAACAGGAAGGCACAGATAAGTGTCAGACTGTTATCATCCTAAAACAGAAAAGATTTGCCTTAATCGTTTGACAGATCTTCTTTAAAATGTAGTTGAGAATCTACAATGATCCCCACATACCTCACCTCTGTAACTTGTTTGATCAGTTCACTATTCATGTTAACATTTAGCGGTTCTGTTTCAGGTAACTTTTTATGGAGAAACAGATTGACTTAGTTTTCAATTCTCTTTTTGAATAAGGCTAAACAAAAACCCCCCAAAAAATAAAATAAATAACGAGGATGGATGCAGGTAACAAACCTTTCAAATGATGACACTTCCACACTGAATGAATCAGACGACGTAGGAACACATAGCCTACTGTGCACGCCTACTAAACAGTAGGTCCCAACAGTATGCAGCACAGATGGTACACAGAGACGTTCTACAAAAGGAATAATAATGAAACTAGCAATGTATTACTAGTATGTTAGTAAAATTTTGATATTTAAAAAGTGTGGAGTCCCATGCTAAATATATCTAATTCAATTCAGATTTGAGAAAAATAACAGGCTACATTTGTTTCTTCTATAAAAAGCAGTTAGTTGTCATAATATATTTATCTTTAGTGCACCAACACTGTATACCTGAAAAGATCTTAACAACTAGAACTAAATGTTCCTAGTGTTACATAGATCATTGAGATTTTGATAAATCAGGAATAAATTCACTGGACAGATACTAGAACCATCAGAGAGTCGGACAGTTTTCTTCAGTTTAATGTGGGGAATACTAATGCTCACTTATGAAGACGTCACTTTCTGTCATCAGCATCTCTCTACATGAGATATCTATCAAAACACTACAGAGAACCACAGGCTGGATCCTTCAAACTTTTTGTATCTCTTTAAACACACGCATGCTTTGTGTCTCTTAACTTAGTTGTTATTTCACCCACCCCCATCCACATCTACACTTAAATGTTTGGACACACCTGATTGAAATGCATTTCAGAGAAATTTTCATCCAAAGGCTAATGCTTAAATGTTTGACATCTGTTTCCTTGATAAATAGAAACAGTTAAGTTGATACCTTCGTAGGCATATAAAACAAAAATTAAATTCAATGTTTATATTTTTATTGTTTTAATATCTACTATTATAATATGTGGGAAATAGTAAAAATAAAGAAACTTTCTTCTATTACTAAGTGTGTCCTAGATACGGCTTACATTCTGTCTTATGTCATATGTGTACGTCTACATCCCAGCAGCACTGTTGACCAAGTCAGACTCAGTCAAAAGGCCTCCATTTTAGCTTTTGGACCCACAATTAACCTTGCTGACTGGACACTGTGCATATATTTCACAATACTTTTGTCATTTTTACAACAGGTATATTAACAGGGAAGTGTGTCTTACAGTATGCCACTATGTGAGACCGACCCCAGTTTCACACCATGTGATTGGTTTTATTAATGCAGGATGACAGTGAGGGATTAGCCTATAAGATGAAGCGACACACTTTTCGATGACTATAGATAGCTGGGACGACTGAGACTCAAATTGGTGCGGTATGCATCTTAACATGTGAAGCACACTAAGCTGAATCTTTAAGTGATTTGCTGCCAAAGTAGAGCAGTCAGTGGCGACTGTTAACTGTGTTCGGCCACTGCTCCTCAGTGTCTGACATTTTCCTGTCTTCTTGTTCATTTTCCAGACAATCGAGAGGCAGACGTGTGCAGAGAAATGTTGTCATGGTAACATCCTTTTTTTTCTTTTTTAGGATGACCATGAGTGAGACAGCTCTGATAGGACACTGAAATGTGAAAAGTAGTATACTGTAGGACCTGACACTACATCTGTAGAATATTACATTTACATTTCCTACAAGGAAAAAAAAAAAAGCTGCTCAAGGAAGTCAGTAGTATGAGAGCGGTTGCTGTTAAAAACAAAGACTTATATTCTGACGAATTAACGTTTCCCTAAGACGTTTTGTGAATACATTTCTCTTTTGCTCAACATGTTATGTGTGTGCATTTGGCAAAGCCGTGATACAGCACTTGGTCTGTGAAATCACTGCTGTCAAAGTGGCCCATTTCCCAAATCGTATTTCTTTTTGTGTTTGCAATGTGTCTTCTGGTTATAGAGTTCAAACTATCCGGACGTCATTCCTTTTCTTGTGCACTTTTCACTGAAATCAAGATGTACCATCAGCTCACAATGATCCGAAGCATTAATAAGATTCAGAATTGTGTTCTCTATACATACCACATTTATTAAATCCTTAAGATAAGTCCTCTAAAAGCAGAGAGACGTAGAACAATCTGTCATTAGTTAAATGCCAAGCTGGGGGGGTTTTGAGATAAAGAGCCTTTTTCATCCTCGTATGACAAACATTAACGGCATGAGACAGAGGAACCTAACATGTACTCATTTTGCTAAAAGTAGGTTAGTGCTTAACCTCCTATGATGTTTCATGCTGTAATTGCATTGTGTCACTTCAGTTCTTTTGAAATGTATTCAAATACAGAGTCTGTTGGTCTTATTGGTCAGTACAGACCATAAGAGAGGAGGTGTCTGACTAGAAATAATAATTTAAAAAAAACAGAGTGAGTTGTACTTTGCTGAGCTGTTTGGTCACTAACATTCCTGCAGGTTTGTTATGCTTATTATCCTGACAACATCAAGTTACAAAGACAAAAGCCTTCCTAACATCTGACTCTTTTATTGCTGGAAATAGCTCCAGGGAAGACTTCAAAAACCCTGTCTAAGTTTAAAGCTGTTGTAAGACAGTGAGAAGAAACTTTTGGACATTTTGTTATTTTTGTAAGTACAGCTATTTTAAAAGTGGGACTCTCTTCTCTGTCTTCTTCTCATTTTGTCATGTTTTTATTCTTTCTACATTCAAATGCATCTTGTTGTTGATGTGTCTGCAAAATAATGTCAAGTCAGTGTTTTGACTCTAAGTGCTGAATCCCACTAAATATAACAGCCGAGCAAATTAAAAGTGTATAACATATTATCTGCTTGTCTGATTTTAGGTTTTGACTTAAAACAAATGTCGACTTCAAATTCATCTGCATTGTTTTGTTTTTTTGTTAAAAATAAATAACATTTATGACAGAGCTTTGTTATTGTAGATGTGGAAGGGAAGATCACACTTTTTGATTGTACGGTATCATTTTTTTTGTTTTTTAAACAATTTTAGAAATGACACCAATCAGATACAGAAGTATTACATCTTCTTTGATAGGAATTTCAAAAGCATATTTTCATCAATCCAGATATGTGGGTGAAGATGGTACATTTTCAATCTATCAGAAATTGTAAAAGTATCAATAAAGTATTAATTGAAACATTTAATTGAAACAATAATGTGTATTGCCTGTTTGTTAAGGCAGACCTATAGATCCATTGTAATATGAAATCTTAAGATATGTGGATTTTGCCATGATTCAGTGAAATCTGACCTTATCTTAGCTCAAGATTTGTGCAAAGTAAGTTAATGAAGGAGGTTGTATATGTATGTATAAAGTAGGAAGTAAGAGAAGTTACAAAGAGGGCTGGACAATTAATTGAGTTTCAATTTCACTACAATTTTGGATTTCCACATTTGTGAAAAGAAGAATATTGAGATTACATTATTACTGTGCTATTGCACTTATTTTGTCCATAGGTTTTGTCAATTCTGTTTCAAAGTGTCATATTTTGGAAATAATCACTCATTTTAGTTAATCCATACATACATACATACATACATACATTCATACATACATTATTCATGATTATATATGTTTTATATATTTTTTTCATCTATTTGATAAATAAGTGTAATCCTGATCATGTAAAAGCAATTTATCAATTTTAATAATTGGGATTAGGACTTCTTTCAATAATCGAGCAGCTCTCGATACAAAGTCAGTGGAAAGGATGCCTTTTTTAGGCAAACTGCATGAGTCAACAGTTTTCAGGAATTTGACGACGTCATAAAAAAAAAAAAGAAAAGTTTATTTTAGTTTAAAGTCAAGTTATGCTGTTCCACAGAGAGAAGTGGTGGCAGTGATGCCTGGCTGCAGCAGACTGCACAGGAGGCCATCAGAAGCTCTGCTCATTTTCCTCAGTCAGCTGCTGAGCAACGGGGAAGCTACCTCGCTGCAAGTTGACCAGCTTCATGCCGAAGTGGAATGACAGGCTCATTATAGAGGTATGGGAGTTCACTTCTTCTCTTACTGTGACTTTCAATGGGGATAATGAGCCTCCTGACCACAGAGAGTAAATGCTCAACCGGTTGCTTCATTCTGGCAGTCTTGCAGGAGAAATTTCCTTGTTAAAAACTCAATTTGTTGCTGTAATATTGTGGATATTAAAAAGTAAATAACTAGCCAGTGAAGGGCTCCATCTCCTCAATCACTCATACAAAAATAGGAAAAGGGAGCTCACTTGGGACTCAGAGGGTAGTGAGGTAACATAGAACTTTGGGCTATTTTGAAACACAAGTTTGATTGTTCCTTAGACTGAGCTCTTTGTGGTCCCTGACAACAACATCCATCCAACATAGAGAGTTGTTACACTTGTTTTAGACTAAATAAATTAAGCCTTTGATCAGAAACACTTTTTGTGAAAAAGCTATTTGGCCTATCCATCACCACAGACCTTCAAAAGTAGGAGGGCCAATTAATATTAAAAGATGCAGCAGCCAGACCCCGATCAGAATGTCCCCTAACAGAAAGTAAGGAAATATCCTACTCACCTGTTGGATTAAAAGATCACCTGACCTGGTTAACTAAAGTAATTCTACAAGTCAAAACAGAGCTTTTATCGGCAGGGGCAGGGGACCCTTTTTTAGGAAGGCTTCTAAATCTTGTTTGGGGATTATTGTATCTGAATCAATCAATCAATCAATCAATCAATCAATCAATCAATCAATCTATCTATCTATCTATCTATCTATCTATCTATCTATCTATCTATCTATCTATCTATCTATCTATCTATCTATCTATCTATCTATCTATCTATCTATCTATCTATCTATCTATCTATCTATCTATCTATCTATCCATCCATCCATCCATCCATCCATCCATCCATCCATCCATCCATCCATCCATCCATCCATCCATCCATCCATCCATCCATCCATCCATCCATCCATCCATCCATCCATCCATCCATCCATCCATCCATCCATCCATCCATCCATCTATCTATCTATCTATCTTTTTGAGCCATTATATTTAAGAGCCGAGGCAGCGTTCTAGACTTTGAAAGGTTGGTAAGAGGTGTTGTAGGAGCTGTTGGAGGAGCAGACTCCTCCAAAACTTTGTCCATTGCAAGATTCGTCCAGCAGTTGGCAGCTGAATACAACTCAAAGGCACAAACAAATTCCTGGAAATGTTTGCAGACCTTATTGGAGAAAAAGGAAAAATGAAGACTTGCTCCACAACAGATCCGTTAGGTTGTTCTGCGACACACACAACTGTGGGCAACAAAGATACTTAACTGCAAGTTTCAGAGTTATATCCACCCCTTGAAAATAACTTTAAGAATAGGTAACCTTTGAAAGCAAATGGAATGTCAGTTTGAAGTGCCAGCTAATAGAGGAGTCACAAAACAGGAGGACAGAGCAAGCCAGCAGAACCACCACCATCTCCTTAAACAGGGAGAAGGAGGCAGAAACGAATACACCTGCATCCCTGTTGGAGCCAGCAGCTCTAGTAAGAAGGAGAAAAGACAACTTCAGTGCCTGTACTACAATAAAAAAAATACAAAGACTATCTTGAGAACACAGCAGAGAACTGTTTCATGACCACCACCCGCACACAACCACAAAGTGAAACTTGGCTGCAAACTGGGGGCCTGTCCTTAACCATATCTTCAGTTGTCAAAGAAGAAGTAAAAGATCAATTATACATTCACTCGAAAGCAGCTGAGGCTGGCAGAACACAATGTTCAGGCAGTGACAGAACTATTAAATAGCTCTGACTGCAAAAACCTCATTACACAAATAAAGCTGAGACATTTGGCAACCTTGATGGCCAGCAGCAGCGTTGAGGAGACACCTGGGAAGGATTCTACAAGACCCATGGTAAAACAAGCAGCACAGTGTTTCTTCACATCCACACAATCTCCATATGACCTGTTTATCTCATGTTGAAAAAGGGTGGCAAATGGATGAATGACGAACAATGACAAGAGTGAATATTAGCAGCTCAGATCGTTATACCCGACCTGCAAGTCAAGAACATTGCAAAGTAGTAAGAAAATGCTTTTCTAGACCCAAGATCAAGCAGAACTGACAAGACACATACCGTCTCTGTTGTCCAACACATTGGTAAGTACTTGGTTGTGTATAACTGCCAATGCCAAAGTAACCCCTCAAAGCCCCTGTTACTGTCTTTGTTGCTGTTCTTTCGGGAGCAATTACTTGCCTTAAGTAGTGACATTGCTTTCAACAAGTGCTACTGAACCTGACAGATAAAAGATGTTCCAAGTCATCGAGATGTCCAATGTATTGTGTTTGACTGGCAGGTGCTTACCTTTCAGATAACCTGCTGTCTCATGTGTGCAATGTTTGCATTGCAAAACACATGCAGGGCAAAAGCTATCAGAAAAGGCTTTCAGAGTTCCCACAGACAATACTGTATACTGTATGTGGACGATTGTCAACAAAACCTGATTCCATTAGGAAGCTATCTCTAGAAGTCCAACTATGCCTTCTCCTGGCAGAAGAGCAATTTTAGCTGAGACAGTCAACAGGCAGAGATCAAGTTTGGAACTATGGCCAGTCATAGTCTGCTTAATGTCCAAGGGTCAGGTCAGTCAGAATTGGCACTGTTTGCCTGGCAACCTGTTCTTAAAGAGTCACAGATAACAGTACAAGAGTTGATTGTTCTAATGCCATGATAAGGAACAAATAATAATTCCTTTCCAGCTAATAATGCCTTTTGTAAAGTCAGTACTATTGGAAAAGTCAGTACATTACAGGGATACTTACAATGTTCTGGCTTCAACGAATTCAAATGCATTGAACCATGGAACAAATGTTACACTTTGCATTTAGCCATGTGACCCCACAACCACTGAAGGTTTAGTGGAACACAAAGACGTGCACCCAAAGCTTTACTATAGAGAACATTTTCTTCCAATCACAGCTGTAGGTGGCTATTTTCAGATGTCATTGGCAGTTCACCTTGCCTTTCAAAAACATTCTTGCTGCAGGCACTGCATTATGTGTGAGTGACCCAGATATGTGGGTCTGTGGGGTGGTCCTAATGCTTTGGTGATGGGAACATTAGCTGCTTGAAGGGGGGAACAAAACTGTGGACCTGCCACAGCAGAGATATCCAAAATTGAGCTGCCAGCATTGGCACGTATCCCAGAGAAATGTGACTCGACAGTAGCAATAATGTTTAAATGTCCACTCCCAGCTGAGCCAGCCCTCAAACTGCCCATTACATGGTTTACACTGCTTATGGCTTCTTTGATTATTTTTAGCTGCTTTGAACGATAAGCATAAGCGGCAAAGTCAAACTTTTTTTGCAGTCATATATTGATTGGAGAAAAACAAAGTTCTTGAGCCAGTTTTTATAACTGATATTGGAAGATTCTTTTGTTCAGGAAATATAAGGCCATTGTTTTCTAACCCAATATTATTGGGGAAAAAATAAAGAAATGGAAGTTGAAAATGATAGTTTACTTTAACAGAACAATCAATGTTAGCACATTGTACTTTTGCGATCACATGACCTTGACTGGTGTCCTCTAAGAGTCTGATTCCAGCTAGTCAGAAAAAGTGTAGACCTCCTTCTAGAAGAGAGAAGGGGACAATCAGTAAGAGCTCGAGCTGCCTGCACGGGTCTCCTGTGCAATGTAATATGAAGCACTATTCTTCGATCAGGCCTATTTTCAGCCAACACATTTTACTGATGCAAAGCTGATCTCCCCTAACATGCACTCTGGGAGAATTCAGGACACACACACACACACACACACACACACAGTAGAAACTTAGCTCAGTTACTCAAATCAAATTGGGGCTATATTTGACCTTTGAGGAAAGTCTCAGGTCTGCCTAGAATATCTTCATCTGCATCGTGTGAAAACATTCAGCCAGATTAGGATGGGAGACTTTGATACACTGACTTGAAGAGTACTTTTTTTTTTTTTGCCATCTTGCAAATTTTAGTTGAGAGTTATAGCTGCAACATGAAATTAAAACTGTGCAAAATTATCAGAATTGTTGTTCTTACTTCATAAAAGTCTAATTAGCCACTACGGGTCTAAGCATTGTTTTTTATACTGTTTTGACAACATGACCAATTTGCATCATTTGTGTCAGACTTTTTCTTCATGACAAATTGTGTTTTTCATTTGCCTAAACTCCTGTCAGATAAGTATTTCATGGTGGCTTGAATATTTAAAACCAATATTGTTGGTCTTTCTGCAAAAGTAATTTGCCACAGTCGTAAATCTTTCCCCACTCTGTCCTGTGTCAAATATTTTTACTGTCTGATTGCTCAAGTCTCTTGGGGGAGTTAAACAGAGAATTGTAGACTTTACAGCAATTTATTTTTCTTTTATAGAACTGGTTTTCTTTCAACATCTTGTGTTCATTTTCAAATACACTCAGGCAACAAATATCTGTAGTGCTGTATTTGTTGATGTGTTATTGGCATTTAAAACAACTCTTTCATTATCTCTGTCATGGAAGATTAGTTTTTGATTTTAAATTCATTTAAATAAACATGTCCGATACTGGACAAAAAATGTTTGACAGGATCATTAATCAGAAAAATAACCATCAACTTTTCTGTCATGGGCCGTCCAGTATTGGTTTTTATTTTTAAGCAACAAGGCAAGTCTGAGAAAAGTAACATTTCTAGTCTTTTGAAAAACAAATTCAGATAGGAACCAGTGTTTCCCCCTGGTTTATCATTCGGGCTGTGGGTCACCATCCCAATGGAATGGTTGGGGAAATACCGTGAACTATATTCAATGGACACAAGTTTGTAACATGTCTTTAACTGATATTTATATAATTAGAGCTTTAACAAATTATTCGTTAGTTAATGAACAAACATTAGCTTACCACTATTTTACTGTTACATATTCACACAAAATGATATGTCCTCAATGTCCGCTCTCTGCTGAACAAGTCTTTTATTATGAATGAACTGATTTTAGATAGAAAACTTGATTGTTTGTTTTTAACTGAAACTTGGCTGGGTGCGGATGCACCTGCTGTTCTCACCGAGGCCTCTCCACCTAATTTTAACTGCTTTTATTCTACAAGGTGTGGTAAAAGGGGAGGTGGCACAGCTTCTATAAGCACAAACACTCTCGCCACCAAACCTATTTTATTTGAGCAATACACCACCTTTGAATATCACGCAATTGTTTTTAGCAACCCTCCGATTTTATGTGTCACCTTTTATCGTCCACCTAAAAGGTGTAGTCTTTTTATTCAGGAATTTTCAGAATTCTTAGCAATTTTACACAGTTCTTTTAACATGATTATTTTAACCGGTGATTTTAACCTTCATGTAGACAACCCACTAGACCCTCTGTCTAATGAGTTTTTAAATATTCTTAATTTCATGGATTTTACCCAACACGTCACACAGCCGACTCACAACAGAGGGCACACCCTGGACCTGGTCATCACATATGGCCTGTCCACCGGGGTGTCCTCTGTTGTTGACCTGGCTGTGTCGGACCACTACTGCGTGTTTTTTAACATCACTGGTTTTATTCAGCGGGAGACCTCTGTGAGAAACGTCATCTAACCCCTGAAGTGGCTGCAAATTTTAAAGAGGTTTTAGAAAAATGTCCACCTACTGTTTTACCTGCCCCCTGCGATCTTATTATTGATGATTTTAACAGCAGACTACGGTCGGCCATCAACACAGTTGCCCCACTTCAAACAAAAATCATCAGTAATAAATCAATACCTCCCTGGAGAAATGAAGAACTTAAGAAACTGAAACGTAATTGTAGGGTCGCAGAGAGAAGATGGAGAAAAAACAAAATTACAATAAACCATCAAATGTATGCCGAACAGCAAAAAATATACAATAAAGCAATAAGAAACTCACGCAATAATTATTTCTCAAACCTTATCAATAACCATAAAAATAACACCAAAATTCTCGTCTCAACAATAGACAATCTACTCAATCCAGATTTTAACAAACCTCATTTTAACGCCACTGACTCCCTTTGTGAGGAGTTTGCAGACCACTTCATGGGGAAGATAGACACTATCAGATGTAACATTTTATCCTCCCAAAGTAATATGGTTTTAAGCACATCTGGGTGTCTGTCTTCACCGGAGGAAACACTGAACAGTTTTGTCCTGGTTAATGCTGAGACCCTTGATAAAGTTTTCTCCTCAGTGAGGCCCACCACATGTCTTTTAGATCCAATCCCAACCTCATTTTTGAAATTATTTTATGGATCCTTGAGAGAAGAGCTTTTAAACATGATGAATTGCTCTCTTCAGACGGGGGTCTTTCCTGCTGCCTTTAAAAGGGCAGTGGTGAGGCCCCTGCTGAAGAAGAGCAATTTAGATTTTAATGATTTTTATAATTTTAGACCAGTATCTAACTTACCATTTTTAAGCAAAATTTTAGAAAAACTTGTTCTTATTCAGTTGAATGATTTTATTAACTCACATAATGTCCTGGAGAAATTTCAGTCTGGTTTTAGGGTAAACCACAGCACCGAGACGGCCCTTTTAAAGATTTTAAATGATTTTAGATTAAATTATGACTCTCAGAAGCCGACAGTGTTGATCCTACTGGATCTGAGCGCCGCCTTCGACACAGTAGATCACACTGTCCTTTTAACCCGTTTGCAGCACATCGGCCTGTCCGGTGCTGTTCACAGATGGTTTACCTCCTATCTCACAGACAGGACATTCATGGTAAGTCTAGATACTTGCTCCTCTAAGGTCCATAAAGTCACATGTGGTGTGCCCCAGGGTTCGATTTTAGGCCCAGTGCTTTTTAACTTGTATATGCTACCTCTAGGCGGTGTCATCAGGAGACATGGAGTCAGCTTTCACAGCTACGCAGATGATACACAGTTGTACATCTCCATGTCTCCTGATGACACAAGGCCAATGGATGCACTTTTTAACTGCATTTTAGACATCAAATCCTGGATGGCAGATAACTTTCTCCAGCTTAACCAGGACAAAACTGAAGTTTTAGTCCTCGGTCCTGAGGCTCAGAAAGAGAAACTTTTACCCAAATTACAGGCACTATCTTTTAATCCATCCACACAGGTGAAAAACCTGGGGGTGATTTTAGACTCTGAGCTGACTTTTATTCCACACATCAAGAACATCACCAAAATAGGTTTTTATCATTTAAAGAACATAGCCAGAGTCCGCCCCATTCTCTCTCGGGCCAACACGGAGACGCTAATGCATGCTTTTATCACCAGTCGTATCGACTATTGTAACGCCCTGCTCTCTGGTCTTCTTAAAAAGAATATTTCATGCCTACAACTCCTACAAAATTCAGCAGCTCGTGTCCTGACGAAGACCAGAGGGCGGGCTCACATTACTCCGGTTTTAGAATCACTGCATTGGCTCCCCGTGTCTTTCAGGATCGATTTTAAGGTTCTTTTAATGGTTTTTAAGTGTATTAATGGTCTTGGGCCTTCTTATCTGTCAGAATTGCTTTTACCATATGAGCCTTCGCGGTCCCTGCGCTCCTCCGGCAGAGGTCTTTTAGTCATCCCAAAAGTCAGGACACACACCCACGGCGAGGCGTCCTTCAGTTTTTACGGCCCTCGCCTCTGGAACAGCCTGCCGGAGGACCTCAGGGCCGCAGAGAACGCTCATATTTTTAAGAGCAGGCTCAAGACCCACCTTTTTAGTCTAGCTTTTAAATAATATTTATTCATTTTATCTGTTATGATTTTAGCATTTTATGTTTACTTATATCTTACCATCATTCTATTGGTTTTAGCTTTATTCAGTTTATTGTTTGGCCTCATTTTAAAAGTTTTATGTATTTTACGTCTCTTGCCAGTGTTTCCTCCGAGGGAGCCCTCTGTGTCGGGAGCGGTGGAGGGCTGTGGCTGCCTGGGCGCCGTCCTGCGGTGTCTGGGTGGAGGTCAGGGGTCCCGGCCCCGCCTCCCCTGGGCACCCTGTGATGGTGCCCCTGATGGCCGCGGCCGATCTGCCGCTCTCGATGCAGACGGCTCCTCTTTGGCGTTTACTTACCTGGTTCATCCGTACTCAGCCTTCTGTCCATATCATTGATGCTGGTGTGTGTGCATGTGTGTGTGTGGGTTTAGGTCTGCGCGTGTGTGTTGGAGCGTGGGGTGACTGTGAGTATGACTGTGAGTGTGATACTGTCTGTATGCGTGGGGGATGGGGGGAGGGTGGGAATGATTTTAATGTGATTTTAATGTGATGTTAACATGTAAAGCACTTTGTGCTACTTTTAAAAGTATGAAAAGCGCTTTATAAATAAAGTTTGATTTGATTTGATTTGATATGTGGTGGCAAATAAACTGACAGTGTTTGTGTTTGTTTTTAAGTTACTTCATATACAGAGCTTTCCATGAAGACATATTGATGATGATTTTATTGGTAAATCAGTTAAATAAGACTTCCAGTTGAATCTGTCAATACACTGTAGATAAAAAGATGTTGGCTTTTAGAGAAAGTGTGTCCTATAGTGAATAAGTTGGGTTACATTCAAACACTAACCAACAACCATAAACTGCATGCTATTGATAGAAACATGGGAAAGAAAAAGTCTAACAAGCTTTTCAGCCCCTGTTCCCAGTAGGATTACATATCAGCCCTTCAACTCTTATCTATTGAGAACAAATGTCAGGCTTCTTCAGATGATGGCACGACTGAAGTTTTTGCCAGTCCCGTCGCTGAAATTGTTCTGACATTTACATTCAGTGAGAATCAAGTCGAGGCAGGGGTTTTTTGTACGGGCCTTAATCACTGCTGCAGACCCTAAGGACCGGACTGCAGCCACACTGAGAGAACGACACACTTTGTGAAAACTAAATGACTATTCAAGTTACTGGTGTGGTGAACAGTTCACAATGGACTGCTTCTAGAAAATTAAACCAATATGACTGATCTGTTGTACTGCTGTTATATTTTTCTGCTTTTTTTATTTTGTTTGGACTTCTCGACTTCAAGATTGATTGTGATTGATTTCAATTAGTCCTCTGTGACCAAGTAACAAATCTTGACCCAATTGTGTCACAATGGCTGAATCCAATTTTAAAATTCCAAACCCATTTCTAGATGTCAACACTTCCAAACACGTGTGCGTAACGATTTAAAAAAAAAAAAAATGTTTTGTATGATTAATTATCTTTTTTAGGACATTTTAAGGGGGAAAGTATGGTGTAAGAATGAATATTTTATTTTCGTGTCTGGTCATTTACATGATCCATCCTGCATAGAATTATTTACATATTTGATATAAATTACTAACATTTTCCAGGATGTGATTTACAAAGAATCACAACAGCCCAATTATCAGTAACTTTTCTCCTCCTTAAGCGAAAACCCTCAGACTGTTCACCATATGAATCCAGTCAGGTTTCATTTGTTTTGCAGTATTGTTTTCCATTTGGTGGCCACTCTTTGTGATGCCTTTATAACATAAAACGTTTTGTCTCTTCTGCAACAAAATGTTAATGAAGAAGTCCTTCCTCATTGTAAAACGTAGTATTAACATTTTGCTTACAGGTTGAAATAGACTGGCAGGCAGCTACAGATGTCAGTTTGCAGAAGGGCAAATCCCTAACATGCTTACTATTTGGTGGACCTGTAGCCATAGTTGTGGTATCCAAAGCAGTCATTTATTTTGATAATATAATATTCACTATGATGTTTCTGCTCTTAGGGGTCTTTCAATCAAAGAAAACAACAACAATAGCAAACAGTTTTTTGGTGGCATGAAAACCATAATTGGGAGTTATTGTTAGACCAACATCATTAACAATTTAAATCACATCTATGGAATAAAATACGTGTTAAAATACATTTGCATTACCTGTATGCCTGTTAATCAATGTCATGTAACTTTATTCTAATTAAATTTGCATATATAACTCACTGGTGGGGCGTCCATGGCTCAGTGGTATAGTCAGTCATTTCAACTTGAAGGCCAGGAGGTCACATGTCAATGTATCGTTGGGCGAGACACTTAACACCAAGTTGCTTCTGCTGCTTTGTCAGTGGCGTGACATTGTGTATGAATGGGGTTACTATAGTTCATACTAATGGTCACTTAACATAGCAGCCTCTGCCATCAGTGTATAAATGAGTAGATGTGACCTGCGGTGTAAAAGCAATTTAAGTAGTCAGACTAGAAAAGTGCCCATTTACTAATCTAGACAGTTGGACAGACTTCCCTCCTCAGTCTTTGAGATATCAACTGATGTTTCGTGTGTCCCTAGGAGAAATCCAATTTAACACACTGTGTCTCTTAGTCAATCAAATAAAGTTGAAACTCAGGTTGATGTAAAAAACGTCTTTTTTGTGATGAAGGGATTATTGTGCCTGGACTTACAGCATGAAGTGATGAGAAGAGCCAACATCTGTATGCTTTTTATAAATCACCAATAAGAAGCATTCAACGGACTATACATACACTATCATGTAGAGAGTACTTTAAAAGCTCTTTAATCTTACCTTTCAGAACTCATAAAAATGTTATATTGAAATGTGTGATATAAAAGATGGTGTAGTTTGAATGCAGTGACCAGTTCAGAAGTACCTCAGCCAGCTTTAGTTTAATATAGTTGGACATTTTAGAGCAGATAATGTCCTGCAGAATCATGATGGATTCATTCCAACATTTCGCCTCCGGGAGAGACAATCACTGACTAATATTATCCCTCTCTTTTAGCTTCAATCTCAGCTCTATATATGGACAGAGATGAAAGGAGGGCATATGGACTGAAAAGATTTTAAAATTATCTCTGGGTGGTACTAAAGCAACACTTCAGATATAATTTTAACATCCCAGATTCAGAGGAGACAACTTCTAAAGCTGCACCTCATAAAGACTTTTCTGCCACCCTGTGTCTGTCAGGCTCGTATCTGGTTCTAGCTCAGAGGGACAAGGTGAACACTACTTCTGCTAAACCAAGTGTTATATGTGTGTGCAGCCTGTCTTGTGGGCTTTCAGTCTGCTAATTTAATCATTGCTTAATACTTCTGCATTTGAATGTGAGTAAGTTTGGAGACCACTTTGGCAAACGCCACAGCTGGTACTTGATACCTTTATTTCCGTAAAGGAGGCTATAATGGAACAATACTTGTTATGCACATGGAAATAAGCTAATAGCCTGCAGCTGCTCTCTGTTTCTGCTTCTCTGAAAATGAGGGATCTTGTAAATGTCCCCTTCTATTCCACTAGATGGCAATATAATCCATTTAAGTAACACATCTTTAGGTTTGAGTGTGGCAGCATCGTTCGGGTCTCTTATTGTGACATGACCCTTTTTCGTGGGTGTGTTTTTTTGGTATAGGTCCTTTGTTCTTTTCCAGGTTGCCTCTAGGTAAAGTGATGGTCAGGATGGTAAGGCTACAATCTGCAGACCATACTCACAACACATGACATGACACTTCCATCACCACTACAAAACCAGCTTCCCATTTCAACTTCTGACATTTGACTCTCTTGAGCTGTGCCAACAGTTGAGGCCCAGGACTCAATGAGATATAAATTAAGGAATTGTTCACACCAGCTTTATTAAAAGGTTTTGCTTAAAATACTAATGATACAACATAATAACAACAATAATAGAATATGAAAAACAAGTTCTCAGATAATCATTGTAAGGATATGTCCGACCCAGGAACATGAGGAGTTTTCTATAAACCTGATTATAATGAATTGCTTGAGAAATAGTAACAATGAGCTTAAAGTGTTTTTGTTTTTGGCAATTCAGTTTCAAAGAACATACAGCCTTTAAAAGTTGTTTAATTGGGCTGTTAGTTGCAAGCTAAATTTAAAGGCAGGGTTGGTCATTTTTCAAAAACTGATATGATTTTGAAATTAGCGTTCCCTCAGTCCTCTGTCAACACCCACCCCGTCCCCTCTGTGCTCCCTCAAAAGTAGCACCCCACATGTATATGCACTCGCTCTCGCAGCAGACCTCAGCTCCATCACTTGCATTTTATACAAACGACGTTGTCTCATGTCTTATTGAGTGCTAAGTAAAAGCTTAACATTGATCATAATACATGTAAAGAAAACGAACAGCTGGACTATTTTACGACTCACAACAGCCAACGTCAAAATCATCTGTGACACACTTTGAGTGTTGGCTAGTGCACAGGCTAGAGAATGAACAGGGAGGCATGATTGGTCCGTCAGATGTACCACGCGGTAGACATTAGTCAACGTTTTTAAACGTTACAACTGCCACAGATGACGGATTTCTTCGTTCCTTTTTTTCAGAGCACGTGAAAAAGTGTATCAGGAGAAAATTACTGACCCTGGGACTCACAGGGGCTTTTCTGTGACTTTCAAATCATCTAGGATCTAAACAATGTTGTTTCTATTTAGGGTAGAGTTGGGGGGAGTTTTAGAGGGCCCACAGTTGGAGGGGGCCCTTGGAGAGGTAATTTGCTTACTTTAAGTCTGGTTAGGAGTTAAACAAGCACCAATAGAATGAGCCTGGGCAGATACTTTTCATGAGTATTATGGTATCACGGCTCTTCATAAAGAATATCTCTCTTTTTTTTTTTTATCCCTGTCCAGAGTGAGGGCTTGTCTCCCAGGAACCCTTGGCCTTTGCAGCCCATGATGATGCATATGCCATGTGGGTGTGGGATCAGCAGCGTACTGCTTCAGGCCTGAGTAAATAGTGCAGCATTGCTGTGAATGGTGGAGGAAGGAAATGTCTGTAATCAGGGTAACTTCACTGTTTCCCAGAACTGAGTGAGGAAGTAAGTCAGTGGCAGTGAGATGACAGAAACTGAACAGAGGGTGCACGTCTGACGAACTGAAAAAGTGTTCTTTCTGTAATTGTGTTTCCACTAACTTTTATACTAGCCCCGCATGAAGTGTCTATTGCATTATATATTTTCAATTAGAAAACAACATTTAATTCATGGCATTTAAAGGTCATTTATTGTTTGCCTTGCAGTCTGGACTGCGGTCTTACATCCAGCTGTCTGTATCTCCTGAGGCTGAGGCTATGGTTAGACTTTTATCGTTGCCTATTATTGCACAGAGGAAATGCTTTGATTGATCTTTCACAGTGGACACACAAGTGTCTACTTGTGCATACTGCCTGTTGTGTTGATTTTGCGTCGATTGTTGGAGAGTTCTGGGAAGAAAAACGAAGATTAAGGGCACAGTTAAAAGCAACTGCACACTGGATTATGGCCCCTGAAATTAAGATGTACTGATGTCTCCAGAGTCTTTTAGTAGCACAACAAAATGAAGTAGAAATGATGATCTGAATGATGGAGCAGTTCCATTTTCCACTCAGGCATGGAAACATTTTGTGCTGCACGAGGTTGGCACCTCTTGTCTGTGTCAGTCTGTTCCCTTAAAAGTCATTAGAATTTATAACTTTTTTGCACTTTTTAAGAATTCCCTCTAAACCTTCTGATGACATCATCACATTGGCCGTCGACTGTGCCAAGGTTTCTGCTAATGTCATATGAATTAAAGAACATACATGGAATACAATGTGAAGACCACAGCTGGCAGTCTTTTCCCTTGTGTCAGCAATGTTCCTGTGATTATTATTATTACATAACGCTGAACATATTTTAGCCGTCACCGCTAAGCAGTCCCACTGCTGTGATGTAGATAAATATATTAGAAATAGTTTTTTATATTTGAGATTTGAAAATGACTCGTTTATGAGAATGGATCTATCTTAATTATCCAAATTTCCCCTCAACTCAACATCAATATTGGGGTGCAGGGAACCCAATGGTTTATGTTCGCAGCCCATGTTGGTTGAAGTCCGTGAGAGCGGCTGGCCCGGGTTTGAATCCGGCCTGTGGCTCTTTTCCTGCATCTTCCTCTCTCTCTCTCTCTCTCTCTCTCTCTCTCTCTATATATATATATATATATATATATATATATATATATATATATATATATTTAACAATATAATTCAATTTAGAAGAACTAGTTTGTGCAGAAAAATAAAAACAGATAATCCATTAAGCATGATAATTTGACTCAATCCCACTTTTGTAACTTCAAATTTAATTCTTTATGTTTTTTACTGTACAGGTCATTCAGTATCACTCAATAATTCTTCAGGCTGTACTGAACACAGAACAAAAACCTGCTGTTCATGTCTGGCTCTCAGAACAACAACAAGAGTCTCAGCATGCCAGTGAGCAAACAAGAGGCTATTTTTGTCCGTGGTCAACCCCTCAGCGACCCCCTGCCAAGCACACTACTGACTGTGTCCAACCAGGAAGCAGAGAAGGCAGGCCTCAGATGTGTACTAATGCTTCGAGTCACAGCCAGCGGAGGGTTAATTATGGGAAAGCTACGGTTGTTGAAATCAGGGAATGTTGGAGGGGAGGTGTTAAGAGTTGCCTGCCTCTTGCTAAAGCGCTAACATTTTGTTTTCTTACATGATTATGGGGACACAGTCATACCCCAGGACACAGGCCGAAACAGAAAAGGAATTATTTTCCTACCTCACCCAGCTTCTTGTTCTGGCTTTACGATGAGCTATTTTTAGAAACGTACTTCAGAGCTAATCACCAGTGGAGTGTGCTGTATGGCAATATTTCTCCTCAATGGAAGACTTTGAAACTCATGTGAACACATCATTCCCCAAACACTATTTTTGTACCGTTTTCTTATGGCGCCTTCACTTTTTTAAAAACACATTTCAGAAAAAAGAGCAAAAGAATAAAAAAAAAAAAACAAGCACCAAGGTGCGGAAAAGGATAGAAAAAAGTTAATTATATACTACAACATTTAAAGGAAAGACCACCTGAGAGCATACAAGTTCCGCGTTTCTGGCCAGATACATTCTTCACATAGTTCATGAATTGGTCCCAGGTTTTGTGTAAGCTAATAATAGATCCATTAAAGCATCTGGGTTTTTTTCCACCTTGATGATCACATCTTATAAGTTGTATGATGGAGAGGCTACATCCTTCAGTTCAAATAGAATAGAAAATGTAGCTATTTGAGAGGAAAAGGCATTGACTTTCTGAAAGAGAGGAGGGACATTCTTACCTGCTGCAGCATTACACTAAAGACAACAATAATAGAACATAGATAACCATGCAGCAGTAAGACATGTATGACTTGTACTGTATGTATGGTTGCTGGAGTCAGTTTAACTGTCACATTTTGGCTTAGGTTAAGAAATATTCTCACAACTTTGGCTCAGGAAAAGTGTATCACATGGAGCGACTTCAATCATATAAAGGCATGTTTTTCACATTTAGAGGACAAATGAACCGCCGAGAGCACTATGTCCCATTCCTCATAAGACAAAGGGGCCCCTCCATAATTTTTCCAATTTCTCTTGAATATGAGCTATAGGGGGATTGTAGTCATCCTTGATGTAAGTATAAATCATTGAAACCCTACCCGTGTCCATTGTATTGACCTTCAACAAAGAATCAAGCTTTGTAAAAGTGTTACTGATGTACTTATCCCCAATATTAATATGTATACCCTTGTTATATCAAATTTGGAAACCTTAACCAAGTCATGATGGTTAAAAAAGAGGATTTTTGATTCGGTGAGTGCATAGATGTGTTTTGAATAAATCCAGGCATCTGTTTTATATTGTGTGTAATGTTTCCTCATAATTTAGTCTATCCTAAACAGCCACCTTTAAATCAGCCGTTAACTTTGCTTTTTTTTTTTTTTTTTTTTTATCTGTATAGTATCACCCTAAACAGTATCCAGTTGTTACTGTGACATGACTCAGTTTTGTTCTCTGGAAATGTTGCGTCACTGTATTCCAGTCATAGTTATGGTAATGCAGGCCATTAAGGTTTCCTTGTTACTTGTATTTTAAGGAAATGAACATATTTCACAAGCCTCAGCTTCTCCATTAATTGTGGTAAATATTTACTGATTGCTTATCTTGGTGTTCTACTGTAGTTAGTAAAACTGGCAGTAACATTGTATTCCCATTTCAAAACGTGGGAAGGAATGGGTTTGATTACCCATGATCCGGTCTAAATTATCATAGTTTTAGCGTGCTGACGCTTTGTGCCTAAATGTAATTACAGTGTGCCTTTGCACTACTCGAAGCATGTTTGCTTTTTGGTAAGTGTGTGCAATTAGTTGTTTTTGGTGATGATGTAAATGTGGCCAGAGCTGCCACAAGGCCTGCCTTTTATAGCCTCTTGAGGCAGCTGCTTGTAGCATAGCTTCAAAGAGAACTGGAGGCCTACAGGGATTTCCTTCTGGCTTTCCCACCATCTGCACAGGCCCATGTGGGATGTGTGATGGTAGTGAGTGTTGTTGAGACTTTCCTGTGAAAATGAACGCACCATTTTTACTGCAACATCTTTCATCACATCCAATTTGTCTTACCACGTGATCTTAAATCATGTACGCGTTAAAGCTTTGTCCATGTACAAGCTGATGTTGAGGCTTCAGACAGCATAGGGAACTATTAGACTTACCTGCCATCACTTCAACACATTCCTCGTTTCATTGTTCTGGACTAAACTTTGATCAAGGTGTTATATGATACACCTCCATGTTATGAAGCTATGGCAGACACCCAGACTTCTCACTCTAACTTTACTCGAAAGCTTATTATGCAATGTCACCGTATAACAACCCTGCAATGAATCATCTACCAACACCTGATACGTGTTAGTATATGATCAGAACAGTGTGATTAAGATATTCATAGTTTGATCAAACTCAACAGCCTTCTTAAGTGTTCCAGCTCAGCAACGTGCTTGCTAAACTCAAATCAATCTTTTTCAGTCAGACTTCTTGGCTCTGAGTAAAAAATGAGTTGTGTTTTATGGAAAGAGCTTTGTGCTTTGCATACCTGCACTCAGGTTACATCTTACCCAGAATTTAGGATTTGACCTGGAACCACGCCACTGAGAAACCACAAGGATTTTTTTTTATTTATTTTTTTTTATCGGAAATGTCTACGTATGTGAGCTTAAAGGGGCTGCACCTTTATCAACGTGGACCTGGACCTAATTACAGCATGCCCATCAGCAGATTGGAATGAGCTCAAGCGTTGTTGAACAACAGTGTGTTTCTTCTTTTACAGTATGTGATGGAAGTAGAGTGCACTGAAAAAGTGGAATAACCAAAGTTTGACACTTTTCAGAGCTGCAAGTAAAATATGCAAGCATGATTTCGTAATTTTAAGTGATTGTACTAGTTTACTGCCCTCACTTGGGACTCATCCTTAATGAGTGCTTTGATGTCAGAAAAACAAAAAAAATGTAATCCTGGGAAAACGGCGTGTGGATTTTGTCCCTGAAGAATACTTGAGCTCTGCGGGTCAAAAGTGTAATGAGGTTGTAATGATCAGTGACATGTTTAGACTATGTTTCTCACCAGAACAACATAAAGACAGAACAGCAACATGTCGACTCGTGATGGGATTTAGTTTGTACCACAGAGATGGTCATTTTTATCCTCCAATGCACAAAGGAAATATACAAGAGTCAATTTCATTACCATTATTAAAAAAACAAATGTTTTGTTCATGATGCCTTTGATCGTAAAGCTCATAATATAGTGTAAAATGTAAGTTTTCTGCCGTAGACATTAGGTTTTTGTCACTCAGACAATCTGCAATTTGAAGTCAGTTTAAATCTGATATGACGTGGTCTTGTTATGTCGAGTACAAGTTGCTGTAAACATGTGCTGTATCATGTCTTTTATAGCTACTGTACACCGCTTGATTACTGCAGATCTCTGTGGGTGTGCATGCATATTCTAAATTCAATTCATCATTGTCAAGAAACCATGCAACAAAGCTTGTTTCTCACTGGAAAATCATTACATCACTATGTTAAAGATGAGGATGGCGTTGTCCACCCAAGAGGAAATCTTCATCTTCTAATTACAGAGATTGTCATCTCGAAAGGGAGGCCCAGACGGAAACTGTAATATTTGGCTCTGTGTCACAGAAACTACTCATCCCAATGACACTACGCCTAAGGTTCTCACATGTAAATATTATACAGAACATAGAATAGATCATAGGGTGTCATATACAGTAATAAGATAAATACACAATTTATATTCCCTTAAATCAAAACTACAAGATCTCTCAGATGAAACTGAACTAACATGAGAATCTGATATCTCTGTATTCCCATACATTATTTTATATAGAGTATTCACATCTATGTTTCGATCTTCAATAAACTCCTAGACACAAATTAAAGACAAACAATAAATGATGTTGTAATATCATTCTATATTTCTTCTCTCCCCAAAGAAGCTCAGGTCTGGTTTCACTGATGTCACTGAGGGCCCTAAAGATCCAGCCCTCGACAGCCCAGCTGCCTGAACAAGTGCAAGATCGGTGAGCGGAGCAAAAGTGGGGCCGAGCCAGTGACCAAAACATCAGAGTTTGGTAACTCTGTATGTTGACCATTTAAGAGCAAGTCTGCTCTGAGAAAACAAACTCTCTTTCAATGACTTCTTAGTGGAGTGAAGTCAGGAATTTGATCAGAATTGCTTTTGGAAGCCAACATAATCACAGTAACTGAAATCAAAGTTTCTGCTCGAGAACATCGTGTATTATCAGGAACACAATCTTTCCATATTACAACATTACAATGTTTTGCCCTTGAATCAATATTACAAGTATTTATAGATGTGAATTATTTTGGACTTGATAGCTTCATGATGCAGGATTTTACAGCTATAATTGTTTGGTTCTCAGTGAGTTAAGAATCCATTCTAAAAAATGGGTTAAAATAAATTAATATAAAATTACATAATGAGGATTAGGCCTACGTATTTACAGGCATTTAGAAATGGTATCCATTTAACATTTGTTTCTGTTTTAACATGTCACAAAATGAATATTGAAATAATTTCACTTATGAGCAGCTCAGTTTTGTGAACTGTTGGGTTACACTTTTCTTCTGAAGTAATAAGTGGCATTATTTATTAAGAATAGTTAGAAAAGTTTAGGGTGTAGGTGAAATTAGATGAGCGCCACAATGCTTGACAGTAGTGAGAAACTTCAGTTCAGGTCAAAGGAACTCAGGTGTGTTTGTGAATTTAATTTATTTTATTTTTTTTGAGCCTGATTATTAAGTTGTTATGTGTCATATGGATGTCATTGATGGTTGATGATCACACAAATCTAAGTCTTGCAATCGGATGCTAGTGCAAAATAAACAACTAAGACCATTTTGAAGAGGGTTTCGGTGTTGAGAAAGACAGATCAGCCACAGAAAGCTATGATAACAGTCAGATATGTCATATACATGAAAGCAGTGACCACAAAGCAGCTCATCTAACCACTAAATGATAGTAAAAGACATTTTTGACATTTTTTGTCTGTTTCTACCTTTTCTTAAACTCTCATCATTACCGTCATCACTTTGGTTGGGTTACATGAACAGTTGTGTGCTGGTTTCTTTTGTGTGCTGAACACAAAAGAAACCAGATACATATAAGCCAGCAGTGTAGTGAATCATTTTTGTCACAACATTGTGAACAGAACAACAGGCGTAAAATAAACTCTTGTCCTTGGTGAGACATTTCAGACGAAGTGGTTTGTTGTGAAATCATAGAACTTGGTGTCTTCTACAGCGCAAATATGCATCATGAATTAAACACTTGTGAATGTGAACGCGTATGTTTTCGCTTTCTTTTTAAGTGAGTAATCATGAAGTGAACAGAGAACGAGAAACAGCTGGCCAGGAAGCACATGAATGTAACACTATAATGAGGGTGATAATCACTAAGCTTAAACTGTTCATAATCACAGCCAATGCAGGGAATTTGATGTAGTGCTAAACAGTTGATGGATTTCAAATGTTAGTCGTTTAATTAAAGTCAAGAATTTTTTTTTTCAATATGTTATTTTCAGAATAAAACACATCTGGAAACCTTGTGGTTTAAGCCAGCCAATCAGACTTTTAAAACGATGAGAAACAGCTTATCCTGATTATAGGACCAAACAGGTGTATAAGACATTCATAAAATCTGTTGTTTGTATCTGTGTCCAACTCTTACAAAATGTGAAAAGAATTTAGATTTTTTTTCTTTCTTTCACAAACGCTGTGACATGGGGAAAGAGGTTTTTGTTTTTTTTCCTATCCACGCCAGCTACTCTCCTGTATTTTTACAGTCTGGCTCAACATTGTTCAATCCCAGCAGGGTGCTGTTGTAACACATTGTGCCTTATTTTACCAGTCTTATTTACTTTATCAGCATTATGTTTTTTTATGTCCCATGCTGTTCGACACAAGTATTTCTGAATCCTGCAAGTGATCAGTATTCCCCGAGAGCACAGCTTGTTGCCTCGTCTTGACTTGTCACTAACATCTTTTGATTACTGTGAGGTTTGCATTTTATATAAGTTGGTCTATAGAGCTGTGGTGAACCAAGATCAAACTGTCATTGGTTGCTAAAATGAATGTTTCTATAATGAAAAACAATATGAATCATTTAAAAAAAACATTTAAAAAAAACTTGGAACTATTCGTGAAAAAAATGTTTTTTCAAGATAAGCCTTTATGTCCCTAGGGACCCACTGTGTTTGTGCTTGTCTTTGTTATTTAGTGCTACAAAAATTCTGGAGAAAAAAAAAAAGACTGTTGGAAATGTTTCTCATGGAGAATTCCCCACAGCTTGTTTTGATCAACTTTATATTGTTAACCAGTCTAGGATTTGCTCCCTTGCTGAGAAAAATGTCAGCAGCTCCTGTGGGTTTTGAGCCATATAGCATGATGAGTCCCCTGACCTAGCGAGGGTTAAAATGAGCAGCGCTGTGTTCCCTCCTCCTGATATTGACTGAGCACACACACACACTTTCTCTGCTTAGGCAAGCACACAGCCAGAGAGAAGAGGAGGGACTGTTTGCAGCCACGAGAGCCAGCTGACGTTCGCTGGGTCTTTACTCACCCCCCGACTCCTCCGTTCTCCTCTGGCCTCATCACTCCATGGGACTCCAGACCTGGCTGCCCAGCAAACCGCCTCTGTCCTCTATGGCCTGCCTTGATGTGGAGACCCCTTCCATCTACAGGGGTAAATTCAAATCAGGTGCTTTAATTTTGTGTTGTCTCATGATTTATCGGTCGTTTGTTTATCCTTGTCTTGTTTGATTACCTTTGTAGAGTTTTGTCAAACTTTTCCTGATGCTGGCAGAAGTGGTGTGTGTGTGTGTGTGTGTGTGGGGGGGGGGGGGGGGGGGAGTGACGTAAATACAGCCATATTAAATGACAAGGCAGCAGTAAAGCTCATCACAATGACTCATGGCAAAGCATCCACATGACAGAAGAAACTATTGTTTTCTAATAGATCATAAATCAAACTTGCCTTAAAGAACATGACGAAAGTGTCTACAAGGGACAAATGATATTACTCATCCTTTTACAATACTTACAACGTTGTTCCTGTATAAGACTTTAGTATTATTTAGTAGTACAGGCTCTATCTGTTCCTAAATGATAAGTTATTAACACCATGCTGCTAGTTAAAGAATTACGCTAAAACATTACAGTAAAAGCTTGTTGTGTGAAGGCAGGTAAAACTTACTTACACGTTGACATTAAGGACGCATCCATATAACTTATTTGTTTTAAGAAGATGCAAAGAAACACTCAAAGGATAAACTTGTATTTCATTGGATATGTATTCTGTCCATTCATTTATTGTAGGGCCATCATGCAGAATGTGTAACACTGTCATGATCTAGTATGTCATTAAGTCAATATTTATAACCTGACTAAATATAACTTTTCAACCAGCCATGTTCATGTTTGCCAACACAGAGTGGGAGGACACACCCACTCTTGGGGAAGCTATACCTCATGCGTTTTCTCATCACTTGAAATCTGGATCGTCATCTGGAAGTCAGGCCCTATACTTGTCTTGTGGTTGGGGGGTGGTGGGGTGTTGCAAAAAACGTTGAACTTGAGAGTGATTGTGACCACCCATATGAGCTTTTTACCTTCAATTAGCCTCTATCGTCAGGGATTCGATGATTATCAACAAACTCATATATTTAGGGATATATATTTAGGTAACAGTGAGTAATAGTGTAGTCTTTTAGAGAATGTAATAAACTGTTTTATACTCACTTTGCCCCTCTGCCACACAATGACAACAGATGATTTTTCAGTTGTTTAATAAATAGTCAGTCTTTAAACCCTTTAATAATTAAATGTAATTAAAGTATTCTCAACTGAATTCAGTCAGACTTTTTTGATAGTCTTTAGGGAAAAGTCTCTGAATCTGATACTGTACATAGATACTTTTACAAATGAACCTATTGTGAAAGAATATAATCCTTTTTTTTGTCTCTATTTCGTTATAAGGGTCTCCTCTTTTGCAAAAATAAGATTCTGTTTGGAGTATATGATGTTTTAACAGTTAGGTCAACATCTCCAAGCCTCAATCTGTTCCTAAACTTATTTCAGATTTGTCTGGGCAACAAGAATCTGTAGCCACACCAAACATTTTTTTTTTTGGTAATGTTTCCAAAAAGAGAGAGAGGGAGAAAAGAGTCCAGTAAAAAAAAAAAAAAAATCTGATGGGAGACCTCCAGGGATGATTTGCTGAGAACAACATGGGTCTGAGATTAGAGATTACATCAGTGGGCAGGGATTTCAGCCAAACCCTCTCTCTCTTTTTCTCTCTCTCTTCATCTGCACAACCTCTGTTTACGCTCTGCTGGTGAGCAGGAGAGCAGAGCCAGTTTGCATCATGGGAAGGTTAGCCAGGGTTCAGGGTAAGCACTTGATGACACAAAGTGAGGAAGACCCCCAGACTTGAGGTTGACCCCCCTCCCCCCAAACTCTGGTGCTTAAAGTAAACAAGGGAAAGGCAGCTTTTGGAGATATTGATTTGCAGCAATTAACCACTGAATTATCTTCACTATTGCATTTTTTCCCAATTCACAGTGGATAGGAAAATTGAGGGAAGGTAATGCCCATTTTTTAACAATCTTCTGGTATGATCTCTCTCAGGCTGCCCACCCCTCCCTCCCACCTCTTGGCAAGGGTTTCTAATAGGAATCACAGCAGGCAGAGCAGGCACACTGTGTTCTGGCTGCTTTGAGAGTAGACACGGCCTCCCACCCTTTGCCTCGGCACTTGTCACTCTACATTCCCTTTACCAACCAGTGGAAGCCCATGAACGTCCCCTCGTCCCTTCATACAACTGAAGATCCCACCCCCTTAACTACCCCCCAAATTTCATGGTTCCCAGGCCTTGTTCTCACAGCTGCCCAGTTTATTTTTGCTAGGGTGAGTCACAGAGGCCTGTTCAGACGCAGTGCCTTTCCCAGGAGAGTCAAGCAGGTCTGCGTTTGAGTGTGTGTGTATCTAAGTGGGAGTAGCTGTTTCCCCTGAGCCATTTAGTAAGTCTAGCTGAGGCGACTTGTTTTACAACTGTACAGTGGTGACAATATGAGCCTAATGCGCCTCACACTACGACCTAATTTGTCAAAGTCAAGCATGACTGTCCTCTTAAGACTATTAATGTATTGGTGTAAAATAACATGTCCACCTTACTTGTTTATACAGACCTCTACATGTTTAAACCAAAATCTTCCTGCAGTTTATGATGATGGGAAACAAAAGACAAAAAACTCTCCACATATGAATGCATGTAAAACTTGCATAAAAGATTTAAAACGGGGAGTATTGTCATTTCTTGACATTTCTAAACACCAAGGAAGATTTAAAGCTGCAGAGGAGCTTACATTTTGTGTTGATTTTGGCACGCCCTATGAAAAAAGTGGTGCCAAATACCTTCGCTAATCGTCTTCTGTATCTATAAATAGTGCTTTCTGACAAAATGAATATCTTCCCGCTCACGTTTAACGGTCATATGTGATACTCTCCTGTGAATCCTTTGCTGTGAAAAGCCTCCAAATGTAGCTGTTTTTTTTAAGCGTTCTGTTGATTGCCTCATCTGTCACCCACCCTACAGCAGCATTTCAGGCATATAAAATAACTTGATTATAACTTGATTATAAATAATCAATTTTCTCAATGATGACCTTGTTTGTTTTTGTTGCTCTTAAAGAGGCACCAGTATTATGTTGAGTCTGTTTCATAACCATCTACAAACTCCTTAAAGGAACTTTAAACGTTTGAAAAAAAACGCTGTAGTAGAATCAGACACCAATTGCTTTTGCTACCTAAAAGTTTTGATCACTATCCTGCCTGAAATACCTCTATAATTATTTGTTTTTGAACTTTTTCCTTTGTAATTGCATCCCATGCAGAGACATTGACTCTTTTGGGAAGGCTTCCCAGCTCTGTTTATTATAAATGTTGTAAAACTTGTGGCACTGAGTAAGAACTGGACAGGAAGTAAATAGGATGTCTGTGGTGGTGGTCAGGGGTTTACTGTAGAGCCCTTGAGGTAGCGTATTGATTGTCGAATAATAAGTGCTCTGTTTTGTTTAAAGGCAGGCATGTTGGTTCACTGCTGACTCAGTGGACTTGGCTTCGATTGGCAGAAGCCTAACTCTGACCTCTGTGTCTCTTCTACACTCTCACAGTCCTCCAGCTCTGTCTGCAGCAGAGGAGGACCCGGGAGCAGCTTGTGGAGCAAGGCATCATGCCCCGTGAGTATTCATGTCCTACAGTAAAACTTCGTTCTTTTAGACAGTCAAAGAGTGGTCAGCACCCACATTAATAAGAAAGGTTAACAGGAAATAAACAAACGCATTTTGTCCCCCCTAAATTACTTTAAACTTTTCTTCGTCTTACACTCAATGACATGTAGCTTTAACCTAGTGTGTCATCTTCTTAATGGCTAAATGAGATGTCATTTAAAACATTTGACACAGACAAGAAACAGTTAAACACTGGTATTTTATATACCGTACTTTATGACTATACACTTAAGGGTTAAAGGGATATTTCACCCGTTAAAACATGACTCTGTACTGACATTGAGTCATACATGTGTATTAGAAATGTGAAATAATTTTTTGAAGTTGGTGTCTTCTTGACCGAAAAATGAGCAGAAACTGTCTTTTTGGTTCCAATGGATGAACGACAACAACACTCATAATGCACAGCACTGCAGGCTACTCCCACTGTACTGTAGCTGTGGTGCTCTACAGACATTTACTTCTGGAAATTTCTGGCAGAAAATGGACTCTATGTCTGTGTCCATAGGCAAACAGGGACAACACCGACACTATCTGGTTGCCACAGCTCGAGCCGGCTCGGGCTTCTCGTCCTCACAGCCGCTGACAGGCAGAGGCTACCTCGCCGCTATATTGCGGCTCGTAGAGATAGCCACAAACATCCGATTCAAGCACAAGAACTTAAAAATCCCCTTCAGTCTTATCAGTTTGAAGTTGAAACATACTTTTCTTGTCATTCTCTGTTCTTATCAGCTTTCTCCTTAGATCCTGTTAGCGTAGCTTCCTTTTCGAGGAGTGAGGTTACGCCCACTGATCTGTGATAAGTCTGCAGCTTTAATGGGTCAAAAACATGACAAACCATGTAGGTTAACCTTTGCTAACCAAAACAGCCTCTGGTGACTTAAAATGATGATTGGTACGTCATCGGAGGCTCCATATTAGAAAACAAATACGAAGCTCAGAAGAATTTGAAGACAGGATGCACGACCATTCAAAAGTACTACCAGTGTTATAAAGCCTAATGCAAATAATTAAAGATTTAAAGATTATAATTGGTATGATGTTAATGATATTTAAGAGGGGTAGTTTTATTTTATAGAATTATTTAATTGGCAAAATAACACAAAGCATGGTATTATAATGAAATCAGTAAATAAAAATAAAAAAAGATTGAACACAGATCAACCATCAAGCAGCTCCTCATTGAAACCATCCATCTATTTGATGTGACAAAAGTGGAACAAACTCAGCCTCCCTGCTACATTACATAAAAGATGGGCTTAATCTGAGACAGAATCACGCTGATATCTGGAAAGGGAGACAAAGAAAGCGACAGAGGTCTTTCTTCTTGTCCTGCACTTCCCTGAGACGCCCCCTACTGCTGCCACTCTTTCAGCTCCTCTCATGGCTTCACACCAGCCCATGAGTCAGTGACTGAGCCTTCACGGTAAGTCAGTCCTCCCCTTCTGTGGCCTGCTACTCCCACTCTTTCAGGCTTATGCGAGGTATGCAGTGAGGTTTAGGTGAGGAGCAGGAATGTTTTGTCACACCCCCGCCCACCCCCAAAAAGAAGAGAAAAAAAAGCCTGTGTGTCCTTAAACCAAACAGTGCTCGTCATAGCAGAGGTGACTGGTCGGTGAGCCAGACTCGTATAAAGCTGAGTGAGTTAATTCTGCAAGATCCAAGGAAATCTGCCCTGAACAATCTCTCTGCTTGAGTCAGTCAAGCTGCCACTTCCTGGCTGACTCCTGCTCAATAATGTTAAACTCACACAGAATAGCAAAGTCAAAAACATGAAGCATGATGTGAAAAATGGATAACACTGTACTCAAGAATAGCTTAGTTTGACATTTTATATTTCACTTTTCACTATCCTTTTATCCTCTAACTTCTTTTTTTTTTTTTTAAGATACAATTTTAGCCTTAATTGGATGGGACAACTGAAGAGAGACAGGAAATGCTGGGTAGAGAGAGTGGGGGGTGACATGTAGCGAAGAGTCAAGGTCGGATTCAAACCCAAGGTCGCACCGCAACGAGTCCTAAAGCAACATGGGGCACACAACATAAACACTATACTAGCACGCCTCTCCCCTGACCTGTTGAATAGTTCACTACATCTAATACTTAAGAATATAAGACATTTGCTTCTTCATGACAAAGAGATTGAAATTGTTTAAATACCAAGAGGACATGATGATGAAGTTCATCACACCGTATAAACATCCAGCTGCTAAATTATCTACAGGAATGTAGCCTTGTTCTTTTAAAGAAAGTATTTGTTAACTTCCAAAGGCTTCTCGAAAAATTACATCAGAAGCAGTGTTTACAGTAGAAAGTAGTTCACACATGATACCGTTTTTGACGCTTGGACTTTGTTGATTCCCCTTTTCACAGCTCTGAAATCTCCTGCTGTCTTTCATGAACAGATCCGTAGCCTGGAAAGAGCCAGGGTAAGATGTCAGATATCATTGTCATAATGCAGCCCACCCCCCCAAAAAAAAGAAAAAAAAAATGTACAGTAACTTTCATTGATTTATTTCTCAGACGGGGAATTTTCTAAAGCACAAACTCTGCAGCAGACCTGAGCGCTCTCAGCTGGTCCGAATGCACATCCTACAAGGTAATCATCCTCCTGTGTGTTCTCGCTACATTAGAGACATGAATAAAGAGCTAATTTATCTAATCATCCTTCCTGTTTAAATTTGTTTAACAAAGTCAGAGCCAGACAAATGTCTGAGGATGACATATCTATGTGAGGTTCAGCATAGGCGGCAGTGAGTCACTGTGACAAAGCCGTTCAGAGGCTGACTGACGCTGACTGGATCACAGATAATGATCCTCTGTGTGTTTATCAGAGACACAGGCTCAACCCTCCCTGCAGGCCACGCAGATGAAGCTGAAGAGGGTAAGACTAGCTGATGATCTCAATGAGAAGATCTCACAGCGGCCCGGGCCCATGGAGCTTGTGGAGAAGAACATCCTGCCTGTTGACCCTGCAGAAGAGGTCATCAATGGTATACATGCACGTCAACACGACTACATCCTCATAGTCAGGAGGAGACCCAAGCCATTCATCTTTTCTTTTTCTTTTTTTCAGCTCACAGTTCTCCACTTACCACTACAGTCAAAGCAACTCCAGTTAGCGTTGTAGCCTATCAGGAACATTGTCGAGTCCATATTAATGCAAATCCACTCACACGTGTTTAAAGAATCATGATGATCCATTTTTTTCTCTATATCTGTAGTTTTATGTGAAATATTAAAACATGTGATTATCCACCAGAGAACAAAAACAACATCTTATTACAAAATGCAAACAAGCTACATTACATTGAGAATTTGGTTAAAGGGATACTTCACCCATTTGCATGAAGCTGTGTATCATTAGAAACATGGTGAGGGTTGCATTCATGACCATTCAACACTACTACCATGTTTCTAATGACACACAGCTTCATGTAAATGGGTGAAGTATCCCTTTAACATTATTTGCTTAGCATTAGTTAGCATTGTCTTTATTAGCATGCAGACGTGTGCGTGTAGTTTAGAGACTCATTGTTTCTAAGCCCAGTTTAACAGAGCCAAGGGAGTGACAGTAGACTCTGAAGTCATGTTAATACAGTAGCTCACCGTGTATGTGTTTGTTTACAGTATGCCTTGTCGACATTGACTTTTGTAAAGGATCAGAAATTAAAAGCTACAGTTTGAATTTTAAAAAATCCATCAGGTTGCCGGGGGTAAAAAAACAACACACGTAAAATAATGTGAAACTGAACAGTGTTTACACTGTTTTTATTCCAACAGATTCAACAAATCACCAATTGTAATCTGGACTAAAGCGTTTCTTTTGTCCCGCAGGTGGTGAGACAAAAAAGCAGCCAGATATTTACAACTTTGATGAGGAAAGCAGTGATGCCTTATCACCCAAACAGCCCGACAGCCAGCTATCTCCCCGCTCCACCTGCACCTCACCAAGGGAGTCCGAGGCAACTGAGGCCACTTCTAGCTTATCTCAGTTAAACTCTTGTACGCAGGTAATAGCAATACCTTGAACCATTATAGCTACATTCATAAAATAATCTCAACGCAAAATCTCCACCTACGCCGAGCCAGTTAAACTCGGTTTCTTTAAATCCTTTTGGGTTTATGTACCTGATTTTGATTGTCAGTTTAGGTCCTTATCTGCTCTTACATGGGATGATGCTAAACAGGCAAAGCGGCTTCACTCTTCTCACTGACCCTGATCATGTGGATTCTTTCCTTTTCTCTGTTTTTGACAGCAGGCCGTACCATCTAACTCACCATCACGATCAGATGGAGTCAACCTTGTCTCCACCAATGAGCAACTAGTATCTACACCTCAGCCAATAAACTCTAGTTCCCCTTCGACCACACCAGGGTCAGTTCTTGTGAAGGTAAGCTGCAGATGGTTTTTTTTTTTTTTTTTCTAATGCTTCAAATTTGACATTTAATGTGAGCAGAAGCAATTTGTCATTTGAAAAAGTGAGATCATTTAACATTTAACATCATTTAAGTCTTTTTTTACCTTCTAGTTTATAACCAGGTAGGAAGCCATTAGTCTCAAGTGCTGCGCTCTTTGTCGATCTGATTTATAGACTGCCTTACTATGTTGCCTACCTTGGAAATGTGCACCCACATTTCTTTAAAGACAAATTGCATGTGTACAATTTCCCAAGTCAGACCCAACACAGCGAACAAAACCATTCACTGTCATTTCACTAGAACCTTTGATTTGAATCTGTGCCAGCCAGTTTTTGGGAAAAATAAAAGTTTTTTCTAATTAAGGCCGAGAACAATATGTCAAAAATTAACATAGTGGGTTAAAGAAATAACTGAGGCCGTTATTATATTTCACTGCTCCTCTGGGAATAAGATGAACCCTCCCTTCCTTGCAAAAGGAAAGACAAATGAGTTTGACAAATTGGAGGGTGTGTGTGCGCTTGCTTCACTGAACTTTGGTTTCTTGTTTCTTAGCTAGAACCCGCAGCTTTTATGCCAAGCTGTATTCATGTGCATCCTGTAACTGCAGGTGGTAGAACAATAAGGCTCCTATTTCCACTACCTGTTTCCTCATCCTGCAGTTATCATCAGGTGTCAGAACAGTGCTCCACCTTAATGCTTCTAGCTATCAAGACCTGTTCCAACTCAGATTTGTTGGTACTGGCGATGCTGACGTTACTTCTTGATACACTGGACTGTGATCAAACACAAGGCTCGAAACTCCCCCAGATGGTCCTCTCATGGTTTTATATTCTCCTTTTCTGTGTTGTGTTCTGCAGCAAAGCCTTCCAAAGCTGCCCAGTGAGAAAAGCCGCAGTAAGAGGAGCAAAGAGTCCAAACCACGGGTGAAAAAGTTAAAATACCATCAGTACATTCCCCCAGACCAGAAGCAGGAGCTCAGTGAAGCGCCGATGGATTCAGCTTATGCCCGCCTTTTGCAGCAGCAGCAGCAGTTTCTGCAGCTCCAGATCTTAAGCCAGCAACAGCAGCAGTACAACTATCAGACTGTCCCGTCTGCCACCCTTAAGTACGGCTCCATTTTGAAGCAAAGACACACCTTTCACACACACACACACACACACACACACACACACAGATAGGATGAGCTCACAACCACATATAGGTTGATGACTTGGTGTTGAGTTCAATAATAATAATAATAATTTGTGTAATAATTATATTAACGCTCTCAAATCATGCTAATTTTAAACTGGATTAAATGCTACAATTCAACATTTGATCACATGTTAATTAGATGTTCATAAAAAAAGCTAAAAGCCACTACAAAAAGAAAAACACTAAAAAAGATCAAATTATCCAAAAAAAATGTTAGGCTTTTATTTTGAAGCTTTACTTTACATGCTGTTGAACTCAACTCTGTTTTTATTTTGAAACGAAGTAAGGACTAAGTTTGAGAGAACGCTACAACATTAACAGAGCGACGGAAACAGGAACTCATTACAGAACTAAATGAAAAGCTAAAAGGTAAAAAAGTGAAACGTATGATGTCATGAGGCGGACATTACTCGTCAGCTGAGCTGCCTGACACTTTTTTTTAAAGTGAAATGAGACATTTAAAGATGCAGTAATGTTGTTCTTTAGCCTCTTTGACTACAGGGCCATGGTGCTCCTAAAGGGACAAAATAACAGGGGATTAGTGAACGCAGTCAATTCAGAACTTAATTCATCACGATTAACTACTTAATATATTACCAGTTTTACTGTTTTTTGGAGCTGCTGTTACACTCAAATTTTTCCCATTGGGGGCTCAGTAGAGTTTATCCTTATCCTTAATGCTGACAGCTATTACTTTAATATATCCTACTTCTGAAACATGCTCAACTGCTCTTCTGTTCATTATGTTTTACTTGTTAAGCTCTAATTTGTTTTTGTCTCTAAATATATGATTTATGTCCAAGTCTGTAAGAACATTAAGAGCTGTAGGAATCTTTGACATGGGCATTAAACAGACACTGATTTTGATTAGTTCTGAAAAGGACACTAGTTGCCTAATTTAATAGTAACAATATTTTATTTTTGGACATCAATATATAAAGTTCATACTTGGCTTTGGATAGAGTAATAACTTTTATACCGCAGCTGCTGTTTGTCTCGAATATTTAACAGTTCGCTGCCCACGGCTTCCTGCACAGAAGCTTTTGCCAATGAAAAATGAATAGTAGTCCCCTCTAGACTCCTCTTTTATCTGTACTCCCTTTTTCTTCCCATTTTGTTACAGCAGAGCAACAACTGAACTGCAAACCAGCTGTTCCTCGGTTGTCGTGAGCACAAACGCTGCATCGACCCCTGTGCAGCCTTGGAACACTCAGACAAACCGCAGGCCGGATTATTTACCATCTAATTTGGACGAGATGAAGGTGACCTGTTGCCGCCTCACAGAGTCACTATGTGCATGCGGCAGAGGAGAACACGCTCCACTTTGGAAAGTTTGTTTGTAATAGTGTCTTTTCTTTTCAGGTTGCTGAGCTGAAGATGGAATTAAAACTCAGGTCTTTGCCTGTTTCAGGCACCAAAACAGATCTGATAGAGAGGCTAAAGTCATTTCAGGAGAGCTCGAACATCCAGACTGCAGCTGCCACTGAGACAATCCCAGAAGCCACCCAGTTTGAAAAATTAACACCTCCTGTGTCCCCTATCACCTCCAAGGTGTCCAATCTGGGCATAGACGACTGTAGTAATGCAGACAGCCCTATAAAGCTTTCAGGGAGTCCGTCTCCAACTCACACTGCCTGTGTGAACTCCCCACAAAGAGCTCCACCAGATAAGAGTCCCATTGAGACCAGGTGCTTCAGTAGAGACTCTGAGAGGGACAAACGTCTTCACGAGAAGGAGCGTCAGATTGAGGAGCTGATGAGAAGGCTGGAGCAGGAGCAGAGGCTGGTGGAGGAGTTGAAGCTGCAGCTGGAGGTGGAGAAGAGGAGTCAGCAGGGAGATTCTCCACCTCAGCTCAGCCCTCTCTCTCCCATCCGGGTCAAAGAAGAAAACAGGAGCCCTTCAGGCTGCTGCAATTCTCCCCGTCTGCCAGTCGTGATCAAACAAGAGGAGGCTGCAGATCACAGCCACTTAGCTTCTCAGAAGCAGTTCATTGTCAACCACCAGACTGAGACCCTGCAGCCGGTCCAGACTGAAGCTCAGATCCTCCTGCCGGCATCGTTTCCTGCCAACAGCATCACATTACACACTACTGTCAGCAGCACAGCCACAGGCCTCATCCAGACCTCTGGACAGATGCCACAGAAAATAGAGGCCTCAGCAGTGTTACAACAGCAATGCAGGACTCAGACTGAGCTACTGACAAATGTGAGAAAATATGTGAAAATATATAAATCACTCATGTCATAATGGTCTTCTTTAAAACAGCAGTAGCAGTTTGTGATCATCCAAGTAAACATGCCTGAAATCATAAATTCTGTTGCATAGCCTTCATTTGATGCAGTGTTGCCGCTGCACTAAAAGGCCTCATTCACCACTAGCTAATAGCAGGCTTGTTCAAACTCAGGTTACAAGCGCAGGTGATGAGTGAGGCGCCCTTACTGCCCTCTGCTGTCCAGTCCCTAAACTGACAGCCAATCAGAATTAGCGACTGCCACAAGTCAAGGCTCTGCACACAGCATCAATGCTTTTAACGTGTTACATTTACAGTGCATTGGAAATGACAGTTCTGCTTTAAATGTGATCTTGTTGATTTTTTTTTTCTTTCTGTCTCTTAAAGTCTTCCTCTATCAGCCAGCCTACTTTGATCTTGCAACAGCCGAAATCAACAAACCATGTGTCAAAGTGTAAAGACCCGCCCCGCTATGAGGATGCAGTTAAACAGACACGCAGCATGCTAACAGCTATCCAGGTGCAGACTAAATGCACAATACATTGTATTGCTACAATACATCCTTTAAATTGTTTCTACTGACTGTTTTTTTTTTTTTTTTTTTTTCCACAGGGTCCCACAGCAGCAAGCCAGCAGATGGACGACCTGTTTGATGTGTTGATCGAGAGTGGTGGTGAGAAATAAAGCTACTTTTCTGTTGGAGGATGTTATTTTTTCTTTTTCTTTTTTTCTTATATTTTGTTCATCATTCGTCTCTCACACCTTATGTTCTGTACCTCTTGTTCCAGAGATCTCCCCCTTCATCAGACAGGATGCTCCCAGTCAGGACAAGCCTCTCCCTGTGACAGCCAGTGTAACCACCCTTCCCATCAACACGGTGTCATCCCGCCCTCCCCCCTTGGTTCAAGTGGCCCAGCTGCCTACATCACCTCTCAACCCGTCCGCCAGCTTGGCAGCCCTGGCCTCTAACACGAAGCTGGAGAGCCTTCTGGACAACTATCACACCGAGCCACGAACACTGGAGACAATGGAAGGGCTGCAGCCCCCTAATGTTGCCATGGAGGTGGACCTAATTGAAAGCACCAATTTGATCAATATGGATTGGCTGGACATCACAATGTCTGTGGCAGGAGGCGGGGTCAACTCATTGGATATGTCAGCGCCAGCGGGGGTCTTCTCTTCTGACTTCCTGAACTCAAATGAACTGCACTTGAACTGGGACTGAGTCACGTCAAGGTGGAATCAAGTACCTAACAGACCATTTCATGCCAGAAACACAATACACTTTTTTTTATATACCAGCTGGAGACTGATTTTGTTTCCTTTGTTGAGAAACAGAAGCTTTTGGAGGACAGTAAGACTCTGTTTTATCTGGCCCTGAGATCTCTGATTGTACAGGGAGCCTGACATGAAGAAGGAAGCAGCTTGAAACTTAAGATTAAAATATCCATCTGAAGTTGTGCGAGCTCTCCCATTGTTATTCGTCTTATGTTGTCATTTGATCTTAATGATTGTACAGCACTCTATGTCCCGTGTTGATAAGGAAGCATGACTGGGGAAACATCCAACCAATGGGCAATGTACCTGGGAGCTAGTTTTTTTTTTAGTTTAGCCTCTTTGAATAATCATCACTCTCAAAACAGATTACAACAAAATGAGTGCTTTATATTTCCTTTGGATGTACATTTTGAATTCAGGATTCTAACTGAATTGGGAGCATGAAAACTGACTTGAGGCCACAGCACCAAAGTGTCAACGGACCACAAACCGCGGCCGAGCAGCTCAGACCAAATGATGTTTATTTACTGAATGTTTCTCTGAAAAAACCATTGACTCATCTCTCAACGGCTTCTGACAGAACTTCTCTTGAGTTTGCAGATTAGACACATCTTTACTCATTGATCCATGTGCATCAATCTGTTCACTGTGCAAAATGTACTGCACATGTATTTGTAAAACAAATACCCTTATACGGTCAGGAGCAACAAGTTACAAGAGTCATTTGCTGTTCCTTGTTTCCTGATGAATCATGACGTTTTTCTTGGAACACCAGCAGATTGGTTCGAAATGGTTTAAAGGGATACTTCACCCATTTGCATGAAGCTGTGTATCATTGGAAACATGGTAGTAGTGTTGAATGGTCGTGAATCCAGCCCTCATTTTGCCCTGAGACGAGAAAAATGTGTTCTTTGAATAGAAGTTTTCAATATACAATATGACGCTTTTTGCATCACATGAAGAAAACTTTCAAGCAAAGAAAAACACATTTTTCTCGTCTCAGGGCAAAATGAGGGCTGGATTCACGACCATTCAACACTACTACCATGTTTCTAATGATACACAGCTTCATGTAAATGGGTGAAGTATCCCTTTAACAATTATTAAACCATATAAACCTAAATCATTGTGCAATGTCACCGCTCACATTAACAGAAAATGGCATTGATCATTATGAACCCCTTCTTTGTGTTCATCTCTTTATGAAGAATAACTGTAATGCTGTTTAGGTGATTTGTGTTACAGTGCCATCTGCAGTTAAATGAATGGTATAGGTTTCCTTTGCACTTATTACAATATTAAATACATCTCAAATTGATTTTTTTTGGTATCAGGACTATGGTCATTTTTTTTTATTATTTACAATCATTACCTTGATTAATTATTTAACCAACAAGCATATGTTGTCTCTTCAGATCTTTTTTCTATTTCTGGTGCCTGCAATCCTGAATATTTCTGACTCATCACTTATTTTTATCTCGCTACTTTCAACGGTTCAATGTTCAGACCTCAACTCAAGCTTGATTCAGGGAGTAAGCGTTAGTGAGTATGGAGGGCTTCTGTCTTTCCCAAAGATTAAGAAGAAAGATAAGTTTGACTCGGTCAGTGGCCTTTAAATACAAACTCTTAACTCGACCTTATATCTTAACTTCTAATTACTACTTATTCTTTGACTATTTCAGACCTTTTACTTGTTACTTTTGTTGCCAAATAAAAGCTATTTTTATTCTATTTCTTTCTTTATTCATCTCCTCTTTTACTTTTCCCCTTAAACTCAGGCTTATGTGTGCCCGGCCATTCCAACATTATAATGGGTATAATGAGCCCAACAGCAGGATAGGATACCCTCTATGGAGTCTAGACACTGATGGCGGTGATGGTGGTAGAAGAATGCAGGATGTGATGAGGAGTGGCTTTCTATCTAAACTCTGCTGAGCTGGATTGGAGGTGAATGGGTCGGAGGGTCACAGTGTTTGCACTGAAATGACAAACTGACTGTGGAAGAGAGAGAGAACAGGTTTTTAAAAAAAAAAAAAGAAAGAAAGGTCACCCCAAGTCAGCGGATCACCAGAGCAGGAAGACTGAGGTAGAGAGTAGGACACACGCCCTAATGCTCTGCCTCCTGCCACTACTAATAAAGTCAAAAGACATCCAAAACAAAAGTTATTAAGGAGCAATGACAATTCACTCACTTTGCAACCTCCAACATTCTCCTTTCTATTTCACTCTTATCATATTTCTTTTCAATCCTCTCTTGTTCTTCACAAAGTGGAGATTCAGTGACAGAGTAGTTGGATTATTATGGATTATTATTATGTGTAGATTATCTGTCAGGGCTCATACGTGAGTTTCAGTGCAGTTGAGCTCTCAGCCTACAGTGAAAGATGTGAAGTCTCGAGAACATGAATTACATTGTGGATTTTATTTTCATTTCCTATTTTACATGATACTGAAAGTATTTCATTCAATGCATTGAATGAATTCAACATTGTGTCTGCTGTTACTCAAAGAGATTTTACAAAGTCACAAAAAAATTCACCTTGAAGTTATGCAGAAAATATGTTAGATAAAATTGATCAGAATGCAGAAAAAAAATCATATTTCGTGGTTAAAATGAAAAAAATACCACGTCATGGTGTAAACTATTAAAAAGTAAATTAGGACTATTTCAACTTTAAATGGCATGAAGTTAACCGTCGCCTGTGCATTTAGCCTTTTGCCTTTCTTATATGGTATGCAGCGCTTTAGTATGGCAGGTACAACATCAATCAGGGCGTTTCAATGCAGTGATCTGTGTGTTGAAAAGTAAGAGAAGCTGGCCTATTTAAGAATGATGTGATGACACTGATTAGTTTCATTCATTCATTTCCAATTCAACCTTGCTCTCTATGTACAACCATTAAAGTGCGGCACCGTACAGTGCAAGTGTCGTAGCTATTGTTCACCTATAGCCGCTGTCGTTTTCACTTCCCCTCACACACGTTGTACAAATAGCAAATGAAATGTGCCCATTATGTGCACCTTTTCTGATGCCCACGCGAATATTCTAATACAAGCAGAAAAACACCTATGCAGACTAAAAAGTGCTAGATTTATCTTAAAGAATAAATAGCAACATCTCTGCCCAAAATCCTCCAAAAATAGGGTTTATGCACGTAAAACAACCAGTTCTTTCTTTCCATCATGGATGATGCAGTGACAAACATGGTGATATCAGTTTACCATTATCAAGTTGATTAATTCAAATACAAACACACAGGACACAACATAAATTCAGTTCCTGCTAATACACGTTTCCTGTCCCTCCGTAAGCTTCAAGAACTCGCCTGCTGCTTTCCTCTCAGAGTGGTTTTAGAGATTGTATTCTGGTTCGACACATAGGACATCTGTGTGTGATCGTTTTGAACCTTTTATTGAAGAAGGGAATGAGGCAACAACCGGCCACGCAGCTGCAAAAAGAGGGAACAAAAACATGGAATGACATATCAACAAACCTGTAAGCCGCAACATTAGCACACATAGAAGTCTGATTATGTGAACATGCAAATTATGTCACCAGGGTGGAGAGAACGCTTCCATACCCCATCATAGCTAACATGAAACAGACCAGCCAGGTCATACTGTTGAACGAGGTGAACGTCTCTGTCATGATAAACTGCCGACACTCTGGACACTGAGTCCTGCATGGAAACAGAGGCAGGTTTTCCAAGTCCAGATACACTGTAGGGGCTTTTGAAAGGGAGTTTTCGATTAGAATTCAAATAGTTCATCCATTGTATCAGTACAAAATAATAATAATAAAAAAAGGCAAATTGAAGCATACAAAGCTGGCTCTTTACAAAGGCATATAAAATATGTTCCCACAGACGTTACTCACTACAAGGTGTGATGTAATATTTACAGTCTATAGGTGTGCTTTTGTGATGGCCTAGTGTTTTTTTCTCTCTCCCTAGGGTTCAAACCTTGCTTGTTGAAGATGAAAGGTGAAACTGAAAAAGTCAAAAGAATATGTGCATCTCCGACTCACCTGGAATTTTAGGTGGAGCCTCAATGAAGAAAACATTTGAGGCAGAGGAAGGTACAACGGGAACAATATTTGGACTGGAGGGGGAACTGACCTCTAACAAAGAAGACAAGATGTGTTTAAAATCCCAAAGTGTGGGTGAGAATAATTTCGTGCAGTAAATCAGGACGCACCTTTCTTGTCGTCAGTCTTTTCTGCAGGGTTGTGGATGTTTTCCAGGATTTTTTGGAGTTCAGCCTTCCTTTGTGCCAGCTGGTTCAGTTTTTCATCAATGCTGTTGATTTCCTTCTGATTTGATGCTACCTCCTCTAAAAGAGAGCGAGCAAGCGAGAGAGAGAGAGAGAGAGAGAGAGAGAGAGAGAGAGAGAGAGAGAGAGAGAGAGAGAGACAGACAGACAGACAGACAGAGAGGACTTTATTTGAGGTGTGAAAGCTGTTAGCTACTCTTGAACAAGGGCCTTTTCATGTTGAAGATCTCTTATCTCAATTTTGGAAATTGTTTCGTGGTTGTTTTTGTACCTGTTTCTTCAAACTCAGCACGATTCCTCAACTCCAGAAATACACACAGCAGTTTTCTCCTTTCCAGGAGTTCAAGTGTCTGTAGATCATTATGGTTCAACTCGGTAGTAATCTCCTTCAGCTGACGGTCAGTAAAAGTCATCGTTGATGCTGAAGAGGCCTGGAAATGTGCCACACAACAAATTAAAAAAGCATAGCACTGCAACTTTACAAAAAAAAATCTTTCTAGGGTTTGCAGTGGGGATACTGAATGTTACAACCAAAACACATATCAAAGTTTAAGAGAAGACATTATTCTATAGATTATTAATATTTATGTCATGATAAGATTGTTAAACTAGAAAAGGAACTTTATTAGAAAATCATTTCAACATGCTTCACAAGACACTTTGTCCAAAAATCAGACTGTGATCTTCTAATGTTGCATACAGACAGTACATATACATATATATAGATTGAAAATCTGTTTTTCAAGAAAGTCCTGACCAAGATGGGTGGCAGCACTATTGGGCCTGTGATGTAACTGCTTGTCCACATGCCCTCCAACCTTTTAACTTCTTTTACATTACTATTACCAGACTTGATCTTGAGTTGTTTCTTCAACTTCAATGAGCAAAAAATATAGCCTACACTCTGTACAGTTCGGCACACTTTCTTTGACTACCTGTGGGGCTCCTAAGTACCTCAATATTCCCTTTATTAATTTAGATAAAACAAATACTTTTTTTGATTTGATCATTTAACGATCAGCTTTTTAATTAAATTCTTCCTTTTACATCCCCATTCCTGTAACGCTTCATAATGTCTGTTGTGAATCGCAGAAATATACATTTTATTAAAAAGTTGTATTTTGCTTGAGGGGGGAGGATACTAATGGTTTTATATCCAACATTAGTTTAATTAAAAAAAAGTGCATTCTTAGGGGGGACGCCAAAGAGGGGTAGGAGGTTTTGTCTAATAACCGAGATAAGAGTGCTCCTAGACCGAGACAAGGCGAGAACGAGACCATAAATATCAATGAAACATAATCATCTTGTGAGCAGCGATTTAGATGGTAACACAGTCGAAAGATCAAGGCTGTAACCTGTGGACAAAAATCAAAAGCCTGTCAGTGGTGGTCTTGACTGACAGAGTGAAAATCCTTCAGATTCTGAGACAAGACGAGACCTTCATTAAGTGGTCTTCAGACCATGGCCAACTTCAAGAACTACAACACTAGCTCTGAGGTTTTCAAAATTCGATTTGGACATACTGAATAAAATAACACAAACTGCACATACAGTACTATTGAAAGGTCTGTGGATAAACTGTTTCATAAATACGTTTCTCCTACCTCTAAAATGTCAGGAAACTTAGTCCGCCTCACTTGTAGGTCAGGTTCTAAATGAAACAGAACCGACAGTTTGAAGAAAACAAATCCAGAATGATGACTGCAGTTTGAGCATCAAAGCTATCAGTAAGACCTGCAAATAAAACTCCGGACTATTTCATGAAGCAACATTCAGAACACTAATCTCCATCACTAGTAAATGCAATGTACTCACTGGCACATTGAAATAAGTTAAAACCATGAGTTAAATATCCCAATCACTTACTTTTCTCTATAGTGGCATGAAAGGGTATTATTTTGTCAAAAACAATAAAAGTGTGTATTATTTCATTTCCTCAGCCGGCTCCAAGTATAATCCTGAACAGCTAACATTCAAAGTAGATCGACAAAAGTTTTTCATATTCACTTATACCAGGAAGTATTCAAATCATCTGGTTTACAACTGAGCTCTCTGGAAAACGTGGCATGATACTGCTGTTAGATGCTCAAGGTAAAAGTGAGCATACAAATACAATTTTTTTTTAAAGTTTTAATATTTGCAGGCAATTAAAAAAAAAAAAAAAAAAAAGACTGTACAGTGGCAGCCAAATAAACATCAACATATCGTTTTCAGGTAGCCTTTCTGTTAGACAGTTTGTAAAGAGAGGAGTTTGGTGATACATGTTTGGGGGGATGAACATTTGTTAAGAGATACAGTATATGTCCACAAATAGTTCAAATGATGCATCAGGAATACTTTCTGAAAGTCACTTTATGTCTGCAGGTCTTTTTTTTTTCTTCTTCTTGATGGACAAATGTCAGTTTTGAATTTTCACTTTTTCCTGAGTCTTTTCATGAACGTCACTTCGTCTCTGTTCCTGATGCCGTAGCTTCAAAACAGAAATAAACACAGGGCGGAGAATGTCAAACAGTTGCAGATCACTAAAAACTGCAAAACAATTCAAAGAGGTGATTATTTCATAGACGTACTCTTTCAGCCTCATCTTGTCATCTTCAAGCTTTTCTCCTTGAAATACCAAGTTAAACGTTCTCCAGACGTAGCGCCTGTAAAGAGAGAGAAGCGGCGAGAATGTGACCAACATGATGTCTTCCTTTTTAACCCCCCCCCCCTTAAAGATATTTCATTGTTGAGGGTGTTTACCAGCTGATGTGTTTTACTCCACCCTCACGTTGTTGTTTCAGCTCCATGAACCTGCGAATAGCTTTCTTCAGGTCCAGGACAGTGGCGTTCTGCACCACCACGATGGCTGTGGGGACAAACATTATTATTTGATGTCACAGTTTTTACATAACGGTCAGTAATCCAGGATAATGTAATAATAACAGATGAAATTAATTAGAACTAAGGTATACATTGGAGATGTGTACAAAAAAAACATTACACACTATATTTGGCTTTTTATGCCTCAAAATTAAACAACGAAACATCAGTACTCACGCATTATTTCTCCATCTGCTTTCAAAACCCTCACAGTCATAGCCTGACCGTACTCCAACGCAATCTGAGAATTGACCTCTTCCAGAGTCACCTGAAGAAAAAGACAAGACAAAAAAAGCTTTCACCCGCTCTATTTGCAAGTACAGACTTTGGCAGTAAATAATCTTTAGATTGCAAATAGTTCTAAATATGTTAAAGATATTTTTGAAATTCTTTTAAATGTTGACAATCATATGACATTTTATAGAGTTATTACTTCTGTTCAACTTATCAACGCGTTCAGACTTCAGTGAAGTTAAAGAAAACTCAAAAGGATGAAAACACTTGGGGATCTTGTGCTCTTCTTTACCTGCTGTGTGAACATATACCACATTTGTATCTTATGTTTCATGTGCACATTTCACTGACAGCCCACGCCACAGACTGACCCACCTGGATGGGCAGATCACAAAGTAAAGGGTCCTGCACAAGTCTTGCAAGTCCTTCCTCGAAAATGTCCAGGATCTCCGAGTGAGGAAGAGCCTCCTCATCCTCCTCTTCTTCTTCTTCTTCTTCTTGTTCTGCGTCAGGAGCTGCCTCTTCTGTCAGGCTGTCTTTGTTCACCTCTTCATCTTTTACAGACACTTCTCCTCTTACAGGCTCCTCACTCTGCTCCTCCATTATCACCTGAAGCTAAATCATTTAACATACACAAGTGCTTCACGGTTTCTCCGGCGGGAACATTTAAAACATTGTTGGGAGTTTTTTTTGTTTTTGTTTTTTTTACATGTGAATAACCGTACAACAGCTGGACTCAGATACAACACAACAACCAACGAACAACATCAGTTCATCTTTGAAGCAAGAAGCCATTTGTACGGTTAACATTTCGTACCGGAAGGAAACTGTTACTCAGTACAATGGTTCCTTTTGGTAAAACACAAGTCACGCGTGTCCGTTTTAGATTTTAAGTTAGTTTTCCCTGAAAAAAAAAAGATTACATTTAAACAATGCTTTATTTTGGGTATGCAGTTGTTTGTAATTAATGACACATTTTAAGACACGGTTTTCATTTTCTTTTACGTGTTTCCCGACGAGCATTAAAAAATAGCTGCACGTGCTTTCATCAGCTTCTTTGCCTCAGCTCCACATGCAACCTGTTTACAGACGCTCCAGTAACTGTTGGAAATATTACCATACTGTTGGCATCGCTTTGAAATGCTTCTTTTCTGTCCGACCTGTGGAAATGTTTTAATCGTAGAGGAAGGACAGAAGTGCATGAGGTTCGCCTGTAACACCTGTCCGTATGTCCACAACATTACCAGAAAGGTAAAGTAAGCTTGTAACAGGTCAAAACAAGAAGTACACATACTTGTATTCTTCTCATCATAACGTGCTTTAGTTTGTTTTGTCTATGGTTTTCTTTGAGTCGAATTGTCATTTCCTTTCCATAGGTAAACAACCGGAAGTATCCGAAGCTGAAGGAGGTGGATGATGTTCTTGGTGGCGCTGCTGCTTGGGAAAACGTGGACTCAACTCCAGGTAAGAGGATCAAATCAGCATGGCTTTAAAGAGGCCCCTTAAACATCATCATGGCTCTAGTTCAACACGGAGAGGTGGACTTTCTTAACTTCTGAAACACTTAATTCATCCCTGAGGGGAAATATTGATCCCAAGGGGGGAAAAAATCAATCCTAAACTGTTTAGATTCAGTCATAATATAAAAGCAAAAGGTACATTAAGCATCAATTTCCTGTTAATTGTGTACAACTTGTAGCAAAAAAAGGTAAATTCTTATTCAATATGTATAATTTAATAGCAAGAGAGCAGTTATTTAATTTGTTGTGATCTTTTTATGACTTGAAAATTTAACACGATTGCGCTGTGGCACATGACATTTAAATACAAATTGCTCGCATCTCTTCACAGAAACTTGTCCCAAGTGTGGACATCTGCGGGCCTACTTCATGCAGATTCAGACCAGATCAGCTGACGAGCCGATGACGACTTTCTACAAATGCTGCAATGCTCAGTGTGGACACCGATGGAGAGACTAACACTTTGGACCGCTTAGACCTGATACTTCTTCCCTTTGTTTCTGACATTATATTTATTCCAAACAGCATGATGGGAATTCCTCTGGTACATACCTGCTGCTTCTTCTTTTCAGTTTTATTGTGTGTAATGGCACAGTTGAAGATAACCCAGTTGTTGTTCTCTCACAGATGATTCTTGCACATGGCATCATTCACTTTGAAAGCATACGTCAGTAATAAATGAGTTTGGATGAAAGCTCTTGTTCTGATTTTTATTGATAAAATAGTAACTGTATACAACAGTCAAACAAATCTTTGACTTGTATAGTTATACATATCACAGACATTTAGAGAGCAATGCATACCAGCATTATCCACAACAATGGCATACAGTACCTTGTATTAAAAGTTCAACGCAATCCTTCAACTTCAAAGGAACTTTCTTGCACTGCTTAGCTAGTCTTAAGAAAAATCAAATCAAAATGCATAAAGAGTCAAGAAGCTCGCCATGTGAGAATGTTTTTTTTTTTTTTTTGTGGTGGTGGTCCATGCAGACAAGCTCTGCACTTGGTGAGTGAAGGAGGAGTGGCAGTCTTAGGCATGCTTCGCTGGAACAATGGTTGATTGGTTTGTTAGTTATCTCAATGGGATCATCACAATGTTGTTTATTTGTGAGATGTGTGATACAATCATTTATCTGAAGCTTATTCCTAATGGAGAGTTCCCTATTAAGTCTATTTAGACTATTTTTTTTTTTTCTTCAAATCATCTAACATGCATCCGAGCAATGCAGGTACTCTTTTAAGGGCTGAAGCCGTATTAGGAGGGTTAAAGGTAAAATGGTGACGTGAAGACGGTGCCACCACTGTTAGTTGTTTAGTAGTTAGCGTTGTGGTATTAAACTAACCCCTACCCTCACCCCTGTGTACTCCCACCAGTACCGATGAGAGAGGATGAACTGTTGTGGAGCCCTGCATTAGACTGACTGAGTGAGAGGACACTAGCTAACCAGTAACACACTACCCACAAGCTCCACTTGGATTCTAAAGATACTCTGAATGAGTGCATATATGGCTGGATTCAACTGGATCATCAACAAGCAAAAGAATAATAATAATAACTGCTTCAACTCGAGAGAAGTCTCTTTTCCCCCTCAAAAGCTAAAAGTTCTGAAGCACCTGTGTCAGCTGAGGTTGGTGGTTTTCAGAGGGGGGGGGGGAGGGGGACGTTTTAATTCTAACTTAAAGTGCAAATCTTGGCTTTATCACCTAAAGTAAAAGCTTTATGTTTCACGTGTTAACAGCTCAACAATAATCCACTAAGTTCTACGACTTCTGACTTGAAGCCCAGGAGAAGAATGCCTTACATTAAATATGGGTCGTTCCCGAACAAACAAACACATCAGATCATTGATGTGAAAAGAATGTGTTAGTCTGATAACATTCATGGGGGGGGGGGGGGGGCGCTAATGATAAAACAGAAAGGAGAAAAAAAACAAACTGGGTCTGTTAGAAGAAACATAATCAGACAGGGACAACACATGTTCACAGTTCTACTAAGTTAAAATAGTGGTTAAAATGTTTTCAATAAATAAGAAAAAGAACACTCGATTCTCTTTAAGATTCACAGATGAGTTTAAAAATAAAGTGACCGTTTTGTTTTTCACAGCTTTCTCTCGCCGAGGCCGTCGGTCTAACCTCAGCTTCGTTCCTTCATTGGCGTGTGTAACACTGCAAGCCTTCTCGTCAGCTTTCAAAACAAAGATGCGGCCCAGCGCCTGCCGCCTATCCATCTCAGCGGATGATTTAGTGCCCTACACAATCTGTTCAGTGACATTTTGTACACTTCAAATGCATATTTATACATAAGAGAATTCGATTTGAACGATATATACAGCAAATATTCCGTGAACTGATGAGAAAACTGCACGTACAATTTTAAGAGGGCGACAACACATTGCAAAAATGAAGGGGAGAAGCCTGTCACTACCAGCAGGAGGAGATGTGTATGTGTGTGTGTGTGTGTGTGTGTGTGTGTGTGTGTGTGTGTGCATGTCTCTGTAACATACAGCTGTCGGTGGTTAGCATATACGCTTGTATGTGTAAATGTAGCCCTTACAGTAAGGGCAGGTGTGTGTCACATCCTTGAGGTCGTCAATCAGACAGGGAATCAAGCAGCAGCCGAGATCACACCTGGAAAGGAGGAACACAAAAAGAGTGATGTTGTAAACACTCTGATGAGAAGAAGATGCTGGTCAAAAGGAGGAAGAAGAAGACGGGGAAAAAAAAAAAAAAAAAAAAAAAAAAAAGACTTGATGGGGAAACGTCTGTGGTTACCACGGCAGCGCAGAGAGCCTCGTTGCTTTCTACTTGTAGCCGGGAACAAAGGTCACAGTCAGCTCGGTTTGCAACACGAGTGTAACTAAATACAACATGTGGGATTTTTGTCAGTCCACAGAACCGTTTTCATTTGCATGTGTCACACCATAAACAGGTGCCATGTGCTTTGCATAGAAGCATTCTGATTATGACCTATCTGCTCGTGTGCAGACATGATCCTTTAAAGCAGACAGTTGTTTTTACACAAGTTAAAAAATTTTTTAAAAAAAATCATATTTTAAGCCCTGCTTTGAACACCTCACCTCTTCCATGCTGCGACGCCCTCTGTGTTTTATTACGGCGCTCGCTGTTGAGGTACCAAAATCGAACAGACGGATAAAATGATTTGCATGATGAAGACTCATTTCCATGTTATAAAACATCTGTATCCAAACTGCGCTGCGTTCATCTACACTCTCGATGAACAGGCGGCGGTGGGGTTCAGGACTCGCGGTGACATGATTCGCGGCATGTGGGGGGGACGTGCGACAGACGCAGTCGAGGCGACGCCGGACGCACTGTGGTGCGTGGTGTCGCACGCTGAGTCGGGGACGATCGCTGTGTCATCATCTCCTCTGTGAATCAGCTGTACGTCATTTTACAGTTAGAAAATAGAAAATGGTCGGGGGGGTGTGGGGGGGGGGGGGGCACAGTGTGACCCACACCATTTCACCCTGCCCCTTGGCCAATAGGGAGAAAAACAGACCTGTGGCTTTTTCACAAATCTGCTCAGTCTTGTTCATGTCAAAGTGTGTGGACTGATGATCTGCCTGTTTTACCTTGCATATGTTTACACTTTTGTTTAAGTTTTGTTTTTTTTTTCCAAAGAAGTTTCATTCAGAACTATTTGATGGCTGTAGTCTTTAATAACACTTTGCAATAATGCGTTGTGCTTCTTATTTCGTGGCAGTTCTGCTTTCTATTACACGACAACCACTGTCTGGCAGGAGGAGCGCATTTCAACGCGTCGCTGTCAAAAACGATCAATGTGCGTTTCCAAGGCGACATAATCAGTTTAACACTTCAAACCCATTTCAGGTAACCATCAGGTGAGATCAATCCCCCCCCCTCCTCTCTTCTACTCACCCTACGAAGAAGCAGAAGAGGCAGAAGAGTGTGTTCATGAGTCCGACATCGTGGGAGATGCGCGTGACGATGGCCTGCTGGCAGTGTGGACACACAGTCTGCACCGGTGATGTCTGGAACATTTCCCCTTGCAGCACTGTCACAGTGGTGGCTGCTCCCGGAGGAGCCAGGACAGTCGCTGTGTGGCCTCCCATGTGGACAAAGTGACCCGGACCAGGACCCATGTGTCCCGGCATCGGGTGGGGAAAGTGACCAGGCGGAAGTGGGTAGTGTTCCCCTGCAGAGAAGGAACATGTCTTTAATAAAGAGCACTGTGCATGATTTTAAACACGTTTGTTTGAGTCTTGGCTGGACAGGATCGAAAGGAATTCTGGAATTGATCGCCATTTGGTCCCAAAAACTTTTATACAACAACATGATGTGTCAGTGGCTTTCTTTTTGTGTGCTGGCTTTCTGTGGATTCTTTTTATTCTTTTTTTTTTTTTGGAGTGCAGCACCTTGTGGTGGTGGAGGCATTGGCATTGGCATGGGTCCTTCTCCGGGGACATGTGGAGGGAGGAAGCCTGGCCCTGGGCCCTCATAGGGTGGAGGACCATAGTCTGGAGGTAACGGCTGCCCCTGTATAGGAGCAGTTCTTACAGGAACTGTTTCAAAGGTCGAGCAAAAAAAGAAGACAGGTATATACATGTTGATTTAGCTGGTCATGAAGAAGAAATGCTGAATATATAATCATAAATACAGAAATTTTGCAGTCGTAACTGTGATTAAAAATGTCCGCCTCATGGATTTAGTGACATGAAAACAGAATCTAAATGAAGACTTTTAACACTGGTGACTGAAGCATCTGAAAAAGGAGGATTAAACAGACGTACCTGGTTGGCCATTTTTCTCCAGAATAAGCGGGGCGCTGGGACCTCCAGGGTACGGAGGAGGAGGATCACTGGACATACTGGCCGGATGTGTGTAGAGGGAACGGGGATGGACACGGAGCTCTCAGCTCTCCAGAGCGATTTGATTCTGTGAAAAAAAAAAGAAAAAGAGGAAAAAAAAAAGAAAGAAGAAGTCCCCTGGCTCATTACTCCAAGTCAGAAAGTGTTCCAACAGCAGTCCGAGAGGCTAATGAAGTGCTTTAGTGTGGTGTGCAAAAGGAGCAAGACTACATAACTGAGGAAGACACCGAGGAGGTTAAATCAACTTACTGATGCAAAAATAGTGTTTGAAGGTGTCTGTAGGAAACAAAGGTACAAGTTGTAAAGACATCTCTCTGGTTCAGGGTTCATGTTTCTGCAGGAAGCATGATTTCTCTCTCCAGCTAAATAATGCATGTTGCAGCTCAAAGTAGTGTTCAGTAAAGCTCTCAGAGAAACAACACTAACATTTGTGAAAGGTATAAATTTAACGGGGAAGTCTCCTCTTTCGATAGAAGCAAGAGGGGGGACTGTACAATAAACAACAGAAGCTTCAGACTGGAGTTTGAATCTGCACGTCTGTCATGAGTAACCGAGTGTTGCTCATCCGTTTCTGTCTGTAAAACCCCACACACTGTGGGTTTGTATGTGCATACATTATAAAAGCAGTTATTCTCGAACCATAGCTTGGGGGTCCGCAGAACAATTTAAAGAAAAAAAAGGAGAAAAAAAACTGTGAAACTGTGCTGTATCATTGAAAAAGCAGATCTACAAACTGGGACCTCTCGCTCCAATAAAATCTGCCTTTTTGTCCAATACTCACGCCCACTTTAATTTTGTGCCAATCGATCAACTCTGACATGACTGTGACATGTCTGTCACTTCATTTTCTCAAAGTTTATAAATTGAATTACTTGGGAAGTATAAATGCAACCTAATTCTATTGTTGCAAATACTCCATACTGCATTAACACATTGTATTAATACATGCTTATCAACGTTACAATAGTGAAAAGTTTGAGAACTCCAGTTATAAAGCATAGTATAACAAACTGGGCCTTACTGATAGTATGCTTCAGTACAATCTCATATTACAGATCTGAATTAGATATATTTGCATACTTCTGTTTAGTTGGATTGACAGCTGTCACTGAGGTGTCGCTTCCCCTCTGTGATTATTACAGTATAATGAAACTCACCACAAAAACCTCACGACACCTGCTACTGGAGTGTAGACTGACAATCAGGCAAATTTAATTCGATCTGAAATAAGAGCTAACGTGTATACAGTACTTGAAGGGCTTCAGGTGAGGTTCTATAATAGATTGTCAGTGCTACACGATTTCACTTGGAGGCGAACCTTTTTCAAAGCCTTAACAAACCCGCCAGCACAAAGGAATTAACACAGACGACTTTTGTAACAGAGCAGGTTTAACATCTCTGTCTTCTCGTGATGTTGTATAGAGCTCGACGCTCCCAGGCTAACCAACTGGCTAGCTCACTAGCTGATGTTTTTTTTTAATCCTTTCCCAGATAATCCAGCTCAAAGCCACTTGCACAACTAACCATGAACAACTTAGTTGCGTGATCGATGCTGGAACAAAAAACAGCATTGGTATTAACTTACGTTTGGTCGTATATATCTAGCACAAATGTTTCCTCTTTTTATTAACGTTAGTCAATCGTAGCTGACGTAAACGTCAATACGTGTTATGAGGCAGGTGGAAAACAAACGATCTCGTCTATTAAATGTCATAATAAAGAACACACGGAATGACTTACAGCAGTGTTTAGTTTCAGTTTAGTGTTTAGTGAAGAGAACTTGGAGCTCAAAGGTTTGTTTGTTTGGCTAACGTCAAAGCATGTTTGCTAGCTGTCGTCAGCTAGCTAGCGTCGCCATTATTTACACGCAAAGAAACGTTTGACTAAAGACAATACACGCAACTTGACATACGTATTTACACCACATCTGTGGAATTGTAAACATAGTAACTGGTTCCAGATGTTATTATGAAGCTGTCAATGAACAGAAAACCTTTAAATTACCTGACTTGGTGAGAGACGGTGTCAGCCCGCAGTGCACCTGAAGCGGCTCGACTAACAGTCAATATCCGCCCGTTAGTAGATCTACTAACAACTATTTTATTAAGAGCTACACACCCATTTAAAACAATGCAAAACAAATACATGTTTTTTTATTATCTTTATTTAAAGCTGCAAACATAGTATTTCCATTTAAATAGGCAATAAAACAAACCTAATGGAGGGTGTTTTATTTCGAAAGTATATAACGGAAGTGCTAGTCAGTAAATTGACGTGATATCTCTAATAAAATACAAATAAAAATCTTCTTCTCGTTGTACTATAATCTGTTATGTAGACATTTATAATCATTTGAAGTACGCAAATCCAAAATAGCCATGCGGAAGTGAAGGGTGAAAATAAAAGCCCAGAATATTAGAAATATTAGACAGAGAGAGGATCTATCGTAATGACACCAGAGGGTGGTCAATATCATATTAACCTATGATATTATGGCTAATCAAATCAGTTATGGAGAAAATTGACGGGATTGTTGATCTCTATAAAGCTACCACCAGGGGGAGACGGAGAACGCACTGGTGAGGTCAAATGTATGATCAAAAGCTGCCACCAGGGGGAGACACTTACATTTGCATCGCAACAACAACATAATCCAGGTTGGAAGAAAAGGCATTTCATGTGTATATTAACCTTAACTTCAGAGTTTGACCCCTTTCCCACCTGTCAGTAACAAATAACCTTTACCATACCTAAATAATGTAAATGTGTAAATTACGCAAAAAGATTGATATGAATATTGATGTTAATGAATGTTTTGTCATTTGTCTAAATCCAACTAATACTGATATACACACATATCAAGATGTAGGGTTTAGGGTTAGGCCTATTAAGTGGACACAACAAATTAAATGTTACAGTTTTCACTGTGACTGCTGGAGGCTGATAAATGTCCAGCTTTGATCCTCGAGTAAACAACCAACAAGAGCAATTTAATATAAACAGTTATTAAAACTGACAAGCAGATAAAACATATATATATTAGTGCGAGTTTGTTTATTTAATGGCTCAGTGTTTCACACCATCTGTTACCATTACGGATAGCCTCAAGGGAAATCTGAGCAAAAATTATTTAGTAATTTATTGGAAGAATATTTTTTTCTCTCACTTGTTTACATTTGATTAAAATAAGGATAATCTTTATTGATCCCCCAATGGGGGAAATTTGGGTGTTACAGCAGCTCCAAAAAAAAAAAGTAAAAAACTGGGAATATAAACAGCATCAATACCAAAAAAGAAAAAAAAAAGCTTACGTACTTGTTAAAATCCACACTTTTATGAACAAATTATATACAAAAAAGTGTTTGATGTTTTGATGCTTGCTTCAGTAATATTTGCTTATTCGGGATAGTAAAGTTGACTTTATTAACTGATGGCCCTGTCCTGACCCCGCCCCCCCGGCTCCTCCCTCCGGGAGTTTCCTTCGTCAAGATCAAACACCCTGAGTTCTGGAAACGTCTGGAGACAGCCAATCAGATTGTCTCCTTGCTACGTCAGCGCAGCTCTGGCACAACAACAGCTCTTATTGATGTTTCCTCTTTAGCATTAGCATCCGCTACATAGCCACCGATAAATTTGACGTCTGAAAAGTGAATCTGAGGTCCAATGTCATTTTGTGGTCTATGTCCTCTGTGTTTTGGCGTTACTGTCCGCTAAAGGCAGCAAGAACACATCTGCCGACGCGTTGTTAGCTGCCAGGCTGCTCGCTAGTTACAGCTAACATCGGCGATCTATAGCAGAAAAAGATGGGGTCCATCCTGAGCCGCAGAATCGCTGGTGTGGAAGATATCGATATCCAGGCTAACTCGGCCTACCGCTTTCCACCAAAATCTGGTAAATTATTGACAATGTTTGCTGGTTTAATTCAGATGAGAGACATACGCATGCCTCGTCTGAAACATCTTGGCAGTCAACGGACGATAGCTTTGAGTTGTGCTAACTAAATGTATGTGAAATATCTGTATTTATTATTGTAAAGAGATGAAGCTCTGAACTCGTTTGAGTGTTCTTTAAATGTCACGATGTTTACAGTATACGAACATAATGCCTCTGATGACTGTCTGCTGATTATTGTGAAGTAATTCTGCTTCACAATCTTACTGTAAGAACGACACTGAATGTAAAGACATGTACCACACGTGTTTATTAAATTCAGTAATAACGATGCATACAGCCATAGACAGCCAGTGTATTAAATTATTTCAGCTTCCTAAGAGGCACATATTTTTCCAGATTTAAAAAAAAAAAGTCAAGTCTATTCCAAACTAGAAATTCCTTTTGCTCTTTTATTTGAATTATTTCACCTTGGTGAAGGGATTCTTTTGAGATAGTTTAACCCTTGTCGAGGTGTGTCACTGTGAAATCAGGAAATCTGACTCAGCTTTAAACACAGTTTAAACCATAAAGACCAGCAGACATTTTATTGTCACCTGGCACTGAGATGTCATATAATAAACTAGACTCTGCAAGAATCAATGTGCTGACTTCCTGGAAAGAATACATTGTGTTTTTAAATTAACGTGAACACAAAACATTCAGAGTTAAACTTTACCTTGTTAGATTCAAGCTGCCAGCCATGCTGACATGCCTCCGTTAAGTCTATTATTTATTCTGATACTGTCTTGAAATGTGTCTCATCAGAATGTTATCACTATACTTATTACAGCACCGTTTTTTGTTTTAACGATGCTCCTCCTGTCATCCACAGGGAATTATTTTGCAAGCCACTTCTTCATGGGAGGAGAGAAATTTGACACGCCACATCCAGAGGGATACCTGTTTGGAGAAAACATGGACCTGAATTTTCTTGGAAATAGGCCAGTACAGGTAAGAATGGATAGAAAAGAAAAAAAAAGGTAGTAAAATTTGTTTAAGATTTGATCCCAGAAGAGACATTCAGTTTTATTTTTTTCCCACACTGTTTTTCGGACATGCGATGCACACACAGGCTGAAATACAAACACACACACATAGACGTGTATCGTATCGATGGAGGGCTGACACAGACCAGTGTCTGGAGTAGTTAGGGGTTTGGTTCCTTACTCAAAGGCACCTGGACAGGAAGTGAACTTGCACCTGGCAGCCTGATTTCAAGTCCTGAAAGAAGGCGGCTATGGCTGTAACTAAACCTAATCAATAACTTCCACATTGGATCCCCACACTGAAGAGCACCTTAGGGACAAATTATTTTCAACATTTTTTTTCATCCTTCTCCACACTCATGCTCTTAAGCCACATTTCAAGATTGGCCTGTACAGAGACTTGAACCGACAACCGTCTGGTTTCCCTACAGACTGAGCTGCTGAGGCCTTTTTTCCTCCCTGATCTTCTGAGATTTCTGAACTGTATTATTTCCACAGCTTTGAGGCCTTTTTTTTCTTTTCTTGTAAAGGGCTCGGTCAAACTGTGTGACTAATTTCCAATTAACTCTGATCCTGTATATATCACTCTCATCATTTCACCAGTTCCCATATGTGACACCCGCGCCCCACGAGCCGGTGAAAACTCTGAGGAGTCTCGTGAACATCAGAAAGGACTCTCTGCGCCTGGTCAGGTAACAACAGCAAAGCAACACGACGTTAAGAATCACAGGGGAAAGTCCAGTCAACGCCAGGGTTTCGACCAACCTGTCCGATCTCGATTCCTAGATACAAAGACGACTCGGACACGGGCGCTGAAGACGGTGGTAAACCGAAGGTTCAGTACGGCGTGGAGTTCACCTTTGACGCTGATGCACGGGTGGCCATCACGCTCTACTGCCAGGCATTTGAAGAGTTCTCCAATGGGATGGCAGTGTAAGGACTTCATCTTTAACCCCCCCCCCCCCCCCTCTCTCTCTCTGAGAAAACTGTTACCGTAGAAATAACTTTTAAGTGTTTGACACATGGCAGGATTCGGGCGTTAAAAGCCGAAGACATCTTAACTCTTGTTTCTTAGAGCACAGCGACCAGAATAGATATGCTGGGTCCCTAGCAACCACTGGTAACCATGGATACTGCAGATATGATTTTAGAAAAAGATGAAAGCAATAGTTGAAACTGAAGTGATTTTTTCTTCTTTTTTTTTTTTTTCCTTAATGAGAGTGAAAGGGGAGATATTCCTCCAGGATCGTCGAGATCAGACGCTGCTCTACCCGTCAGTCAAACCGGCGTTGTCTTTAACACACTGTGTAACGTGCTGTGTGCAGGTACAGCCCGAAGAATCCATCAATGGTCTCTGAGACCGTGCATTATAAGCGAGGGGTGAGCCAGCAGTTCTCCATGCCATCTTTCAAAATAGATTTCAGCGAGTGGAAAGAGGAGGATGTGAGTATCGGCAGCAGTAAAGTCTGTAAACAGAACAAACATGTCCAAATGTTTTTTGTTTTTTGGCTTCATGCTGAGTTAAAGCACATAATAAGACGTGTAACATTTCCCCTCCAAGCTGAACTTCGATCTGGACCGAGGAGTGTTTCCCATGGTGATCCAGGCCGTGGTCGATGAAGGCGACGGTGGGTTACCATAGCAACCTAACATTCAGATTGATTCATACTGACTGCACAACATATGAAGACTTTAAACAGCTCAACATTTGTACCAAACACGATTCTGTCTTTTCTTTTTCTTAAGATTGCCTCGGACACGCGCACGTGCTGTTGGCAGCCTTTGAAAGAGTATGTATGCATGATGATGAAGAGAAAGATGTTTTCAGACTTTGTGAAACGAGATCTGATCCGTGAAATCCGTTTGTTTTTCTCACCCTCAGCACGTTGACGGCAGTTTCTCGGTCAAGCCTCTGAAGCAGAAACAAATCGTACGTTTATGAACAACTTCTTTTTTTAGATTGCAAAAAAACTAATTTTGTCTTGAAAAATCAACTCATCACAGCGATTCTTTTTTTTTTTTTTTTTTTTTTTTTTTTTTTCAGAGATCAAAACATTCGAAACATGTGATTCAGAGCTTTGCGGAAAAAAAAAAAACATGAAACGTAACATTCTAGTTTCTGCACCTTTTCCCCAGGTGGACCGTGTGAGCTACCTCTTACAGGAGATCTACGGGATCGAGAACAAGAACAACCAAGAAACGAAGGTCTCCCATCAGAATATTTCCTCGCGCTCAAATCATGTTGCTGAAACAGCCCGTCAAAGTTGAATCTCGTTAAGAGTAACCGTAGTTTGATTTTTTTTTTTTTTTTTCATTTCTGTCTCCAGCCGTCAGACGACGAGAACAGTGACAACAGCAACGAGTGTGTCGTGTGTCTGTCCGACCTGCGAGACACGCTCATCCTGCCCTGCAGACACCTGTGTCTGTGCAACTCCTGCGCAGACACTCTCCGTTACCAGGCCAACAACTGTCCCATCTGCAGGCTGCGTAAGACCTCCTCCTCCTCTATTCGAACAAAGTTCTGCCTTCTGAAGCTTTCATTCATTGGCTAGCTATTAACGGTTCGTAGCTGTAACTTGTGCGCGTGTCTCGCCTCAGCTTTCAGAGCCCTGCTGCAGATCAGAGCGGTGAGGAAAAAGCCTGGCGCTCTCTCCCCCGTGTCTTTCAGCCCCGTCCTGGCTCAGACCATGGACCATGACGAACACTCAGTGAGTCTCGCGCACGTCTGCACAGAAATCAGTTGGAATCAAAGGGAGATGAGGAGATCATCTTGTGTTTTTTTTAAAGGCTTATTGTGACGTGATGTTCTGCAGTAAACATCGTTCATTTGCCGACTATGTTTCTCCACAGGGCACCGACTCGGTCCCTCCCGGCTTTGAGCCCATCTCACTGCTGGAGGCTCTGAACGGCCTGCGCTCGGTGTCTCCGGCCATCCCATCGGCGCCGCTCTATGACGACATCAACTTCTCGGGGGGCGTGGGAGGCGACGGCAGACAGCTGAGCTCGCCCGAGCATTTAAGTGACGGGAGTGTGCAGAAAGGCAAAGTCAGCAAGTCGCCTGACAGGTAACCATCTCAGCTTGACTGTGTTTACGGAAAAGGAGGAGGATAGGACGGGGAATTATGTAGAGGCCTCGTGTCCACCTCTGCAGCCAGAAAGGTGCTGTAGACGTCACCGGCTCTCTTTTCAAAATGTATGACATTCCCCCGTATTTTAGCCTCCTCTGAATTGTACATTGTACCCACATCCTCTTTGCGCCGATTCTACACGGGTAGAAAATAAATAAATAAGTAAATAAACAATCTTAATTATGAAACATGCAGTCAAAAGTGACGGAGCAGTGTCTGTCATACAGCCGCCGTTGTCATAGAGACAGGATGGACGTGCAGTGCTTTTCTTCTCGGCCAAAAAACGCTGAATACAAACACTCCCGTGCGTACAGCTGTCCGGAAAAAACCTCAAGGTGGACATCTCACATTATCAGGCTCTCTTAGTTCCTCTATTTTTTATTTTTTTTTTTAAATCAACTTGTCGATTTTTTTCAGTGGAGGATAATTTACTCATGACCTATGTTCTTCCTATTTCGGATTATTTTGTATCACATTGATTCTTAAAGCTACACTTTCTGCATGTCATTTGTTTTCAATGCCACAACATCCGTCCATGAAGGAAGCTGAGGTTTATTTAAAACCCCTTTCTGCCTTTCTTGTTGACTGCAGCACCCTGAGGTCTCCATCGTCTCCCATCCAGGAGGAAGATGAGGAGAAGTTGTCCGAGATGTCCGACGCTCAGCCACACACGCTGCTGTCCAGCAGCCCCGCCCCCACAGACGTAAGCTGCCACTTCCCCACCTGATCATTTAAACGTCGACTCTCCTGCTAACTTAAAAAAAACAAAAAACAACCTATTGTAATCTGAGGATTTGTCTCCTCCTCCCCTCAGGCCACAGCGACAGAGGACGCAGCGGAATCCCTTTCTCCAGACGATGGTGCGTTTTCTCCCATCGTGCACAAGCAGTGAACATCCCCTCAGTGACTTAGCTTGACTGACGTTTTCTCTCGTGTGTGCCTCAGAGGACAGACCCCCTTCGAGAGGAGACATCCTTCAGGACTGCAGCAGCGAGCACAGCAGCTTGACCAAAACGGAGAGCGACCCGGCGGGCGACTTGTCCCTGCCAGGTGAGAAAACTCCTTCACAAGGAAGTAAAAAGAAATATCCAAGAAGGAGGAGAAGAGTCTTGCACATCAGCTCAACAATTCACCGCAATGTAAACTTTAAAACGGCCTGTTTCTTGCTCATCGTTCACGTCTTTGAATGTCTCCACTTCTCAAGTTCTTCTGATTGTCTTTGCTTTATATTTAACCCTGAGCTCTTGTGCTCCTGTTTCCTAACCCACTTCTGTTTCCTGCCACCCTGTCCCTTCACACTGCCTCCCTTTGGGCAGCTCTAGGTCCTGATGCCTGCTCTATTGGTATGGAGGAGTAACTGTGGTATGTAGGCTTTCCTCTCCGCTCTGTTTCTCTCGTGTACGAGCTCAATCCTGCTCTCTCAGAACAGCCAGGGAAAATGATGGGTTACAATATTTCCATCCAGTTTTTTTTTTTCTTCCATCTAATCAAACAACGTTTCTTGATTCACGTGAACTCTGATTGGATAGTCGTCGTTTATCTGTTGCGTCTCTGTGTCCAGGCTCGTCCGAGTCAACGGAAAGCCTGAAGAGTCAGAGCACAAACTGCTCCAGCCAGCCTCTCCTGTGTCCCACGAGCAGCCTCCATCTGGAGGACGAGCACCTCGACCCCTGACTCCTAAAGAAACACTTCCTCTCTCTCTCTCTCGCTCTCTCTCTCTCTCCCTCTCTCCTTCTCTCTCTCTCGTCCATCAAGAACTGATTTGCGCTCAACAAAGATCGTTCACGCCCCACTTATTCCTTTTCCTCTCTCAAGTCTCTGTGTGGTCACAGTTGACAAAAAGCCCACCCCCCCACCTCCGAAAGGAAACCCACCAGGATCTGGCAGGACTCTTTTTCCATTCCTTCGATGTCATTGACTTAAGAAAAGAAATTTGACCTGCACAAAGATGTTTGTGTGTAAATGGTATAATGGTCCCGCCCCCCAGCTCTAAAACATTTCACTTCCTGTCAGATGGCGGTAAGTCAGTTGTGTGTTTAGGTCTGAGTAGCCGTGTAGTCATAACATGAATTCCAATGATATTTCACTACCGGTTACACTGACGACAAATGTGCTCTGTATCAGTTGTTGGACACTTAAGTTCAGAAGAGTTTGTAAACTAAGTTTAGTTGTTTAGATATTGTATTCATCAGTGACATACATGAATAACCATAAGTTGATTTTTTTTTTTACAGCAATTTCATTTGCTTTATGAGCAAAAATCTAAAAGAAAAACATATGAACTATGTCTGTGTCTATTTGAAGTGATTTTGCACTCCACAACAAAATCGTTTATAATCCATTCCTTATAACGAGTTTATAACGAGATTAGACGAAGTTGTACGCAGTCTCCAACATCTTCACGTCTGTTTCTTTTAATCCTTCTATGTGATATCTATGTATCATAACTACTAGAATCATGTATAGTAACTTCCAAATGGTATATTACTTACTAAAGGAAATCTGATCATGAAGTGACAGAGATGCATTCAATGACGATGCACATTATTTAAGCGTCAAAACATGCTATAGAGTTCCATCCTCACAGCTGAGCACAAAGAGAGCTAAAAACTGCAACAAGCATAGATACTGCAGCGACATACGTGCTGACACAGTATGGCACATTGTGCTTGTCGTAGATGTGGCAGATCTCTGTACAGTCTTATTGTGTCTGCTTATGTGGTATAGCTTAAAAAAGGGAAGGGGGGTGTCAGTTGCTTACATTTCTTACCTTGGTCCTGTATGTGTAGCGCCATGCATATAGATCTTTGTGCCTTGACTTGATATGGCTGCCTGCTTGTTGCATTGGACATTAGTGTTCTTATTAATGCTACAAACAATACATAGCTGTTTCCAGCCCTCAGACAGGAGTTTTGATGCTGATGTACAGTATAGAGCCGTTTCTTTTTCTTTCTTTTTTTTTTTCTTTTTTTTCAATCGCAAACCTCATGCTACTGGGAAAAGAAAATGTATCGCCTGATGGGTTTTTTTTGTTGTTGCAATACTAAGTTGAACAGTTTGTTGACTTTGTTATGACCATGTATCAAATATATGCATTTAAGGCTTTATTAAGGTTGTTTGATTGCAAGGAAATACATCCGATGCATTTAATGAAAATGTTGCATTTCAACACATTTGGGCTAGCATTTGCATGTGGATTTGTAAAGGTCTGAAACTTTCATTGTTTTTTTGTTTTTTTTGTGAGATGGTTACTTTGTCCTTTTCCCTTTTTCTTCTGTGCCATTTCAACTTGACACCGTGCCTTCCTCTTCCTGTTCTGACCACGGTTGACCTGGTATCCAGGATCACTCCACAGTAGGTGGTCTGTGGCTCTCTGTAAAAATCAGTTCCTGTCTCTCCTCGTGTGTATAACAAGCATGTGAATAACAATAAAGACCAATGATTCAGTACTTCAGCTGCCTGTTGTTTTCTGACCTTATACAATCTTAATTATTTAAATATGTTGCAATATCCACTGGGATATCAAGACTTAATTTAGACTACATTTGAACCTGGTATCCTGGTCTGGGATTATTTTTTTAAAATCTGGACAGAATGAGTTATTTATTAAGAGGTTAACCAAGAGGTGGGTTATTTTGCAAAACAGCCAATTTAACTTGTCTCAAGTCAAAGAATGAAAAGGTTCATGGTAGGAATAATAGTATTTATGATCAGTAACGTTTTGTTTGTTGTTTTCATTACACTCGACTTAAAGCAAATCTTTCATCTTCAATAGGGAAATTACAGGATGCATCGTGCTGTAAGTAGGAAGAACAGTAGAACTCAGTCCTCTATAAGGCACATCAGCACCCTCTGGTGACAGAGTGGCAAACTATTTTGAGCATGAAGTCAGGCTCGTCAGTTAATTAACTGATGAATAAACAAAGTCTGGTGACTGCAGGATGAAGGATAAAACACAACCTGCACTGCAAGATGCAGCCTCAGTTAAGTGGATGAATAATGAACTCTCTGTACACACACGCGCGCGCGCACACACACAAGCTTCTGAACAAGTGCCTTTGAGCAGGTAAAAATAGCAGCCACACTTCCTGTTGACTCTCTGTAGACCTATAAAATGCAATTGATCTGCCTGCAGCAGTTGGTATGCGCCTATGTGAGCTAGTCACAAATCATAATTTTATTTAATTTGTGAATGCTTTCTTGTACGGCTAATGATTGTTGTTAACTTTCTTTCTTGATGTAACAAAATTTCATAGCAAATACAGTTTTATCAAACAAAGGCCACAATGTCAGACTTCCTAAATAAATAAAAAAAACTTAACGTCTGTGTCTGACAGTTACACGCAGTATCTAATCACTGAAAGTTTCCTATGATGTTTCAAGTTACAAACAGAGTGCCATCCTTCAGCAGTATTGGCTGTCTGCAGTTTAGCAATAATCACAGGTGTACATAACTATAAAGTTTAATAAGTATTCTGGTTTCAGTGTTTTGCCTCAGGCTTGCCTGTAAAAACATAATACACTGAGAGAGTGTGTGTGCGAGCTTGAATACGTGTCGTTAATGTGAAAAGAATATTTGACACCATAAATTGCTTATAAGAGTCTCTATTTCTCTACTTCTGAATTCTTGGAATGTCCTTCCTGTCTGCAAATCTGAAACATGTTTCTGGGATTAAATAAGAACAATTTGTCGGTTGGTTGGTTAAAACAGGCGGTTTTAAAAGGCCATGAGGCCCACCTCCTTTTACAAGCTGCACAGATTGACAAAGCTACAGGTCAGAGAAGGTCACTTCATCCCCTGGACAGCTACGTATTTATTTCTGCGCTCTGATTATCACATGAGCAGAGATGATCTTATTTTCGATTGGCCAGATGTGCAGATGATGTGGCAGATTTACCGTTCGACACAGAAGTGAAGTTTAAAAAGAAGTCCCAAAAAGAAACGGTGATGACGCTGATACAGCTCTCTCAGGGCTACAGTCAACAATATGAGAGACGAGTCTGTGGTGTGAGCCTGGTTTTTCAGAATAAAACAGCGTACAATAGGCCTACCCTTTCCAAATATTTAGTGTGCACCCTATATCGCGTTTATAAGTCTTTGCTATACCATATCAAACTACTAACATATGACAGCAAAATATTTGGATTCAACAGAGAATGAACAGGGCTTCAGGATTATCCAAAAATATACTGTGATCTTTTAGAACTTGTTTGTGTGTTGACAGCCAAACAAAGGTCTGTGTAAACAGGTTTACCTCAAAGCAGTCAGAGCAAGTGCTCTCTCATTTAATTAGTCTGTGCTAAACCTCTTTGAGGCCTGAAATCATCCCTACGGCGATCCACACAAATCTCCCCCCTCACTCCGTTAGCCCACAAGCCCTTCATCTCTGAAAACGTGCGTCGCTGCATCCCATCACACCCAGGTCTCACTAATCCCGACCCTGAATAACACACACCTGACTTTATAGTTAGCGCATGTGCCAGTTGGGTCAACAACAACAGCGTTGCCCTCTTGAAACACTATAATTATTATCCATAAAAGGCCATCATGAAAAAGTAACACAACTTGAATAAAGTCTAAAAATATCCAACACAGAGTTCCATGAGCAAAAGTAGGGCACACTTGTGAATTATAAAAAGAATAATGAGAAGCTTAATTCACAGAACTGTCTGTCTCAAAATAGAAACGCAGAAAAAAATGTTGCAAGAGCAAACAGTGTGTCATCTGAAAGCAGGGGGATTTAGAGACTTTGGAGACACGTGCACAGACAGCTTTCCTGCTTTGAGACGACTACGGCATGAGATCTGAGACAAAGAAAAGGAGGTGGAGGAGTTAGCAGGAGAGACAGGGGGGTCAGCATCTTCACTACTCAACTGAGTGAACTTGTAGTCAGAGCTCTTGGACGAACAGAGAACGCAGACGTTGTTTGTTTTGTTTGGGGGGTTTTTTGGCAGGGTATGACTTTCATTTGGAGCATTGTTCACTACATCAGTATACGGCTGGAGTGACAGTAAACCAGCTAAGAGAATAGTCCTGCCCAGTCCTAACCAGAACATCATTTTCTTGTGTTATTGAAACGTCATGGCGCAGCAGGTTTGCGGCTCACCGTTCCTCAAGCCTTTTTTCCTGAAGACGCCTGTAAGAGTGGTAAACCCACTGCGACAGAGAAGACACACACTCCCAGCGAGTGAGTTCAGGAACCTGACGCCACAGGACGCCATCAGTGTGTTTGAGATTGAGAGAGAAGGTAAGCCAAGCGAAAACATCCTACTTCATCAAACTGCACTTGGCAAAGACATCACACAGAAGGCTTTTTTCAGTTTGTCATTGAGGACATTCTATCATATCTTAAATATTGCTTTTGGGTTTTCAAGATCCTTTCCACCAGTTTAAACTTTTTTTCGGGAAGATATTTATTTCATCCTCTCTTTTCTTGTACTTTATCCTAATTACTTACAGAGCTTGACCCACAGTCTCACCTGTTTTTTTTCTCTCTCTCTGCAGCATTTGTCTCAGTGTCTGGAGAGTGTCCTCTTACCCTGGACGAAGTGCTTAACTTCCTCGGTCAGTGCCCTGAGCTGTCACTGGGCTGGTTTGAAGAGGGACGGCTGGTGGCTTTCATCATCGGCTCTGGCTGGGACAAGGAGAGACTATCACAGGTAGGACTGAACATGGGCTATATAAAGATGTCAGACAATCTGGTTTTACCCATTAATGGTTAGTGATAGATTTGTGTGTTGGCTCATGATTTAAAATCGTTACTGTATCCCCCACCCACCCAGGAAGCGATGACTCAACATGTCCCGGACACCCCCACTGTGCACATCCATGTGCTATCCGTACATCGTCACTGTCGCCAGCAAGGCAAGGGCTCCATCCTCCTGTGGCGCTACCTGCAGTACCTACGCTGTGTGCCGGGTCTCCGGAGAGCTCTGCTGATCTGCGAGGACTTCCTTGTGCCCTTCTACCAAAAGGCTGGTTTCAAGGAGAAAGGGCCGTCCGCCATCTCCGTATCAAACATGCAATTCCAAGAGATGGAGTACATGGTCGGCGGGCAGGCATACACAAGACGGAACAGCGGCTGCTAGTCTCTCAGGTCCTACCCCCCCCCCTCCCCACACACACTTACTCACCTCTAACCTGAACTCACGGGCGAAAAGATTAACACAACCAAGCTGACAGATGGACGGATAGTGGCAAAGGGCCAGTGTAACAAGGTCTGTCTGTCTCTCTGATTGTGAGCACCTCACATAACCTTACTGGACTGAAGGATGGCTGTTGAAGGACCGGGGGAACCAGGAAGGGTTCCTGCGCAGAACTGTAAACGATTGCTTTACATTGGCTGTGTCACAGACATCAAATCATTTCCCCTCTGTTACCAGTATCATATTAGTTTATTCAGTTTTCTTTTGTTTATTGTGATGAAACGCTCGATCGAGTGTTTGCAATGTGGTTTAGGGGGAAAAAAAGATTTATAGTATACATTTGGTATGGTGAATAGTGTCATATCTTAGTAAACTATAGAAAAGGAAAGCTGTGATGAATCCTTCCTGTAATTACTGAAAAAGTAACCAACCTAATTGATTATGTGGCCATAATAAATGTGATCTGTAAATCTGTGAGCAATTTGGTGTTTCGATTTAAAAAGAAATCTGAAGATGTTCAAAAAGCATTTTTGAGAACCTAATTGAACTTTTTCTTGATTTTTTTTTTGTACAGTAGTCTTTTAGTTCATAGCGTAATGGTTAGTTCGCCTAACCCATGTATTGAGCCTGTTGTCCTCCAAGTGGCTTTTTTTCCCAGGTCATTCCCCTCACTTTCTCTCTCTCTGATTTCTTTGATTTCCATCCACCGTCCTTCTTCTAAACAAAGGCATAATAATCAGCCCAAAAAAAAAGCATTTTTAAGCCATAAATAGAAATCAAAGACCATTTTATTTTGAAGATTTTTTTTTTTTTTTTACTGTTTTCTGTTTCAGTTACACGTGAGTAGACAGGTAGCTAAAACACTACCACGTTCAGAACAAACATCACTTCTTGAGAAGCAATACACCGATAAAAGAAAACATTCGAGTGCTCAGCGTAACGTAACAAAAATATGGCAGTAGTTGGTACATTTTTCAACAAGGCACCAAAGGTATCAATATAAGATGTTTGTCCCTGCTTTTGTATGAAGTTGCCTGAATAATAATACAACCATTGTTTGTTTTTTTGTTTCTTTTTTTTTGAGTGTGACTGTAAAATAATAATAATAATAATAAAAAAAAAAAAAAGATATTCCTTGTCTCTGTACCAGCGGGGGTTTCTCTTATTCCTGCCTTACATGTGTAGGGCAGCTGGGAGCTTTGACGAAGTTCAGAAGTGTGGTACCTTTGTCCCACTAGACAGTGAAGGCAGGACAAAGACTGCACAGGAACAAGGACGTGATTAAAGGATGTCCTTAAGAGGAGTGGCATAGGTATTGATACTGACAGAGTAAAAAAACACAAGTATAATGTCACAGTCACAGGGAGTGGGGAACAGGGGCAGAGTAGAGACATAGACGACTTTGAAACATCTTTTAAGTCTGCATCCTTTGACCTGATGCCTTCCTGCTTGCGCTCACGCCGTCCACAGCTCAGTGGAGGTGAGCGTTGAGGTCGTACTTCTCGCAGAATTTGTCCGTGAAGGGGATGCAGGTGAGCAACTCGCACCAGTCGCATTTGATCGGGTAGACATAGAAGAGCACCACGAGGCCTGAGAAGAGCCCAACAAACACCAGCAGGAAGACAATGATCTGACAGCGTTTGCGGTAAAGGTCCATGCGGCCAAAACTAATGTAGGGTAAGAAGGCGAAGGACAGGAAGAAGCCAGAGATGAAGCCACTAATGTGGGCAAAATTGTCAATCCAGGGCAAGAGCCCAAAGGCAAAGAGGAAGAGCACCACGCACAGCAGCTTGGTGAAGGCTCTCCAGGGCTGCGCCAGGATCTGCCAGCTCTGAAACAACTCGACAAACAGGCAGGCCAGGATCCCGAACTGAGAGCCGGCTGGCCCCACCTGAGACAACGAAAGCAGGGAGAGAGAGAGAGAGAGAGAGAGAGAGAGACGTAAACCCATGAAGATAACACTTTTTTTTTTTTTCAATGTTTTTTTGAATGTTATGTGAATTTTGAGATGTGCAAAGATAGTTTGTAATAAATATATCTAACAGTATAAGACAGTTAATAAATGTAATGGTTGTAATGGGTTTTAATATATAACAAAGCAGTCATTCAATAGTAATAGGTCTGTAAGTTTGCAAGTATTGTTGCTGATCACCTCTGCTCTGTAGGGCAGGAAGATGGCAGAGGCTAAGTTGCCAGTGATGCCACTGATGATGTAAATGATTGAGATACGCAGCCAGCCAGCCAGCTTCTCCAGGTCTCTCAGGATGGTCATCTGGAATGCCACTGACACCAGGCAGTGAAGGATCCTGGGAGGGAAGAAGAAAAAAAAAAAAAAATTGGGAACAGCGCTCACGTGTGTGCGCAACGTGCCCTACTGTATGTGTGGCTGTTAAGTGGCTGAAAAGCCTGATGTGTCAGGAGGATGACTCCTCCGTGTACAAGAGGAGAGAACCCCCTCAACAGCCCATCAACAAAATCGGCCTCAATCTCTGTGAAGCTTAATGAGTTCGTGTAGTGAGGGCACTTTGTTTAATTATCCAGAGGACAGATAACAGACAGCTCCAAGATGAAGCACTGCTCCTCTTCACACTGAGGTCTGAGTAACTGTATTAGTATATCACAGGAAAATACATTTCCAGGTACCTCTCTATAATCAGTTGTGTAGATAGAGCTAGTGATGGAAGTTGTGCCTCTTTTTAGAGAGTAGGATCATTTGTCTCAGCTTGGTAATACTGGTGCTACATTGGTCCCATTTGAGCTTCATCAGCCAAACATTTTAATGACAGCATTCATTGTTTTTGTAATTACACTAAATAGAGTATTTTTCAGAATAACATTATTTAGTATTATTTAAACTCATGGAATGCCCTCCAGCAAACCCTAAGGATCCGAGTTCTTCCCTCTCTTCCAGAGTTTAGCAAAGTGATTTTGAACCACTGCGTCTCCGATTGTAACTGTTTTTAATACATCACAGTGGTTTTTCATTGTATTTTTTTTTGCGTAATTTTAATGCACTTTGTAATCTCGACAACGTTGGAAATACGGAAAACCTCAGTGTACTTTTGAGAACAAATAGAAGTTTGAATTTTATGTGATGTTTGGAATAAGCATTAGTGTGATACCATGTGGAAATGAAAGAGCATCCCTTCATTCGGTTGTGTTTTCAATAACAACAAAAAAGGGTTGACAAGAAGCCAGCTCTCAAACAGGAGCGGGTTCCCGTTGTTTGCAGTGTTTTTGTCTTCCGTCCACTATCTGTCTGTTTAGGTTTACTGAATGTGTCTTTATCTTTCAGTACACAACTTTTGTTGTGACTTTGAGAAGGAGCTCCTGACAATTTCCTTGTTTGTGACAGACATGACCGATTGGGATCTTTTAATAATCCTGCACCTCACTGCTGTGTACAAGCACAATAATACAGTACATCCGTATCAGACTTGTCGGCCCCTTTTCAAATAGTGCTTTTACCGATTCATAATATGACCTAATGAGATATTATTGTGCTTCAATAAGATCAGTAAATAAAACTCTCTCTAAAAAAAGTTAGTAGTTACAATGTGAAACTGTTTTCTTTTTTTTTCTTTTTTTTCTTTTTTTTTGCCCAACTGTTCTGCAAATTTCAGAACAAGTCAAACTACTTCCAATAATCTGAACAGACTTCTGACTCACCCAGCATGAAGGAAAAGTGACAGCCAGAGTCTGTAAAACTGATCAGGGATCTCAGGGTTGAGGAATGGCAACAGTCCACAGACATCATCCATGCAGTGCACCTGGAGAGAGTTTCAATGTGAGATTAAAAGACGAGTTGAAGAAAGACTGTACACATTTTTATTAAGGGGAATGTTGGGCGATTGCTCTTTTAATCCGTGTTGGTATTCAGGAAGTAGACTAATGTAAAACCAGACTTAAAATAGCAGCACATGCAGGCAAATAGAAGTTTTTAAGTTTGTGAAAAAGGTTAGAAGCTTACTTGAGAGCAGAGTGTTGCCTCCTCATGAAAGTAGCCGTTCATGAAGTCGCAATACTCCCGAGATGTGATTTCACACCTTGAATTTAAAAAAAAAAAGAAAAACACGCATTTACTAAATCTGTACATTCTAAGTCACACAAGTCACAAAAAGAATACTTGTCAAAGGTTCACTAGCTCTCTCTCTCTCTCTCTCTCTCTCTCTCTCTCTCTCTCTCTCACCTCCCTTTGGTTCCAATGCAGCAGGGTCGGCCTGTGATGGTACAGTCTATATGAGGCAGGTTGGTGTGGTTTCCCGTGTTGTACCTGGTACAAATCTGAAAGCCAAAGCAGTTTTATGTTGTTGTTGTTTTAACACAGGGATTTCAATTTGTATCACTGTACCGTCTACGTTTACTTCACTATATTATATGATCTTCTTGTTTTATTCTCACTTTTGCTCCTTATTGCACCCTAGACCTCTCTGATGATTATATCCAGCTCTTTTCTCTTGATGATTTAAAAGTACAAAATGACAATGATGATGAAGATATAAGAGTAATCCCCTGGGATAAGAGTCCCTTGCTCCATGCCTTTACACCAGACAGAGTTTGCTTTTCTACTCACTGGCCACTTGGTGATGTCGTCTGGCCATTCATGAGGTGATACTGAGGCAGGCTCTAAACATATCCTGTTGAGAAGATTGACATGTCACATTTACCGACCACCATCAGGACATTTCACTTTTAATCTGCTAGGAAATGTCTCTCACCTTGGATCCTGGTGGCACACAGAGCCATGTTGTCTGTCTTGGCCATTTAACTTGGGAGTGCTGGAATGCTTGGGCCACTTCACCCACACAGCTAGAGTACTCTAAAAATAAAACCACACACAGAATGGGTTAGAAGTGACCACCGCTTTATTTTGTTGCAATAACAAAGGAACATAATGAGAATTTGGGGCGTTCACAGACCGAGCATTCCTCCTCTGAGGTTTGGAGACAGCCAGAGCGATCGTTCCGCACGCAGCAGGCGGAGTTACGTTCGACGGCCCTCTTTTCCCTGATAAGATCGTGCACCTGCTTGTCCTGCCGCATGCATGGAGAGAATTTGGCCCCCAAGTGGATCAGAGATTCCTAACAAAGGAGAGATGGAGGAAAATCTGAGTCAAGTGGATACTAAATGTCCCATATTATGCCCTTTTTGTGGTTCATGTATTTAATTCATGCGTCTATTAAAGGGAGTTTACAATCGCTCATGTTTGGAAAAAAAACTGTCTGTTTTCATGTACTGCCGCTCCACGCAGGCTCTCTCTCATCTGCCTGTTTCTAACGCTCAGAATCCCACACAAAGAAAAAGGAGCAGGGTCCCCACTTGTGCCATGTCTGATCTGATTAGTCGGCCAATCTGCACAGTAATAAGTGACGTCTTTGTCTTGTGGATGTCACGACATACATTTTCAACGAGGGGAGCTGGGGACCAAGCGTTTCATGCGGCTACTGTTACTGCTAACAAGAGGAGGTAGAAGAAGCCGCGTTGCTGCAGACTTTGAATTTTTGCGCATAAAATGTGCCTAGCGTGCACAAGACACCTGGAAAACACACTAAAAAAAGCATAATATGGGACCTTTAACCGGCAAGTGGTTACTGTTCGTGTGTTACTTTGAGTGCTTACCGAGCTCGGCCCGATCCAAAAGTTCTCCTGCTGTACAAACTTGACATTTTCATACACACCTTTGTTTCTTAAAACCTGAATTAAAAAAACAAAAGAAAAAGTGAAGTCAATATAGGAAAGATGTGATAAAAATAAAGTTCATTCCGACAGAGCCGACACTCACAGAATCAACCGTCTCATGCTGGGAGAAGCCCACTGGTGCAATACCATAGATACAGACAGCAAGGATGGTGATGAGCAAATGGACAACTGTAATCCAGTATGTAAAGAAAGGCCTGGAGGAGAGAGAGAGAGAGCGAGCGAGAGAGAGAGAGAGAGAGAGAGAGAGAGAGAGAGAGAGAGAGAGAGAGAGAGAGAGAGAGAGAGAGAGAGAGAGAGAGAGAGAGAGAGAGAGAGAGAGAGAGAGAGAGAGAGAGTTATTTCAAATAACATAAAAGCCGTGGTCATTATGAATCATTGGGATATAAGGGAGGAAAACTGTTATTATGCCGAGAGGTGAAGTACCTGTGGTCATCCATGTCCTCGATCTGCCTCTTCACGTAGCTGTCAATGCGCTTGCGGTAGGTGCGGTTAGTGAGCTTCCCCACCATGCCCAAACCGTACGGCCTCTTTTCTCGGGCAAAAAGCTTCTTGACAGGTAAAACAATTCGCTGGCCACGCCGCTGTCCGGTTACACTCACCACCTCCTGCCGTAAGGGCACCTTTGGTGGCCCTGGAGTTCCTTCTTTGGCTTTCCGCCACCCTCGCTCCAGAGGTCTGAAAGAGTACACAGCAGAGGAAGAGGAGCCTTCAGCTTTACTAAATGCCATCTCCTATCTCGTGTTATCATATGGATTTACAGCTTGAACGGGTAGTCATGTGGCCATGGTTTAATAACTCACAGCATGAGATGACTTCTCTCCAACTCTGTCTTATCCAGGGCACTGCCCGTCAACTCCGTCTCATCCTTCTTGCCACTGGGCTCCACCTCTTTCATGGCGGCCTCAGACGGAGACTCAAATACCTCATCCGTGAAAGTGGACATCTCCTCGTGCATCAGAATATCCTGCAGAGAGCAATCGTCATCGCCGTGGTTTGAAAAATGCTAATTATTGCTTAAACTATAAATGAACATGGTTACACTCCCTCCAAAACATCACCGTTGCTCCCTTGACTTACTCTGGCGAAGAAGGAAGTGTCCAGCTCATCAGGAAAGTCGACCATGTCCTCGTCCATGAAGCTGGCAGGGGTGAAGCTGCGTCTTTGGGCGCGTCTTAGAGTGCTCTCCCGCAATGAGCGCCCCTGAGATTCAAAGTAATACAGTATTAATGAAGCCCTAACAAACTACTTCAAGGAACCCTGTTTTTTTTTTTTCTTTTTTAAACATTTGTTGTCCTGTTAATATATCACATTCATCATTTTTTGCAAATGTTGTACATATTTTTAATCTTATCCCTCATGCTCACCTTCACCAGCGCTGCTGCAGCCCTGAAGCTCATCTTTGCCACGGACTCCCTCTTCCGTCGACGAGGCAGTCGGTTGAGACCTGAGCGGGAGCTGGTGAAGGAGCAAAGGGAGGCAGCTCCGGGGGTTATGGGCGTCTGAGGCACGCTGTAGCCATCCACCTCCTCCACCATGCGAAAGGCCCGTCCTCGCGCCAGTGGGTCCACAATCTGGAGGACAAAGACGTCAAAACATCGTAGTTATAAAGTGTAAAATATATTGAATTATTATGTGGTAAAATTGAACTTTGAAAATTCAGTCCTTGTCTTAAATATTATTAAACACAGGCTCAGATTCCTCAAAGAATAGAAATTCTGGTCCAGGCAGATTTTTTTTATTTATTTATTTTTTACTTTTTTTTCCCAAAATCTGTATGACACATTCTAAGAAAATTAAAGAGGAAAAAAACGATGCAAAATAAGCTACTTCTTTACCTTTTGCATGCCATGCTGAGAGGAGGGGACATAGAGAGGAGGCGGGGTCTCCGTGCTGGTTAAGGAGATGTTATCCTGGCTGGGCAGATCCATCTCTCGGATCACCTGCGGTTTCAGCTTTCCATAGCGCAGGCTGCAGTGGCGCAGGCTTTTCCTCTGCCATTTCTGAGATGCATCGCCGTCTTTACTGACTCCGAACCAGTCAGCGGTTCCCCTAACACCACAAACACCGGCATCTCAGAGGTGAGGAGGGATCACAAAGCTAACAAACGTACTTCACTTCTAACAGACAGGTTAAACGCTGTCTGGTCAAATGTGCCAAAGAAGTAATAAGACTTGGGACTAATGCAACCACAATTCAAAGGTCAAAGAGAAGTGCTCTAGATAGTACAAGTTATAGACACAGTAGACAGTAGACAAGTCCAGGCATGTTTACTTCCAGACACAAGGGAAACATAGGTAGCAAGTAGCAAAGGGAGATTTGGGTCTTTTGGGTGAGCCAGATCATTTGACCACGCCTCTTTAGGCTCTCCATTCAGCACTTCCTCTGGCCTTTTATGAATCTGCAACATTGAACCTTTTTTTGGATCTGTAACTGGATACATGTGCACATGTACTTCTGAAATCATTTTATGTTTTTATACGACCTCAACTTCCAAAAAGTTGGGACTGAAATCCATTATGTGATTGAAAGAAGAACAGAGACGACATTGTTAAAAGGCTGAAACCGAGGAGTTTCATTGTTTTCAGATAATGATATGCCCGTTGAATATGAGGCCAGTAATACATCTAACCACTCTGTTACACCACTTTTTCTTTTAACATTTTGTCAGCGATTTGGGAACTGAGGAGACCGATTTCGTTCATTTTGAAAGTGGAATGTTTTATTTTATTTATTTATTTATTTATTTTTATTTTTTTTTACCATGTTTGTCTAATTTAATACACGTATACGTATAACAAAGAGTAAAGTCCAGACCTGCTCTTTTTTTTTCTCTTCATAATATTTGTGATGAATTGGCGCCATACAAATAAATAGCGATTCATTTAATTACAGAGAATATAAAAACAAATCAAAATCTGCTCTTAGGTTTTTCAGCATTTACTTCAAGGTACCAGCTTGTGTCAGTCCGACACATCAGTAGACGCCCGGTACACACACTGCTACGCCTACTAAGTGTCAGTGAACATAAACCTAAAGTCTAGAAGTTCAAAGACGGGGGAAATATTTGAGTTTTGATGCTGAGAATACATTTATTCAGATGTTACCTATCTACACTGCCACAAACAGACTGCAGATTCACACAGGAAGGAAGCACATTTTTCTCCTCCTAACTCCCCTTCCATCCCATGTGGGCCCAACCACGATGAAAATGTACACAATCGCGTTGTTGAAGTTGAGGCCTAATGAGAACCAGAACAAACAATATTACTACACCCTGAGGGCGGGAAGTGGAAGTGGAAACATTCTTCAAAGGAGAGTTGAGGCGAGCTGGCTGTTAATTACCAGGTGCAGAGTCAGTCTTGAGCAAAGTTTGGCTATTTCTCACTAGTTAAAGAAGCTCTTTAAAAAAAAAAAAAAAAAAAGAAGAAAATAACGGACCTGTTTTGTTCGTCCTGTTCCTTCAAAATACGAGTTGGAAACTTGATTGTAGAGCCCATACTTTGGTCTCTTTTTGCAACAGTGGGCATGACCTCACTTACAATTAGTCTGACTGAACAGAAGACTGTTATATCCTCATTTATCCTGATTCTAACAAGACATCTTCTTACGGCGTTTGCTATTTGACAGATTTGAGCAGAATCGGCTGTTCTCTCTTTGCCCACTTGGTCATTACTATACGTCTTAATTAAGAGATATTTGCTAACAGAGAAATTACAACTTTTTTGGGTTTGAGGTTGTCCTGTGACTAATTTATTCAAAAGCATGTTTACACGCTACAGCAGGACTCATGAATGCAAGAAACCTTAGTTCTTGGGAATACGTCTTAAATACACATCACTATCTGTATCAGTAAATGAATGTGTCATGTCAGCATCAGCACTGTATTTCTCCTGCTGTACCTGAGCAGAGTTCTGGAGAGTGAGTGGTGCTTCCTGGTGCTGCGACGAGCAGCCCGCTGCCCCTTAATAGGCACCGTGTTAATCCGCTCAAAGTGCACCCTTCTGCTGCTGTGACCAGGCAGAGCAGGGGCAGGAGGGAAGGTTGCAAAGGGACAGACAGAGGGAGAAAGAGAAAAGAAGAGACAACAAGAGGCAGTGAGAAGGACAGGGGGGGAGAAAAGTGCAGCTGGACAGTGCTGTAGCCACCATGCACACAGAGCAAAGCAGATTGTTAGGTTGTCTCTTATTTAAGCATACAATGTTAGGAGAGTTATTATTATTACAATGAACCCAAGAGTTTTGATCAGATAGAGCCATGCAATTTAGAAAAAGGAAAAGGACTGAAGAAGGACACAGGCTGCCAACTTCCTTCATTTAACTCTATTGGGTATTGTTTAAGCATTTCAAATGAGCAAAATACAATGGCAATTCAAATGTGAAAAAATCAAACAAAAGTTGCATGTTTTCTGCAAATATTGTTGCGCATTTTAAAATTCAAGTATGCTGAACTCCCTTCAAATAAAAAAAGAAAAAAATCAATGCATAAATCCATTGCATGAATATGCCTTTACCTCTTTATGGTCTGAGTGATGGATGACTGGCGTTGTAAGACAGGTCGCCGGGTGTCAAAGAAGTCCCGGGGTGGGGACTGGAGGTGAGAGGTCTCCACTGGCATGCTGATGCTGCGCAGGAACCCCTGCCTCTTCATCGGCTACACAGGAAAGGACGAGGAGGAAAAAAAGTGTGAACGCAAGCTATGGACAAATGAACAAAGACTTGATGACATGGGGACAATGTCAAGAAGTGGATTTCCAGTAATAGGGAGAGCACCTGAACAAATGTGGGAGGCTCGTCCAGTGACATCTGAGCTGTGGGAATGTCCAATCTGAGCCAGGGAGGTTTCTTCCTCTGCAGGCTGCTGGTGCTCTCCCGCCGTGGTTCAGCCATGTTCTCTGTCCCACCCCAGGCCTGCCAGCTAGACACAGAAAAAGAAGATGAAATAATGACCAAAAAAAAAGTCTCAAACAGTCACGTCACCTCTAGTTACTCTCAAGAAAATGTCCAATCAAACTGTAAGCCCATTGTTTGCAGCTAGCCGCAGTTTCACAAGAGGGTGCTAAGGCCCCTTGTTTGAATCAAGCATGGGTGTTTTTGTGTGTCCTGTTCAATGAAACTCCTCTACAGCTGGACTCCTTTCCCTTGTTTAGTTCACAGTGCCATTGAAGAGAAAAACTATAAATGTTAGTGAGTGAGGAAGTGTCTGGTATTAATACGATCCCCTTTAGTACTGCAGTTCGACTCGAACTTAGCCCATTTGTATTGTGAAAAAAAAAAAAGTCCTCTTCCAGGAGACATCTACGAGAAGCTAACTAACTTCATCTTGCTTCCCAAGATGAGGCCTGTGGCTGCACGAGAAACCGCATCAGCAGCAACCTTGTAATCACACCACTCGAGTTTTATTGTCCCACCACCCTGACCTCACTTCTCCGAGCCCGGTGTTTCATTTCCCGTCATTTTTCTTGATTCCCATCATTCCCACAGAAACCTGAACAGCTTTAAACAGTACGCGGCGCCTTCCAATGATTCTGCTTTTTCTTTATTTTCTTCTTTTTTTTTTTGAACTTGTGAACGAATGATGTGTCCACTATTTATTAAAAGGAAAAGAGGAATGCATAAAATAACAACAATCTGCCGGGAACAATTGTGTTGATCTGCGAAAAAAATGGGCGTCTCCTAGACTGCGGAGCTGTTGCTAAACCAAATGAATCTGAAACATGCCTTCCCGTTAGTAAGTTATATCCGCCTCAGAATCCCGTCGACTTTAAATGCCTCACAACACATCACGCACCAATTCTTCGAGGTCAAATCGGGCACTTTTGAGCAGTCACAGTAGGCCGCGTCCTGACGTCTCCTGTTACAAATCCAGCTCTTTGGAAGAGAAGTCACCAGTTTTCTAATGACCACATCTGCTCCACATTGCAGTTTGAACGCACCGCAAGCTTCTGTTTCAGACCAAGTGATGACAGGAAGTGTTGCTCAAGTGGATCTCAGCAGAGACCGGAGTAAAAACATTAGTCTGTGGGCAGCAAAGGTCATCACCAGTGGTAATCTTTAAAACACACGGGTGGACACAAGTGTTGTTACTATTTCCCAGTGCTGGTACTGATGTCACTAAGTTTGTGAAAGGAGAACGACGAAGTGGGTTGATGATGAATCAGCAGTGTTGTTTCGGTGCTAGTATTCACCCTTCATTCACAGTCTCACTGGATGCTTTTGCAGCGATTACCACGATTTGATATTGAATGCTGTTTGACCTTATGCGACATTGTCTAGACTGTACCAAAGCCTGCTGCTGCTGCAGAGCCAGAGAGCGGTGGTCAGACGAGGACAAGCAAACAAAGTGCAAAGAGCGGCTAAACTCTCCTTTACTCTCAGGCCATGTCAGCGTGAGTTCACTCGTTTCCTTTTCAGTCCCTCTCTCTATAAAAAAAAAAAAAAAAAAGACTGCAAAAGTTATTTTGCCTCCACATTCACTGGGAAGCATCATCACAGTGTTTATCTAGCTCATGCACTTGCTGCTAATATCAGAGAAATGCAAATCTGTCACCAGTATCTCTGCACAGCAGCCACCTCTCCTGCCCCGGGCCACAACACCCAACATTTAATTACTTTCGCCATCAGTTCAAACAGCAGGACTCCTGATATGGAGCAGATCAGTGACGGGAGGGGGCACGAGCTTCCTCGTTGTGGATTGGGACACACTGGGACTGAAGGGAAAGTAGACGGCGGGGGCAGAATTTTCCCTCCATGCTAAACATTGTTTGATTGCTTTAACTTTAGCTCCAACTGCTTTAAGGCTGATTTCCCCTGAATGCAGCGTCGATGCCGCTCCGCCTGCAGATACTGAGCGAAGGACGGCGGAAGCAGACGAAACAACACTCATTGTTCCTGCACGGCACTTCCTTCTCCAGCTTTAGCCTCTTTTCCTGTCTACTATCTCCCGCTACTTTTCGTCATTGCCGGCGTGCAGAATCCGCGTGAGCGTTTTCATACTGAAACAAACGCCTGCGTTGTTGTCTTGTTGCGAGCCAGATTAAACCGCCTCACGGGAAGAATTTCAAATGAAAGGACGGTATGCCTACAATATGTGAAAGCTTTCAATGACGGCGAGCAAATAACCATTACTAACCGTCGTTGTCTCACACATCTCTAGAACACATTTCCTGGCATGAGCGCAGGGAAGCAGTCGTCTTGAAGAAGACGCCAGCGAATCTTAAAACAGATATGAAACCATGTAGCTATTGTTGTGGTTGTCTGTTCGCCCTCAACCAGTTGGGTCACTGCCCAAGACAAACAGTCAACATACAGCAGAGCTGAAGGCCTCAGTCTCCCTCGCTCTCTCGTATCTGCTTCCAAAGTCAACATGGCTGCTGAGCTGGCACAGGCCTGCAACTCGTGTCTCAGGAGGAGTTTATACCGAACAGTTGGCACGGTCGCTGCTCAGATGCGAGAATCGTGGCTACAGCTGACTCAAGGCTGGAAATCATCGCTGCTCAGAGAAGGCAGGATCCAAGGCTGGTTGCTGTCTGAGAATGACGATTCTTCATTTGCAGAGTGTCCTTCTGAAGGACAGATATCCTTGGAAGAAGGAGGGTTGATTGAATTTTGTGTTTGGCATTTATCCATGCTGGAGGATTAGCTCTCCGATGACAGTGCATGTAATCTGTTCATGGTCAAGTTCAACAGTAAAGCAATCGCTTATGAGCCAACACTGCAATACTGTATGCATTAAGCCTGAACAACTTGCAATAGCTGCAACTGCATCAACTCTTATCTGACTTTCAAGGCGATTGTGTTGGTTTCTGATTGAGATCTCACACGGCAACATTTCAAAGCGGGTAATAGTTTCGCCACAGTGTTTACATTTCCAGCACTGATTCAGCGCTCACATTCTTTGGAGCACTGTGATTTTATCCAGTTGATCAAAAATCATTTGTTTTGACTTCAGGATTCACGTCTAAAGAGGGAGCAACACACACACACCCATAACATCGCACAAGACATGGCTTCCTGCCGTCTTCACTCGAATCCAACGCTTCCTACTCAATCACGAGAAGTTTGTAATGTGGGGGCTGACATCGTCTCTGCAGGCCACTTCTTCTCTCTATTAAGCAGGGGAAGACGGACAGGCGGACAAAACACAAAGGACAAGCTCTCCAGGTGCAGGGGCGTTCAGCGGGCTATAATGACTGGAGCTGACAGGCATAACCAGCACTCTCATTCTCTGTCTGCGAAGCCGCAATCCATTGTAATACGCGGTGCATACAAACTCCCAGCTCAGAGAGGTTTTCCATGCCGTCACTGAATGTAATCACTTTGTAATGGTCTCCAGTCAGGCAAAGCGAGGCACTGGCTGATCACAAGAGAGGCCCAGCTGTCACAGGTGAGGCTTTAAGTCAAACAGAAGACGCACTCAGTGGTTTGAGCTTTAAAAAAGGTACTCTTGAAAACACTCAATTCAGAGTATGAAAAAGGATTAGTGAGGTTCAGGGCTGTGCTACTGCTTGATATGTTGACTCTTACGCCCGGTTTCCACCCAGCGGTTCAGTATGGTTCATCAGTACAGTTTGGTTTGGTAAAGCCTGATCCCGTTTGCATTTCCACAGTCAACCGTGCCTTATTTGGTTAGCGGCATTTAAGCCGGATGCCGATAGCAATGACGTAATAGCGCCACATCATAGCAGCTAATAGCTAACAGCGACCCCGCTAATAAATAAAAGGAGAAAAAAGCGACACAGTAAACAAAACCCAACAATGTAAGACATCCAGCAACTCATCTACTTTGTCATGATGTGTCTCTTATTTACAAAAACACAATCAAGCTTGAATTCAGAGAAGGCTGTGTGCCACGTGGAGAAACACAATATCAACTGTATATTTAAACGTTTGTCTTTTAATGATGCTGTAGTAAGGGACCAATCAACGGACTGCAGTGTTTAGCTCCACCTTTTAGGGTCAGAGCGATATACTTGGCACCAAAATGTAGGACCCTACGGATCGGTAATTTGGGAATCTTTCCCGGCTTTAGTCTATGGAAACACCCCAAAATGCCTCCCGTACTGAGATGAACTGAACCGCTTGGTGGAAACGGGGCCTTATGTTTTAAAATGTAATGTGGCTTGCATAGCATTGTCCTCCTTTTTCACATTCATCATATATCAAACAGTAATCTGGCCATAGGCCTGTTTAAAGAAAAATAAATAAAAAAATCATAAATCCCTCGCTTCATTACTGCTCATAAAGAGAAATTATGAACATTTGGAATATTTTACTTCAAACATGAATCCACAAGGTACACAGCTCTACCATTTCACATAGTTTGGAGAAATAGTTATTGAATATTAGATTTCTGGGAAGGTCTTGTGTAATACTTGCACATTCTTGGAATCTACATGCATTTTTTAATCCAAGCCCATGCCATACCCACATTCCTTTTGCTCCTCTGGCTGAAACCAAACCAGGCTGGCAGAGAAGTAAACCGCATGAAGCCTAACCATAATGGACAGGAGCTGGCTTGATTCTGGGTACTTTGTGTGCTCGACTGCTGTGTGCTCCTCTGCAGGAGGCAGCCTGGTTTGTGGCCATTCTGAGGGAGGCTGACAGAGGCATTGGGGTTAGTGAGGCCTCGGACTGTTGGCCATGTAGGACCCTGCTTACACTCGACAGGGATTACAGAGTCAGGGTGGACAGTATGCGAGAGGAATTATTGCATAGCATGCAGGGGCAGGCGCCATGATGGATGACCTCATTATTGAAGGAGTAAGAAGTCCGGATACCTCATTCTTAAGAGCTGCGGCACTTCCTGCCCTCAAGCATTCGTTCTTCCTTTACTCATCCTCTCTCTCTTCCTGCATGCCGCTTCTGCTCATTGTCTACTTTTTTTTTAACACTCTGGCCCTAATGCCTATTTAAAGTGTTCAAGCAATAGTTTTCTATTTAGGTTTGTTATTAAACCCAAATAGGAATTTAACAAAATTAAACATAATGGTGGCATGATTCAGATACAGTAGATAAACATTTTACTCCCTTCACTGAAAACCAAATGGCACCAACAGGTTATGTTGGTTTTCCTCATTCTCTAGCTGTTAGTCATTTACTATAAATGCTCCTACTCTCCATTGTTTCTTGTTTCACTCCATGCTAGAGGCAACGCTTGAAACTGGAAACAATGGAGGGAACTCTTTTCTATTCAGGGAGTCACTCTCCCCAACTAATAATACAAGAATCTTTTTTGAGAGACACAGAAGACGCAAAAAGTGAATCAAATGAGACGCTGAATGCTGTGAAATACACCTCAATGTACCGAGGCTGTAGTTCCCCTGTAGAAACAGGATTTTGTAACGATGAGCAGAAACTCGTGACCTCATAGTCATTCCAGTGAATGGGTGGAGGAAAAGCAACAGCCACGTTTAACATTAATGTTTGACTTTTATTAACCCTGCAGGCGTGTGTGTGTGTGTGTGTGTGTGTGTGTGTGTGTGTGTGTGTGTGTGTGTGTGTGTGTGTGTGTGTGTGTGTGTGTGTGTGTGTGTGTGTGTGTGTGTGTGTGTGTGTGTGTGTGTGTGTGTGCTTCCTGAAGGAATCTGAGGCACATCTGTGCATTAATTGCAGATTGAGGCTTTTGATCTTTATATAGCACATGATGGCGCTTCGGAGCAGAATGAATTAAAAAGCTGACAAACGACAAAAGCCACTGTTTTTTTTTTGTTCGGTTATAAACAAAGCAAAGAAATAGGCACTGAAATAAAGCCATTGTGATAGTGAAAGTTATGTTACATCTAGAATATAAGCAAGGGAATGTTCATCTCTGGAATGTGTTTTTGCATTTATAGCTGCCCTCTTGAATGTCATTGTCATCATTGTGAGAGTAATGGTTTTTTTCACCTAATGTGAAAGTAACTTGGGACTTTTAAGCTCCTTTATCCCTTTAATAAAAGGTCAAATTGAGCTGCTGACAACAATCAGAGCTCTCCCTATCTCTAACTGCCCATCTTCCTCCATAGAAACAGCCCCCGGCCACTGAGTGAAGTGTAACTGAGCACCAGTAAAGCCGCAGTCATCTGAAATGACCCTGCTGACATGTGACAGGCTGTCACGTCAAAGCAGCCCCGTACGACATTAAAAAACACACACAGCAGAAATATCCGTCGCAGCTGACCCTGAGATCAAGTGTCGGAGCGAGCTGAGGGGCAGGAGTGGAGGCCCGTCGGGGCTGCTGCGACTGCTAGTGTGGGTGGTTGAGGGTGGGTGCAGGCTGGCAGACCCAGCCAAGAAGGGTGGAGCCGCTTCGTGCCTATTCACATGTTTTCCAAGACCTTTAGCTCGAGGCTGTCAGCGCTCGGCGGGGTTTTAACAATTGAAACTTAACCTATTCGTCTCAGTGGTTTCTGTCTGGAGTGACAGATTTGTCTTGAATCCAATGTCAGGCTCCCCCCACTGTCATAACAGTGTTTACTAAATGACAGGATCCAGTGCCAGAGATATGAATAGCTCATGAAAGTATAAATGGCCTCCTAACGGCAGCCTCTGAGCATGAGGGGTATTTATAGTGAGCGCTTCCAAATGTACGTCTGGATGAAACTGTAGACCAACATAAAAAACATCCTGCCCCAGATCTCTGCTCAGTGGGCTTTCTTTTTCAGTCAAAAGCAAACGTGGCGACACCCTTCAAAAAGCTCTGCACATCACACACTCGTTTAATGGACCTTGATGCGTCCTATTATCTCTGCGAAAGAAGAAGCGATATCTGTCAACACCGTCACTCCTTTCTCCCCTTACAAAGCCTGTTATATATTACATGCAGAAAATAGTGCTTGGATTTTTTTTTTATCAGCACAGGACAGAGCCTTTGTACGTGCAGCAATATCCTGCACAGGAAATCAATATGACGAAGAGGTGAGGACGCGACACAGAAAGCAAAATATACAATTACTTTGCACGTCGTGTGTCTAAAGAAGGAATATTACCTCTGCTTAGCACAAAGTTGTTTTCCATTTTTGCAACTCAGGTGAAACACTGCTGCATGTGTTGCTAATTCTGCCCCTGAATTATTTAGTCAGTCCGCACAGGTGAATTATTTACTGCATCCACCCTACTGGAGCTTGCTGTGAACACGACTGAGGCCTCTTAAGTTTTCATTTTCTCAGGCTTGTTAGCACGTCTGTTTTAGCTCACAGCAGATCGTAACATCCTGTCTCCACTACAGTGGAAAAAATAAGGCTCACTAAGCAAATCTGTGTCGTGTCTCTGTCCAGTGTGCACGTCTCCTATCTTGAAATGCATTGACGGTTAAAAACTCCCTCATCATGGGCTATATATACCTCACAGGCAACTAGATATGGCTCTATACAATAACAACAGAGTTGTGTGTACACTGCACGAGTGCTTGAGTTAGCTCAGGTAACACCCTGTTGAATTGGCTCACAGTGAAAAAGCCTCCACCACTTTGGGAGAAAAAAAAAGCAGTTGATAAGCAGCTAGCTTTCTAGCTGCCAGACCTCTTTGTTTGCCTTCGAAGCTTATCTTCCCCTTACTGTATCTCCAGCTGTACCCTGCGAGGAAGCTCATGCCCAACCCCAGAGAGGGAAAATCCAAAAAGCTTCTGAAACCTGCCGTACAACTCTACTAAAGAAAGAGCGAGAGCATGTGCACGCTGAACCGGGCCAGTTAATGAAATTCAACAGGAGTGTGACACTCTAGGCGATCTGGCTAATGTCAGATGCTAACAGAGAACCGTGCTGGATGTTTAAACGTACAGCTAAAAATAATAAATGTGGTTACAGTTGCATGTCTGGCTTTGTCTTTTGTTAATACCTCGGTTTATTCCGCTCACGGGGTTTGAGGGATGTTGAAACATTGGATTGCAGTAAGAATTTTGTCATAATGTAAGTGGTGAATGATGAAATTAGATTTAAATAACTAGCTAAACATCTTTGTCTTCAGCTGGTTATTTATTATCTTCCAGGGTAAAACAAAAGACACATGAATCTAAATGTCCCTTATGAAGAATGGAATTCTTGGATTTGTGTTTTAAATGTCCAAAATAAGTCAAGAATCGAACGGTACAGACCAAAGTAATAAACAGTTTGGGGTTGTGTGACATGCATCTTGTCAGACTTAATCAGAAGATTGATTACACTGATCAGTAACAGACATGCTTGCAGTGTATTTCTCATCCTTTCACTTGCCTTGGTTTTAAGCAACATTGCAAATATTTTTGCTTTGCGCTCCATGTAAAGATGCTACAGTCTTCATCCTGATGGTTCAACTCCCCATTCTGACGCTGTTTGGTGCATGACATCCTCCACTCTCTCAAGCAACATTTCCTGTCTATCCAAAGCTGATCCACCAAATGGCAGTAAAATCAACCCAAAAAATTTATTTTAGGGTAAAAAAAAAACCCGAAGAGAGTAACAAAGGGAAGTAAGTAAAGTTTTCTCCAGTTCACCAAAATGTGTCCCGAGACTACAACAACAACAACCACATTGTCTCCAACAAGAAGTTTGACATTCTCTCATTAAGTGAGTAACAGGAGAATCTCAGAAAAGAGTGCGCCCCATCAACATGTGATCCCCATCGGAATAGTTTCCAGCATGATATCAGCCTGAATCAGGCTAACAAAAGGCTCCATTGTGTGTCCAAGTGTGGACCGTGCTAAACAATGGTCACTGTGCAGCCTGATTGAGTCAAGAAAAGCAAAAACAGACGTTCTCATTTCTCCATCAATGGAAATGGCACACTAAGCAAATTCCCAACTTTAGTGATTACATGAAGTCAAGTTTATCAGGTATATTATATAAGGGTGTATAATTCACGGACAAAATGTGTATCCAAGGTAATCTTATCAAGTCATAAAAACAAGTGGGGGTGTTACAAAGACAACTGTTTATGTTTGTCATTTATCAACCAGCAGGATTAAAATACTCTACAGTAGAGATCAATCAGCTCTGTCACCTCACATCCTCTCCCTGCAGGAGACCACCAGCACAGAGAGAGATTGGTTTACTGCTTATTTTACTGAGGAACTCCAGAAGGAAGGAAGTGCAGAGAAAAAGAAGAAGAAGAAAAAGAAGGGGGCGACGTGCAAATCAAGACAGGAAACAAACTACAGACCAGGCGCATTCTCCATGTCCGGTCTACAGAGCCAAGGAAACAACATGCACAGGAACACATCCACACTGTACACATAACACATCCCCTTCCAAGGTCGTGATATCGCAAACGTCACTGTACGTGCATAATGAAGGGACTTGTCCGGCCCCCCCGCCCACTCCAACCAGAGAGTGAGATGTAGGTGTAGGGTGACACTGGAGCTGACGCGTCTGTTGAAGAGAATAGAAGAAGTGTGGCCTGTCGAGATGGGATGTTGGGATTTAACCAAATTACATTGGGTTCATTCAGAGAATGGAGGATGTTTGGATCGGAGAATGGTCTTTTATGACAGACATTTCCAAAAGCCAACGAATGATTGGTTAAACCAACTGTTTTATGAAAAGGCAAAAAATAAACATAATCAAGACAACAAAATGATTCATGCTTACAGTAAATATATTCTCCAACTTCGAAATCAAAGACCAAAGAAATAATAAAAGTTAACTATAGCCTGAAGTTTTTTTTTGTTTTTTGTTTTTTTCTCTGAGAGTTAGCCAAAGATGACTGAGCGAGTTTGGCTGTTTTCTTTATCTTGTTGAACGCAGCTGTTGCCCTTAAATGCCTCGAACCCCTTCAGGATATCTGTAAAGTGTAAATAACAGAGGAGGAACAACTGGCATGGAAAGAAAAAAACAACGATTACAAATTGTAGAAACTTGAAGCACATCAAACTTTCCATGCACACTATATAACATGCCATGAACAACAAATGTTTGATTCACAGCTGCTATCATTTTTCACAGGTATACTGAACCTTCATATCAAGGTCTAATTGGGGCTTTTACTCCTCGTCAATCACTCAGACATTTCACCTCATTCCATTTCTGAAATTCCTTAAATGCCTCTGACGGATGTAACCTTCACATTCATTTTCAGAAAATACCTCTCCGACAGATTAATAGGGCTGTGGCAGCCCTGACTACAGATTATTGAGTGCATTGATTTTTACCACTGCAGGGTGTGAATATGTGTACACATGCACACGCGTGTGGGCGGGTGAGTGTGTGTATCTGAGTGTGTCTGTGTAGGTGTTCACAGCATCAGTTGAGAGTCAAGTGAAGGACAGAATAGCAATTAATGCTAAAGCCACGCTTCTGCACAAACACATGCAGTTTCACACTTTATAAACTGGATTGTCTTACAGGTAGGAGGACTTTCATTTATTTTTCGCTGAGTCAACACTTGCAGAGACCTAATTATTTGAACAGATTACATATTCATCACATGGAGCAGCATACACAACAACTAGCTTATTTAACAGATCCTGTGCGTGAATCTGTTTCATCTTTTACAACAGCACATATATGGATGAGAAAATAAAGAACAGGAGGCAGCTGCAAGTGTCCTCCCTGCATTAACTCTATCTGGTAGGGCATGACATATGGAAGACAAATGGTTGCTTCCTCACAGCTATACGCCCTAGTTCCCACCGCTGCATGTGGTGCAAAGTGCACACACATTAATTCCCTGAGCATCTACCACAACATCCTCTCTGTTCAGACTTTTGTGCATTAACGGAATAAAATAAAACACAACAAACACCGTCTCTGATTGCAGCCCACTGGATAAATCTGAGGGTCCGAGCATTACTCCATCAGTGCTGGAGCAAAAATGTGAGTCATGATACATCTTGGCAGAGGGTGTGAAATACTCTGTGTCAAATGTGGGAATCTCATCATGTAAGCCTCCCCCCCTTTTTTTTTCTTCTTTTGTTTTAAATAAATCAGATGAGGACCATTTTCCTTCCTGATACTGATTCCAATAACTAGACAGTCATGTAAATTTAAAATCCCTGAAGCGATTAAAACTTAAAATATGTTCAAGTCAAAATAATTCAAATGCAATAACTTAAAGTAGGACTAAGAAAAGTATCAAAAGCTTCTGTGCAGAGTAAAGGATTAAAATCTTTATGACAATTCATTAGTTAAAGGCAGCTGTAAACAGGTGTGTCTTTAACCTGGATTTAAAAGAGCTGAAAGAGTACTGCAGTTTTCTGGGAGTTTGTTCCAGATATACGGAGCATAGAAACTGAACGCTGCTTCTCCATGTTTGGTTCTGACTCTGGGGACAGACAGTGGACCTGTACCAGACGACGTGAGCGGTCTGGACGGTTTGTAGTTGATCAGGAGGTCACTCATGTATTTTGGCCATAAGCTATTAAACACTATATAAAACAGCAACAGGATTTTAAAACCTATTCTCTGACAGACTGGCTGCCAGTGTAAAGACCTCAGAGCTGGATTGATGTGATCCATGTTCTTGGGTTTGGTAAAGACTCTAGCAGCAGCATTCTGGAGCAGCTGCAGTTGTCTGACTGATGTTTTAGGCAGACCTGTAAAGACACTGTTACAGTAATCAAGACGACTGAAGATAAAAGCATGGACAAGTTTTTTCCAGGTCCTGCTGGGACATAAGTCCTCTAATTCTTGATATGTTTTTCAGGTGATGGTAGGTTGATTTTGTAATCGTCTTGATGTGGCTTTGAAAATTTAGGTCTAAGTCCTTCACTACACTCAGATTTATTTTGGCCAGGTTTTACTGACTCAAACTGCGTGCTGAATCTTCGTTGCTCCTCCTTTGCTCCAAAAACAACAACCTGGTTTTGTCTTTGTTCAGCTGGAGAAAATGTTAGCACATCCACTCATTGATTTGCTCTATGCACTTTCATAGGATCATGATCTCCTCGTGACATTGTATTATGTATCGTCTGTGTAGTTATAATGATAGCTTTTTTTTTTTTTTTTTAAATCTGAGCTAGTGCGGGCATGTAGACAAAAAAAGAGGCCCCAGAATGGAACCTTGGGGAACTCCACAAGAAATGTTTGTTTGCTAAGATTTGAAGTTACCTACGCGAATAAGTCCCTGGAGCTGTGGCAGAAACTCCAACCAAGTTTCCAGCCGGTCAAGTACTATACTGTGGTCAGCTGGGTCGAACGCAACACTGAGACACAGTAAAACCAAGACTGAGTTTCTGCCACTGTCTGTGTTGTCAATGATTTGATTTTGTCTAAAACTGAATGATATCAAAACAGTCACTCATTGTCAAAAAGTTATTTAACTGATGAAACACACCTTTTTTCGATATTTTACTTAAAAAAGGAAAATTTGATATCGGCCTGTAATTGAACTATAGCGAGCCTCTGCCACCAGTTAGTGCATGTAATGTGAAAGGGGGAATGTTATGTGTACTGTAATTAAAAAAAAGCACTTTGAGTAGTCAGAAGACTAGAAAAGTGCTAAAGTCCAAAAAAGCTACTTGTTTATATTTGGGTTCAGAGCAAAACTATATCATACATGAAAAAAGTATGTAGTTAAAATAACTATTATCTAACAGCTGTATACCTAATAAGGATTTAATATGGTGGCTATCATTGTTTTATTGGCTGACTGAGTTCAGCGAGAACTTCAGAACAAGCCGTAAACTCCAAAACAAGCTAGGCTAACATCAGCAGCAGCTAACTTAATGCTGCATGAAAACATTTAGCTAAATTTGAAGTTATGTGGCGACAGTAACCCAGACTGTAGGGACTGGGGTTCGGAACCCACGGATTACAGAGTCCTAGTAGAGACCAAATTATGGAAATTGGGACGCTAATGAGGTGCCAGAGGCACAACCAAGGTGTACTGTAGCAAAGTTCTGAACTGACTGTGCCAGTTCGTGTGCAGCCCCTCATTCTCACACCTCTCGATTGAGTGTAGTTTGTGCATGTGTGTATTACAGGCCTATGTGTGTAGCACACTTCATTTATAACAGAGAGATAAATCTTACCTCTGACACCTTAAAAAATCTTCTTACACTGCCTGCTTGCACTTTTTTCTGTTGGAGGAAAAACTGTATAGGTGTTACTAAATTAAGGTACTGAAAGTTGAAATACTTGTTGCTACCTGAAAGAAATAAAGATATGTCAAAGGGTATCTGAAAGTTTTGCAGCTTTCAAAGACAGTTCTCAGAGAGAAAAAACTTTACAATACTAAGAAACAGTCAGATCCATATGTTGTAGTGAATCAATCAATGAACCCAGGACTAACTACACTCATTCACATTACATGGCCTAATTAACTATAACATGAAAACTATTTGAACTTGTTCAACCTGCAAACTCATGCAAGTGTTAACTTTCCCCCAACACCAGCCTCCTCCTGAGATTCTTCTGCAATGTGCTACCAACATGTAGAGGACAAAAAAAAAGCAACATCTGTGAATGATAGAATTCAGGCTTTATTTGCAGTTTGTACAAAACTGCAGCAATGACCAAATACGAAAAGACTGGTGATTATGCAAATGACACTGATGTCTAAAGTTTTTGTTTCTGTCCATCCAAGAAATGAAAATCTTACTGCAATAATCACTTAAAACAACAAACACTGACAGAAAGTAAGAGAGCACCGAGGGAAACACCCAGAGGTGAAGCCAAGGTCTCCAACTTGGGACAAATTAAAGCGAGGGTGACTGGGAGGAAGGATGATGAATGAAGCCATGCAGCTGGGCCACTAGATCTGTGGAAAACTCCTGACAAAGGCACAGGAAGAACTGAGAAGACTGGGGCACGTCCTCTGGGACTGTCACAAGCCCAGTGAGGGGGAGGCCTCCTCATTTGCTCTGTCAATGGAAATATGGTCAGTTTTCCTCCACAAGTCCCACACTACTCATGGAGGGACACAGTCTTAATCAGCTGGTTTGAGAGCAAGAAATACTGTCCTGCAGCTTGCAGAAAAACACAATGAGGAAATGTAACGCGACTGAGGCGACAGATGGTCTAATTCAGGCCAAATGAGAGAAGTGAAACTAACAGCATGGGCGTAGAAACCCCGGCAATCTGCAGGAAAAAAAATTCCTTAAGATTTGCACAACAGTTGATGTGTTTTTATGAGCGAGTATGTTTCACCACACATTCAAAGTCATGAGCTATGCCTTCACTATAACTGGGCGTGATCAACTAGGCACTATAAATGAAAGGCTTTACATCATTTCTCCTGGCATGCAGCTTTACCAGTGCTGTCAGATGGCAAATTGGAAGGGAAAGTTGGCACAGGAGTGATAGTAAGAGACGGAGTGGAATAAGGAAAGCTGAAGGTTACAGTAATCAGGTACTTGTTCAAACAGTGCTTGACTTGATGCCACATCAATGTGTCCGACTGACATATATCAAGCAGTCTAACCGGTTGACAAATAATAGATTTGGATAAAGCTTCATATATAGGAGTCAAGATGCTGCCCCTTGTCCAGCTCCGGTTTTTTAGTTGAAGGGGTTCAAGTTCAGTAAAGACAGAAGATCATTAAGATACGATATGATGTCTATCTTCTGGGGAAAAAAAATAAAATAGAGTGAGAGCCAAAATCAGAAGAGAGGAGTTTAAAACACATACCAGGAATCTCCTGCAGTGAGTTTGTTCCATTGTGCGTTACGTTTGTGAGACCACCCCAAAATCTCTGGCACTGTCAGCCGTCATATATAAATATATACAGTACATATTGGTGTGTGTGTGTGTGTGTGTGTGTGTGTGTGTGTGTGCGTTCACATTCAGGGAACTTGCAGTCTGGTGATACACAATGAGGATTCACAGCCTCTGGGTATGGCGGCTGACTGTGCCAGAGACATTGGGGCGGGAGGAAGAGTGGAAAGGGGTGATGGTGGGGGGAGGGGGGGGGGGGTATCCTATTTAAAACTGCACTCTCATAGCTGCTGTAACACTGCGGGGATACTGTATCAGTCAGGCTGTTCTTGGATGTATTCCTCTGGCCTGACAATGATCTGAGAAAGAGTAAACAGACGCGACACAGTGTTGTTACGGCATGCATTGGAACACACCAATCGCACAACAAGCACGACTATAACACATCAAACGAAGAAAGTTTTACAGAACGTGCCTAATGGCTACAATTCTTGTCAATATGAACAACTTTTGGGTAGCCATGCAGAATGTGAAAAATGCTGTACACATGTGTGCACATCTCAGAATATAACTTCTGCAACTTAATCAGTCACCTGTAGAGAACATACTTTTTTTATAGGCTGATATTGCTGTTCTGCTATTATGCAATTATGGAAGCTTTCAAACAAAAAAAAAACCTTCTATCATGGGATTTCCCCCTCGCAAGACAACTCAACTGCACCATATATTTCTCTCTCGAGGCCCCCTGTCAACACAGATATTTATTGAGTTACCTCCAAACACGCCCTCTGAGAGCTCTTCAGACTCCAAGCGGAAGATCAAAGTTCAAAGAGGCATTACTTGCCTTCTGAGGAAAAGAAAAAAAAAAACCCACAACATTCCCACAGGCCTGGAAAATGAGCTTTGTCCTGAGGTTAACCAGCCAGTCAATGAGGGGAAAAAAAAGAAGCTACGTGAGCAACGACACCCTGTAACTATACCAACCCTAAATTAGATGTTTTCATCCCTGCTAAAGCCTAATGTTGGCCTAAACCAGATAATTGTGAAAACAATTCATAGTAACCTGTATTTTCAATGTCACCACACCTCTGATTTTCTTCCAAACCTGTGTATCAAAAGGTTTCTAGTAAATTCTGTGAATGGCCAGATCAAGAATCTGTCAGGCTCATGACAGATGAGGTGCTGAATGAGAGAAGGGCCAGGGTGGGCTGCTGGCAGACAGAGGCCTTGGAGGCTCAGGGGTGGACCTGAAATAGCCCCGCTGCTGCATTATGGCATTACATCACAGCTGACTTCAACATCATGGCGGCCGCTGTATCATGCCAGCGTTGAAGTGTCATGGGATGCGAATCAACTGAATGCAACGGCTGTCACACAACCGAGCTGTGAGAGGGGAGAGCACTCCAAGATGGAGCATCGTACCTTTAAAAAGGATAATGATATCATCTAGTAAAATGTAACCTATTCAAATTAATGAACAACAAATGCACATGTTAGTTCTTCTTTTTTCCCCTCTGGTGTTATGGTAGATTTGTTTTTCATTCCGTCTTGCATTCATTTGCTCTGCACTTCCCCCCCTTACGCACACACACACACACACACACACACACACACACACACACACACACACACACACACACACACACACACACACACACACACACACACACACACACACACACACACACACACACACACACACACACACACACACACACACACACACACACACACACACACACACAGTTTCCTGTCCTGACAACTCTGTCAAATCCGTAACAACATCAAAGACAAAAAAAAGAAGTGAAGTGATCGAGCACCAGTATGGTTAAGATCAAACACTGCCTCTGGGCTTTCTCACCATCAGTCCCTGACAAACCACACCTGACATGCGTTTCAAGCTACAACCTCGGTTTGAGTTCAGTTGTGAGAACCGTTTCAAGCATTATTTTCTGCAGGGAGCCGTGCATATTGTCTTTAAAAGTAGCAGAACAAGTCGGTTAAGATGTTTGACATCTCTGCCTGCTGCTGCCGTGCCCCATATTCACAAATCAGCGCAGACAGGAGACAGCTAACTAGAACACTTTTCACACAGAGCCGACACTTTGCTGACAGATAAATAACAGTCTGAAGAAACATTTTATCCTCCGCTTCATCAATGAATCTCGTAATGCTTTTACAAACAGACTCTTTCGAAGGCGATCAATCGTTATAAACTAATCGTAAAACCACATCATTTGATTTGAAATTCAAGAAAATACATCAAAGTGATTCAAACCTGAAACATATCTTGAGTTGTAGGCTACTCTTGTCAAATGAGTAGAAAAAAAAAAGACGGGTAAGACATGTATTACGTTTCCCTGTGGTGTAATAGTGCAACATCTGAAAACAAGGCTTCTTAAGTCAAGATCCGATATATTTGAAAACGCATCCTTATCAGATATAAACGGGGAGATGAATCAGTGAGCTGAGGAGTGACAGGAACTGCTGGGAGGAGACAGTGGATGCAGCAAAGGGTCGAGGTTGGATTCAAACTAACAGCCGGGTTGGGGGCCTGGCAAAACAGCTAGGCTATCTGGCAGCCTGTACTTTATTTATTTTTAATCTATTTTATGCTAAAGTATCCAGACAGAGTTCAACTAAATGTCAACAAGTAAAAAACGCTAAACAACGGACAAGTATGCAGCACAGAAAATGATATTGATAAAGTAGTCTCATTCAAGACATTTATTGCCATTAAATATTACAGTGTGTTGTACCACCTCAGGGCTGGATATTTCCCACAACCCCATGATACCATATGTATGGCGATAAAGAGGCCATATCATGATTTACAATGGCTTCGAATAATGACCGTTTCTTACATAGAATTGACTACAACAGCTGTCTTTATTGTTGAGAATAAAATCTAAAACAGTTCCAGTGCAGAGATCCTAGAAATACATGGCTACGGTGTTCTAGTGAACTGCACCCTTTCAAAAGTGTCGTCACAGCTTTGCAGCCACATCGATTCTGTAACATCTGCATCGATGCGCGTCTTCGCAAGGAGCACATGATGAGCACAGCCTTTCCACCTATGGTGTTATTTCTGAAATGTACTGTATGTTCAGAGCAGATCTGACGACGTGCAACGTTTAGGTCAACTGATAAACAAGATTCCCAAGTGAACAAACGCTCAGGCCCTCGTGATGCAGATGTGTTTGCTGGTGGAACAGCCCTAAGTTATTTGGAAAAGCATGTGCTCAGCGCGCACACACACACGGGACTGTTCAGCCCAGTGACGCTCATTTGTAGAGCGCACTCAGTCCACACTGGGCTGAAGGCAATGACTAACAATCACAAAGAGTACACCCATGCTTGGGAAAAAAAGGCTGATTTCAGGGGGGGGGGGGTTCTTTCAGTAAATATGTAGCTCCTATGTAATCCAATTGAAGACTGCAATCTGGACATCAGATACTGTGTCCTGCCTTTAGGTTCATCATCTTGAAGTGATTAGGCCGCACATGAAAAACATCACAGTGCCAGTGTTGAGAAGTGATGCATGCTTTGGGAGATATGGAAAGAAAGTCTCTTAAAAGAATAAATAAAGTTGTTGCATAAGCGCCGAGCGTAAAATCCTTTTCCTGGCTGGAGCTCTTTTGAAGTCAACGCCATGAAGCAGTCATACAAGATTGTGCGCTTGGCCAGACTGACAGATAGACAGACACCGCGCCATGAGTCACACAGGCATGACTACAGTGTGGCCCCCTTCAGAACCCCCCCCCCCCTGGAAAACTCACATACCAGCCGGTCAACACGGGCCTGCCGAGATAGTCCACCGGCCTCAGCAGAACTACACCCAGCTCACTCCAAGTATCACATATACCCACATGCACCCACATAAACACACATTGGGAATATTGGAGATACAGTGGATGAGCATGCCTGTCACTATCACACATAAAGGCCTTGCTTTATCGGTGGGATTACATCATCCAGAGCATGATAACCCCTCCCTCCATGTGATACAGTTTCAGGAACACTGGGCACACTAACCAGGCCATGTGGTCCTGTGTCCTGTCTGCCAAAATAACTCAGCAGTTTCTATTACAGTATGTCCACAGTTTCGCTTCAGTCTGGCCAGGTATTGCAGGACATTGGAGCGCGTAACCTTCCGCATGACAACACGTTTGCACTTTTTGTTGCTGTCCATGATGCTTTCATCCTCAGATGAGTCAAATCCAGACATTCAGGTGGCCCCATGCATATGATTTAGTGGAATTAGTTTCCTTTGTGCCTGTCTGCCATGACTCACTTGGAGTCACTGTGTGTTACTGCCTCATGAAAACCACATTTCAGAAGAAAATAAAAGATCTGAGGAAGAAAGAATACTTTGGGGTTCAGAGGTGAATGGGGTAAATTCAGTTTGATGCTCCTTTTGTCCACGCTCTCGTTCTCGATGTAACGCCTGCGAGATGCTAGAATGTAGTGATAGTGAATCAAGCGTTTCGAGCGAAATGATGCCGATACTGCTGATGACTGTAGGAGAAGGAGGCAGAGTGGGGAGGAGGAAGTGGATGACAAAGATGAGTGAGGTCATGGTGTGACTTTATGCGTGATGTGTTGCAAAATTGTTCTGTTGTTCAAAAACACCGTCATGTCAATGAGCCCACATGTAGGTTCCATTGCATTCTAAATTGCAATGAGGCCTTGATGACCTCCATCTGTCTCCAGAATGGCCAAAAGATGATGTAATGTTGCCAAATGTTATACCTCTTAAAGTAATATTTTGTTTTCTAATGCTGGTTCTGACACAAGTCTACTTCTGAATTGGATGTTTGAGTTAAAAAAATATTCTTATTGAGCTTCTCAGACTCCCTTTTTTGTAAATGGGGCTAATTTCGCAGTTTATTGATTCCACTTCAGCCTCTCTTAAGTGAGTACACACGTTTATAAAAGGTGATTAGGCCTGTAGGTAGACCCAATAATGGGTCTACATGAGCACTTTAAATTGTGCACTTTTCAGTGAAAAACTTCACCAAAAGAAGCACAAATGAGCTGCGCCTGCTCACTATGCTTAACCTGCCTGTGAAGGATTTCCATTAGTCTTTAAACATTTGAGCAAAACATCCAATCGACTCGTGAGCTCGCGTCTCCTCCACGATCACGACGCGCGAGCGCTTCCTGCGGCTCGCTGCCTTCCGTATGGCAGCCCGCAGGAGACATTCATGAAATAATGACACAACTTACCCTTAGAACAACCGGCTCAGATGATCTCCAGCAGTTAAAAAAAAAAATCCGATTCCACAGATTTTCTTTTTTTCCCCGAGCAGCCAATGAATGATTCGTCACATCATCCTAATGTCAACAGGAATAAACGCGCTTCTTTGGCCAACCCACAGATGTTTTTTAAACCAAGCCCGGTGCCTTGGTGTTAAATCTGGTCACTCCTGATCACAGCAGCAGCAGAGGCAGTCCACGCTGATGTATGACACCGAAATGTGGCTGCTGTCCGGTTCTCTGCTCCCCACCTACGGATATAGCATTCCCACACTGCTCCATGGATCGACCCGGGCTAAGTTTTCTTCTGCCGGTTGTAGGCTAATTCAGTTTGACGGAGAGTCAGCCCCGCCCTTGACTGGAGACGGTTCTGTGGAGACGGGAAAAGGCGAGCCCGTCAAGATCTCCAACCAATCGGTGTGTACACAGGGAGGCGCTGCTTCTCCCGGTGAACCGAAGTGACTAAGCGTTACTCCGCCAGAGCTGCGGGGGCTGGGAGACTCAACCCGGGGTTAAACTCTCTCTCTCTCCAGCTGCCCTGACTCCACCTACAACCTGCGTGATCCTCCAGGTGTTATCACAGCAACCTGTGGACTACACAGACCTGTTTTTAAACATGATGGGCTTGATATGCAGGCTATAACTTATATAGGAAATCAGCAGAACAGCCTCCCCCCCCCACACACACACACACACACAAAAAGTCAAGCCCCGATTACAGAGTAGAGGTGCATTAACATTGTTTTAATTAAAATAACACTTACACACTGTATAGTTCTATTGTTATAATGATGTATTTTCACTGTCTGACCAAGTTGGTTCACATATAGGCTACAGTGACAAATGAAAGAGTCAAAGCTTTGATGAAGAGTCTGAAAAGTAAGCATTACATTGACCATAAAGACAGTAAAGCACGTGATCTGGTACAAAGGTGAATATGTTTTCTCTGATTTATAACCTCAATGATGACATACTTGAACGACGTTTAGCTGAGAATAACAAATGCAAACACATAAATGATGTTATCGGCCTATACCTTGTTTTCTTAAAGTGTGTAACCTTCATGCAGCAAAACTTTAAATTTGACCCTTTTTGTTTACAAAGCCCCTGGTGTAATGATTAAGAATAAAGGGGGAACGGTGTGTTCAAAATCATGAGCATCCTCCACAAATCATTGAGCCACCACATACAACATAACACCAGAGTCATACCGTCCTGGGGAAGGGTCTGTTTGTGATGGGTTGAGCTTCAAACCTCATGGTATATTAAATAAAAGAGACAATTTACAGAGCTCAAGGCATTTCACATAATCCTCCTCTGTGGAGAAGCCTAAACGTCAGTGTTCTCAATCATGATATTTTTAATACAATAGATATTAAAACATTTATAAAATTGCAGCTTCAAAATTATTTTTGCATTCAGGTAAAAAAAAAAGAAAATATTTGACATAAAGCCACTTTACTGTATTAGGTAGCCTTTGACAAGCTCCTGCTCTAATGAGAAGACCATTTTCGTGCATTCCATCATAGTTTCAGTGAAGGCTCTGAGTCACCTGGGAACATTCTCCAGGAGAGAGATGGATGTGAGGAGGCAGAGAGTTTCTGAGGTGCTGACAGGGGGCACCAAGTAAGCACTTCTCCTCAGATAAGGTTTCGAGGCACAAGCGGTTCGGGGGGAAACATCTCTTTCATGACCGCTTTCATGTTCTTCTCAATTAAGACCAAATCCCACACTAAACGTGGCTGCCAGGGCAGGTCTGCTATAACAATAAAGGAAGACATAAGTATGACCCCACTTTTCTGCTGACAGGGAACACTATTTGTTTGCGTGAACACTCACTAAAGTGCAGCTTGAGTTTTTTCAGTTGATATTGTTGCAGAAGGAGCAAACTGATGATTGAATTGTTTGGACTTTTGAAATTTGTAAAAGACTACAACAAGTCCTGCATTTCAGATTTTAGTCAAGTAAAAAAGAGGAAAATATGATTAGCAAAACTAGATAGTCATGACAGAAGAAGGCTCCTTCCAGAGAGTTGTGATGGACCCTATTTAAATTAGAATGTATTTAATATGCCATAACAATGCCATTTTCAATACAGAGCACAAGAGCACAAGTGTTATTATTTGACCTGGCGCCCAAATGAGTTACAACAATTGTACATAGGCTTAATCTTCAGTTAAAATCCATAACAATAATGCATGTAATGTAAAGGTGCTATACCAAATAAACATTATTATTAATAAAATTAAGTTTTTCCTTATAAATAGTAGTATAATGTAGTTTAAAAAAGTAGATTATAAGTAAATGAAAAGGACTGTGTTGTATAAAGTGTGGGTTTGATTTCATTTAACACCTCCTCTGCAGCTCTTCCACAAATAAACACTATCAGCAACTCCCCTCCCTCGTGGTAGTGATTCAAATCTGTAGCAAGACACGCGTGTTTTCTTTTATTTTGTTGTTTTCAATAGCTTCAACAAGGAAGAAATCTGTCAATTTAAATATGATTGTAGACAAACAAATGTGCATCAAGCACACACCAGGCTGCACATGTAGTTCACTGCATGAAACAGAAAAATCTTTTCTCTAATCTCGAGCCTCCTCTCAGTCCAGCACCCATGGGTCTCGTCCCTGTCAGCATGATAGATAGGAACGCTGCAAACAGAGCTAAATCAGACACTTGCAACTGAATGTGCCAAAAGGCGGTATTTCCACCACAGGAGTGACTTTATCGGATATCATTGAGTTTACAAGTACTCTGCAGGGCTGTTTGCAGGCCTACTGGGACTATCTGATTGATATACCATGAAGTTGTGGTAATTAATGGCAAACTTTTCCCCCTGGAAGACTGAAGACGGGGCAAAGGCAGCAATTAGGAAGCGGCACAGGACATGTAGGAGCACTTAAGGCCCCCTGAAGACCCATCAATCAGCCAAGGATAAAGAGTTGAGTGCAAGGGTAATGTTTAACCAAGAGGACATCGTCAAACCGTTTCCTCCTTCTTCAACCAGGAGAAATGACGGGGAGACCATCATTGCTGTGTAAGGAACACAGAGAGGCACTCGGTTGTATGGGTGAAAGGGTTTACTATAGGTCAAATAGTGTTAACAAGCATGTGAACTTCTGAAGGATGCTTTCGTGGTTCAAGCGAGTATGTCATGGTAAGAAACATTGGTCTTTTTTTTTATGAATTAACGCATGTCAGGATTTTGAATTATAGTAAAAACAATAATAATTTAATAAAAAAAAACGTTTTCACATTCAGGCTTACTTGGCAAGAAGAGCGCTGATCACAGTAAAGTAAGTCTGAAGTCATTGACTAAGTGCCTGCTGATTTTTATTCCATGAGACCACATACTGTGGGCTATGCGTGCAAAACTCAACGGACACTGCAAAACAATCCAGCAGAGGGAGGCTGTTATAGAAATCAAACAGGGTGGGAACACGTTTGCTGTGTGGTCGCGTTAGGAAGAGTTAGACCTCCCTTGTTTTAGTGATAAGAGCAGTACGATGCCTCCCTCCATGCCTGCCTCCCTCCCTCATTGCTTGCTCCCTCTGAGAGCCACAGGTGTGAGATGAGACAAGGAAGCTGTTATCAGAGCAGACCGGGAAAGGTCAGGGGGCTGGAGATTGCGCGCAGGCTCAATCAACAAACCAAACAGCTGGTAGGCTGAGTTTTTTCTTTTTTAGTCTTCAGCTCAAACTGCTTTTGGCGCTCACATTTAGGCTTTGAAACAGTTAATTAAAAACCATTGATGTGTAAACCACACCTTGTACTTTAAAAGATATTCTGCAGTGTAATTTCTGTTTTACAATTGAGACTTTACGAATTTACCATATTGCAGAAACAACTAAATTATATCTGTGGAAAGCAAGTCCAAAAGATACATTATGGCTACATAAATAATATTCATATATAAGTTATTCTATTAAAATCTTTTTGGGGCATGAGATCCTAGATTTTCTCCATAAACCTCTGTTTTCCTAGTGTGTTAATCAGCTCTCACAGGGGCTAATCCCCCTGTTTCCTCCTCCCAGTGAGAACTCAGCCACCTGCAATGAAAAGAAAAAGAGACTGATCATGAATCATTAATTTTCATCTGGGGGGGGGGGGGGTCATGAGGCATCATTTTAGTTTATTTTTTTCAGCCATGTTCTTGACCTCAAATCAATAGCAGCCTTTTGTTCTAGACTACAAACAAATACTTAGAGATCGGTGTATATTTTTTGAACAAAATGTACTATTTAATTGGGTTTTTATTTTACCAAAACTTCAACATTTGAAAATGAATAATAGCATAACAAATACATACAGCAACCATCCTCTTAAAACTGCAATGAGGAGAAAACGTTACACCCAGCAGATCTACTTTGATTCTTCCTAGGATTCTCTGACTCATCGTGTAGTAAGAAACTGCACTCTGCTCGTCCATCTGCACACACAGACGAGTCTCCGGTCCCTGCCCAGCTTCACTATCACTGCCTGCGGACTGCTGGGGTTGAAAGTGATCCAGAATGCAAAACCTCAGCCAAGCTGTGGCTGCTAAGATTATCAGAGCAGCAACAAAGAAAGCTGCCCGGCTCATGCCACCCCATCACTGCTGACATTCAGTGGAAGCACAGTCAAAGCAAACAATGGTCTTCACTGGTTCACCAGCCATGACAAAGTCAACAGCCAACGCCAGTACTGTTCAACTGAACATGATCAGCAGATTTCTGTCTGGATAAAATCCTGCAATAAGTCAGCTGAGGTCTGTATAAAACCGGTTACATTAGAAATTCATCTATACTATTCGACAGAGACATCATGTTTAACACCCTCTGTGAATAAACAATGTATCTACTGTTTGAGAAAAGATCAAAATCAAAGAGACGGACATGATTTGAACAGGGACATTTCTCATTGTTGAAGTATATGAACCCGTCTTTCATTAAATGAAGTGTGCACTTGCAATGCGGACACAACAAGGCCGCCACTTCACAAACATTCTGCACTTGACACCTCTACATACATGAGTGAGCCAAGAGAGGGCTCTCTAGGTGAAGTTTTTATCAAAAGGAAAAATAAAATCACAAGAATGTATTCACTGAATGAACAGCTATATGCAAAACATAACACTTTAAGAGAAAACAATGACTAAAACAGGAAATTGGACAACAGTTTCTTTTTTATTTAAAAAAATGTTGATACAAATTTACTTAAAAAAAGATCAGATTGAACAACTGCTCCCTATATATTCACTAATAAATTTTAAGTCAGTATTACATTTCAATAAATACAAATGTATCACAAATTAACAGTCATTTAAATTTCAAATGTTTTTTTCAATAACTGCATATTCTTTTTAACGTGTATTCATCCAGAAGGATCTTAAAAATTACAAAATTAAATAAATAAATAAAAATTAGAGCTGACCTGGCAAACAGCATACCATGAAAAAGTTACTAAATGATGTGCAAATAAATAAAAAAAATGGACAAAAAAATAAAATAAAATTTCTGCATCTGAAAAAAACATATTTGGACATAAGTACCCGATAAGGTCCAGGCTGTTAAGGAGGACGTTGTAAATGAACCCTAAAGCTAAAGTGACAAACTAACAGGAAAAAAGAAGGCCAAATCATTATTATTGTCCCAGCAATGTGGGGAAGACAATCTGTCTCCAATGCAGAAAAATTGCAGGATTGAGAAGGTCAATCTTTGGTAGGATGCAAGGATGCTCTTTAATCTGTCATGTGTCTATGCTTGATCTTAAGCATCCTCTGTGCATTCATTTTGCAAATATGTCCTTTTTGGTTTTTGAATTCATTATCTTATTAATCAATTTTTTTAAATCCCACATAACAACAGCAAACTTGTAAACTACTCTTCTGATAAAGTTGTTGTCATCATGGCACCGTGTCACACACTGTTCGTCTTCCAGCCAGAAAGCCAAGTGGACCCACAGTTCATGCCTGGGGCCAAACTGGCGCCATCCACTTCCTGGGCACAGGCACGAGCCATACATCTCTATTTATAACTTCTTATAAGAGCAGACCTGTTTTTTTTTTTTTTAAAGGAGGCTGAAGTGATAAGACAGCAGCAGGAAAAGGTCAGTGTTTGGGTGGTTTAGAGTAAGGCTGTTGTGTTTGGCAGGAGGAAACCTTACACTGCAAAGTCGTGTATTTCAATAGGAAGTATAGCCTGTGACATGGAAATGCAGTATGATTAATCATTAAAATAACACGTTAATTTACGTCACGCAAACATGCTGCGCGGTCCCTTTAAGAGATACAAAACAACATCCTACTTCCTGTATGATAGTATAGCATTGAACTACTTCACGAAATGATTCATTTATGAATGTAATTATATTTAAATAAATGTAAACATTGTTGTGTTTTTTTTTTGTTTTCAGACCTGGGTGTTTCGCGGTATTATGTCTGGAAGAAAAAGAAAGAAAGTAGCAGGGATAGATGCAGAAGTCTCACCTGAACACGTTTTAGACCAACAAGCAAACCAGGAGGGTTTGACGCCAAAGATGCAAACTATGCATGAAAGTTCTGGGGTAACGCGAAGCCATTATTTTACCACCAACAATGATCTGCAGTCAAGACTCGGGGAGGATTTTTTCAACCAACCGTGCATCAGTTTGGCTAAAGCATGCCTCGGCAAGGTACGATCACAAACCCAATGTGTAAGGATTCTGTAGGGGACATTTATAACAACAACAGAAGAGACAAGCAAACTGTTCAGCTTCTTAAACCCTTGATTGAAATACCTCACGAAGTGCAATTTTATACAGAAAACACTGTGGGGGTCTTAAAAATGACAGCAAAGGTGCTACCTGCAGGTTTTGAGAGCCTACGATCTTTAATTAGGTTTTATTTAAATCAACAATCAGCAGAACAAACCGAATGGTATAAGGTTTGTCTCATAGAAAAGGTTTTTAAATGTATTCTTTATAACTTTTGCCGTTATTGGCCAATGAACTGAAACCAAATCTGTCCTGTCCCTTGTCCCTGCAGGTGTTAGTCCGATTGTGTGCAGATGGTTCTGAGCTGCGAGGCAGGATAGTGGAAACTGAGGCGTACCTTGGGGGAGAGGACAAAGCCTCCCACTCTGCAGGAGGCAAACGCACTGAGAGGAACACAGCCATGTTCATGAAGCCCGGCACCATCTATGTGTATCCAATCTATGGCATCTACCTCTGTATGAACGTGTCCAGTGAAGGTAGAGCCACAGGTGTTCCTTATGATAAGCTTTTTTTCTGCTGCATGGACACTCATAACTTAAAGGTCCTTTGAGCCGTCTATGTGAATTCTTACACGTGTGTATTATGAAACACTGGGGAGTTTTTAAAGAGACAGATCGGAGCCTCGCTGACTGATGCATACTGTGTGGGGTTTTTTTTTCCTCAGGAGAGGGTGCCGCCGTGCTGCTGCGCTCCCTCGAGCCCCTGCATGGTCATCCAGTCATGAGGCAACTGAGGGCAGCCAGACGCAAAGAGGGAGCCAGACAACTGAAGGACAAAGAGCTCTGCAACGGGCCTTCTAAGCTGTGCCAGGCTCTCGACATACGCCGCTGTTTTGACCGTCGAGACCTCGCCACGGACCCAGAGGTGTGGCTGGAGAGGGACCCAAACACTGATCCAATCCACGATATAGTATCAGCACCACGTGTTGGAATCGAGTCCCACGGGGAATGGGCCAAGAAGCCATGGCGCTTTTATCTTCGTGGCCATCCCTGTGTTAGTGTCACGAACAAAGAGGCAGAAAGACTAAAGTCTCCGTCTGGAAAAGTGATGAACAATTTGGGGCCCTCAGATTTGCAGTCTGACACAGGAGAGCACAACGTCAAGAGGACTTGACAGGAACATTCCTCAAACAGTTCAGCCATCGGTTCCCTTTTAAGCCAGTATGAAAACGTATCCTGCATGCGACATGAATACGTTTTAAAAAGCATCCGTTATATTGTATTATATATTTATTTTAATTACTTAAAATATAAGTATAATCCCGATAACTTGTTTAAAGTCTGCATAAATTAATCACATTTGTCAGCCATCCTGTAAACTCAACTATTTTGAAGCCTTGCAATGACTCTTACGTTTAATGAAATGTTATGGGTAAAACTTAATTTATAAGGTTTAATAATTTTTAAAAAAAGTTCTGAAATGTACTATTAGTCACTCATGAGTCTTTTTTTGGTTCATGTCTTCATCTGAATTTCTCTTCTCAGTTGTTTCACAGATGTTTGGAAACATCTCTCGTTCTCTCAGAGGAACAGCAGCCTGTCTGATGTTTAGAGTCTTGCCTTTCTTGCCGTCTTTCTCCCCCACCTTTGGGATTCCCGAGGAGAGGCAGTTTGAGATCTGGAATAGTCATTACTCAAAGTGTGCCCCTCTGGTCAGTACACATGATCACACACATCTGGGACAGGAAGTTGGAAATGAAAACACATTTTTGAAGTTTAATAAACAACTGAGGCGTGTTTTTTTTTTTTTTTTTTTGGTATGTACAAAATAATTTAATATTGTAAACAAAAAAAGCTGATAAAAGAAAACAGATTTCTTCGTTGTGTAAATCTGCACACAGTCATGTAATTATTGTGTCACTTGATTTTAAAAGAGCGCTGTTGGCAAACGGCGCTTAGCTGGGAGAACCGTCATCATTCCTGTGGGTGGGCACTACTCCATGGGTGACTGAAAGATTGAAATAATGGGATCCTCGTGGTTGGTCACCACAAGGACACTGCGGAACTTGTCAAACAGTGTCTTGAGCTGAGAGCGCCTCATGTTCTCATTGTACATAATCTCCTCCAGGTGGTGATGACCTCGGAAATAGTGAAGCAGCCTGGAAAAAGTCAACATAACAGAGACATAACAACCAGGTTAGTTTGACTCAACCATGAGACAGCACTGGAACATCTGCAGATAGTTTCCTTTTTTTTGTGTGCAGCAGGTAGCGCAGCAGCGAGTCCTGCATTGGTGAGCTTTCTAAACAATTTTCAGTACAGCTTCCTAACATTCAATAAATCCAATTTTAATAAGGCCACTCTCCAAATGAATGCAGATTAATTTCCTGAGAGACAAGGCATTCAAAGTGATCTGTAACATCGTTAGTCACCGAAATTCAACCTTGCTGTGAAGGCGCCTTCAGGCCGCGTGACATCAGCAACCATGAGTGTTTATTTGGAATGACTGTGAGAGACTGCTCTCATAAAAAAATCTTGTTTTCAATTTTGCGGCAGATTGCACAATATCAACCTATCAATATGAGGTTTGTTCAAAAAGTGGAATGAATTTGTGGTGGATTATGAAAGTCTGAAGCAAACAAACGACTGCAGAGTAAAGTCAGCGAACTTCAATCTCCATGGTCCGCGATGAACACGCAGCGAAGCAGTGACACGTTTTTTGGTCCTCAAAGTATAAAGAACATTTTCTCCTTTTTTTTTTTAGTTTGGGGGGTTTTCCCCTCCTATCATTTCATACAAAAATGACCTTTAAGAAACAATGCAGCAGTGATTGTATCGTGTGTCTTTTTTTGTTTGCTGGGTAGCTGTCGGTCAGAGTGAGAGTCTCATTGGCTCAGTCTGCAGCGACTTGGGTTGGGAACCGGAGGCTTGCCGGTTCAAGTTTCGATGCGGGCGATTAAATGAAATGACAAAAAGAAAAAAAAGTTAATGCACAAGACGTGTGTAATAGGTTTGATTTGATTACCTGGCAAACATTCGCAGATCCTCTTGATTTTGTGCAGCAGGAATGTTCAGGATAACTTGCCTCTCGTGCTCTGACAGACTCGCGAGCAGCGTTTCTGTCATCCTCTTGTTTAGTGGCGAGTCCCCACCGGGCAGTAACTCTGCGCTGGAGTTGTCCATGCTTGGACTGGTGAGGGTCATGTCATCACTGCTGGCTGTACACAGGAAGCAGACAGAGTTCTCATAGGCTGCCCTGACCCTGTTTCACCTCTAAAAGCATGGCGAGCGCGAGAGAGCGACTTACTCGGGGAACCGAAGCTGAGGGCGCTCGGCGTGCTGAGACTGCGGCCTCCGACTCTGGTGGCAAGTGGTGGCTCTTCATCCCTCGACCCGGGCTCGTCCTCGCTGGGCGGTACCAATAAGCAGACGTACGTGTGCAGCTGGATCAGCAGGCGCCGCTGGAGCATCCACACCACCATCTGAATCAGCTGGGCCTGGTCAGGAGCACAGCAGCAAACTGCATCTCAGCTGAGCACAGGACAAACGAGTCATATACGCATACAGGCTTGAAAATGGGCTGCGGGTACCAGTCAGAAAGTCAACAGAGCAGCCTTGGCGCTGATCTTGTTCTCATTAAAAATGGAGGCTGCAGGAGCTGGAGCCATTTATAATTCATCAGCATCACTCCCGAAACAAGATGGGTCATAGAAGAACACCAGATGGTTCTGCTCTCACCAGACACTATCTACGTTTCCATTAGTCGTCGGGTGTATGCTCGGGATACAGCAGGAAAAATCTTTTTTTAATACTGTATGCTTTTTCCTAACTCTAGTTTGAAAGTCACTTCAACTTTAAGATAAAGGATTTAAGAGTAAACATCTCATTGATGGGGATCTTTTTTTATTTTCTGTGAGCATAAAACCAACTCGGGGAGGAAGGCGTCATGAAAACACTGTGCCCTTTTTTTGTTTTGTTTCCTAAGGTTATCTTATCGACACACACTTTGGGAGGTGATGCTCATTCCCGGCTGGTTTCAGGTTCTTTGATGTGTAGTGTTGTCTGTGTGTTCGAGTGCGGTTATATTTTGTGTTTTTGCACTTTTAAAATAAACCTACCTCCTGTGCGGGAGCTTCCAGAGGGTTTCTGAACTCGGCCAGAGAGACGGGCAGAGAGAACTTGGCCAACATGGAGGGCAGATCATGGCCAGGAAACTGAAGGGAAAACTGCTCGGCCAACGGTGAGTATCTGTCCATAAAGAGATGCCACTATGACTCTCACACAGACTTTTTTTTTTTTTTTTTGACTTTGACAGCTTTAATTAAATTATTATCCAACGTGTTGGCAAAACAACAATTTCCTAGCTTAGGTCTTTTCTAACTGATTTGAGCTCAATTTAAAAAATCCACCAGCTTTGGAAATCTTCATCTAAAACTATTAAGATGTGTTTTTAAGACTTTAGTTTAGAAGGCAATTGTACCAAAAAAAAAAGAATTGGGGCCCAGCATTTTTAGTCCTTAGCGTCACAGATATCAGTCTAGCCAAAATGGCTTCCATCACATCGTTGAAGACTCACAGGCAGATGTTGGCGTGAGGAGACAGCATGTAAACGTTGTTCTCACACAGAGGGTAGATGATGATCGCTTTGCCCCAGTAAACCAAGTGAGCAGCAATTTGAAAGATCTAGGAGTGAAACGGTCTGTAATCAGTATAAATAATGTAAAAGAGAAATCACAGCACAAAGAGCGCTGCAGTTCAATGGCAAAACTACAAGTCAGAGTTGTACCATCTCCGATCGACTTTGAATTACCATGTTCCCCCACTAGATGGCAGTAAGACACAATCAAGACAGTAACATCCTTGTAGTTTTTTTTTTTTGAGAATGCAACTCTTACTTTTTTCCCCCCTTTAAAATCAAGCGTGTGGTGCTTTTCAAAGCAGTGAGGATGCAGGCCGTGTGACAGCTCTGTACCTGCAGTAAGGCCAGGTCGGCATCCTGAGCGAGCTGCTGCAGGTTTTTCACCGCTGAGCACGTTTTGATGAGGCGCACCAGCGCGGGCGAGCAGTCCACGGGAAGCTGGCTCAGCAGCGCTTTCTCACTTTCCAGCAGCAGCAGGGCATGATAAGGTCTGAGGGTGATGAAACAGACAATATAAAACTGTTTGCACCGGAGAGATCAAGAGTGCCTTTCCTCAAAGAAGAAGAGCTGCAGATTTAGTGCCAGTCTCTAAAAGAAAACAACCCATGTACAATTAAAGTTGTTGAATCAAACCCTTAGAGGTAGAAATGTGGTAAATGTTGCTCTGATGTCAGTACTCTGGAGTGTCTCTAGGTGGCAGTATGGCCCACAAAAACACCCATGTTAACTTGAGACGCTTTAAATAGCCAGTCAGCATTGAACCTTAAAATATTCAGGCCCTAATCAGCTGTTGAAGACATGCCTCATTTAAGATAAAACAAACCAAAAAAAGCTGTTGGAGGGGAAATCTTAAGACTTCTTGTCAAGCTTGTCGACCTGCTGATTCAACAGTGCAGCTAAATAACCCTGACTAATGTGACCGCGTGTGGGACTAAGCACCGCAGTGTGGCCAGTGGAGTGTAAGATACTCTAAATCTAGCCAGCGTAAAAAAAAACGAGCCAATTAGGAAGTAACATCAGTAAACCTGTTGAAATACAGCATTAGAGAAAATGCCATCAGTAATATCACTCTAGTCTGTATTTGGGCTCGTGCCTTTTAGAAACGTGCCAGCCGAGTATCCGTGATAAGCTACAAAGAGGCCTTTTACATTATCACAGTCAGCAGGTGCTGATTGGGGCGTTGCCAGGACCCACCTTATCGCCTTAAGGCTGTGCTCTAAAGCCTCCGGGGGGATGTACGTGCCACCTATCACGTGGATCTTGTGTGGTAAACAGAAGCTCACCTCCAGCCAGTTGTTTATGTGCAGTCGCACCACGCCAGTTGTACAAAGGCTGCAGAACGACAAATCATTACGTGTGAACGATGTCAATTCTGCATGGTGACAAAAAGAAGGAGAGCTTCAATATGTGCTCAACACACACCTGTCATAAGCCTCTTTCAGGTCTCGGGCCAGCTTACATTTGGGAAGGATTTGTCTAAATGGGGATTGGGGGCTTCCATCTGCGCAGGTCAGAAAACAGAGGCGACATAAACATTGGAATTTAATCGCAAAAATTCAAACACAACAGCGATGTCGGGATTACAAACCAAACTGTTCTATTATAGATTTGTCCCCGTTTATAGACTCATCATCATCATCAACGATGTGTGTGTGTCTCACTCTCTGTCATGGTGGTGATTTCATCCTGGACTGCCAGCATCAGTTTGGCTTCTCTGGTCAGGTACTGGCAGCGCCGCTCCTCGTGCTGCAGAGCTATCGCGATGCGCCGGGACAAATTGTGCATGCAGTTGATGACGGATGGATCAGCATTTTCCTGTAAAGAAATACACTATATATTTATTTCTTTATATTTTTATTTATTTATTTTTGGGGGGGGGGGGGGGGGGGCACTTGTAAAAAACTTGACATTAAAATCAGTACAAGTGACATCAGTAAAAGTCTGGTGATGTATGGAAAAAACACAATAATAGTAAAAAAACAACAAACATGGCACATTTACAACCCTGCTTTCACTTTCAGCTCAGTCAACTTCTTTCCGATCAAACATTACCGTCCTGTTTACTGTTTCCTGTCAAACATACAGTATGTTCGTTTAGTATTTAAGACTCTTGTTTGTAGTGCTCAGAATCGGTCTGGGTCTCGAGTCCGATCTCAAGCACAGTGGTCTTCACTACAGCTCTATTGGAGACACTTTGGAGTTCACTTGTATGGGGTTAAGATCCTTACTACATTATCATGGGAAATCCTTTTTTCATCAAAATGTCTTTTCTTTTTTTGGTTTCTTAAATATTAAGTCGAGGTCCATCGACTGAGTGAACACATAATGACAGATAGTCTATCTTTACTGATGTTTGTTTCTGTCACTCAGGAAGGTAAATGAAGCTGGACAAGTTACTTGAAAGGATTTGATAATGGTAAAACATCATCTCTTACAATTGTTACATTCATTGGTTTGTAATTATTCTTCCCAAATGTGAAACTTTTGAGTGTATGTACACAAAGAGAAAACATCTCAAATTGATCATTGAACTCGTGAGCTACAATTAAGAATATAAAGACGTGACTCCCAGATAACCAATAATGACACAGCACTCTTTATTCTGATTGAGAGATTCAGCTGCTGGGCCGATAGCCCAAACAAGACCGAGATCAGCTCACTGGGTACAGTGACTCAGCATGGGCAGGGCCATGCTCGCCTGGCTGGGCAGCATGATTAAGCAGTTTAGAGTGGCTCCTCCCTCCGAGGATGCCATGCTATCACAGATAGAGTATACTAAAATATTATCGCTCACAAACACCCCGCCCCCCCTCCCCCAACTTCTCCATTAGAGGAAGACAGAGAGACATAGAAGCCCCGCCCCACAGGCAGCGGACTCAATTGTGCCATTATTTCGAATAAAGGGTGTCCAAGTGATCCTACGGATTCAAACGTTCGTATTCAAATGGAACGAGAAAAAGAAAAAAGAAAAAAGCTTACCCTCAGAGCAAACACCACATTGAACAAGATCATGGTTGGCATTTCTCTCTTGGGTGAAGGATCTGTCTTTGAAGCCTGCACAAAAACAAAAACAAAAACAATATTTCTCTTTAGATGCATTAGAAACAAAAAAACCCCACATTTAATAAGTAATTACACAGTATGAGCACAGATTGCGATTACTCAACACTCAACATAACAAACGCTGATTTCCTTGATTTACATCATGCAGAATCGTTTCTTCTTTTTTTTTTGTCTTCACATTGTTATGGAAAATTTTACTTCACGGGTACTATGTGCGCTATTTTACTTTGCGCTGTACAAAATTCCACAACAACTAGATAAGTCAGCTGAAGAGAGAGGAAGAGACTGGAAATGCTGGGAGGAGAGGGGGGGGGGGTTGACCTGCAGCAAAAGGTCCGAGGTAGGATTCAAACCAGCAGCTTCTGCGCGCGCCATAACCACTCAGCGCACGTTGGATTGACACTTAAAGCCAAAAGTTTTAAGCTTTAAAAATGTTTCATTGTTAAGGTCTCTATCTGATCCAGAGGCTGAGACTTCAGAAGGGTTTCAGGAAACTGTGACATTCTGAGCAGTTATTTTCTGAAAAGCCTCAGATTTTGGGAGATTGATTTCAGGTATTAGCGGGTTTTTTTTGTTGTTGTTTTTTTTGATTCAAGGCGTCCTTGTGTCTAAAAGGGTTAAACCTGAAAATAAATAAATAAAATAAATCAGTCTTTGTTCAGACTGAGTCACAAATATGTTCATGTGTGAGAATTTGGAAACAGGTGCCTGGATGGTCAGCCTGGGAAGAGCTTTGGTTTCTGTTTGTAGTCCGAGCTATATCGACCAATGACGTATCAGCAAGCTTTGGTGAGTGCAGGAGAAACTGTCCTTGTGAGTAGGGGGGTGTTAATGAAGAAAACACCAGGTCATGTTGAAACACTATCACTACTAATACTACGAACAATAACAATCATACAAATGTTCACATGTGGAATAATGTTTAAAACTTGAGGAACTGAATGTCTGTAGCTGTGGGATGAATCTCAAGTCTTTTCTCTGATTCAAAACAACCTTTATTTAAGTTAGGAGAGCTTTCTCTCGTGTTGGTGGACTGCACCTGAGTGATGGGAGGATGCTGAAGAAGAGTCGGGTGACCCACGAATCGAACGTTGTCTATCTTCAGTTCAAACTTCTTTCCGCAGATATCCGATTTGGTGGCCAGGATGGTGGCCAGGATGATGTCAGAGAACCTTTAGGGGAAGGAGGAGCGGACTCGGTAAAAAAAAATAAAAAAAAATGAAGAAGAACAAAAGAAAGAAAGAGGTGTGCAGGGTGAGGACATTTAGGAAAGTTCAAATTAGCCGTGTGTGTTTTGATTGGTCAAATTCCTGTCTATGAGAGGGGGTTTGCGTTAATTAGATGCATCTGCCTGGAATATAATTCCAACGCTGAGAGGATAAAATACAAGTGCTTTGTGTGGCTACTGGAGAGGAGGAAAGAGGAAGAGGCCTCTTTGCAGAAGCAGTGAAGTCGCCGTATGAATGAAGAGTGAGAAAGACTCATGCTGGTTCGTCTTAAGTAACTCATGCTGCAATCAGAAGGGATCAAAAATCAAGACGTTAAATTCCAGAAGAGAATTAAACACACTTTAGACTTACCCACCAACACAGTGTGAACAGAAGGTGTTGCTGCTTGACTTTCTTGTCATTTCAAATTGGTTTCCGATGCTACGACTAAGTGCTAATGCTAATCAAATCAGACGTGATTCAACTTTGATTTCAGTTGTCAACTAATGGATTTTCTTTTTAAAAAAAAGGCAAACAGTGCAGAAGGAGAGAAAAATAACTGAGATCAGGAATTAACCAAGGCACCGGTTTACTAAATCTAGAACTGCTCATTTACAAGGATTGGATTGAGATCAGGGTTTGGGGAATGAAGGGGATCCATAGAGGACACAAAAACAAAGGAGAGCAGGGAGTAAAAAAAATAAAAAGACAGGGGTGATCTAAGCGAAGGAAAGGTGGTTGAAGATGATTTTGGTCTTACCCTGCTACCAACTGTTCGTCAGTTAGTGGAGATTGTTCTCTGAAATGGGAATGGGGCCATCAAAAAGAAGAAGGAAAAAAAAAAAAAGCAAACAAAAGGGAAAATGCAACACACATTTGGGCTGAATGCATAACATGGACATTTAAAAAAACAAAAACAAACATGTGATACTGTGATATGAAAGAGCCGCTCTGCATGTTCATTCAAGCACATCCATCACCCGCTCCACCATCATTTTAGCATGCAGAAAAATGTACCATCTTAGACGAGTTCACGTGGATACATTACCCACAATGCATCTGAAATGATGACGTTAGATACTCAGGAACTGCTCTAGTTTATACATCACGATTTGAATAGAACTCGTACTGTATTACTTACTCAAAACGAAAGAATTAAAAGTTCTTTGCCGGTAGAAAACCTCGTCTGCCGTGAAAGTCAGACTTTGTGACGATACGTTACGCTCTCTGTTAGAGCCGGGCGAATAATCCAGTTTCAATTTCAAGTTCGGTTTGGTTTCCAATGACATGGTAACCGAGGTTAAACCATTAACGCACTGCATGCTGGGACGCGCTCCTTTTGTCTTGTGTGGTTGATGGTGGTTGTTATATTTTTGGCCACAAGATTTCGTCAATTATTCGTATGAATTCATAATTTTTTCATATATATATATATATATATATGTACACACATGAATGTATTAGACCACCAAATGTCCCTCAGCTAATTATCAAACTGTTTATGATTCTGTAATGGTGAATACATCTGTCTGTAGAGGCTCTTTAACAGATGTTTTTAGTGCTAAAATGTCATTATTATTGTTACCTATAAATGTACTGTTTGAAAAAATAATAAACTAAAATAGTCGAGCACATTCTTATTTCTTGGTTAACATGTCCATTTATCGTGATTCACAGTCTTTCCTGAACAGAAACCTGTGTTTTAGTGGTTCAACGATACGCCTGATTCCTTTCTGACTTCTCAGAGGAGTGCAGTGAGCCGGCTCACATTCGGGGATAAAAAAAAAAGGGGGAATTGAGTTTATAATTGGGTTTATACACCAACAAGACGAGGAGGGGAGCGAGCATATTTCAAAGCTGTGCAGAGACTATGTGACTAAAAAAACGAATCTGGAGGACTGGAACTGATGGGACAGGCCGAGTCAGAGTCCAGATTTGAATCCAACAAATTTAGGATTTAGTCGACTCAAAAGATGAATCGAACAAAAGTTTCTTCGAAAGCAAGTCTGCGGGAACGGCTCGAAACTATTTGGAATTCATGAGAACAAAAGAGACTGACGAAGAGTTCATCAAAACAATGCCAATGTTTTTACTACAGGTGGTCTAATAAATGTGTTAAGCGCTGTAAATATCATCTTTTTATATATTGGCATTTGTGTTGACTAGTTTATTTTCATTCCTTGTGTGCTTCAGTTTGATAAAAGCGTGTGAACATGTGATGCAGATGTTGGGCCTCCTTCACGCCTCCTTCAAGAAGATTCCTATCTGCGTTTCTTTCTCCTCGTGTTCATGAGTTGAAATCGTGTGTCGTGCCTGTTGTTTCTAAATCAGCATAGCTAACTGCCCACGAATGGACGAGTGCAGCTTCCTGTGCAGTCGCACAGAAACACATGCTGCTAGCATAAAGTAAGACTGAGGAGATGCCTAACGGATCACTAAAGACGGCGGCGGACTGATATCCATAATTTTGCGCTTTAGGAACTTCTTTATGCCTCGTGGTGTCTGTATGTGAAGAAGTGGATGGGCTGAGATAGTTCTGTTTGGGTGGCAGGGGCAGACACAGCGCACGGGCAAGGTGGCCTTGGTCTACCTTCTATTTAAATAAGACTCCCAAAGATCCTAAATCCAATATTTGGGCCGTGCTGCACGGCTGCTAGTAGCTTGCATTGTATTTCAATGTGGACTTTTCTTGGTGGGCGTAATTGTGATCAATCACAGTTTGAAGTGGAGAACAGTGTAGAATAATTTGGCTTGGATTACAAAGTAAAATAATCACTTGTTGCGGATTTTTATTTTATAGACCATGATCAAATCACTGACCACTATTACCATCAATACAGCTCCAGCATGATGAAAACAACATGCTATTCAACACAGGCAACAGCGGTGAAGGGCTCCCTTACAATATGTGAATGTGCGAACAGGCGATGTTCAGTGTTGCTGGTTTTTCATTCAATAAACTCAGTTCTGATGACTCGTGAAAAGCTTAGAGGGAAAAACTTGGAGAGAACCTCCTGAGCCGAAAAGGTTTTTGGCTTTTACATTTTTCCATGATTGTGTTTACTGGCTTCAATTTGTTGTCCTCTCAATGCTGTTCAGTCAGCACCAGCTTAGTTTTTGTTTTGTTTTTTATCTTGAACAACAGACGTTCTTTAGTGTAATCCTCTTATATGATCAACTTTTTCACATGGCGTAATGATTACGGATGAATTTCAAAATATTGTATTGTCTGTTGCGTCTCTTTACAGCACTGCGACTCTTTCTCCTAAACAATTTATCCTCTCTTTTCAGTCGGTTAGGCCGTTGTCAAATCATGAATTGTTTGGGATATTACAATGTTCTATTAGTGACAGCTTCTTATTCCAACACGTGAAATTGGCTTGAAAAAAAAAAAGTATGATATGGTACACATTGCATCAAATCACATGCAAAAAATACTAATAATAATAAAAAAAGGAAACGACCCCACAATGCCCCCTTTTCTATCTGGAACTCACAAGAAGAGAGACATTTTTCAATTGAGTTTTTTAGGCTTGTTTTAATAATAATGTTTTCTTTCCCTCTATATACCCAGATACATCAATGAAGGACAAAAAGGACAAAATACCTTGAATCACCATCCTGATCTTCAAGACCCTCCCCACTGGTGTTCAGGGCATAAGGACTCCGTTGTTTTGCTTGTGGACAGAAATGATCATTCAAGTTATTGACACCATAATAAAAGCATGTCAAAAGCAACAAGACAATGAATGAATACATGTTTCAATACCACTTTAAATGTAAAATACAACGTGTATTCCCTGGGTTTTTTCTGGATGATTTATGAAGCCATATAGTTTTGTTGTTGTTAAGGCTCTGCGTATCAGCGAGCTTCTGTCCACTATCTTTCTCTTAAGCATCCAGTTTTCATGTGTTATTTCATCTATGTTACAATAAACTATCATCTGTATAAAACCCTGACACACTGCTTTCTTGTGTTTTGCTGATGTGACTTTCTCGGAAAGTTGATGGCAACTTAATTTACATACGAGTCATCAACACACAGTGCTAAAATCACAACTTCAGGTCGTCTTCAACAAAGAGGAAAACTTTTTTTTTTTTTTTTTTTAAAAAGGAAAACTCGAAAAACAAAAAGAGGAATAGGGGCCAGAAGTAAATGCTGTCCAATACCAAAGGAAGCCTCAGTTACAGGTTTCAGAAACCATATGATAATGCAAGCCTGTGTATTAAATCGTACGTGTGATGATGAAGTTATAATCAGACGGTTTCTGTGTTTTGTTGTGCCTACCTGTCAGAGCTGACGGGCACTCAGCCACTCTTTGAAAAGGGTACCGGAATAGGAGTTTGTTCCCCCTGCTGCCGGAGCTCACCAGTATGACGCTAATGGGGCTGGTTTTATCACTGGTTTTGTACACACTTTGCTGTGTTTGGTTGTACATTGATTCTCGGTCGTCTGGTAGCCGGGCTGTTGGATTAAACATCATGTTAGCATTCTTAGCTAGCTTTGCATTAGCCGCGACGCAATCAAGCAAGTCGCACGCGACCAAACAATCAACGTCAGCTCTTGACACGTCAAAGTAGTGTCAATATGTGCCATATAAAACCCTCGCTGTGATCTCATGAAAGTCGTATTCGTCAATCGGAGGCCTGTCCATACACTTCTCTGTGCAACAACATTTACGTACTGGTAGGGCTTGTGTGTCACTTCGAGAAATGGTCGACAGGAACAAAGAAGTGGGGATATGGTTCCTCCTGGATCGACTTCTTTAATTAACATGAAATGATGGGTTAGAAGTGTAAACAGCCTAGGCCTATGTAAGAAACTAATGCTACAACTCTTACATTATTCTAAAGCAGTCTCTAAAACAAAATTATGTAATTAAAAAAAACGTGATTTGGGGGCAAATTGACCTTTTCAAGCACACTAGTCACTTGAGTGGACAGCTTGGAGCTTCTTCTTCTTTTTTTTTCTTTTTTTTTAATAAATGCACGGTTTTTGGTGGAATGATTTTAGCCTCTCCATTGGACTTTAACAACTCAGTCCACCTTGTCCTTCAGGAATGTCTTGCAACTCTTGATAGAAGAGCCTTTCATGTTATTGTGGGCATAGGCGGCTGCATATATGAAGAAGAAAAAAAAAACACCTACCCTTAAAAAATTCTAACAAAAGGTTTCTCAACTGTTTTTTGTAGTATTAGGTGTCCTTGATAACGTACAAAAAGTTTACCAAAGTTTTACCAATAGAAAGGTGTAATTTTTAAGATGGCGTCCAAGATGGGCAGGAAATCCTTAAAATATCCTAACTCCTTCATTATTTGACCTAGCCAAATAATCTTGGTGTCTAACCCCATGTTTTCTGGGTCTATGAATCCGTTGGACTTGTTTAAATTGCACTGACATGATTACAAACTTATCGAATACAGGATTTTGTGAGATTACTGTATGGTTTTATCTTGGGGTGAACCAGAGATGCGTACGATTTCACCTGTCATTCAACTTCTACTCAGTGGGCCTACGTGTTTTTGGACGATAAATTGGAGTTGTGTAACTTTGTTCATAAACGACTCTGAATTAGCCTAAACAGACTGAGGCCTATGTGTGAACCCTTTAAAATGGTCACTCATTTCCATTTGAATAAGCTAATACTTATGTAATGCATCCTTTGTAGATGTTACTGAGTATACAAGTGATCAACCAATCACCTGGTTGTGTCAGAGCTGCAGGAGGATAACTCATAGTTTGAGTCATTGGTGAACCAGCTGGAGAGATGTACTCATCCATGATAACTAAAGAAACAACTTTGGAGAGTACTGCAGCTTCAGATATAGCACTAGCACCATATATATATATATATATATATATATATCTTGGGGATCTTTCCCCTCTCACTCCCTGTGCTTCATTATTATTATGATATGATTATAATATGTACATTATTATTATGATGATAATCATAGTGAATGAGCTCAGCTCCTGTTTCAGGTGTGCATCCATGCATGAAGTGAGAAACACAGCTGTTGCTCCAGAAGGAAGGAAATCCTCCCAATTATAGTAGATGGTAAAAAGAGTGCACATTTAACTAACAAACTTCACTATGCATTTCAGACTTACTAGCTATCTTGTAGCAGAATTCTTTTAGAGGTGGAACGCAACGAACTGCGAAACAACGTGAGACGTGCATACTGTGCAAGCTCGGTTTTTGTTGGTCAAACAGGGAGCACTTGGTTCAAAATGAGACTTTCTGCTGTTAGCTGGGGGCCGGAGCTAACTAACTGTTACTACCAGCAGAGAAGAATACTTACTTTCTTGAAAAACGTTCTTATATCCATGCAGTCTGCATTCATGTCTAACGCTGTTCTAGTCGCTCTTTGTGGACTTCAACGTACAGACAATGGAAGGGATTGGATAACGACGCATTGAAGGGCCTCTCTACCTTACACGATGAAGTGAAGGAAATTCAGATTCATGATCATATTTAAGTGAATAATGACAGGTTATATGATTATCTATTTAAAATCATATTATGGCCACTTTATATTGAATTTGACAACACGTTTTGTAACGTGTTGTCAAATTTAAAAAACGTATAAAAAAACGCCAAATTATTTAGAGAGGCTTAAGAACACTTTAAGGAGGCTTCAGCCCTCTAAAATAGGCCTAATGACGTCACTGGATGCTGGTAATTACTCCGATTCTAAAAGAAGCGTAGAAAAGCGCAGGGAGCTGTCCAAGGTCCTTTAGAGACGAGCACGTTGCAGGTGTTCATAGCTGCCTATACTGTGAGCACCATACACTTAAAAAAGAATGTATGTTTTATACCAATATCCAGACTAAGCATCAACATTGTGCTTAGTCTGGATATTGGCATAAAACATACATTCTTTTTTCATTTTAAACATGCCATTGTGCCCGGATGCATTAATAATTTACGATTAGGGGGATTACCAATAAATCTATTGAAATGGTCGACTTCAGGTCAGATTCACAACGAACATAAACATGGTCACAGTCGTTATACTGATAAGCAGCCTTTTGGAAATAATTGGGATTTTTAGAGTATATGGTATAGGCCAATGTGGCCTATTTGAAATGTATATTATATATTTGTTTTTTCCTTTCCAATTGAGGTTTCCTTTTTTTTCTTTTGAAGCCTATAGCCTCAAACGATTATTGATAAACGATCACGGATTCTTGAGAAACGATAATGGAGACCAAAGTCAACTATTTCCCCACCTCTGTGCACAATCTTGGCTGTGCAGCTATGTCCTTTTCGTGTAATCTTTCTCAATCTGCAGAGCAATTCTTGGTCAACCCACTTACCCTTTCCGCCCAATTGAATGTCTTGGGTAGGAGGGGGAGATGTGATTTAAAAGTAGCATCGTGTACGCACCGACACCCAGACTTGTGTTGCCAAGCAGGCCATCATGGTTGAATGGACAGATTTTGAGCGCGCCACCATCCAGGACATCTTCTCCAAGTTGGACTATGAGTCCGTTGGACCTGCAGCTCTTTGCAGGTTTCCATGTGTTTTCTTTAACATTATTGGAAGTAGGCCTACTTTGTGCATATATTTTTTTTATTACAATGACCGTTTATACATCCTTTGACATGTTTCCTCAGGTGTCTAGTGGTCTATCCCTGGACTCAGAGGTATTTCGGCGGATTTGGAAACCTCTACAATGCCGCCGCTATCGCCGGAAATCCAATGGTTGCAGGGCATGGAAAAACTATCCTGCACGGTTTGGACAGGGCAATGCAGAACATGGACAACATCAAGGACACCTATGCAGAACTGAGCGTGCTGCACTCAGAGAAACTGCACGTTGATCCAGACAATTTCAAGGTAAAGCTACACTGCAAAAAATATGCTGGAATTTGACAAGTATCACTGGTTTTATGTTTCTTGTCTTGCAGCTTCTGTCTGACTGCCTGACTATTGTGGTAGCCAGTCAGATGGGTAATAACTTTACCGGTGAAGTACAGGCAGCTTTCCAGAAGTTCCTGGCCGTGGTGGTGTCTTCCCTGGGCAGACAGTACCACTAGAGAGTCCATAAATTTGGATAATTTAATTCATTCAAGCATTAAAGCTGTAGTGTTTTTATTGTGTCTCAAGATATAAATAAATTTAACTATTTGCTTAATTAAACAACGTTTGTTTTGCCTGTGTTTCTCTGATCAAAAAGACAAATGTGAAAACCCTTTACAGATTGGTGCCTTCTCATCCCAAATATGAGTCTCTGTTTAGTGCATTATCGTTCCATATCAGACACACCTTTCAGCGACAAAAAGCAGTAAGCTTCAAATATAAAATAATGCAAACCAATGAATCTAGCGCAATAATTAGTCTGCAGTTAAAAGTTGCTTACATTAAGGTCATTAAAAAATGCAAGAAAGTCTGATTTGGGTGACAGTCATTTGGGACGTCTCAAAGGTCAGTCAGGGTACACACACTACTGGGCTACAATCCATGAATCTGAAGTCGAGACATTTTTGGATCTCAAAGAATTTCTGTAACAACAGAGATTGCAGGCACCCTTGAAATATGATTGACCACCCCTAAATTCTGAGCTATGATTAGCTATTTGTCTTGTCCAAAAAGATTTCAGGCTGTGTTGTGCTGATTTAATGAGCCATTCGCAGTTTCACTGTACCGGCCGTGTGTACTTAGACTTGCATGGCTTAATCTTTGAGACAAGCATATGCTACTGGCAGGATCAACCAGGTAGCCCAGACTGGTAGGCTATGGATCCCCTTTCAATGTAGTGTTTTATAGTTCTTTACAATGTCAAATATATTATCTATTGTCAATAATATGGCATATCTTTTTTTTGTATAAGATAGGGTAAAGGCATGCTCCCCTGCGTTCTGTCAAACTCTCAATTAAGTAAATGTTTCAGTACCAGAACACTGGTGTGTCACTAAATGGTGAATAGAATGAGAAGATATGAAATTTTCTCATGAGTGTCTGCACACAAACTTTATGCCAAGCCTGCACAAGTCAATGCTCAAATCCAGCTAATCCTGTCAAAAAAGTCTGGACACGGTCCATGACTTGAGGTATCTATTTTTTTGGCACAACTTTGTGGAGGATGAAAGGCTTGACGATTGCAAAAAGCTGCAGCAACACTTGTGGTATGAGTATCAATTTGATTAATTTGGGTTTGGGTCTAAAGAAGTTATTATGATTGATCTTCATACTGCAAGTGTTGCTAGAGATTTCTGACATTTTAGGGTATATGTGCAACACGCAACTGGACAACCTTAAATCCGTCCAATGTATTAGCATAAGAGAAAGAGTTCCTTATTGGTTAATGCATGTAATATATATTATTGCTGTTTTAAAAAGTTGTTTGTGTAGCTTTCATTAACTTCCTTTAAAAGTTAAAAAAGAATAGACCAAACTCATCGTGTCATTGCATTTGATAATTTATTTAAATTTTCAGACTGACAGAGATTAGCCATGCTGCCCGTCCGTCTTCAGCTTCATGCGCACTGTTGCCGTTTATCGGTACTTCTCAGACAAGGCACGAGCCAGGGCGGCCAGGAACTTGTCCATGGACACGTGGACCTCGGGAGTGAAGTCGACGGGGAACATGATGGCCATGACCACAAGAATGTTGTGAGCGAGGATCTGAAAATAGAGGAAGAAAATACAATGAATATGAACATTTTTTGTCACCTGCAAAGTCAAATGAATAAGACAAATATCAAATAGTAATAAGTTTGAAAAGCAGCACTTATGGTATGTACCTTGAAGTTGGCAGGGTCCACACGCAGAGTGAAGGCGTGCAGCTCGCTGAGGTTCAAAAGACCACTTGTCAGATCATCAATTTTGGTCACAGCATCTGCAACTCCAGACATTATGGTAGCTCCGTGCTTCCTCACCGGGGCAGAGCCGGGGCTCAAGTCTTTCCAGTGGGAGAAGTAGGTCTTGGTTTGCGGGTAAACGATCAGCATCCTGTAGCCAAAATTGTTAGAGTAGATGAGTAAAAAGGAGATTGAAAAATAAGTTACATGAGTCTGTTTGGTTACCTAGACAGAGCATCAGTGCCGATGTCCGCTGCCTTGCCAGACGCTTTGGTCCAGAAGGCCTGCACTGCAGCCTTGTCCTTGGCGGAGAGACTAGTCATCTTGCTGATAGTTTGGTTGAGGTTGAAGGTGAATGCCGTAAAGAGCTCTCACTCTGGGTGCTTATATATCAAACAGGGCATGGGCACACCCGGCCCACCTCAAAGATAGCGTGGCATTTGGAACAGTTCCATATCTTGCAGCTTGAATGAGATAACGCCAAAAAGACTGTTCAATATGGCTCTGAAAAACAACGAAACCAAAAGTGGATATTAAATAATTCCAAAAGTTCAAGGAACTAAGATAAAAATAAATAAATAAAAAAAAAACTTTAATAAAATAAGCTTAATCACAATTTTAAGTGGCAGCATATGAACAACAAAAAGAGAAGACGGGGACATGAAAAGTGTGACAATGATAAGCAAAAGCCAAAATTAACTCATTTGTCAGGGATTAATACCTTCATTACAATTAATTTCAGTTATCCCTAATATGAGTGTCTTTGTATTATTATGGAAGATTTTAAATTATAAAACGTTTCAGTGTTAGATCACACAAAAAAGACAATACATTTAAAACTGTTCACTTAGAAATTAAATAATTGTTTAATTATGAGAATTTAAAAAATAATTTAAAATATGGATGAATGAAACGTGACGTTCCAGTGCATACAACCTCATGACTCACTTCAGGCCTTTTGATGTAGGCTGTGTATTTATTAAATAGGCTTTTTGTAATCTAATAGTAACATAAAGGGGGTCACATGCGGTGAACGTTCCTGCCAGTAAAGCCTTATCTACAGGGCAATGCAGACTTTAAGGGGAGGACCCGCTCAGAGGCGGGCACAGATAAAGTTTTAAAAGCATGAAGTTGTTGATTCACTTTCATTTATCCCTGTTTACTTTAATCATTTAGAAATCGTAGATGTCTCGTCCGTATAGGCAATTATTTGCCTTCTATAGCACAAGGTATAGTTTGAATGATGTGTGCTTACATTGGTTATCAAAACGCTTCCAAGCAATTCTCCAAGACGATCAGGGCAGAAGTATTAATAAGGCAACGGGCTTAAAATATCACATCTGTTCAAACTGGCTTCAGCTCAAGAAGGACGGACACATGAAAGTCAAGTATTGGACTGCTCACCTTTGAAAGGTAAAATATACCATCAATAAAACCAAAAGAAGCGTATCATGCTTCTTTTTATTTTATTATTATTATTTCAAGAGAAATGATATTTTCAGCGTAAACTCAGTGTTCCCTTAACTAAAGAAAAACCCGAGAGGCTCAATAGCCATACAAATTATTGTTTTCAACAAAATATTTCCTGTGATGGATTTTCATCATTTGAGATTTTGTCGTGTACAATCACGCACCCAAATATGCCAAATCAATGTTGCAAAAAAGGTCAGTAACAAACCTAAATGCAATAGCCTTGATAAAGTAAATCTCGTTTTCTACATGACGTCAATACTCTTGGCTGCAATTCAGGCAATCTGACCAAATGTTGTGATTCGTCTAGACCCACTCAATTTGTTAGAATTACAAATACTAGTAGCCTATCATGAATTGTATAGTTTCACTTATGATATCATGGCTTAATCCAATCTGTATTTTATCCCGATGCTGTTAAACGTTAACATTAGAAATTACTTTAAATATGCATGAAAAAAAACACGTTGCCTTTACTGCCTGTAGCCTTAAATGACTGAATGAAAGTGACCATTATTTTAAGGTGATATATGTCCCTCGAGACTCAAAAGAGATATTCTAAGAAAATGAGAAAAAAAACAAGTTTAAGTCATAAGGTGACTCAATTGTCCGCGAAACCGTTATCTGTTCTACACTCTTATTTTTAAACATAGACCGATAACAATCAGATTCATGCGCCATTATTTAGGACAATAAATGTGATAGAAAAAAAAGCTCGAATTAGTATGACCATTAGCCATAGTGTTGTTAGGAAAAGTCATAAGATGCGCAGCTTGGGAAGGAATCTTGCAGTTGTCCAAGTAACCATAGGGGGGCAGATATCACCCCCAAACTCACCGGCCTCAGTATTTTCGTAAAGCAACATTTTACAATTGTGATCCCTGTGTCGCTCACCTCTCGCTCTCACTTTACAGTGAGATGAAAAAAAAAACAACTCCCCAACGACATTTTTTCACACAACCACATTATGGGTGGATAGGGTTCGTCATATTGCCATACGAGACTGTCTTGTAAAAATAAGTGTACAAGTGTATATTTTATATAAGTATAAATGAATGAAAAAAGATTTATGGTGAAGAACAAGCTGCAAATGTATCTCATGTCAACAAGCAGTCAAACGACCTAGAGCAGATTATTTTACAGACAATTCTGTTTATTATTCATTTGCCATTTGTCCATTTCGTTTAAAAAAAAACCCCGTACATGTTTATGAGAGAAATAGCATATAAAGCTCCTCCCTTTGGTAACTGTATTGCTACTACGACTAACTAACTTTTTTTGTTTTGCTTTTATTTATGATATGCAGAGTTACTTGATGGAGCTGCAGTCTCCTTCTCTTTATCTCTGTTTCAGCGAACATTATAGCCATGACCACAAGGATGCAGAGGGAAAGAATCTGCTGGTAAAATACACCAGAAAGGTTGTTTTCTTAATATGTGTTCTACTAGCCTTCAATTTTATTCTTAGACCAGACTCATAATAACAATATTGACTTAATATGACTTTGTTTCTGCACCTTGAAGTCCACAGCGTGCAGTTCACTGAGGTTCAGAAGACCCGTTTTTAGATCCTCTATTTTGCTCACAACATCAGCACCTCCAGACATCACAGTAAGTCCGTGCTTTTCGGCCAAGGGAGATGTGGGGCTCTGGTCTTTCCAGTGCAAGAAGTAAGTATTGGTCTGCGGGTAAACTGTCAGTATCTTGTTAATTAGAGTTGAAGCAGGTTAACTCTTTCTGTCGGGCTCATATTAACCTGGCCAGAGAACGTTGTACCAGAAGGCTCTGACTATCGCTATGTCCTTTGCAATGAGACTGGTCATCTTGTCTGATAATTCAGAGTTGCTGAATCAAGTAATGCAGCCATGTCAATAAACACACAAAAAAATCACCTCTTTGTGAAGCAGAATTTTATTTGAAAAGGGTGTTTTGATGGACTATTATTCTTTCAACAATGTCAGTATTATTTCGAACTATATCTAAATGATATGATGACAAGCAGTTATTTATTTTACCTTAGAAGCAACAGGTCATTGGAAGAATAAAAACAAAATTGTTAAAATATAGGTTGCTTTAAGAAGTACATGGCCTATCAAAATATTGATTACACAAGATAAGAGGTTTCATTTAATATCAAAAATCAAACTACTAAATGGAATTTAATCAACAAAATTAAGGAGGATTAAACAACGATGATTTATTCCCCATCCATGGTTTTTTTGTGTTTTAACATTAGGCAATGTTGTAAAATCCAATCCCGGTCGCTGTCCAAGGTGCTGATACCGGCCATTTGCATTCCGCTGCATTGTTGAAGGGCACTTTGGGGTAACGAAAGGGTTTGAACTTTTCGACCAGATAAGAACATCTATTTCAGAGACAATCTATGCAGTGCAGGTGTGCTTTCATCTTATCGTAGCCTATCAGAAATACAACAAAAACAGATGTTGACGGATCCACCAATCATCCTTCGTGAGGGGAGAGGAGCTGACTTTAAAAGATGCATCTCGTGCAGGGACGCGCAGGATCTACTGATCAACACAGAAGACGTTAACTATGACATCATGGTTGAATGGACAGACTTTGAGCTGGCCTCCATTGAGTGTTCTCCAAGCTGGACTATGAGATCGTATTCCACAATGCTTTTCAGGTGAGATATGCATGTAAACGTTTGCAATAGAGTTAAAAACGCTGACATAGTCAGGGAAGCAAAGCCCTGAAGGAAACAACAAAAACATTATGCGTTTGAAGGTTCAGGATTTTGATTAAGCCTTGACAAATACGTACAACTGTAAAGGAGGTTTTGGGTTGCAAGGGGATTCTGATCCTTGTGGATTCATAGGGCAACAAAACATACACATCTACAAGGGTTCAGTTGAAAGAAAAAAGTAGAAAAGCTGATAATGAAAAGAATATCCCTGACTGAGTATACCAGTGTTTCTGATAGTAACACATAATCTTGGGGAAAACTGAATTTATGATGAGATGATCAAATAATTGAAACCATTAAACGCAAAGATTCATCCTCTATGATTAATTTTACCTGCAGAAGTCTTCATGCAAAATTCAATACCATCAGAGATTCATTATTGAGCATTACATTTTACATACTTGCTTTACCCAAAGCTTTACTAAATAACAGCTGTGTGGGAGCTTTCACATCGAAATTTTATCTCTTTTTCTTTAAGATGTTTTTGAATGGCAATCAGAAATTGACATGGAACATGGTCAGAATGTTTGAGTATGCAAAGAAATATTTATGGATGCACTCTTTGTTAGATAAACTGAACATCAATAATTCACTCATAATGTGTTGTGACTTAAACATAGATTAGATGAATTTCTTCAAAGGCAGAAGAATACATTTGGATTTTCTTTGATACCATTTTATTACTATTCTTCATTAAATAGCCCAGTCATATTCCAGACTCTATAGCTCAACTTCAATAGACAATATTTTCACACATTTACTTGTTAACTCTGTAAAGAGTGGATTATTCATCTTTGACTAACAACCTATTGTTTAAGTGTTATTATACCTTTCAACTTAAAAAACAAAACAAATCATATAACGCATACGAGGGTAAGACAGTGGTTCCTATGATCCTTTGGCTAGTGACTTTGACTTACAGCTTTTTGTAAAAAAGGAATTGGTTTTCAATCATATATGTTCCACTTCCCTTATTTGCATCGAGTGTCCTCCAAGTTGTCTCTTGCGTCTTAGTCCCGCCCACCAAAAATGCACGGAGAAAAATTAGCCGAAGAGAGAGGACAGAGGAAATCAGCTTTAAGAGACATGAGACATCCTTTCCTCGACAACATCACGTGAAGCGACATCAGCTGTCAGTCAGCTTTAACAGCTGGTTTATGTCTGCACAAATACACACTGTATTATTTCTAATCAAACACACACAGTTACAGTGTAGTCTCTTTACCTGATAACACCTGAAGAACAACCTGCAGTCTGCTTCAAACCGAAAGGACAATTTCTACTGACAAAAACACTTCATATTGTCTATTTATTATTATTATTATTATTATATAGTTTTGACTTCGCCTGGCCTATTTAGAACTCTGTATTTTATAAACATTTAAATCTCAGGAATACTGAAAAGGATTGATGATGTAAATGAAACTTTTTGAAGATAAGTATGAATGTAAAATGTTTGCGTTTGTGACTGACAGACTCCCTCTTCATCAAACTGTCATCCTCATCAGACATTCTGTCTGAGGGATCATGAACAGAAAATGAAGGAAGGCCTTCACTCTGATGTATTGATTTTATAGAAGTTATAGAGCTTCATATTTGTTTGTTACTCTTCATGTCAGACACTTTTTAATCCCAGCTCATCACAGACCGACTCTTTATAAACTCACAAATGTTTATTATCTTTCCCAAAGAATTGGACAACTAACATATTATATACCCTTGTATATTTCATTCACTATTTATTTCTCCTTAATTATTTCCTTTTTCTTCTCAGTTCAGACCTCATTTATTATTTCTTTAAGACTGTCATTTAATTTCTCTATTTTGAAATGAAGTGCTAAATATTGACCATTGTAAACTGCTTCATATTAACGTTGCAATTTCGTGTACTTGTTTTCTACGTTTGTACTAAAAGAAACGTTTAATAAAGTTTTGAAACCCCCCCAGCTTTGTAGGTAGTGGCATTTCCTGTAGTTTAAGTGTTTTGTTTGCACCGACTTCTTCACCTTGATGGCCCTGCCTTTGACATTACTCTGTGATCTTATGACAATGCCTTCACACATAAGTGGTGTTTTGTTGTGCGATATTTCCCATTGTACACGCAGTTGCCTTGTCTTTTCATGTAACTTTTTTTAAATATAATTTTCTGTTTGATTTGTGTGAATGTGTATATGTTTAAAAACCTAATTTCAGATCACAGATTATATTTCAAAAACACTTGTTACTAATGTTAATGTGGTAAATGATTATTCTAGCTGCAAATGTCTGGTTTTTAATGAAATATCTACATAGATGTATAGAGGCCCATTTCCAGCAATCATCACTCTAGTGATCTAATGGTGCATGGTGTTCGCTAATTGCGTTAGAAGGCTAATGGATTATTAGAAAACCCTTGTGCAATTATGTTAGCACAGCTGAAAACAGTTTAGCTGGTTAGAGAAGCTGTAAAACTGCCCTTCCTTTGAGCTAGTTGAGTAGCTGGAGCATCACATTTGTGAGTTTGATTAAACTCTCAAAATGGCCAGAAAATGAGAACTTTCATGTGAAACTCAACAGTCTATTGTTGTTCTTAGAAATGAAGGCTATTCCATGCGAGAAATCTGCAGAGAAACTGCAGATTTCCTACAACAGTGTGTACTACTCCCTTCAGAGAACAGCACAAACAGGCTCTAACCAGAGTAGAAGGGGGAGGCCCAACTGTACTGAGCAAGAAGACAAGCACATAAGAGTCTCTAGTTTGAGAAATAGACACCTCACAGGTCCTCAATTGGCAGCTTCATAATATGACCCGCAAAACGCCAGTGTCAATGTTTACAGTGACAAGGCGACTCCGGGATGCTGGCCTTCAGGGCAGAGTGGCAAAGAAAAAGCCATATCTGAGACTGGCCAGTGAAAGGAAATGATTAATATGGGCAAAAGCACACAGACATTGGATAGAGGAAGAGGAAGACAAATCTAAGTTTGAGGTGTTTGGATCACACAGAAGAACATTGAGATGCAGAACAACTGAAAAGATGCTGGAAGAGCACCTGACCCCATCTGTTAAGCATGGTGGAGGTAATGTGATGGTCTGGGGTTGCTTTGGGGCTGGTAAAGTGGGAGATTTGTACAAGGTAAAAAGGATTTTCAATAAGGAAGGCTATCACTCCATTTTACAACACCATGCCATACCCTGTGGACAGAGCTTGATTGGAGCCAATTTCATCCTACAACAGGACAATGACCCAAAGCACACCTTCAAATTATGCAAGAACAATTTAGGGAAGAAGCAGGCAGCTGACATTCTATCTATTATGGAGTGGCCAGCGCAGTCACCAGATCTCAACCCTATTGAGCTGTTGTAGGAGCTGCTTGACCGTAAATTACAATCCAATTTGTGGGAAGGGCTTCTGGAAACATGGGCTGAAATTTCTCCAGATTATCTCAGCATATTAACAGTCGGAATGCCAAGGGTCGGCAATGCTGTAATTCCTGCAAATGGAGCATTTTTTCGACAAAAGCAAAGTTTGAGGGAGAACATTTTTATTTCAAATAATAATCATTATTTCTAAAATTGTCAATGGCTTGACTAAATTTTCTATTCATTTTGCAACTCATTTGATAAAAAAAGTGTGACTTTTAATGGAAAACACAAAATTGTCTGGGTGACCCCAAACTTTTGAACGGTAGTGCAAGTGTGGACAAGAGGAACATCACGGGAACACAAGGCATCAGGGCATCCGGTTCTTTTGCAATATGAACATACATGCTTGTAAGAAGAGCTTTATTAATAAAACTTAGCGAGTGTACCTTTAAGAATGGCCTGTCAGATTTCGTATGGTGACAGTGATGAGTAAGGCATCTACAACCAAATCATAGACATCATGATACACAGTGTACATTGATTACTCAGTTTAGGCACCTATATGCAACGCATCTCCATAATCCAACAAAGAAACAATTTAGTTTCATTGCACTAAAATAAAATCCTGATTTAATAATTTAAAGGCTAATTTGGCTGTAATTTAAAACATTAATTTTCAAACACTTTAATGCTTTCTTGTGTATATTGCTGTGGACAAAGGAAGGCTCAAGGCTGGCTGGGATCATATTTCTGAACAATGGATGACAGAAAGTTTCAGTTGATTGGATTTAATTGAAACAACTTTAATTTAAAATGATCTTGTTTATTGTATAGACAAATACAATGAACAGCCTATTTTAAGTGTGCTGTCTTGTATGCACGTGGTTTATGTAAATAGAAATTTAGTTGATATCTTGGCCACGATACATTACTGTATTGTACCTTTTTATAAAGGACAGGTTTATAAGTTTTTTTTTCTCTTGTAACTTTTTGCAGTTACCACATACCTCTAATGCTCAAATGACATCCATAATTGCACTTCTTAATAACTTTGACACTACTAGCACACCACGTCTCACTTCGCAAATGCACAGACAACTTTCTCCAGTTGAAAGTTGCAAAAGCAATGAACATCAATAATGCTGGATCCTCACATACAGTTCATAACCCCACTTACATTAACAATGATACTGTTGAAATGGTCAATTCCTTCAAATATCTTGGTCTCACACCACTGACACTCATAGATGCTACCAGCTAAGACTTTCAGCCATATGATAACTGCTGCGTTAATGGTGTGAGTATATGCATGAAGCGATTAGTTAAAACTGATGGACACTTTGCAAATACAGCAGCATAGCATCTGCCTTAAGTGTGCGAATGTGGTGTAAATAGTATTAGTTTGAATACACATTGAAGGATTGCACTTGGCCAGCTACATACAACTCTCCAATACAGCCCAAGGACACGTGAAGATTTAACAGGTTGTGCATCTGATGCCTGGATCTACACTTGTGCTGCAGGTCAGGGACAAGAACAGTTTCCAACAGATCATCAACAGCAATACAGTGCTCTGTAAAAAAGCCTCCCTGCAGAAGACCTTAATAGGTCGGGCAGCCATGAGTTTCCTCAACAGGACAATTATTTAAATAGCAACCAATTCTTCTCAGTTTAAAATTAAAATTTACTTTCTGCTAAAGGCATCCTCTCTGATGAAAAAGACAAAGCTATTATAGAACAGGTCAACCCTGGAGGATAAGGGAGCCAGCCCATTTTCAAGCCCTTCTGGTACTCATTATGGATACCCTACAGGCTTAATGGAATAAAGACAAGCATAGACCATGAGAAAAGCGAGGGGAGAGAGAAAAAAATAAATAAATAAAAATAAAAATCAAGCTAATAAGGAAGTGCAAAAAACTGCAGATCCTTGAGTGTCCACTTGAGGCCGACTCTTAATAAAGTCACATACACATCATGTAACAGCTGGTGTAGGAACCCAAATGCTGCACACCATACAATGGACTCACATATATGCTCTTTAATTAGTTCTAGACTGATACAGCAAAATTTCAGTGCAGTTCTGCACAAAACTAAAGACATAAAAGTGTCTGTAAAAGTCCAGGAGCTTTTGCTGCCCAAAAGCAACATACCAATTTTCACACAAAAGTTCAGTAGAGTGAAGGGGTACCGTGGGGAAGCAAACTGAGGATGTGGTTGAGTAGGCAGCAGGTTTGGCAGCAGGAAAGCAGTCCCTAATAACAAATAATCCAACTGGAGACAGGTGGAGGACAGATCAGAGGCTGGCAAAGTTACGGGGTCACCAATCCAAGGGTGAATGCTGGAAGGTCTTGCATGAAGAGTCTGTGAGATCAGGAGAGTCTTTGATTCTGGCTTTATTAGAGATGAGAGGCACCTGTGTGCACAGGTGAGGAGAGTTGGCTGATTAAGTGGGCGTGGCTTACAGGCAGAGTGAGGCAGAGGCAGGGTGAGTGGAAAAGTACTGAGTGACTGAGTGAAGGTAGGTGAGCAGAAGTTTTTCCTGTTAGAATTCTGATCCACACTCCAGTTCAGCAGGTGGCAGTAATTTACCAATAAACTGGTTTTGCCATGGCCATGTAATCTAAAATAAGAGGAAGCTATGCAGAGGAACAAAATACATCTAATAAAACATTATTTTTTAAAGAAAATATAAACATCTTTTAAACCTGGAACAAAAAATAAATAAATAAATGAATATATATATATATTTGAATAATTGTTGTCTTTATTGGCACATTTTTTGTGGACATGCAGATTTAGGGGCAAAGGCTGAGAAGGGAGGATGAAAGGTTTGGGTTTTTCTGGTAAAAGTGTGATGTAAATGATTCATAGCAAGATTAGCGTCTCATTACTGGAAGAGTTTGGAGTGCAGGGAATGATTTAGCAAAAGACAGTAAAAGGGAGTTGTCAGTCGAAGCAGTTGAAAGCATAGATTTAGGTGAGGAGGAGTAATGCTATTTGGGCACTGAAATATAGGTTGAAAGAAAGAAAACCATGAATCCACTTTGTTCGTCTCTCCTCTCTTCACTTATGAATATGAGGGAGTATTGGAGAAGGTAGAGCAACACGTTAAAAAAAAAAAAAAGAATTAATTCAAGTAAGTAAGAATTCCTGATGCATATGTGATGATCTAAAGTAGAAAAAGTGAAAGGCCAAATGATAATATCTGGCTTCAATGGCAAATGCACTTGCATAGCACTTTTCACCCATTCACACACCGATGGCAGAGGTTGCTGTGTTTGTAAAGTGACCAACAGAAGTAACTAATCCCGTTCATATGTAATACGCATGCTGCCGACAAAGAAGTGGGAACAAATCGGGATTAAGTGTCTTGACCGAGGACACATCAGACATTCAGCTGCAGGAGCTGGGAATCGAACCCCCAACCATCTGAGAGACGACTGTCTCTACCAACTGAGCAAAAGAAAATAACATTTTAAATGTGTGCTACACTAAATAAAGTTACTCCGATAACAGTGTTGTGACAGTTTTATTACTCTTCGAAAAAAACCACTCTTGCTTTTCCTCTGAAATACTAATAGCTGATGTACTTTTCAATACATCTGCTGTGTTAAAATCAACAGCTACTAACAAAACTATCCTCATGACTTATCATCAATTGCAGTGTCTTTTATATATATATATATATATATATATATATATATATATATATATATATATATATATATATATATATATAAACTGACTTTTTGTCCTGCTTTCACCCAGCCTCTCCTCACCCACATCCCTTTGATATGTACCCTCAGTGTAAAGTCAGCTGCAGAGTCCCTCTCAGCAAACAGAGCGTCCTCTGTGTCTGCAACCAGAGAGGACGACATTCCTCTGCCTAGGCCCCAAATAAAGACCCAAATTCTTGCAAAAATAATTCAGATTCCCGCTGGGACTGCAAACCTATCCGCTGCTCCTGGGTATTGCTGCCTCACTCAAGGTGGACAATCAGTGTCTTTGTAAAGCCAGGCTAATGCCAACAGCTAAACCCAGAGCAGGTCACTCTGCTAGCAGTCAGTCTTGCTGCCTGAGCAGTGCAGATGCTCTGCCTTGCTGTGGAAACAGGATTATTGCTGGCAAACATCATTCTACTGACAAGTGGAATACGACACAAACATTTCTTTTGCTGTTGGATTATGGATTTTCAGGATACTTATTTTCCAAATGGATTTAACGCCTAAGCCTCAAGATCACTAGCACTAAGGAAGTGCTTGACAACAATGAGTCTCCATCAAGTGAGAGGTAGGCCACAGTAATTCTTGTTTTCTGACCCAGATATAAAACAAGCTGGCAAGTTAGTAAAGTTAGAAACTCCATTAAGCTGCTGATAGAAATGGGCTACAATTTTCAGGCTACAACATGCAAATGATTTAAGAAGAGGCCGACAATTTGGTTGATCGTCTATGGTGGCAATCATTCTTGAAATGTTTTAAATCATCAACAATCAAGAGGCTAAATGTCACAGTGACTCAAGGTGTTTACGTTCCATCACAAGCGCTCAAGAAAACAAGGATCTTTTTGAGCTCTAAAAAAAGGGAAGAACCTGCCACAGTAGCACAGACAATTTATACCATCCAAAGGCACACATTAAACAACAAACTAACAACAAAAACTTTTTTCTTTTAACTCCTGTCTCCTAAATCAGTCACTGTACAACTGCAATTTAGGTAAAAAAAGCTGCTTTAATTCAAGACACAAGGGGGTTATCAGCCAGTCACTCAGGGAAATAGGAAGGATTCAATGTTAGACCACTTAACATGCTTTATTTCAGCATTCAAAATAATTAAAAACATCTCAATTTATTATACATATACAAAATAGGTACAGATCCTTGTGGTGTTTTTCACTCATAGGTGTGTTTGTCTTCTCTCACAAACTCTTAACTGATGGCTGTTTCTTTTGCAATTAACAAAAAAGCTCTGTGTGATTGCCAAATAAGAAATCAAGAAACAAACTACAAACAGATCCGTGGATGAAGGAGAGGAGAAGAATTTGAACGACAGAGAGGTGTTGGGGAGTTTGAAAACATCAAAACCAAATTCAAAGCATATGCAGCTCCGAAAAAGAGCAAGTAAATGACCGCCAGCTCTACCAAGACCTCAAACAAGACAGTTTGTCTCATCCTAGACTCCAAGAGTAAAAGATGTGGTTTACTTTTAGCACCAAGAGGGCCCTGCTACTTCAGAGTGACCTCAAAGAAAGAATAGCACCTTAAGTTTTAGCTGTTCCTGCTTCTGTTAAAGTCAGTAAACGTTGACTACCCCACCAACTGCCACAACATCTGCAGGCATCACTTCAAAAACACTGGGCCCCCAACCCTCCCTCTTTTCTTTTTTTTTTACAACATGAAATCCTTGCTTTTCTGAGGTAGCCAGAGGATTTTTTTTTTCTTTTCAAAAAAGAGGTTTGAACCCATGTTTCTCTGCTGGTGGTTTTAATGTGACTTCTTTCAAAGAAAGAGGGTAAAACTGAATGGACAAAAAAAAACAGGAAAACAACCACAACACAATCACATCACAACAGCTACAACATCAGCGGATGAGGGAGTTGTCAGTGTTGTCTGAAGAAGGTGAAAGGGATGGGCAGAACAACAGAGACAAACATGGCTGTCAGTTTCACCGTTTATTCATCAACACCGGAAACGTGTTACAAAGCAATTGGGTTCTGTCTGTTGGGACTGTCCTTTCATTCCTCTCACTGCAGTGGTGTATAAAAAATACAAAAGTCACCTTTGTGTTTCTGTTGGTTTCTGTAAACTCCAGAAGGGCCTGGTTCGGCTGGTTGAAGAGGGGAAGTAAATTTTTACACTTTACAGAAGCATATATTATTTTCTTGTTGCCAGTGAAACAAAACGTCTTCTTTACAGGATCCTTGGTGTTGGTGATGATAAAAAAAACAAAAACAAAACAAGAGTCAGAAACAAAAAAAAAAAAAAGTAGTGGTCCCGAACACGACAATGCAGACTCTGCCACATTGCCGCCATCTTGTTGAAGTGCAGGTTTCAGGCAAAGTGGACCATTGGAACAACGGCCGAATGGAAACTCGTAGAATCACGAGTGGAGGGTCGATTTCAGAAAAATGGCATTAGAGAAACGTTTTTTTGGTGGGGCTTCTTTTAGAGAGAGATGACTGCTAGGAAAAATAAAACACACACACACACACAACAACAATTTCAAGTCCAGATTTCTCTTTTTACAAGAAACAGACGGGTCCAACTTCAAGGCCGAACTCTTGGTCTGGAGCACCAACATCCATAGGAGCGATATCAATGATGGGAAGGCGAGATGTTTTCGATGTCTTGTAGTCGATGACTGTCTTGCCCCATGTACCGGTGTGTGACTGAAGGGAGAAAAGAAGAAAGGCGTATAAGTAACATTCTGAATATGTGAATCCTAGGAAACAAATGGAAAAATCTCCAGTTTAGCTTTTACTTTTGACCAAACCAAAAACGGTAGCATGCATTTTTGTTTACGTCCACAGTGATTCTGAATTTGCTTCCTATCTGACTCACACATGATTGTGTACCACCCGGGAGGGAAAAAATCTGTTGATTTGTGATCTCTGACCGTTAACTTCCAAATAACTAGTTTGCAAGTTTTGAAGGTCTAGAATTACGCTTTCAGTAACCTTCAAGTTGCCAATCGGACTTGTGGGAGACGATCAACATTAGATTTCTCACCGTGCATCCATCCTCCAGGACGCTGTAGGTGAAACGGCTGTTGCCCTCTGCTCTGATCTCGATCTCGTTGGAGCCCTGGAGGAGCAGGGCCTTCTTGAGGTTGCCAGCGCTGGCGTCCATGTAGGCAACGCTGTTCTTGCAGTGGTAGGTGATATTCTGGGTTGCCTCAGTGGACATGAGACGCAGGAAGGTCATCTGGATGTTGACATCCTCGGGTTGAGAGCCCTCGCTACCGTACTCAAACTGTGGAGGAAAGAGGAGTGAGGAAATTTTACAGACTGGTAGAGATGGATTTAGATGCCAAAACTGATTGGGCCGTCAATGAATGGTTATGTAAAAAGGTAAAAGATGACAAGGAGACCAAGTCAGGGTAAGAAAAAGGAGAAATGAAGTGCTTCACTTGGGTTAAAATTATTCACCTGGAATCCGTCGGTCATGGCCTCTCCGAACCAGACGTGCTTCTTCTCCTTGATGTTCTTGCTGACGTACCAGTTCTTCATGGCAACCTCACGCTGAGTTGGTGCTACGCAAGTCTCTCCAGTCTCCATGTTGCAGTAGACCTTGATGGCATCCTGAGTGCAGCCCTGGTCAGGGTCAATCCAGTACTCTCCTGAGGAGGGCAGAGTCAAGAGAGGCAAAGATCAGACAAGTACGATTGGTATTTGCCTTCCAGTTTTCATCCGAAATGCTGTTATCTACTGTTATGGACATGTTCCACCTCCCCTAAATCCTTTTACTCACCGCTCTTCCAGTCAGGGTGGCACATCTTAAGGTCACGGCAGGTTCTTGCGGGGTTCTTGCGGGTTCCATCAGGGCTGCGGATCTGTTCGATCTGCTGGCTCAGGCTCTTAAGGGTGCTATCGACCTCCAGGTCGCGATCGCGGAGAACGTTGGCATCGTCAGCACGGAACATGCGGAAGGGATCAGGAGCCTTCTCCTGAGGCTGGGAGATGAAGCCAAGGTCGAATCCGCCACCAGGGGCGCCAGGAGCTCCGGCAGGTCCAGGAGGTCCAGGAGGACCCTGAAAAAGGAGGAAAAGAGGTTAATTTACCGATGTCCTGGGCTTTGTGGTTTTCTTTTTAAGAAAATTCACTCAAATTCCCTCAGTCAGGCCCTCAAAGTGATTTGGCAGATAAATGGACGTGTAGATAAACATTTAGTCAGACTCACAGCGGGTCCCATCTCTCCAGATCGACCACGAGGTCCAGGGGGTCCAGTAGGCCCAGGAAGGCCAGACATACCGTCCTTTCCAGGAGAACCAGCAGATCCAGAGGAGCCCTGCAGACATCATTAAGAAGAACTTTAAACTCTCTGAATGCCACTCACTCCAAACACTTCAACACCTTGATATTATATAAATGCAAAACATCACTGCTTAAGGTTAGTTAACTCACTCTTGGTCCAGCGGGTCCAGCAGCACCAGCGGGTCCTGGCTCTCCAGAAGATCCCTGTGTTTTTAAGAATAGATGTGAGGCTTTTAAATCTGTATATTAAATATGCTGTTTCATTTTCGGTATAACTTTAAAGTGACATACAGCCGGTCCAGGGGCTCCCTGCATTCCAGTGAATCCTCTGTGTCCCTTCATGCCTCTCTCTCCAGCTTCTCCAGTCTCTCCCTTGTCTCCACGGAGACCCATAGCTCCCTGTAAAGAGGATTAACTCGATTAAAGGTGTTGGATTTATTTCCTCTGCAAGCATGTTTCATTTATTTCAGTGACCTCTCAAAAGAGGTGATTTTGTGACTTACAGCTGGGCCACGAGGTCCAGCAGGTCCAGCAGGGCCGGCGGGTCCACCAGGTCCCTGAAAGAAAATTCCAAAAGTCAAATGTAAATGTGTTGATAGAGAGGCACGCTGCACTTTAACAATCTTTCACCGACATGGATCTAGTATCAGCTGCATTTTTAAAAAAAAAAGTCATGTCACTTACAGTGTCTCCACGGTCACCATTCTTTCCAGCGGGTCCGACAGGTCCTGGGGCACCAGAGGGTCCAGGGGCACCAGGGGCTCCAGATGAGCCAGACTCTCCACGGTCTCCCTGAAACGCAACATTTGACATTTCATTTTTACCAGTCCTATTTCAAAAAGATGTAAAGGGTTGCTATAGCTGAAAAAGCTGAGCAAAAAAAGCGTTCTCTAAACAAGGGACTAAAAGTGTTTGGTAATGTACTTTTTACAAAAGAAATTTGAAAAGGATTTCATGTTTCATGCCACTGTTATATTCACAAAACACCCATACTTGGTATAGCTGGCAGCTTGTCCATTTTTTCTTCTGTTTGATAACTTTCCAGCTATTACTGCATAACACTAAATATGCTCAGCATCCAGGTAAGTTACTTCAGGTATCATGCTGTTAGCTCAATTATCTAGCAGGCTGGTTCTCCTAACTCTTGTGTCAGATCCTTAAAAACTTGCTGACTTTTCAAACTCTTTTTCTGGAGCACAAGCAAGAGCTCCCACAATCTACTGTATCAAACCCTTAGGATTCCATATCTACTTTTACTGTAGTTGGTCATAACTTGTGAATGCCTTTGCTCTCCTGAAATGGTGAGTTGGTATCATGGGAACTCACCTTGGGTCCAGCAGGTCCATCACGACCAGCTGATCCCTCGTTACCAGGGCTTCCCTAAAAAAAAAAGGTTGACCGATTAGGAACCATCTTCAGGGTTAACTGATACAGGCTTTAGTGTTTACATTCAAAAAGAGAGCCTTAGTGTAAGGCTACAATTGTTTCTATATACCTCACGTCCAGCTTCGCCAGCGGGTCCGGCCAGTCCAGAGGGTCCCATGGGTCCAGGAGGTCCACGCTCACCACCGGGTCCAGGAGAACCTTGTTTTCCGACCTCACCCTGTGGATGACCCAGACACAGTCAGTCAATCGAAGGCTTTTAGATACTTCTTGAAAAGTCACAAGAAAGAACGCTTCAAAGAGGAACACGGAGAACTTACAGCAGGTCCGGGCATACCAGGGAAACCTCTCTCTCCTCTCTGTCCAGGCAGACCAACGATACCACGCTGTCCAGCAATACCTGCAGGTCCAGGCAGACCAGAGCTACCCTGTAGATGGCAACAAGGAGGGACAAAGAGAAAGTGGTTAGACATCAAGATGTAGGGTTACAGAAGTTGAAAAGGTCTGCGTGTAGTCATTAGTATTGTGAAGATTTTTTTTTCCTTTCATGATTTATAGGTAAATCTGGCAATTAAATATTTTGAAAACCCATAATTTAATGTGTTATATAATAAAACAGGAGCACTTACAGGAGAACCATCAGCACCAGGGCTTCCCTTCTCTCCAGATGATCCTGGGGGTCCAGAAGCGCCCATCTCACCAGTGCGACCAGCAGGTCCAGTCTCACCACGGTTTCCTTTTGGTCCCTCCTTGCCAGCAGGTCCAGAGGGTCCGGGAGGTCCAGCGTTGCCCTATGAGAGGAATAAAACATTGCTTGAAACTTTTCTGGATGTTTAGAGCTATCTCAGGAAGTGCTACTACAAAATTAGAGAAAGGCTTACAGAGGGGCCGGGAGGTCCAACTCTGCCAGCAGCACCAGGGAAGCCAGTTGCACCCTGGGGAGACAAACAGAGACCACTGAGTTGAAGGTGTCTGGGATTTGGCCGTATCAAATCAGTGTTAATTCAAAAGAGTTTGATGACTTACGGGAGGTCCAGCAGGTCCGCGTGCTCCCTTAGCGCCAGTGTTTCCAACAGGACCCTGAAAGGACATTATGTTGTGTGAGTCACATAGACTGAGTAAAACATGGCATAATCACCTATAGGGTTCTGAAGTGGACTTTTAGTAGGTCACCATATTGGAAATGCAAACTAAACTAAGCCTGAACTAGACACAAGGCAGGCTTTTAGCCTCCTGGCTAACAGCTTCAATGCACAATGTATTCAACATATAGAGTGTGCCAATTTAGACATTAGCAATTGTTTTGTACCAGGCACTAAACATGTTTATTTTGTCTTTCAAAATAGGCAATAAATATGAAATATAATGGAGCTTCATCAAGTGGCCTTTCAAGGACCTTGCAGGTTCTTTGCACTTTCACATTTACTTCATTTTTCAACAATGGATATTTTCCTACTTGGTCATTCAACATCTGAGAATCAGTGCCAGGTAATGTAGTGATGAAGAATGACAGATGATTTTCAACACTCTTACTGTACAAGGTGTGACTGTGTTACTTTACAAACCTGAGGTCCAGGGGCACCAGTAGGTCCAGAAGCTCCGGGTGGGCCAGCATCTCCCTTAGCACCATTATCTCCAGCCTCTCCCTTAGCTCCAGGCTGTCCATCAGCACCCTGTGGTGAAACACAATTGATAAAAAGAGAAAGAGAGAAAGAATTGTCAGTTTAAATATTTCTTGAAGCTATAAATAAAAGACACAGTTAGTGAAAGACGCTAGAACATTTCTGAATACTTACAGGAGGTCCAGCGAATCCAGCTGGTCCAGTTGGTCCGGACTCTCCACGCTCGCCCTGACAAAAGAGGAGTAGAAGGAAGAGTCAGCCATTGAAAAAAGTTCAGAGTCCCTGAGAACTTTAAATTGAGGCTTCATCCGCTGCTCCTTAAAGAACAAGAGGCAGGTTCTTACAGGGGCACCACGGGCTCCAGAAGGTCCAACAGGTCCTGGGGCGCCAGGCTCTCCTTTGTCTCCAGAAGCTCCAGCAGGTCCGGGAAGTCCAATAGGTCCAGTCAAACCACGGACACCATCCTTACCAGGAGCACCATCACCACCCTTGGTTCCTTGGTCACCCTGCGATATTAGATAAAGCGTGGAGATCATACATCAGTCCCTGTAATACTTTAAGATTCCTGTGGGTGTTGTTGTTTGTTGTTGGTAAATAAAATGAATTTGCAGTTGGTGTAATTATGATATTCTTTGTGCTAATTATACTTTCAAGCTACTTAAACTGATCATATTTCAATGATTTTTGTTGCATTATCGCATTTCAACTCACAATCGTGTAGGTGGTCTGAGAGTCATACTTTGTTAATGCACATCACTGCAACAAGATACACACCATTCTATGTGCTTCTAATGCTGGACGTTACAGGAATATTGTTGTAACAACTCACTCTGTCTCCTCTCAGTCCGGGAAGACCAGCAGCACCACGCTCACCAGGCATTCCCTGCAGTCCTGGAGGACCCTGAGCTCCAGGAGCACCAGGGGCACCAGCATCACCCTGAGGAAAAGGAGGAGGGGTAATAGAGCGAGAGGTTAAACATCAAATCAATGAGAACTTTACAGGAGATTGTTTCCCTTTATGGGATTTACCTTAGCACCATCATTTCCAGCAGATCCAGGGGATCCACGAGCACCAGCAGGTCCAGCAGCACCAGTGGCACCACGCTCACCAGGGAATCCTCTGTCACCCTGAGAAAAAGTAGCATCAGAAGGTTACAAATGTCAAACTGCAATGAAAGTAGTCATAAAGAATAATCATACTTAATTCCTCAAGATTATCTTTAAGGTGAATGGTTTCCCGAAAAAGATGTATTGATTTGAAATGCTATCTGCAAAGCTAACCAACATTAATCGCAGGGGGGCTATGGTTTGCTAGCTTTGGTTAGCTTTCGGTTAGCATTAATATAATTTCATTTCAGCCAAAGGTCAGTTCATTAGCTCCACTTTGCGGGGTCTTTTAAATAAAAACAAAGGCAATACTTGAGCCATTAAAGATACCCTATATATCCTTCACCATACTTTAGGGTTTTTACTCAACATGATAACATCTAAAACCTAAAAACGTTTCAACTGTTGTCTGATTGCCTGAAAACTTATTGACATAAACCGCAATTGACTTACTCTAGATCCAGCAGGTCCTGCGGCTCCAGCTTCACCGGGCACACCCTAAATAGACAGAGAGGAAATTAATAGGTTTTATTATAATGAAGTATGAAAATGATTTGGAAATAATAGATAATCATATCTTGGTCATTACCTGCTCTCCAGATTTTCCAGTCTCACCAACGGCACCTTGGGGTCCAGGAAGACCCTGGAATCCAGGACCTCCAGCAGCTCCCTGCTCTCCTCTCTCACCAGCGGGACCCTATGGATGAGCAAGAGCAGAGCGGTTAAAACTAACAGAAACTTACCAAAGGTAATGCATTTTGGGGGGTATGGCTATTAATGTGAGTTTTTTGTAGAAATTTTACTTACAGCAGGTCCAGAGGGACCTTGAGCACCAACATCACCGTCCTTTCCAGGGGCACCCTGGGTAGATAGATTGTGGGCTTTTAGACACACAGGCTCTCAGTGTTATGCATTCAATTTCAACTTGCAGTGCAGGGCAACAAGAGGGCAGAGTTTAAACTACTTACAGCAGAGCCAGTGGGTCCCATTACACCTCTCTCTCCGGGCTTTCCACCCTCACCCTACACACAGAAGTAAAAAAGCACTTTTAAAAAATACCAGGCGACAATTTCAGCCTATTTCTAATTTCCAAATGTATTGATCCTTTGTAGCAGTATGTTACTCACAGCAGCTCCTTTGGGTCCAGGGAATCCCATGACTCCAGGCTGGCCTCTAGCTCCAACAGGGCCAGGGGGTCCAGGGCGGCCATCTTGTCCAGCAGCTCCCTTTTTTAGATAAAAAGGTTGATGTTTAAAATAAGTTGTAGATAAAAAGGAAAATATAATAATGTAGATAAACTTACAGCAGGTCCCATCTTGCCATCAGGTCCAGGGCTGCCAGGGCTACCAGTCATACCCTGCAGGTGAAAGTCAGATATCAGAACAAGGCTCATACAGGAAACAACACAGAGTAAACAATGTTTCTGGCGATTATGTTCGGACAGGATGCTCACCTTAGCTCCAGGCAGACCAGCCTCACCAGTGCGGCCAGGCTCACCAGTGGAACCTTTAGGTCCAACAGCACCAGGGGCACCACGCTCACCAGTGGCACCCTATGATGTTGACAAAAAGGAGTCAAGTCAAAAAGTGATTAAAAGAAAGAAAATAATGACTTTGATCAGTAATTGATCTGAAGTATATCAAAGCTTGTAAGTGAAACAGAACAGAAATGTCTGTGCACTTGACTCACTTTGGCTCCAGCGGGGCCATCAGATCCAGGGAAACCACGACCACCAGGGGCACCCTGCAGAGAAAATCAACACATCTTGGTTAACTCTTTTAGCTATAGACAGCAATTTAACATCACAGCTTTGTTTTTTTTTTGTTATTCTAATGATAACACCCCAGTTCATTTAAACCTTTTCTGACCTACAGGGGGCACCAGATAATTTACTTACATGATTTAAAAGAGCCAGATGAGTATCTGCAACATTTATGGCCCTATGCTATGTATACTTCGGGAGATAATATTTGCACAAAAGTATAAATCGTTTTAAGTTGTCTCAAATAAAAGAGACATAGCTGCCTTATAAACATTCCTACACTTTTCCTGCTCATTCCTACTAGTACACCGTATAAAATTGTAAAAACCAGTTGAGTCACATACTCTCTCTCCAGGAGCTCCACGGCCTCCTGCAGCACCAGGCTCTCCTCTTGCTCCTCTCTTGCCCTCCTCACCGGAAGGTCCTGGGGGTCCTTGAACTCCGGGGGCACCCTTGAGAACACACACACAGGGGGCATTAGAAACTGAGTGTGTATTCCCACATGTGTGAATAAAAAGGAGTACTCTATGTGGTGCAACTTACACCCTCTCCCTTGGCACCAGCCTCTCCCTTTGCTCCTGGGGCACCAACTTCACCCTAAGGGGGAAAATGAGGATAAACAACAAAATAAACATAAAGAAACATCAGCAACACACAATTCACTAATCAAAGATAGAGATCTACAATAAACGGGCAAACTGAGATTTCACCAATAAAAGTTAAATAAACCCCCAAAATATATGAATCAAGTCTCTACAAACTGAGAGATGTCTTCAAATACTTGTTACTAAGAGAGCTTTACTCACATTGTTACCCTTGGCTCCGGGGGCACCAGCAGCACCCTGAGGTCCGGATGGTCCTCTTGGTCCGGGGAAACCAGGAGCTCCAGCAACTCCGGCAGCACCCTGCAGGGGGCAGCAGATAGCAACAAAACAGTTACATCACGCAGCGTAGCCATTACAGAATCATTGTGGGGAGAATGAGTATATCACAGCTTGTACACTGGGCTGATTTGTCAGTTTGTCTTCCTTTTGAGACAGACAGGGATTCAAACTCTAAACCTTGATAAACATGTTAAGAGAGATACTCACAGGCAGACCCTTAGCTCCAGCGGCTCCATCAGCACCTGGGTTTCCCTGAAAGAGGAGAAGGAAAGAGATAATTAACTCATTGCATTTTGTTGGTATCTCATCTAATCTTTTCTTGGTGTCTCAGCTCAGACTTGAGGAGTATTTTAGAGGAAATGATCATGTGTCCTTACAGAAGGTCCAGAGGGGCCAGCAGGTCCTGGGTTACCAGGCTCACCACGGGATCCAGCGGGACCCTCAGATCCACGACCACCCTGAGGTCCGGCGTCTCCCTATTGAGAGGGGAATTAAAGGACAGGATTCATTAAGTGTAACCAAATCTAATCGTGACTGAACTAAGATGCGAAGACATTGAATATTTATAGCAGGGTTGGACAAAGAGGAATGTATTTTCAAATAATAATGTAATATAAACCGGGGTTAAAAATGATTACAAATCCAGCTGATGGTGTTTAAAGAGAATAGGATAACTTTCAAAATGCTCTTGGATCAATTCAAGCTTACAAGTAACCAACATTACATTTAGATTAAAAACACACAGCAGCAGGTCCAGAGCAACATTATATCATAAAGTTAACTAATTTTCGAATACTTTTGAGCAATTGCAGATATTAAAGGAAAAATTAAATGTTAAAAAAAAAAAAAAAAAGTGTCCTGATGTGTGCAAACTTTCCTTTTTTGTACTACGTTGAAATGTCCATAAAAACCTAAAATAATTAAATATTCCTGACGTAGGTCATTTTGCAGCACCTAAGATCCTATGTGAGGTTACCGTATTTGGGTTCTAAACTAAAGAGCAGTTGTGTTTTTTCAGGAGAGTTGGATCCCAGATTTTACATGATTACTACAACAAGAGAGTAGCGAGGACAAGAAGAAATGGACATTGAAAAAGACGCGTGTGTTATTATTTTGGATGGTGTTACGTGTTGAATTACCTTGGATCCAGGGCCACCAGGGAATCCAGGGGGTCCAGCAGGGCCAGTGGGACCCTTAAGAGAAACAATAAGACAAAGAAACTCAAAACAATGTACCAGATCCACACAACCAGCATCATCACAGCTATATGAGAATGTATTTTAATATGATTAGAGTTATAGCAAAATGAGCCAAAACTGCCTCTTTTAAAACCATCACAGATATTCAAAATGTGTCTTCAAATTCAACTTTATTTAAGCTTCAGCAAATGAAAAACTTACAGGAGGTCCAGCAGCACCAGCAGCACCATCGTTACCACGAGCTCCCTGCAGCATAGAGACAAACAAGATTGGTTGTTCTGTTCATCTATTAAAGTAGTTGTGTTTGAGTGTGTTTTTGTGGGTTCGTTTGTGTGTGAACTCACAGCAGCTCCAGAAGCACCAGTGCGACCTCTCTCACCAGGCAGACCACGGGGTCCCTGAGACATAGAAATCAAGAGTTAGTTAGTCAAACAAATTATTTTAATTATTTTGGAAGGCAAAGTAAATCCAAAATGTCAAAGCCATGGTAAATAGGTAAATATGGAGAAGAAGACGCTTGATGACTCACCATAGCACCAGGGGTTCCGTTCTCACCAGAAGCTCCAGCCTCTCCCTAAACAAACGTGAAAATACAGACAGGTGTGAAGAATAACTTCTACAACATTTAAAATGATGAATTTCACTCATCAACATCAATGCTTCTTCTGGTGAATATGAGCAAATATGGCAGCTATTAGCCAATAACTAGCCCTCCTAACTCCTATTAGCCACTACCAGTCTGTATCCAATACAGATGACTTGAACCAAAATGTAGCCAACATGGCTGCTACTAGCCAGTGTGTCACCTTTGCTAGCCCATGTGTAGCCAACATGTATGTTTATAACATGTGTGTAGCCAATATAGTTGCTTTAGCGCATCGGAAGCCAATGTGGTTACTACTAGCCAACGTGCAGCATATATTCCTGCTGATACAACTTCGACAATGGCTGCTACCCTTGTTTTTTGTGACACTGCTATACTAGTCATGGGGAGTATTCACCAAGGTTGGGCTCAAAGTACATTTAAAACAGGAAGCTTGTATTACAAACTTGCTTTTAAAAAACATGGGCATTTATGAAGCAGTACAAATCAGAAGGGAAAAGGCTTTTGGATGTATTTTGTAAAATACAGAAGCCCAATTGAGCCAATTTGAGTGAAACAATCATGATACCTTCTACTGCTGCCAGTAATTACATTACAATTTTTTTGTGTATGAGCTTATTTGTGACTTCTGCTACAAACTCAACAAGCAATGCTACTACTATCAGCATTGTTATTCGTGCGGAAGCAACTACTTGAGTTACTGCTCCAGCTGTAAGTGCTGTAACCATTACTACTACTGAAACAATACTTACAGCTGTTTTATATCTGCTAATTTACTGTACTTGTTGTACATAAGGGCTTCAAAATGGATATTTCTTTTACACTGTGATTCAGTATGAAAGGATCTATTAAAAACTAAAAAACAGTCACCTTAGGACCAGCAGGGCCACTGTCTCCCTTAGCACCATCCAGACCGCTGAATCCCTACAGAGAAAGAGAAACACAAAGGAGTTAACTGAATTGTCAATATATGATTCATCTTTATTCATTCACATGAGGAGATGTCAGCTCTGACTCACTCTGTGTCCCTTGATGCCGGGAAGTCCAGGGGTTCCGGGGAAACCACGAGCTCCCTGGGGGAAAGATAGGAGATAGGAGACAGAATTCATTATCACAGCTCAATTGTTTTTTTGTTTTTTTTGAAAAACATAAAATCCTGAAGCTTTTGCAACTTACCTGAGGACCGGAAGGTCCACGCTCACCATTGCGCCCAGGTTTGCCAGACTCACCCTAGAAGAAGAAAAGAAAGGAATCATTAGAAGGACAAAGTCATCCTTTAATCTAAACTGGTATAATTTATAGATGGTGAATATGATTACATTCACGTGATCCTACTTACATCCTCTCCATTCTTTCCAGGGGGTCCAGCAGGGCCACGGGGACCCATGGCACCCTTTACGGAAAGACACACATAAAAGGTAAGAATGGCAGTAGACTCCTATGGTAGGAGTGTGTATTAGTTTCCATGTTGCTCGTACTCACAGCAGGTCCGGCCTCTCCAGACTCACCAGGGGGACCAGTGAATCCCTGAGGTCCCTGTAGAAACCAACATAAAAACAAGGGTCAGGTTATCGTAACACAAGAAGAAAAACTGTTGGTGAATCTTGAGGGTATCTTCGTTGATTTTTAAGGGTCCATCCCTTTTCAACCCAAACAGCAATTGTACTGTGAAGATGGAAGGTGAAATCTATCAAGCTAAAGAAACACACAATGTTTTACAGCATACATTTTTATTAGGAAGTGAACTCAAGTGCAGTGAACTCAATAAGTATGAGGTAGTTTGTAAGAGTCTTCACTCCAACTATCTGCACTTTGAGCTAAGCAAGGAGGAAGTGTTATACTTACACTAGCACCAGGAGCTCCGGGAGCTCCACGGGGTCCCATTGGGCCCTGTCAAACAAACATGGCAAGGTCAGATACTGCATCAGTGCGATTGCCTGGGGTATTAGTGTGGTTGTGTGACTGTGTGCGTTTATGTGTGTGTGTCTTACCATGGGTCCTGGAACAGGCATGGCAGGGGATTTGTCATCATAGCCACCAGACATCTGAGGGGAGAAGTTCTGGGGAAAAGCAAATAGCAATGTAAATACATGGATTCATTTCTTTGAATATTTGCTCAATATTTGATATATTTAAAACAAATCAGTCAAAAAAAAAGTTTTGGAATATCCCATGGCTGGGACAAAAGCTACTATGCCACAGGAATAACTCATATGGTAGATCTAGTTTTACTATTGGTGGTGAGGTAAATCAACTTAAACTGTTTTATGAGTCTCTGCAAGCAATGTTCGATACATTGTGACCGTAAACATTAACGTGCTAAACTTGGGTCAGAGGTAATATTGGAGTAATATTTGGGAAATGTGCAGATTTGGAGTTAAAATCATGAGCAAAGGAAGTCACACCATGTTCAATAGTCTGTGAAACAGTGTCATTGTTGGTGATCGGGTTGAGATTCTCTACACTGTGAGAATTTCATCATGCTGTTTTTGTAAGGTGTTCTAAAGCAGCAATTGTTTCCAGTTAGCACTAAATTGATTGCATTGATTGACTGAATTGCATTGATTGAGCTCAAATTCTCCAGATAATAAATGTGTTCTTATGTCGATTTTACCTTCGACTGACAAGCAAATTAACTAGGCAAGCTATCAGGACATATCAACATATCCTACTTAAATATGTTGATAACACATTTATTATCTGGAGAATTTGAGCTCTGAACTAAAGGAACCAGTATATTAACAAAGGATGGAAGTTGATGGTTAAGTGTAAAATTGAACTTAATGAGATGGTTCATTTTTCGAGGTTTTATCATTAAATAATAGTTAAGTGTTTGGAAATACCAGATAAAGTCTTTGCATTCTTTGCAAGCTGAATACATTCATTCTCCATCATATCCACTAATCATCTGACCAATAAGCTTCTGACCTACTGACCCAGACTGACAACCATTCAGAGCTTTGACTATTGATACAGATCTATCGTCTGTAAGACAGCACTGAAAAGATCTTAGCTCAAGTTGAAGGAAAGACAGTGGATTTCAGTTTCCAATTCCAGCACTTCTTTCTTCTTGATGCATATAAAGGATTTATTCATCCCTCCAAAAAAAGAAAACTTAGCCTGTTTTTGTGACAATACAATCAAACAAAATAAGAAACAAATGTATTTGTTAGTATCAGTGAGGAGGAAAATCTATTTTGGGACTGGTGGATGTTTGTGGCTGTCTTACCTTAAGGATTCTGACAAGCACAGAAGAAGACATCATAGTTACTGACTTAACAAAGCTCACAACTCAATCTCATTCATAAGCTTCATGTGTGTGTCTTCAGACTTTGGTTTCTTGCCCTGGTTGGCTTAGAACTGGACAATCTAAAAAAAATACATAACTATATTTTCCAAACAACTTACTCCACCAAGGCCAGGGGGTCCAGGGGGGCCAGGAGGTCCAGGCATACCAGGCTGGCCAGGGATACCATCGTTACCAGCAGGACCAGGAAGACCCTGTATATGGGAGAGACAGAGGAAGATGGACAGGGTCAGGCTTATGCGATAAAACAGATTCAGAACTCCAACGCAAAAACACAGGAAAAAAAGGGAAACACAACAACCGAGTTTTCACATGACTGCTTAAACCTGTGTTACATCATTAGTGCAGGTTCTTGGTTGTAATAGCTCTTTTCCTATGTGTCTTCACTTGTCCCTATAGTGACCATGTGGTGTCAGGATACAGGAAATTGGTTTAAAAAAAAAGAAAAGAAAAAAAAGATGCAAAACCTGAAAATAACACTTGGATTAAATCATGCACTGTAAAAAAAGGCTGTGGATATAATATCATAACTATTTTTAAATACATTATAAATGTGATTAATTTAAATGACCTTACATCAATTTGGCAGCTTCCTGAATTGAAAAACTAATTATGACAAAGATCAAATCAAAGTTATGACCAGTAAATAATTGAATGGTTGGCATTTGATTGGAGATGTTCTTAATTTGGACAAACGGGTCATCAATACTCAGGAGAAAAACCAAGGCCAAATCACATCTACTTTTAAAGTTGACTGAATGTATCAGCTTTCAGTTGACACACGGTTATATTACTCACTTTTTAAACTTTTAATTACAATACTACAACAGCTTAAGTTCAAATTAGAACTTTTCTCTCATTGTCTCCAACTTTTCTTCAACTACGCAAAATATCCATTTTCCTCCTCCAAACACGTTCACCCACAGGCTGCATGTTTCAACCTGACATCAGTCGGCTTTGAGCTAATAATGAACCCTGTTTAAGCAAGTGATGTGCTTTACTTCTCTCTGCTGCTTCATAAACACTTGAAAAAACAAGTTAAAGTGAACTTATACATCAGTGAAAGTGACAAAGGACAAAGAGAAGTTATTGAATCACTGTATGTATATAATTCAGTATTTCTCTTTCCTGAGACATAGTACACACATCTGTGCTTTATGATAAGTCTGGAGGAGAACATTCAGATGCAAAATATAGTGTTATAAATGGTGACAAAAGCCGAGTTTAAGGTGATCTTGTTGCCATTTTGACAGGCTGCTGTTCAAACACTATCACTGATTTAAGTGTTTCTGTGTATCTCCCACAGAGATTCTGAATATGTGACAGCCTAGTAAATCTTAATCATGTTGCCCTAATTTAGACATGTTAGTAAATCTGCTTGAACTCCAACTTAAAGACATAAACCTGCTCAAACTGTGAACACACCACCGGACTGAGATTTCTCTAAAATAACATAAAAGGTAATGGTATGACCTTACCCTGTCTCCCTTAGGTCCACGCTCTCCCTTGGGTCCCTGTTATTAAAAAAAAAGTTTGTTAGTGTTTGATAAAGTTTGACTATCCAAATGATGTATGAAAATATAAATGTCATGATAATTTATGCTGATGATCTGTTTAACAAATGTTAAACAAACAATTATCTGTTAGACAAATAACATATACTGATTAAAACAATATAATTAAACACCAGAGCATCATATTTCAAAATCTTTCCACTAATGTTGAATTATCATTAAACAGGTCAATATATTCATCTAATGGGGCTATGGATATGGAATAGGATATGCATACTATAATATCAATTCATAAAACAGTAAAGAACAATGATTTGAGGGGGGATGAAATGATCAATATTTACCGCAACCTGAGGCCCAGTCATGCCTGCAGAAAGAGAGAGGACACAGACAGGGATGGAAGTTTGAATTAAAGAGGCAACATACACAATAACCAGAATACAAAAAATATTTAATATGAAGTTTGGGGCAGAATATATGGGGGAATTCACCTTTAAGAAAAGACAGAGATCATGACTTTAGCAGGAGAGGTAGTTCTCATAAGGAGGGAAATCTTAAATAGATGCCATGGTTACAGTGAGTGTGATGCATCGAGTATTGTAACGTGTGACAGACCGGAAGTGAGAAACGTCAATTTTAGTTGTTTTTTTTAGAAAAAAAACAAGGAGGAAATGACAAAAGAAATAAATGCTGCATTTGCTTTCTGATAAAAACAAACAAACAAACAAACAAAGAAAATCAATGGAACAAAAAGAAGGAATACGAGATAGTTGAGGCATCATACCGTCGTCGGGGCAGATGGGGCAGCACTCGTCGTGGGGGATGACGGGGTTGGGGCAGTCAGTCGTGTCCTCGCAGATGACCTCATCGCACATCACCGTACCGCTGTCGCACACGCAGATTTGGCATGGCTCTGGTTTCCACACATCCCGGTCCGCAAACACCTGGCCGTCCAAGGTGCAGCTTCCGCCCGCATCTGAGGGGGAGGGGCAAAGGGAGAGACAGGTGAGAATCGGAGGCACAGAAGCCCAAACATACGCAAGTTCTTGAGATGAAATTTTCTTGAAAAAAGAAAAGAAAGAAAAAAAAGAAACAGACATAAATATAACAGAACACATTTCTAATAAAAAGTTATTATTGAACCGCATAACGCTTTAAATTAACATAAAGGTTAGACAGGTTTAATTTAAGTGAGGTTGAAAAATGTATATATGTAACCTGATCATTATTTATCCTCAAGGGAATATGAGATGGACTAAAATTTAAAATTGAAGTTAAAATAATCCAAATTAAGGACTCATTTTAGGCTATATAGTCTTTCAAGGAATTAATCTGAACAAATTTGTTTTGCTAGATATATCTATTTTTTGTTTCATAACAGAAGCATTAAACAGTTAAAAAGTGCGTCACTTTAGGAAACGATGTAAAGTTATTTAGTTATTACTGACAAAAAAAATGATAAGGAACTGTATGCGTTAATGCTGGAGACAAGAAGGACATGAAGTGACCTTCTAATGGCAACAGAATGTAGCTGAGGTGACAGAGAGGTCACCAATGGACTGAGTCCGGACGCGTGTCCCATCACTTTTACGCACAGTATTCGCGACTCCTGGTAGGCCTAATTTAAACCCTAAATCAGCTTTCCTATCTGCTCTAAGCCTAAAGTCACATTGTCCGACTGTGCGTCACAGCTGCGAGTTTCTCAGCAAACTCCAACGTGGGGCTCCTTTCAAAGGCTTATACATCTCCCAGCATGCCAGAGTGCTTAGCTCAGAGGGAAAAGCAGCAGCGCTGCAGACCATCGACTTGGCAGCTTCGGGTGGAAACAGTCCGCATATGTTTGTAATTAGAGGTAACCAAAACGAGTGGAAAAGAAGAAAAGGAGGAGGAGGAGAGAAAGGGAGGCGATGAAGGGGGACGTGGCGGCCAGACGTGGCTGCAGATGCGGAGAGGAGCCTCTGGGTGGCGCTGTGAGACCACCAATAGGGCCAAACAACATCTGCTTTAGATAGGCAATGAGGCAAGCAGACAGCTGAGTCCTTTCCAGACTAGAGGAACATCTGGAAAAACTGAATTTCAGTCTCTTGGTTCTTGTTTTCAGAGTTGAGCTGATTTTCTTTGTCTTCTTACAGGAAGAAAGTGTTTATGATTAAGTAACCACAGAGGCCTTTGTTCCATTTTGTATCATACACTGAGTTCTCTGTCTGTGCTACATACATTTGAACACATCTGCATTTAAAAGGGAAAAACAAGCTAAGTCAGTCTGAAGAGGTCAAATGTTTCCAGCAGACAAGACTATGCCTGCTGCCTCTACCTCCCCCTGTTTTTCTCCCAGTGTGACTCCCTCTCTCACCTGGCCAACTCCACACTTGGCTTGAGGCGCTGAATTACTCTGCCACATCAATCAGGCCTGTGAAGCACTTTCACTGTCTGCATCGAATTTAGCCGAAGAAACCAGAGATCTTCGCTAAAGCCCTTTCTTTTGTCCTTAATTTTTACATCCAAAAATCTGGAGTTTGCCTCCTTTTCAGGCCCATGTCAACCTTCTGAAGGATGGGGTTCAGGCAGTTCAGCTAAGTTTGTTAAACTGATAAAATGCCATGACAGGACCAGGTCACTGATTCTTTCTGAAAAGAATCAACTTTTGGTATTAAAGTTAGATTATTCATGCATTTCTGCTGGTCTAGACTTTAAACCTTTGCCTGGAGGAAAACTTGGAAAACCTGCAGCAACTCGCTCTGGGGAGGTGGGGGGGGGGAGAGAAACACTTACAAACCCAAGAGGAGAGGTGGAGAGAGAGGCCTTCTTTGGATGCCCAATGCATTAGGCACACACTGTACTGTCTAACTAAATGAGGCACAAGCATCACAGTTCTTATCTCAAGTTCAAACATTTTCCTTTCTTCTCTTCTCTTTCTAAGATCTCAGCAGTCGTCCACCCATGAAGAGAAAATCCACTTTCAAAAACCAGTGAGAAAAAAACAAAAAGGGGGTTGAGAAGCTCCAGTAAACAATGGTGAAACTTACTGTCGTCCTCGCCCTGCGCCCTGACCAGGAGGACCACTGCGCTGAGCAGCAGCGCCAGCCGCAAATCCACAAAGCTGAACATGATCTAGATGCCACTAGACATGTAGACTCTTTGAGGCAAGAGAGGAAAAAAGTTGGGGATGTTTTCTCTTTCTGCTACACTCCACTCATACACGGGTGTTTGGGGTAGGGTCCGCTTGTCTGTTCACAGTCCTCCTGACCCCAGCAGAAAACTCCCTACTGCCTACACGAACTTTCCACCAGGGTTTTTATATGGGAGCTGGAAGAACTGGGAGGTGCCGGGGACCGGACTGAGTGGGGACGCACCCTCATTATCCAGCTGCTGCCGCTCACGTTTAGGGAAGACAAGAATGGACCCCTCCTTCAAAGAGAGAAAAAAAAACAGAAAAGAAGAAGTAAAATCAGCAGGTCCCTCCTTCCATAATTCCACAGCAGAAGGGTTGGAGTTTGGATCAGAGCAGAGAGGGGGGCTGAAGAAACCTGATCTTGAGGAGCATCGAAGGGTCGGAGGAGGATCTCCTCCTACAGCAGCAGCCATGGGTTTTAAACTAGATTTTAACTCTGGTTCTGGTCTACTTCCTGACTCCTCTTGATTTCAGTAGATTATTAGAAAACATCAAGATGCCTTGTTTCTGTTAAATGTTTTCAAAAAACCTATCTAGATCTTGATTTAGTTTTGTTCACACACTTATGTCTAACAACATCTGTCCACTTTAATTTTTTTCCAGGATTTGTTGCGGCTAAATGCTTCTACGTCTTAAAAGTCAATTTCTGATTGCTGTTTTACGCTCCTTGGAGTTTTCCTTGGTTTAAGGTATCTGAGTGTTAATGTGCAGAACATTGCTGTAGGCTAAGAAGTTTGTTCTACTTTGTAGCTCAGCGTGTGTTTTTGTTTCTGTCGATGAATTACTCAGGATGATGTGGAAGTTTTTCCTTAGGGTTGGAAAGCCTTTTGGTTCCTTTGTTGATTTATCTGTTGCAGCAAATTGTTATATTGCCTTCTCAATATTTGTTTTTTTAGAAAAGATTATTTGAACAGTTTTATCTTGGAAAATGTCTTTTCCCTGAGCTACAAAAAGACATGACATTGACAAAACTAATGTGTTGGTTAAAACATCACACGTGTATTAGACATGATACAGACATGTTTAATGTAAACATAATGATGTGCATGGTCTTGTTCCCTGTTCTTTTGTAATGCTAACGGACAAACAGTAAGGTCCTTCACCTGTTTTTTGTAAAGTGTCTCAAGATAACACCTGTTATGAATTGACGCTATACAAATAAAGATTGACTGATTGATTGAGATTGATGTTTAAATATGCTAAAATAGAAATTTTGGCCAATGGGGACAGCAGAAACACTTACTTACATTCATCTTCTAAGTCAATATGGCTAATGCGCTAGCTAACGGAAGCTAATTTCAACATAACTCATGGAAAACATCAACATCAGTGAGGAGTAATGTGTGTTTTTTCCCATCTGATTAATGAATAATAAGTGTACCCTCTTTTGTTTTTTTTGTCTGTTTAAAAAAAAAAAAAAAAACACTACATTTATGGGCTGATGGTAAAATATTGAACTGAACTTGATGTAATGCCACATAGAGCCGAGTGGAGCCACTTCTCTGAGGGTTCATCAGCAATACTGACCCTTTGACACACAAGTATTCTTAAATTAACCTTTTTGTGTTGTATAAATTGTTCCACAGATTTGGTACTACCTGGTGAAAATTTTAGGATCCAGTAAAGAGGATTGAAATGGTTTCATTATATGATTTATCTTTTCGTATACTAATTCAGATATTCTTTAATGTCAAAATCTCAAACCTAGATTACCCACAGTGCAAGTGGACATTAAGCACATTAGTCTGTTTTGATTTTGTTTTTATACAACCTAACAATATCTGAGATGATGAAACAACAAACCAGAAAAAAAAGTCCTGCTAATTGCTCCAAATGTTCATAACATAGTAAATTCAATATTGGTAAATCAAGGACACACACAAACTGCACCAAATTTACAAGTTTAAAGTGTTAAACTCCAGGATCCGGAGGTCACATTTTGGATTTGAATATAATGTGAAACCAGGAGTTTTTTAGTTTTTTTTGTTGGAGCCGCATGTGTCCATAAGATGCTATTCAATTTAACAATATAATACTGTGCAATTGCTAACAGATAAAGCGTTTGTCCTAATTGTTTCCTTTGAGGGTTCTCATTTTACACGGTTTCAAACTTGATGAGAATAGATGCAATGACATAAAGCCAATTTTTTGTAAAGGTAAGAGTAAAATAACTAGGAGATCAAAACTCCTGTTAAAAAACACAGATAGATAGATAGATAGATAGATAGATAGATAGATAGATAGATAGATAGATAGATAGATAGATAGATAGATAGATAGATAGATAGATAGATAGATAGATAGATAGATAGATAGATAGATAGATAGATAGATAGATAGATAGATAGATAGATAGATAGAAAGATAGATAGATAGATAGATAGATAGATAGATAGATAGATAGATAGATAGATAGATGATACCTGGCTGAAGCAGGTGATTGTTAAAAAACCTTTACTGTTTCTTATGACCAAACCAGATGTTTCCATTTTTAACTGTCTGCTTCTGCCTGAAATACCTGCACAATTGTGGGGTTTGGAGACGTTATGATTGTTATTGGCTTTAAATAATAGAAGCCCTTTTTTCAAGCGGCTGCAGTTTCTACCCCCCTGGTACAAATAAAGGTTTATAAGTGGGATGCCTTGGTTCCACCCCTCTGCTGAAGGCTGTGTGCAGCGCCGGCCAGGCTGCAGGTGAGCTGTAATTAAGCAGAAAGCAGACATTATGTAGCAGAAGAGCTGCAGGGAGACCCAGAGCAGCAGTATTCTGCCATCTGATCCACCAGCAGCAGACACGTTGCACAGTCTAGAGCTGGCCAAGCAAGCCTCTAATTCACTCCTCCTCTATCTCGCTCTTTCTCTCTCTCTCTCTCTCTCTTTTTTTTTTTTTTTTTACAGGGAAGAGGTTGGAATGCAATCCGTCTTTCAGGAAGAAAGGGAGGCAAAAAATAAGAAGAAAGGGAGGAAAGCGCCACCTCATCATTCCCTGGTTCAACCTTCGATCAGATCTTCAACGTCACAAAGAGACCCCCCTCCCACACACACAGACATACTCCAATTTATTTACTTCATTTCAGAATCACATCAAAGAGACTCTACCCTATTGATGATGACTATTCTAATTTATTTTCGTTGTATTGTGTTAAAGCTGCTGGATTCTAACTCTGAGTCCTGATAGTCAAGCTTTTTATGTGCATCATACTGACCTTGGTTCAAATGTGAGGTCTTAAGGTGTACCTATAGGGAAGTTTTAACCTAACCAGAAAGATTTAAAACACACATATCTTATACAGTTAATTGTTACAGTACTTTCAAGAAATAATTTAGTCTCTGATGCTTTCTGGAAAAACACCAATTCAATTCAAAATTTAAACAAAACCCTGACTAAGAAGTCTGTAATACAATACAATTTAATAAAAAAAACCTTTATATATCCCTGGGGGCAATTCAAAACTCTCTTACGCCTTACCCTGATAGTAAATATTTAAAGGATTTTCAATTAAGAATGGATCAGATGATTGTATATGAATCTGAATCAATCAATCTTTATTTGTACAGTGCCATTTCATAGCAAGTTTTACCTCAACATGCTTTACAAAAATAGTATGTGGGATAATATGCAGGATGGATTTTTCCTTTCGGTGCCTTGCTCAAGGGACACCTCGACTCAGGAAGTGGCACCTCTCTTGCTACCATACCAATTTCCAGACATGGTCAACTCTGGGACTTGAACCGACAACCATCCGGTTCCTAACCCAAATCTAATAAGTTACTGCCGCCTCATATCTAGTAATGTTTTTTAAATGCAACATGTGATGGTGAAAATCATGTTCTAAATGTGACCTTTATTGTCAGTCTGTTGCCCAAACTGCTCGTCTGATTTTAAAAGTAAACAAAACATGTTTTTTTTCAACACTGTTTGGAATGAAACTGATGAAGTTTAAAGGTCTAAAAACATGATTTTGAAATGTAGTGCATGCAGGTTAAAACAGTAATGAGTGTTATTTTTGACATTTCTCTCAACAGGAATTGCAGCGCAATAAAGCCAGGAAAGCATGTTTTTGCTTCTCTGTAGTTTAGCTCATATTTGTTGTTCGCATGGAGATAATGATTGAGCCCTTTTGCATCCCTTGAAACATTTTGATCTTAATTAAAGAGTACAGCACAATATACATTTGCCTGTAAGCACTATAAATGTACATAAAGGGTTTGATTCCTAAATAGTTCTGAATTGCATTCATTGCATGCAAAGAGCACTGGGCTGTCAGTTCATTGTCGGGGGTGGAATTTCAAGAGGTTTATCTTTAGCGTGTTGCAAGGTCACATCAGGTCTTACAAGCAGAACAGCTTGTTTGACCCTCAAAACAAACTATACGCACACATCTGGAGAGCCACTGTGCATATAAGTATATTCTAATTAAAGCACAAATTTGTACAGCAATAAAGATTGGTCAGTGGAGCAAGGAATTCAACTCTGTAATTACAAACATTTCTCATTTAGAACACAAATAGTAATTCTGTTTATAATTGTAATTTTGCCAGTATAAGTCAGAATTGATCTAAAGCCGCTTGCAGTTTAAGCTTCTAAATGTATTTTGCAAAACGACCGCGAGAAATCTGTTGCAATGAAGTTTGTTGTTTGCATACAAAGGAAATAAAAAACAGTCACATTGTGAACTAGTCAGCATTCTCAAATGCTGTCCAGGGATTTTAAATTGATATGAAGAGGCATTATACACATTTCTTTACTCTCCTTATCTGCATAATATACATACATAGACGAGAGGGAAACTACTCTTCAATCTGAATAAAGGGGCCTTTGACCACAAATATTGAATTTAATATTTAATTTATGTAAGCAATGTCTATTTGCTTACATAAATTGGGTGCAGTGGCCCCACCAGCATCAATACATGGCGTCTCCATGTATTGAGGCTATAGTCCTCACGCGGGCAGCCTGGGTTTGCGTCCAACCTGTGGCTCCCGCTCTTCCCCACTCTCTCTCCCTAGCCTCCGACCCTATCCACTGTCCTCCCTCTATAATAAAGGCAAAAAATGCCAAAAATAAATCTTAAAAAAAAAAAAAATGTCAACACTGCAATGACAAAGTAGATGATTTGCTGGATGTTGGTCTTTGTTTACTGGGTCGCGTTTTTCTTTGTTAAACTTATTAGTGGGGTACACTGTCGCACTGCTATCATTTCAAGCTAATACGTAGCTGATGTGGCTATCGGCATCCAGCTGACTTTACCGAGTCAAACCATACCAAATTGTACTGATCCATACTGGACCGCTGGGTGGAAACGGGGCTATAGACTGTTCTTATTTGCAAATAGCAGTCATTGTGGCAGGAGAGTTTTTTGTATTTTTTATTAATAAATCAGCATTTCATAGTTGTGAAAAGTGAAAGAAAGGTAACAGAGACACAAAAATCAATCTCCTTGAATAATGAAAGAAATACATTCACAGGTTTTAAACTAACACAATGTGAGGAAGGAGAGGGATATTTTGGCTTGTGTAAGTGAAATGAAGAAGAGACATTCTTTTGCATGGAACATCTTTGACAAAGAGTTTGAGGATGCAGCAGCACATTTGAAAGTAAAGCACTTCACAGCCTTAAGCATTGAAAATGTAATATTTTAAGCATGTATATATGCACACAAGTTCTCACATTAGTTTGGTAAAACAGTTCAGGTATTGATACTAGACAGCAAGGAAAAATGTGAAGAATAAGTGGTGTGGGTTCCCCCCTCCAACAGTCTGACTTGATGTCTTTATTGAATTGATAGAAAAGCTTTTTTTTCACTTTAGTTTGTCAGGACCTGGGTGCACACAAGTCATGTATTTATTTTAGTCATGCAGTTTTTGGTCTAGAGGGCAAATGTTTCAATTCTGAATATAAGATGATTCAACTTTAGAATAAATGGAATTCCAATTTCGTACAAGTTCATCTAGAAAGTGAAGGCCGTCCAATTGGAGTTTGGAGTTCACATGTGAAGCTGACAGTGTACAAAGCAGGCGAGTAAAAGGAAGCTACAACTGTTAAGAGGCTGTGAAATATGTTTCACTTGTAACTGCTACACATTTGACATCTAAATGTCAACTGGCAAACACAACACGCACACTGACAATACACACACACACGCGCATGCAAACACTTGCAAACACACACACACAAACACAGTCTTTGAATACATTTGAAACTCCGTTTGGAAGGAACAAAGAGGTAACTAGGTAGGTAAAATAAAATCTGTTTCTATCTATCTATCTATCTATCTATCTATCTATCTATCTATCTATCTATCTATCTATCTATCTATCTATCTATCTATCTAACTCTTGTTTCGGGCTTAGTATATACAGAAGGGAGGGGGGACAGCTGTTGTTTATTGTAACTAATGTCTTGTGTCCTGAATTCCCCTCGGGATCAATAAAGTATCTATCTATCTATCTATCTATCTATCTATCCATCCATCCATCCATCCATCCATCATCTCATCATCTTAAAATGATTTTGTATGTTATTTAAGTTGTTTTAAGTATTTTTACCATTCAGTTGGCTTTATAGAAGAAATATGAATGATCACAGGGTTTTGTGGGGGCATTTTTACCTAAACCCAAGTATCTAATTTTAAAGACAAGGGTTTAAATCATGTCCAAAGCATATTATGTAAGTTACAAGCTACTTACTCCACCATCTGAACGCGGGACCCTGCCTGAGAATTCCAAATATGCCAAACTTTTAGGAAATTAATGGTTCTTGTGGCAGTGTGAAGACTAATAACAGTGATAGTACCAATAGTCATAATAATAACCATTAGGATGAAATCATTTAAAGGGGCAACGCCACCATCTGAGAACGTCTCCAGGTTTACGATGGAGCGTTGTGTAAGTTTGTAAAGGGCTGTTATTTATTTTTATTTTATATACTTTATTAATCCCCTAGGGGGGAAATTGAGGTTCGCACTCTGTTATCGTGGAGCCCTTTGAAGGAATCAGGACCTTTCAATGGAAGCTGCTTTGGGACAAATCTAAATATCCTCAATAACTGCAAAAAAAAACCAATTATTTACTTTAAGACATGTAGATATTTTAATGCAATCTAAATATTTTACTCCTGCTCTCTTATTTAAAAATCTGTGTCTTTCATTTAGTTTTATTCTTCTGGGAAGCCCTTTGTTTTAGTTTTCATGAAGGTGTTCAATCTTTGTCAAATCAATGGGTGGCTTTGGTTTAGTTGGTAGAGTTGGTCGTCTCTTAACCTGAAGGTTAGGGGTTTGATCCCCGATTCTGCCACCGCATGTTGGATGTGTCCTTGGGCAAGACACCTAACGCAAAGTTGCTCCAGCTGCCTCGTCAAAGTTGCTTTGAATGTGTATGAATGGGGTTGGCTACTTCTGTACAAGCAACTTTTGCCATCAGTGTTTGAATGGGTTTGTATCACACGTGGTCACTGCTGGGACTAATGTGTTACTAAGTTACTAATTAAAGCTCTAGTACTGTAACATACCGCATTACAGTAACAGTTACAAATAAGTTACTGTCCTTATTTGAAGAACGCTTTTACAGTTACTGGCGTTAGAAAGCGCTTGTGAAACAGTTCGGCAAGAAGACGCTAACGTCAAGAGAGAAACATCCTGGGAGCAAGAACACTGAGTACAAATTGCTCCCCTTTGGCTGGAAAGCAGTTCAAGTGGAGAGTTATAATGATTCCCTATACACATGTATGTGAATGTAAGTTCAACTGGTCCAATTATGAATAATGGCAGCTAACTAAAAAGAGGATCTGGAAGTCCTTTATTGCTAACAAAATTTCTCCATATAATGCTTGTAGGTAATATATTATAGTTGCTTTTTATGCCTGTTTATGCTGTCCAAAAGTTACCAAAAATATTTTAATTGTTGCTTGAGATCTTCTTCCAAGTATATCTGTCTAATTAGCATCTTTCACACAAACCCAAAGCCTTAAGTGATGGGCAGATGTCAGTCCAGGTGTGCAAAGGCAGGTGAGGCGTGGGCTTGGGAGGGAAGGTGGTGAGGTGGATGGAGGGTCCTAAACCTTCATCTTGTGTTCTTCCCAGCTGTTTCCCCCCCGGGAGTAGAGTTCCTCCTCACTTCGGTTCCCAACTGTGTCGTTAAAAAACAAACAGATCGTGTGGAGGAGAGGAGGCGGTTGGAAGAATGTGGAAAGTAGGGATGACAGCAGGATGCATAGAGGAGGGTTTAAGGAGGAGCAGAGAGAAAGAAAGAATCAGTTGTTCTCAATAAATCACAGTTACAGATGGAGATGTTTGAAGAGGAGACAGCTAGGCATATAGGCCCGGAATGATTTAACATGGTCTTCCTCCAATGTGATTGGCTGGGTGAAAAAAAATATTTCTTTCATCTACCCATGATCACACAGTCACTTTTGTTTTATTTTACTATGACAGCGTAAATTGACAATAACAAAAAGACATTCACAGCCGATCTGTTTTACAACTGCAAGCCTAGAAAGCTAAATGTACCCCGCACTCCCTACAATTCACAAAACAACACAATTAACGCTCTAAAATAAGATCTACTTGGAACTTGTCCTGAGAGAAATTTTGTACTGACTTGTCCCTTGTTGAAACGTTTTAAATTCCTCACCCTAAGTTTTTTTTATCCCTCCACTTAGGATCTAAGACTTAATGTAGCGCAGGGCTTCTAACCACAGCTGTATACTGTGTGGGCATGGGTGGCTCTGGCTGAGCAGTAGAACCAAAGGTCGGGGATTTGATCCCCCATGAGGTTTGAAGACACATTTCCTTGAGGAAGACACTGTAACCCAAATGAGTCCACACAATTCAACCTAAATTAATTAAAACATTTACTAAACGACACAATATACTTGAAAAATGAAACAGTACTTTCTCACAACCCAATAGTTATTCAGAAATGTCATTGTTTTTTTGTTTTGTTTTTTACAATGGCTAAAAAATTGTCCTCAATACACCCATTAAACTAGAGCTCTTTAAAGGAATCATGACCTTTCAATGGAAGCTGCTTTGGGACAAATCTAAATTATCCTCTGCAACTGCAAAATGACAAAGTAGATTTGCAAAAAACAGTTATTTACTCTCAGCAGCTTTAATTCAAAGCTAAAATCGATCCATTTTTACACTCCCAACCTCTAATGGCTAAAAACGCATCTTGAACAATTGTAATATTTTTACTCTACAAATATGCATACAATAATATACTATTTTAATGTAAATCTGAATGTGTATGAATGGGATTAGCTACTTCTCTACATAGCAACCTTTGCCATCAGTGTTTGAATGGGTTTGAATAGCCACCCACTAAACTAAAGTCCTATTTCTCCACAGCGGTTCGGTATGGATCAGTACAGTTTGGTATGGTTTGATTCAGTAAAGCCTGATCCTGTTTGCTTTTTCACAGCCAACCGTTCCATATCTGGTAGGCAGTGTGTAAGACGGATGCCGATAGTCGCATCAGACGATTCTTTCAAACAATCAACAGATGGCAGTGTTTAACTCCACCTACCTTACGGTACCAAAAAATCGGACGTTACGGATCGCTTATTCTGCGATTTTTCCCGGTTTTAGTCTATGGAAACGCCCCGAAATGCGTATACTGAACCGAGACGAACCGAACTGAACCGCTCGGTGGAAACAGGGCTTTTGACCTCAGTTTTTTCTTAACTGTCAAATCCATCCATCCATCCAGTTTCTGGCGCTTATCCGGGGCCGGGTCACGGGGGCAGCAGTCTAAGCAGAGACACCCAGACTTCCCTCACCCCAGACACCTCCTCCAGCTCTTCCGAGGCGTTCCCAAGCCAGCCGAGAGACATAGTCTCTCCAGCGTGTCCTGGGTCTACCCCAAGGCCTCCTCCCGGAGGGACATGCCCGGAACACCTCCCTAGGGAGGCGTCCAGGGGGCATCCGGACCAGATGCCCGAACCACCTCAACTGACTCCTCTCTTAACTGTCAAATGAAAACATTAAATCTCCTTCACATTGTGAGTTCTGATTGGGATTTTGTGTCAAGCATAATACATTAACAACTGTACAAGAGAAGGGGAAGAGGGAGATTAAGGCAGGGACAGTAAAAAGCATGATGTAAGTGTATTAACAGATAATGAAGAAGAAAGGAGATGGAAGAGTGAGAAGGTGATGATGTGGGAGGATGGCAAGAGAAGATGGTAGATGATGAGAAAGAAATTGGATTTAGAGAAGTCAAAGAAGGAAGAAAAGGAAATCCAAAGTGACATGGAGAGAAAGAAAAGGGCGTGTGTGTCCTTGGTCAGAAGGCTGTGTGTTGTCCAAACAGACTGAAATAGAAGCATTCATTACTCCCTGTACTGCTGTAACATTTTACTGACTCTATCTGTATGACTCTCTGACGGTCTGGTTGATGTATGTCACTCTTCCAATCAGTCTAACCACCCCCCCCCAAAAAAAACAAAAAACAAAACACTTAATACTTACTTTTATCAGAGGTGGGCACAATGAGAGAATAAGAGCATATACATCGCTTTCACCTATCAATCAAGTCAGCTATAGTACGTGGCTTATTGTGAATAACACCCACCCTTCATAATATTAAAACGCAGTTTTCGAGTTATCCAAAAGTTATCAATATATTCACCCCTATACAGTGTGTGCTGATCCAAGCATGAAGTTAGTCAGACTTGGTTTGTTTTTCTGAATATGCAGGCTGTTAACATGTTAATTTCTGTCTTTTTTAACTGTGTGTATGTGACCTCTGGTGCTTTTGGAGCCAGCCTCAAGTTGTTGTTTTTTTACTTGTTTTTTCAACACCGGAGGTTGCACCAACGAACTTCACCAACTATTGAACTATTAAATGATGTATGTTTCAATAGTATTGAACTATTGAAACATACATCCTGTCAAGGAAAACAGCCAATCATAGTTTTGAATTTCGTGGCCAAGAGTGGCAAATCAGATTTCAAAGGTGGCTCAGGTCACCCGTGGTCACCCCCAGGATTCACCCATTCTGCAGAGGCTGTTGCTACTGGTGATAACAAATACCTCTTATGAATCTGAATGGCTTGATAGAAAGTTAACTGGTGTCCAGAGTGCTGGTTACTTTTTACATGACTTTTGTACAACGAGATTCAACCTAGAACAGCTACTAAGAGGATCTTACAGTGATTTCTCAAGCTCAATGCTTTATATATATATATACTGTATATATATATTTTTTTTTTACATAGTAGCATCTCACCACTCAGCCAACTTCTATTGCTGGGTGAAAAAAAGGACTGGAGCGGCGGCTGATGTGTTAGCAACTCCTATCTCAAGGTCCAATTCATAAAAGGTTTTATTACCTGTTTTATCCTTGCGAACATGCACATAGAGGGTCGTATTAGAGTGCATTTTCCCCTTGTTATGTTTATGAATGTAATTATTCTTGGGCTTTGTGCCAAGAACAAAGAAGGCAGGATAAAGGCAGTTAAATCAAGAGGTGATAATCTCCTTTGAAATATCTGCTAATGAGCAAGCCTGGTGTTACGATGCCTTTACCTGGATATAATAACTGCTGCTTTGATCACTTAAAAGTGATGACTTAAAACTATGAGCTCTGCATGTGGCTATGAGGCTTTTTAAAAAAAAAAAAAACTGGGCTCGTTGCAACAAAGAACATGGTAACGATGTACATATAAGCTTTGCATGTACACTAAATTTAAGGACAAGCAAGACTTAAAGGACAAGCAAGACAGAGAAACTCTGAAGTCAGCAGACAAAACTGAAGTTATTGTGCTTCCTTTGAAACCTATGAGAAATATGACCTCATAATATAGCTGTTCTTGGTGGCATCGTTCTGTCATCCATCCTCAAGAGCTCAGTCCCTTTCATTGTTATTGCTAATATTAGTGGCAATAATTATATTAGTTACATTTCATTGCTTTTACAGGTCGATAATATCCTTATTTATGTTTTTTTAATTTCACTGTACAGCCCATTGAGGGATAACGTTAGCGTTAGTTCTCTGTCAATAATGTTACAAAGGTAACTATTTGACCCTGACCCTGATTAATTTCAGTCGATGTGTCGAGACAACTATTGGATGGCTTGTTATTTCATTAAGTGTGTGTGTGTGACATCTGCAGGATGAATTGTAATGTGTGTTCTTGTTTGTCCAACAAAACCTACTCTGAATTTTGGCCAAAACTGAACTTTTCATTCATGTGATTAATACAATAATTGCATTGGAATTTGAACACAATGAGAATCAAAATGGTTGTCTTCAATCTAACATGGCCAGTGTTATCAAAGATGATGATCATAACCTTTGATAGCTTCTTTGTGGTCTTGTTCTTGAACTGTGGAGTTCTTCAGGTGTGAGGCTGAGTGCAAAGTGTATGCATGGCAGTCTTTCATGACTCAGAGTAGAAAAGAGGTCGACATGCAACCCTAATGAGTTGCTTCTTAAAGAGTGATCACAGTGTGGAACAAGTTAACAATCACTGTCGCCTAACAAGGCCAAAAAGACAACCAACAACCCTGACATTAATGAACTTGTGTTATTACTGTGATTGATTGTCATGTGTTGTTTTGTAATGTTATGCTGCTTGACACACACACACACACACACACACACACACACATTTCTTATGTCATATTTTTTGACAGGAAGAGTACCTATACTGCGTCTTTGGCAGCTAAAGAATAAAACAATAAACATTTTGAAG